>NC_090924.1:1038610274-1040009441 GCF_040938575.1 Ambystoma mexicanum | reverse complement strand
GGAAGACTGTTTTGAATGACGTCCAGTGGCTGTTTTGGGGCGTTACTGAGCTGACGAATATACCAGTAAATGGAACGACAAATCAAGAGGCTACTGCCACACAAACCAGTGCCCCCTGTCAGGTTGCAGCTCCTGTGCAACCTGCCACTAATACTAGCAGGCATGGTGAGAAATCTATTGATAAGCGCGTGAAGTGTGCAACGGGATGTCGAGCACTACAACTGCGATTTATATTCACAGATGTCTTACATACACCATTGAATCGTTCATATGTCCTGCGAATACTACAGAGCATGGTTCAATAACTATAGTAGTATGTTATATCCCGTAATCATACCCCGTAATGATTGCAGGGTATAACATGCAAGGATATAAAAATTGTTGACCAGAAGGAACATACTACTATAGTCTCTTCTAAAGTATGGTTCACTCTAGACACCACCCTCGACTATATTGCCCAGTACGAAAGTGACCTTTAGTGTGGCACTCCAAGACAATGCAGGATAGCCAATCTAAAGCTAGTTCAAGTGCATGCCCTGATACTAGGAACTGTATTGAAGAGAGTGGTGAGTCAAACCGACATAGAAATGTAAGTAATGCGATTAATAGTGTGAATGAACATACTGTTAGCGATGACGGTTACTGGCAATGTTTACCAAAAGCCTTTAAAACACATTTTGCAAATCCAGCATGCTGACAACACATGCTAATGTCATGGAACATTAGGAGTTTTAAGCACTTGACCGCAGATAATGGGCTCCTAACACACATATAGGGCCTCATTGCGAGCATGGAGGCAGCCATAGTGCTATTAGCGCCATGGCTGCCTCCATATTGGGCTCCAATACCAGGTTCCTGCAATTAGGAATTACCAGGTTATTCCGACATTGGGGGACCCGGTAATTCCTCCTTGCAGGAACCCATCCCCATTTGAGCCCCCATAGGGCTCAATGGGGCGGGAGCTAATAACGGCGCCATCAATTACGGCCCGTTATTAGCTCCCTCTTCCCCTCGCGGGACCTGCTAAGGACGCCTGGTTTTACCAGGCGTCTGTGGCGGGTCCCGCAAAGGGAACCTCGTAATCGGCGCTCCCGTAATGAAGGGTGCCGGTCCCGTACCGGCACCCTTCATTACGGGAGCGCCAGGGTTATAATGAGGCCCATAGACTTATATGATGTGGTCATTCTCCATGAAACCTGGATGACAGAAACATGTGAACTTGACAGTAGAAGTAATACACATATGCTAGCCGCAAAGGGTCCAATTGGACGTCCAAAGGGCAGGCTCCTGATATCGACCCGACATCCATGGTGTATTATAGAAACTCTGGCTGCGATGCCAGCGGTCAAAGCAGTTAAAATAACACATGACACCTCAGGTAGCAAGGGTGCGGTTGTTTTAAATATCTGCAACCGACCTAACCCTATATTGTATACACAAAACATTGCAATTGTAGAAAACACCATTGACGCTTTTGTAATATACCGATCTGGATAGCAGGGGATTTCAATGCCAATATTAGTTCCCACGTGATGGTTTACTCTGCTCTCTATGAGTGTGTCCCATCCATTCCCTCACAACACAATAGACAGGGAAAAGCTTGGGGTGAAATGTTATATCGCCAAAACTTTAGTATGCTGAATGGCTACTGCCCTGGTGAGGTTGATAGAGCATACACGCGGGTAAGTAGATTGATTGTGTCGACAATTGATTATATGTTTGTAAATCGGGCTGCTCTTGAACTAGTGGTTGACATGTCAATCTTAATCCGAGAGGAGAGTGACCACTTCCCATTATGTGTGTTGTTGAACTACAGTAAACGTAGCTGTCACCAAGATACGAACAGCAACATCTATGTAAATGCTGGAGCTAACCTTATGCGGTGGAATCCCACTAACCTAGCCAATGCGAAGGCCCTAGAATAAAGTTAAGCTGCCTCATATAGTGCCGTTATTTGAATTGTACCATGAATGATGGTCCTTCATCTATCGATGCATTTTCAGCATTTACCCGAAGCATAAAAGAAATCTTCCACATGAAACAGGATCATAAGAGTGTATTTGAGTGTTGGAATTTGGCTGCTAAAAACCGCAACCATATGACCATAAAATACAAGTAGAAAAAAGAGGCCTAGGGAAAATAAATGTGGACATAACATCAGGCAAAAATGGTGTTCGGACCGATAAAGAAATCACAAAACATATACTGTCATTGGCTATGAGTCCACCAAACGCAGTGTGAAACTGAGCGTTGGCAACAGATTGCGTTCTACGCTAGATCAGGAAATAACACTTGTTTGGAAGAAGATTGGGAGTGGGAGGAAGAAAGATCTACCCATAATCAGTGTGGCTGCAGAAATTTGGTCTGCCCATATTGCAAACACATTGGGGGCTCTAGAACCTGCTGATCCATATGGAAATATATCTTGCAGAAATTGGTCATGTAAAGCTTCAATCGCTGATGTCGTAATGATAATCGAGTAATTGAATACCTGTAGGGCAGCTGGCCCTGATGGGACATGTAAGGCATTAATCAAATCCTCACCTGTGATTTGGGCCAATGCGTTGCACATCCTTTTTGTAAACATAGGAACTACCTACAACTTGGACGGAGAGTAATATCTTACCCGTCTACAACAAAGGATGTTGGAAAGATCCAGGCAATATCGCATGCTAGCCATGCTTGATATTCCAGAAAAAATCTTTGCAAGGGTAATGCTTGATGAATTGAATGAGTGGATTACAACTACTGCCAAACCAAACTGGTTTTAATAAAAAGGCTGCCACTGTACATAATATTCGTACCCTGTTCTCAGCCGTAGAGTATGCATGGCAAAGGCGACACCTACCTGCATATGTTGCATAAATTGATTTTAGTGCAGCATTTCACACAGTAATGCAGAACCGTTTATGGAGAAAATTGGCAGATTGGAATATTCCTGCTGGGCTATTAAGTATGAACATGCTCCTTTATCAGAACACACGTGTTAGAATACATTTAGATGGTCAGGGTAACCTGTCCAACTCATTTAACACTCAGAGTGGTGTCAAACAGGGGTGTATTCTGGCTGCCACACTTTTCCGATCTTTACAGGACAGGCTTCCGGAATGCGGAATGCTTGGCAAAGTTTGGAGCCTTATTGGTAGGTTGGTTGTGATATGCTGACGACTTGCTTCTATTAGGTTACACACCAAGGGGGCTTCAGTGTATGCTTGACACATTAGGAAGTTACGCAAGTATGAATGGGCTGCATATGAACACCAGCAAAACAAAAATAATGGTATCTCACAAAACTAAGCGCGTTTACTCTAATCGTATATGGAAGCTCAACCAGGAACCTATTGAAATTGTAAGCTGCTCCAAATACCTAGGTGTGCTTATAGATGATAAGCTACCTTGAAACCATCATTGGGAAACAAACATGCTTAACTGTATGAGGATAGCATATTTCATTTTTCAATTTAGTTTAGCATTTTTAAAGCGCTCACACAGCCCGCAGGCTTCGAGGAGCTGTTACAGGAATTGTTTTTATTTTGTCTTAGTTGCTTATTTATAACGCACTTAAATACCCAGAGGTTTCTAAGCGCGGACCCGTGGATCGAACCTGTTGCTTCGTGTCGTCTTGCTTCCAAGGTGAGCATGTTGCCGCTGAGCTATCCTCCCGGGATATTCTCCAAGTACTTTTATTGGCAGGCAAGGTGGCTGGTCCATTCAAACAATATTGATGTTGTATTCCTCTAAAATGGTCCCCTGTACGTTATATGGAGTGGAAGCATGGGGAGAGAACTTATTACGTCTGGGGAAACTGGAAGCAAAGATTCTAAGGTTGTTGTTTAGAATTCCAAGAAATGTACCCATAGAATATCTGCAATTGGAGTTTGGGCAAAAAAGTATCATCGTGGATTATGACTGCAGGATGGCTATGTGCTACGTAAAATTAGTAAGTCTTAATAATAGCACAAATATAGTTGAAGTCTTTAATGATATGATATGATTTGATATGGCATTTATAACGCATTCATGTGGTTAGACAACTTTGAACAATTTGGCACCTTAGGCAGATTGATGGCCAAGTATAAGGCCTGGCAATCGGGGTTTGTACAACCTGAAAAGGGAGATCAGTTATTGGCAACCAAAAAATGGCTGAAACATAGACTAAATGTCTATAGTAGAGAAACAGATATTATTGGGCTAGCAACTAATGTTAATAGTGGCACCTTTGCCAATATTGGGTGGCACGTAGTCAGGTACCAGACTATATAGTAGACTACCCAGATAGTTCTAGAGCATGTCAATACTTGTTGCTAAAATTTAAGCAATCTGCTTGAGGTTCGGGGACCTAAAATTAGTTTGTGCAGAGACGATTGAATGTGTCGATTATGTGGTTGCACTGAGACTGAGTCTATAAAGCATGTTCTATTACACTGTAGAATACGGAGCAACTATTGTAAATCATTTGATAATATGATGAATTGTGATGGAAAGATAAGCAAATGGACATGCTAATAGTTGGAAATAATATCAATTTTATATACCATATGGTTAGGTTTTATATGTGATGTATAGACATTTTAGATGAAATATCACAGGGACTGTTTTAATTTATGATTGTGTTACTATGAATTGGGATGAATTGACATGGTTCTATGGTTTTAAAATATGTTGTTATGATTGTATATACAAAGCCTGTTTGGCTATAAGTATATTATAATAGAATAAATACAAATATTTTATGGAAGATTGGATTTGCTAGGGTGAATGTACACATGTGGTAATGTGGAAAGCGCTATAATGCTCACAAATGGCCATATTAGGAGCCACATTTTAAGAGTTTTTCAGAGTAATCTGTGACTATGAGAATACCACTCTACTCAAGGAGTATGGCTAGCAGGCTGACAGGATTAATCAGTGAGCTACAGTTTGACCAGAGGGTGATGACTAATGTCTTAACTGCATATTTCCTTAAATTTTACTTTTTGAAACATTCCTGTTTCCAATTCCTTTTTTACACTTGGTTTTTTAAATGTTCTCGGGATAGTGTTTGAATTTTTACAAACACATTTGTGAAGGTGCTATTTTATTTTTACCAGTGGATTCTTTTTCTGGTTGTTTTAAATACATGTTTTTTCCAAGTGGGTGTTTTCAGTGTATTTTTTCTGTACCAAAAAAAAAGTTTGGTCCCACCGACTTTTGGACCATTCCTTTCTTCTGTTCAATTGCAAAGTGTTGACACTGGCAGCAAGTCATTGCAGCAATGACATTTGTATCATTCTTTAGAGCAGTGCAGTGATAGTGTGCAGACCTTTTGCCACGCTCTCTATTTACCCTGTTGCTAGGCAAAGATGGCACCATTCACGTATGTTGAACCCAGAGTGACCATTTCATTGTTGCTGTTTTGATCCTTGCTGTATTATTGTATAGCTTTTGCCAGTCATGGGCTGGCCAGCAGGAAGCAAGTGATCGAAAATAGGTCTTGAGAGCAAGCTCCTCTTCAATAATCCTAAAAAAGGTAAACACATTGTTGATTGGATTGGTGAGACCGTGAATAGGGTAAGAAAAAAAAGTAGCACCCCAGAAAGCTTATGTTGAGTTTCAACATTTTTTATGCAAACTCAAAACACAGCCCAAAATGGACCATGATCATTATTTTTAAGAGACTGTTATCCATAGGAATTAGCTTAGCATGTGAGGTCATCGGCAGTGGATGTCAGTGGGAAAGGTAGGATTACTTTGTTAATCATAATTGGTGAATGTCTGTTTTGTTACGTTTTGAATTATAACCATAACATCCTTGCAACTAAAGAGTGTTCATTGAATTTCAAAGGTTTTATCGAAGAAGGTTAATCTCTTATTAGTGAAACACACAAGGTTGAGTGCAGCCATTCCGAGGGAACACTATTCACCCTCAGTATTATGGTGGCTTTAGAACAAACCAAGAAATATCTCTTCTACTTGTAATATGAGAGTAGAATGTGTCATTTCACATAAAATGTCTCAAACACAGAGTGCAACCTAGAAGTCATCTCTGGAAGTTCCTCTCAAGATCATAGCCAACTGAAATATACTGCGGGTTTGCACATTAGCTGATAAGCTTCTGTGATGAATCTGATGATGTCATCCCTCCTTTCCCTGAGGCAGCCTCTCCTTATGTGGCCAAGGGACTGCAGCCGCCATCTGATCCTGACCCCCAGGATGGCTATGCAAGGAAGGAATACATGAGGGGAGGGGACCCTTATGGGAATTTGTGGGGACAGGCATCACCAGATGAAACATGGCATGTCCCTTCTTATATATCTAATAATACAAATTAACCATCACCATCTCTAAATTGTAGAACATACTGTAATATGGAACCTCATTTTGTGAATAATAAACATTCACTGTGAAGGCATCATGAAGTGAAGTAAGACACAGACAACAGACTTAAAGTTCAAAATAAAATACTTTATTAAAATCAAATGTCAGGATGGTAGAAGGCCTCACTTGCCCTATGCTAAGGTTCGATTTCCCTACCTGAATAAAACTAGGGAAAGCCTGAGTCAAAGAGTTCAACCTAAAAGTCTGTCTGTGTCCAAAACCTATACTTGCCCTCACAACTAAAGCTAAACGATGTGTGGGGATGTCAATAACAAATGAAACAGTGTTTAACTCAAGGTTCTGAGCTTCTTGAAGCTTTGTTTTTCAGGCAACACTTGTGGTTTCTCAAGTTTTCAGGGTTCGCTTTCCTAAGACTTCTGCTTCACCACTTATACTTGGTTCGGTCTTTCAAAGGTTTCACATCACTCAAGGTCCACTTGGCCCTCCTTCTAGTCTGCCTCACCAGTTCACTTACAGTGTTCTTATGGGTTTGTTTCACAAAGTCTTTGCTTTTCAGCATTCAGGGCTCACTGGTCTAGGCGCAGTTGTTAGACCACATGGTCCACCTATCACAGTTTGCGCAACCAGGATCCCTGGGCTCTTCAGCCCACACAGGTTCTTTGGCACTGGCTTCTGTGTGCCAAATCAACTTCAGTTTGGTTCCTCTTTATCGACCTTTGGCTTAATTTGATGCTTTACACTCCTCTGGCCTCCCTTTGTCAGCCTCATGGCTATGCCATCACGTGTGACACTCCACTTGCCAGTCTTTGGCTTTGCTGCACTGCATTCACTCAGAAAAGTTCAATAGGTCTCTGTTTTGCTTAATTTAAAGTTTCATTCAGTTTGGTATTCAATAGGTATTTGTGTTGCTTAATTTAACAGACCGTTACTTAATTACGGTACGTTAGAAGCGCCACAGTATTTGAGCATCCTCCCCGACACTCACTGGCTTCAGGTGTCACCTCTCGGTGGCCCCGCTGTGTCCTTTGCACGTCTGAAGCTCAGATGTCCAACGCTACGAGCCCCGCTCGTCTGCTGGGTGTTTTCCCCTGAATACTCTGAAAACTTCTTCATGGATGCGGGCAGCATCCTTTCTTTTCCTGGCGTTCTTGCAGCTCCTGTCACAGAGGTTCCCAGGCTTGCGGCAATGACACGGTCTGCTCTTTCTGGGTCCCGCAGGTCCTCTGGGATATGTGCCTCAAGGGTGCCCTGCTGGTCTCTTCCCCCACAGGCCTCCCTATTGCTCCGTTTGAGGTTCTCTGTCTCTCATTTTATACACCTGCAACCAATTAACAGGTTGCAGGTGTGCTCTTCCAATTGGGTCTGTCTGACTTTGATTAAGGGGACATGCCCGACTCTTACAATAGTCTACAGGCATCTTCTTCATTCCAGCACTAGAGTGGTGAAATGGTATAGTGTTCACTACTTTTAGTCACATCTTCCTCGTCCCAGTACTGTCAAGTGTAACATGTGGGGAATTGAGGGAACAGCTTTACAGTAAGCCATAAAGGTCGGGGGAGGGTTAGGTTGGTCTTCAAAAGGAAAAGGGGGCTACCATGGGCCTCATTATGAGGTAGGAGGTAGCCATGGTGCTGACGTATGTTGTTTTAATCTACTGGCTGTTTCAGAGAATGGGATAGGGGCCTCCTCTCTTTCTTCCCATGTTTCTCAAAAAATATGAAGGACATCTCTGTATTCTTGTTCATAAAGGAGTTTAAACGGGAACAAATCTGTGGACGGTTCGGGGTAGTGGGGGGTTCTTACTGCAAACAAGGCGCAAGGTATCATTTGTTCCCAATTTTTCCCATCTTTTTAAACCAACTACCGGAGTATGGTTTTAAGGGTCATATTAAATCGTTCTGCTAAAACGCCCGTGTGTTAATTTCATTCAGCTCTGTATTAAAAAAAAATAACTTTCACTTGTTTCATTCATTGCAGTATTTGTATACTGTAAATTCAGTTGGTTCCATAACCCGCTACTGTGTTCACGGGTTTTTGGAGCTCCCTAGTGAGTAAAGTGTCCCTGACACTTACCCAAGCTCTGCACCTCCTCCACACGGCTTTTCCCCTTCTGAGGGATCACCTGCTTGCTGGACGCTCTTGGCAGCACACTCCGGCTCTTGTGCATAGCTTCGCTGCTGCTTTCTGACAGCTCATGCTGTCCACCTTCCTTCCCAAGATTTCTCCGACCTGCACTATTTCTCCAACATGATTCCCAAGGGCTCTGCAGGCATTTCGGTGTCTCGGCTTCTCTCGCCCCTGCACATCTTCTTCAACTGCTCTCCTCTTCCAGCGCTCTCCTCGTTGTTTCACAGTTCCACCTTTTATACACCTGTGGTCTGGTACTGGGTACTGGGCTGCAGGTGTGCTCCATCAATTACTGTTGCCTGACTCTCATTAGCAGGACATGCCTGACCTCCATGCATCTTCTTTGTCACAGTACCAAAGTGGTTAGGGGTAGTGTTTACTACTCACAGTTGTTTCTTCTTCGTCTCAGTAATTAACTGTACTCCAAAAGGGGAATGAAAGGGAATACTCTTATAAAAACCCATACAGGTCGGGGGAGGGTTAGGTTGATTTTCACAAGATAACAGAGATACCATGTCTTGCCTAAAGGTAACTGACTCCCAATCCCCAGGGACCCTCCACCGAGGTGATCCTCCCTCGCTTGTCCACCCCCAGAGTCAGAATCCAATAGCGATGGCCTTTACCTGCCCACCTGCATAGATGATACAAGGGGAGTAGGAGTGAGAATACTGTAAGGAATGCATGGTATTAAACAGTAAGACAGACACGAGTGATCACAGTTCAAGGGCGTTTATTGAACTTCCACTGGGTTTGAAAAATGCCTATCTAATCCTAAATCTAAAGATGGGTGCAATCTGCGACCATCAAATAGTATGGGAAACAATGTTATACAAAAGAAAAGTGTTAGGAAATTAAATGATATGTCAGGCTTCCATCCCCACGTTTTCAGCATGGGACAAGACGGCACACTCGAGCTTAGCACACTCTCTGGCTTCTCTAGCAAGAGGATGCAGTTCAAAACCTCAACATCAGGGCCTGATGTAACACGACAAACATTAAAGTTCCTTTCTTCTTAGGATTTCACATTTACAACTTCTCAGGTGATTTACTGTTCACCCCGGGTCGCTCTCCGTCAGGCTTGGGCCCACTTTAAAACAAAAACTTCTTTTGGTCTCCCTCTGCCGGTCTCGGACCAAGTTTATCTACTTTTCCAAACTTTCGTTAGTTCATCAAAATCAAAGACTTTCGACTGTGCGCACTATTTAGCTCGACCAATTGCAGGACGACTTCAATTCACAATTACTCATTCTCTTCTTGTTCTCACTTTCACTTTTGCCACTTCTGAGCAGGATACCTTACAGAGACCTTCGATTGAGCACCCACGCGGTCCCGGCTCACTCTGTCAAAGGTATTGTAACTTGCTTTTAAAGTTCAATCACTCATCAGCAGTTCAACTTTACTTGCGTCTCTCATCACACGTGTTTTAACAATGTTCGTTACAGCGCTCGCCATACAATGTTGCTGATTGCAACCTTAGCTTCAACACAGACCGGTCTTGTATCAGTCTCCTAACTCACCAGCTGTGTTGATTTCACTGATGCTGCTTTGTTCTTGGAGCTAAGGACGGTACCACGGCTGCTGCTGCTTCTCCCCGTCTTGATTATGATGCGGGAGGGCCTAGGGTATCTCTGCCATACAATACAGGATTCTTCAGCCTGGTTTGCTGGTTTTACGCTTTCTATTTTCGAGGATTCTGGAAAATAAAAGTTCCTCGTCGAAAAGGAACTCCCACCCCCCCCCCCCTTGCGATCCCCTTCTGTTTTGCAGTCTTTCTTCTCTCATTCAGCTGCCGTCTCGAAAAACTGCTGGTCACTCCTATGCTTTGCCTTGCTCAGAGTGTGCTCTCATGCTGCGCCTTTTATCCATGTGGGGAAGCTTAATGGAAGTCAGGTGTGTGTGATGGTCAGTAATTGCCTGACCTCACCTGACCATTGTATTGGGACATATCAGGTATACTGCTAGGGTGATAGTCTGTTTTCTCCCATAACAGACTGTCCGTGTGAAAGTGTTTGTGTTGTAAAAGGGGGGTAGAGTTCCTAAATATCCTACATGGTAGAATGGTGTAAAGGTGTTATGGGGAAGGGGATACCGCGTCTCACCATCCAGTGTCCCACTCTCACTCTTCGAAGATCCCATTCCCCTGAAGACTCCTCCCACACTGGTCCACCCCATGACAGATCCCCAGGGACTAGTGGGTAAGACACCTTGTGGTTTCTCACAATACCCTCAGGTTTCTCACACAACAAGGTTCATGTAAACTACCTTGGTTGGCAGGATGCAAAGAGGCAAAGGCAAGGTAGGGGAATGGGAAGATGGCTGCTTGTGATTGTTCTCTAAATGCATATACAACCAACCTTGCAAAAACCAATAGGACAAAGAGAAATTTATATCCTAAGGGCAATTTTGGGTTGTTGTTTCAGACAGACAAGAGTGGCAAAGAGGCTGACCCTCTTGAAAGTGAAAGTTCAAAGAAAGAATGCCTTGCTTACTTGCTGGAGTGCACTAAAGTGAATCTTGTCGGTACTGAAAACATTGTTCAAAGTCACAAAGATACAATGTATTGAAGCTGTGGTGGTACTTTCGTTGTCAGTAGATTTGAAATTTCAGTAGCACAACTGGATGTGGAACACTATGGGGCAGACAAGTAGACATGCATGGTGAATTTGTAGAAGTTAACCTGAGCTGAGAGTTGTTCGGGTAGAGGTAGAGGTGCTGTGAAGTCGTCCTGACAAAGATAAACAGATTCCAAATAATACCATGAAATACTTAATAAGGGTTAATCAGAGGTCCATTTGAGCCTAACAAGACCTCTTTTGTTTCTTCTTTTTTGACATTTACAAATTGTGGCAGAGCATCTCGGCTTGAAATAACATTGCTGCTCTTTGATGCAGTAGGAAGTCATTGTTCAAAGCAGAAGAGGAGCTTCTCTGTTGTTAGAACTTTGGTTAACAGAATCTTCATTTGGCATATTGAAGGAGCCAAGAACTGAATTGGGACTTTATTGCTAACCCGGATTTCCTTATTTCTTTTTGTTGAACGTTGGAACTGAATTCGACCTGAAACCTGGGGAAGGGGAGTTCACCCATGCTTCCAAGAAAGACTGAGAATATATTGAAAATACTATTGTTCAGGTTTTGTTGTTAATTGCCTTATATTTCTTTGGTATTTTATGTTTAAGTGTGAGGGCTAGATATCCTGTGTTATTGTGTTTTACTTTAGTTTTGATAGACAGGGAAATCCTCTTCAGAGTAGAGAAAATGAGGCGTTTTATGAAATGTATAATTTAATATTGGAGAAATAATCCAAAGGTTGTCCGCTTCACATCTCTGACCCCTCCTAGTAGGTTAAAGCAGTACTAATTACATTGAGACATGTGAAGTCGTGTTGTACTGCGATTTGCGGTTTAATGTAAGGCAGTAGGTTTATGTTTGCTAATCATTTAACACTGTTTGTAGAATCCTTAATGTTGGAATTCCCAATGATGTAATGTCTTTATAGGTATAATTCTAACTCTTTAAAAAAATGTACACTATATATTAGAAGTAAGTTAACCAATACAATGTTTCTGTTCAGCGCTTCATGGAGGATTCTTGATTCTATTAAGCTCTGAAGAGAAAAAATGCTCTCCGGGCAGTGTCTTGGCAGGGATGTTGAGCGTTTCCTGGGTTCGTGACAGGATCAGCCACGCTGAGAATTTGCTCGCTTCTTTCGGCCACACCTCCCATGGGGAGGTCTCTCCTTCTCCATAGCCCTGCAGGCTTCCTTCCTCTTCGACTCCAGTGCAGATTGTGTCTTTATCATTCACCCCACGAGGAGGTGGGTTTATTTCCTGCTCTCTCTCTTCTGTAGTGAGGGCAGGATCAGAAACCAACCAGCCTTTTTTGTTTGTAAGCTATTACCATTTAACTCCCATATAACCAACAAAACTATTAGGATATTGAGGCAAGGAAGGATAACATCTATCCCTGTTTGGGGATTGCCTGTCCTGCAAGGGGAGGTCAACCACACCCACCCACACTAGTTGCCCTTTCCCCTAGCAGGTGTTAAGCTTAGCATGCTCACCTCCCTAGTCCCAAAGGGAGGTGTTCCCCCTTTGGGAGATGGGACAAATGTCCTGGATTCATCACACACTTTATTCCTTCATCTTTTTCCAATGTTCCTACTATCACCATCCACTCTATTCCTGGTTTTGCTACCTCACTCCTTTCCTCTGCTACTGCTACCAATTTTCCCTCCGCTCCTGGGTTTACTTCCTCTCTCTATTAGCCTATTTTCTCTCTTCTTCAACTCTCACCACTTTCTTGTCGTCTGTGGAGAGTACTTCCACCTCTCTCTTGTTGTCACTTTTCCATCTCACCACTCTCCAGTCTCCAAAGTCTCAGCAGTGGAGCACCTCTCCTTTTTCCTCTTGCAGCCTTCTCCAAACAGGAGCCTCCTGTTCCTGTCAGCCACCACACCGAACTGGGCTGCCTGGCTTGCATAGCATCATGCCCCCTCCCTGATAGCAACTACGGGTGATGGTCTGCAGCTGTGTGCCTAAAGGGTGCGAGGGTCGCGATTGACTAGTTCCCCTGATTTTCTGATTGTCAGAATGAGGCTAAAGGGGCTGGGTTGAACCTATAAGAGCCCTGGTGGCTGTTTTGAATCTCTTTGTGCAAGGAGAAGATGAACAGGCTCAATTTGTGGCAGATATCCTGCTGTGCAGCTGTTGGGAAGGCAAGTGTGTTAGGGGGGGTCTAGGGATATATAGGGTTCCCTTACGGTCCTTGTGTCCTTGAAGGGTTTACCTATGGTCCACTGGTGTAGCAGGGGGGCCCACACGTGTCCTGGGACAGGGCCCTCTCAGACAAAAAAAAAATAGAAAAAAAGATTAATAATAAATAGTTTCTTTTTTAAGTCACTGCGTTTATAAAGAAATTATTTCTGATACAGCATAACAGAAATAATTTCTTTAGGAAGGCACAGTGACTAGAAAAAGATACTATTTCTTTATGAAGTCTGAGGGCTCCCCCACCCCATGACATGGAAGCCTACAGGCTGAAGGTCTCCATGTCATGGAGCAGGGGGAGCCCTAGGACTTCAAAAAGAATTAGTTTCTGTTTGAAGTCACTCTGCCTTCATAAATACATTATTTCTGTTCAGGTTCGGTCCTTTAACTGAAATAATTTATTTATGAAGTCAGAGTGACTTCAAAAAGAAACCATTTCTTTTTCAAGTAATGGGTTTTCCCCCCACCCCATGACACGGACGCCTACAGATCCTCTGCAGATGATGGGAACAAGCATTCCTGGCTGCTGCAGGGAGCTAAAGGTCTTGTTTTCTTGACCAACAGATTAAAGGTAAGAACATTTATTTTCTTTAAATGTGTGTGTGTCTGCATATAAGTGTGTGTGTATATATAGCTATTATGTAATGTGTATTAATGAGTGAGTGCATGATGCGGCCTGGGTATGTCTGTGTGAGTGTATGGTGAAAGGGTGCACACACAAATGTATGAGTGGCTTTTTGTAGGTGTGCGAGTGTATGGTGAAAGGGTGCACACAAAGGTATGGGTGGCTGCCTGGGTGGGCCTGTATGGTGGAAGGGTGCACGCTTTTTTAAAACCCTTCCTTATTGTCATTTTCTTATTCAAAACAGATAAAGAACTTGCATAAACATCAACTACATACCCTTCCCTGGTTCTGTTCCGTTTCCGTTCCCCCTCCACCCTGATCGACACATAGTTTGTAAGATTACTGTCTATTATACAAGGTCCACAGCATCGTAGCTGAAAGGTACAGTGCGACCGGATACGGTCCTTTTGTTCCTGGTCTGTACGAGTTCAGGGTGCTCGATGTAAGCTAGTTCCTATTCCTGCTTCAATGCCCGTTTCTTATTCCATGAGTAACGTACCAATGGTCAATCCCGATCAGGCTCTCGGCAGGCTACTCTCTCTTGATGGTGTGTTACCCTTCCAATCTGAGTAGAACTGGCAGAAAAGTGGCCAGTAGTTGACCGACTGGCAGCTATTTGGCAGTGTTCGCGCATACCGAGTTTCTCTCTGTTCACACATGTGCATGTGTTCTACCCATCTTGCAAACGCTGGGGCAGTGCTCTTCCCCCAACTGGTGGCTATAAGGTATTGTGCTGTTATTGATGCCATACCCAGAAGTTTCCCTTCCCCTTAGGAGCCTCACTCAATCACTGCTAGGAGCCAGACTGCTGGGGTGTATTCCCATTCGGTTATCAGTATTTCAGACATTGCCCCCTCCACTCTCTCCCAAAAGGGTCGCAATTGCGGCTACGTGATAAAAATTGCCGTCATCAGCTTTGCATCTCTTACATTTGGAAGTTCTGTCAGGGTAAATTTCATGTAGTTTATCTGGGAGTAGTAGACCTGGTGGAGGAACTTGTAGTGTGTTAGTCTGTATCTATTGTTTATGGATAGTTTGCGCGTTTGCTAGCATATAAGTTTCCACTGATTGTCGCTCATTACCTCCCCCAGGTCTCCCTCCCAAGTGGTCCTGAACCTCGGGTCCGGGGTCTTCCTCCCACCCCTAGCCAGTTTGTAGATGGAGGATACCAGTTTCCAATATGATAATGGTTTAATCGCATAATGCAAATCTGGGTGGGTATCGGGCACCTTGGGGAATTCAGGCCATCTAGGTCGGAGTGTTTCCCTGATCCTATAGTACATAAAGAGTGTTACCGCTGTCCAATATCCTCTGGCTTTCAGCTCTTTCCACGATATAAAGTTCCCGTCCTGCACCAGATCTCCTAGTGTGTGCATCCCCAACCTATGAAAGTGGACTCGGAATGAACTCTCAAACGTGAGTGGTATGCAATGCATATTGTACACCGGGAGGTCTGGGGAGTAGGTTGTCCCTGCACCTGTCAATTGCGATATTCGGTCCGAGGCTCTACAGGTGACCAGTGTAGGTTGGACCTTTTTCCATGGTGTCTGTAAACGGTTGCCCCACAGTCTCCCCACTACATCATCTGGAAATGTTGCCTCCCTAGCTAGGGTGGTGTGTGGGTAATCCTGGGTGAAGGGACTCCATCCCGCCACATATTGCAATTGTGCCATTAAGTAGTATAGGTATATGTCTGGGTATTCTAATCCATCCTGCTCGAATGGCATCACCAGGGTATCATAGGATATCCTTGCATGTTTCCCCGCCCAGGCTAACTTGATCATTAGGCTCTTCGTCCATGCCCAGAAGCCCTGGGGGGGGACAGATAGGCACATTGTTGAACATATAAAGTCATTTAGGAAGTATAACCATTTTGGCAAGAGAGATACATGCTGCCTGGGACATGGGGAGATGTATACATGATTCTACTTTGTGTTCCAGTGTATCTAGTGTCTTCGCATAGTTAGCGGAATAGAGGCGTCCCGTATCGGTGGTCACCTTCACTCCCAAGTACCGAATTCCCTGGGGACACCATCGGAATTCCTGGCCCACATCTCCCTGGGACACGGATGGGGTCAGTGGTAGTATTTCAGATTTACTCCAGTTAATCCAAAGTCCCGATAGTTCCCCGAATTTACCAATTTCCAACATGAAGGGGGGAGGTTCAGTTTTGGATGTTTCACATAAAACAGGATATCATCCGCATACAGAGATATGATATTAAGCTGTTTCTGCAATCTCACACCTCGGTGGGCATGCATTTCTCTGATGTGGCAGGCTAGTGGCTCCATCACCAGGGTGAATAATATGGAGGAAAAGGGGCATCCTTGGTGTGTCCCCCTTGATGGGTAGATGTACTCTGATGCCATCCCATTTGTGTATACCGCCGCTCTCGGGCTGTGCACAATAGTTTAATCCATTGTATAAATATCAGCCTAAGGCCCGTGCGCCGCAGGACTTCGAAGAGAAATGGCCATTCCACGGAATCAAAGGCCTTATGGGCGTCTAGGGTGGCTATCGCTATGGGGATCTCCGGATCAACATTGTGCATCAATTCAAATAACCTCTGCAGGTTGTGTTGTGTAGACCTGTTGGGGATGAAGCCTGCTTGATCGGGGGGTGGGGGGGCTGTGCCTCAATATGTGGGAGCAGTCTCTCTGCCAACATTTTCGTGAGGATTTTATGATCTATATTAATCAAAGACAATGGTTAAAACGATGTACATTTTTGGGGGTCTTTATTAGGTTTAAGTAGTACCGTTATCAGTGCTGTTCTTGTGGATTCTGGGAGGGTGCCAGATGCGAGTGTGTGTTCATACATGTCCCGAAGGTTGGGGAGTAGGGTGTCAACATAAGCCTTGTAGAATTCGGCAGTTAAGCTGTCGTTTCCAGACGCTTTACCATTTGGGAGAGCCAGTATCACCTTACGGATCTCTTCTTTCGTTATCGGTCTGTTCAATTCCCCCACTGCCTCCGGATCTAACAACCCCAGGGTTCATAATACCCTCTGAACACTGAATTGATTCCCGCTAGGTCTCTGACTAGTTGCCCCATGGGGTCCTCTTTTGCCATGATGTTGCCCTCCCTGTACCTGATGGTTGCTATCGGGTCCCCTTTGAACTTGTCCTCCCTGTATGTCAATTGGCAGAGTTCGTCTCTTTGTTTCCTCAGGGAATCTCCAAGTTCCTCTGAGTCTTTGGTGTCTTGTTGATTCTCGAGATCCCTTATTGACCCCTCCAGTTTACGCATGGAACTCCTCAAGGCCTTCAGCACCCCTCCCTCTTTAGAGATGCAGCAGCCCCTCACGTATACTTTGAAGGTCTCCCAGACAATGCCTGGATCCGGCCAGAGCCTACATTTGCCTCAAAGTATGTCTGGACATCCTGTAGTATTTCCTCTCAGAATGCCCTGTCGTCAAGGGCGGTGGCTCTAAACCTCCACCGTGTCTGTCTGGGAGGGGGGCTTATTGTGCCAGGCATCGGCACTACGGCAGGGGAGTGATTTGATAGCGTGCAGGCTAGTATTGCTGCTTCTGTTACACTCCTCGCCAGGTTGGAGGTGGCCATTATATAATCTATTTGGGACGAGCGCCCATGCACGCTGGAGAAGTAGGTGTATTCCCTCTTATGTGTATGAACTTCCCTCCAAATGTCATTTAGATCGTGATGTTGTGCTATGATTGACCATGCCTGTGCTGCGCAGTCTCAGACCCAGATTATGTCATGCCCCGGATAGGATTGTATGTGCTTTGCACATTTATGAAAGAAATCTGGGGAGTTAGTGTTAGGTGCATAAACATTAATCAACAGCAGTTTCTGCCCTCGGATTTCCCCCGCTAGAATGATGTACCTCCCTTTGTCATCGCTTATCTGTTGAAGGAGTCGGAAGTCCATGGAGCTGTGTATGTAGATCGCAACTCCCCTTGAGTGGGTAGTGTGTGAGGAACCATATCTATGAATCCCCACCCCGGCATACGAGGGACGGGTGTGTCGTAGGCCAGATGTGTCTCTTGTACGCATAGGATGTTGATGTTAAGGTATGAAAGGGTGCACACTTTAATGTATGGGTGGCTGCCTGGGTGTGCCTGTATGGTGAAAGGGTGCACACTTAAATGTATGGGTGGATGCCTGGGTGTGCCTGTATGGTGAAAGGGTGCACACTTAAATGTATGGGTGGCTGAGCGTGTGTGCGTGTATGTATATATGTGTATGGTGAATGATGTGTGTGCTTGTGTTCAGGGGCTCAACAAAACCTACATTTCGGGGGTTCGGGCTAACCCTTCAAATGTTGGGAGAGGTGCTAACTTAACTGGTGGTGGGGGAGGGGCAAACTTATTTGTGTGGGGCATCTAACTTCTTTACGCATTCTAATGAGACTATTCTAGTGCAGCTTCAATGTTACATGCAGTTAACTCTCTGTTTTAAGTCTGAACGCGCCCACTAACGGACTGCTGTGAGAATGAGCGGTCTCCTGTCCCCTCTCTACCCTTCAAATCCCTTCCCTGGCATGCAAGTACTAAACCCACATCATGATTTCAACTACCTAATAACTAACAGTGAAATGCTTTACGGTAGTAATTGCCCGGATGTTGCTAACAGCAAAACCCAGGTGCCGTTTACCATCTGTGTCGTATTCTGTCCGGCAAAGGCTTTGTAGGTCAGCCAGATTGAATCAACAAAGTGCACAATTTCAGGGGGTGGTGGAGAGGCCTGAAGCCCAGTCATATCAATGGTGTTGTGCCACTGCTTGTGTTTAATGTCATGATTACTTATTGGTAATATTACTCGTAGCCCCATTCTTCCTCATCCCAGTACTTATGAGGCAGTTGGCCTCATACGTTAGCACTGGGACAAGGAAGAGGGACGTGGAGGTAATTATGAGCCGAGGTGCTGAATTTGGAGGTTGGGGCAAGGGGTTGGAGGCAGAAGGGCTATGTGGGGGGCGGGGTTTGTGCGATAAATCATAAGAGTAATCGATCTCCAGGCTAAGCAGGCATGATATGTGGTATTAGTGGCTAGAGAGGGATTTTGGTGTAGCCAGTAATTATTTCTTAGTTTGGCTTGATTTTTTTTTAGCTGGGCTTCTCTGATAAAGCAGTCCTGCTAAGTGTAATTACCTGGCTAGACTGGCATAAGGGTGCTGCCAGTCTAGCCATTTCTTACTGTGGCATTGTATATTTATCTGGGCAGCTGTGATAAAACAATCATGCTAAGTGTTATTGCTTCGACTGGCGTTTTGGTGCAACCAATCTAGATATGTCTAAATGTGGCCTGGCATGCTTTATTGTAATATTATATTATGTGCCTAGACTGGTCCATAATGTGATGCCAGTTGGACATGTTTTCATTGAGGAATATTTTTAATATTCAAGCATTCAATTAATTAAAGCATTAATGTTGCGGTGCACTGTTGACTTGCATGTACTGGATTTTCGCACTTGTGTTACTCTACAAAACAATTGCAAATGCTCTGGCGTTTGTCCTGTTCTGTCCGGCAACGGCTTTGTAGGTCAGCCAGGTCGAATCAATATAGCCCAACATTTCAGGGGGTGGGGGAGTGGACTGAACCCATTCAGATCAATGGTGTTGTGCCATTGCGTGTGTTTAATGCCAGGATTACTTATTGGTAATCTTCATTACTCATAGCCCCATTCTTCCTCATCCCAGTACTTATGAGGCACTTGGCCTCATACACAAGTACTGGGATGATGTAGTGGGACATGGAGGTAATGCCTGGCTTAGTTACCTGTAATCTTTCTTACTCCTAGCCCGACTCTTCCTTGTCCTAGTACTTACCTATGAGCAAAGTGCCTCATACGTTAGCACTGGGACAAGGAAGAGGGACATGAAGGTAATTCTGAGCCAAGGTGCTGATTTTGGTGGTTGGGGCAAAGGGTTGGAGGCAGAGGGGCTGTGCGTGGGGCAGGTATTGTGCGATAAATCATAATGGTAATTCATCTCCAGGCTAAGAAGGCATGATATGTGGTATTAGTGGCCAGAGAGGCATTTTGTTGCAGCCAGTCTAGTCATTTCTTAGTGTGGCTTCATTTTGTTTTTCTGGGCATCTCTGATAAAGCAGTCCTGCTAAGTATAATTATCTGGCTAGACTGGCTAGACGTTCTTACTGTCGCATTGTATATTTTTCTGGGCATCTGTGATAAAACAACCATGATGAGTGTTATTACTTCGACTGGCATTTTGGTGCAACCAGTCTAGGTATGTCTAAATATGGCCTTGCATTGTTTATTGTAATATGTTATTACGTGTTTAGACTGGTCTTTAATGTGAAGCCAGTAGGACATGTTTTCATTGTGGTGTCACATTTTTAACAGCAAAGCATTAAATTAATTAAAGCATTAATGTTCCGGTGCACTGTTGGTGACTTGCATGTATTGGATGTTTGGGCTGGTGTTACTCTACAAAACAATTGCAAACCTGGCTTTTAAGCCTATTTTTCACAGAATGTGTGCTGTATAATGCATTAAAGCACATATATATCCTTCTCCTAGTACAGTGTGCGACGTACTCATGCAGCAGCACGATCGTACGGATTGTGCAAGAGTGGCAATCTGGGCCGCCCCCACAGTGTGGTGTGACCCAAAATGTGTTGCTGAGCTGAGGGTGGGGGGCCCTCAGCTTGGCCCGAAGGGGGGGCAGATTTTGTGCTACCCCACTGCTATGGAAAGCAGGGGCGTAGCACATCCTTTCCTGTTCTTGAAAGGATGATTTAACTTTATTTGTCCATTCCGGGGGAGAGATGTAGTCCATTTTTTTGCTTGTACAATTTTGGCGTTTGGGACCGGAGACAGTTTCTTGATTTCTTCCCTGGTTTAAGTAACCTGGCTGGGTATTTGCCAGGCTTACCCTCTCCCAGGGCCTGAAGTCTGCATCCTGGATCAGGTCCAGGTTTTGTTTCTGAGGGGCATTCATCTTTTATTTTTCATCTGTAAGTGGTCAGTAGGAAGACTTGGACATAGTGGCATCTTAAGTTTTGGTTTTAAACTTTTATTGTCAAAATAATAAGAGGGGTTGGGGAAATCCTAGCTGTCCCTAACTCTTTGAGGGTGTTCCCTACCTCAACAAAACTAAGGAACGTCTGTGTCCGAATGTTAAACAAACAAAGAGTCTTCATTTCTGTGTCCAAAACCCCAAACTGCCCCTTACATTCTTTCTTTTTTTTGCCTTTAGCTAATTTCGAACTTGTTAGCAAGAAAAACAAAACAACACATACTTCAGTCCCTACAACAAAAAGATAAAAACATAAAAAAACATTAAAAAACATCAATGTAATACCAAAACACAGTCCTCATAAAAAACACTTGCATGCAGTACACAAGTCAATCCTAATAAAAATAACATCTTACCTAAAGGCTTTCAAAAAAAGACAAAAACTAATAACATCCAGTCTAATTTCCTACTCACTCTCCTAAAACCAATTTATTTTAAAAATGTTACTGCTTCAATAACCAGTGATGTTCTTTCCCCACTTAGTAAGACCTCCCACCATTCTGCTGGTTTTAAAGTGCGTGTGCCATCGAGGAATTCTTTGAAGAACAGTGATCTTTGTCCCATAAGCCCTGTGCAAAAAAGCAAAATGTTGGTAGTGATTCTACCACCTCGCTGTCAGTGCAAAATCGCCATCTCTTGTGGCAGAAAATGTAAACAAATTCTCAAAAACTGCCTCTTATAGTAGCTGTTTGTTACTCACCACTCCGAAATAGGCCCAAGATGTGGAGGAGTGCCCTTGGAGATGATGGTGGTACAAAAATCGATATTCAGCCTTCCATCCCAGCTCCCCTGAGTACAAGACTCAGGCTTCCTCAAAGAGGGGCTCTTTTTTAAAATGTACCTCTCTGCTTTTTCAGTTGGGACAGACAGAGGTGTCAATTGAATAAAAGGGCGGGGAGAACACTCACCGCCAATACCAATGCTGCAAAGGAATACAAAGATATTAGACAGTGTTGAAATTAAACCAAGTAATCAGAACAGTTGTATTTTACGGGAAACTACCTAGGTAAGTATTGGAGTGGATCTACAAAAAATATGAATAAACACAATGAGTGGGATAATTCTAAAGAGTCTTCCTAAAGTATCAATCCACCTAAATATCGAACCAATAACAACTAACCTGAATAAGGAGATCTTGAGGAAAGTAGTCCATAAAACAGAAGACAACGAAAGAAGAAAATAACAAACAGGAATGTTAGTATAGGGAAATAGTCCCGAACGGCACGAGGGTCACACTAGTGCCGGGTTGGTGCAGTTTCAGCAGAGCGTTTATATGCACTTGAAGACAAGTTCACAATATAGTCACTCAATGTCCCAGAATCCAACAAAAGACAAATATCCAAACAAGGTTGTGGAGAGAAATAATAGCAGAGACGGGATTTGTCAATGATAAGTATGTACCTGAGCACACACGCAACCAGAGTAGCCTAGAAAGTTCCAAATTGTTGACAGCAAGTCCTTTGTGAGGAAGGCTTTGTGGTTTCGCGCCCAGGAGCGGCTAACTGGAATGTAGTACCGCAAGAGACAGCAGGAAGCCGAATCCAATAACGTTCCGAGTCAAAAGCCAGACGAGCACGACAGGAATAAAGGAGGAGGCAAACCAATCCAGAAGTCAGGCAAGGGTCAAAACCAGGAAAGCAGAGTAAGGAATTCGTGTGGAGGAGACACGAAGTAGTAACGGACGTAACCGCTGTAGCTTGTAACGCTAATTAGCAGCCACGATCCCCTTGAAAGACGGTGGTTTTAAAGCCGTATGGGGGCGTGTCTTGCCGTACGTCTTCGACGTACAGGACGTGTCAGCTGACATGGAGTCCGTCGTAGTTTGTACAGGCGCCATGGCAACCAGTATCTGGTCCACAGAGGAGCTTGTAAAGAAGTCGTATTCTGCAGGGAAGACCGCAGGGAAGCCCGAAGTGTAACAGCATCCTCCCCCAAAGACTCCGGCAGCCCCCTGGCGGAATGGAAACTCCACAGAAGCTCCGGACAATGTAAGTTGGTCAGAGTCTCCCAGGTACGGTCCTCAGGCCCATAACCTTTCCAATCCACAAGGTAGAACAACATACCCCTATACACCCTGCAGTCCAGGATGCGCGAAACCTCATACTCCTCCTCTCCATCCACCAAGATCGGCGAAGGACGTGTAGGCAGACGAGTACCCTGGATGAAAGGCTTGATCAGGGAGACGTGAAAAACTGGATGAATCCGCCATGAACGCGGCAGGGAGAGCTTGACCGCCACAGGATTTATAACATCAGTAATGGCATAGGGTCCCACGTATTTAGGCAAAAGCGAGCGTTTGCCCGCAATTCGTAAATTACGGGACGACAACCACACCTTCATGCCACTCCGATAGACTGGTGCAGGGGATCGATGCACATCGCCATATTTCTTGGCACGGTCTTGAGCTCGGAGCAAATGACAGGTACATCTCGATGAATCTTATCGGGAAGCCTACTGGTTTGGCTATAGAGGTTTTACATTGAGTGCATATGGAACAAGTCAAAATGTAGTCCTTAACATCACGAGCCATGGAAGGCCACCAAGCCCAACGCCGTAAGGCTTCAAGAGTTTTTTGACTTCCTGGATGTGCTGAAATCAAAGAATCGTGGGACCACTGGAGAGATAAGGCTCTAGCTTGACCTGAGGGTATATAGACGTGCCCTTGGATAAATGGCATACCCTGAATTACTTCTAGGTTGAAGTCAGTGATTTGTTTTGGATGGGTTGAGACCCAATCAAGGATGATTGAGCGCAAAGAGGGCTGAACCGAACAGCCACAAACAACGTTGTTCTGTAGAAGAGGAAGGGGGCGTGGCCTGGAGTGCCACTGATGAGGCTGCTCCGTTGATGGCCTCCGTAGGGACCCGCGGCTACAACTAGGATTTTGCTGGCTCCGGCGACGCTGCTGCTTTCCTCTGGCGGGGGGGAGCTGGCGCACCCACTCCTGCACCTATAGCTTCATTCCCGGAGCCTAACGCTGCAGGATCACCAAGAACGCGACCGGAGAACTGGAAGTTGGTGCTCCCCGCCGTGAGCCAAGATGGTGCCTGCGACCCTGGCCCCTCGTCGCCCTCGGCATCCGGAATCAGAGTGCCCGTAGTGCCTCCTACTCCTCCCTCCCTCCACTTCGATCTGGTCCGTGGTCTCGCTGCCGGAGACTGTGGGGATTTGCTGCTGCTCCGTACCCAGAGTCCCTCCGGCTCGGAATTTGAGAGCGGGAGTGGGGGCGCTCCATCCGCCCCCCCTCCGCGCCTGCTGCTGGTGGAGTGGGAACTCGGGACAGCTCCGTCTCCCCCCTTGGCCTGGGTTAATCCTCCTGCAGCCCCAGCCCCTGCCACCCGACCCTCCTGCCTGCTGATCACATAGCGGAGGGGGGCCCTCCTGGAGGAGAGCCTCCACGGCCCGGCCCCCAGGAGGGATGCTTGGGCCCCCCAGAGCCCCATCTGCTTGCGGACCAGATGCGGGGGTGAGAGCTCCTCATCCGCCCCCCCCTCGCCTGCATCTACTAACACCGGGAGTCGGGACGGTGGCGTCTCCCTCCCGAGCGGCTCCGCCTGCAGTCTGAGGCCGTGGTGGACCCCCCCCATCCGTCTTCTGACGCTCTCAAACGACCATCCACTCCGCGGCCCAACTCCCAGGAGGGAAGCTCCTCCTGCCTCCTCCTCCCTCCTGCCTGCGGACCAAGTGTGAGGGTGAGAGCACATCATCGCCCCCCCCTCGCCTGCATCTGTCATCGCCTGAAGCCCCAGTGGAGCCCCCATCTGTCCTCCTACGCTCCCACAGGAGGGGTGCTTCTAAAGCTTCCCGGCCACTGGCGGCTCTGCGGCCCGGCTCCCTGGAGGCAGAAACGAAGGACACGCCAGGTGAGTGCCTACCCCCCCACCACGTCTCCATTAAAGGAGGAAGGCTTTATTCCCTCTCAGCCTGGATCCTGCTCTTCCTCCCACCCTTCCTGAAGTGGGGCCTCTCCAGCTATCTGCCTTCTCTGGGATAGATCAATGGATCCTGCCAACAGTGAGCAGTGATGCGCCTCCACCTACGGCCACCCCGGGGCTAACTTTAGTGCCCCCTTCCAGCTTCCTGGGGCGCCCCTGTCCACCAAACACCTCTCCGGCTGAGGAGAATGCCCCCTGCTATTCTAGATCCTGGTCGCCCTGTGCAGGCGGCATATCGCAGCACTCTGACCCCCTGTGACGGCACAATCCCACTCTGAGACCACTAGCTAAAGGCATTCCCATGTTTCCTGCCTGCATCATTTCCTGGGGCGCTCCTGCCCACTCCACCCCCTGCTATTACCACCCCTGAAGTCTGCAGCCACTTGGTGGTAAGTGCAACCACCTAAAACTGGACCAACTCCCCATAATACTCAGGAGCTGCAATCCCAGATACAGCGAGTGCCGCATCACGACTGTCTCCTGCAACTCAGCCAGTAGAGGATCCCCGTCTCGGGGTCTCGGGGCTAACAAAATGTCGAGACTCACCAAACCATCCAAAACCTCGGACATTTCTACCATGCTCCTGGCAGCAGACAAGGCAAGGAAACCGGACCCCCTCCTAAACTCACCCCGCAGAAGCCCCCGGAAGTGCAAGGTAATCTCGCCACCAAAGACGACATTGTGGCCTTTATGCGGGACATCAAAGCTGAGTTACGGTCCTGCATGACCAAACTCACCACACGGCTAGAACAAACGGACCAGCGACTCACTGAAGCCGAACAGAGGATAGGAGAGGTCGAAGACTTGACCCAGAGCCATGACGCAACGATAATAGAAATGCGACGCGAGATCCAAGCGCTCCAGTCCAGTAACGAGATCCTCGAATTTAAGCAAGAGGACTTAGAAAATAGGGCTCGACGAAATAATCTGTGCATCCGAGGGGTCCCATCAGCTATTCAAGACAAAGAGCTACCGGAATATATAAGCAATTTCTTCCAGGCTCTCCTCCCGCTTATGTACAAAGCCCAACTCGTCCTGGACCGAACTCACAGATTGCGCCCGAGACGAGGAGTAGATTCGGATGGCCGCCCGGATGTGATCACTAGGGTCCACTTCTATGCCACCAAGGAGGCCATCTCGGCGATAAGCCGCACCAAAGATGAACTTTCATTCATGGGTACCCCCCTGCAGATATTCCAAGATCTCTCCCTGATCACCATACAGAAAAGGAGAGCTCTCAAGCCCTTGACCCTGTTCCTCCAGAGCCAGCAGATCCGCTACAGATGGCTCTTCCCCGCTACTTTACAATTCTCATACCAGGGAACCCTGCGCAAAATCAGCCATCTGGAAGACGCAAAATCTATCTTACACCCGAGCTCTCCAGAGACCTCACTCGCCTCCAGTCCGCACCTCCCGCCAGGGAAACCAGATCAATCACCCCAGACAGCAGCAACAACCCTGGTCTAAAACACAGAGATGCCGGAAGATGAAATGATTTAGATATCTTCTTCTATTGTGCTAATATCGACCCCAGAGCCAAAACGAAGCATAGCAATGCTGCGGGCCCCGAACGGCCCATTCCCCACTCCGAGGAGTATGTCACCAACTCACCCTTGGAGCCGAACCAATCTCGATGGTTCGTCCCCCGCCCCGTTGGCGAGGAAAGTTGTCTTGGCCCCGTTGGCCGTGGTGGTGGCTGCGCAGAAAACCCCGGCCCCCCACACATTCTTGAGCTCACCCTCCCGTTTAAGATCACCCTCCCGTTGGTTGGCCCACTCAGTTAAAAGGTTACCCTCCCGTTGGAGGATACAGAAAACCCAGCCGCAGGAAAACTTAGTTAACTCCGAGTCACGAAATGAAGACTAAATACCCCCAGCCCCCCGCGAGGAGCAGAATTCCATCCCAGAGGACATCTAGGAGGCTCCCCCTCCACACCAGATACTAAGATTTCTAACTTTGAACGTTAGAGGCCTCAACGCCCCACAGAAGCAGAAAGCGATCCTAAGATGCATTCAGAATGACAAGGCCTCCATTGTCTTCCTACAGGAGACACACCTGATTCCGGCAGACTTCACAAGGCTCCGAGATCGGCAATTCCCACTACAGTTCCTGGCATCGAATGGAACAAAGAAGGGTGGCACAGCAATCTTAATCGCCAAAGATTTGAAGCCGCAAATCCTGGACTCTAAGCTGGGCCCCGATGGCTGCTTTGTAGCAGTGAAGTGCCGAATTCTCGGCCAACTATACACGTTGATCTCAGTATATGCCCCGAATGAAGAGCAGGAGACATTCTACTCAGCCCTGGAAAGCACCCTCCTACCGTTTGCTGAGGGTCAGACCATCATCGGGGGAGATTTCAACGGAGTCCCCAACCCCCTAGTAGACAGATCACACCCGCCAGCCCGCGGAGACTTTGGCTTGGCGAGTGCTTTGCTTAAATTGTTCCGGACCTTCGACGTGGTGGATACCTGGAGGATCCTCCACCCAGAGGAACGAGACTACTCGTGCTACTCCTCTGTGCATAGAACTTACTCGCGTATCGACCTCCTGTTGGCATCCCTGCAGATCCTGTCATACACAGATCATGTCCTCATAGGTCCCAGAATCCATTCAGACCACGCACCCATAATGTTAACGCTAAGAGCTTATAATCCAGACCCGTCCCCAAGACGCAAATGGTCTCTTTATGACCCGATCTTAAACGATATGGCCACCAGAGACGTAGTAGCTAAAACAATAAAGCAATTCCTAGAAGATAATAAAAACGAAGATACTTCCCCAGCGAATACATGGGACGCAATGAAGGCCGTGGTGAGAGGGGTATTGATCTCCCGAGGAGCGGCCTACCACAAACAAAAACAACAGTCCTGCCGCATCCTAGAAGACAAGTTCCTGGAGGCGGAGACGGCGTGTAAGGCCAGAAACTGGTCCCCGAGAACCTACAGAGGCTTGCAGACGGCCTGAAAGAAACTAGAGGCCCATTATGCAGAGGACACAGCCCAACTACTAACCAAAACTAAGAAAAGCTACTTTGCAAGAGGAAACAAGGCGAATAAATTCCTGGTGGAAAGACTGGCAAGAATCAAGAGGAGGAACACTATAATAGGCCTCCGAGACCCCCAGGGTGCAGTCCAGTTCGCAGATCGGGATAAATTGAGAATTGCAGAGGCTCACGTGACCGAAACTATGTCGGCTACCCAAAAACCCCGTGGAGAGCAGCAGTCCTACCTGCGGGAAGCCGCCTTACCCAAGCTCTCAACTACAAGTAGAGAAGAGTTGGAGGCCCGATTACCCACGAAGAGATCGACGAGGCTGTTAAAAGTTTAAGAACTAAAGACCCGGGCCCGGATGGTTTCTCGTCTCAATTTTTTAAACTCTTTCGGCCCCAGCTACTAGCTCCAATGACGACCCTCTTCAACTCCTTCGCCACCTCTGGATCAACAACCCCATCGATGAAAGAGTCGATCACAGTACTAGCGCTGAAACCAGGAAAAGACCCCAGAGATATTGCAGAATATCGACCCATCTCCTTATTAAACCTGGACGTGAATATTTATTCAAAGGTCTTGGCAAACCGATTAGCGAAGCTTCATCCGGACATTATAGACCTAGACCAGACGGGATTTATTCTAAACAGAACCACCACGGATAATACTTGTAGAGCCCTCAAGCTGGTCGAGATAGCTAGGCAAGGCTCGCAGAAACTGGCCCTGCTAGCCTTGGACATGACCAAGGCTTTTGACAAAGTGGACTGGTCGTTTCTCCGTCTCACCCTGGAATCGTTCTGCTTGGGGCCCACCTTCTTAAAGCTAATCTTAGTGAACTACCAAACCCCGACCACCCTTCTCCGAGTTAACGGCCTGCTAACCAGCCCGATCTCCCTAACATGCGGCACCAGACAGGGCTGCCCCCTCTCTCCCCTACTGTTTGCTATGGTTATGGAACCTCTGGCCCAGCGGATCCGCCTCAACACCAGAATCAAAGGCCTCCAAGTGGGCCCCACCCAGCACAAGATCGCGCTCTACGCTGATGACGTGATGCTAACCATTACAGACACCTCCCAGTCCTTAAGAGCCGCCCTAGCGGAAATCCACAGATTCTGGAAGGTGTCCGGATTTGCCATCAATTTTGTGAAATCAACAGCGTTGGGGATAGGCTTAGACCAGAGAGACAAGGAATTCTTCAGCTCCCAGTGCGCGATCCCACTAAGTGAAACATCCATCCCCTACGTCAGGGTGCGGATCCCCGCTAACCCTGGAGACACCTATCGGATAAACTTCCCGCCCCTGATGAAAACGCTGGAAAAAGACCTAGACGCCTGGCTCAAGCAGGAAATATCGCTAATAGGTCGTATTACGACCTGTAAAATGAATTTGTTGCCACGATTTCTGTATGCCTGCTCAGCTCTTCCCATCATAGTCCCTCGCCCCCAGCTGCAGCGACTTCAGAGGAAGATATTTTAATTCATATGGAGGGGGAAGAAAGCTCGCATCCCGCAGAGGACCATGCTGTGTGCTCCGGACCAGGGAGGCTTGGGGGTCCCTGACCTCCAAAAATACCAAATGGCGGCGCAGATAGCTCACACCCGGGATGTACCATAGCGTCAGGGCGCCCCAAATAGATGGACATAGAACAATCCCGATTACTTCTCCCCCTGCGCTTTCTCTTGCACCTGCCGACTTCACTGCGGCGGTCGTAGCCAGCCATTTTGTCATCGACTAAGCAGATGTTGAAAGCATGGGATTGGGCCCGCAAATCCAGAGGCATCCCGAGAGACCTGGGCCCCTCAGCTCCAGTCTCCCACAATCCGGCGTTCTCACCTGGATCCTCCCCCTCAAACTTTAAAAACTGGATCGCCGGAGGCCTCAGCTCCCTAAGCCAACTGTTTGAAGGGACCCAGCCGCTGACATTTGTGCAATGCAAAAGTGCGTTTAATCTCTCGGAGTCAGACAGGTTCTCATACTGCCAAGTCAGGCACTGATGCTCACATCCCCAGATGCGAGAGGCTGCCACCCGTGACCTGGACACATTGGAGTTAACGGTGGCAGACCCTCCAGCCCGAGGGCGGATCTCGACGCTGCAGCGATTATTCCATGTGAACCTATTGTCAGTTAGAGTAACATATATGTCGCAGTGGGAGAGAGACCTAGGGCATCCAATCCAGGATCAGGACTGGACCTATCTGGGCCCGCACGCACTAATCTTCTTTCTGCATCACCAACCGAGAATGCGCACATAAATTGCTCATGAGATGGTATTTCCCACCGCTTCAACTACACCACTTCAATCAGTCGCTGGACCCACAGTGTTGGCGTCGCTGTGGCTCGCCAGGCTCTTACCTACACATGTGGTGGTCATGCCCGGTGGTGATGGTCTTTTGGGCCCAATGTATAGCTATCATCGCAGACATAACCCATATCTCTTTGCCATTAGAACCGGAACCACTAATGCTGGGGACCCCGATTTCAGGCATCTACCCAAAATCGGGCGCACACGCGGCCCTCATCACACAATTGCTCTTGGCCGCTAAAATCACAATAGCACGGACATGGAAGTCTCCGGAAGGCCCCTTAACGGTGTTGTGGTGGTTGAAAATCTGGGACATCTTGATTGCTGAGAAAATCATGGCAGCAAATAAAGGCCGCCTCCACCGTTTCACAAACATTTGGTCGCCGGTGATAGACTATGACTCGCGCTTCCATACAAACCGCGCCTAGTGACAAATGCCCAGCGGGCGTCAGACGGGAAACAGACTCAATCGATAGAGAAGCAGGCCCCGGAGGATAGCCAGAATCAGGATCTGATGACTGGAGATGGAGGAGGAAGACTGAGCGGTGTAGGGGATGACAGAAGCGGATGAGTCGGGGATTGGACTTAATGGGCGAAGAGACAGTCCACAGGAGACTGCCGGAACTAAAGGGTGGGGGAGGGTGTCTGGGGATATGCAACTATATGTTAATGCTGTTACAAAGTGTGGAACTGATATGCTAATTTGTTTTCCTGTGCGCTAACCAAAAATAAACGAGTAAAAAAAAAAAAGAAGAGGAAGTGCTTCGACCTGTTGGGACTGGCCACCCGCATGGAGGCGAGAGTGAGTATCAGCCGAAACTTGAGCTTTAGCAGGACGGTATGTGATAACAAATTGATACTGTGAAAAGAATAAATGCCACCGCGCCTGTCTAGCTGTAAGGCATTTCATAGATTTGAAGGCTAACAGACTGCAGTGATCCGAGTATACCGTTACAAGGTGTTTGGCCCCCAGAAGGTGATGACTCCATTCCAAGAATGCGTCTCTGATGGCTAAGAGTTCGTGTTCCGTGATGGAATAGTTATTTTCGTAAAATGTCAATTTACAAGAGAAGTAGGCAACAGGATGAATCTCGCCCAAATGAGGACAGGTTTGTGACAACACCGCCCCAAGAGCATAACCCGAAGCGTCAGCCTCAACAAAAAAAGGAAGATCAGGATCGGGATGTTTGAGGACAGGGGCGGAAGTGAAGGCAGATTTTAATTGATCAAAAGCCTTCTGAGCTTCTGAAGACCATACACATGGTACCTTGGCACTTGTCAGAGAGGTAAGAGGTGCAGAGATTTCAGAAAAGCCATTGATGAAGCGTCTATAGAAATTGGCAAATCCCAGGAATGATTGTAAAGATTTGACTGAATTGGGAACAGGCCATTCCAGGATGGCTCTAATTTTGGACTGACTCATGCGCACCCCGTTGTTAGTGAGGTCATACCCCAAAAATTCCACCTCTGAGGCGTGAAATATGCACTTTTCGGCTTTTACAAACAATTTGTGATCTCTCAGACGTTGGAGCACTGTTTTGACATGTATTTCGTGGTCCTCCTGGTTTCGTGAATAGATTAAAATGTCATCTAGGTAGACAACAACAAACTGGTCAAGGATGTCATAAAACAAATCGTTCATGAATGCCTGAAAGGTGGCCGGGGCATTACATAGCCCAAAGGGCACGACAAGGTATTCAAATAGACCGTAACGTGTTTTAAAAGCGGTCTTCCATTCGTCCCCCTCTCTCATACAGACCAGATTATAAGCTCCTCTGAGATCGAGCTTAGTAAATACCTTGGAAGATCCCAACTGATCAAGGAGGACAGAGATCAGAGGAAGAGGGTACTGTTTTTTTTATGATAGCTGCATTCAAGGCACGATAATCAATACAGGGACGTAAATCCCCTTCCTTCTTAGGAACAAAGAAAAGTGGTGATACAATTGGTGATTTGGATGGACGAATGAATCCCATGGCCAAGGCCTTGTCTATGTAATCTTTAAGTACTTCATCTTCTTTGAGAGCGAGTGAATACACCCTGCCGGATGGTATTTTTACTCCCGGTATTAGGTCTATTGGGCAATCATAGACTCTATGTGGAGGAAGTGTCTCTGCCATCCCTTTGTCGAAAACATCTGCGTAGTCTGCATATTGAGAAGGTACCATAGAGACTACGTTGTTAGAAACAGCTCCAATATGCATAGTAGGAGAAACCAGTGCCCTGACCGGACTATCCTGCGTAATTCCAAGTAATGTAGTGCATCGGGTATTGCATATATTGCAAGGGAACTGAATCGGAGATGTCGACCAATCGATGGCAGGGTTATGAAGCTTCAGCCATGGAATACCCAGAATGACTCTGTAGGCCGGTGCTTTGATGATATCGAATGATATCTCTTCAGTATGGCCTTCATCGGTACTCATCTGTAATGGAACCGTCTGGTGAGTTACCATTCCAGATACAAGGATTGAACCGTCCACTGCATTCACTGTTTCAGGTATAGCTTTGCGAAGCAGTGGTATTCCTGACATAGGGGCAAAGCATTGATCAACATAATTTCCCGTTGCTCCTGAATCAATCACGGCTGTTGTCTGGAATGAAACACCATGATTCAGGGAAAATGTAACAGGTAGGCGAACTAGATGGCTCGGGTTCTGTAATGTAGAGTCCAAAGGCGAACTTCCCGACCTAGGGACTCCGTCTACTGTCGGGATTTGGCGTTTCCCGCCTTTCTTTTGGGTTTTTTGGGATATTCAGGCAATAAATGGTCAGAGGCCCCACAGTACATGCAGAGATTGTGTGATCTACGATATTCTCGTTGAGCAGGGGTGAGTGGTCCCCTAACCACACCAATCTGCATTGTTCTGGCGCAGGAAGTTAAGAAGACGAGGCCTCTGCTGGAACCATGCTGAACAAAGCAGGTTTCTTTTCGCCACGTCTTTCAGATTTACGGGCATCAATCTGAAGGACTAAATCTAGCAGTTCCCCAATGCCGTGGGGACTACAGGAACAGTGGAGAGGATGTCCTTTAACTCATCTGAGAGGCCTTGATAGAAGACTGCAGTTTTCTTTTCTTTGGGCCAGTCAGTTTCTGCTACCAACTGATTGAACTGGGCCAAATAGACCAATAGGGAGTTGTTCCCTTGTCGATGCTTTAAGAGTTCCAGGTCAGTAGCTTGAGTAGTATAACGTGTATCAAATACTTTACTCATCATAGCAAGAAGGGCATCACAATTGTAGAGAACATGACTGTTGGATTCTAACAATGGGTTAGCCCATGCGGCTGCAGTGCCTCCTAAATGTGACAAAACAAAAGCCGCTTTAGAAGTAGAAGTTGGAAATGAAGCGGGACGGCACAAAAAATGCAGTTTGCATTGGTTGATGAAGGTTCGGTATTGTTTAGGATCGCCTAGGAAGTGTTCAGGAGGAGCTAGAGGGAACTGGGTTGTAAGCATGATAGGGTTTGATTCCTGCTGCGTAGGTGGAAACCCTGATCCTGACGCTGTAGCACCAGCACCGGCCACCTGTGTCGCTGGCGTGGTAACCAAGGCCTGAATGGCGTCCATACGTTGGCGCAGTGCCTCTTGTGCATTGGTCAAGTCGGTTCGTAGATCCGTGACCATTTGCACGATTTGAGTCAAAGCATCACTGGCCTCTGTGGACATTGTTCGTGGCTGCTAATTCTGTTACTCACCACTCCGAAATAGGCCCAAGATGTGGAGGGGTGCCCTTCGAGATGATGGTGGTACAAGAATCGATATTCAGCCTTCCATCCCACCTCCCCTGAGTACAAGACTCAGGCTTCCTCAAAGAGGGGCTCTTTTTTAAAATGTACCGCTCTGCTTTTTCAGTTGGGACAGACAGAGGTGTCAATTGAATAAAAGAGCGGGGAGAACACTCACCGCCAATACCAATGCTGCAAAGGAATACAAAGATATTAGACAGTGTTGAAATTAAACCAAGTAATCAGAACAGTTGTATTGTACGGGAAACTACATAGGTAAGTATTGGAGTGGAGCTTCCCCGGGGTGGATCTACAAAAAATATGAATAAACACAATGAGTGGGATAATTCTAAAGAGTCTTCCTAAAGTATCAATCCACCTAAATATCGAACCAATAACAACTAACCTGAATAAGGAGATCTTGAGGAAAGTAGTCCATAAAACAGAAGACAACAAAAGGAGAAAATAACAAACAGGAATGTTGTTATAGGGAAGTAGCCCCGAACGACACGAGAGTCACACTAGTGCCGGGTTGGTGCAGTTTCAGCAGAGCGTTTATATACACTTGAAGACAAGTTCACAATATAGTCACTCAATGTCCCAGAATCCAACAAAAGACAAATATCTAAAAAAAGGTCGTGGAGAGAAATAATAGCAGAGACGGGATTTGTCAATGATAAGTATGTACCTGAGCACACACGCAACCAGAGTAGCGTAGAAAGTTCCAAATTGTTGACGGCAAGTCCTCTGCAAGGAAGGCTTTGTGGTTCCGTGCCCAGGAGCAGCTAACTGGAATGCAGTACCGCAAGAGACAGCAGGAAGCCGAATCCCATAACGTTCTGAGTTAAAAGCCAGATGAGCACAACAGGAATAAAGGAGGAGGCAAACCAATCCAGAAGTCAGGCAAGGGTCAAAACCAGGAAAGTAGAGTGAGGAATTCGTGTGGAGGAGACACGAAGTAGTAATGGACGTAACCGCTGCAGCTTGTAACGCTAATTAGCAGCAACGAGCCCCTTGAAAGACGGTGGTTTTAAAGCCGTATGGGGGCATGTCTTGCCGTACGTCTTCCACGTACAGGACGTGTCAGCTGACACGGAGTCCGTCGTAGTTTGTACAGGCGCCATGGCAACCTGTATCTGGTCCACAGAGGAGCTTGTAAAGAAGTTGTATTCTGCAGGGAAGCCCGAAGTGTAACACTGTTTGGGATTTTTATTAAATGTTTGCAAACTGAACCCACTGCCCTTATCTCATGCCTCAGATGGTAAAACAGTTTAAATTTGTTTGTTTCTTCCACAGTCATAATCCAGTCTTGCTCCCATAATTTCATATTCACTTTGTCCGGAGTTCTTACTAATTCATCATCTGAAACAATTATACTTTCCAGGCTTTCTTTACATGACGATACCCATGATCTTAAATTTGTCTTATTAGTTATATCCATTTCTTTCTTTAAGATCACAAATATCTTCACTGGATTCCCCGAGATACACTTGCTGTACAGTGATAACCTTTTCCATTGTAATATAGCCCCAAAGAAATCAGACCCAACTCCTGACATACAACCTGAATAGGAATCGACTTACGGACTTCCAAATCTTTTGTCCAGAAAATTCCCTCTAGAAGTGACCACAATTTTTCCCTTGTGCCAAGCAGTGTTTCAGCTCCATTGGTGTCTGTGGCAACCACCTTTGCTTTATAGAACTACAAAACTGGCAATAGCGAAAATCACCCAAACTGTTTTTCGATCAGGCCTGCCTGATTTGCCAGCATTAGAGTTCTACTGCTTGGGGATTCCTCCACCGCAGTCTCTCCTTTGGTTGTATTTACAAGGACTCCCAGATATGTGTATGCCTTCACTACTTCTGTTTTGTCTTTTCCCAATTTCCATATGAAGCATGATAATGGTCTTCCCTTTGGTTGTTTCAAGGTTACTATTTTTGTCTTCTTTGTGTTTATTAGGAGGTTGTTTTCCCTAATGTATTCCTCTAGCTTATTTAGCTGACGCTGCAGCCCCACCTCCATTTGGTTCAACAATACAAATTCATCCACATATAAAAACCTACTGACCTGTATGCCACCCAATTTAGGTGGGAAATATCTTGCCTGACTTAGTGTCACCTTCAGCCATGAAGAGGTTAAAGAGAGCCAGAGCCAATGGACAGCCCTGTTTCAACCCCATCGTAGTTGGAACTTCCTCAGATAATAGTCCTTCCTTATTTAGTCGGACTAGTGTCACTGTGAAGTGCTTTTAGAGGGTGCAGTAATGAGGATGGGCAATTCCAGGCAGCTGATTTAGACTACAGCCTTGCCTTTTTTACTTGGTCAAATGCCTGGACTAAGTCCACGAATGCCAAGTATATTTTTCCTTCACCTTCCATGGCCTTAATCTTGAGAATGTTTAATATAATCAAGTTGGCACTTGTACCGACGCCCTTCACAAACCCAGTTTGGTAGGTGTCCTGCCTGTGTTCCTTCTTGGCCCACTCGTTGAATCTAGACAGAAGGAATGATGAAAAGATTTTGCTAGTCCCTTCCAGAAGGGCAATAGGTTGATAGTTCTTGGGATCGTCCTTATTGCCCCGCTTGAATATTGGTACATTCACTGCTTTTTTCCAGGAGTCCGGTATCGTTCTTAGCTCCTCAATCTTACCAAACAAGATGTGAATAAATGTTGCCCATTGTGCAGGGGATTGTTTCAGTATAATGTTAGTCATCCCATCTGGGCCCAGAGCCCGAGATGCACTTATTCTTCTTATTTTTAATAGGATGTCTTAAATGCTATGCGGAATCACACCCTTTGTGCGATGTTCCCTCCCCTCTTGGCTCCTGCTTACTGCCGGCCTGATAGAGCAAACCAAAATGGATCACCCAGGAGGCCTCTGGTACCGAGTTTATCTGAACCACTGACTGCGGGGTGTCTAGAGTCTTCAGTAACCCCCATATCTCACTGCTTCTTTTTAACTTAATGCCCTTAGCATATTCTCCATGTTTTGCTGCAGCATTTCCCCCCTATGTCAGCATAACCATGACTTGTATTCTCTTGTTATTTGTTTTATTCTTGTGGCTTTGGTCAGATCATTAGATGCTTTTACCACCCTCAGTGCTTTCCTCATTTCTAATCTTTTCTTTTCTGAACTACCTGGGCATCATACACATGTCTGACTTTCTTTCCCATACCTGCCTTTCCATTTTAGCAGTCATCAAGCTAGATAATATCAGCTGGTATTTAACTAACTTCTTTGGGTGTTCACCTGGGCCCTCTCTGAGATTTTCAAGAAAGAACCTGGTCAAGAGTTCAACACTACTTGAGTTCATCTTTAGGCGAGTTCCACCATTATTAACCTCCACTGACCAATCCAGAGTGCACTCCCTTTGGCCATATTCCACTGACCAAGACATCCTTAACAAATCATGGTCGCTAGCATCCATTCGAACAACCTCAAAAGTGTGAATATAAGCCAACATAGGCCTAGACACAAATACATAGGGCCTCATTATGACCCTACCGGTCCGGAACCAAGGGTGCCGGTAAGCTCACCAGCACTGTTGTAACCGGATGGCATATTACAGGTCTACCTGCCGTAGCCGCTGTGCCCAACAGGTTTGACCCTGCCGGGCACAGCGGCCATGGTAGGCAGACTGGTCACGGAAGCACCGGCACCATTAGCAACAGTGACAGCGCTTCCATGTCCCCACTCCTATGGGAATGGGGCCTTACATTTTACCGGCACCTGACTTTCTGGCCTGCCGGAGTTGTAATCTCCAGGTGGCACTGGGAAGTCAGGCGCTGGTAAATATTTACAGGTCCAACGGCAACCCGCTGGTAGCAGCGGCAGGGTTACCGCCGGACCCGTAATGAGGCCCATAGTCTATTGTAGCGGTTTGGTCTTCTCGAGCCCAGGTTGTCTGGCTAGGTATATCTCCTTCAACGTGACCATTTAACATATGGATGTCTCTTGAGCGCATGAGCTACATCCATTCCAATCCTCTCCTTTCAGATGGACTACGGGCTCACCATCGATTACAGTTCTGTCCTTCAAGCAAGTTGAGTTCAGATCGCCACATACAATAATTAACCCCAGCCCATCTTCTCTGTAGGATTCGTCAATGAGGTCAGCAGCATTCCTTATTAAATCATCTACACTCAGAGCTGCTGGGTTCCAATAGATGTTAATAATGGACAGCTGACAGTTCTCTTTTGGGGAACTGCGAACACCCAGTGGGTTCCATCTCACCACTTCTTGTTGGGTGTATAGGTCGGGGGCCTGTGACTTAAGTACTTCCAAAGCAGTTCTGTTTTTGATGGCAGTTAAGAGTCCCGAAGTTGGCCTCCCCTTAGAAAACTGGGTTTAACACAACCTAGTACCCATCTAAGGACGGGTTCTGTTGTAGCCATGGTTCTTGTAAACAAAGGCGATTGAATTTGCCCAAGTTAATGTCCTTTTTCACTATCCGATGTCTATGGCCCCTTGTATTCCAAGACCCCATCTTCATGTAGTTTGGATTGGTTTTCTTAGGCTGCTATTGTGGGGGTCGAACCTCCCAAGGCACCCGGTAGCAAATCCCATGAATTTAAATTCAGCTCCCTCTCCGTGGTTTTGTGTACAAGCACTGTTCTTCCACCAGTATTAACCGTTTTACATTCAACTGTCATTGAAAGGATCTCTTTCCTTGAAAGGTCCTTATTCAAAATCATTCTATCTGCCTCAACGCTTGAGTTGGCTTTACGGCTTCCTGCCGAGTGACTTCTCTTTAGGCAACAATGAAGGGTGTGCCACAGATGAATCCAGTTGGTCAGTGTCTCTATCTCTTCCAGGCAAGTCAGACGTCTGGTTGGAAGATCTGCTTGTTGTTAGGTCAAACCCTAAAATTACAAAACGTCCTACTGCTTCCAACATCATTTGTCAGACAATGGGAGAGGGAATATACAGTTATAGATGGCCCATGTGGAGTTCATCCACAAACTCAATTAGTTTGAAGTAATTTGTGCCAATTTATCTCAGAGTCGGTATATAATGCGCCAGCTCAAGAATATTCATCTAATTCAGGATTAGTTTATCGTTCCTGCCCAGCAGCCTTTCTAAAAATAGGCATTTCAGGTTGTCTTTCCATTTGATGGATCCCTCAAATTCTTTCTCGAGTTAGTTTCCATGCACACCTTTGAGTTTTCCAGCTGTAGAAAGTGATGTACTTACGGCGGTGTCCAACCTTCAACCACCAAAGCCTTCTGTACAGGGGGCTCCTCCAGGACCAATTCTAACGTCTGGATGGAGTGGGTTGTTGGGTTTTTCTTTAGTAAAGACTGCTTATAACATTCTTCCGCCGCCGGTTTCTTCTCTGCCAGTGTCACAAATTGTGGTGATGGAATTGCAACTCTATTTTCTCTGTGGATTTACTGGCTTTCGTCAGCCTCATCCAGATTGTTGTCTGTCACAGGTTGGATGTTGGTGGTTAAGGCCGCCACGGGTTCCAGGTCCCCCACTGAATGCACTGACCAATTCCTCAGCTCGTCCTGAAAAGAGTGATCTACAGTTACTTCTAATTCCTCGGTCTCATTCACCCTTTCCAAAGTGAATTTCTTCCCAGGTCTCTTACTTTTTGGTTCTGATTCTATTTGCAGTGCTAATTTTGTTAAAGATTACATGGATCATTTGATCTGGCCTTGAATGGTTACTGTTGAGGCTTTGTAATTATATTGGTCCTGTTCCTCCCCTTCTTTTTCTTCCTCTGGGTTTGCTTAAATATGGGGAATGTTTTTTTGATGGCTCTTGGTGCCGAATTGGGACATCCATCAGCTGTATCATGTCATCCCCTTCTACCACCTCCACAAGTTCAACTTCATCCTGTGATCCTACTTCCATCAGAAGATATTCCTTATTATTAGAGTTAGGCCCCGAGATGTAATTACTACCCTCGGTGGAGGCCCGAGCCGCCTCAATTTTAAATCTGTCCTCCCGCAGCTCTTGGCAAGCCACATCCCTCCTTTCTACCTGGATTGGCTGAGGGATTTCTTGCTCCAAGGATAGTTCATTGGTCATACCTAGGACAACCATGCCTCTTACTTCTTGTTGGTGGTTAGGTGAACAATAGACCTTTTTGGGTCAACCATTTCGGGTTGCTTCTTCTGATGGTTCTCTATTTAATGTTCTTGTTGCAGTGAGATAGCCTTCCATATAAACTAGTTTGGAGTGCATCATTGCAATCAGTGTACTTTGAACCCTTAAAGTGTCACTCACAGTCTCATATAACTTAGTGAGGGGCGCAAGTGAGATCGTCAGCATGGACATGAGGATAGCATGTTCAAAAACATGCAAACTCACTTCCACATTATTCCTCTCTTATGTCTTTGTTATCTTGTTCTACCTTTGAGCCCCTATGCACTTCGATGATCATTTGCATTTGAATATTCCAAAGTTGACAGTTAGGTCGCTGAGGTAGTAGAGGCTGGAGCAGAGTCTAAGAGATCATTGCCCAGCGCCCCCAGTTTCCTTGAAGGCTACATCAGCCGCCCCTTGGTCCTGATTTCTAACTCTATTACAAGAGTTCTTCGAGGTCACCCGGCTTCTGTCCACCAGGTCAATCATCTGCTCAATCATTGCAATGTCTAATTTTAATGATCTCTCTATCATTCTTTCTTGTTCATTGGCCCTGGCTATAATTACTCTATTCGGATCCGGTGTGCTGGTGTAAGTATTTTTGGGGTTCAAAACTGTGCTATTAGATGGTCTAACTAGTCTCTGTTTGGTGCCAACATCTCCTTTATGGCCATTTCATCAATTACTGTTTGAACTAGGGATGATGTTCCTGCTGCCATATGCTCATTTACAGTTCCCTGTATGTATGTTGAGGTAATCTTTCTTGTTCCTTTGTTTATGGCCAACAGGATAAATTCACTGATTGCAGGTAATACAAGCACATTTTGTGTAGTTATTGGCTTGGGCAATACATTCCCTCGTGGTTCCACCCCTCAGGCATTTCACGATCCGTCAAACCATGCTCATCCAAACGCCAATGTTCTTCATTTGGTACTATACATCTAAATGACATTCCGTTCGGTCCGCCAATAAGATTGGCCACGGCTCAGGGAGTGAGCAATCTTCCAATCCACCCCACCCTTTTTGTTTTTAAAATATGCCTTAAAATATGCCTTCATTGACAATTGATTTGTTGTTTTAATTGTGTGCATTTCCGTTCTGCACATAAGGTAGTCCGTTGCCAAAATGGTGTGTGGCATATTGCAAGAAAAGCCTCAAGGGTAGAGTCTTGTTTAAAATCGGGCTGACATTAGTAACTCCCATGGCTCCGTGGCTACAGTAGACTTGTGCTCTTATTCTGCGCTGGCCCTCCAAAGCAAGCTCAGAGGAGGACTCCTGCACAGACTTGTTAGATGTTATAATTGCCTCCAGAGCTTGTTCCGCTACTAAGGTCATTTCCCTTGGGAGTAGTGGAATTGGCAGAAATGATGGAGGTATTTCCGTTCGGTCTTTAGGTATACTCAATTAAATAAACATAATAGGAGCTGTTAGAAAACAAAGGGTGTCTCACTTACTAGTTCCCGGGATCTCTCTCTGAGGTGACCAGGGCACGGCATCACCTTTGGATCCAGACCCTGGTGGTGGACCACTGCGGGAGGATCACCTGGGTGGGGAATCTTCAGGGAGTGGGGGTGAGGCAACCGATGGTGAGATGCAGTATCCCCCCCTTTTCATGTGCCCATACCCCATCTTATTTTATTAGATTTATAGGATTCTCCAACATCCCAACGCCCCCCGCCTTTCTTCATAAACCCTCAGCCAAGGAAGTGCAACGCAGACCCACGTGCATGGCCCGCAGGATCCTAACCATCAGGTTATTTCAATCTCAACATGAGCGGATGAATCGCCTCTCCAGGGCATGGTCGTGACTCAATTGCCAAACAGGCAACAGCATACCCTCCTGGGACAACCGTCCCCGCCTTACCGACTCTAGATTACACATCCCTCACCACACCTCTGTGCATGGTACCAATCCATGGCTCAGTTGCACAACGCCCGCCAGCTGGATCCTCTGCATCTCCACTCGTGACAATTTACCCCTATACCTGACCGGAGCACTCACCCTGCCTCACATCCAACCCAGCGCCGCCCCCAACCTGCACACCACATGCTCTCCTGTAGGCAGGCTAAGACCAACGCCCCCACACTCTTGACCTTGCCGGCTTTGACATATTGCCACCCCCGACACACCGGCTAACACCCATGCGCAGGGTGGCATCACCTCAGTGCTAGACTGACCACCCGACTTACTGGGTCATCATCCTGTTCACGGATCATACTATAACCATTTCACTACGGCATGCTCTGTACACCCACACCCCTACCCCATTCGACAACACCCCAACCCCTGGTCTGCCATCTTATATGACCACAGCCTGTGTCTTCACTTCCCACAACGCAGAGGCAGCCACCTTCCTGCCCAATATCGGGGGAATCATCGCTGGCCAAAATCCCCCTGGAGCGTTCTCTGTGATATTGAACGGACAAGCCCTTTCTGGCACCAGCACACCCTCAGAAATTATAGCACTGTGGCAACTGCTCCAATTAACTCTCCAACAGCCAGTCAATTGACAAACTAATCTCCTTTTTCACCCACCGCTGCTGCCCACCAGCTCATCACATGGTGGGCCTCCTCACCTCAGGACATGACCTAATCAATTCTTTTCCCCCTCAGCTTGCTACCTAGCAACAATTACCTTGGAATTCTCCATCAAGATCCCATGCACAGCATTTTACTTACCCGGAAGATCGAACCCTGCTCTCCCAAGCTCTGGGACCTCTAACAGGCATTCATTCCCTCCTGGTTGATCCCAAACTAACGCCATGTCTACTTTTCTCTCTCCTGCTCGCCACTTAGTAATCGGTATAGCCTACTTGCGGGCAACAACCATTACGTACCATGTCATGTATTTTTGCGAATTATACAATTTATGTGATTGTAATTTTATTTATTTATTTATTTAAATTTATATAGCGCGCAAGCAGCCCACGGGCATTGAGGCGCTGTTACTTGTAAGAGCTTAGTTACAGAGGTACGGGAATGGTAGCAGTTGTTGGTACATTATAAGTATTACAGACATAATACAATACTTACAGCTTATGCGATTAGTCATTACATTCCAGCTTATGCAGTGGGTAAATGTATAGTATTCATGCTGATGCGAGGGACCTTATGTGAAGAGGATAGTTTTCATAGCTTTATGGTAGGCGATGAGGGAGGCCTCACCTCGGATAGTGGGAGGTAGGGCATTGACCACCACACTCACCTCACATCACACACAATGGTGACATGATACACTGATGCATTCATGTCACCTGGTAAAGACCAGCCCCTCATCTTCATGGGAACACTGTCCATTGCTACTCTCAACACCACAATGGAGCAATGTACTCTGCACCTATTATTATTTTTAATCACAGCCTTGATAAAGACCCCATGGTTGAAACACATGTCGGCACTTTGTATGCGATCTGTATGCCAACAAACCAGGGCACTTATATGCCAATAAAGCAGCACTCTAAATTCTAAAAAGAAGTGACAAGATTTTTAATTTCCTCGCTTCATGCACACAAACTAACTGTTCACGTTATCCGAGGTCCAGTGCATGATTGTACATGGTTCTAACCAACCCCATCTCCCACTACAATACGGGACATTAGAGCGTTGTCCCATAAGAAGCCAACAACCAGCAGCAGGATGCACAACCGATATACGCTATGATCAGCGCAGTGATCTATTTTTCCTAATGCTCTCACCCCCCATTAGGTTTTGTTAGTATAGGCCATTTTGATTTGACATAGACTGACTAGGACTCCGTTTTCTTTATTATTTGATGGTAGAGACTACTCCCATCATAGCTATAGGGCAACATAGGAGTTTTTCCAAACTCCAAAACCTTTATTAGATTTTTGAAATGTATAACTTTTGTGTCAGTGCCATACTTGTGATACCATGCCTCCCTTATAGAGCTGTGAAGGCCCTCTTGTCCGTGACCCAGTTTTTAGAGCAAGTAGTCTGCTCCAGTCTTATAGGGATCGTGTTCACAGTGGTAACAGCAGCTTTAATTATGTCACACGCAACCCGGGTTAGTTCAGACGGCGTTTTAAAATAGTACAGCTCAGAGGGGATGATGGTTGTTGAAGGGAACAGGGGGAAGAGAAGGGGTCAAGTCCACAGGTGCCAATGGGGTTAGGAGGGGAGTCATTGGGATCACCACAATTACATCAGAGGACAATGGGAGGACATTCATAGTACTTTGTAGTACAGCAAATTTCAATTCTGATTGAATTTGCTTACCTTCATAGTTACCCTTGGATCCTTTTAGACTCCTAGCTTTCTCTAAAGGCAACTTCGATGGCGAAAAGCAGTCTCTAAGCTCCCCTCCCCTTCTTGAGCACATACTTTTCTGGTTATAACTTTCTTCCATGACAGGGTACACAATCTCCTGCATCCTGTGATCTTTGACGGGCTGACTGACGAGCAACTAAACTCGTCGCCGCTGAACTCCACGCCGGCACTCCTCGCCAATTTCCGGGGTTTGTATCCTTAAAGGGATTGCAGCAGCAACAGCAGCTCCTGACTGGACACACTGAGGTTCCCAACATAAGATTTTACGGTAAACAAATGAAAAGAAAACAAAGTTCCACAAGGAAAGAGGCTTCCCTTCCTCTAGATTTCTTCTAGTGATCTTGATAATGTTTTATCACAGTTCTCTTGAATCCTTGAAGAGGCATGAGTCTTCCCTTATCAGATACACACCTTCGCATATAGGGGTGCTGGCCCCTTTAGCTCTCTCAATCCTTCTTACTTCCCCTGGTATACTCTCCTTCCATGGTATTGCTCCTTGTTCCCGAAAAAGGGGGATGAACCTTCCCTTTTTATCCATTATCCTTGTTACCCCTGTTTTACTCGACTACCAAGGTGTCATCACTTTCTTGCTTGGGTGTGAGTCTCAGACTTACTGGTGCCCTGGTTTACTAACCCACCAGGGCTCCTCCTCTGTTGGCTTCACATTCTCTGTTATCCCGTTTACAACAATGTTCCAATATCGGGTCCGTGACCCTTTCTTACTTGCACCTGTGAGAAACCAAAGTTTGTCTCACCCGCTAGTCCTCGCAGACTGGTCATCCAGGTGGCCAGGACACAGCCATCGCTTTTGGATCCAGTTCCTGGGGGCTGACCAGTGTGGGAGGATCACTTGGGTGAGGGGTCTTTGGGAAGTGGGGTGCGACAGCCGACATGGAGATGCGATATTCCCCCCTATTTTGTTTATCCAACCCATCCTTTGTTTTAGGATACTCTGATGTCCCAAATCCCCCACCTCCTTTTTACACAAACACTGGGCCGAGGAAGAGGGTGACAGAGTAACAAAATTAAATTTTCACACACTGTAGCGCCCATGTCCCGCTAATCAGGTCAGGCAAAGTCAGGCACTTAATTCTAAGTGCATACACCTGATACCAATTCGCTCTCCTCACACGAATAAAAGGCAGAACCCAAAGTCACACTCCAAGCAAGGCGGAACACAAGAACGAGCAGGGCTTCCCGGATGAAGGCAAACCTTTTGGATCAGAGAGACGGACCAAGAGGCAACAGCAGCAGGTTGGAAAACCCAGAGTTCCCTACTGGAAGTTGTTGCCACCGACAGGCCGCAAGAGACACGTTGAGAAGTCCAGATGCCGCAAGTGAAAACTAAATTTGTTTCAAGGATGCCAGATACCCTCACGGGTGAACCACAGAGTTGGGGAGGCGAGGTCAAACCTGTGGTACTAACCTTGACTTGTGAACAGCAAATTGTAAAGCAAAGAAGAAACGCATACAGCAGGTGAGTTGGCAAGCGAACTGAAAGACCGGTATGTGTTAAAGTTTGAAATAACAACATTTTATCACAAGTAAAGGCTGCACGGGTGTGAATGAGATGCAAGGAAAGGCAGACCTGTGAATGAAATTCGAAGTCAAAGGCAGCTGCGAGTTCAGCGATACCAAGTAACGGAGTGGTATGGCGAAAGGAAGTAGTCCACTCGAAAGTCTCTGAGAAAGGTAAATTGTTTGAAGCAAGAAAGCGAATATACAGTAAAGGTTATATTGAAAAGTGTAACTCCTAGAGAGGGGAAAGTATAAGGTGAACTATACATTTAGAGTCGAAGTGGTCCTGCAGTGGTCTGAAAAGTAAGCCGCGCACATTCGTAAGCCTTTGTCATCCAAAAATTGTCCCGAGCTCGACAGAGGGAGACTCAAAGTGAAGTAGGCTTGGGGAAGGGAGCCCCCTCTTGCAAGTTTGTGTTGAACTTTATAATGAGAGGTCTGAGCCAGCAGAGAGGGGCCTACGAGAACTGTGGGGTGAAAGGTCTGAGCCCGACAGAGGGGGACCTTTGTGAACATTTTCATTGAAACATTATTTTTGGGAGTCGAGAAAAGAAACTTAAATGTGGAAGGCCAGATGGGCCTCCATCCACGTTCCAGAACTGTATTTGTGTTGGAAGCTGAGCCAGAGTGTGTCATCCTGCTTACAGGGACAGCCTTACTCTGAGAGGTCTAACATGGGGAGGAGAGCTGGTTCAACCACATGTATTCCTTTGACCGCTGATCTTTCCTTTTGAATACATTTCTCCTTTATTCACTTTTTGTACAAGAGATAGGGCAGGCATTAGGTTTCGTTAGCATAGGCCATTTTGATTTGACAGACTCCACTAGTACTGCGTTATTTATTATTTGATGGTCGAGACCACTCCCATTTTAGCTAGAGGGCAGACTAGGAGTTTCTCCAACCCAAATCATTTCAATAAAGGTTTTACAAATTCTACCCATTGTGTCAGTGTCATACTTGTGATACCATGCCTCCCCGACACACCGCCTTTGACTAGTATTTGGATTTGTATTTTATATTTTATATAGCGCTACCGGGCCCGAAGGCATCTGGGCGCATATCATAGGAGGCAAAGTTGTGAACCTCTACCAGCTTACAGTAGCCATGCTGGTAAGGCTCCAGCGGGATACAATACATACAGTATAGCATAGTATGCGGTAAATACAGGCAGAAGAGTTATGCAGATAGTAACTAGTTTTTTGCCTTTTTTTTTTTTATGATGGTGACAATGTAATTTTATTAGTTATGTCTTGGATCTGAGGGACAACGGAGAGCAGGCCGCCAAATGTGATGCACAGGTCTTTTACTGCTGGTGTCAGGATGAGGGGCTAGAGGTGCTCATAGGTTTAGTCCAGGTGGAAGAACAGGTGGTATAGGAGGGCCCATGTAGTAGATCTTTTGTCCTAGATTACCTCCCTCTAGCTTATCTAGCCCTTATAAAGAAAAAGGCTGAACCCCCATTAGAGTGTTTGGGGACCGCGATGAGCTCTGATGGCATTTAACACTGGTTATTAGCAGTCTGCACAAAAAGCCAGGGCTGCCTCTATTATAATTTCAATAATTGTATTCATGGTCTCCATCTGCTCATTAACTTCAGAGTGAAAGATGGCAGCTCTTATGTGCTAAATCTCATGTACCTTCATATACTTTCCAAAGGGCTCTAAAAACATGGCTCTCCACCTAAACATGACACACCTTTCACGTGACCTCCAACCACAAACTCATTGATCCTTGTATTTTTCAGTGTAACTGGTGCAACAGCGCCTTGATGCTTTTCGGCTTGGGCGCTTTACAAATGTAATAATTAAATAAATAAATAAATAAATAGATATGTGACTGCCTTTCGACAGACACAAACTGAAACCCACTGCCCATTGTCCGTGAGAATTTGGGATGGCATGCCTGGTCTGTCGAGCACTTCTTTGAAAATATCAGTTACTGGGGCAGCCCTAGAGGCTTCTATTTGATTTCAAAAGATAGTCTGGGAGTGCGATGGCAAACATGTGCTGGAGGCCAGTGTATTCCATTGGGCCAATTAAAACAACTGCCACTTTCTTCCATACCTTATCGCTCCAGTCAACATTTTGCAGTGCTGCAGGCCCTGTGGACAGCTGCTTGTCACTTTCTTAACAGACCTGGCAGTGCTTGCTGGAAGTGTTTACCTCTTGATCCGTGTCTGGCCATCATACCTACCATGCTCATCTCATTATTTGTGTCTTTGATTTCCTTCATAAAAGTCCCTTTTCCACCTTTCTTTTGCTTTCCCACTCCTTACATGTTCTTCCCTTCTCCTGTAGCTTACCTTTCTTCTTTCTCTCCAGTCCCTTATGTCTTGACCCTTTCCTATCCAACTTCTACTCTGCCCTTTGTCCTTTCTTGTTCCCTTTTACTTTTTTTTTTTAAAGGTTTATTTAACAATTTCAATTACAACAATGTGAACCCCAGGCCGTTCCCAAACTCCCACCCATCTCCCACCCCCCTCCCACCCCGGAAGGATCTCGTTAGTTCTTCATTTCTGTGCAGGTTTATGTTCTCATTAAGTCCGATATTCTTATATTATGAGGGCACCATTGCTCCATGTAATCTGATTGTAAATATTCAAGTATTTCTCCCCATTCCTTTGTGAAGGTCTCTTTCGTTCCTTGTAGAGTATGTGTTAGCTTCTCCATGGTCAGTTGTGACCATACTTTCTGGAGCCAAGTAAACATAAGTGGGGGCTCTCGTTTTTTCCAGTTTTGGGCTATTGACGCCCAGGCGGCTATTAGTAGGCCCATGAAACCCAGCCATTGTGATTTCCTGAATTTCTTAGCTGCCTGATCTTTGAATCCGCAAAGCCATACTTTTTCGCCTAGGTGTTCAGCTTCTGGAAATATTTTTACAATTTCCACCTTTAGTTCAGACCAGAAGGCTTTGATTTCCCGGCAGTCCCACCAGATGTGTCTCCATGTGCCCACCTCCAAGCAGCCTCTCCAACACGTGTTTGTTGTTTTTGGGTACATGGCGTGTAGTCTCTCTGGAGTGTAGTGCCATTGGGTTACTATTTTTATCCACATTTTTCTTTTTTGGACTGATCGGGTCATTTTCGGTATGGAGTCCCATAGGTCTTCCCACTGGTGTTTGTGGATTTCCTCCCCCAACGTTTTCGTCCACTTGACCATGTATGACCATTTGAGTTCCTCCCCAATGGTGTTAATGAATGTGTAGAGCGAGGAGATCAATTTTCTTGTTCCTGAGTTGGTGATTAGAAACTTCTCGAATGGCTCGAGATCCCTTGTGGCAGCTGTTTTGATGTCTGAGGTTGTGAGCCAGTGTCTTAGCTGTCCGTATTTGTATTTGTCTGCTTCCGTTAGATTTATTAATTCTCTGCAGTCTTCGAAAGACCTTATTTCTTTGTCTTGGAACATTTCGCCTATCTTTGTGACACCTGCTGCTTCCCATTTCTCGTAGGCTCCCTGTTCCATTCCCGGTGGGAACTGTGGGTTTCGACAGATGGGTGTGAAAGGCCCCTCCACTGTGGTCATGATGCCCTTCTTTGTCTGCTCGTCCCAGGCTTCGAGGGTGGTTGTCATGATTTTGCTTATGCGGAGGTTGGGGTGCCTATGTTGTTTTGCTTTCCAAAGTATTTCCTCCAACGGGGCTCTGGCTACCGCTCTGTCCTGAGACACCCATATTGTTTGTTGATTGTCCCCCAGCCATTCTCACAGGACCCATAGTTGTGCTGCCATGTAGTATTTGCGAAAGTGTGGAAGGGCCATTCCCCCCTCCTTTGTTGGGGCAGTGAGGGTCGCTCTGGAAACCCTAGGGGGCTTTTTGTTCCATATATAGGATGAGATGGCTTTGGTCAGTGCTCTAAAGAATGATTTGGGGACCTTGATTGGGAGAGCCTGAAAGTAGTAAAGCACCCTGGGAAGGATGACCATTTTTATGGCTTGAATTCTTCCCCACCATGATACCATTAGGGGGTTCCAGCGCTCCAGGTCTCTCTTTACCCTTCCCAGTATGGGGGGGTAGTTCTCATTATATAATGATTCTATCTTACTAGTTAGTGTGACCCCTAAGTATTTAATTCCTTTGTCGGCTATTTTCAGGTTTTGCGAGATAGCTATTCTTTCCGTTTCCTGCCCCCCTCCGGACAAGAGCAGGAGTTCTGATTTGTTCTTGTTAATTTTGAGGCCCGATATCGCCCCGAAGGTTTCTAGCTCTCTAATAGCTTGGGGAAGTGCTGTTTCCGGGTTCTTAAGGACTAGCAGCATGTCATCTGCATATGCTATTACTTTGTGTTGTGTGCCTCCCATTTCTATTCCCGTGATGGCCACTGTCTCCCTTATTCTAGTTAGAAGTGGTTCCAGGAAAATGGCGTATAGCAGAGGGGACAGTGGGCATCCCTGTTTTGTGCCTCGTGTTATTTCTATTTTGTCCGTGACCGCCCCGTTAATGGCTACCCTAATGGATGGGGAGGTGTAGTTGGCTTTCACCATTTTTATGTACTGATCTCCGAAACCCATATGTTTTAGTGTTTTAAATAGTATTGACCATTCCACCCGATCAAAAGCCTTCTCGGCGTCTAATGAGAGCAAAGCTGCTTGTGTTTGGGTGATCTCGGACTTCTCTACCAGGTGTATTATTCTTCTCAGGTTGTCATGCGTGAGTCTCCCTGGGATAAATCCTGATTGATCTGGGTTTATTAGAGACGGGAGGAGTGGGGATAGCCTGTTTGCCAAAATTTTAGTGTATATTTTTGCATCAATGTTAATCAAAGCTATGGGGCGGTATGAACTGGGGAGGGATGGGTCTTCACCTTTTTTGTGGAATACCAGGACCTTCGCTTCATTCATTGATTGGGTCACGTTGCCCTGTTCTTTAAAGGTGTTTAGAAGTCTCGTGAGGACGGGGATAAGCAAATCTGCATATTTTTTATAGCATGGGGCGGTGAAACCGTCTGGTCCGGGTGCCTTCTCTGTTGGGAGTGCCGCAATTGCCTTTTTTACTTCCTCCTCCGTGATCGGGTTCTCTAGTGCTATTTTGTCTTCCTCTGGGATTCTTTTTAAGGGGAGGGATTGCAAATAAGCGTCCTGGTCTGCTTCGTTCGGTTGTTCCGAGGTGTAGAGATTTTGGTAAAAATCCATAAAGATTCTCCCTATGCTTGAGGTTCGTGTATGTAGTCCTCCCTGCTTGTCCTGCATGCTCATTATGTTTATTGATTTTTGTTTCTCTTGGAGCTGTCTTGCTAAGAGTCTGTCCGCCTTGTTGGCTTTAATGTATAGCCTTTGTTTTAGAAATTGGAGGGATCTCTCCGCCACTTTTGTTCGGAGCATTTCCAATTGCCCCTGTGTATGTTTTAGGGCCTTTTTTGAGGCTCTAGTAGGGTGGGATATAATTTCTTCCTGTATGTCCGAGATTTTCTTTTCGAGTTCTTTTTCCCAGCGATGTCTTTGGTTGTCTTTGGAGGCTTTCAGGGCTATGATGTTGCCTCTGGTCACTGCTTTGAATGCCTCCCAGACCGTGCTTAGTGGGACCTCGCCTGTGTCGTTTTGTGAAAAGTATTCCGTTATCTTGTCCCTAATCGATTCTCCCATTGCTGGATCCTGTAGGATATCCTGTGGTAGCCTCCAGCGCCACAGTCCTCCTCCTTTTTCTGGGGTTGTTAACTCCAGCCACAATGGGGCAAGGTCCGACAGGGATATCGACCCTGTATTAATATCTTGGATTTTCCCCATTAGGCCCACCGAAACCCAAAAATAGTCTATTCTTGACATCGTGTTGTAGACGTGAGAGAAATAGGTGTAGCCTTTCTGCTGGCCCTTTTGCTGTCTCCACACATCGCAGAGTGCGAGTTGGTCCATTTTTTGTTTTAGTCGTTTGGAGGGGGCGCCCTGTGTGGAGGGGCCCGCTGTGCTTCTGTCAATTTGTGGTTGCCATGCCAGGTTGAGGTCTCCTCCCAGAATCACCTCTCCCTTTGCGAAGCCCTCTAGCTTCTCCAGAGCCCCTCGAATGTATCCGTCTTGTCCCGTGTTTGGTGCATAGATTGAGGCCAGAGTTAGATGGGACCCGTCCAGGTGGACGTTGACCATTGCTAGTCTCCCTTCTTTATCCTTGTGCCTGTCCGTTAGAGTGACCTTTGCCCCTTCTTTAATGGCTATGAGGACTCCCGCTTTTTTGTCCATGACATTCGATTGTGCCCATATCCGATATCCCCTGAGGCGCATTTTCTGCTTGTCCTGTGCATTGATGTGCGTTTCTTGTAGCAGGAGGATGTCCGCCTTTTCTCTCCTCAGCAGGGATTCCACTTTCTTTCTCTTTATCGGGGAGTTCAATCCTCGTACGTTGTATGTTAGGATTCTAAGTTTTCCCATTTCGTACTGTGAGATTGGTAATAACCCCTTTCCTTACGATGTGAGAACTTTGCGTCTTCCGGAATCTTTCCCTCACCCCCTCCCTCACCAACTCCCCAACTTCCAACTTTTGAACGTATAACTTCCCGAGGAGGGCCCGGGTACCTATGGTTGCTAGGGCGTTGCGCCTATCGCTCCCGGCCCTCATAGTACTCGGTAACAATTTCGCGGGGGGTCCTAAACCCTGCATGATGTCAGATTTTCCTGAGTTGTGATCCCAAGAGGGCCCTTCCCGGGCCGCCAATTAGTATTTTCCGTGGGCTAATGTTGAGTTGTATGATTACCCATTTTGCTTCTTTCTTTTGCGTATCTCTTCCCATCCTCTCGGCCTTTTCTGCCAGCCGCCCCTTGTTCTGTCGTGCGGTTCCGCCGTGTCCTCTGTTTGTATGTCCATTATCTGCAGTCCCTCATCGCACGTTGTCACTCTTCGTTGTTTGCCTTCCCAGTTGAACAGTAGGCCGAAGGGGAATGTCCATTTGTATCTAATTTCCTTTGTCACCAGTACCTTGATTAGCGGCGCCATATCTTTCCTTTTCTGTAGTGTGATCGAGGCCAGGTCTTGGTACAGTTGTACGTCCGTCCCGTTCATCCTGATGTGGTCCAGGTGACGCGCCTTTCTTAAAATAAGTTCTTTTTGTGGGTATGAAGATAGGGCTACTAGAACATCTCTGGGTCTTTCTCCGGGCGCCCCTGTTCTTTTTGGGCCCACTCTGTGGATTCTGTCTATCCCTATGGTGTCCTTTTCTTGTGCCCCCAGAATGTCTGTAAAGACTTCCTGTACTGCATTCTTGAGGTCCTTGTCGAGCACTGCCTCAGTGATATTCTTGATCCGTATGTTAGATCTGCGTGATCTGTTTTCTAAGTCCTCGCACTGGATCTCTAGGTTGTGGGTTAGGCGTGCTAGGTGTTCCTGGGTCTCACTGTTTTGGGCTGTCTCTTCTTCTAGGTTTTGGATTATTTTTTCCACCGTGTCGGTCCTCTCTTCCAGTTGGGCGATGTCTCTCTTCACTTCTTGGACTACCTGTTTCATTTCGTTTCTCATTGAGGTGAACTGGTCCTGGACTGTGGTCATAAACCTTTCCTGTAGCTCCGCGAACCATGAGTGCATGTCTTCCCTTGATGGAAGTGCTGGAGTTGCATTGGTGTGGTTGCGGTCCTCTGGGGAGTCTTCCCGGGGTCTCCCCCTGGTGTGGATCTGTGATTCAGTCGACCACATTTGGACAAGGTTCGCATCTTGTTTTGAAGACTGCGAATTCGGGAGTACCGTGTTCCCTTTCCCCTTTGATTTAGACATGTCTTCCTTGGGGGATCCTCTTCTCCTCCGGGTATGGGGAATGGCGGTGTGCTTTTGGGGGGTCTCGGAGGGTGTGTCTTGGTTATAGTCCTCGGTGGCTTCTCCCCCGGTATGTGGGGTTGTTGGTGGGGTTCAGGGTCTTCCTGCGTATGGCTGGTGCCCTCGAGAGGGCTCCGTCTGCAGTCAGGCCTGTTTTGTCCTTGTTTCCCCCTTCGGCGCTCTCCCTCTCTTCTCGGCCCTGAGGTTGGGCTGGTATGATGTTTTGGGGGGGGGGGGGCCCCCCGAGTCTATTAGTGCCCTCTCGCTTGTGTGCTCAGCCCGGGTGCCGGGCCGTATGCTGGGTGCTGCAGCGGCCGCCGCCTGAGTCTCCCTGTTGGTTGCCCTCTTCTGCTGGATCTCGTGAGCGGCTCCGGGGGGGAGGGGCGGCCGAGCCTGATTTGATCTAGTTTTCCCCCTTCGTTGGCACTCCCCCTCTCTTCTCGGCCCTGGAGTTGGGCTGGTATGATATTTGGGGGGGTCCCCCCGAGTCTACTGGTGTTGTGGAGGGGAGGGGGGGGGTGTGCGCTCACCTTGTGCGCCTCCGGGCGACCGACGACGAGTTTCGTGGTGCCTGGCCTTCCCCTCGTCCGTGCAGGCCGTGCGGTGTTCTGCCGGCCCTCGCCCCGGTCTCCGCTCGTCTGCCTCTTGGTGGGGGGATGCAGGGGGCGTGCTGGCACCCCCCCTCCCTCGTGTGCGCTGTCCGGGTGCCGCGGCGCCGTTGGCCGGGCGCCGCAGCGGCCGCCTAAATCTCCTTGCTGGTTCCCCTCGTCTACAGGAGCTCGTGTGCGGCTCCGGAGGGGGAGGGGCGGCCACTCCGCTCGGCTCTCGCGCGCCGCGTCTGGGTGTCCCCCGCAGATGTGAGGTCGTCTGCCGCTGCCGAGTGCTGCCCTGCACTTCTCGGGGTTGTCGTCGTGATATATTCCACGCTTCCGCGGTGCTTTATTTGTCAGTTCTGCGGCGGCCCGGGCGGAGCGCGACCTATGTGCGTCTCCCTATCCCGGCGGCCATCTTGGATCCTCCAGTTTTTTGCCTTTAAAACGGTTTGTTCTTGCAATGATTTCACTGTCTTCGCTCAGGTTCTTTCTCTTTGCAATGCTATTGTGAGAAATACTTGCACTGCCTTAACTTATGCTCTTTTTCTCAACAATGTTTGTAATGGTAATACTTCCACTGCCTTTGCCTCATTCCTTCAACCATGTTCATATCAGTAATATTCACTCTTGGGCTCTCTGGCGTAGTACGTAGTACACGGCCTTCACTCAGAAACTGCCTGATAACCCGCTCAGTCTCTCTGGGTTTACCGGTTGTGGATGGTGTCTTCAGCATTCCTTATGTTTACCCAGCGTCTGCGATCCCGGTCCTTTGACTTGTCTTGCTGCGCCGAGTTGTTCGCTTCACCTTCCTCTGACTTTGGCAGCTCCGGCTGCCTGTTGTCAAAAAGCGGCAAACTTCTCCCGGTCTGGCTCCTCTGCACACCGTGCCCATTGGCCTCTGCACTGCGCTCTGCAGCATGCTTGCCTTCGGCGTTCTCCACAGCGTCAGCACAAGTCAGGTGACTCTCCAGTTTCTGGCTCTCTCGTTCTGCTGAATTTGGTTCACCTGTGTTGCTTTTAAATGTCTCGGTCTTCCGCTGCAGTCTCCCATGACTAGAACGCAGAGTGGGTTTACCGTGTCCAGTCATCCTCATTACTCCATCTCAGTACCCAAAAGGGGCGGGGGTGAGGAGTTGATATGATAAGGCATATATCGGGAGTTGGGGTAGAAAAACCTGGAAAATCAGTATCTATATTACAATAGGCCATGTATGAATGTTGTAAATGTACATGATTGTCACTAAGTCAAGATAACCCTTCAGTTATACCTTTCCGTCTCTTTCTGTCTCCCTGGAGCTTGTCCTCTCCCACGTGGTCCTCCCACAGATAGCCACCCTGAGGGTCGAAGTCAGGTAGCTTTTGCCTTTCCCTGGCCACGTAAGAGGCTTCATTCCAGGGAATCAGTGATGGATTTGTCAGATTCGTCACACCTCCTTCACTCCTGCTTTGGCCTGTCTCTCGCCAATCCAGACTTGAATGGCATCCTGCTTTTTCCATCTGAACCCATGCAAAAAAGAAGTTCTTTATTTCACATCTCTTTTCCTTCTCCTACTAGCACCCCTACTGGTCTCTGCTTTCCCCCTACTGTTATTTCTTTCTCATCTTCAGCTCGTACACTTGGTGTCACCTTCAATTCCCCCTTCACCTTTTCACTGCACATCACCAACACTTCTCGTATTTCCCGTTTCCACCTTTACAATTTTTGTCATGCTCATCTTTTTCTCTCTTTCCGAGCTACTAAACTCCTGATTTTCTCTTTCATCTTCTCTAGTCTTAACTACTGCTCTGCCTTACTGCTCGGTCTCCCTTCCTCCCATTTTACTGTATGTTTATTTTTAACTCCTCTAATTGTCTCCTCTTTCAACTTCCTCCTCAGTCTTCCATTACTCCTTCTCTTCTCTCTGCATCTCTACTTTTTTAATCCTATCCCCTTTTTCACTTTCTATGTCTTGTTTTCAAGTGTCTTCATGGCCTCGTTCCCTATCTCTCCTCTCTAGTGTCTTTCTACACTCCCACTCGCTCCCTTTGCTTCCAATCACTGTTTCTTTTTTCTCCGAAACATTAAAGAAAGAGTTGTTGGAAAGTTAAATTGGTGGTCTGTGTGTCTCTAAATCCCACATCAAACCGTAACACACTGGTGATGGAACCTCGTCACCCATCCGATTGATGCCATAGGAGCACAAGTGCAGCAGTGTGCTGCATCTAGAGGGAATTGAGGGAGTTGGAGCAGCAGAGGCCAGTGCAGGGACACCTAGCGAAGGCGGTGAGTAGAATGTGCCACGAGAGAACAAACACAGCTGTCATGCAAATTCATTGAACCACACAAGTGCACCGGACTTCTGCATAGCACAAGACCACATCAAACTCATACAGTGAATGACGTCCCATGAATGTTGGCCATGGCACAGAAATAGACACCACAAATATTCAGACACACATATGCCCACAGGACCACGGTATCTGCACTGTCAATGACGACATGGATACAGACACATGCAGAAGCCCCCCCGCCCCGGCATGCATGTAACAGGTGCAATGTGGACCGGTCACACTCATAGGCATGCATGCACCCAAGCCGTTATGACAGATCCAGCCCTGGCAAGCCTGACTGCCTACCTACCAGACCAACAGGCCCAAGTTCAATGTTGCCCTATCCACACCTCCACATCACTCCCTACTTGTGTCGGCACACTGGGCACAATTCAATTGACCGGGCACCCCAACACATACCTTCCCACCTGCCCTACCATCACCATCGTACACCACTAACAGTTAATTGCTCATGACAAACTGTCCACCTACCAACACCCATCCAGCACCACCTCGCCATCCCCTCCCATACATGATTGATAGAGTGGCAATCATGCAACATGCCCTGCGTCCCATGAATGCCCTGATCCCAGCCAAAGAGCCACCTCACTGTGACACCTGTGCACTGTTACCCAGCCACTCCCTAGACAGGCTCCATGAGTAGCCTCCCCATACACCCTGCCGTCACTACTGAACCATTCCACACCTCGCACAGTACATGACAAACCATGGAAATAGGTAAGACTCACAGCACCACCACCCCAGAGTCAGCCAGCCCTACCACGCCTACACCCATATGGCCAATGTCACCACTGCTCATGCCCCAACAGCGGCAGCCCACCCTCACTCTGTCCCATCAATGAAACAGATTGAAACAGATTGCTCTAATTAACACTTTAATTGCTTTTTCTAATTAATTATTTATGCAGATACTGCATGTTAATTAATAGTTGCTATATATAAATTACCATTTCACATGTCCCATACAATGGCCCTACCTTTCAACGTATTGTTTAGAATTTTTGCAACGCTTTTGAGTGATCGATATGGCCACGAGGCGCACCCCTCCACCCCTATAAAAGGCCACACCCCCGAGCTCATCTTCATTGTACTTCTGGCTATAGCGGATTGAGTTTTGCTGCCTTTACTGGTGTAGCGAAGATTAGCCGACCAACCCTAATGCCATCCATGGCTGCTGTTGCTTCATCAGCCTCAGCACCACCCCCAAACCCTCCACCGCCACCACCTCCTCAAGGGCTTGCAGAGGGAAATATGCATGCAGATGCAGAGAGCGAGGAAGAAGAAAATGAGGTGGAGGAACGCCACACTACAAGCACTCGCCGGGAGTTGTGGGTGTGGCGGTTGTTTACTGTTTTTGGAAACGTACCAAAAGCACGTGCAAACCAGGTCATGTGTAACCAGTGCAACTTGGTGCCGAGTCGCGGGAGACCTGGTGCGTACAGCTTTGGTACGACAACCATGAAGCGACACCTAACTTCGTTCCACAGTGCGGACATTCGCAAGGTGGTACCATGTGAAGAACATAGTAGGTTGAGTTCCGCCGCAGCATCCTCTGTGTCCGATCCTCTCACCACAAGAGACACTGCTGTGGGAGACTGCATCCCTCCAGCTGCCTCACATGCCATTCGCAATGATGTTGACCCTTTCCTTTCAAGGGTCACAATATTATGTATGTACTGCGACGCAGTACTCTGCAGGGTCACGGAGCACCAGAAGGACTGCTCCCTACCTAAGTAAGGCCCACCATGCATCTTTCTCTCCACCTGCCCTTTCTTATCCCCGTGGTTGGTGTCCCTTCCTTACCCTCCTTTACCCTCCTCTCCTAGTGTGTCATGTGTAAAAAAATATAAAAATGGAAAACAACAAAAATTACAAAAAAGGCTCTTTTCAGAGCCGTATTTCTCAGTTTAACAATGGAACTATCAAGTGACCGGTGTAGGCCCCCTCGCATTTTTCAAAAAGTCTGCAGACAGTCATAGGACATACAAAAATGCAGGGTGCGAGCGGAGCAAAACCAATGCACTTTTCGCTGGGAGTAAGTGGTGGCTCTGAAAAGAGCCTTTTGGTGGTGTTTTTTGTGTTTGAAAAACTGTGGATTCGAAAAAACATAATGCAAAATAGGTGACTATGAATCCAAAAAAGGTTGCAATGCATTTTGTACATTTCAAAGAAAAATCTGATTGCCAGCATATGTGAGATGGACTCCATCTCTGTGAAAAATGAAAGTGCTGCGAAACGAAATGTTTTCATTGTGGAAAGAGGACATGCCAACATCTCTTAGAAAGGCACAAACAGCCTTATTTACATTGCGCCTCGCTTTCTCCATTTGTGGACCAAATGCAGAAGAACGCAGCCACATTTGTCTTTGTGCAATACGGGAAAAAACTACTTGGCAATTTGGAAACATGTCCATGACCTTCGCAAGTCCTTCCTTCATTGAAAATTGCAAAGAAATTCCAGAGACATGCCCTAAACTGTTTCCTCCGCAAGGAATGATAATCATATCAGGATGACGCTCTGTCTGTAAAGTAGCACAGAGAGGTACCAAGTCCAGCCACTTCATTCCACACACTCCATGCCAGTGCAATTCCACATGACAAAATCCAAGATCTGCAGATATACCGCAACTTTCTGCATGCACCTTCAACCAATGTATCCACGAGTCTCCCAAAATCCAGATAATCTGTTTTCGAGCAAACAGAGCCATAGCTGTCTGGTCTCCTGTCAGGAAAAAGACATTCTCACTAAATCTATCTGTTCAGAACACACCCACTGAACTTTACTGACCAATCCGTAGCTTCGCTCATTCTCATTTGCATACGTCTCCACCTCAGAAACCCTGTTGGTAATACACGCTGCCTGCAGACTACCGCCATGTCCGTGGACACGTAGAGGATCTGAGCGTGACGACTGTACATTTAAATAGTATTCCCCTTTAAGGTGGGCTCTGAAAAGAGCAGGTTTTTTTTGTTTTTTTGGCAGATGCCTGACAGACACCTGTTATTTAGTATTTTTTGATTTTTTTTCTTCTTACTTTACTCCTACAATCATTACAGAACCTTCTCCAAAGCAAGCCTTACATTCCAAAAGAACATGGCATTTCCCAAAAAACATAACGAAACACCATCTGCTTCAAAATAAGCCGCATTACTGGAAACAATGTTCTTGTGGCTGCAGAAAAACATACCAGCTCGTAACATGAAAGCACGCATGCCGCGATTGATGGTACACCTCCCAATACTTTGATCAGGACAAAAAAAAAAACTGTTGTCCCATTTTCCTCTAGGGAGTAAGCCAGAAAAAATTACTTTCGCAGTTGGAAAGATGTTAATGACTGCTTGCACCAACTGTTCCAAATCTTCCAACAAAGTAAGTGAACTCACGTGGCCCAAATGGCAAGCACCGTAGTGCAAAACTACCACATGGGGACTGGTCATCCTACTCAAATCTCTGCAAACTTGGAGAATTGCTGCAACATTGCAATCAGTCGCAGCGCTCCACACCACCTCCACTCCTCTGACATCAAAATTGTGTGCCACATGCCTACTTCCGGAATAGTGCTGTAAACCATGGACAAAAATATCTCCGAGCACCAATACCCAGACTGTCTCCACCTCTGCCATCTTCACTACACGCACTGTCTTTTGACACAAATGAACAATGTGAACATCGGATTGGCTGATGCCTACAGTCCCCTTTCCATGCTGGATTTGCAGTAGAACCCCGTATGTGGCACGCCCTACCCACGGACAAGCGCGGTGTCCGTGCGGCACGTAACTCTTAGCCAGTCCTTCTACCCTTTCCACATCACTCGCAAATCCATTCCCTCATTGGACACAGCTAAGCAGTCACACAACCATCCACCAATCACATTCAAGATCTCTACATCTAACTCCGTCATCAGAGTTACGCACTTCAAATGTACTGTTGATCACTCTGAATGCAAGTCGCATATCACTGCAAAGCACGTTCTTCAAAAATAACTGTGCAAGTGTTTCGGATTTCTACTTACAGCTCCATGCATATGCACATGCATGAGTACAAAGTACAGGTGTGCATATTTTATTCAGAGAACATGTGCAACCCTTATGATTCCATTTAAACCAATTAATGCCACTACATCTGCATAGCCAATGCATACCAACGCTCCCCCTTTAAGTGCAAGAGTTCTGATTTTTCATTGAGAAACCACACTACTGTCTCCCGCATAACCTATACATACGCAACAACCCTCCCAATTTAGGCACGAATCTCGATTTTCCATCAGAAAATGTCACAATTGTTTACTGTCTTCCGCCTAAATTAATGCTACTTCCAATGCGATCGTATGAGAAAAATAAGCGTTCCCGATTGCTGTGGTGACATCTCCCTCTGAGGTTCTCTCGATTTTTTGCATTCATACTTATAATATGAAAGTAGTCAAATTTTTCTCATCTACTATAATGACCTATCACTTCCAAACCTCCCTGCTATGGTCAACACAGCTTGAAAAAACAAGGGAATTTCACGAACTGAAAATTGTACTCATTTGCGAAGCAGGTTCTACTAACATACTGCAAATAACATATAAAGGCTTCACATAGTAAAATGAAATGCACACATGCACTGTGTTCAGATATCAAAGGAGAATACTCTGACGAAAGATGCAAAATGAACGTGTACATTAACATCACTGCTTTAAACACACAAAGTTACTAACTTCTTCCTTTTACAATTGCAGTGAAGACTACTCTCCTGAAAATCAACAGCATCTACACTGCAAACAGCATATCCGAAGAAACCTGGTCATTCTGCAAAAAAAAAAATTAAGTACAGTACTACCTTTATATTCTTACTGTTCCTCAAAGAGACGGTGTGGGTTATTTATGTAATTTGCGCACCAAAAAAACATTGATTTCTGAACCATTCTACCCACAAATCCCCATTTATTAAACAAAGAATAACAGGCAGAATGGCACACAAATCCCTGTGTTTTTGGAACACAAATAACATACAGAAACCTTAGAATGTTAGTACTACAAAACAAATAGCCGTTTTAATTTTATACCATTACATTTACTATTAATGCTTCTCCTCAGAACTAGCTCACTTTCTGCTCTCATCTGAAGCACAGTGTAGTAATATACAAACAGAAAAATAGCCTTCCCAACTCATTGTAATTGCCCAATGCACATTCACACACCACCACAAAGGGCTTCCCCATCAAACTCATGCACGCATGCACACAGCACACATACATTGTAAAACAGACCAAACCATGCCTTCTTTTTTTTCAACAGACCCCAAAGAATGCCTACCTAAAAGCAAGCCGTAGAAAGGAACGCAGAAATAGAGCAAATAAAAATAAAAGTGTCCAAACTAAGCATCCATCTCTAGCAGAGTTTGTACTGTGCGTTGAAACAAAACAGCTAATACAGTCATTTAGTGAAACAAAGGACGCTTCAACTACTGAAACTTTGGCTCCTCTATCAAAATGTGGCATGAAACAGAAAACGCTTTACAAAAATTTCGGCTACCAGTACTGCTAACAATGCTCCTATGAATCCTGATATACTAGCAAGAACCCATAGTAAAAAAAGTATTTTAGCAAAAAATGTTCACCACAGAGTCCTTCAGAATCTAATAAGAAGAGGAGCGAAATCATCCACAACCCTTAAAACCTACCGTAGAAAATTAATCCTACAAGCTGTCGTAGACAGTGCAATCCTTCTCAAAAGGAAGTTATTTATTTTAGTGTTAAATAGGATGAAACAACTAACAAAACTAAGCACTAAACTACAAAAGAAACTTCTCAATAAACGGAATGTCAACAAAAATAACTTCTTAAATATTTGTGGAGGTGAATGGAGTCACACAACAACCACAGAACCATATTTTAATGAAGAAGCATACAAACAAAATCAAACAAACACAATTGCAATCCATAGCAGTGGATGAGGATATGAAAAAAAATCAATAATACCATCATGGTACAAGACACACTGCTTACAAAAGTATCCCCTGAAAACTCAGAATTACCTCTCCATTCGACTGAACCAGACCGTCCAGTATACAAATGGCCATGCACGTCAATGTGTAACATTCCTAACAAATCTTTCAAATCTTTACGTCAGTTCCTCAATCAGTATGTGAAAGGTAAAGACAAAATCAAAATGAAGGTGCTGCAAAAGATGGATATCTGTCCAGTGTGCAAATACACAGGACTACAAAGACATTCATTAGTCTGCATTTCAGGACCTATTTGCAAAAGCACCTTTCATGATACCAAAAGGATATCAATACATCATTCAAATGTAAGAACTCTAGTGTATAAACTGTACTATGCTAGAAGTCCAGCTTTAGAATTAGCCAATTTAAATAACACTCTTCTGCATGGTACACCCAAATACCTACAAAAAGAAGTCGACCGTATCCAGAGAAAATATTTTGGAAGTGAAAGCCACTTACAAAATGCAATAGTTTTAGAACAGACTAGCAACAATTCTGCACATAGCAACCTTCTATTACACACACAAAAAAGAAATACTAAAATGTAAAAGTACGTCGGCTGAAGTACCAAACCATGTGTGTGTGTGTTGCCGCAGAAAGTTTTACAAAAGGAACACAAAAACTATAGACGTAACCTACAACTACAAAATAGAAGACAATGAAGATTCCAAATGGTTTGAATTAGCTCTCTACCTTTTAGCAGAAAACAAATACCAAATAAGTGAACCCCTGATATGTTGCAGTTACTACACTACAAAACTGGACAACAACCAAACTCCTTCACATGCAATCACAAATAATTTGGAATTATTCCCACTACCAAAACCCCTGCAACAACTCAATTTGTATGAGAGCATCATAATTCAAACAGTTCACCTATTTCAAGCAATAATACGCCTTCAACCAAAAACAGCAAAATGACCTCCCTCTGAATTGGTGAAAGGCATTCGTGGCAAAGTAGTTTATTTGCCATTAGGTCTGACAGAAAATGTGCACACTCTAGGAGTTCAACGTCCAATACAGCATTCTTTAATTGTCTAAGTAAATGGTGTACCAACAAAAGACAAAATATTTGGCAACAACTGGTGGACTTACATAAAATTAGACAAGCCTTGCAATATCTGAAAGACAATAACGAATACTGACAAAGAAATAAATATTGAAGACAACTTAAGGGAAACAACTGAAATAATTCAAGAGTCATCAGAAACTGGTCAATATGAACTTCTGGATCCTGCTGCAGTATCCACTCATTTGGACCATTACACAATTCATCCATTGCACTCTAATGAGAGCATAGATGATGCACTAGAAACTTACAAAATGCGGCAAACCAAAGGGTCACCACTGAGCAAATGGGAAAAAAGTATAGAAGCACGTGCTTTTCCACTGCTATTTCCTGCTGGCAAAGGCAGAGGATACGATGATAGACCCACTCAGATTACAGCATCAGAATACCACTCTCAAGAATGTATTCTCAAGATCCCAGATTTAGACAAAATGGGCAATACATATTCCACCTACTCTTTGAAAGGGAACTAGCAACCCTATGTTACGGAGTTGCACACATATTGAAATCTGGAACCCACTCTCAAAATATGTCAGCTACGTAATTAATACAAAAAGTGTAAGAAGAAGATGAGGTTTTACAATCAAGTATAACAAATCTGTTTGCAAACATGCGTGGTATGAAAGAATACTGGTTCCGACGGCACGGAGATGTACGTTGTATGATCAGAAACCTTGGACCACCCACTTGGCTTGTTACATTAAGTTGTGCAGAGTATGCATGGGAAGATTTACATGATTTCCTACGCATATCAAACAACAACAAAACCAACATAGATATACTAACACCTGGAGAACTTTGCACTCTAGATCCTGTTAATGTGTCAAGATATTTACATCGTTTCATTGCTATGCTACACTTTATTTTTAATAAAACTGTTCCTCCCCTCGGCGAAGTGCAACACTTCTTTTGGAGAAAAGAATACTAAGCCAGAGGAGCACCACATATTCACATGCTTTTATGGATCAAAAGGTGCACCTAAATTTGGTCAGGAAAGTGATGTCACTGTTTTGCAGTTCATCCAAAAATATGTCACTTGTGAAATCCCTTCACCACGGACACAGTGACCTTCATAGACAGATTTTACAATTTCAAAGGCACAAATGTGGCAAATATTGTCATCGCAAATACAAAAGCAAAGGGAAATACTAAACCAAATGCCGCTTTGGTTTCCCTAGACCAGTTACAGAAACAGGTGAAGTGAACAACTTCATGTCTTCAGTTTGACATAGTGTTAAAGGTAAATCACCTAAGAACACGTATTACATAAAAAGAACAGAAGAATCAAAATATATTAATGATTACAATGCAATCATTGCCCTCTTATGGAATGCAAATATAGTTGTGCAGTACATTGCAGACAATTCCACTGCAGTTGCACGATATGTTACAGCCTACTTAACAAAAGCAGAAAAAACAGAGCTTCAAGACCTCTGGAATGGCCTATCATCAGACAAAACACTATCTCAGTAATTGTACAGCCTAGGCATAAAAATGCTCTCTCATAGAGAATGTGGCGCCTATGAAGCTGCAGATTGTTTAACTGGTACTGCTTTGTATGGAAAATCAGAAAACATAGTATGGCTAAGTCTTGGTCCTGCTAAATCTAGAAAAAGAGTTCTAAAATCATATGAGGACATAGAAACAATTGCCAAAAATGATCCCAACAGCCAAGACATTTTAAAAAACAATTTACTGGACACATACTACCCGAACAGGAGTACTACTTTGGAAACCATGTGTCTATCCCACATAGCTCAAAACTTTGCATACAAAAATAATATAAAACCCAATGAAAGCAAAGGTAGATATAGAGTGACAGATTGTGAAGGCAGCTTAGTGAAATTTACCAAACAAAGCTTAATTAATCATGTCAAATTGTCATTAAAAACTCCTCAACAGAAAGAAATATATTACATGTCCCTGCTACAACTTTTTAAAACCATGAAGAAAAGACGAAGAGATACTAGATAACTATGACTGCTATGAAGATGCTTTCAAAGCAAATGAAAGCATTATCACCGATGTGAACTTTACGCAGTACAAAACAATGTTGCACAATGAACAGCAACACGAAGAAGAACTTCAGGCCCAACTAGATAAGGACACTTCCCACAGTAGTCAACCTTCTGTAACAGGAAGTCAAGAACCACTAGGACAGCCACTAATAGCAAATGAGGCAGAATTAGCTATGACAGAAGTGGAAAACACCATGTGTCACTATGAAGAAGATATAGAAGACTTAACTGTACTACAATCAAAACTTAAATATCAGCGCACCATTTTTGAAGAAGTAACAAAAGAAATTGCACATGGTGTACAACACGAAAATAAAGAATGTACCTGCCAAAATTACAAACCTATACTGCTGTACGTCAGTGGTGAAGCTTGGTCAGGAAAAACATTCTTAATCAAAATCAGCAGCAAGTTCCTTCAACAATTGACAAACAACAAACTGTCAGATGTTGTGACTGCCCCCACAGGTTTAGCTGCCTAAAACATAGGCGGTGTCACTTTACACCGATTACTACTCTTTCCAGTAGAACACCAAAACAAATTAGACTATTACAAACTTTCTGCAGAAGCTGCAATGGAACTACGCAGAGTATTAAAACAAATGAAAATGTTTACTAATAGATGAAGTGAGCATGGTCTCCAACCTAATGTTGGCTTCGATTCACCTCAGATTGCAAGAAGTACTTAAAACAAACTACGAAGAACTCTTTGCAGGGAAACACATTATCGTTTTCGGAGATCTTCTACATTTGACACCAGTGAAAGGTGAACCTATATTTAAAACCTTAGGACACAAACTCTGCCGTAAAACTGTTGGCAGCATAGGAAATGTCAACCTTTGGCAACATTTCCAATACAGAGAATTAACAGAAAACATGCAGCAATCTGCAGATCTCACTTACGCCAACATTTTAAAAAGTATTAGAGTTGGTGTACTATCTCAAGAAGCACAAGCAATATTGAAAAACCGTCACACTCATGCACTTTATGGCGATAACGCATGTGCTACTGATGTTATGGAACAATTAGCGCACAGAAATGTCAATTGTATGGCCTTAATGCCAACTCTTGCAAGCTGTTTTAAATTCAATGAAACAATGTTAAAAAAGGAAATGCAACCAATAATGGAAATGTTCTCCACAGACAACTGGACGTACATGGTATGACACTACCCACGTGTCAGCAAGCCACAACAAGACTAAATACTTTAGAAAATTCAATCTCCAACCCAGCTGGGTTGGAAAAAATATTAAAATTATCCTAAAATTGTAGAGTAATGCTTAAACGTAACCTTGACATGAAGCAAGGGCTAGTTAATGGGGCACTGCGTGCAGTTATTGGCTTTCAAACATACCCACGTGACAACAACATTCAGTTTGTCAATATTCGCTTTGACAAACTTTCAGAAGTGAAAAGGATAGGGCGCTCAACAGCTCGATTCCTTCTCTTCAAAGACATGTATGTACATAGAGAACAATTTTCTCTAACTCTTGCATATGCAGTCACCATTCATATATCCCAAGGTCTTACCCTAGACAAAGCATTGATAGATATAGGAAATACAGTCTTTAAAGAAGGCATGATCTACGTAGCACTATCACGCTTACGTACACTTGACGGTCTATTTCTAATCAACTTTGATGCAAGTAAAGTGAACGCTGATATTCCTTGCTTTTTAGAATACAATAGACTGCGTTCACTGTACACCCCCCATCTGAAATCATATCCTGTTCCAGAAAAAGGAAAATGTGGTAAAAGAAAACTAATTCAAACAGAAATGCAACAGAATCTGACGGCAAATCCTTCAAAGAAAACAAAAGAAGGTCAAACTTCATCAATTACCAAAAGCTAAGAAGAACCTATTAGGGAAAGTAAATCAGGTACTTCTTCAAAGAAGGAACAGAAACTCCAAAAAAATCACTCAGAGACAGAACTAGGTGGTCCATTCAAATTTTCAAATGAAAATGGAGTAAGTTGCTATGCAAATGTAGCAATGAATATTCTATTTCAATTGCCACCAATTGTTAACAACATTTACTTACACTGTACAGACCAATTGTATTTGCAAATGTTAGTCCTTCATAGAAACGCAACAAACAATCCTGACAACACGTATAGTGTTCACAAGAATTGGACTACTGTGCTGGAATGGTGAGATTCACTATAAACGCACAAGAAGATCCACAAGAATTTCTAATGTACTTACTACAAGTACTGGAAAACAAAAACATACCTATAAATGAAATCTTCCAGATTTCATAAATGTGGAAACATACATGCACTCTCTGTAACAATGTGACACAGGAACAAATCCCAAATGAGCGATTTGTGTATGTATTCATACCTAATTGTGAATCCATTCCAGCAACTTCTACAGAATGCAAACCATGGCAGATTATGTACTATCTGCAATTCAGATAATCGCTCCACCTTACTGATACAAACACACAGTAACTACATAATACTAATGCTTCTACGTTACAATGCAGATGGTACGAAAAACAACTGCAAGCTGACTGAATTCACACACGGTCAAGTGTCACTTGGTAAGAAAACCTTTACAACAATAGGTATATTCTACCACGCAGGAGCCACAACCAATGCAGGTCACTACACTGCATATATTAAAAAGAAATGTGGATGGTTCGAATGTAATGATAGTACCATTACTCTAAAGCAGAGATTGCCAGCAAATCTTACAAACGTGTATTTAATCTTCTTAAAGCCAAAATTTAATAACTAATGTGTACTTCAAAATTAACAAAAATTCAAGTAACACACTATAAACAGTTAGAATACGCCAACAGCTAACTGCCCAAGAGTGTATAACAACCACACAGATAAATGAATACCACAGATCTGTAAGAAAAAATACACAGTTAGAATACGCCAACAGGTATTTAACTGTTTAAAAAATCTGCAAAAAGCCAACATACATAACATCAGAAACAACACGTGAACACTCAAAGGAAACAAAGAAATAGTTTGTAGCATAGCAAAGAAAGGTTTTTTTTATCCGACAATGATTTTTTTCCCCCAGACCCAAGGATTTGAAAAACAAACACAGAAACTGAGCAAAATCCACAGTACACTGGTTTGTAAACTAAATATGAGGGTAAAAAAAAAGCTAAAATGTGTATTGTACAATGTAATAAGTCTTTATAAAATACAAACACTAACATGCTCTTTTCTTTTATTACAGAAATTTAAAAAGGATATTTCCACCAAGTACTAAAGTCATGTAAGAAATATATTGAATCTCAACAGAGTAAACAGTAAGTATAATTTCACACATGCCATACATACTCGAATCTGTACCTCTGTTCTATGGCAGTAATATGGTGCAGTGGCTGTAGGCAGGGCCTAGAGTCTTGGATGTATAACCTCAGACCTACACCCTGCGGCCAAGCAACCAAGACTCTAGGTCGTGCACACAACCACCACACCACATCACACCCATGCTGACTTATAACTTCAGTGCTTATAACTTCAGTCTTGGGTGCATGACCTTTGGCCATGCACCCAAGTCTCTAGGTCCAGCCCAAAACCACCACAGCATATCACACCCATTGTGGCTTAAAACTTCACTACGTACAAATTTGGTCTTGGGTGCATGTCCTTTGGCCATGCACCCAAAACTCTAGGCCCTCCCCACAACCACCTGATCGATATGCGATACTACAGGCGTATCTATTGCTGTGATATGCTGCGGTGGTTGTGGCCAGGGCCTAGAGTCTTGGGAGTATGGCCTATGGCCAAGCACCCAAGACTCTAGGCCCTGGCCACAACCACCGCAGCATATCACACGCATAGTGGCTTATAAATCAATAGCACACCCATAGAATGACACATTTTAACTGCAGCATACACTCAATTTGCACCCAGGACTGTAGGCCCTTCCCACATCTACCAGATAGATATTCGATTGTATGGGTGTGATGTGTGAATTTGATATGCTACGGTGGTTGTTGGCAGGGCCTAGAGTCTTGGGTGTGTGGCCTGCGGCCAAGAAACCAAGACTCTAGGTTGTGCACACAACCACCACATCACACCCCTGCTGACTTCTAACTTCAGTGCTTCTAACTTTGGCCATGCACCCAAGAATCTAGGCCCTCCCCACAACCACCTGATTGATGTTTGATACTACGGGTGTATATATAGCTGTCATATGCTGCAGTGCGTGTGGCCAGAGTCTAGAGTCTTGGGTGTAAGGCCATAGATATTTGAATGTATGGGTGTGCAGTATATAAAAACCATAGTGGCGTATAACTCCAGTGCTTATAACTTTGTTCTTGGGTGCATCGGCCAGGCACCTAAGACTCTAGGTCCTGGTCACAACCACCACAGCATATCACACACATTGTGGCTTGTAACTTCACTACGTACAAATTTGGTCTTGGGTATATGGCCTTTGTCCATGCACCCAAGACTGTAGGCCCTCCCCACAACCACCTGATTGATGTTCGATAGTATGGATGTATCTATAGTTGTGATATGCTGCGGTGGTTGTGGCCAGGGCCTAGAGTCTTGGGAGTATGGCCAAAGGCCATGCACCCAAGACTTTAGGCCCTGGCCACAACCACCAGAGCATATTACACCCATGGTCGCATATAAATCATTAGCACACCCATAGAATGAAACATTTTAACTGTAGCATGTACTCAATTTGCACCCAGGACTATTTTTTCTATTTCTATGTGCTTATAACGCGCCAACAGCCCGCAGGCATCAGGGCGCGGACTATAGGCCCTGCCCACATCTACCAGATACATAATCGATTGTATGGGTGTGATGTATGAATGTGATATGCTGCAGTGGTTGTGGGCAGGGTCTACACTCTTGGGTGTATGGCCTACGGCCTGCATCCATGCACCCAAAACTCTACGTCCTGCCCACAACCACTGCACTATATAAAACCCATGGTGCCTTTTAACTTCAGTGCTTATAACTTTGTTCTTGGGTGCATGGCCTTTGTCCTTTGGCCATGCACCCAAGACTCTAGGCCCTCCCCACAACCACCTGATTGATGTTTGATACTACGGGTGTATCTATAGCTGTGATATGCTGCAGTGTTGTGTCCAGTGGCTGGTCTTGGGTGTAAGGCCATAGATATTTGAATGTATGGGTGTGCAGTATATAAAAACCATAGTGGCTTATAACTCCAGTGCTTATAACTTTGTTCTTGGGTGCAGGGCCTACGGCCATGCAACCAAGACTCTAGGCCCTCCCCACACCACCTGATCAATATGCGATACTACGGGTGTATCTATAGCTGTGATATGCTGCAGTGTTGTGTCCAGTGGCTGGTCTTGGGTGTAAGGCCATAGATATTTGAATGTATGGGTGTGCAGTATATAAAAACCATAGTGGCTTATAACTCCAGTGCTTATAACTTTGTTCTTGGGTGCAGGGCCTACGGCCATGCAACCAAGACTCTAGGCCCTCCCCACACCACCTGATCAATATGCGATACTACGGGTTTATCTATAGCTGTCATATGCTGCGGTGGTTGTGGACAGGGCCTAGCGTCTTGGGAGTATGGCCTATGGCCATGCACCCAAGACTCTAGGCCCTGGCCACAACCACCGCAGCATATCACACCCATGGCGGCGTATAAATCAGGAGCACACCTATAGAAACAAAAATTTGAACTACGGCATGTACTCAATTTTAATATTCGCTAACACCATGTGTGTCCTTAGAACAGTTTCAAGTTGCCTGCGCACAGCACGGACTGAAGTATTATCCTTATGAGACCCCTCATTTTCATTACTTACAAACATCCCGGACAAGTCGGGCATAGGGAATACATCATTAACACCTGCTGCCTAAACAAATACAGTATTTCACCCATCTCTTACTCTCTGAACCTCCCCAAGCACTCTGACACACCAAAACAGTTTCCGAAACAGCATTTCGCCTCTGGTCGCCGCTGCGCTGTCGGCAGATCCAAGATGTCGGGCGCATCCAAACAATCTGACGCAAATCACGGCTCACTGCAGCCAATCGCCAGAGAGGTTGCCTGTCTGCGGTCATGAAGCCAGCCCCTTAGCCAATCGGTATCTTGTCCGCGGAGCGAACAGGGAAGTGTGACCGCAGAGCGGATATAGATATCACACATTTTTTTTAGACATACTTTTTGGTCGTTTTAAAGGAAACTACTGGACGGATTGTCACCAAATTTACAAAAGAACGCTTTCGGGACAAAGCCCCTGCCACTGCTGCAAATTTGGTAAAAATCCATCCAGTGGTTTGGTCTGTAGGCGTGCGCAAAGTTTTCCCCCCATTCAGTCTATGGGAAAAAAAGATGTTTTGGGACCCCCCCCCCTCTATTTTTTCCCCCCTGGACCAAACATCAGCAAACTTTGCAAAAAAATTCAGCGTGGCCCATATACTTTTGTGAAGATTCGTCCAGGGGGAGCGGAGTTATAAGCCGCCCAAAAAGTGCTCTTCCTATGGAAACAGCAACTTAACCAAACTACACAGCCACTAACATGGGGGGGGTGTAGGGGTGTGTGTGTGTGTGCGCGTGTGTGAGAAAGGTTGTAAGTAAACCATTGCACAGTAAAGAACAATTTATAAAATAGTGATAAAGTAAATAATAGCTTAAAACATTGATTATACATATATGCTCATGTATCACCCTTCCTTGCATTCAGAAGCTGGTATAGTGACAGTCGGGATGCTAAATAAAATACAAAAATCTCAGTTGAAACACATTATACAAATAAAGAACTGTCTCTCTAAACCCCGTTGAAATTAATTAAGAAACTGGATTGGCGCGGTAGAAAGATGAATTAAAGTGTCGTATTGATGTGTGGGTCTCCGGCGCGCGGAAGCTTACTGCCACAGAGGCCAGTCAGTGATGATGCCACAGTGTCACATACTGTTGTGTACATGGCTATGTTGGTGCGTGGGTGCCGTCTGCCCTTCCTTATTGGTGGAGGAGCGGACGCTAGGGGGGGCTCCGTCAAAACGGGCGAACCGCTTTGCCTTCCTCCCCTCTCACTGGCTCTCAGAGAGAGAGAAAAAAAAAATCCTGCGCCTGCTCTTGTCAGAGATGGCGGAGGACAGCGAGTCCGCGGCCAGCCAGCAGAGCCTGGAACTGGATGACCAGGATACCTGCGGCATCGACGGGGACAACGAAGACGAGGCGGAGCACGGCAAGGGGTGAGCGTCGCGAGGGGGGCGCGCGGGGCTCACGCGCTGCTGGCCTGCCATTGTCCCCCCCGGTCTGGTGAGCCAGCAGCCCAATGGGGGCATGTTGTGAGGGGCCCTCGATGCTGCGGCCACCAGCGAGGCGCACGCCCGGCGCAGCGAACTGAGAAAAGGGTGCCCCCCGGCCGTTAGGCGGCAGTTCAGTGCTCTGGGGGCGCTTCTTGCATAGTCCTCTCGCGTGGCCAGCGTGTCAACTGCACCCCCGTGACATGTCTCTTACAATAGAGTGGGCAAAAGCGGCTCGGGGACATTACTGCGTTCGCTTTTGGAGCCCAGCGGGCAGTGATGTAAAATGCCCCGCCCCCCACGGGTTGTACGGGTAGTTTAACGAGTACAGAGGGGAACCCCGAAAGAGGAACTGTCACCTCAATTGAAAGAGTGCTGATAGCTCGTAGGTCGAAAACACCTGGCGACCGACCAGCGTGCAAACAACGAGGGAGGGAAGGAGGGAGGCCGGCAAAGGCGTACTGCCAGTGTCGTTCATCTCACCGCACGAGGCGCCCAATGCGGAGGTAGCCTGGCCTGCTCTTTCATTTTGTAATGCGCCATTCTAAAGCAGTTGGAGTAGAGCGCGTTGTGCTGCTCAGCGGAAATCCCGTGTTCCTCCTGTTGCTGAAGGTATGCCCGTCACCGCCCCTCCCCGCGCGCTCTCTTCGGCAGGTTGCAGACTGCCAGGAGTGAGTGGGTGTTCAGGTGGACTATATGCTGCGACTGCCTCTTCGTGAGCATGCACAGCCGTCAGAGGCAGAGTAAATTTCAGCATAACGCCCTGCCCCCTTTATTCATTGTGGGGTTATAATGAAAGAATCACTGTGGAAACAAAATCCATAAACGATGAATGTGCAATCTCTAAAGTCTACAACATTTTTAAAATGTAGATGCAAAATGTACGTTGTTACTTTTACATTTTTTTATTTTAAAAAAAATGCTTTCTTTCCAATCTGCATCACATGCTGGACATATTGTACTCTGCCCTCTTTGTTTACTCTTACCGTAGTACTCTATTTGGCCGAAAACTGGTAGCACGCGTGATGGGTGTACGTGCACGTTTTTTTTATCCTCTAGACGCATTACCCATTTAAACGGTACGAAAGTTGCCAGCTATAGCATACTTGCCAACATTCTGTGACCAAAAACATGTAGGATTTGTAAGTTTCAAAAATAAGTCCCAAACCAATGACATCACAGGGAAACACAAAACATACATTGTAAGCACCATTGAAACATTCAAAAGTACACAACCCATCAAACAGCACAACATGGGAAGATAAAAAAGAACAGTGGAATCTGAGGAATTTTAAGTGTTTGTAGCGCAGGGGCTAATGGATCTGCTCAACGTCCTATAGCTGATGTGAACAGCTGCTGCGTCAAAGTGGAACAGTTAGGCTCCTCAAAGTTAGTACAACACAATAGCAGACAGGTATAAGTTCCACCCTTTTGGTGCTCTGCTGTATGTACAACATTCAAAACAAAGTCCTGGTTTTTACGCAGTGGTTTTGTGAATAAATGCGCTGAGAAAAGTCAAATCAAGTTTTTCCATAACATCTTGTATTCTGTTTTTGAATAAGTGTGCTCAAAGCGATAGTCTTCCGACACGTGTTTCAACCTGTACCTAGGTCTTTCTCAAGGCAAGACAAATGCGATACTTGGCATCTGGAATTTTTAAGTGGTCTGAATAAGATTCTGCGTGCAGAAATGCACATTGGCAGCCAGGATTCCTGAAAGTGAGTCTTGTCGTTGTCTGGTCGAGTTTGCTGGATGTACGCTGCCAAATGGCCGGAGCCGTTTGTGTCTGACGTAATAGTAGGTCTGGATACTATGGATGTATAATTCTGAATGGTACCTTAACACCAAATTCTATTACCTAACTTCACAGAAGGTAATCACACAGAGCCGGTAGGCAACGTTTGCCACTGCTTTGTAGCAGCAGACCAGGCAGTACATATTTATTGCAAGTTGAACACTGAATGACATGGCGACCGATACCCGCCTTAGTCCGAGAGGCAGGTGTTGTCTGATGTTACACTCTGCCACTTGCTTTCTCTGGTGGTTCATCTTAAGGGTTGCCTCGACAAGAGTGCATGGCAGTCAAGTAGCTGTCAGGTCAGTGGATTGGTCTGAGCCTAATCAAAGTATCACCTACCAGCCCACTGTACAGACAGAATAATTAATGTGTTGCATTCTTTGTCCTGCAGCCTGCCTTAGAGTCACATACATTACCTGCCACTGTAAAAAGCAGTAGGATCTGTCACTGAAATCTGAAGGGTTGGGAAGTATGCTATAGTGAAAGACTGTGTGCCACATCGATTTGGGTCGAGGATTATGCTAATTTCTTTGTATTAAAATAAATAAAGCCTTTATTCAGTTTTGGCATATAACACGATGATGGTACACTGTGACCGTTTAATTTAAGCAAGGTAACCACGAGTACACGGGTTGTATCGACTGCATGCTTCAACAGTAAAAGGTAAAGTAATAAGAAGAAAACGCCAAAAGAAAGTGGCAACAGCCCCCCACCCCATAGCTATGCTCTGTCAATAGTTATCAGGCTTTCCTCTTATAGGTTTAGAAGTGCAGGGTTGTTATCGGGTCTGGGATAAAACATTTAATGCCATTGTCTGTGTGTTCACTCATAAATGGGGTTCAGTGGCAGTTGGTGTAGTGAATTGTTTTTATTTTTATTAGAGGGGTGTAAATATTTCCCCCCCAAATATGCCCTAGCGGCGAGCATAGCGAGGGAGCCCGAACCCTATCAAAGAGGGGTCATGAAAAAATCCAATAGCTGCCAGTCACCAACCGTGCAAAGGAGCATTTTTCCAACCTGCTTTCATGATGCTTTGCCCACAAAATATGCGCTAGCATAAACCCATTTGCATGCTGGCTGTACCAATATATGTCAGTATTCCCATATAAGAACATACTCATGTTTTTTTTGGGCATAATGGCAGTAATGATACTGTAAGAAGCCATGTCCATGCTTGTGCTAATATATGGTATTTTTTATTAGTTTACATTGGAAATAAACTTTTCACACAAAAGCATATTATAAAATTAAATCACATTATTAATCCAAAAAGCTTAAAAAGATCCTATAAAAACATTACAACTCTTAACTAGTACACAATAAGAGCAACAGTTCATCAGTACAATTCATCACAATTAATCCTATACAGTATATGGCACTATCTCCACATGAGGACATACTCCAGTTGGCTTTAGCATTAAACATACATGCCACATTATGAAAACATGTCTGAAATGGAAGCACCAAAATGCCAGTCTAAGTTGTGACGAATCGTTGAAGTCGTCACTTCTCTCCAATGGAGGAACGCCTTCCCATGATGGCAGGTTGGTGATGCTGCTACCGAATAGTCCCCCTGGGGGTGGTATAATGAGGGATGATCACATGGAGAAGTTGTTTGTGACCCGCTAGGGGGCCCAGTGGACAGGTATGTTTTTTTTTATAGATTTCCAATTAAAGAATGACCGGCCCTCTCCCGGGGCACCCAGCTCCTCCCACACAATCCAAGTGTATGCAAAGCACTGGGGCCCTTTGGGCAGGCATGACATTTGTCTGTGGGATGTTTTATTCTAATTCTGGGGAATTTTCAGCCCACCCCCAAACCAGGTAGCACAATTCTCTATTCTTTTTATGAATCTGGGATTTCCAATTTAATAAAATGGATTCCTTACGGCTTCCCTCTGCTTTTGGGACAAGAAACACACAGGGTTGCACAGAAGGTATATTTACTTACCAAATAGAAATACTTGAATCAGATTGCAGATAAACAAATTGTTCCTCCATAAAAGGCCAATGATAAGAAATAATCAACACACTGTTCAAAGTTTTCAATGCTATAGTTACGGAAATAAAGACTTTGTAACGCATGCTTCACCATAGGTATTTAATTCACCCTGAGCACGAAGGCATCATGGATAGTGTAAATAAGAGTGCAGGAGGAAACTTTCATTTGTGCAAAACAACAAATTAGTTTAGGAAAATTCCTACCTATCCAATTCATGGTACTACCTCTTTATTCAAAATACCACCCACTTCACTCAACAGACACGTCAGTTTTTCAACTCAATTGTAACAAACTATTGGACCTTAGGGAAAGTAAATTGTAAAAAGAAAATGTATGTTGGCAAAACTCCCTTCAGTCATGTTTCTATTCAATTAATGTGTAAAATGTACCTTTCTCCCCTTCAATGGGAGCCTTGAACAGCGGAAAGAAATCGACATCAAATAATTACCCTCTCTTTTTACCGTTAGAAACCCTGCATTAATAACAATATTCTGCTTGATGGTATACCTGGTGAATTACTTCAATTATCATCTTTTTCTAGGTATGCATACCGTAAGAGGACGTTTTCGACCACCGTTATTGTTCTGTTGTGCTAGGACATACACTTTTGAAATGTTCCCTAACTTCACGGGATACACAAGTAATATAACTATTTCCACTCCTCAATACTAATGGAGGCCCGGATTTACTTTTATTCCCTTCATAGCATCCCTCCCCACAAGATTACTTCCCCTTTAGAAAATACTCGCATCACTATTTCTTTTGGTTTAATTACAAACAGGTGGGCACCCCTCCAACCCCATCCAGGAACAGTATCATAGGATCAGCTTTTCTCCACAGCCTGTCTGCTTTCTCTTCCACTGACGAAGGCCTGGGGCGTTAACTCCTGTTAGTCCTCACTTCGTCTCTGCTTGGACCCATTAGCAATCTATTCCTCCTCCTTCCGGTTATCAATTCTTCTTTCTCTCCATCAGTGAGCGAGTCTGTTGGTGTCTCCCCCCCACCCCTGCCTAGAGTGTGTGTTTAATCTTATGTAAAATGATAACTCCACCTTTCCCCCAATCTAATTGGTTAATGTTTGTGATCTGTTCCAAAAGTGACGATTTGGTATATTAAGGAAGGAGGCAGTCTGATGGGAGTAACTTTCAAACCCATTTTCCCTCCCATTTAATGTGCTGTCATCTCAGGGATTACTTGCATTAAGACCACTTTAATAATTCGCTCACCAGATTCCGCTCTCTGGCCTGATCAATTGATGCAAATTCTACCATTGTAGCATGAATCATTTGTTCTAGATTTAATAGAGGATATTCAGCTGACTGTTACAACGCATAAATGAGTTCTCTAAGAGGTTCAGTTCCAGAAACACAGGTGATAAACAATTCAATGTCCATTAAAGCGCCTTTTCCTTTTATACAAAAATATGGCATTACAATCCCAGTTCTTCTGCCTAGATACAGAAACTAGGAATATGGTATTTTCTTTTCTTTTTGAGTCGGGGTTGGAAATCTGCTCTTGTTGATTAAGGCCTGGCTCATATGGTCTTTATGGTTCTGAGCCTGGCTGGTGAAAAGGGCCTTTGTAATTTGAATATCTGAGATTTTATGGTGTGTGTTCTGTCTCCTCTTGAGAAGTTTCCAGACCTGTAGTCCTGTCAAGTGTTACATTTTTTAATTCAGGAAGGCCTGCAAGATGGTGTTAAATGAGCAGGACCACGAATTCAGCAGAATTTTTTTTTTATTTTTTTATTTTTTATTGGTAGCCCCTAACATATTCACAAGGCATGTAATAAAACTCCACACTTAAATTTTATAGCATGGTCTGGTTTTCTTTGTCTGTTTGAAGGAGGGTCCTTATCTGCAGCGGGCAGGCTTCAATGAGCTTATTAGCTTAGGCCTCGTCAATTATGATTTTGAGTGACTGCAAAATATTGCTCATTTCGTTTCTGCATGTGTTTCCCTGTCCCCTGGGCCCTCCAAAGACATTTTAAAAATGTCATTGTTTTTCAACCAACCCCATGCCCCTGGCCAAAATCCGCTCACACATTCATCATCATACACTCTTGCTGCAGCAATACCGCCTTCAAGGCCGAGCCCACGCCTTCATGCACACAAGTAGTTGCGCACCCATGCAGCCTCTCCATCATTCATTCACGTGACACCCACTAGAACACTTCACTTGCACAGATATGATTGTGTGCCTGCGTTAGTGATGTGTTCTTGTGGGCAGCGCGTAAATAAGAAAGCTGTGTGGGTGCGTAAATGCTCATGTGCATGTGTATATGAACCTGTGCTGGCACAGAGTGGGCATTGTTGCAGGGCAATATCAAGGTAAGAACATGCTTTCTCTCCTTTATTGCCCTGCTTCAATGCCCCCTTCAAGCACACGCACCTGCATACAGTCGTGGACCCAAACAGCCTCTCTAAGTCATGCACGCGACACCCACCAGAACACTTCAGTTGCACAGATATACATTTTCGTATATATGTACACACTCAACTTACAGCTTCTCTCAACGATTGAAAGAAGCTGTATGGGTGTCTTGGCTTGTGTGTGCATGCATATATGAATATGGGCATCTACCTTCGTGTGTTTTGCTGGGTGCTGAAGGGTCCTGAACATGTATAGGTGGTGGCAGGGGGGGCATCCTAGTCCACCCTATCGACGAGTCTCCACTGAGTGGGTCTGGAATCATAAAGGGGGCTATGCTGAGTGAGCACAGGTGATTTTTTAACAGAACGTCTCTCAAGGGTGTTGCTCTTTAATCCAGATGGTGTCTCCTTTCCCCTGGATCCTTCTTCACGGTTTCTTCAACAGAGCAGTTCTTTTCTCTTCTCTTGATCAATACCAAAAGTATACTCAATTATCTCTGGCATTTGCTTTGGAGCCTTCAGTCTTTTTTTAGAAATGTGAAAAATGGGAAAACACAATAAGTAACATCAACAAAATGCCTTCCAAGGATACTGCTCCTTAATTGAGGGTGTCTCTCTCCTGGAGTATTCACATTTTCTTGAAAGTAACAATTTTTGCCTCTCCTCTTGATCAAAATCATGCACAGTTGGATCCCTGGCGTATTCTGCCAGGGTTTCCTGTATCTCATATCCACACGCTGGTAATTGCCTGCTATAGTCTCCTGCCAGGACTTTTTGCATTTACACTGGGGAATCGTATACCACAAGATTCCCCAGTGTGTCTTCTGCCAGGACACTCTTGTTTATGAGCTATTTATGTCTTGAATGTGTTTTTAATATTGTGTTATTCTTGTTTGTGTTGTGTGGTGTTTTATGGTGTGATATCACTGAAATAAAGATTTTACTACTAGATTTCCTGCTTGTGTGGGTGCAGTTCTCTATAGATCTCTACATTTCACTTTCATTAAACCAGGATTTGCTCTTTCATTTATCAGTGTGTAGTGTTTTGTTTGCACGTGAATAGATTAATTTCTCCTCAGAAACATTCACAATTTAAAAAGAGCCTGCATGTAAAGTCTCAAGTCTCTTTGCAAATAATATGCAAACAAAGGGGGGGTCTGGGAATCTCTCTACCAGCACGAACACAGCCCAATGACCTGTTCTTGGGTGAATAACCCCTGGGAGAGACTCTACCAAGTCTTTAGCTCACTGTCCTTTTCACAGAGGAGAGATTTACCCGCATATCAGCCTTTGTCCTGCCCAGGGGCAGTCCAGCGCCGAAATGCTAGGCAATTCTCCTCTGAACAAGAGTACCATCAGTAACCCCATACACGTGTTTCAGCCTTGTTGGGCATCATCAGTGAGGTGAAACTGTTGCCTCTCTAAGAACACTGAGCAAGGGGTCCACGTCTGGATTGCCCTGTTAACTTAGGGTGAAACCCAAAGTTAATGTATGCAAACAAAGGGGGGTCTGGGAATCTCTCTACCAGCACGAACACAGCCCAATGACCTGTTCTTGGGTGAATAACCCCTGGGAGAGACTCTACCAAGTCTTTAGCTCACTGTCCTTTTCACAGAGGAAAAATTTCCCCGCATATCAGCCTTTGTCCTGCCCAGTGGCAGTCCAGCGCCGAAATGCTAGGCAATTCTCCTCTGACCAAGAGTACCATCAGTAACCCCATACACGTGTTTCAGCCTTGTTGGGCATCATCAGTGAGGTGAAACTGTTGCCTCTCTAAGAACAGTGAGCAAGGGGTCCACGTCTGGATTGCCCTGTTAACTTAGGGTGAAACCCAAAGTTAATGTAGGCAAACAAAGCGGGGTCTGGGAATCTCTCTACCAGCACGAACACAGCCCAATGACCTGTTCTTGGGTGAATAACCCCTGGGAGAGACTCTACCAAGTCTTTAGCTCACTGTCCTTTTCACAGAGGAGAAATTTCCCCGCATATCAGCCTTTATCCTGCCCCTGCGATCCAGACGTGGACCCCTTGCTCACTGTTCTTAGAGAGGCACCAGTTTCACCTCACTGATGATGCCCAACAAGGCTGAAACACGTGTATGGGGTTACTGATGGTACTCTTGTTCAGAGGAGAATTGCCTAGCATTTCGGCGCTGGACTGCCCCTGGGCAGGACAAAGGCTGATATGCGGGGAAATTTCTTCTCTGTGAAAGGGACAGTGAGCTAAAGACTTGGTAGAGTCTCTCCCAGGGGTTATTCACCCAAGAACAGGTCATTGGGCTGTGTTCGTGCTGGTAGAGAGATTCCCAGACCTCCCTTTTCTTTGCAAATAATAGTTGGCTTTAGAAAGGCACTCACAATTAAGTGGTAGCCAAAGGTTTGGTATTTTGTTTTTTAATTGCAAAGTGGAATTGGCCTAATCTCACACTTCACATTGAATATATAAATGAGGAAACACAGGGTATAAGGCTATTGGCACCTGTGCCCCTAATTTCGAATGATGCCCCCTTTCCAATCCCAGGCCATTTCCCTCCCAAGATTTTACGCTGATGAAAGTTGGACAATTTTAGGGAATGGATATGGTTTTCTTTTGCTTTACTTATTTTAAAAATGTACTTCTGCTCAGTCGGGCATTCCATCACCAAGACCCCTCAATTTAGGCGGGTAGCTTGGAAGTTAATTCTCCTGCGCAAACTGGACATTTATCTATGAGCTGCTCTGGCTTCCCTTTTTCCATGGAACAGTCTTCCCCTTTTGGGTGGAATCGGTTCCTTTTCTCTCCCAGTTTGTTCCCCTTCTGTCTCTTGTTCACTCTATATTAGTCAGCACACCTTCTGCTCAGTCCTATGTGTATGCTATTCTTTAGGCCTTTACCCCACCCTTAGCATAGAGGTGTGGTTTCCCAGTCACCTGACCAAAAAAGGAGCAGGGGGTGGGGACTGCTGCTGATTTCTTGCTGCTACTGTGATAAAACATATATGTTTAGCTTCTGCAAGCTGAAGTGAACAGTTTGATGTGTTGGAAGTATTGAATTCTGATACTTATTTTGGACAATTTTATGCGATTTCCAGGCTACAAATACTCGGATAGAACTTGCTTTTATCTATAATGTATCAAAAGCTCAAATATATCGGATTTTTCCTGATGATAAAAGTCTTACTTTAGTTTCTGCACATTTTTAATGCATTATATTGTCCACGTGAATGCATTTTCTCTGGTGTGTACTTGTAGCAGTTCTCCTCAAGAGGGCATAATATGTCAATTCTTCGTCCCAGTAAAATGTCTTGGTTGTGCATATCTTCAGTGACCTTTAAGCTTAACTAATCATAGGCAGCTGGTGGATGCCACGCATCTGAGTGCATGTGACCACCCCTGCTGACTTTATATAGGCCCATGAGCATCTAGGTGCTAGTTACAGTCGAGCATAGGATGATTACAGCAATGGGACTATATGAATGTCAGTTAAAGATGTGAGTTTTGACCTTTTTCCTGGAGACGGTGTAAGATGGTTCGTCTCGCAGGTGGGCGGGGAGCTTGTTCCAGAGAGTGGAGGCACAGACGGGGAAGCTGATTTCCCCCACCCCCCCCATCTCCCATCTTTTGCGATTGAATCTGGGGGTGATGATGCAATGTTTGTAGGCTGACCTTAAAGGCCTTACAGGGGGACGTTTGTTGCAAGTTATGATTGTGCCTTGTTAGTAAAGCAGCAACGCGTGATGGAGAGGATCTTGAAGTTGATCCTGTCCTTAACCAGGAGCCAATGGGCAGAGTTTCTGGCCACAGTGATATGGACGCGCTTACCAATGTCTAGGGCAGCTCGCAGTGCACTGTTCAGTATCGTTTGAAGCTTGCTCAGGTTTTTGGCGGAGGTGCCGCTGAGCTGCAATACTCAATTTTTGAGTGGATAAGAGCGCATGCAAGACAAAGTTCTGCTAGTGGTGATGGTTGGGTTTTTGAGTTGCTGTGAAAAAAAAGCATGTTATCTGTTTTGAAGCAAGGCCTTATGCCATTACTAGATACCCGAAGACCATTTATAGTGTTTTCATGCTTTGGTCTTCCTTAAATGCATTAGAAGCATCACAGGGTGGTCTTTAAAAGCTATCTAGCCTGACCATAACCTGTAATTATTTTCCATCCAGTTCCTACTGAACTGGGACACACAACTTTTTCCACACGCCAGAATGGAAACTTAAATGCAATTTGATTCTTCTATTTCACTCTGTCTTTGGGTTTCATTTGTTAATTTATAAATGCATACCGGAATTTTCAATATACATCACCCAGCAAAAGAAAAGTAATTTCTTTTCTATCCTTGAGTTCCAAACAATATGGTTGGAATATGTTGCGAACATGGCAGAATGAAGGAACGCATTATATATTATCACATTGACTGGCATAAACCTTTTGCTGTAATGACATCTTTACATATGCTATTCACATTGGAAAGACGCATGAAGAAATGTGATTATAACTTGATTAAATGGCTTGTGTTATTTGCTGCAAAAGAACTACTTTAATTCTAGGCCTGCCGTTTATATGTCGCATGGATCTTTCTTGCAATACTTTAAACGTTTGTTTTTTTTCTGCTGCAAGTCGTTTTTTCCAGTGGGTGCCAAAGTTAGTACTTTAAAAAAAAAATCTTTCTTTATTTCTTGCTCTTGCTAGTTATGCCGTTTATTTTCATTTAATTCTTTGTAGTCTGCATGTTTGTCATAAATGCCTTAAGAGTATGTTGGCAAAATAATAAAGTAAGCAGTTGTCTTTCCATGAGAGGGGGAGTTTTTTCCAAAATTCCAGAGACTTGTCTAGCATCTTAGACATGGGTGTCTTGCTGTTTGTGGTGTCGATCATACTTTACTTCGTTACGAAGAAAACCAATGACCTGACCACAGTGGGCTCTAACTACTGCAGACAGAGTGCATTGTGGGTCCCAATTCACTATTTATGAATCTTACTAGCTTCCCCCTTGGCTTTAAGCCTGATGTCATAATAGCAACAACAGTGGGGAGTGTTTATTTTTTTTCTCCAGCTGTTATTGTGTGACTTGAGTCCAAGGGTGTATGCTAGAAGAAACGTAGCGCTCTTAAAATCAACGAAGGCATCGGATAAGTGAGTTGCACTGAAGCACCTTGGGCCTTAGTTTCTAAGAATGCTGGCATCCACACTACCTATAACGTTAATCTGTGCAGAATAATTGCGTTGATTATTCTCCTTGGAAAATTGCATTCACTTGGCTCCAATTATTCTTTCACAATGTAAACTTTATTATAATGTTCCCAGTAAAACAATGCTTACTGCTGTCCGCTGCTAATCCATTATGTGGAATGCATTGTTTAGGGGATGACGCCATTTAGAAACTAAACCGTCACGATGGACCATCTAAAGAATTGGGATATAAATGCACCTCCGATCTTGCTCCAAGTCTCCCGCCGGCGCACCCTTTTCAGAATAGAATTTGAAATGTATTTTTGAGATTTTGTGCAGTGCCACCTTCCGCACACTGGCAGTTTTCAAGTGGAAAACATGGGCTTATTTTCTCCGAAGTGCTAATTGCGTGGGTTTGGCACCAATGTTTGCACTTACATGCATTTGGCTTTCTTGCATGCAATTTCAACCGTTCCAAGACACCAACCGGGTAGTGTAAAACTGACAAAACAAAATCACCACAACATCTTTATTTTACAGTTGGTTTGCAAAAAAGTGTAAATGTCGCAGGGCTGGATATGGAACTTGTGCAGCTTGCCATAATTTTGTTACCAGGACTTGCGTGCTGCATTTGAGCTATCCTAAAAAATATATTTTTAAAAAAAAGGTGGTGTGAGTGCATAACTATAAAAGATCACCCAGATCGTTTAAAAAAAACCAAACAGACCTGGCTCTGTGGTTGTGTGTAAGAGATTGATGCTGTGTAGGGGGCATTTATTTAAATGCTGGGGGCTGATTTGTTGCATGTACATATGCCATGCAAACCAGATGATCCATCTTGTGCAAAGAAACGTTAAAGGAAAATTTGGACCGTTTAGAGTCGGTTGTTGACTTTCCAAATACTCTGCGACTCTTAACTGTACTGTTTCCTGGGGGGGAGGGAAGAAACATTTTGTTATATGGGAATCACTTAGATGCTGTGACGATTCACAAGATGTTGCCACTTCTCACCGAGGGGGAGCCCTTTCCTATGATGCCAGGGAGGTGAGGCCACTACCCGATACTCCCCCTGGGGATGGTATAATGCGGGAGGATCTCATGGGGAGGGACTCCCCACAGCCATCTAGGTTACAGCTCTTATGAAACCATCACACACCCACATACTTTAGCCTTTCCTTCCCCTGCGAACCTCTTTGTAGACATATGTGCTGTTCTAAGGCAGAGTTCTTCAGGGTTCTGCAAAGTACTGCAACGAAGATCCGAGACCTAGGTAATGCAAATACTGTGACGAGTTGGCCCAGCAGAGAAATGAAGATGAAACGTGTGAAGGAGACAAAAGACTTAGACAGTGGGCTCAGACACTGCTGGCAACATTGTATAAAAATCGACAACGGCCTAAACACTGTCTCAGGCAGCCGTGGAAGACTTGCAGGTGTGCTGCGCACTGAATATTTGATTTACGAACCTGCTTCGCTGATCCGTAGGGAAAGGGCTCCAAGGCTGCTGGCAGTCCACTTTGATGATTGGAAAGTCTGCAGGAGCAGATCTGTGCCCAGCAGTGTCAAGGGGAGGCCAGAACGCAGAGGGCATCCGTGAACGCCATTGTACAGCTGCAGGGAAATCAGGACTCCGGAGAAGCTGAACACCCGCCATCCCAGGAACGTGCCGAAAACCCCAACCAGGTAAAGGGTGGCACGAGAGATCGAGTGGATGCTGGGTGGCTTACCAAGAGGGTGCATGCAGTTGTCTCTAGGCCCGTTTGCAACCATAACAATTGGGCAGAAAGCCTACAAACCATCTCCTCATGTAGTGGTGGAACAAAGCCCGTTGACCACCAGGGAAGGATTGAGGACCCAAGTGCCATAAAGATAACTTGAGAGGGAGAGCCCCTCACCAGTGGCAGGGAATAACCCACTGACGGCAAAAAGGGGGCCAGGGACCCGAAAGAAGATAAGTCCTCTTCCTTGTGGCAGTACATGGCAGGGGAAGTGATCCAAATGGTCCAGTTCAAAGAAGAGAAACAAGGGTTTGGGACCAAAACAAGAAAGGGATATGAGGAGCTAGGAATGAGACGCGGAAACACAGACCTGTTTGTGGCTACAAATATTTATTTAAGTAAATGGGGGTTGGAAAATGCCTATTTCCTAATCTAGGAGGTTTCCATACCTCAACCAAAGAGAATGTGTCTTTCCTTTGTCAAGATATCAAAACAAAAAGTACATCATGTGTCAGTAATTCTATTCTGGCCCTCACATTCTTATTGTTCTAGGTGTAAAGGTTACTGCCTCAAGTGTTCAAATCTAATGAAAACATTTCCAATGGACCATTTTGCCAGGGCATGACTCCCTTCCCCAGATTCCTTGTACAAAATTAAAGAATAATCTGGTTCCTCAGAATCCAAGAGGAAAAAGAATACGTTTTTGAGGTGTAACAGTGTTTTTGTATTTCAAACTTATATTTTGTACTACACATTTTGTGGGGGCTGGGGGGTTGTCTTTTCCCCCAGGCTATCTGAGACTGAACCTCATGGTAAGAGAGTCATTCAGTGTTCTCTAGAATTAGGAACTGTTTCAACAAACCATGAACCATTGCCCAGGAGAAGGGAGTCATTCTTCTGGAACAGTACTGCTTTGTTCTTTAGTTACTAGTTTAAGGGGGAGAAGCAAGGTTTTCTTGACACGGGACAGACAACATCTTATCTGGGGCAGGGAAACCCCTTTTAGTAATGGGGACAGATGGGTTTCCTCTTGCTTTTTTGGTTAATAAGTCTTTAGCCCAACATGCCGCCTTTTGTGTCAGCCTCCTTCAGCCTCTTTCTGCACCCTTTTGCTTCTAATGTCTCCTTCTTTAGGGCGGTTGACAACGGCTGTGTTTGCGTTTTCTTTGCTGTCACTTATTGTCTCATTGTATATGTTTTTGGTCATTGTGCATCATTACGGAATGTTTACATTTATGTTTAAATTACTATGTTGCCTCCTGACTAGGTTTGCTGAATGAGGCTTGGTGTGGTCTATTACTAACCCAGCATATCGCAGAGCCTAAATAAAGGAGTTAAAGCCTTATTTATTAGTGTTAGGCCATCTTTGATGCCTTTACCCACGTTCTTGGTCATTTTCTGTGTTTTGCACTATGAAGTTCAAAGGCTATTTGTTATTGTTTTAACATTTTATTTTTGGCACTGTTCGTGTAAATAACAAATTGCACATGGTGACAGTTTTGGGCAAATGTAGCGTCCCCTTCGTGTAATTTACTGCATTTCTTTTTCAAACGGGGCTCTGATATTCACCGGTGGACAAATGACAGCCTCAGAGTAGTACTACAGTGCTTGCACTGTAAAAGATCAAACTTTTGTGTGGCCTCAGTTGTGGAGGCCAATTCATTTGCGAACTGCAAAAAGAGCGGTAACTTTTCTTTATGTCGTCTCTTTAAAAGGGTATATATTTCTACATTGTTCCAGGTCTTCCTCCCTCAATGTTTCCATACTCTAGGAAAACTGAATATGGACAAGTTACAAATGGGGAAGAGCTGCCTTTCGGGGGCATCTTCTGCGCTAGTCATGGCTTTCTCATCAGTGTTGTATGTTTGCCAGCTATATTTAGCATCTGTACTTAACTGTGACTACAGGAAAAAGCAGATAAAAAAAAGTGGAGGGGGGAACAACCCCACCACCCATCCTTCAATATACTCTAGTCTATTATACTCTCCTGATTATGTACCCGGGGTATTGGTCTCTTCTCCTGCCTTCTTCATCTCAAATGTTAGAAACCAAATCCTAATGATCTATAGTCCCCATTTTTGATAACATCATACATTCGGACCCTACCAACCTTCATTCAACATCTGACCCCAATCGAGCTCAATTGGCACTTCTGCTTCCAGATCTCTGTTCCTGTGCCGAATTTCTGTTCGGCTAAACCCCACTGTTAAATATTTGTTCTCCATTGCTGTAGAAGTGGACGTCTGGAGTATTTCCATGATATTACAATCCTTCTTTTTGCAAATGTGAGTAAAAATATTTCGATTCCGTTTTTTAAAAAGAAATGCTTTAATCCTTCTTACTCCTGGCTACCATCTCCATAGGCAGATGGATGGCGTTTGTTCATAAGAACCATGCATTAAAGTGTTTGTTTTATCCATCACATCATTCGACTATTTTATCCATCATTCGACTATTTTGTGATCACCGGACAGTCACACACCATGTGCCAAAACCCTGTCGAGTCCTGGCCCACAATTTTTGGATTTATAGCATAAAAGTTGCTGGGGCTCATATACACCCTGCATAGGAAATTAAATGGAATCAATTTAAATATAGCATTACGTGACGCCTTTTTCACTTGTTCCTATATCTTAAGCTATTCCTGGTCTGATCTTGCAAAGCCCACATCTATCTTTTAAAAAAAAATGTTTTAATTATTTTGTCCCCATTTGTCCTTGATCGCTACGATCAAGGTCTCCCATGCCTCAACCTCCTATATATACGTTGCCTCTTTCCCTTCACTCAAGGATAGCATGGTCTATAACACTGGAGTAGTGTCCGGTTCCTATGGGATGTCTTCCCAGAGTTCAGCCATTTCTCTTCACCACCCTGGCATATGTTCAATGCCCTTTTGGCATTCCATATGCCTCCCATCCCCAAATAAATATCCCTTTGATTTGCACCCCTTAACTTGCAAGGTTGATAGACCAATGTCTCTGAATACAATCCGTAATAAAGCACAATGACCCAGAAATAAGTCAGCACTATACATATTCTTTAGTTGGAACTTTTCTTGCAATCTTTCCCACATTGTGTGTAGGATATTAATCACACGTGTGTCCTCCTTTGTTCCCATCTGATCCCAAAGCAATCCTGCCTGTATCTTTGTAGGGTCACTCTCGACCCTTGTATCTCTCCCCTTGAGATGAGTCATCCCATCGGGCTGCAAATTGAAGCTGGGCTGCATCAAAACTCAAAATCTGGAAGAGACCCGGCCCATCCTCCTGAGTTGATCTCTGCAGCACCTGCAATGCCACCCCTCGTCTGCCTGCTCCTCAGAGTAGTTCTACAATCCTAGTATCCAACCTCTTACAAAAATCTGTTTTGATCATATCTGGAATATTCACAAAGAACTAGGGTAGTAGGGAGAGATAACCATTTTGCATAAAGCTATGCTACCCATTAAAGACGATGACTTCCAGACGTCTATAGCGTCCCCAATGGCCAAGCCGTATTGTACATAAACGTATCTTCCACTTCATGAAAGACCTGAATACCCAGATACTTAAAGAGCCGTGCTCCCATGTGTCTGTTTCTGACTCTCAAACCGGCAATGGGGGGAAAAATATGGATTTTTCTTTAAGCTGAAACCCAGATAGTTTACTAAAGTTGTCTAATATTTCAATAATTATCAGGATATACTGATTATATACAATCCTGCCCTTTGGAGCCATATGAATGTTCGAAACATTCGCAAGTTCTACCGAAAGCCTTGCCACCTGGAACACATTCCAAAAATTGTAGCCTGGTGCAACTCGCGTTTATTTTTTTTTTGTAGAGTCTGTCCTTGTTCTTGCCATAGGGCCAGTATTTGGAAAGGTTCTGAATGTGTTCCAATTCCATGGAGGCATATTGTTTGAAATCCTTGACTGCCGATTAGTTCTCAAAACTCAGCCTCTTTTTCTGATGATAAAGATCTTTATAGGTGGTGAAAGTGGTAATGTATTGCAACTTGGGATGCAGCACTCGCTGATGCTTTCGGGCACTGAGATCCAATTTGTAGTTGGGTGCCTCTCCCGTTTAATGTCTCTTTAGTTGCAATTGTGCTGTGGGACACCCAGGCCATTGTGCCAGGCACATGTTCAAATATATTTTCTCATACTAATTTGAGCTCTTGCTCGATCTTGTCTCTTGAGTGGAGAGATTCTCTTCTGTGTTTTTAACGCAACTTGCTTTATGGTCACATCAATGTGTAACGGTGTAGGTGTTGGCCCTTTAGGCATCGTGCCCCCTTGAAAACATTACTGTGTCAGTCTGGGATTGGCGTTTTTGTCTACACTCCAAATTTCACTACCTGGAGTGCCAATGTAGTTGTACACCCTCGTAAAGTGTCCTTGCTGATCTTTGTGACCTAAAACCTTGAGGTGGCTTTTCTGCCTGTGTCGAATCTCAACTATTATGTTCTTTTGATGGCAATCTTCTTAGTGCCACCCATGTCTTTTGTGGGCGCAAATGATAGTCTTGCGTAACTATGCCAGTACCTTGACTGAAGCACCAGTGTTAATTAGCACAGGCTTGTCTTTGCCCTGAATGTTTATCTCTCAGGGAGATGTCTTTTGCGCTTTCTTCTAGCACCAAAAACTCTTCTGGCTGTGACAGAAATCCGGATTATCTGGAAATGTCCTCTCTTGGTGACTTTAGCTCTTCTCTTTGCTACCGTAGTCCGATTTTCTTTTGTGCAGTGTATGTTTGCAATTTTGCGTTAAGTTGGAACCAACGACTGTTGATCGTGTCCAAGCCTTATTAAAGCGATTACACAGATAATTTGGCATTTCTCATACTTTAACCTGCAGCGCATAACAGCAAGTCAACTGAGACTAACTGTCTCAGTTGAGTTTACTAATAAGCAGAAGGTAAACATTGAGGCAGCATGGCGTCCTTTTGTTGACACTGTGTACCAGGCCAGAGGCTTTCCATGTCAGTTTTTTTTAATTCAGTATGTTGTCCACCAGGGTGAAATCCAGGATAATGATGATCCGAGCACACACATACCAGAAATTTTAGAAGATTAGGTTTGTGTAAAGAATATCGGCATTCTGAGAACGGTGAGTGGTCTAATGTGGCAGCTGCCATACGTGCTTTGAATCTTTCTGTAGCTTTTAGTGCTAATTGATGGCAAATTAAAATGCAGTCATAACTGCTGTTTTGTGTGGGTGTAATTGAACCATTCTGTGTTGGCTCTGCAGTATAGGTATACTTAAAAATAATAAAAACATTGTTTACACTTCATTGCTCTCATGCCCTTAAAAGTACAGAGTCCTTTATAACTCACCAAGAGGTTCTTGTGGAAAGCATCCTGTATTAAAGAGATTCTAGTATTCAGTTGATATATATTTTTGTTATTTTATAAAATCTTTCGAGCAAAAATCCAGTTGGTGAAACATTAAAATCGTGACTACTGTAAGTGACATGTGTCAAGCTAGTCTGTCTGCACAGAAAAGTGCTCTTCATCCAAAACATGCACACAGCCACAGATCTTCTGCAACTGGAAACCCTTGCACGCTCTTCTTTGTTACTTGTTGGCATGCCACTTCACTGTACTCTTAACAATGGGAGTTGCAGTGCTGACTGTGAAAACGGAGTTCTTCACTGCTGAACATAGGGATGAGCAGAGGCTAAAGCACCTACACGGCACGGCCCTTATGCTTCTACACCAAGAGCCAACACAATCATAAAATGTAAAACCGGCACAGTTATGGGATATAACTCCATAGCCTTATGTGATAACGTGGGCCACAGGAAGTTTATACTCTCCAGGGGTGTGAACAGCGTCCAAAATAAAGAAATGTCCAATTACTTTTCTATACTAATATATGTATACTTTAATCAAACACATGTACAATAATAATCAACTAGAAAACACTGTAAACACCCACTCCTGTAGAAGGAATACATACATTGCAAAGATAGAATAGATGCACACTGGGTAATGAGACTGGGGATTTTGGGGGTTCAAATACCACACTGTTGAAAAAAGATATTTCTTGAGGTTGTGAAACGGTTTAAAATGACATAACCAGTCTCTAGGGCCCAGACAATGGACCAAGGGAACAGTTGTCAGTCAATTGTACCTTGCTGCAGCTCTTGGCGGTCTGCCAGCACCCAACCAGACTTCTTGGTGCCTTGTGAAGATCAGAGAGTGCAAAAGGCAGCAACCGAGGGTCCTGGTGGTTCGAATGTGTGAAGCTGTGCCTCCAAGTAGCTCAATGGCGAAAAATGCTTGGATCCTGGCTGTCCCTTGGTTGAGGGAAGAGAGCCCCGCCTCTGCATTTTTGGAGCACCTGCCTCACCTCGCAACTAGAGGACTCTGGAAAGGACTGCTCTCCCAGCAGGGTCCAAACGAAATCTTCAAGGGTTGAAGTCCAAAAGATGATTCAAAGTAGCTGTGGGAGACCCCTTCTTTTTAAAGGTAAAAGTCCATATGTGATTAGACTAAAGCTATCCTGTGTTACTGGTCCAATCCCTGTTCCTGAAAGAAGAGGAGAAACGCATTGTTGGATTTCTTCCTCCATTGTACAGAGCCCTCCTGACTATTCTACCCGTGCTCTTTTCCTTTCTCGCTACGATCAAAGGGCTTCAGAAATGCAGCAACCTGGTGTGAGGCTAATCCCTTTGAATGGGTGTGCTCCTTTGATGCCTGGGCCCAAGACAGCTGCCTGGTGGGCCGCTGGCTCTGGTGGAGGGTGTTACCCACCCTCACAAAGAGATCAAAGAGGCATGGCCTTTCAGGTTCCTGTCCCTGCCCGAATTTACAACACCTGCCATAGCTTCAGCTGGCTCATCGGAGCTGGCAAGTGTGATTTAAAATTGAATGTGGCTGCAATGATTAGAAGCAGTGCCATACACCATACTTTAACTCGGGCATAGCTTTATTTTACAATTTAACCTGCCACCTACATGGGCTACTACTGGTCTTCGTAGATCTAGCAGCCAAGTTTCTTTTTAAAAACTTCATTTATTATTTCAATAAAGTAACAAATATCAGAATGGGTACAAAGTAGTTTTCTGCAACGTGACAAATCTTTGCAAAAGGCATATTGAGAACTACAGTTAAACAAAATCAACACGTAACAAAAACAACCCCTCCCCAAAACAAAACACAAAATAAAAAAAACTCACAATATTGAAAAGCAATTGTGCACAATCACATAACCAATAACCACATCACAATCAGCTGCCTGAATCCACCCATACAAGTCATTAAAGGGTGTCCAGATGTTAGAATAGTCTTCAGGAAACTCTTTTTTGTTATACGTTACCTTCTAATAAGTGGACAGTATAATCACCTCACTCAACCAAGTTTCAATTTGGGGCTTTTTTCTCGTTTTTACATATTTTTTAGTATTTGTTTATGAGCAACTGCCAATGCTCTGACCGTCCACAGTTTGGTCCCTTGCTATACCCACTCAAACACAGTAACGTATGTTTTGGGCATCTCAAAACCTCCGTGGTCACAACCAAGTCAACCCTTAAACATCCCCATAACCTAAACATCCCCATAACATGTGCAAAAAAAGCCCCCTCGAGCCCCACCCCATACCCCCAGCAATGATCTGGAGGCCTAACCAAACGCTTTTTCTCTGCAGTCCGTACAACCTACATAAAATGTTCTGCCGTATCCGTCTCAATTTAAGATCCAACTTCATCAAGGTTGCCTCTTTAATCGCTGTTTCTGACTTGCACAGTGACTACTTGCAATTCAACTCAGCAGACCACTTTTTAAAAAGAAATATTTTATTGATTTTATTCAACCAAACAACAATACAACCAAACGCGCAGTGCATATATCAACAGTTCAATTATACATTTCTTAATTTCAACCACTGCTCTCCCCATCCCACCCCCCTTTATGAGCCTATTTATTCCACACAATCTGTATCTGCCACCCGTGGTGGTGACTGACTTTCCGTGGATTCCGTCAGGTCTTGTATTGTTCCAAACAATTCCGCTATTAACGATTTCCATGCCATCAGGGTACCCGCTTCCTCCTCTCCTCCCCCTACAGTGCTTGCCTCTTGCCATACCATGGTTTCCGCCTCTGCCCATTTCTGCAGCTCCTTCCACCACACCTCCACCCGTGGCCTATGGCATGTCTTCCATCCCACGGCAATTCCTCTTTTTGCGAGCACATATGCTAGGTCTTTAAGTTTACCAACATGCCTAAGTTTCTGCGATCTGGGGAACCCCCCCAGCAAGCAGGCCCAGGCTGTATCTATGATGATCTTGACCCCCTTTTCTGCTAGTTTCTGCGCCACTTCGCCCCCAGAAACACTCAATTACTGGGCATGACCAAAACATGTGTACCATGTCAGCCTTTTCTTCGTCACATTTGGCACATGCTTGTTGTCCAGCGTTTCCAAACCTAGATATCCTGAGAAGTTTCATATACACCCTGTGTATAATATACAGTTGTATCTGTTTCAGTCTCGCATTTCTTGACCACCTTGTGGTATCCCAGGGCACGCTCCACATCCCATCCTCTATTGGGGCTCCTGCGTCCGCTTCCCAGTCTAGTCTCAATTACGATAAATCCTTCCCAACCTTGGACCTCATCATCTCATACAGTCTAGAGATCACATGCCCCCCTCTGATATATCATATATTGCATCTGTGGTAGCATCTGGTTCTTCTTCTAATACTGTTTTGGGCCATGTCTTCCTGATTCTCTGCACCATTCTATGGTATGTGATATATTGGCCCGTGTGAATCCCCGTTTCTTCTCCCAGCACTCAAAACTCTATAATAGTCCCCTCTCGCCAGACATCTCCCAGCGTTGTCAACCCCACCGATTCCCAGTGAGTCCTAATTGTCATCCTTAACTGCTTATCACCCCCCGCTAGTGTCGCTACCGGCATCTGCGGGCAGCATGGGAATGGGTTCTCCATCATCTGGCATGCCCGGCGCCACATATTCCATCCAAGCATCATCATCCTAGGGTGCTCGTTCATTTCTGTCTTGGGCAGCCAGATCATCTCTTTTTAAATAAAATGGGGCACAATCCTGTCCAAACAACCTAGATTTAGGGGTCACTTCATCCGAGAGCCATTTGGCAACATATTGCAGCTGGCTCCCTACATAATAAACCTCATAATTAAGCAATTTTATTCCCCCTTTTTCATAAAAGTTCTGCAACTTCCATAGCGCCACTCTATTCCGGGTACCATGCCACAGGAAATCCCTACACATGCTGTTCAGTTTAGCAAAAAACTTCTTAGGTATCATGTATGGAATATTCCCAAAGTAATGTAGGAGCCTAGGTAGGACCACCATCTTCAGCATTGCACCTCGTCCCATCATTGCTAGGGGCAACTTCACCCAGAATTTTATACACTTCTCAATTTTTGCAATAGCTACCTCGGTATTGTGCTTGTGTTCCTCTACAACAGTATGATATAAGTCTATCCCAAGGTACCGGAAAGTACTGTAACGCTCACCTGATTCCCGCAGAGGCGCCGGTCTTGACTGGGTGAATGCCGTATCTTCAAAGGTGATGTGTAACACACGGTTGGCTCTTTGGGCTGGACCTCTAAGCACTGTATGTCTGACTCGAAGAGTAAGATGTCTTGGGTAAGTGAACGCCGAGCTCTCCATCTGCCTCGGGGCAGGGTGCCGTAACCAGTTTCTTCACTGGATAAGGGTGCAGGCCTCTTGACCTCAGAGGACTGCTGTCCGTCGTTAACTGCACGAACGGTAAGTTCTGGGCACTTCAAGTGTCTTAAAAGTCTTTTGTAATGATATCTCTTGTTTTGCAGGGTTCCGGCGATGGCGGATGGCGGGCTGATGAGAGTTGAGGATCGAACCCGCGTGAGGAATAGAAGCGCCTGGAAGCACGTAAGTAAGCGCTTGTAGCCTGCTTCACGATGCGCACTAACTGTCCCTTTTATCTTGCAGGTACAAGTTCGGAGCTTTAGAGAAGCTGAAGGGTGCTGGAATACCCACTGGATTCGGCGTGGGAAGGAGTAATGGCATGTGAGTAATAAAGTTGCCCAATGTCTTTAAACGCACCTTCTTTTGTCTTTCAGATGCGGGATGCAGCGCCGAAGGCCTCCGGAGCGTGCGAAGAGCTGGTAAGCTTTTGTCTTTCAGATGCCGGAATGCAGTGCGAAGACCTCCGGAGCATGCGAAGAGTAGGTAAGCCTTTGTCTTTCAGATGCCGGAATGCAGCGCGAGGCGTTGGTGACAGCCGATGGACCAGGTAAGAGATGCGCTGCCATTGAAGACCGTAGTGCTAACCTGTTCTTTCTTTGTCTTTACAGGTGCTGCTGAAGACTGGATTCCAGGATGGTAAGCCTCTCTTCCCTTAGGCCCAGGATCAGAAGCAGAAGACACGATGAGCGTTCTGCTGCAGAGAATGCAGAATAACGCAAAGCAAGATTCATCCATCGGGTGTGGTTTAAATAGCCTCCTGTAGTGCTTAGGTGTCTCCATCCACAGCCACGCCTAGGTAAGAAAAGAGTTCCTGCTTTCCAGAAGAGTTCCAGTGTTCTGAACCTAGGGAGTGGCTTCTGCCCCACCCAACAGGAAAAGTAGTCCCAAACAGAAGAGGATCAGGGGTTCAACTGGCAGGTAAGTAAGCAGCATGGTCTGCTGCAGGTCAGTCCACCCAAGCATTATGAGCCCGGCGCTGCCAGCGCTGGGACTGGGCATCTTTATGAGCCTGGTGCCACTGGCGCCAGGACAGGGTCCAAAAGGTCCCAATTGGGACTGGCTGGCACTCGGAACCGGGGTTATGAGTCGGGCAAGTCCTGATCTTTTGGAAGCAGAGATCATGACAAGTACATACCGCCCATGGTATTTGCAACACTAGTAGCCGTCTCACTGGGGTTCCCTTATAACTGCCCAGCAGGAAAATACTGGATTTTTGGGGGTTCACCGCTATCCCTGACAGCCCCGCATATCTCTCAATCACCTCCAAGTTATACTGGAGATTTTCCTCCGGGTACCTCAGGTACAGCAACAAATCATCCGCATATAAGGAGATCAGGTGTCGCTCCCCTCCGACCTCAATAACTATAGTATCCTATTGTTGTCTAAGGTATATTTCTAGGGGCTCCAGGGCTAGTATATAAAGCATTGGGGACCACGGGCACCCCTGCCTGGTGCCTCTGCTGAGTTGCCATCTTTCAGATATCACTGATCCCGTTTTAACTCTAGCCAGCGGTTCACTGTACAGCATCTTTGCCCACCTCATGTATCCAGGCCCCATTCCGTACCCCGCCAGGGTCGCCAACAACCACGGCCATTTGACCGAATCGAAAGCCTTTACCGCGTCTAGGGACACAATCGCCATTTCGCCTTCATTCTCACTTCCCCATTCAATTACCAGTTGAAGTTGTCTATGATTATGAGTAGTATTTCTATTCGGGTCATAGCCTGTCTGATTGGGGTATATGAGTTTATCAATAACTCTTCGCAATCTGTTTGCCAAGACAGCAGTCAAAATCTTGCTGTCTTGGTTCAACATCGACAAGGGTCTGTAAGAGCCACAGCTATGCCCAGGCTTGTTGGGTTTGGGAAACTGTATTCTAATAGCTTCTCTAAGTGACTCCGGCAACCGCCCTACCTCGAACGCTTCATTGAACATTTCTAACATTGGGGGGAGCACTTCCTCCTTGTATACTTTATAAAATTCACTAGGGAGCCCGTCCGCCCCAGGGGCCTTACTTGTGGGCAGCTGCCTCAGCACTTCTTCTAACTCCTCCAGAGTAATCGGTGCATCCAGCTCCTCTCTCTCCTCAACGCTAATCTTAGGCAGTCCTATGTCTTACAATGTTTCCAATATCTCCTCGTGGCTACTTCCCTCTTCATCTTCATATAGCAACTTGTAGTAATCTGCGAACTCCTGATTAGCTCCCACTTGGGTGTCCACTACACTACCATCTTCTCTCGTTATCGCTCTGATTGCGGGTCTGGGAGTCTCGCTCTTGTATAACCATGCCAAAAGCCGTCCTGTTTTATCCCCTCCCGCGTGCTGTCTTTCTATATACGTTTTGTAGTTGAGGTTGCACAGTCTTTCCCAATGTTCTGCACATTTCTGCTGTAATTTGAGCACCAGCTCCATGTCTTCACATCCTCTTTAATGCCTTTTCTAGTTCCTTTTCTGTTCTCTGTAGGTCAGCCAAAATCCCACCTTGTAGGCCTTTGTATTTAGCTATGGCTACCCCTCGCATCACTACCTTAAAAGCTTCCCATAATGTACTTGCCGAATCTATGTTACCCGTATTCGTCTCAAAGTAGTATGTAATCTCCTCTCTTATATCCTCCCTAAAAACAGGGTCCTTGAGTGCCTCTGCTCGGAGGCGCCATGTCGGAATCCGTGCTCTCGGGGGGGGCAGTGTTGCCACCCGATAACCAGGGGTGAGTGATCAGAGAGGACTCTTGCTTTATATTCTGCCTGGGTAATCGCTGTTATTACCTCTGACGTGGCAGACATAGTCTAACCTTGTGTGTAACTGCTGCGGGGCGGAGTAGTGCGAATAGTGCCTCTTTTGGGGGTATTTCGTTCTTAACACATCTGCCAGACCAAAATGGTCTAGCAGTGTCTGCAGTGCTCCATCTATCTTGCCATCTTATCTATCCACCTTGGGGTTTAATACACAGTTAAAGTCCCCACCCCAGATTACTGCACTACCCATACACGTACCAAGGCTGGTGCACAAAGTTCTGGAATACGCTGCCGTGTTCTGGTTGGGGGCGTACGTATTAACAACGCCTATCTCCCCATTCTCCACTAATCCTTTCAATATAACCATCCTCCCATCCGCTCCCGCCACTTCCTGTATTAGTTGAAACGGGACATGCGCGCCACCCAGATGAGTACTCCTCTAGCATAAGCAAAGTATGTCGAGCCCGCCACAACCCCTTTCCATTTCTTCCCAATCATCTCCATCTTTTCCCGTGTCGGATGTGTCTCCTGCAGCAGCGCAATGTCTATCTTTTGCCTGCGCAGGTACAACATGACCTTATTCCTTTTTAAATAGCTGTTAAGTCCCCTGACATTCCACGTAATTATTTTAAGGTCCCCCATGGCCCATTAGTGCCCCTTCCCGTTCCCCCCGGTGCGATCCAGATCCCACTTCCGTCTCAATATATTTAGGCTCATTCCCCAATTCAAACTTCCTACAACTACAAACACTCCACACACCCCTTCCTTCCTTCCTTCCTTCCTTCCACCCTCCTGCCTCCCTTCTCTTCCCCCAACAAAATCCTCCGCAACTGTTACCCAGCTCCATACCTGGATCTCAGGCATCCCCGCATCTAGCCCTTTCTGGTGAAACCCGTACTTGCGGCTCAGCAGGGTGAGGCCGCCCTATTGGCTGCCTTGTTACTAATTCTCAGGGGTAGGTAACCGCGATCCTGCTGCTCCTATTAATTTAAAGTTGCTACGCCTAATGCTCTCATGTTTACGTGCGCCATTATATCCTACATTATAGTCAACCAGTGTCATAAAGTTCGAGGGCTGCACCTCATCCATCAAGTACATCAAGGCTCTATGATAGATGCCCACCCTCCTATCTTCGCAATTTACATGATACAGTATCTTCACTTATCGTGCTCTTGGCCATCTTGTCCTCCATCTGGCGCCGGGCAGCCCTGTGAGTCCAACCACGCCGCTGTTTCCTCCGGGGTGTCAAAAAACAACGCTCTGCCTTTGTGCAAAACTTTCAGCTTTGCTGGGTACAGTAGCATGTACCTAATATCCGCTGCACGCAATCTTCTCTTGATAGCCACATACCTGTCTTTGTTCCAGCATAGTATAGTCAGGGTATGCTGTGATCTTAGCGGAGGCCCTTTCTATCGTCCCGCCCTTGCGAAAATACTCCAGGATCTTTTCCCTATCTTTGTAATTCAAGATTTTCACAATTATCGGCCGTGGAGGAGCTCCGGGTCTTGGTTTTCTCATCAGGGCTCGGTGTGCCCGCTCTACCGTGAACCCCTGAGAGTTTGTCCACTCCCACTTCTTGCAGGATCATGTTCTCCACATAGTTCGTAGGGTCTTGGCCGCCTTCTCCTTCTGGCAGGCCAACCACCTGGATGTTGTTCCGTCTCGCCCGTCCTTCCGCTTCCTCCACCCTGTTTTCAAGGTTGGCAACCTGTTTGAGCACATGGACCTCCTTCGCATTGTTCGTTCTTACATCTGTGTTCGTCTTCACTGCGCTTTCCAGGCCACTAGTTCTTTCTGCCAGCGCCCTGACGTCCTGCCGCAGGAGGGTAACTTCAATTCCTACGGCATCTATTTTGTTCTCCAGCCCTGTCCGTAGTTCTGCCATTGCCTTGCCCCATCTGGTGCTTAGGTCCGTTATGACTTGTTGGTTTTCTCCTTCAGGGGCGTCATCTCCAGATGCTTCCCCCGTTTTTTGTACTGGGGTTGGAGGGATCCACTGTGCCTTGGCAAAGGTGTCCATAGTGGGTTGCTTACTCCTGGCTTTCAGCCCATTCACCGACATCTTGCAGTCTCAGTTCGTGTCCTATATCAATCCCCCTGTGTTCCAGTATATTCCAATTCAGTGTCTGGGGGCCCTCAGTGGGCCATGCTATAGGGGGGGCCCGCAAGAGCTAGCTTGGAATGGGCTGTGTCCTCCGATATCTCCTCTACGAGCAGTATTTTAATTGTGAATTTCAGGGGCCTGTATTCCCACTACACTCCCCCCCCCCCCCCAAACCCCCCCTTTTTCTTAGCAGCGTGTCACCTCGGGCTCCATGCACATGTTGGTCTCCATCTCTAAGGCTGCTAGTGTTGTGGTAGTCCATGAATGACGGGCCAACTGTTCACCTCAAGTGCTTATTTCGCACTGTGTTACGTGTGGCCTTGCACAACGGTCACGGTGCCACCATGCAGCTCAGGCTCAGTTTTTATTGAATGTCTCAGCCATGTACGGGGTTAATTTTCGGATGCGTAATATACCCAGGCCAGCTCACAGTGCGCTTCGATCCGTTGTTGTTTCCGGACCGGGCGGCCCTAATTTCAGCCGTATTTCAATGCAGTCAGTGCGCGCCTCCGCGCACACAATGCCCAGTCGCCATGTAGGGGAACTCAATCCGTCGTCTGTTTGTTGCGGCCTTCGGAGCGCCGTTCGTGTGCCCCATGCGTGGCCGTACCGTTGCTGCCAATAGCACTCGGGGCCATGCTGTCTTCCAGCACATGCAGCTTTCTGTTAATGTCTTCCCGTATCCTTTGCCCACTCTTCCTACCGCAGCACCCAGCGGTCGTCGTGCTCAGATCTGCCTTTATGAGCAGCTGGGAGCCGCGCTAGCATACAGCGATTATTGTTACTTTACAAACCATCTGCGGGCGCTTCATTGATGCAAGCCCGGGAGCACTGCTTTTTCATCACAATAGTCAGAGCAATGTTCAACTCTTACTTCTGTCCGCCGACGTCCTCGCGCTCTGCGCGGGTTCGGCAGGATCCTGCAGCCTCTGTGGGCAGCCGAGAGCCGCGTTGGCACGCGGCGTTCCTTTGTTGTTAATATAGCAAACTCTGGTTGCTACATGTATCCGGGCCTGGGGGTGCCGACCCGCTGTTATGGCACAAAGCAAGGTTTGCAGACCGTTGCTGCTGGCAGCCGTCTCTCTCGCGTTCCATATAATTCAGCGAGAATCGATTTGTAGCAGGGCTGCAATGACGCTCCCTTTGTTGTCCGCCATCTTGGCAACAACGTATTCACCCGGCCGCCGCTGATAAAGTCAATTATCTGCCGATCCGCAGACACGTATGACTTGCCCTTCAAGGTTCTTGCAGTGAATATGTTCCGACACCCGTTCCTTCAGTTTCAAGGCCCGAACAGCATATTTTTAGCATAGTTTCTCGTATGGAAGTCGGATCGACAGGAGCTCAGCACGGAGACACGACCTAGTCCATGGCTAGTTGGCCAGGCCCCCCACTCAGCAGACCACTTTGACCTCCAATGTTCCCAACCATTAGTAACCTCAACGAACCGGCATGAGTCCAAGAAAAGTCAACGCCATCCTAGGTGGGCTGTCCTAGATCCTAAAGAGCCCTAGCCCATCAGCCAATGGGACATTAGACCTGCCCACCATTTAACACAATAAGGACTTAAATTCTTCAAACCTTTGTCTATCCCTTCCAGGCAACCCACACTTTCCCAGTAATCTTTTCGTGCCTAGAAACACTTGTGTAAAGGCGTGTTATGATGTGGCATTTATATCTATCAAAACTAACAATCTGATCTGCTTCAAAAAGGCTGCCTATACACGTTCTAAAACAACCAGCTCTTCCAAAATAACATTATTGAACCAACAAGCCGGATTGTTCCACAAGGAAGCCTCCTTATGTAACCAAACAAATAGTTCATTCTCTTTCAACCATGCAGGGCATCACTGGTCATTCGTATAGGGGCAAAAGATTAATAGATCTTACACATAGAATAAACATTTGCAAGCTGGTACGGAGATAATGACCGAGCCTCCATAGCCACTCAGATCAGTGCGTTCGCATCAGTCAATACTTACCCCGATCTAGATTTCCAAAACAGCAATATATGTCATCATGAGCGAAGACATAAGGGGGAATTTCTTTCGTTTTATTATCCTCTCATAGAAAATATTTGAAAACCTGATCTATCCTTAGTAAATTTTTGGGAAAATGCGAAAGTGATGACTGAACAATGTATAACACCTTTGGCAATAAAATGTTTTAATGCACTAATCTTGTCCCATATATCTAAAGAGATTCCTCCATTTATCAACATCTTTCCTTGTAATAGAAACCACTATCTCCACTTTAACTTCCCCAATTTTTTTCAAATCCCTTACCAAGGTAATGCCCAAGTACGTGACCCTCTCATCCGACCACTTATAATTCCATCCTTCAAAATCAATCGTAGGACAGCTGTCTGTTAATGAAACATTTCACTTTTTGGTCAGATAACATCCCAACCTCATTAAAATATTCCTCAGATGCGGACCAGACACCCAAGGTTGCGAAAGTGCAACTACCAAATTATCTTCATATGCAAACACCTTAACAGGTCTCATCTTCAATCCTCGAAGACCCATGGCCTGACCAATAGGTGTTACTAGGGGCTTTAAGGCAATATCGAAAAGAGGCGATTAGGGACAACCCAGCCTCGTGCCTCTATACAACTTGAAAGGTTCAGAAATAGTACAATTAGCCTAAATTCCTGCTGAAGCACCGTTCTGCAAGCAATCAACCATACTTACAAAAAAATCACCAAAGCCCATCCTCTTCAAAGTAAATGCTTTCATACTTGTGTCCAATCACATCAATAAGGGTCCTAATATATCCATACCAGTGTCTAATGAATCACCTTTCCAATACAGCTACTCCACTGTTTGCACATTTTTGCAGGAATTTTTATATCAACATTCAGCAAGGAAATTGGGTGATCATTCTCGTACTTAGCATGGTCCTTGCCAGGTTTGGGGATCAACGTTATTACAGCTTCCTTCATAGTTGCTCACAATTCCCCCACTTGCTAGTAAAAAATTATAAAGATTACAAAATATCCGAGAAAGCTTGTCTGAAAAAGATCGTTAAAACTCCTCTGGCAACATTACCAGGCCGGGTGACCTGTCCACTTGCAACTGTGTGATAGCTGCAGTAATTTCAGTCTCCAAGACCCTCCCTTCCAGTATCCTACAATTAGCCTCGGTTAATACAGGCATTTCAATCGTTTTGAAGGAGTCCAATTAGTCTTGTGTAGGAAATGCAGTTTCAGAGTAAAGGAACCCATAGTACAATCTGAAGTGCCTGCAGATCTCTTCATTAGACAAAACCGACACACCATCGCCCACTATAGTTATTTAGGATGGTCTAATGTGAATAACCCCTGAGCTTCCTAGCCCAGAGCCAAACCCCCCACCTCCGCTTCACCACTCCGCCAGAATGCTTGTCTGGCATAAAATTAACCCTTCTCCGTTTGTTGATCAATTTAACTCTTTCAGCCTTCTGGGCTCTTGCATAATACTATCCTTCTTTGAATTTGCATAACATCTCTGTAATTTTAATCAGTGGGGCATCCAACAGTTTGATCTCCTCCACACCTTGTTTCATTAGGGGAGCAGTCTGACCTATACGTTTCCCTCTTACTGTGGCTTTAAAGCAATCCCACACAATTCTGATGTCTGCAGTATCCAGATTCGCAATAAAGAACCTATCCATGTAACTTTACTCCTGTGTAATAGATTCTTCCTTTAAAATGCAAGTATTCAATCGTCACCTCCTGTAACACTGGCACATTTTTTCTGATCAACTTGAGGTGAACACTAGCATGGTCCAAAATGTTACTCTCCTTGATGTTGACACCTGTCCTCGCCCCCCCGCCCATCCAGCAACGTACCTGACATAATAGTCTAACGTTGTTAGAAACATGTACTGGTAATTGAAAAGAATAGTCCTTGTCATCAGGAAACCTAGACCTCCAGAAATCCACCATATCGAAGCGCTCAATCGTAACATTCAGACTATTCGTCCCATTGTGAACTGAATATCTACAAGACACTAACCTAACCAACCTGTCATTCTCGACACAATTTAAGTCCCTCCGTTCCCCCAAAATCATGCGGTCACCACCCATGTTCTGCAACTGCGAAGCCAAATTCCTAATAAACTCATTAGCACATGGACCATAAATCGATCCAACAGTCAACTTCGTATTATGTAGGATAATATTGGCTAATTCTACCCTCCAGGTCCTTAATAACCACACCATTTAATCCTTTCCGGAATGGAATGCACACCCCTCTCAATCTGCTAGTATAGCAGCTTGACAAAAATTGTAATTGCTTGTTTATAATGCTTTCCATACCCAGAGGTTTCCAAACACGGACCCGGGAATCGAACCTGTGTTGCTCTGCGTTGTCTTGCTTCCAAGGCCAGCACATTGCCCCTGAGCTATCCTCCTGAGACAATTCAGTGGAACTTGAATTTAGCAACATGTTCTGACCACACTCTTAGCAACATGTTCTGAGCACACTCTTAACGCATGGGTCTCTTGCAAAAGGGCAATATCTACCCTCATTCTCCATGACTTGTTGAAGTGTTTGTTTTTCTTTGAAGCACAATAAACTCCCCTCACATTCCAAGTAAAAAAGTGAAGTTACTCAAACACGAAAGAAAATAAACAGTCTTCATGTCGCAGGTCTATGTACATGAACCAAACTATAATAAATGTGATCTGCAGCATCCTAGCTAAATTATCCACATTTATTATGACTCTGTCTATGTACCAGACAGTAGTAGAATATGCAACTTAATTAAAAACACACACAACTGACCATTCCAATACAAACAACCTAGCTTTCGGCAATGTAGCTGCATAGAGCCATAGTAGTGTCTCCAGTACTTAAATAAAAGAAGAAAAAAAAAACAGTTTCCCAATGCACCCTCACCACTTGTGTACCAAGCAGCATAGCTTCCAGGTCACCGGAGAAGTCGTTGATAATGCTAAAATGTAGACGCATTGCAATTCCGAACGCACCTCCACAATACAAGCAGTGCTTCACAACTCCCTTGCCTTCCCGGAAGTCCGGACGAGTGCAATGAGTGTTACATGCTACACATCACATGCAAGAGCAGTTCCATGTACTGCAACCCCAGGAGGCAATCGAAGAATCGGGAGCCAAATCTTCTTACAGCTGCACAATGTTGTCACGGGGTACCCGCTCTAATGTTAACACATAATAATCATTAACTAAAAAAACGTTTCCTTGAAATAATCTACATTCTGTCCGCAGATCTGGCCTCTTACCCCTCCTGACAGGGGGTCACTTTGCAGACTAGGTAGCCACATTGACTCATTCATAGTCCTTCAAATCCGACGAAAAGGCCTCCGCTCTCACATGGTCATTAAAGGAGTGCATTTGACCATCCAAAACTACACGTAGCATTGCAGGATATACCATGTAGTACTGATCCTTGGCATAGGAAAAGACAAGGGAGAAGAAGTTGCACAGATTCCTCTTCTCTACCACATCTCTGCTAAGGTCCCCAAAGACCATCAGGGCAGGTCACTCGACTCACTTTCACGCATCAACAACAATCCCTTTATGTCAAACTTCAAGAATTTTACAATGAAGAGCGGTGTCTGTTGTCCTAATTGGGGTTTAGGACCTGTGAGCCCGCTCAATGTCCACAAAATGTCTCGGTTCCAAATCCATTATTTTAGAAAGGTTCTTCTCTATAAACTATGTAGGATTTCCACGCTCTACATTTTCCAGTAAACCAGCTACACGCATGTTCCTTCTGGAGTGATGTTTTTCCTCTGCATCTCATTCTGCAGCTGCAGTTCTCTGATAGTATCTGCTATCTTACAACCCTCATATCTAAATAATTGTTCCTTGTCTCAGAACCGTCAATTCTCGTGGCCATCTCATGACCTCCCTCCTAAGTTTTACAGCTTTGGCTTAATATCCGCAATGGCCATTGTCATCTTAGTCTGCATATCCAAGATTTTTTAATCCCTCTTCCTTACTAAGGGCTTCCACCTCTTTTCATCCACTTTACACCTTTTCTGCAGGTTGTGAAAGCTCAGGAGTTTCCGCTTCAGCTATGGGTTTTCAGTTGAGGCAGGGGTTCTGCTTTCATGCTAACATCCTTGAAACTGACAGTTCTAGAATGGATTTTGACCACCATGTCAAAACCAGACATGGCTTATGTTAGTTTAATTTCAGATCAGGACTTCCCACAGTTAAAGGCAGACCCTGACTGCTGGACATCAACTGTTGGCAGGAATGCACTTCTCTTTGACTGCCATGTTGGCAAATGACAAGACGACTGCTGAACCGTGCTGGTAGACCGACTCAGCGGAGTTACATGTTGCTTTTCAGCATGGAGCATCACGAAAATGGGGTCTGATTTAGCAGAGACAGATTTACCTGCATCTTGATATATAACAAAAAGATCCCCCACAAGCTCGGGCTTTTCCGCCCAGCATATTCTGTCTCTAAAAGAAAATGTGAGTTTTTTTTTCTTTTTTTCTAGGTGTTTATAATCTGTTTGCTCAGTAAAACAAGTTTATCCGTCTTTTGATTCAAGTATTTACTGGAAGTGATCATTGGACCTTTTTAGAGCCATTTTACGATGTCATTGCAATTACATTGTTTCACAATCTGCTTATAATACACAAGGTTTCGCTACCCCAGGACAAGTTGTTCTCCAGGACAACACTTTCTTTAAGCTGTTTTGTCCACCGAACAAATGGGCTTTGGTATCAGTGTACATTATCTGGTTCAGGTGTCCATTAAGTGGCATTGCTGTTCAAAAGACCGTGTGGATCCATTGTTTTCAACAGTGATTCATATTATGTTTGACGCTACAGGTGCTTTAATGAACATTACTTGTGTGACCGCATTTGTCTTGTGGTCACAGGTTATCAATGCTGCTTGTTGTGCACACTCCCATATTATTACGACAATGATAAGTGTAGGCACACAAAGTGGGGGCATAGCTTCCTACCTTTCACCCCAGAGGACACTTGAGCCATATATGAATGGCCAAGCACATTGCAACAAAATATACGTGCACCAAATTGGCACAAGGCTTGGAAGCATTGACTTGGTTTCTGTGTTCAAACTGGAGGGCTGATTAGGGCTGGGATTGTGGCAGGATACATTTTTGCTCAGTATGTATGTGTTTTTATGTATTTCCTACGTAAAACTCTTGCATTTGAGCTGTTCATGTACGTTTAGAGAGAAGCATGCATACGAGTTAGTGCTGGGATATTTCCAGAAAGTAACGTATAAATGGAGCTGGAAGGAGAACTTGTATTACAACCTTGTAGTTTTAGGGTATGAAGGTGCATACATTTAACGCATGCATGTTCAGTTGGTGTACATAGAACAAATCGAATATTAATGGATGATCCCCCTTGCCACCACTAAGTGGTTGTGAAGAAAAAGGGCTTTTTTTGTGGTGCTCTTATTTTGAAGTGGCTTCTATCGGGCACCCTATCCTCAGAGATGTGGGCGGGGGGGTGCGGGGTGCCACCCCTGCACTCCCCCAAACTCCTTCCTCCCCTGTCCTGCCTCGCCCACCCCCACTCTCCTGCAGAACTGCTCTCCTTTGTCCTCCCCATTGCCAGCAGCCCCTGTCTGCCCGACAGGCTTACCTGTCCATGTTACGCCTTCCTTCACCGTCTCTTTCCGTGTGAGAGGTCTTCTGTGGGTGGCATTTCCTATGTGAGTGCAGAGGGAACATGTTAATGAGACCCTCCATGGGTTTGTTTAGGAAATGTGTTGGATTTTCTTTTCATACACCTTTTTACAAAGTGACAAATTCTATAGCTCACTGTCCATTTATAAATGCCGAGCAACACATTCTCATAGAGAAAGACTCACGCCATTTAGAAATGTGCCTATAATTAACATTGTCTGACATAAATGTATTTCTTTTTTATACAGTTTAAAAAAAGAAAAGCTGCCATTTGGGAGACTGGGCAGTCCTACTTCCTTCATGTTAAATTAAATTACACCTGTTTTCAGATTTTGTTATGTCTCCAGTCGATATTTAAGTAAATGAAGAAATGAACTAGATGTCCACAAGTGTCATCTGTTAGCTCCTGTCACTCCGGCTGCCAGTTCACAAGCTGTGACAACAGTCCAAGATGTCATATGTTCTGGGAACTGTGATTCTCGGGATATCGTCACCCTCTCCATAGGGGAGACCTTCCCTATGAGGCTAGGGAGGTGAAGCTGCTTCTCAATAGTCCCCCTAGGGGTGGTAAAAAGCAGGGTACCTCATAGACGGAGGCTCCCCTCTTGGGGACAACACTCCCGTCCCGTGAAATACCTCCCTAGACCCTTGTTCGTAGAAGCCATGGCCCTAGTGACGACTCCTCCCTCCCAGCCTACTATTCTGTGTTATTGTGAAGTCTCTACTGTCTCATCTGTAGGACCAGATGGGACTGAAACGAAGAACCACCAAAGAAACCTACTGAACAGTATAACGGATTAACAAAGAATTGTGACTAGGTGGCATGATGACTTCAGAAGCATTGACGTTACGCTGGGTGGTCCCAGCAATATAAAGTAAAGACAGAGGAAGGACTAAGTGCGTTTGGGAGCAGGAAGAGCAGCGAATGAAGCTGGCGTCTGTCTGTCCTGCAGGGCCTGGGAAATTCAATGCCCGAAACCTTGAGATAGTCGGTCTTGGAAGAAGCTGAAAATAACCATGCGACTCAAAGTAAACCCGACTCGTTACAGAAGCAGGAAGATTCCAGCGGTGGCGTGGCCTCTCCAAGGTGGACTTGGTGGTCCATAAAACACACCCAGACCACTGCAGCAATGGCCCTGTGGTGCTGCAGAGACCAAAGAGGAAAGCAGGAATATGCTCTGAACATGTACGGAACCAACCGCGACGTGAGACCACAGGAAGAAACAATAGGGCTTCCCAGTGAAGAGACAGGTAGCAGGAGTTGTGGGAAAGCCGGGCAGTGATCAGGGAGTGCAAAAAGTCTACTATTCCTTTGCGAGTGAACTCCCTTGTCACAGTAGGAAACAAACACATGTGAAACACATATGAAAGCTACCAAAAGGACAAAGAACTGTTGCGGAGTAATCTCCACAATGCTCAAGACTCAAAATGTTCTGACAAAGTGCCAGCAAGAAGAGTTGGTAAAGTCTTAACTCTGATTACAAATCCTTGGAAGGAAGTAAATAGACTAAAGTTTGTACAAAGGACAGTCTAGGAACATCTGCCAAAACCCTTCCAGCTAGACCAGGAGAATGATAGACAAAATAATAGAAGTCATTGAATTCCTTTTGGTTTGTCTTGGTGATAGGGATAGAGTAGATGGTTTTGGACAGGATGGTATATTGTTTTTGATTTGCATCCTGACAGGCACCCAAGTTATTCTGTGAGGTAGGGGAAACCCCCTCTAAATGCAGAGACCTGTTCTTTTCTTTATCGGAGTAGGTCTATAGCCAAAATACCACTTTGTCGGCCTCCTTACTCCATCATGCCCGAACCTCCCACCCCCGCCGCACCTGTGTATTTAAATTGATCTGAAATTGTACCAAGATTGAACCAACCTGCTCTTGAGCTGCTCTTTCTTTAGGGCCAAAAGCTGTGTTTTCGTAAACGCGCATGCACTTGCTTGATTCTGCAGACAACCTACTGCAACCCTATCTAGTCTGCTTTACTGCAGGTTTGCTTTTCATGTGGAAACCTTTAGATACCCAGATGCTGATATTTTGGATAGCTTGACTCAAGATTGAAAGATTGGTGCATACCATTGTAAAGGTACTTGCATGCTTTGAATTCTTTTAAAGCAAAGACATTCCACACCCCTGGTTAGTGATTTGAAAATTGCAATCTTGGAGGCCACCAGGGGGTGCACATAATATGACAGTAGCCGTGTGCACGCAACCCGTGAGCTCGGGAAAGTGACTTGAGCCCCCACTTCCAGACTCCCCTGTGGGAGACAACATTGTGGTCGAGCAGTGTAATGCCCACCGAGCTTCAAAAACGGGCACAATCGGTGCCGTAGGAGAGGAGTTTGGGCTGGCCGCGCTGACAGCGGCAAAGTCAAGTAGCTTCCCCACCTGCGGCATTGGCACACACAACAGAGGTTGGTGGAGGAGCGCTGTGTGAGGCCTTGCACTGTCCCGGGCTGGAAGACCTTAACACCGGGGGCCCAGCGAGCTGCTGGTGGATGGCCCCCACCTGGGGACTGAGGAAGACTGGCCCCCCACACCCTTGTGAGTTGCGGTGGACAGCTCCTCACCTCACAAGGCTGGGACTGAGAGCACCCCACCCCCTGAGATCCAGAGATACCATAAGGACCCATAGAGACCAGGGGCAGTACGGGGGGGGATGCCCTGTGGGACCTTCATGTGACTCCCCGCACCCTGGGAAGGGACAATTGACAACACAGGCCATGGGTGCGAGGAATTGGAGGTGCACCAGCACACGGGTGGGGGCGCACACCTCCGACACCGGGGCGTGTGCCCGTCCCCTGCAGTCGGTGAGCAGCAGAGAGCCCCATGGGGAGGCTGAAGGTGCATAGAGGGAAATGCTGGAAGGCCCTTAAGGACTGGAGCAACAAAAGGGGAAAGCAGGCTACTGGGACTTGGGAGGAGGGGGACTGGACAGCCCTCCCACATCTACCACTGCTGAGGGGGAGCTCCCCTGAGCACCTGGGGCAACTGCCTATCCATCGCAGTCCGTGGGATGTACAAAGATCCAAGAAGGAATGGCCTCCGTGAGCGGGGCGTGTGTCTGCTTTCGGAGGAGAGTGGCCCAACATGAACAGCCGTAACCCGGCTGCAAATAGAGAGATACTTGATCGGTGTAGACGCATAGAACTCAAATAGGGTGCGCCTGGGCCCTCCACACGTGCGACTGATACTGAAAGCCCCAAGGACTTATCCTCATCCTAGATACCTCATACAAGTGCGCCCCGTGGGTGGCGCTGTCACATGGACTGGACCTCGAGGGTTGCAGGCTATAACTACACCCCGAGGGCTTACCCAAGGACAGAGGGCCACAGAGACCATTCCAGGTAAAGATTCGATGGCAACAAAGAAGGATGTGGCCTCAATGGATGAGATCAGAAGTTTGAGTGCGAACATTGGCAGAAAGGTGGATAAGATCACGCAGAGGATCGACAAGATAGAGGAGAGACTGCAGGAGGTGGAGGACAACCAGTCCTCATTGGACGTATTGGAAACCAATATTGACATGAGGATGACCGAAATTGAATGCAGAAGAGCAATGATCTCCCTGAAAATGGACGATTGTGAGAATGTAGAGAGGAGAAACCATCTCAGGATCTTTTGGGATACAGGACAAGGAACGGCGAGACGGGTAGAGGGACCTGAAAAGGAATCTGTATGAAATCATAACTCATTTCTGAGAATGACTCAATAGATGAACCCAAAATTCGAAAGGATACATGGAGCGGGTGGCACAAGATCCGTCCTCATTCACTTCCACAATTATCCAGACCAGGTCGAAATTCTCAAGAGGGCTAAGGCGGTGGGGCCTGTTGCATACCGCAAAGCCAGAATCTCCTTTTTTCAGGACTTCCCATCTCTGACCCTCACCAAGACAAGACTCTGCCAGCCCCTCACGAAGTGGCTCAACGACAAGGGCGTTCGATACAGATAGGGGGGGGTCCGGTTCTCAATTTCTTTTGAAATCGATGGACACAGGCATAAATTGGTTATGGAGGATGAGATCAACTGAGCGAAGAACAAACTCCTGGGAGATGCGGGGGCCCCCTCTGGCTCGCAGGAGACTGGTGCTGAAGGAAGACAATGGCAGCACAACGGCCCAAGAAGAACTTTTTCCTGCGGCCAGGAAATACAGGAAACTGAGTACATCCCTGTTTGCCGGAACTTGAATTGCGCAAAGTGGGCTCACAGCCTTCTAAATCGGCCCTAAGGAAAGGCTGAATGGTCTAGAATAGATACGCTGATGGACTGAGTGCTGGGGGGAGTGGGGCGCGAGGATGGGTATGTTCGTTGATGCGATTGCACGTTGTTGGTGCCAAAGGGAAAAATCAGTGGGGGGCACAGTGGTTCAAAGCTGCAAGTGGAAACAAACTGTTTTATGGGTCAGGTTAGTGGTTCAAACACATCATAGGATTGATCTTGGGGATGGGCCTTGGGGCAGGGGTGTGTGTGTGTGTGTAGGTAGGTGTTGGAGAGGAGAAGGGGGAAGGGAGGAATGTTGGCTCTTAGTTAGTTGAGTGTTGGTTTGGTTCATGACTATGCTTGCACCTTACAGTGGCCGGGTAAGTAGAGTAGAGGGGCCATTGGCAGTGGGGTAACATGACAGCACTGGTCGATGGGCAGCAAATGGGATCCCTGAGGGTTGGTACGCTGAACGTCAAGGGCCTTAACTCCCCGACGAAGAGGTCATTGGTAGCGAGGGAATTTCGCAGGTTAGGGCTGGACATCCTCTTCTTACAGGAGACGAAAATCTTGAAGTGGGAAAAACGGAGGATCCCGAATGGCACGTTTGGACATGAAATCTGGGACTCTGGCCCCTGCAGGAAAGCGGAAGTGGGCATCCTGGTACGCAAGACACTCAGAATGGGGGTTTCAAAGGTTTGGTCAGATGTGGAGGGGCGGGCCCTTCTGGTTACAGGAAGCATCCGGAAGTTGAACTTTACGTTCGCTACAATTTAATCGGGGGCAACTGAGATTTATGAAGAGTACACTCTCCAAGATACTTGGTGAGAGCTCAGGACACCTTGTTCTGGGAGGTGACTTCAACACCTGGGCTGATGTGGCAATGAACAAGCAGACTATGCCCGACCGGGACCAGGGGCTCCCGAGCCAGGGCCATGGTGAGATCGGGGAGACACTAGAATTGCATGGTCTGAGAAACGTATTTCACCCCCATGTAACTTTCACAAGGATAGATGTACATCTCGAGAGATGTGTGGGACATCGCCCAGGGGTCAGAGATGCACCCTTTATCATGGACTGATCATGAACTGGTCACGTTGGACCTGGGCTGGTTGGGAATTAATCCTAAGGGCACGAGGTGGCGGTGTAATGAATCTGATAAAAGACCAAGTGTTCCGGGAGGTACTGCAGACAGAAATTGGGGAATTCTTCACCAAAAATCATACGGGGGAGGTAGCAAAGGGAATTGTTTAGGAAGCATGAAAGTCGACCTGGTGTGGAATACTAATTGGAGAGGGCACACGGAAAAGAGGGAGTGGCCCATATCTGAACCGGGATTGAGGGATTTGCAATTCATCGAGCCAACATTTTATGAGAAGGGACACTGCGGATGCACTGCTGGCGGTCATGCTACAGGGACAACGAGCAGAGAGATGGGTTTGCGAAGTCATCGGGAAAGATAATGTGCCTGTGTCATCATCAGAACTGGTACTAGAGACCTTTGCCTCCTTTTACGATACTTTGTATAAGTTGTAGTCCACGCAGGAAGAATGAAGCATTGACGCATATCTGGCAGATATCCAATTGCCCACACTATCCAGAGCGGAGTCCAGGGAACTGGAGGCCCCCATTTTCGGGGGAAGAGATTGGGCAAGGCACCGGGTGAAGATGGATTTTCGGCAGGTTTTTACAAATCATTCCTCTAAGTTCTCCTGCCCTTCATGACAGAACTACGGGGGTTGCCCCTGATTCTTTCTCTCAAGCACTCATTACGGTAATACCCAAAGAGGGGAGAGCTCCCAAGACCTGTGGGTCTTATCGGCCCAGCTCCCGTCTTAATATTGATGCCAAAATGTATGCTACGGTTCTCACGGCCAGGCTGGAGAGCACATAGCTCGACCGATACACCCAGACCAGGAGGGCTTCATCAAAGGCCGGTAGGGGGGTGGACACAATGAGGAAATCGCTGCACTTACACGAAGCAACATGGGTAGCAGGTGACCCTGCCTTTCTGTCAGTGGACGCAGAGAAGGCATTTGACAGGGTAGAGTGGGATTTCCTGAAAGACGTCTTGCTTAAATGTATGGGGGGGCAGACTCTTACGGGTATCATGGCAGTGTACATGAGTGTATTCTTCACCCAGGGCACGTGTCACTGTTAATAGGGGGTACTCACGTTGGTTCGGCCTGGGAAGGGGAACTAGGCAGGGGTGTCCCCTTTCACTGACTCCTTGTGCTTTCTTTAGAACCGCTAGCACAAAGAATCGGTGGGGACCCAGAGTTGAGGGATTGTGTGTGGTGGCAACCGTGTTCTTTAAAAGCGACTTGGTTGTGGTCGCCCTCTCCACCAGGGACTGGACATTGTGCCAGAGTAGCTGCATGTCTACCATCACCTCTTCTATTTTTGTTTTCCAAAGAGGATATAAGTGACGCGATTGTGGCCAGGAAGCGGTCCTCCTGAGGATTGGGTTGCACTGCTGAAGTGTCAGGCTGCATTGGGTCAGTGGTCGGAGCCAGGTCTCGAGGTTTGTAGAGGTTAGCAAAGGAGTTAATTATTGTGCCTTTCCCTTTTTGTTTTTAGAGGGTGACATGGCTAGGGTCGTGGTGCAGGCCATCCCAAGCCCAGGACATGCGGTCGCAGCACCCCAAAGTAGTAGGCTGCTGCAGCCCTGCTGTGAGGAATTTGACCATGCACCACACAGGGAGTGAGTGCTCGCCTGTACAGTAGGCACTTAGCACTTTTTTGTACTTAGCACTTTATTCCATTGGCACCAATTTCCTTTTCAATCAGCATCTTTATCATTCAAATGAAATTCAAAAATATGAGACAATGATGCTTTATCTTGATTAGGTACTCATTACTCTTTTGCACCTAGCACTTTATTCCATTGGCAGTAATTTCCTGTTCTATAGCATCCTTATCATTCGAATGAAATTCAAAAACATGAAGATAGTGATGCTTTACCTTGATTAATACTGGGGCATGAATTGTGGTAATTAAATTGCGACTGAATGGTTTCATGTATTAGATTGGTACAAATATTTTATACCAATATTAATTCATCTATTTTATTGTTATACTGTTTACATATTATGCAATTTTATAATGTTTTGCGATGATTATTAAAATATGAAAATATGAATTTGCTATGATTGAGCCACTATTCTTTTCCACCTCTATTCCTATAATTGGGTACTTAAAATTAATATAGTACTCCTCCATGTGAACTCTTCCCCTTCGGGGTTTTTTTTGTCCTATTGTTGCTCCCCAGTTCCATGGTTTAGGGGATACCCATCTTGTGTGATCCGTTCTACATTTCACCTAGATTCAATTAAATTGGCTGAGTTCTACCATTCAGCCAGATGCAACGCATTGGCTACACTTTTAACAGTCCCCTAGGTAATACGTTGTCTACCCTCTAAGAGTCACTTGGAGTCAATAGGGAGGCTACCTATTCGGAATATGGCTAAAATATCTAACATTCACCCGAATTGATGAAAGGGCTGGTTACATACAGTCACCTAGAAGAAAGGCAATGATTGCTTTCTGGAGCTCATTTAGGAGTATTGTAATGGCTATACTTAGGAAATCGACCTAGTTAAAAACAGGGGCTATGCTATTGTGCAGTGAAGATTAAACACGTGTGTAATGAAATAAATGATAGAGATCGTGGTTGTCATGGGTGCACACACCACAGGGTATCCGAATGAAGGAAGTTGTCTCTTACCCAGCAGTTGCTGACGGCTGATTTCGTGGCCTGCTTAGGGGCTCCCATGTGCTAAACTGGTCAAACTGGGGATGGGGGCCTGCCCCGCTGAGCGGCTATTTGCCTCTGGCCCCAAGCTGGCAGCCCGGGCGAGGCTGCCCTGAATGAGTCGCTGAGGTGTGTCATGTTCATGTCATTTGACTCAGATCAAGTCAGGACCAAGAGGGGAGAGGGGGGGGGGTCATAGTGTCACAGTTTAGGTGTCCTAATCTAGGTGTGATGGAAGAAAGATTTGTCAGATTGCAAGAAGGAAAATTCAGGTTTTGAGCACCTTCTTGAAGAGGTGATCCTCTAAGAGATGGAAGGGTGTTCCAGAGTGTGGGAGCTTCAGCAGAGAAAGAGGATGCTCCTATTCTAGTGAATTTGAAAGGGGATCACAAGGATGTGTGCTGAGCTCAATCTAAGGTTTCTGTTGGGCTGGTATTGTGTGAGTTTGATTTGGAGGAATTCGGGGCCTTTCTTATGGAGGGCATGGTGGGTGATGCACATGGCTTTGAAAGTGGCCCGTCGGCTGATAGTAAGCCAGTGGAGCACCCTCTGGGCAGGGGAGATGTGTTCTCTTGGGGAGAGGGAAAGGAGTAGCGTAGCTGCAGAGTTTTTGATCCATTGGAGATTTTTGAGCTGAAAGTCGGGGACCCCTAAATAGAGGAGGGGGTTGGCGTAGTCTAGACGGGAGAGGGTGATGGCCAGAATTGCTGAGATTCTGTGAGGGTAGGAGAGATTGGGGGGAAATGGAGTGGCAGGGGATTTGTCTGAGAATGCAGAGGTGAAACTGGCATGTTCTAGAGACGCATTGGTGTGACGAAGTGTTGGGTCCTAGTTCTTGGATGCTGTGGGGTGGGGGAGGGCAAGAGAAGGGAGCTAAGGGGTGGGTTGGGGAAGAGAGGAGTGCGGTCTTGCCACAAATCAGGATTTCGGGTTTACCAGGATTGAGGAAGTGGTGGTTGGCCATCATCCATTGGTCGGCCCCTGTGAGGCAGGAGGCAAGGTCTGGGTGGAGAGAGGGGATTTGAGAATCTTTAAAATTATCTGTGTGTCGGTGACATAGTTGCAGCAGGTTAAGTCATGCGATCAGATAATGACAGGAAGGGGGCTTAGGTAGAAGTTGAAGAGGAGATGCAGGGATGGTCTGGGGGGGGCGAAAGGACCCCTGAGGAACCCTGTGGGAGACCGGGTGGGAAGAAGGGAGGGAGGATAGTGATTTGTTAGCGAGGAAAGAGGAGAGCCATCTTAGAGCAGAGTCCTCGATGCCTAGAGAGTGGAGTCTGCCAATGAGAGTGAGCTGGTAAATTGTGTCAAAGGCTGCCGAGAGGTCAAGGAGAGTGTGTGTAGCCTTCGGAGTCTTCTGTTCATTGCATGTCATCCCAGATGGAGACTTGGGAAGTTCCAGTTCCATGTAGGGGTCTGAAGCCCGAATGGGCAAGATGAAGTAGGTGTTACGATAGTCAACTCTTAGTATAGGGCTGTACCACCTGAGAACATTTTGGTAGCGTAGACGGAGCAGCGAGGGGGAGGGCTGTAGATCAGTTCAAAGAAATTGTAGCATACCTATGGTCCAAAGAAATACTATGTATTGTAGAAATAAAGTTTATTTTTTATTTTTTATTGGTATTGATTTCTTTACACACCTTTTAGCTAAAAACATCTTTACATCACAGAACATCGAATGCATCAACACATCCTGTGTCTAAAAACCTCCTCAGAACAGCCTAGTCAACAACTATATTACGGCTAGATGGACATTATCTACAGCTCTTAGAACAGCCTAGGACTCTTCCAAGGACAGCGTGGTGTTGCGGTAAAAAAAAAAAGGCGCTCAAGTATAAGGTTTGCAAGTCTGTTAGACAGTTGCAGGACAATACCATGTGCTTCATTTTTTCATGCTAGTTCAGTTTACATGTTCCTTTTTTATTAACTTTTGTCTCGTAACAATGCAAAGACAAACCTTGTCGTCTGAGTACCAGGTGACATCTTCTAGAGCATTAAACCCCACCACCCCCCTCAATACTTGCAGTGGTACAATACATTTGTCCCCTTAGGCAGTTGATCTTGGCAAATGCTTTGGTGGGTGTGAACTGAGAAGGGTCATTGCCACAGCCTAGCTGTGGGGGAGATCGTGGGGTGTTTTCAACTGTCCTTGTCATTTTGTTAAGGTTTATGTTATGAGAGTGTGTATATGGTCCCCATATGTCTTTAGGTTTAGACTGTGGGTGTGCTAGCCGTCTGTATTAGTCTTCATTTCATTTTTTCTTTTTGAATTTGTTTTATTGGTTTTAAAGATGCAAAAGTGAGGCATTGCACAACAAAAACAAATGCAATATGAACAGTCGTTGCGTTGTAGTATGCCCTAAACTCTACCCAACATTTCTCCCCCTGCCCCTTCTCCTGCACCTCCCCGTTCCCACCCCCCGGCCGTGCCTGCTTCCCTACTATTGTGAGCGCACTACATTTCAAATAATTAGGAAAACCTTGTGCTCTCGTCAGGGTCAGGCAGCCTCTGCTTCTTCATTGGCTACTTTGGTGAACAAAATTTGTAGCAAAACTTCCCATTCCATGATTCCCCCTGTGGCCTCCTCCTGGTCCTGCTGCACCGCTCCTTTCCATGCCACTGTTTCAGCCACTCATTACCTGTACAGGTCCCTCCACCATTCTTCTACTCTAGGCGATTTCCACGTCATACTACGCTTGCCCAGGATACACGCTAGGTCCTTCTTTTTTGTAACCTGTTTCCAGCCCTTGGGGCGTGAGAAACGGCACAGCAAACAAGTGCCCGGTGAAAGTGCGTCCAGTTCCACCCCTTCTTTTTGTAGTCTATTCGGCCCTTCCTGCCAATATAACCCCGCCATTGGGCATGCCCAGAACACATGAAGCATCCCAGCTTCTGTCGCTTTGCACCTGGGACAGCCTTGTGCCGCTGCCCCCGGAAGCCTTAGATCCGCAGAGGCGATGTATAAGCCCTATGCGTCACTAGCAGTTGTATAAACTGCAATCGCGCATTCCATGACACTTTCGATATCTCAGTATTCCAGCCCATTGTGCTGGCAGCCCATGGTTGCCCCCAGATCCTCTTCCCATTTGCCCCTTATCACCAGAGGGGAGGCATGCCCATTAGACAGCAGAAGATCATATATTCTTCATATAGTATGCCCTCCCTGGGCTATATCCTACAGGACTTCCACTATCAAATGTTTCTACATTAGTTTGCTGTATGCGGGCCACCTGCATGCTCTTGATAGTACTATGTAGATATATTGGCCTGTGTGGATGCCCGTCTGCTTTGTCAACTCTGAGAAGGTATGTAAGCCGTGTCTTGCTTCCAGTCCGCTGTGGTGGCCACCCCACAAGCTTTCCCACTCCTCACCTGAGATGAGGATGACCAAATCGAGACCAAAAGTAATCTGTGTCGATTGGGTCCGTCGGCCCCATCACTGCCCGGGCCCTGACCATACTTCCACTCCCAGGTACACTAGGTGTTGCAATCGACCGCTGCAAGGCTTCCTGACCCACAATAACTCCTTCAGATAATAAATAACACAGCCTGGTGGACTGCAACATCAGTGTGTCCGGGGTTGGATCATCTGCGAGCCAACCTACTGCAAATTGCAGCTGCCCTGCTATATAATATAATTCAAAATGAGGGACCCTAATGCCTCCCCTCTGCGTTGGGCCTGCATAGTGTTGATAACGTTATTTTATTCTGCCCATTCTGCCACAGGAAGCTTCTACAGATACTCTACAGGGTCTTAAAGAAGGATCTAGTTATGTAAAACGGGACATTCCCAAAGAAGTGTAGCAGCCTTGGCAGTACCGCCATCTTCAGCAAGGCCACCCTCCCCATCATCGGGGGGGGGGGGTAGTTTACTCCAGAACTACATAGAGCCCTTAATGCCCTCTAGGGCATGTAGTGTGTTCTGTATATGTTCCTCCGCTGGGCCATGGTATATATTCACCCCCAAATACCTGAAAGTGCGACTTTCCACTGTAAGGCAAGCAAAGGCATCGCACCCCACTCTATCTTGAGCATTCCCACTATCGGGGAATAATGCTTACTTATCCATGCAAATTGTAATCCCTAACAGTGCCTTAACTGCCCCCATAGGGTGTGATTTCTGCCCCCCCCCACCCAAAATAGGGCTGTGTGAAGTGGGCAAGGAATCAAGTCGTATTCTATGGTAACGGGTCCCCCTATGAGTTTGGTCTAGCGCTTAGACCGTTTCCGTGAGTGTTTGCACCCCATGGCATACTTGACATAATACAACCAGAAAAATGTTTGTGTAGGTAGTTTGTGCTCAGAGACCTCATTATGAAGCATTACTCAGATATCTGAAACTGACACTTGAAGGTAGCAAGTTAACATATTTAATATCAATTCTGTTTCCTCCCAGTTCTAATTCTCATTACACGTGCTATAGAAGCAGCAATTCTAACCTAGCATATTGCCATACATGCGAAGAGCGTTATTGCATAAGCTAAAAGCATGATTTACATTTAATAAAGATCACGTACAATTCATCATTTTAAGATACCAGCTTGAGCAACATGGAGTTTATGTTGGTCTACACTAAGCTATGGTATGATAAAGAGTGGTGAAACATAATAAAGCACGCCTTCAGTCTCAGAGAATGCATACGGTTCAACTTCCACATTTAAACTGGCGATTTCCAGGCTTGCTGGGCTGCATGCGAATAGACCACAACTTCCTATCAATTGGCCTGCTCCCGCCTCTGTTCTTGCCTTCTGCTCGGGGACCTGCAATGGATGTATCCTCCCAGCTCCCCACGATTTCTTCTACTGAGCTGTGTCACTTACCACGTCAGTCTGTGTTTTTTATATTTCCGACACCTGGGCCATGTAGACTGTAGAGCTTAACCCTGCTATTGTGCTTTGCTTCATGTTGGACACATGATGTACCCATATGCAAAACTAAGCGACAGTTGCTGTCTTTGACTCTAGGCTATTTTCCTTCGAGTGACTGGTACTTCTGCTTAGTGAAAGAGCAACGTGCGTCATTGTTCCTAGGCCACTTAAAACCCCATTCTGTCGAGGCATTTCTGAAGAGGTGAAAAGCTACACTTGCTTGTAGACACTTCAACTGTACATGTGTATTTTTGTGTCGTGCTTCCTGCCCATGGCTTCTTATCTGATCTGCCTGGTGCGTAAAATCCTGTCTTGAACTTAGCCATTTAAGATAGTAAGTTGCTATTCTGTGGTTAGAAAAAGGGAGCTACCATGTACTGTTCATCGCCTTCTGCTAGAGTCAATCAACAGGCGAGGCATTTGTTCTTCGCTGAACCCATGTGCGTTATTTAGTAATAGCAATATCTTGTCTACAGCAAATGTTTACATCTGTCTTTTGACACTAGGCCTTGCCTTATGTGGAACAGTGTACTTTGTGTTCAACGCACATCAGTGGCCTCTCGCTGTTGCCATCACAGAAGTTGCCTGATCTGTGACCTAACTGTCTTAGATCATTTGGGCATTATTCATAAATCGTAACATAACCCCTCAAGGCAGCTTGACATAGATCAATGATGTGTGGCTCAGTGAAATCTTTAATATGCGTACAGTGAGCTATAATTGCATACAGATTGCCTATATTGGTGGCAAAAAAGAAAAACCATGTATACATTCATATCGTAGCACATAGCTGTTGCATGCAAGAATCAACATGAGTTGCTTTATAAATTGCAGAGCGTCCAGAAGCATGTACTGTGTCATATACAAATATAAAAAAATATCAACGGCTGCATCACATTTCAAATAGTTAACACTACTTGCCAACATCAGCATGAATGAGTGCATATATCTAACATTGAGGTATTCTGCATGAGTCCATTATATTGCAACTGGACCTAGCTAAGAATGCATGCATGAATGAATGCATGTATTTAATGTGAGGTATATAGGTTCATTGAAAAATCATTATTGGTGATCGCTTCAAAATACGACAAACAATCTTTTGAGAATCCATTAGTAATTGACAGCCAACATAGCTTGGCCCCTGGTTTTGTGACCCAATGAGCTGTGGAATGTGTGTTTGAGCACATTGTCACATGCATGAACAGTTAATTGTTTGAATCGGTGTCCCTGAAAATAAACCAATATGTGAGTTTCTTTGTTACTCACAGAGATCGCCACATGGAGGTCATTCAGTTTGTATGTTTGCTTTGCATTCAAACTTGCATCTTGAGGTAAAATGTGATTTATCTTCAATTCTTTGATTTCTGACTGAGAAGCTTGTGTGGGTGAAATGTGTAGAATCTTAGGTATTCTGAACTCTGGATTAGTAGCAAGTCTCTTTCTGGGGTGGGTCAAGAAGCAGAGAGGCGAGGAAAACAGAATGCTCATGTCGTCACAGTGTACAGTTTTGGGCATAATTTCCCTGTGCCATGTATTCCTGGGACCAGAGAAATCCATCACTAGTGTTGCCTGCTCCCCCAGGTGCCTGTAGTCAGGGTTTATTAGTATGCATCGATCATTTTATGGCTGACTTGTGTCCGGCTGTGAGACAGAGGCACCAGGTGCTTCCTTGGCTGCGCCGTTGGGGTTATTGGATGCATTGGACAGTAGTCGTTTTCTGAGCAGTTTCTCTTGCTCTGGCATGCCCCCATTATCGGGCGTGGTCTCAGGAGGACTTTCAATGAACTCGCAGTAGAATACCTGCGGTAAGTACCTTGGGATTCCGCAAATGTCTCTATGCACAGATAATGTTCTGGAGAGTCGTTTGCGCCACAGTGCCAATCTGGACGGTGAGGCTGCGACTCCTACGTTCTTTGCAAGCAATGTTTCTTCGTGACACTCTGCATTTAGCGATGGCTGGCACCGTAGATTTCTTCCTGATTAATGACAAGATGAAATGTTTTTGAAAAAGCGAACACTGCTCATATCCTAGACGTCTGCACAGCTCTGTTCTGTACCAGAGATGGGTAGCTTCAAGTGTTTCATTTTGTGATAACACAATATGAGACCAAGTACAGGTGCCATCAACAGCCAGCTGTATCAAGCATGTGACGAAGTCAATGTTGTAATGACTGTGTCCAAGGCAATTAACCCTTTATGTAGGAGACTTGTAGCTGCTTTTGTCACTGCAGAAAGGGCAGTATTGATCCCACTGAGCTGTGAACTGTCAGAGTACATGGCTTCCTGCCCCTTATGCTTAGAGCGTAGCAGAGATGCAATCTGTTTGACCACAGCGAAGTGTGCTTCGAGATATGTATCTTCAATGCTTCGCACCGCCACATACATTTGTAACAGGTTTGCTATGTTTAAGCTAAATTTTCGAGTATTCTAGTTTTTGTTAAGTAAAGCCAGGCCAGAGTAATGATTTTAAGTGAAATGATCTAGGTGGAGCCAAAAGTAACCTACAGCATTTGATTTGTGTGCCTACAGTGATCAGAGTTGGTATTCCTATAAGGACATGACGGCAAGATTGGTTGAAATGTACCAAATATGATCCATTTTGTAGGCTATGCGCTTTACTTTAGAATGAGTCAATTGGTGCAATGTGCAGTGTGCATTTCGAGTTACTGTCACAGGTAATCACTGGCTCAGCATGTACCCACATCATTCTAGTAGAACCTTTGCATTCACGTAATGAGTACAATGTTATTTCAGGCTTAGATGGTGACACACACGCATGCATGTAATATGGCACCATGTAATCTTCTCTGACCCACGTGTCATTCACCCCATGTACGTTACCCCAAGAGTGTAGGTGCTGTGTGAATGTGAATGTCTAGTACCCCGTGCACAATGCAATTTGTGGAGCCTGACGCCCAAGCAGACGCTGCTACACTTATAAAAGTGGAGCCAGATATCGCCTGGCGTGTTGCAACCTTGGACAAGTTAAGTGCCTGTATTTGTTCTGGCCATGAAATCCCATTCTAATCTGGGACCCCTCTGCTGAGGGTGTCCAGAAAATCTGTTACCACAGAAAGACTTACTGAGGCTTCTTGGTCGCTTCTAATGATAGATAAATCCTTTTTAATCAAACCCACAACATCTGTTATGAAATCTCTTAGCGCATAGAAGCCTTGTTGCAGCTCTTGATCATTAGACTCTGCAGCATGAAATCCTAGTTGCACTGCCTCACTTTCAGGATTTGCATTTTTGCTTGTGATCAAGTCTAAGTTCTTCCTGTTATGGATGCTTGTCCCACCTCACAAGGTACACTAGGGTCGGAGGTAGTGCAGGTAGCTGTTCTCCTGACACGCCCACTTTGGGTGCACTTCAGACCAGCAGCTAACTGCATGATAGCTGTCAAATTCTCTTCTTGAAATTCTCTTCTTGAAAGTTATCTAGAGATTGTATCACCTCAATCAGGTGATACTGTGAAAGCATTCCTTGGCACGGCTTGCATATAGATTATGTCAGGGGTGTGTTATGGGAGTTCCAAGCCCTATATGGGCCCACACTGAGTCCTGCTTTTCTTCTATTGCATTAATTTGCTTGAACTGCCCATAATGCGGGTCTCCCTGATGCATAAGTAACATGCTTGGTGCCGTTGTGTTCTTTTGCTTCTCTATAAGACGCACTCCAGAACTCGCCTTCGCCCACTCTGGGTAGAAACTCAGGTTCCTATTGCTGCAAGTGGTCTGGAACTGCGTATAATTTTAGAAATACATCAAATGTGGGAACCTACATGCTATGTCTAACGTGTGAACCCCTTTAATTTGTCATATCTGTTGACCCACGTTGACCATAGGGGGACAGTTCCTCGCCATGTTTGTTCACTCGTGTTTGCAAAGTATTCTCAGGCAAATATGACTGAATCTGCAACATACATGTGTTGTGCGGTTTATAGTCATTACATCGAAAACAATGTCGAAAGTCAGAAAATAGAAAATAAAAGTCAAATTTCTTTTTCATTACGTTTTTTATTCGAAATGGGGGGGGGTTCCCCCAAACCCCTTTTTTCAATTTGTTTTTTTTAAATTTTACCCCCTTTTTTACTTATTAAACCCAAAAAATACATATAAATAAAAAAATAAAACTTGTGAGGTTTGACAAACTCTGGTCCTGTGAGGCGCTGGTAGGATTAGCTAGTCCGGTGATTGCTGGTAGGCAGCTTTCTCAGATAATGGATGAGTCAAGTTTTGTTGTCAAACATGAGGTTGTTTTATTCCTTAGTTAGTCAGCACCAATGAAAGACATTATTGGATAAAAGGTGACATTTATAACATGATGTTGTGTTACACAGCCGACGCGCGTTTCAACCTAAGTCTTTTTCAAGGCCAATTGAGTTATGGGGTGAGCTTCAAGGTGCAGTGAGCTGGTCCTCCCATGTGTGGGTGCCAGTGAGCTGGGTAGCCGTTCTGTGGCCGGGTTCGGCAGTGATGGTGCTCAGATGTGTGATGTATAAGCCCTAACCTCAGATTGAGCACCATCACTGCCGAACCCGGCAAAAACTCCACCCATGCTAAAACTAAAAAAATAAAACATTCAACCTTTTTTTTCGACATTTAGTTTTTGACATTTTTGTCTTTCGACTTTATTTTTTTGACTTTTTGACTGCAGACCGTGTTGTGCATTATGTGGCTTTTGAGGGAATGTGTACTGATTTTCAAACATATAATCCCCTGCTTCGTATGGCCCCAGTGAAATATATGGGCACTATGCTTTGAATCGAGGACTATCAGTTTGGAAAGGCACTGCAATGTGTTCCCAGAATGTGTATTTAGGCCACAGAATGGGTTCACGTTTGACAAGTAAAAAGGCATTGTAATATCGCACATGACACACATTGGGCCCCATTTCATGGAGATCCTCCACATCATCAATCACATCAAATAATGCATTGTGTGCAAATGTCTGAAGCCTAGTTCTTAATAGTTCTCTGCATGTTCTAGACACAGGGTTACTGGGTGCAAACAGTCAGGATTCATTAATCACAGAAAAGGTGTGAACTTGTAGCTGGGCCATTATGTCTTGAACGATGGCATCCACACGTGACCCATAGTTAGAGGAAACATTTGTATTGTGGCTGGAGTTCCTGGTTCGTGGAGCTCTCTTTTCTCTAACATGTGTCAAGAACTTAAAGGCTTTAGAAAAACTTCTTTGCTTACAAGTGGAGTAGAAACCTTGCTCAGAAAATGCCCAGAAGTCAGTGAGATGAATAATAAAATGAGACTGATCCACAGTAGGAGAAAATACTGCCAGCATTTTATAACGCTGTTTTAGAAAGTCTGTCCAAAAGAATTATTTCGTTACTTTAGCAACTAGAAAGGCTTTGTTTCCATATTGGCAGACTTGCAGTACTTTGCTGAATTGTGGCCGTGCAATCAAGAGTGGCATATTCTTCCTCATCTTGAAAACCTAGCATCCTCATTTGCCAGATCTCCATTTCCTCATCTTCATTGGGCTCCTCACTTGAAAGAGGAAGATTCTGTGGAAACATTGCAGTAACCATCTGGCACAGGTTTGCGGTGGTCCAAAAAAACTTGCCTAGTACCTCTTAGGTGGTAGGTGGTAGTGTGGGTAGGATGGCAATTCTGGGACCTTTCACTCTGATTACTTACACTGCTGTTTTGTAAGACGGGCCAAAAGGAGTCTTGTAATGGATCATTTCCAGGACCCAATCTCCTGCTTTGAGAGTTTTCTCAGGACCGGCCTAAGCAGCTTCCACCTGGAGGGATTCCCTCAGCAGCGTTGTCGCCAGCAGTTGCTCATGCTTAGACAGGGGGGGGGGTTGTTGGGAAGAGTAGCATTCATAGCTAAAACCTCCTTAGGCCTCAGACACCCCGTCTGCTAGCCTCCCTTCTTCTGAACTCCTAACAGTTGAGCTCCCAATTTCAGCGTCCCAAACAATCCTTATGCACCCTATCTACAGGCCTCCAGGTCACATCTCCTTCGAGGAAGGCATATCTGACCTCCTAACTAACGCCAAACCAGGATCTGAAATCATCCTGCTTGGCGACTTTAACTTAGTTAGACTTTAACTTAGTCCTTGGCGATCCCAATGACTCAAATGCCTTATCTCTGGAAAACACAATCACCCAACGTGGTTTCAACCACTGCGTCACAGCACCAACGCATAATAAAGGCAGAACCCTGGATTGGTTCACAGATCATAATTGTACTACCACCTAAAACGAACTGCCTGATCCGACCAGGTCATCGCCTTCTCTTTCCAAGGGAATGCCCCAACCAGCACTACACCAACCACAGCTCTGCAAACACTTGCCAGGAACAATCGTAACATAACGCTGCAAAGCCTACACACTCTCATCCATAATATCCTTGCCCCTGAAAACTACATGGATGCAAATAAACTTGACCTCTACAACTAAACGCTTGAGGCAGCAGTAGATAGCGCCGCACCCATTAAACTTACCAAAGCTGAACCAGCAGTCCATCTTAACAAATGGTTTACCCGTGAATTGAAAATCCTTCGGAACGCCAAAAAAGTGGCAGAATCTACCTGGAGAAAAACGCCTTTTACAAAGCGCTTTTCGCTGCAGCTGCTTCCAGTTACAAAACAGACATCTTCACCGCTAAGAAAGAAACCTATGACAATAGAATAGTAAATGCCAAATGTAGAACAGAAGAGCTTTTCAATATCTTCAGGGAACTTGAGTCACCCTCCACACCTGTGGATTCCTGTGTGAAAGACGCAGACTGGTGCTCCAAAATTCAAAAAGCTCTGGCAGACAAAATTGCCTTGCTTCAATCCAGAATTGAGCAGAAAAAAAATACCTTGGCAAAAAACGCTAATACCCACCCTTCTCCTTCTCTCCGGTTACATCCACAGAAGTAGAAAATATCATGAAAGGCCTTAAACCAAGGGGATCTATGCCCAGCCACAAACATTCAACGCAGTATCTAATAGCCTTAAAAAGGCTTGGGTCATGCCCCTCTTAAGGAAAAACAACAACAAAAAACTATTTAGACCCTAACAATCCCACTAACTACAGGCCTATCACCACCGTTCCATAGATCCTAAAGATCCTAGATAGAGTGGCCGATCTACAAATCCAGAAACATCTGGAGGACGACAACTTATTGGGCCTTAGACAATCCGGCTTTAGGCCAAGGCCCGGAACAGAAACCGCCCTTCTGGACCTTAAAATCCAGATGGAGGAGGTGAAGGATTGATTGATTGATATTTTATTTCTGTTGCGCTCGTACATAAGTGTTTCAGAGCGCGACAAGGCAAGGGAGGGGAACAGCGGAGAACAAAACGGCGATCTTACTAGGCCCAGTGACATTGAGAACGCGCAAGTGCATGGGAGAGGGGGAGGGGAAAAGTGCATGGAAGCGGAGGAGAAACAGATAAATAACAATAAATAAATAATAAAGGCAACAAACGGTGGTAATGCAGCCAGCAATTTGCAAGTGCTAGGATAACGGCAAGTTGACCATACTCTTGCTGCTTCACCTTTCAGCAGCGTTCGACCTTGTTGACCACAGGATCCTCACCGAACACTTGGTGTCAGCAGCCGCCTTCTCTAGTGAGGCCTCCGATTGGTTACAATCCTTCAAGGCCAATCGCACGGCCAGGGTCTTCTCAGCATCAGCTAACCCTATCTATTGTGGCGTCTCAAGGATTGTGCGCATCGCCAACCCTCTAATATTTTTACGCAACTCCTTTTTGACAATCTCGACAACCTGGGTGTCACATACACAAATTATGCTGACGACACTCAGGTTCACATCCCACTATCCGGATGTTACGAAGAGGACTCTAAATTGATTGATTAAAGGCTTATACCTGGAGATCCAGGCGTGGATGGGAGACCAGTTTATCTTAATGACGAGAAAACCGAGCTGCTGCTCGTCAGCTCTCAACCACGACTAAACAAATTCGACCCGCGCTATGCATCCATGATGGAAACTTGATCAAAGTGGCCAAAGAAATCAAAACCTTAGGGGTATACTTGGATTCGACTCATTAAAAAAAGCAAGTGAATGCCACTGCATCCTCTACAGCTTACAAAAACAAGCTGAACAATACATGCAGGTTTTTCCTCTCGCCCAGTAGCTGCATTACCTTCGCTAGAGCACTAGTGCTCTCCAAAACGGACTACTGCAACACCCTGTTCCTAGGCACCTCTGAGCACAACCTGAACAAACTCCAGGTTCTTCAGAACAATGCCTTAAGAGCAGCACTGAGTATTCCTGGAGCCGTCTCTTCTGCTTCAGACAGACACCCACTGGCTCCCAGTACGAGACGGAATAACCATCGGATCTCTGGTCATCTTCCATAAGTGTCTGTTGAACACAGCTTCCAAGTACTTGGAAATTTAACAAACGCCAATCAGACCAACCAGAACCCTGTACTCTCATTGCCTCTCCATACCCAAATGTAACTTTAAAAAAGCGGGTGGTTCTAGCTTCGCGGTCCTAGCTGCCAGACAATGCGACGCTTTACCCTTGAATCTCAGAATGGAACCATTGTTCTGGACCTTCAAAGCCAATATTAAGACCTGGTTTGCCAACTAGACTGCTTCACGTCCGTTTAATTCATCTCTACTGTATCTCACTTTGTACTGTATCTCATTGTGTATCAACCTTGGGACAATCATGTAACCCTGGTCCTCGGCCCTTATTGTTTTGTTTTTTCTTCTTGTCGTTGTCTGTTCACAATGAAAATGTATGTAACTTGTTGAACTTGCTTTAGGTCTCTGGCGCCCAGTTATCTCGGGGATCGGCGCGCGGTATAAAGAAACTAAACTAAAATATGCAGGTCAGGCATATGCATCTTTCTCCCAAACAAGAGTTCAAATGGGGTCTTACCGTTGCATAGAGACTGGCATGGTAAATTATTCACACTCCTGATTACTAAGGGCACATTGTCTAAACAGTTGCCTCCCAGTGACAAAATACATTTAGTCAGGTTAACTTTTATGGTCTGATTGGCTCTCTCCACAACCCCGTTCATTTGAGGCGAAAGTGGGTTCCAGAATTGCAACTTAGTTCCCCATGCTTCCAAGGGCTTTTTCAGAGCTCGCCCCGAAAAAGCAGGACCATTGTCGGCATGGAGTGTTTTGGTTGCGGTCATCAGTTCTACATCCATAAGTGCCTGAATGACTGACTTGCAGTCTGCCTTCTTTTGAGGAATCATCGTGGTAAACCTAGTGCAGGAATCCACTATTACTAGAATGTACTTGTAATTCTTTACTTCTGGTAGTGGGCCTATGTGATCCATATACTGGATCTCAAAGGCACGTCCTTGGGTTTTTTGCTGTGGTCCACAGTTGTCTTTACACATGTCAGTTTGCTATATATATTTTCACCTGCTGTCGAAGCCCTGGCCACCAGAAACGGTCCAGGAGCAGCTCTGCAGTTGCACTCACCCCAGCTATTGTTTTTCTGACTGTGTGCTCTTTGGCATATTTATCTGCCAATGCATTGACAGTGCTTTGAATGTGCCCTTTGGTATGTGCTCTTGTGTGCATCACCCATAACAAAGGGCAAGTCTGTTTAAGATCCCAAAACTGCTTCCAGAGTTGCCTGGATACAATAGTTTTATGCTTAATGTCTTTGAAGTCATTTTGTATCCACCAATGCAAGTCAGTGTTCTATGCCCTGGCAATGTAATCTGAGACTACTAGAGTGGGCTTCCCTGAATCTGCTTGGCGCAATGTGAGCAGTAATCGATGTAATTTAGCAGTCTGGGCAGACATGTCTCCCAGATGCTTTGTTGCAATATCAGTGTGTATAAATGCTTCTTCATGTGTGAAGTGTCCTACGACTGCTGTGCACGCGGCAGCGTACTTGGACCGTGTGCCCACTGCTGGAACTGCCGACCCATTGGAGTAAATAACCTGGGGAAAAAAATCAAACCATGGCATATCGGGCCGTGAGGTGTCTGGCTGTGTGTCCATTGTCCAACTCAATCCACTTTGTCTTTGCAATTCTGCCTTCTAATGGTACTTTACACCTGGAGCATGTTGAGATGCTGACCATTGAATCCATCTAGTGTGTAATGCCTTTTGGAACACTAGTTTTTGTGGCAGCTTCAAGTTGAGCTAAAATTTTGTTTGTGTATGGTTCTATTTGCTGCCAGAGGTCTCTTTCTAAATAATCATCTGAACTGAAGCTATAATTTTCTCCTCAGGTGTACATTTTAACTCAGGTGTGGAATATACATGTGACTTATATGCAGTTGGTTTAGTCTCCCCTAGATTGCACACTGGTATGTGAAAGCATTGTCTCCCACAACCAGGTTTATATGGAAGTCTTTATCTGTATTCCTGCCCTGCAAAGGACCAATGTGAGTCATTAATGAATACACCTGGTGCAGAATGGGAGTGTGTTCTGGCAGCCAGTGAGCTGCCTTGAAATTTGGTTTTATCAAAGCATACAATGGTTTCACTAGCTCAGCAAAATTAGAAACCTACGATCTACCAACATTTAACAGTCCTAGAATGGCTTGTAACTGCCTAAGCGTAGTGGGAGGTCTTATATTGGCACACTTCTCAAGAAAATCTGCTGACAAACCTCTGCCCTCATCTGAAAGAGTGAATCCTAGAAAGGTAACCTCCAGATGAGCTATTCTTGATTTTTCTTTTTTCTTTTTTTTAAAAAATTATTAATAGGGTACCCTTTTGCAGCCAATGTGTGGTTGACTGTCTACTTGTTGCAAGTGTTCACTTAGATTCTCATGGGTGATGTAAATATCATCTACATACTGCCAAAAATTAAGAATGTCTGCGAGTAAGCTCTGTGTTCTACTTGAGAAGTGTGCTAGGTGAATTTGTATACCCCTGCATTATTCTAGTGAACTGGAAATGGGTTCCCTTAAACGTAAATGTAGTGTATTTCTGGCTTTCGACACTTAAAGGTTGTGTGAAATACCCATTGCCTAGATCAAGGTTTGTTTGATATTTAAATCTATGTAAATTGGCTAGCAATACAGAACTGTGGTGGTTCTGGACTGCCTATGTCTTACAATGTGCATTCAAAATTCAAAAATCTACAATAAAACGGTAGGTACCATCCGGTTTTAAAACTGGGAACATGGACTGTTAGGTGGGCTAGCTTGCTTTATGCTTACCCCCAGCCTGTGGTTTAACTGGATACTGCCTTTTGTGGCAGGGGTTGGGGGGAGGTGGGCGGTTCAGTGCTGGACATTAGTAATCATGCATTGAATGATTTTGTTAATTTTATTTTTTTAAATCTTCAAGAAAACCAATTGATCCAACAGTAATAAGGCAAGGGGAAGGAGCACGTACATCAATTCATAAAATGTTCAGTCCAGAGTACCCTCCCTTGAGTCCATCTCCATTGAGCGAAGCATAACGTTGCATTATCAATTCATAAATAATCATCAATCAACTTTAACTAGATCATGAACAAATTAATTTATTAACAATCAATTGGAGAACAATGCAAGAATAAACAAACAGAAGAAGCGGGAAAGAGAAAAAAAAAGAACATTCAATAAATTGGAGCCTGTGCAATTCTTAGCAATATATTTTCTGTACAAAGTACGCAATTTCAAGTCTGTCAGGAGTTCATAAAGTGCCTCATCAGATCCGGCCTAAAGTACAGCTGCTCCCTATCCTCCACATAGTCCAAGAAAGGGTTCCAGATCTGTCTGAACCTTGATAGCTTCCCTTCTAGCATAGCAGTGAGCACCTTGAATGATTTTTAAACCACTGCACTGCTGACCATCTTCTTGCATATTTTTGCATCAGTTCCCCACTCACTTTGTTTGAAAAAGCAGGTCTTGCCACCTCCTCACTGCTTGGTGCTTGCTGTACATATAATGGTGGCCAATCTTGAAATGCTAATCTTGTTACCCTTTTTCTGTGTCTCTGCAGGTCTTCTACCCAAGTGATCCCTGCCTAGCGATTGATAGGTGGATGTCACTATGTCCCCAAATTGCTCCCTTTTTTTTTTCTTGCTCATTTAATTCGGACAATTTTCTATGGTCTTCAAACCTTGCAGGCTCTCCTTTTTTAATTAAGGGTTGGATTATGCTCTCAACCAATTGGTAATGGTTAGATGCTAAAGACCGGCCTAAATTCATGGCTGCGCTGTGTGTTTGCATGATGTCAGCTAGTATCCGTGCTAGTGATGGAGGTCCTGCCTATCACATGTAAATAAAGCCATCTATAGATTGAGATCCAGCTGTCACGGCTCGCTAGAGGCAGAGTGCAGCAAGATGGACTGACATGGCTAGAGCCCTATGTCTATGCTGGGGAGTGACTTGTGGATAGGCTGCTTGTAATTGCCTTAATTTCTCTGAATACCACTTGGGGGAATCTCTTCATTCGTGGATGGACAAGATCCTAATATTATTCTCAATGTCTGTAGTTGTACCCCACCTGCATCCAGCTGTCCTTGAAGTTGCTGCACGGCTGCTATACCCTGCTGAGCTGCATATTGCAGCGCAATGTTACGCACTGTATCAAAGTGGGTGGCTAACAATTGGTAGTTAGCCTGCAAATACGGACCTCCACGGTTTGGATGAAACCGGGCCAAGCATTCTAGTGACGGATTGGGTGTAGCTAACGGGTCATGCCTTGCACCTATTTGTGGGTAAACCAGATTACCTCCAAACCAGTTGACATGATTTGTATGTGTTAAAGCCAATTCCGGTTACTGGTATGGGCGATGCTGAATGGTGTCTAAATGTTCCCTCAATAGGAGACTTGCATATACATTATTTGTCCTGTTAGCTGGGGTAAGTAAAGAGCGATTCTGCTGGCAATCCACCAAGTTGCGCTACTGTGTAATTAGTATTCACTGTGCGGCAGTGCGCTGCTCTGAGCCAATCATATAGAGCCATTCTGCAATGGATGGGAATATTGATTTCCTGGTGCACCATCTCCTGTACACACTCTTAACCTCTTATTTTAAAAAAGCTTTTTAGAAAAAAAGTGCCCTGTCCTACCGTGACTGGGACCTGAGGTTAGTTAAATATTAGTATTACTCTCATCTCTAAGATGTCCCATCTGGGGTGCCACCTGACTTAATTGCCCCCATAGGGTGTGATTTCTGCCCCCTCCCTCCACCCAAAATAGGGATGCGTGAAGTGGACAAGGAATAAAGTCGTATTCTATGGTGAGCGGTGCCTCTAGGAGTTTTGGTGTAGCGCTAGGACCGTTTTCTTGAATGTTTGCACCCCTTGGCATACTTGACATAATACAGCCAAAAATGTTTGTGTAGTTCGTTTGGGCTCAGAGAGACCTCATTATGAAGCATTACTCAGAAATATGAAACTGACACTTGAATGTAGCAAGTTAATATATTTAATATCACTTCTGTTTCCTAACAGTTCTAATTCTCATTACACCTGCTATAGAAGCAGCAATCATAACTTGCCATTTGGCCATACTTGCAAAGAGCATTATTGCATCAGCTAAGATAAAGTACAATTCATCATTTTAAGATACCAGCTTGAGCAATATGGAGTTTGTTGGTCTACACTAAGGTATGGTATGATCAAGAGTGGTGTAACAAAATAAAGCACGCCTTCAGTCTTGGAGAATGCATACGGTTCAACTTCCACATTTAAACTTGCGCTTTCAAGGCTCACTGGGCTGCATGTGAATTGACTACGACTTCCAATCAATCAGGCTTGCTCCCTCCTCTGTTCGTACCTTCTGCTCGTGGACCTGCAATGGATGTATCCTCCCAGCCCCCACGATTTCCTCTGCTGAGCTGTGTCCCTTACCCTGTCAGTCTGTGCTTTTTATATTAGCACAGGCCTAGAATAGGTGCGTCATTTCCGACACCTGGGCCGTTAGACTGTAGAGCTTATCCCTGCTCTTGTGCTTTGCTTTATGTTGGACACATGATGTGCCTATGTGCAAAACTAAGCGACAGTTGCTGTTTTTGACTCTTTGCTATTTTCCTTCGAGTGACTAGTGCTTCTGCTCAGTGAAAGAGCAACGTGCGTCATTGTTCCTAGGCCACTTAAACCCCCATTCTAGTCGAGGCTTTTCTGAAGAGGTGAAAAGCTACACTTGCCACTTGCTTTTAGACACTTCAACTGTACATGTGTATTTTGCTATTGTGCTTCCTGCCATTGGCTTCTTATCGGTTCTGCCAGGTGCGAAAAAGCATGTCTTGAACTTAGCCATTTAAGACAGGAAACTGCTATTCTGTGGTTGGAAAAAGGAAGCTACCATGTCCTGTTCATCGCCTTCTGCTAGAGTCAGGCAACAAGCTATGCGTTTATTCTTCACTGAACCCACATGCGTTATTTATTAACGGCAATATCTTGTCTACAGCAAATGTCTACATCTCTCTTTTGACACTAGGCCTTGCCTTATGTGGAACCGTTTGTGTTCAAAGCACATCAGTGGCCTCTCGCAGTTGCCATCACAAAAGTCGTCCGATCTGTAACTTAACTGTCTTAGATCGTTAGTGCATTTGCATAAATCTGAACCGTTTTGCGAACAGCGCCATAGCTTCTACAAGCAGCTCTAGGTTATCCTAAGGGTTCTGTATTCCGTCCTAAGGTACTGGGCAATCGGTTCCATGGCGAGAACATAAAGCAGTAGTGATAATCGGTATCCCCGTCTTGTTTCCTTTTCTAATTTCCATGCCTCTGAAATGCAGCTAGCCATCTTAACCATTGCCATCGGTCTAGTGTACACCAACTGGACCCACCTGATATATGCCCTCCCAAAACCAAATCTACGTAGAGTCCCATTTCACTGAATCAAACGCCTTCACGGCGTCCAGTGTGGCTATGGCACACAGGGTTTCCCAGGATACTGTCTTTCCCATCACATTATGTAGTCTCTGCAGGTTCCAGGCCATGCTTCGGCCAGGAACATAGCCCGTCTGATCCGACTGCCCTAATTTGGCTATCGCACTTTTCATTCTAGTTTCTAATATGGACATTAGTATCTTATCTTGATTAAGCATTGAGAGGGGCCTGTACGAGCTACATTCCGTCATGGTTTTATGGGGGTTTGAGAAGAGGCATAATAATGGATTCTTTATAGAATTCACTAGGCAGCCCATCTTCCCTGTCGGCAAGCTCACAATTATGTTTTGTATATCTTCCAAGGTGATAGGCACCTCCAGACTACCCCTTTCCTCCTGGCTCAGTTCTGGGAGCCCACTCTCATCTAACACCTCCACTAGCTGAGTGCTTGATATCAGGGGTTCCGCTCTGTGTAATTGCTGGTAAAACTCTCAACATGTCGTTAACCCTGTTCTGGGTGTGGCAGACTACCCCCCCCCCGTCCCGTGTTTATCGAGTGTATGGGACCTCGTTGCGCCTCATTCTTATATAAACATGCCACAATCTGCCAGGCTTATCCCACTCTGTGCTGCTTTTCTGTGAATTTAGGGCACCTAACTGTCCCTCCCAGTAGTCCATGCATTTCTGCTTAATTCCTTCACTTTTGCATTTTTGTCTGAATGTTGCTTTCGAGACTGCTCCAACTTCCTCAATTGCTACTCGGCAGAAGACAATTCCTTATTGATGTTTGCCTAGTCACTGCTGGACCCCGCTATGGTGACCCCTCTGACCACCATCTTCCACGCCTCCCAGAAGGTCACAGCATTGGGTACACTGCCCATTGTGCAAAACCTATTCAGTGATGCTTTCCTTAATGCATGCGCGAAATGGGGGATCCATGAGCGATTCAATCCTAAGCATCCACGTGGGTATCGGGGCCCTGGGAGGCACATAGTGCCATTGTACCCTAAGTGGGGCATGGTCCGATAAGACCCTACCTTTATACTGGGCATGTATAATATGATGTGCCAGTTCCCGCCCTACGGAAAAAAAATCTATCCTTGTATATACTGCGTGTGGCGAGGAAAAGTTTCAGTAGTGTCAGGTTTTCCGGGTAAAGAACTCTCCAGGCATCTTCCAAAGTGAAAGAATCAAGGAGAGTCTGTAGCGTCCTGGTGGACGGAGCCAGTTTAGTGTATTTAGCGTCTGATCTATCCAGGAGTGGCTTTAGGGTGCAATTTAAAGCCCCCTCCTCATATCATATTACTATCCTGATGGGATCCTAACCAGGGATATAAAATCTGAAAAAACCTGGCAGCGCTATGATTGGGGGCGTAAACGTTGACCAGACATGTATCTACTTGTTCAAGGAGGCCATGCACTACCACCGTTCTGCTCTCATTGTCTGTTTTAATGCGAGTAACCTTGAAGGACCCCACGAGCATAGGCGGAATACGGGGACCCAAACATCACATCTAGAAAGCACCACCACAGAATAGCACTGTGATTATTAGCTTGCACCGTTAAGGACAATACAGTGATTATTAGCTTATGCCCTCTAGGACAGCAGCTTGCACCCTCTAGGATAGTACTGTGACTATTAGCTTGCACCCTCATAGCACTGTGATTATTAGCCTGCACCTTCTAGGACAATACAGTGATTGTTAGCTTGTGCCCTCTAGGAAAGTACTGTGATTATTAACTTGCGCCTCCTGGGATGATACTGTGTTTATTGGCTTGCTCCTTAGGATATTACTGTGATTGATTGTTAGACTGCGCTCCACCCTCAGAGAATAGCACACATTGACCTGATACACATCTAGAAAGCACCGCTATAGAATAGCACTGTGATTATTAACTTGTACCCTCTAGGATGGTACTGTAATTATTGGCTTGTGCCCTCTAGGGAAGTACTGTGATTATTAGGTTGAGACCTCTAAATAGTACTGATTATTGGGCCTGCGTTTCCGAGGATGGTACTGTGATTACCGGCTTGCTCTTTAGGATAATTCTGACACTGATTGTTAGACTAACTACCCTTGGAGTTTAGCACACACTGACCTGATTCGCATCTACAAGGCACCACTATAGAATGGTACTGAGGTTATTAGCCTGTGCCCTCTAGGATAGCACCGTGATTACCAGTTTGTGCCCACTAGGATAATACTTTGGTTATTAGCTGTACCCTGCTTCACATTACAGAGAATACAGAGAATTGTTTATTGCGGTATGTCTCTACCAGGGAGACCCACATTAGGGACAGCCACTAGAACACCCCAGCGATATAACCCTAGTAGACCTCCCCTACCGGACAACCCTAACTCCAGACAGCGACTGAACTACCCCTGCGATATCACCTGACTATACCACCCCACAGACAAGCCCAAGCTTGTATCGGACAATCCAGATACCCTGGCCAACACCACAAGACAGCCGGACCAAAAGCGCGAAGACCAACGCTGCAACAGCGAACCGAAGAAAAACCAACCAAAAAAAACCTTGCTCCAAAATGCTGCGCAAATGAATTGGACCAAAGGAAAGACAAAGAGCAGACCGAACACACCCAACTGAACACCACCGAAGACTCACAACTACAGAACACACTCCCACAGACCAGAACGATAACCGAACCAGTGTCGAGAGAGAGAAATCCCTTTACCTAAAACATTCCTCGCAAATAACCACTCGCCAGAACGAGCCAACCCAACGTTAATGTTTAATGTTAAAGGACATTTGTACCGCGCACTATCACCACCGAGTGGTCCCCTGATGCTCTGGCGGCTCTGAAAGAGGAAGGGAGGGGGGTTAGTGGGAGGAGGCTGGAAAAGTGCAAGAGAGCAGTGATGTGCTGTTGGCTGCCTCAGCCCGGTGGGTCCGTTGGCTGGGCCTGGGGTGTTTGCGGCCGGTAGTTGTTGTGTACTGTTGTGCGAGTCTGTGTGTTTGTTGTTTTAATGTAGTGAAGTTTGTGCGGTTTGTTGTGCTGCAGGTTTGTGGTTGTTTGGTTTGGAGTTTGAGAGGTGTATGCAGAGGGGGGAAATTGTTAGTGCAATTGGTTAGTTGGCATCTTTATCCTGAATTGAGGCACTGGGCAGGTGGGGTTCGGGAGCACCCCTGTGCCTCTGTTCTGATCTGAGTCCGTCCAGCCTTCATGGTCCCTTTCACATCTGGTCCACTCCCAGACTCCCTCACAGTGCTTCCTGTCTTCCCTTCCCACTCGTACGGCTAGTGCACCTGCCAATGTCCACAGCTCAGATAGTGTGGTGATTGCCATTATCCCGATAATTACAGCACACTGTGGTACCTGGTGGCAACTAAGGGGTAAGTGCTGGTGTTGCTTGGGATTAGGGTAGGTTATTGTCTCCGTGGGTGTCTCCTGTGTTCCACTCTAACCGGCGTCCTTCGTCCTGGTGCCGTGGGAGCTGCTTCACATAAGGAGTTGTCCACAGTTGGTACTGGGAGTTGTCCGTGTGCACTCCAGTTTAGTCATCCCTTTTCCTTTCTGTTTCGGTTTTCAGTTTGAGTCTGTGATGTTGAAGAGGCAGGTTTTTAATAATTTCCTAAATCTTAAATGATTTTTGGTGTTTATTTCGTTTGGTAAGTTGTTCCAGGTTTTTGCGGCTAATTGGTAGAAGGAGGTGCCTCAAAGTTTCTTCTTGAGGTATGGTTTTGGTTCCAGGCGGATTTCGTTGCTCGACCTGAGGAGTCTTGTTGGCTTGTAGATTGTTCTTTTCTTTTGTAGGAATTCAGCTCCTTGTCAACTGATTGCCCATTGTTTTGAAGGTGATGCAGTGTTTTACTGGGAGCCAGTGTAGTGTTTTTAGGGCAGGAGTGATGTGTTCTCTTCTTGATAGTTTGAGGAGTAGTCTGGCTGCTGCATTTTGGATCCAGTATAGTTTCTTCAGGAGGTATTCTGGTATTCCGAGGTAGCGATTGTTTGCATAGTCGATTCTTGACATGAGGGCGATGATAGTGAGTGTTTTGTGCATGAAGGAGAGGAAAGATAGGATTCTTCTTGGCGTGTGGAGGAGGAAAAACATTTCTTGACTGTTGAATTTTCTTGTGGTTCTAAGGTTAGGGTGTTCACCAGGACTACCAGATGTACCTTAAATGGTGATGGTGCGGTTCCTATTTCCGTTGGCCACGGGATGGCGGTTTCGTTCTCTTGGTCTTTGGATATGATCAGGATTTCTGTCTTTCCTGGGTTGATTTTCAGGTTGTTGGCAGTTGAAGGCTTCTTTTAGACACTCGATTAGGGTTGAATAATTGGCTTGGGTGTCTGATTTTGTAGATGATTTGGGTATCGTCTGCGTAGTTGTAGCATGTAATGTTGTACTTTTTGAAGATTCTGATAACCGGAGTCTGGTAGATGTTGAAGTACAGTGGTGATAGTGAGGATCCTTGTGGCACTCCACAGTCGTTAACTCTTGGAGTGATTTGAAGGGTTTAATCCATATGGTCTCTGTTCTGTCTGCTAGGAATGATTTAGTCCAGACTAGTGCTGTGTCTGTTATGCCTATGTCTTCTAGTCTTTTGGTTAGGGCGTCGTGACTGAGTCGGAGGCTGCGTTGAGGTCGAGTAGAATGAGGGCTGAGGTTGTGTTTGAGTCTGCGTTAGTTTTTAGGTCGTCCCAGATGGATGGTAGTGCTGCTTCCGTTCCTCTTGCGGGTCTGAAACCGACTTGAGCTTGGTCCAGCAGGTGGTGTTTTTCGACGTATTCTTGGGTTAGTTTATATACGTAGGTTTCCAGGCAGTGCTCCAGATACGATTCTGGAGGTGGGAGTATTTTACTCTCCATTTTTAAACTTTGAGAGTAAATGTGATTTATTTTTTATTTATATTTTTAGAGTAAAAAGGACTTTTCTCCTTTGCAAGAGAGTAAAACATATGCGACATCCAGCTGACTTGTGCAAAAACTGTATGGAAATCCTTACTATGCGGCAGCTTTCTGCATTGTAACAGAATACACCTTTCATTATTTCTGCCCATTTGACCTCTTATTTAAATGTTGAAATCACAAAACCCTAGCCAATTATATAGTAAAGCAAACATGAATTGTATTGTGTCTTTTGAGATTCAATAGCAGAATTGTCTTTTGATGTTTAATGAAAGTCCTAATTTCCTGGAGCTATTACTACCTAATGGTATGCCAGTGTTATAATACAACCGTGCAGAGAGGCAAGAACTCCATGCTAAATTCTATATCTAATCTAGTGGTCAAATGGTTATTTATATAGCTCTTTTGGCAAAGCGCTGTACATGGAACATATTTATCACAATTGCCACCAAACCAAAGTCGGTACTCCTTTATTGACCTCGAAAGGATGAAAGGCTGAGTTGGACTTTCCGGGATTCGAACCTGCAACCTACAGATCTCACACAGATTGCAGCAACGAGTGCTCAACCGGCTGAGCTATCCTATTGGCTACCATCCTTCAGAGGTTGGTTAACTGAATATCGACTGAGGTATAATAATCACAGTACTTAGATGTATGACGAGCCATTCATGAAGCGCTACATAAAGTTAAATACCTTTCTGGATTATAACAGGGACAGGTTTTGCTGAGTTTCTATTTCAATTACCAATTTAACTTTCATTTTTTTTTTTTTAACAGCGCTTGCACTTCCTTGAGAGTCAGGTTTTGGATGTTTTAATTGTAGTCCTGAACATTTGAGAGGCTAGAACACCTGTGATCAGTGTAATGACAATCACTCACCCTTGAGCAAAGACTCTGCTGCCACTGACCATTTATAGTAATGTAACCCATTGACTGCAAGGTTGAATGGATGTAAACTAGACTGTGCATAGTCATCATTTTACACACTGTTTAGAAGTGTAAAAGTGATCTGCCTCCGCATGATTATGCACACAGCACCAGAACTTTGAAAAATACAATTGTGCAATACTGGTTTGCTTTCACTGGAAAAAAAGCATAACTTGTTGAAAAATACGAATTCTCAATTGCAACTTAGTTTTCCATACAATCCTAAAATTCTAGGATTAACATGCACAGTGCTTCTGAAGCTGAATGGAAAGAAACCATTCCTTTTATCACAGTGTGCAGTTTATTTTTTTTGAAAGGCTTCAGAGAAATGCATTTTGTTTCAGAGGTGGCATGCAATTACAGCCATGTAGATAAACATCCAAAGAAGCCTTCTGGTTTTTGTCAAGTAACCTGACCTTTGCACTGCCCTCTGCTCTAAACCGGTGTGAAATGCACCCAGGAAAATAATAAAGCTGTTGCATTTACAAGATTTTCATGCATAAAAAGACCTAGTACCCACCTTATCTGGCGGCCTGTTTCCAGGGGTTTCGCCGGGTAGGGCATGTTTAAAATCGGCCTGTAGTATGTCGCCACTTGTGCTTTTCAGAATTGGTTGATATATGCTGATTTGAAGGTCTTTGGTAAAGTTCCTGTTGATAGTGAAAGGTTCAGAAGGTTTCTGTAGTATACTGCTGGCGTTCCTTACTGCTGGCGTTCCTTGTGCGAGGATTCATTTGTAGATGGCCGGGGGACAGGGGTCCATGGGTGATCCAGCTTTCTTGCTGTGTTTTACCAGCATTGCGAATGCCTCAGCTGATATTTCAGGAAAGGTTTTGAGTTTGTGCTGAGGTTCTGCGATAGGTTTGCTAGGTAGTATGTTGTGGTCGGTTGATCTGGTTTGTCAGATGTCATGTATTTTTTTTTTTCTTGAAGCGGTCTGCCAGGTCGTTGCATAATTTCTCTGAGGGGGTTGGGGTGTTGTTGCAGCCTGGTGGGTTTATAATCTCTTTAATGATATTATACATTTGTTTTTGTGTGTTGGTGGCATTGGTGATTCCGTCATAATGCCTTCTCTTCGCCTTTTGAATTTCCTTCTTGTATGCGCAGATTTTTGTCCTGGAACAGTGTTTTTTTATCTGGGTTGTATTCTTTCTTCCATTCCAGAGTTCCATCTTTTTGTTTTCCTTTTTTTTTTTTTCAGCGAAAATTGCTTTGAGAGTGTCCTGCCGAGTGTGTTGCCCCTTTGACTAGTTGTTGTAGTTTCATGGTATTGAGTTGTTCAATCGGTGAGTTTTGGGAATTGGAATGACTGTCTTCAAACCAGATGTTGAAGTCTCCCAGGATGATTAGGTGTTCGTGGTTGATGGCTATGTTGGTGATGGCTTCTATGAAGTTGTCGACGAAGGTTGCATCATATGTTGGTGGTCTGTACACCAGGATGAATGTGACGTTGGTGTTTGGGCTTGCTGTTAGGTGTATTACCATGGTTTCGCAGTTGAAGATGTTGAGCGGTTTGTCTGTTTTTATTTTCAGCTGTTCTTTGAATGCTATTGCAATGCCTACTCCTTTTTTTGTTTTTCCTGTTTATTTGAAGGCATTTGAAGTTGGTTGAAAGGCAGCTTTGGAGTGTGATTTTTGTAGTTGTCGTCCAGCCATGTTTCTGTGATGAACAGGATGTCCATGCCGTTGTCATTGAGTAGGTCGAAGATCTCTGAGTGTTTTGACATGGATCTTGCGTTTATAAGATTGCAGTGGAGTGTGGAGGTGTTGTTTGGCTTGGACTTTCTTGATGAGGTAGTCTTCTGATCGGTGTTGTGGTTTCCTTCCTGGTCGATCTCTTGCTGAGGTGTAGGTTTTGGGGTGTCCGCTTTTTCGAAGAGTTCTTCTAGGTTCTGTCTTGGGTTTTTTTTTTAATCTGGTTCGTCTTCCATGAGTTGTGGTTTTCGATTGGAATTTCTTCTTGCTTTGACGATGTAAGGTGTTATCGCATTGGTTGCGTGTTGTTTCTTGTGGTGTTCATCCTTCTGCGCGTTTGTGTTTGGTAGTTTGATGGTGCTGCTTCTTGCGTTGGGTTGGTTTGCTCTGGTGACCAGTTGTCAGCGAGGTAAGGAGTTAAGCAGAGGGATTTGTCTCTTCTCTCAGTGTTGGTACGATTCTTTTTCCTGCCTGCGGGGGTGCGTTCTGTAGTTGTGGTTTTTTGTTGCTGTTCCGGAGTGTGTGTTGCTACTTCTTATTCTTTCCCTCGGAATGGGTCATGTGCGCTGCATTATAAGAGGTTGTTCAGTCTTTGTTTGCTGATTCCCAGTTGGTTCTGTTTTGGTCTGGTTGTCTTGTGGTGTAGTAATTGGTGTGGAGGGCTGTCCGCTAACAGTCAGGGCTCTATCTGTGTAACGCTCACCTGGTATCCACAGGGACGTGACTCGGCCTATTTTGACCTCTTACAACCTCGAACCCTTCCCTGGAGTCTACTCGACTGGAGACTGGGCCTGAAACACAGGATTGGTAGAGTTTAACTCCCTATTTTCTGTGCGCTTGAACCCCTTCTTCCCCGGGGTCCAACCCTTCCCTTTGATCCACAGCTCACCTTGTTTTCTTGGAAGGTGTGCTCTCCGTCCTGCTTTTAGCGCATGGGTGCGTTGATTGATGCAGGCTCGTTGCTGCCTAGTTACTTCACTGGCAAGAGTCTGACAGGTAAGTATAATGAGTCTTTTGAACAGTTCTCTAACTTTGTTCCTTTCCTTCCTTAGATGATGACCGGCGTCCAGGCATGGCGGCGTGCTGCTGAGATGAGTAGCGCTGACGGTGAATGAGAGCGTGATGCGCCATGCGCCCCTTTCGTATTTGTATTTGTATTGTATTGTTCTTTTTCTGTGTCTTTTGTGCCGCGTCGTTTTCAGCGTGGATGCCGGTTATGAAGAAGAAATGCGGTGAGTAAGCGCGGTATGCGGTGCCTCTCGATGTTTTCATGCTAGTCTGGAGTGTCTTTTCCCTCTTGCAGATGGATGAGAAGTTCCGGAGACAGAGTTCCCCCAGAGCAGCTGGGATTCAGGTAAGCGTTTGAAGCTCGTACAGTCTTTAAAAACAAGCAAAGATTTGCTGAATGCTTACTAATGCCTTTTTTTCTGTTCTTTTCCCTTTTCCTTAGGAAGCAGCGTGTCGGGATGGGAATGACCCCGTCGAAGATGACCGCAGAACAGAAGGAGCGATGAATGATGGGCAGAAGCGCAGCAAGGTAAGGCTGTCCTTAACGGTGTTCTTGCAGGAGCTGAGCGCAGAGGAAAGATGCAGGCCTACTGGAGACCGATCCGAACACAGTGAGCGTCACGCTGCAGGTGCAGAAAACGCAAAGCATGTTTCTCAGCCTGGGCGTGGCTTAAATAGTCTCTGGGTATCCCAGGTATCTCTGGGCTGAACCACACCCAAAAGACTAGACTGCACATGCAGTTCTGGGAACCGAAATATGTGGGGGCATCCATCTTGTCCCCATCCATACACTACAAGTCCAATTCCCAATGTTATCCTATGGGAGTGAGCGAGTCTGGCGTCGCAAGCGCCAAGTCTGACTCCAAGTGGGTCTTTGGAGGGATGGAGAGGCCCTTGAGGGCCATGTAGGTGATCGTGGCCTGGCTCCAGCCTGACATCCTGGAGGGCTGGGAACATGAGGGGCAGGAATCATGACAATCTGTGGGCTGTATTTCCGGCTGATGTTGCCGACTCGTTCAGTTGCTGTCTTGAGAGGGGTAGGGGAGGTGGTTAGGGGTTAAATAGTTGGGTATTCTCGGTTGGCTCTCTTTGGCGTCTGTCTCCCTATACGGGGTTCACTGCAGTGTGGGCTTAAGAGGATATCTACTAGTTGAAGGGTGATTTGGAGGGGCGCAGCTAGGACATGCGCCTTATGAGGCGTGAGCCTCTAATCAGGGTGTCACTCCAGCGTATTCACTGGTGGGTTCTGGCTCACTTTAGGGGTGAGTTGGTCAGCGGGATTTGAGAGACCCCTCTAGAGGTCTGTCAATGAGATCTGAATATCATACTATGCAGTCTAGAAATAGGACCCCTACTAAGCTTGAGAGATCTGTATAGTGGGAGAGAGGCCAATCGATGCAATCTAAATATCACAGAATGTAATTTGGACACAGAACCCCTGCTAAATTTGAGAGACCTGTATAGTGGGAGAGAGACCTATCGATGTAGTCCAAAAGTCACATAATGCAATCTGGACACAGAACCGCTGCTAATCTTAAGAGACCTGTACAGTGGGAGAGAGGCCTATCAATGCAATCTGAATATCACACAATGCAATTTGGACACAGGAACCCCTGCTGAGGGAATGGGGGGGGGATACTCGCACTGTTTCACGTTAGTTTGCTATGAACAGGCCACTCCTACCTTCCTGGTCCATGTAGTTGAAGGTTGACGGCTGGCCACTGGCTTCCCCTGCTGACACTTCCTGGTGCCGCCGCTGTTGGAGCCGCCCTTTGCCTTGGGGCCCTTAGCCGCGTGGGCTGCACGGGCATGGGGCTGCCCTGGTAGGGCTGGTTATGAGATGGGAAGGATACAATCACTTGCCTGTGGGTGGCAGGGGAGAGACCAGGAAATGGGGGCTGGGGCACAAGATTCACACGGGGAATCCAAACACTTTTTACAGTGTTTTGTTAAATAAATGGGGTCGCGCACTGCTGCTCCATTCACCTGCTTCCTTTCCAAATAAAAAAAACAATTTGGAGACCGAACCCCTACTAGATTTGAGAGTCCTGTATAGTGGGAGGAAGGCCTATCAATGCAATCTAAAAGTATCATGCAATTCAATCTGGACACAAAAGCCCTACTAGATTTGAGACCTATACAAGTCTATATAGAGTTGGCGACGTCTGTGCCTAGTCGGTCAGATTGGTACAGTATTAAGTTTCTCTAAGTTGAGGGTGGGGAGAGAGATGCAGTGGGGAATAATCACCTTGTTTACTATGGGTTTGGTAAATGGCTCGGATTCTAGGGTAGGATAGTTGCTCTACTCCTGACCCAGGCCACTCCTACCTTACTGGTCCTTGTAGTTGATGGTTGACGGCTTGCCACTGCTTCCCCTGCGGACACCTGCTGACACCTTTGAGCCGCCTCTTATGGGGCCGCCCTGGCCTTAGGGCCCTTAGCCGCAGGGCTGCACGGGCAGAGGGCTGTCCTGGGAGGGGCGGTAATGAGGGCCGAGAGGACCCATGGGAGCAGGGGGCGGGACGGGAGGTGGGAGGGGAGGAGTAGCAGGAAGAGGGCACAGGGAGAGAGCGGGTTTACAAGGGGCCTTGGGGCCTTCTTTAACTATGCAAACAATAAACCAAAACAGCAGCAACAGACAGGGGCAACACTCGGTGCTCCAATGGTCTCAAGGCCTCAAGCTCACCTCAGATCGAATTGGCCAAGTGGCGAGGAGGGAGCTTGCTGGCTCGTCAAAATGCCAGTGCACAAATCACAATAAGCCCCAGGAGGGTTTCAAGGCCTCAAGCTCACCTCAGATCCAATTGCCCGAGTGGACTCAAGAACGACCAACAACCAGACGCAACCACGCAGAAGAACGACGGACAAAGCTAGAGGTAACAAGAGCATAATTAACAACCTAACCCATTACATCACCAAAACAAGAGGACCCTCTGCTCGACTGCCACAAAATTTAGAAGAGGAGCCTGATGAAAAATAAAACCCAAGACTGAACCTAGAAGAGCTTTTCGACAACTGACATAACTGTACCAACAACTCAAATAGAGATCGACCTGGAAGGAAACCTTAACACTAGTCAGAAAACAATGGCGACAATAAAGCTCAAGCCAAACTATAACTTTAAAATCCACTGCAACCTAATAAACGCAAGATCCATGTCAAAACACTCAACGGAGATCTTTGACCTTCTCTGCGACAACAGCATTCTATTCATCACAGAAACCTGGCTGGATGACATCTCCAAAGTCACACTCCAAAGCTGCCTCCCCACCAACTTCAAATGCCTTCAGGTAAACGGGAAAACCAAAAAAATGGAGACCTCGTGATAGCATTCAAAGAACACCTGAAAGTAAAAACAGACAAACCTCTTAACATCAACTGCGAAACCATGGTCATACACCTACCTGCAAATCCAAAAACAAACCTCAAATTCATACTGGTTTACAGACCACCGACATATGATGCAACTTTTGTCGAACTTCATAGAAGCCATGTCTAAAAGAAGTCTGACTGGATGAATGCTAACAACTTAAAATTTAACCTTGGAAATGCAGAAATTATGATCATATGCAAAAACCAAAAGAACGCCTACATTCCCTGGCCAACGGAAATGGAACCGCGCCCACACCATCCAAGGTAGTAAAAAATATGGGAGTCCTAATGGACAACGCCCTAACCTTAGAACCACAAGTAAATGCAATAATTAAGAAATACTTCTTCCTCCTTCATACCACAAAAATAATTCTACCTTTCCTCCCCTTCACCCACAAAACACTGGCAATCGTTGCCCTCATGTCAAGAATAGGTTACGCAAACAGCCTCTACCTCGGAGCCAGAATACCTCCTGAAGAAATTACAACACATCCAAAATGCAGCAGCCAGACTCATCCTCAAACTATCCAGAAGAGACCACATCACTCTAGCACTACAAATGCTACATTGGTTCCCAATCAAACATCCTATCACGTTCAAAACAATGTGCATAACACACAGGGCAATCAACGGACAGGGAGCAGAATTCCTATAAAAGAAAATAATCTACTAGCCTCTTCAGATCAAGCAATGATGGAACCAAAACCATGCGTCAAGAAAAATATAAGGGGGCTCCTCTTTCTCCCTCCTGGCCGCAAAATCTCTGAACAACCTCCCGAACGAAATAAGAAGGACCAAAGACCACCTAAAAATTTAGAAAACGTATACAAATCTTGCTCTTCAACACCACAGAACCAAATTGAAACAACTAAACCGGAAACACAAAACAGATCAACAGAAAATATGATTGCACAGACAACACCCACAACCTACTAAGGAACAAGAGATGATGCTAGGTGGAAAAGAACACAAGCAACAACCCCATGAGGACAGAAATTAGCCTCATGCCCAACACTACCAACAACCTAACCCAGTCAGAGGATGTAGGCTACGGGTGTAGCTCGCAAGCAAATCCATCTAAATTAGGGTACAGCAAAGACAAACTGGGATAAAGGGGCAGACCGAATATAAACAAGAAAACACTAAAGTAGTTAACGTAGTATAATGACAGAGATGAGACAGCCTTATCGTGCCGAAACTTAAATCACCAAAAGGAAACCACCTTCCCTAAACCATGAAGGAGACGCAATAGAAATATGCATCGCTCCCAACAACAAAGATGCTAACCAACCCAAAAAAAAAATGGTAAAAACCTCACACCTCACGCCCTAACCAAACACAACTAGACCTCTTAAAACCACAGCAACCACACACACTTCACCACATCGCAATAACAACCACTCCACACAGACCCGCCAAACACATGACAGACTCTGAATCGAATAACACACCAGTATGCTCGGGGAAACGGTGTTAACCGAACTGAAACTGCCAACAGTACTTCACAGCTCCCTTGCTCTGCTCCAAACTTTGTCCTACTTACATGCCTAACCTCCCCCCCCGCCCCTTTGTTTCAGATCGCCAGGGCACCAGGGGACCACTTCGGTGGTGATAGTGCATGGTACAAATATCCTTTAACAAATACTTGTCCCCTCCACTTACCTGCTAATGACTATTTTTCTGTCGTGAGGTGTCTTCTGTAGCATGGCAATATCCCCTTTACATTTCTTGAGATACGAGTATACTCTGTTTCTCTTTACATAAGCGCAAGGACGTTTACAGTTCCCGCCATTTGCATCTGTCTGACTAATCGATCGACTACAACTAACTCTTACCAGGCTTCCCCTTCCTCGCTTTTAGTGCGCGGAGCCAGTGTAATGCTTACGTGGACTCCTCGGGAGCGTAATGCCTTCTCAGCCTGTGGACCTGTTACTTGGGCACTTTTAGGATGCCTTTTCTGTATAAACGACAATAACAATAGAACTGCTGTGATACCTGATTTCTGAGAAGTTAGTATAACTGTGCTTTTGGTAATCCCTCCCTTCTCACCTGTGTTTGTTTTGTGGAGCTCTCCATCCTGTTCTACAGGAGTGCGTTGGAATGAAGAAACTCAACTTGGAAGGCTGAGGTGTTCAATAGACTCTTGTCTTTATAATGTCTATGCTTTTCCAGAATTTGTCTTGTGTAAGTATCTGGAGAAAATGCTATAGTCTTCTTTTTTTTTTTTTTTTTTTTATTTTTTTTATTTGGAATAGTCCCTACGTTGGAGAGATCTTTCTAATATTTTCCCTTTTTCTTGCAGGTTCTCGGAATTCGGAGAGTCTAATGGCTACGGGATGACTGAGCCGTTACTCTGGATGGAGAAACGTTCAACTAGCATAAGTTCGTCTGTGCGGAGTAACTGCAGCCTTTTGGGGAAGATCGCAGCAATAAGTGAGCGGTGAAAACTTAAGAAACTTCAGGTACATAACTTATTTAAACTTCCTTCTTATTTTCGATTAAGTTAATTCATTAATTAAATACCTTATTTGTCTGCAGGTCTTCGGAAAGCTGAGGAAAAATACCTTTGGAAGATGCGGTGGCTGCTGAGGAAATTTCAGAATGAAGGTACTGCGACTGCGAACGATGAATGCTGCTTGAAGATGCTGCGGCTACGAACGAACACAGCTGACCGAAAAACGACTTTGGAGATCCCTTTGGTTCGGCAAGTCTTTTCAATAACTATGGAATTCTGTTTTTTTTTCTGTGAAAACTAATGTCTCAGATTTTTCCTTTGACGGGTTCTGTGAGGAGAGACGCTGGTAGCGAGCGCTCCGGCAGAGGCGGGTCTTAAGTAGCCCCTCTGCAATAAGTATAGAGCGTGCTGTAAGTTATCAATGGATCTGGCTGCGGCCATGTTTAGTGTATGAGACCACTGTAAGCACTATGAGAGACTATGGGAGCATATGCTATGTATGGTACAAATGCCATGTTTGCTAGGCTTGTACCCACTTTTGACCTGCTGACTGATGTGATGTACCTTGCTTCTCATGCATGAATGGTAACTGTGCTCACTTACTGGGATCATGACACCCAGAATGTTGTGTTGCTCCTATTCTTCTTCAACATTCATGCAGGCAAACCCTTCTCCTATGAACTTCCCCAACTAGAAACAACTGCCCAGCATTGTTGCCCTTGCTCAGACATGTCCGCTTCCCGCATTTGTCCCAAACAGGCGTGCCGGAGGTTGGTGCACAGTGGCTGGGCACAAAAACAAGTGCCCTCAAAAGATAGAACTTGAAGGGTGTGGCGGACGCCACCCTAGGCACAGGCACGGTCTCCTTTCCTTTTTTGGCATCGAGGGCCTGATCTGTAAGGGGCGGGGTTCGTCCCCTATAAAAAAGCCCTTTAGGCACCGGGTGTCTATTTAGTTGCGGTTCCATCGGAGCACCCAGCTGTACAATTCTTTCAGTCCAAAGTGCTTTAGTTATTCCTTGCCTCGGGTCGGCTAAGGCTCCCTTTACATCTTCCCAGGTTGTCTTCTCCATCCGTTTCGCAGGAACCTGTTCATCCATGCCTGCGCTGCCTCAGGGAGTATGATTTTGATTTTAATTTGTATGTTTATTTTGATGTGTATGATTTTAAGCTGCGCTGGGTAAATCAGCATATATTCAGTTTACCACCTTGCCTGGAATGGGCCAATATGTTACCCTGTCTTTATATTTCAGGACTTTAGCAACGATCGGTCTCGGGGGGGGGGGGGGGGTGGGGGGGAGCTCCTAGCGGTTTGGGGTGCAGGGGTCGCACCTAGCTGGTGCCCTATGCGCCCTCTCGATTGTAAAGCCCTTTGTGAGGTTCCCGGGCCCAATTTCCTGGAGTAGCATGTTCTCTTTGTACATTGTCGGGTCTGCGCCTTCTTCCCCTTCAGGCAGGCCTGCTATGCGACTTACTTGGGCCCATCCCTCAGCCTCTTCCACTCTGTTCTCCAAGAGGCTAACCTTTTTGCTGCAGAACATGGACGTCCACATGCGTGTCTCGGGAGCGGACCTGAATTCTCCATCACTTGCGACTCTAGTGTGGTAGTGGGCTCTGTCAACCTTTGTACGTCCTGTAAGTCTAGAAACTACCCTAACCATGTATGGCAGATATATTATGTTGGCCGAAAACCAATTGCATCATATGACCTACATCGCCAACAGAGAATCGTCAGCATAACCATAGGGCGTCCATTTTGTGTAACATCCGCCATTTGCTTGCTCTTCCTTTCTGTGAACGCTTTGCGAAATGTATTTTATTCTGAAAGCTCATGCACAGAGCAAGGCCACAGTCTACATGTTGAGAGACCGGCCCAGACAGAAATGCCAAACAGTACAGAAATGCATTGTTTTTCTCCCTCACAAGTCCGTGAAAGCGAGCAGAGAGGCATTTAATCAGTGGCCCAGGTGCCGGCCGGTCTCGCTGAAACTGTAGAAACAGGCTGTTAAACATGAATTATACTTTCCTAGCGGCCCCCCCCTTCGGGGTACTCCTTGGATCAGGCTGACCCCTAGTTCACGAATGGAAACCAGTAGATAACACGCTTTGGAATGTGTGTCTCCTACGAACACAGTATCCTTACTGAACAAGTGCCTTATGTTCTTCATAACCAAGAACTATATCTGCTTACTGCAAATTGCAACTGTTGCTAAAACGAGTAATATAGATTGAGTAAGAAACGTGTCATTGTCGATTACCGAACCCTAGCTCAAGAAGATACATTATTGGCGGTTTTGATGTGTCACAAAGAGATTGTGTGATTGTCTTTTTATATATATGACACTGTTGTAGAATGTTCGCTCTCTTGCGTCTCACGAGGTCTGGGTGACACACGTTGCGAGACGTTAGACCCAGTTGGCCGACTGAGAATATATTTGCTTTGTAATAAACCCTAGTACTTGGAAATCGAACCTTGTGTCTGTCGTATCACTAGTGTAAGGTGATTGTGCCTTGTTTCCACGCGCGAGGGTCTTCAGGACCTAGCAGTCCTGGCGCAACAACCCAACATATATTTGCACTGTTTCAATCTGTGCTCGCAATAAGGCCTTTAAATCCGCTATCGCTAGCATCACTTGGTTGTGCAACTCTGACACCCCCTTCTTTCTCCTGCACTGGTTCCATCCTTGCTCCGGGTGCCTGCTGCTTGGTCTTGGCAAAAGTGTCCAAGGTCGGTTGGTTTGGTTTTGGCCAACTTGGGAGGCATTCAGGCAATCTACCGCCTCTCGAGGTGGTCACAGATGCTGGCTGCTTTATTGGCGTCCTGTGAGGATCCTTAATTAGATATTGCTTAGGGTGTCGTACCCATGAACTAAACTCAAGACAATGTTCTATGGGGGCCCTGGCTCGGCTGTTCCCTTAGGCAGGCTCTTTGTATGTGGTTCCGTCATGGGCCGCTGGGCTTCTGTGACTTCCCTATACCCTGTGCTACATGCCCCTAAGATGCGCCCCCTGCAAGTCTGTCTTCAGGGCTTATCTCTCAGATCTTAGCCAATTATATTGATGTTAATATTCAGGGCACAGTTCGGCAGCAGAGTTTCGAGTCTGCAGTTTGCAGTCTGTGCTTGATTTTGTGCGTGAACCGTGGTCTGTTTTTCCCATATGATCGACCTTACAAGTCAAAATGTCCAGGAATTGTATATTAGCCTGCACCTGCCCTAACATGTTCTTAATATCAATAAGTGCCCCGCTTGGGTCCATCACAGAAGATGGGATGTCGCCCACTGGGGGATCTTCACCAGAGGGTAGTCGCTTGGACGTATTTGGTTGTTCTAAGTGTAGCTTCAATGGATGTTTGCTGGTGTTTTAGGACTTTGACATGATGATGCTGGTTGGTGTGGAGTGTCACTCCTGATTCACGGTTAGCTGTATAATCATGTAGTGGCTATGCTGCGATTCCAGGTCTTGTTACCCCTTTTTTCAGCAATGTTACCAAGTCTGGTGTGCTTTGAGTCTTTTCCCTTCAAGTGTGGCAGCACCGGCGGGGGTTTTTTCCCAGCTGTATTCCCATGTTATCAGACATGCTGTTGAGTGGTTAAAATTGTGCCTGGGAGCTGCCTGCGTGAAGCAGATTGTCGGAGTTTGGTCCTCGCCGACCAGCTTGTGCGTGATTGCGTGTTGGTGCACACCTCAGGACGTGCCGCCTCTCATATGGGATGGGGGGGTTATCAGGGGAGTGCCAACTCTCGTGGGTTTCAATGCCCCTCTTCACCTCATCTGCTTTCCCCATTGCTGAACCAAGCAGTAGTGCCCTTCCCTCTCTATAAATCAATATTGTTCCAATGGAGTCCGGGGGTCAGGGCGGGGGAAGCTGGAGGGGGAAGCTGGAGATTGCATCTTTGATGGTCTTGACTCTGCCTTAACGATCTGCTTGATCGGGTATCCTGGCGGAGCTGAACTCCCATCCAGCACAGTGTTCCCGAGGGGACGGGAGAGCCGGCCTGCACCGAATTTGCTTCTCCCAACTGAAGTCCTGACCCCTCTCCTTAGCGCAGGTCTAGTTGGATTTGGTGTTGGTTACTCTCTCGATACAGGCGTTATTTCTGAGCTTTGAATGAGCTTGGGTGCCGCAATGTGGAGGACCGCACCCTCTGAAACACCATGTCCCCACCAGATTTTGAGTGTTGGTTGCCCGGCCAGCCACCTGCGGTCCACTGGGTCCAAGTCTACTTACAAGACTACAAGCATCCCATGCAGTACTCCGTTCACGACGTTGGCGCCCTCTGCCTTCTCCTAGCGGCAGAGCCGGTAGGTCCCCTGCGCTCGTGGGTGCGTTGTCTGTTTTAACTCTCCCCGGGCACCTAGAAAGCTCAGGTTTTCTTAAGGATATTCCCAGTCGGTTCAGTCAGCTGTTAGAGATGAATGGTTTGGTGATTGCAGGCTGTATGTGACTGGATAATGATCAGGTTTCTGGGGCTGGTCGGGAGCTCGCAGGCCTGCGTCCATTCTGGCTGGGCTCTTTAGTGCCCCCCCTTCATGCTAGTTTAACCGGTTGCAGAAAATACAATGTACACGCTATTTTCCCACTTTCAGTCGTGAAACCAGCATCTTCCCTTGTGGGGAACAGATTTAATCTCACCCTAAGAAATTGGTCACAGTAGTATCATTTGGAAATTTGGATAGATATGTCTGAATCGAGCCAGAGCTTTTGACTCATGAGAACAGTGATGATAAAGTTTCTACTTCTCCCCCTCAGCTAATGTTCAGATCCAGTCATTCCTTTTATTTTTGGTCTTCCCTCTCTCTGGGCCTCTTTTTAAATCTTCCAGTGTCATGTCTAATTCTGCTAACAAATGATTACAGGCCCTACTCCATTCAACCAAGATCTAGTCTCGATTAGAAATCGATGCTGATTTTAACATTTGATAGAGGGACTTGGACATCTTGCATACATTTCCTGTAAAACGATAGGCTCTTCCAACAGACAGTGGCGTACATGTAGGTCAGGCCCAACTCCTGGTGAATCACTTTTAGCGTGAACGATCTGGGCAGTGCCAACACAGATTATTTTTTTTTTTTAAACACCCTCAATGAGCGACCAGGTCGATACCGGAAGAAGTAAGTGACTCGGCCCCATACGTCCGGGTCGCCACCACCTTCAACCTGTGAAATTGCCCTTCGTGCCTCTGAATCAAGCATTATTTTGTCTAGCCTTAAAAGTAGGCTGTCCAGGCCACACCCTTCAGCCCTCATCGTGGGGAAAGGCTCAGCATACAGAATTTGTCGTTCCCTTCGTAGAAGCTTCACCGGTTGATCTTTGTGGCCGACTGCACAGCAGGGGAGCAGTCTGGATGAATGAAAACCTGCCTGGATTCGTATTCCAACTAGCACCGTTGTCTGGAGATCTGAAAGACCAGGTCAAAGTCTCTGTAGTATTGTTGTGATAATGGCCTGAGGAGGAACCCCAGGTCTAGGCATCAGCTGCTGGGCTCTGTGCTCTTTCAAACAGGAATTTTGATGAAAACTTAGGCTGGCCAAGGATAGTAGTTAAGAGGTCTTTCACAAATGTTTCCATGGAATTTTTAATAGTTGCCTAGGATACCCTGACAAATTGTACATTGATGTGCCGTGAGCAGTATGTATTCAAGGTCTTCCCCAGCATCTTTCTTTCCTAAGGTGCCCTTATATTCTCTGTACTGGATGTGCCTAAGGATGATCGCCCAGAATTCCTGCAAAAGGCCTCCTACCCCTTACCCCCTCTACCCAGTAATGTCTTAAGAACAGAGATTAGCAAAGTTGTTCAAAAGTATATATTTTGTCACAGCTACTGCTACTTTGCTTGGTGGGATTGAGACTGTAGTGTTCCTGATGATGGGAGGCCAAGGATGCCACTGAGGCATCTGCAGTGGTATAGTATCTTTTTATTGTAGGTAGTCGGTTGAAGCATATTTGGATCAGAGTACTGGGCATCCTTCCCCAGCATAGATTATCCACTGTACTCAACTGCAATCGCTCCAACCCTGACATGGAACACTGACACGAGGACTCCACACAGCTGTCACTCACCAAAGGTTACATTCAGCAGACTTTAAGCATGACAAGACACAACACCCTCTCAATCCAATGGGTGTATAAGGATGTTTCTGATGCTTGTTAATCTGCTTAGAATCGCATGCTGTGCATATAGTCTGACATCTAGTGGTAACTGCAGAGTATTGCATCTTGTCTTTCGAGGATCGAAAGGCGACGTTGACATGGGCGTGCCTGTAACACTATCCCTAAAGTGAGGTGTAGTGTAAACAACATCCCTCATGCGTCGAGGTCCCGCAGATAGTTTTTTTTCCGCCCAGTTAGCTGGTCGCCTTGTGCAGAGCTCTTGCTTGTTGCAAAATTGTTGTATTTCCCGACCGACGGTCGTTTATATATTCGTCCCCTCTTTGACGATTGCTTCCTAGCCACTGCCGAAAACAGCGCAAGAACAGAGTTCGACGGCTGGTGCTCCGGTCGGCACTGCCGACAGAGTGGCGCAGCCTTGTGGCTGGCCCATACACTAGGGAGAGCGGGGTCTGGTGGTTTCCATTCTTTTCAAGAATGTCTTTCCTTCTCCCCTCTCTTTGCCCCTTTGGTTTTGCTGTCGCTTTCACACACCTGAGCTATGGACAGCACACCATTTAAATTTTGCCCTTCCTGTAAGGGAAAATACCACTGGAAAGACCAGCACTGGCGATGCAATAAGTGTCTTCCCCTCAATCACAATGAGGCGCCCTGTCGATACTGCCTGCGTCCTAAGACAATCAAGGAGCGCCGAGTGAAGCGGTGGGCCGCCTATGCCATGTTGCAGGCCGAGGGATAGCTCCCCCGCAGCTGCCGGATGTGATGAGGATCTAAGTGGCAGCCATGGCTCTGATCCGGCTGCATTGACCTCCCATCCACGATGTCCATCCCCGGCCCCACCAGGCATGACGATAGTCCTGCTATGGGGAATGTACACCCTGGTGACGGGGACACACACGATACTCATAGAAATAAACACACAACCTTTGGTACTACCTCTGTGGATCAGTCGAAGTGAGCCAAGGCGCCAACGGGTACATCTAGTTCCTCGACGGCAGTAGCCGATTCGCGTGATCAGCCCTTCCCGCAACCGCCTCAGCGGCATGCGTCTTGGCACCAGCAACAAAACTCACAAGGCCGTTGAAACGCCTCCTAAGAGCGCGCCGACACATAAAGCTCTGGTCGAAGTCTATACTGCAACTGTCTAAACAGCCTAAACCCCTCCCGTGACACCAAACATCAGCGAGAATCTCGCTAAGATCGTTTCGGTGGACAGTAAACAGACGTCGGAAGACACGTGTAAACGCCCAGAAGAGCGGGAGGGTTATTCTGAAAGTCCCCAGCCTTTATCTAGGACCCTCCTTGACAAATCTCGGCGTCCTAAGCTGGAAAATCCCCAGGAGGAGCCCTTTCCCCCTCTGTCTCATCTCCATGGACCAGGGAAAAATGTGACTGGTCTATGGACAGGTTGGCTAAATTTGTGGACTTCTCTGAGAGACTCACTCCTAAAAGGCATAGTGAAGACTACCGTTATTCTGCAGTGGCCAAATTACAGAAATTATCTGGTCCACTTCATGTGGAGATCTTTGAACTTACAGACCCTTATTTACAGGAGGGTGATACCTTTGAGGATCCCACTGATCAGACCCAGGATTGGGGGGGGGGTGACTAGCAGGTGGATAACCCACCTTGGCTATCCCCTACCCATACCCTGGACCCGGATACCATATGTATGGACCCCCCTCTGCGTCAGGCATCACCTGTAGATGACCAGATGGCGTTTAACGCCATTCTGAAAAAGGCAGCCGAACACTTCCAGATAGCCACGCAAGAGGCACTGCTAGATTCAGATTTCGTGGAGGACATTTTAAAGGAGAATCCTCTTGCCAGCCAGGATATCCCTTCACTTAATTCAATCAAAAGGCGCATCACCCTTTCCTTATTAACTCCTTCACAAACCAGGGCTGTAAACCCACAGGTGGAAAAAAACGTTTTTGCCCCTCCCCTTCTGATCCCCTCTATATTAGGGGTCCTGCCACCCCAGTTTCTCTTGTGGCCACGACGACAAGGAAAAGGGAAGAGTCCCCTTGTCCACTGTCGAGACACCGCCAAACAAATAATCTAAAATATGGTATGCTCTTGGGAAGAGAATCACTACTGCAGCAGCATATTCAACAAGGATATGCAACACCACTCTATTGTCCAGCTATTCTGATGTCCAATGGAACCTGCCGCAGGAGGTCCCTAAACCAGTGCATTCTCGCCTGCTTACAATTGTATCAGAGGGTAAACGGGTAAACCATAACATCCTCAAACACCTTATATGCTGCTGAGACAGCAGGGAGGACCTTAGCCCAGGGTACCCTTTTGCAATGCCACGCCACGCCTGGTTGAAGAACTCGGTGTTCAAACCAGAGACACAAGCGTCATTAATCAACAAACTGGTGGAAGACTCTAACCTTTTTTGCAAGGCCGTTGATGGGGCACTGGAGACGGCCAAGAAGGAACAGGAGCATTTGAAAACTTTGAATCAAATCACTCCAAGACCCTTTCAACAAAGAGGGGGGGGGTGTTCTCGCCGCTCCTTTCGTGGGCAGTCCTATTCTCGTTCCCCACACAACCAATACGACTTGGGGAACAATTGGTCCTCAGGACTGGGGTCTGCCTCCTCAAACCCATATCCACCCAGAGGACAACGTTGTGGTAAAGGAAGGTGTCGCAATGCCACCCCAGAGGCTCCCCGGTGGGCAACGAAATGCTGGTGCCACAGTGAAAACTGCACCGGAAACACTGGTGACGCGGTGCAGGCGTGCAGCAACAGGCTAGTGGAGGCCATAATTGGCCCAGCTGCACACCATGACCACTGTGAATGTTGAAAAGGACCACACCTACACACCTTGCAGCACAACCAGGCTGGCAGTCGCAGCAGCAGTCATGTAGCTGGGGGCCCTGCATGCAGGGATTCACATATGAGCATGAGTTGGACGAGGCTGACAAGCGGAAGAGGAGGGTGATGGCGGGAATGCAGAGGAACAATGGGCAGCAGGTAGCACCCCACAGGCAACCACCCATACCCCGCATAAAGGCCACACCCTGGACCTTGACAGATACACACCCTGTATCGCTTTGACGGGGAGACCATCACCAGCATAGTCTACCTAATCCAGGACAACATCCAGCATCCGGACCGCCATAACCCCCCCCTTGCTGAGGTTGTATCTGTGCTGCATTTTCTGGCCACTGGTACAGATCCACACACTGTGAGGGAGCTGCACAGGAGTTCCCTACCTGGTTTTCTCAAAGGTGCTAGTGCAGGTCCTGAATGCCCTCCTGCATCACGTGTCTGAGCACCTTGCCCTCTTCAGAACACCGGCCCAGGTCAATGCCACCAAAATACTATTCCATACCCTAGCAGGCATGCCCACTTTACTAGGTGCGCTGGAATGCACGCACATTGAGCTATTGGCCAGACATACCAATAGTATACCGCAACAGGAATCTGTTAAACTCGCTGAACTTAGTTTGTGTGTGATGCAGACCTCATAAATGCACACTGTAGTGTACGTCTTACTGGATCCACGTGCAACTCTGTGGTGCTGCGGTACACCACGCTCCCAGGGTACATGGCACAATAGAGCGGACCTGGCTCTTGGGTGAGTGAAAGTACCTGCACCCACCACACATAGCATGTGCACTGTGGAAGGGGGAAGGGTTGTCCACTGTCACCAGTGCATGTGCATTAGGCCACAGTATGTATGCAGACTGCATGCATGACCGGGAGGCCTTGGTTTGCCTGTGGGGCATGTGGAAATGGAATAACACACCATCACAATTTGGGCACAGATGGACAGGCACATCACATGGACCAAAGGTACCAGAATGCATCACTTCCATGTCACCTACCTCGGCATGTCCACACTGTGCACAACCCAAATTCCCTGCGTCACAACCATGTTGGACAAATCGGAGCAACTTCCCAACCAGTAGTGTCACAGCATGAAGCTAGGTGGTTTGCCTGTCAGAAGCGCACATATCTATATGCATGTTACAGGAATCTGAACAATGAAGGACCACAGAATTGCGAATGGAAGAGATGACTTATGTACATCATGCAAACCCAATTAAACATGGCGCCCATTGAAAATAATGGAGGTGTGTGTGTGTGTGTGTTGGCTTAGGGTAATGACCAAAGTGGGGGGTTATATGGGGCAGGGAATGTGGGGGCAAACTCACCTCCCCAAAGAGAAAAATGGGGGGAAAAAAATAGTCATCTGTGCCATTTTTCATGTCTTGCAGTAATCTATATGACAGACCTACATCCACACATGGCTTGCCACTACCACCCTATGACTGCCACCCCCCCTTGTGTCCCTCCCATGCAGGTGATTCCAGATACCCCTTGATGCCATGGTTAATGACACCTGTCAGGCACCCACAGAACAAGCATGCATACAACCGTGCGCACATCCGGACAAGGTGCAGACCTTCGGACTCCTGAAGGCAAGGTTCTACTGGCTAAGTAGATCGGGGGGTGCATTGATGTACAGTCCCGTGGGCAAGATCGTCCTGGCCTGTGCCATGTTAGACAACCTGTGCGTCGGGCATAGCATTCCCCTGGGCATGGCTCCAGCGGAGGGGGCCAACGGCAGTGACAGTGAGGCTGAGATGCGAGATACCACTGCACCATCGCAGGGATGACTTGGAGGGACGCAAAGCCAGATATGAACTCATCAGGAATTACTTCTAGCCACAGAGCACAAGCACATGGCCTAGGCCATACATTATTTTTGCAAGTGTGTATGTCCAGTCATGATTTGCAATGCAACACCTGGTGCATTTCAAACCTATTTGTGGAATTGTACTTGTGAACCAACACTCTCTCCCCAACTATCCCTGCCTACACACACTCCCCAACTAACCCTCTCCACACAGCCTCCCCAACTCGTGTAATGTCTAGATGCTCCCATGCCACACGTGAGTCCAGGGTTTATTTATTCACCCTCTTGCCACATGACCTGCCCTTGTGGTGCGTTGCAGACCGGCGCCACAGGCTGCTTCTTTGTATTGAACTAGCGGGTGTGGAGCTGGGTAAGGGCATGCACGACTAGTCAATGACCCGTTGATTCAGGGCCGCCTGCAGGGACATTGATTGCGACTTGGCTATGGTCGAAATGGCACCATCCCCCTCACCCGCCCTCCTGCCCCCCCTTTACAGACCCTCCTAGCCAGGTGGACAATGGCTGACATTGTATATTCCAGGGCACGTGCACTGCGTTGCCCAGTGGCCTGCACACACTCCCGGATTTGCTGGGCCTCGGTACGCAGCAGTACCGCCTCCTCCCGCATCAGGCGGGACTCCTCCAGGTGCTGCTGCACCAGGCCTGTCAATTGCTCATTGCATACCTCCACACAGCCATCCATGTCCCTGACACTTGGGAAGCACTGGTATGGGGGGGGTTTGGGAGGGTTGTGCAAGTTACCAGGGCTGAAATCTGGCTGCTATATGGGGTGTGGTCTGTGGTGTATCCCGTGGAGTTACCAGCATCCTGAGCAACATAGTCGGTGGAGTCACGCTGCCAGATCCTAGCACAGGGGTTGGTATTATGAAAGGATCACATGAGAGGTCGTTATCTGGGAATTGTGGTGACCCCATCGGTAGAAACACAGTATCCTTCGCTTATAAATTAGGAAGACCACAATTCCTGATTCCTTAATGGTTGATTTTCATTTTATAAATCGGACCGATTTTATTTTTATTTATTCTTTTTCTTGTATCGCGCATCACGGCCAAAGGCCTCGAATGAGGGACCTACAGACCAAAAAGAAGAATGGGTCAGGCACCGGGTATCGGGTCGAAGAGAGAGGGCTCGGTCCTTAAGTTTGGTTTTTACTGTCTTAACGTTAGCAATGCATGGAACCTTACTTTTACTGTTCTTAATTGAGTTGCACAAGACTGGTGCCAAAACATTAAAACTCGTTCCTCCAAAGTTTTTTAATTTGTGTTTTGGGGATAGTACGTTTGTTGTAGTGTAGGGTTGTCAAAGCAGGTACCTTTATGTATACGCTTTATCGAGTACTTTGGTGCTTTACCTGATGAGCATTTGTAAGTGTGAGAATTGTGTGTACAGACGGGGAGCAAGTGCAGAGATCTTCAGCCTCTGTTATGCAGTCCCTTCTATTTTTCCTGCATGCAGCTCTCAGTTCTGTTCTCAACCACCGGAAGAATTTTCAAGTTTTTATTGTGGTGTCAGCAGTAGTCCATGCGTGTATTGACCAGTGCAGCGGCCAGTGATGACAGATTAGTCATGAATAGATAAGGTTTGATTTGCTTCAGAGGCTTCACCTGCGAAACGTGCTTTTCCATAGTCATCCCGGAATCGAGAACTCCTTGGGTTTTCACATGGGGGCTGCCCGGAATAGAACAGTTGGCTATTTTCAGATGGCTGTAGTTTATATCCAAATTTTTTCAGCTGTTTATCCGAACCTACGAGCGTCAGCTTTGTTTTTGTCATTATTGACGGCAGTAGAATTAACCATCATCCAATTTTGGATTAGGTGATATAGTCTGTTGACCGTAGCGGTGTCAGTTTGTTTGTTACCTGTAAGCTTGAAGACCATCTGAGTGTCAACGGCATAATTAGTATATTTAATGCTGACGTCCTCCAGCAAGTCAGAGTGGTCGTGTGTAAACATTAAAATGTGTGGGCGAAGTCCTGCGTCTTGGGAGACACTGCATACCAGTAGCTCAGGTAGGGCATGAAACCCCCTTATGCGACCCTAGCTGATCTTGGGCTCAAAAAGGATGCCATCCATGGTGTGATCAGAGCAATTTGTGACCCTAACCAGCCTCTCGAACATCCGAGAATTATCGACTAAATCAAAAGCTGTGGAGAGGTCCAACAGCATAAGCAGGGCGACCCCCACCATAGGCTCCCTTTCAGCCAGGTTGTCTCCATGCATGGAAGGAAAACCGGATGATGTGCTCCCTTCTTCCCTGCAAAACATTGAGCGTAATAACATTCACGCCTCAAATACACATAATTATAATTTAACATCTTGTTGCTCTTGATATTGTTGTTTTTGACAACAGTCCTATGGACTACAACGCCTCAAGTACAGCGACGAGGGAGGAGTTAATGGGGATTGAAAGCAACCCCAAGTCAAATACGCAGGCTAGTTAAAGTGGAGATCTGCTATGCAGGACATTTAAAAATGGCTTGCACTTTCAAGTCGGCTTCGGAGAGCTGATTAGCAGAGCGGGAAGCAGAGCTGCGAGTGAAGGCAGACGTACAGGAACAAACCGTGCAGCAGAAGGCAGAGGTTTTCAAGCCTGTCAACAAATATATGTATTCCTGCCAGTATCTTGAAGAAAGATACTACGCTTAAACAATAGAGACTAGTGTAAGAATCTAACCTAGTTTTACCTTGCCAAGTCTCCTTATTTTTTGCGGGTCCATAGACGATAGGTCTGAGAGAGGTCGCCAACCAAACATGCAGTGAATGAACATTAAGGGTGCAAGGGATAAGGAAGGAGAGGAGCCTCTCTGGATCAATGATGCTCCTTAAAACAGTATAATCAAAACTGTTTCTTTATTTTTCCTTTAAATTGGTACGTTTCACTTATTCAAAATGCACCAACATTAAGGAAGTAAAACAAAGCAAAGAACAACACAAATGAAAGTCTATACTTGCATCAATTATGCTTCATTGATGGTGGTGGTGTATATAAAAAATTAGAGTTCACAGTAATACATAAGTAATAAATACAGGTGTTTACATTCAATCAAACCAAGTAGTGTTTAGTACATAAAAATGACATAAGAACAACAATGCTAATACATTTTCACAATTTCAAAGCAAAATTCAATGCCTTTAGTGCATGCTAAAGTTCAGAGGGTGTCAGTTTCCCTCACAATATGTTTCTTTTGGATAGTGTTCGAGGATCATGGGGTAAAAGATATCTTTGCCAACCTGAAAGATGGTGACAAACAAAATCTAGAGACAGGGGACTTATTAATTGTTATGGTTCCCTGAAATCTTCACGTTTCGGCCGTCATGGAGTCTATCGAGACCGCCTTCATCGGGGTGTCAAGTCAAGGACCCTGTATGGAAGTACATTAAAAAAAAAAAGGGTGTGGGGGTTGAGCGGGGACCTTCCAGAAGGTGCCTGTAAATACTAGCCACTAGTGCTTAATATTTTGTTCTCTAAGGCCTGGATATTAATTTACCTGCCGGGACTAGAATCCCAAGTGCTGAGTTTGGTCATCAATGGAGTACATGCCAGACGAGTAAAGTGATCACAGTGGAGGTGGATCAAGGTGAAGCCCCTTAGGCCTTCCTTGAACCTGGTCTTGACGTGCCGGTTTCAACCCAAATGGTATCCTGTGAAGTAGATTGTAGCGTGTGAGTTGGACCATATACATTTTAGGTTTAGAAGTTATAGTTTCACTATTTTACCTGTGATTCTTGTTCCCCATGTATGGTCAAATCCATCCATATTCTGATATCGAAACGGTGGGGATGAGTCCTCTCCAAATATTGGGAGGCAAGTTGAACACACGTGGTGTCCTGCGGAGTGGACAATAATGTGCCAACATACTGTTAAAAATCCATCCTCTTACTGGATTTATGAAAAACATGTTCAAGTTGCACTGGTTACCTGTCGTCGTAGTTGCCAGTGGCAATAGAAAACAATCTGTTCTCCAATCTTTAATCTATGGGGAGAATTCCTCTCAGTCTGCTACGTGTTAGCTGCTCTGGGAAAACAGAAGCCAAGTAGCCAGGATTTGAGACATGCTCTAACATGCTCTAATTTAAGACTGTGTGTGCAGACTGATACCAATATTGCCCCTCTTCCATATCAATCCTACTTGCATTGTGTGTGGGTCTTTACTGGATGTGCTCCAAATAACTGTATAAAAGTATGCGAGTGTGAGGCTGTCCTGCCAACATTTCCTATTCATGTTGGCAGAACCAGCGTGCTTCCCCAAGATGCACGTTGATTAAGTCTGTGCATGCTAAGTTTAAAGAGGCGCTCTGGAATATAGTGTATGTACCCCAGATACTACTGTTGCAAGAACAATCCCGCTTACCTGATCCTATTAGAAGGGCGGCAAGAGGATCTGGGCGCTGGACCGTCTGTGATCGGCTGGCAACAGTGTTTGCGCCTAGGCAAGTGTTAACCTGTTGCCATGGTGATGGTGCGTGCGCGGCATCCGCTCCCTATTGGGGCGTATCCGTGAGCTCAGGAATCCAAAGCTGTGACAGCCGTCGGCAGCGGGCGGCTCCTCAGCTGGTCCTGTTGCTATGGTGCTAATGTTGGTGCGACGAAGGTGTGGTGCTGCAAAAATGTTGCAGGGGCTGTCAAAATGTTGGTAAGCCTCTGAGGCCTGCAGTATCACTTGCTGTGTATTGGACATGAAGTTGGGTGGAAAGTAGAGGTTTTCAAGATGCCACTTAGCCTTTCTTACCGAGTGACGGGAGACCCAGGGAAGCGTGGCAGGCACCAGGGAAAAATCAGACGGAATCTGGGTGGGCTGTACTTATGTTTCAGTAGTTTCAATTGTTTGGTTCTCAGTGTTGTCGGAGCACACCTTGAGACTTTGGCACAAGGTTGCTAATAATTGAAAAAGAAAGAGAACTAGACCACAGTCTGTTTCTAGGCGTGTTCTTGTTTCACTCTCCTATGGCGTTGCAATCAAATTCGCAGACATATATATATATTTCTGATGTTTGTTAATCTGCTTAGAATCACATGCTGTGCATAGGTCCGACATCCAGTGGTCACTGCGGAGTATTGCATTTTGTTTTTCGTAGTCGAAAAGGGGACGTCGACAAGGCGTGTCTGTAACACTATCCCTATAGTGACGTGCGTTGTACCCATAATCCCTCACGCGTCGAGGTCCCTCAGATTGTTTTTTTCCGCCCAGCTTCTGGTCGCTTTACGCGGAGCTCCTAGAGAGACATTGCAAATGCTTACTACGGACCTCGGTCCTTAATTATACTTATTATATTGTTAAAGATCCCTCCCCTCGACGTTAGCTGTGAAGCTGTTTCTCCGCCGAGCAAGTTTTCGACGGAGGGGAAGAGATGGAGGAGATCCTTCGGCGCTGCCGAACACGTGGCCTGGCCTCGCCGGCCAACATACAGTAGGGAGAGTGGGGGTTTGAACTTTATCTTCTCTTTGAGAATGTCTTTCTTTCTCCCCTATCTTTCCCTTGGGGTTGTTATCACCAGTTATTATTGCCTCAGCTATGGAGAGGACACCTTTTAAGTTTTGCCCACTCTGTAGGGGCAAATACACTTGGAAGGACAAACACAAGCTCTGTAATCGTTGCTTGCCCCTCGATCATAAGGAGGACAGCTGCGCGGCCTGTAAGCTCTTGAAACCAAGAACTCTTAAAGAACGCAAAGTTAAGAGGTGGGCGGACTACGCTATGTCGAAGTCAGTTTCCTCACCCGTCGCCGCTGTTACAGAAAGTGATGAGGAGGGTGATAACTCGACGTCCGTTACGGAAGTCATTAACCCCCAGAAGGAGCGCTCGCGCTCCTCGACGTCCGTCCCCGGCCCCAACGGGCTCGGCTCACGCCCTGCTCATGGGGATGGACACCCCGGCGACAAGGACGCACACAGAACCCATAGGCCTAAGCACACAACCCACGGCTCTTCTTCGTCGAAGACGAAGGATCCATCAGCACCGAAGGGGACGCAGGGCACTTCGGCGTCTACCTAAGACCGTAAGGGTCTCGAGCCCCACCCGCAAACGCAGTTGCGACCAGCGATTGGGCTTTCATCAAACACGGGCACTACCCCAAAATCATCCGACGTAACGCTCCATAGAGCGGCTGTCGAGGAACAACGCGTAACGCAGGCAACGTCAACACCAGAGTCCTCTACTGACAACCTTGTTGTCGAGAGCCTGGCGAGAATTGTTTCCGAAGACAAACGTAAGCGGACGACGAAACAAACGTCGAATACCGCACAAAAAGCTATGGAAACGCCGAAAAAGCACAACAGTAGCCTGGAACTCCCCCCTTCATCTAAGGGCACTTCAGAACTACCGGAGGGCTTTTCAGAGGGCGACGGAAGCCTTTCTTCAACATTGTGGGAACGTTCTAAGCGTTTTGAAGGTGAAAACACTGGTTTCCCCCCTCTAGACTATTCAGGGGTCCCCCATGAGACCCTTGAAAGACTCCATTCTTGTATGGAGAAAATGGAAAGGTTTTTGGGAAACCAAAACCCACCCACACCCAAAAGACCAAGAGAATGCCCCCAGGATGACCCTAGGGTCAAAATTCCTAGGCTGTTTCCCCCTTCTACAGACGTATATGACCTCACTGAAGAGGAGCAATACCTCCAGGAAGATGAGTGTTTGGGTGGAGATTAAGAACATGAGGAAGAGGGGTTTGAAGAAGATCCTTACACTAGTGCAGGAGCTTCCGAAGAAGATACAGCTACCTCGCAGCCCTGGGAATCCCCATCAGTGCAGCCTTGGCAATCCCCATCAGTGCACTCAGACCCTGATGTCGTTCACCCTTCTCCTCCCAAGGATTCACCTATTGGAAACACCTCTTCCATAGATGACCAACCTTCACTTAATGCACTATTGCGCAAGGCAGCAGCGCATTTTGAAATAGACACAGGGGAGACTCTTCCTGACATAGACTTTGTAGAGAAAGTTATTAAAGAAAAAGCCCCTGTTAGTCTGTCTATTCCGCTCCTGGCTTCTATGAAGAGAAGAATAACTCCTTCCCTTTCCAATCCTGCCTTAGTCAGAAGGGTCAACCCTCGGATAGAAAAGCTCTTCAGCCCTTCGCCCTCTGACCCTTTGTACATCAGAGGCCATTCTATTCTGGACTCCCTCGTAGTTACTAATACAAGGAAAAGAGCAGGGGTACCACTATCCACTAGTGAGGCACCACCTGACAAAGAGGGCAAAAAGCTCTATGCACTTGGGAAGAGAATCACGACGTCCGCCGCCTTTTCAACTAGGATTGCAAATAACAATTCCCTACTAGCTAGCTACGCAGATGCACAGTGGAGCAAGCTGCGCAGCGATGCAGAGGACGCACCAGAACCCCTGCGTTCACGCCTGTTATCTACAATCTCAGAGGGAACTCTTGTAAACCAGGGCATCGTAAAGAACTCCTTAGATGCCGCAGCGACGGCTGGCCGTTCCCTGGTTCAGGGAATACTTCTCAAACGCCATGTCTGGCTGCGCAATTCGGGATTTAAGCCGGAAACCCAGGCTTCCCTGATAAATAAGCCCATAGAACAAACACATCTGTTTGGGAAAGCAGTTGATGAGGCCCTAGAACATGCGAAGAAAGAGTTTGATACCATCAAGACTCTTGACCAAATTTCTAGGCCCCCTAACGGACGCGGCTATGGCAATAGACGCTCCTTTCGTGGCCAACGCCAGCAGCAAAACCAACAGCAATTTTACTCTGCTACCAACTGGCCCTCTAACCAGGGTAACAACACCCAGTTCAGTCAAAGAGGCCAACGCCGTGGCAGAGGAAGAGGTCGTGGCTCCAGCGCCAAAGGTTCCACGCCCAATACCAACAAATGACCCGAAGATTCGGGTCCCCTCCCATGCATCACCGGTCGGGGGCCGGCTAACATCGTTCCTTTCAGCATGGGAGGGAATATCGTCAGACCGCTGGGTATTATCCACCATAGCCCACGGATACTGCATCGAATTCAACGGTTCCCCGAAGTACAGACCCCCACGGAACCGACGCATGACACCGGAACATTCTTCTTCAAGAAGTAGAAGAGCTACTGAAAAAAGAAGCTATAGAGGCTGTCCCCCTATCTCAGGTAACAGAAGGTATTTATTCAGTGTACTTCCTTGTACCCAAAAAGGACTTAACCATGTGCCCTGTATTAGATCTGCGCCCAGCGAACAAGTTTGTCAAACCCCAAAAGTTTCGTATGGTGACCTTGCAGGAAGTAATCCCACTGTTATCACAAGGGGATTACATGACAACACTGTACATGAAAGATGCATACTTTGATATTTTAATGTTGCCAGCGCACAGAAAAATACCTCAGGTTCGAGATAGAGATAGAGATAGGGATAGCATCTGCACCAAGGGTATTCGCGAAAGTACTGGCAGTGGCAGCGGCCCACCTGCGCAGGTTATCCATCCCGGTATACCCTTACCTCGACGACTGGCTCATAACAGGGGATTCTAACGAAACATGCTTCTCCAATACCCAAAAGACTGTAGACCTTTTGTTCCAACTGGGCTTCTCCATCAACGAAAAGAAGTCCAGCTTAGACCCCAGCCAAATCAAACAATTCCTAGGGGCTCTAATTCGAACAAAGGACGGCCTCGTCTTCCCCTCCAACGAGAGGGTCCAAAATATGCTGTTTCAGATACCCCATTATGTGGCAGGTCGAGAGGTGACGGTACGCAAAGCAATGCGCTTGCTAGGGATGATGGCATCATGTATTTATTTGGTACCTCACGCGCGCCTGCGCATGCGCCCAATGCAAGAGTGGCATAACAGCCAGTGGTGTCAGGCCAGCGGACAATGGGACGATCTAGTGGTGGTCTCGCAGGCCTTGGTTCTCTCGCTACAGTGGTGGACAAAAGAAAACCTGTTATTAGGGAAAACTTTTGCCACACCCGCAGTGGAAGCCACTTTAACCACAGACGCATCCCTTACAGGATGGGGGGCTCACCTATCCCATCAGACTGCTCACGGAGCGTGGACTCAGAGTTTAGCATCCAAGCATATAAACCTGCTGGAACTACTAGTGGTGTTCAAAGCACTGAAAGCCTTTCAGGAACACCTACAAGGAAAGACAGCGATGGTCCTCACAGACAGCACCACAGCCATGTACTACCTCAACAAGCAAGGGGGCACTCACTCTCCAGGACTGTCCAAGCTGTCGCAGAACATCTGGAAGTGGGCTCTCAAACACATGTTCCTACTATCACAACATGTACCAGGGGAACTCAATCTGCTAGCAGACAAACTCAGCAGAGACTTCCCCCTGCCCGTAGAGTACGAATGGCGGTTACAAGAAGACATCGTCTTCGACGTCTTCACACAGTGGGGTTTCCCAGAAATAGACCTGTTCGCAACTCTGGAAAACTCTCAATGCCAAGATTACGCCTCCCAGGTACCCCCAGAACCAGTCCAAGGGGAACGGCCTATCGATTCCATGGTCAGGGAAATTTGTTTACGCTTTTCCCCTGACTCCCCTTCTCAACAAGATAGTGCACAAGATGCACCAGGAACAAGTTACCATGATACTGGTGGCCCCTATGTGGGCCCGACAGCCATGGTTCGCTCACTTGTTGAAGATGTCTCTATCTCCTCCAGTGAAACTGCCCTGCCCGTACAACATGCTGTCACAAGACAGGGGCAGGACACTGCACCCATGCCCTCAGACCATGAACTTAGCAGCCTGGCTCCTGGGGTCATAGAATTTGGACATTTACAACTTCCACAGAGGTGCATGGACATCCTCAGAGAGGCCAGAAAGCCTAACACTCGTCACTGCTATTCTAGCAAATGGAAAAGATTTGTCATCTGGTGTATAGGGAAGAGTATCAACCCCGTTGACTGCTCTCCCACACAAATTATTCTGTACCTGACCCATTTATTGGGCTCGGGTCTAGTATTCAATTCTATTAAAGTACACCTGGCAGCGCTTTCGGCTTACACCACTTCACAACTCAAAGTATCGTGGTGGAAGATCCCAGTAATCAAAGCCTTCATGGAAGGGGTAAAGAGAATACACCCTCCAATAGCAAACCCAGCTCCTAGCTGGGATCTAAATGTGGTACTCACCAGGCTCATGGGGTCACCCTTTGAACCCATGCACAAGGCAACTCTTAAAGATGTCACTCTTAAGACTGCTTTCCTAATCGCTATTACCTCCATTAGGAGAGTAAGTGAACTACAGGCCCTTTCGGTTTTAGACCCCTTTGTAACAGTTCACAAGGATAAAGTGGTTCTACGCACACACCCAAGGTTCGCACCGAAATTCATCTCCAAATTCCATGTCAACCAGTCTATAGAACTACCAACGTTCTTTCAAAATCCTTCAAATCTAGGAGAAAAAAGCCTGCATACACTTGATGTGCGCAGAGCTGTCATGTTTTACATGGAAAGAACTAGTCCACCGAGAAAGACTAACCAGTTCTTTGTTTCGGTGGCAGCAGGAAGAGAAGGAGATGCAGTTTCAAAATCCACTATATCTAGATGGATTGTACAATGCATCACTCTGTTACACTCTTGCTAAGAGAGAACTACCCTTCAAGCCAAGAGCACACTCTACTCGAGGCACTGGGGCATCCATAGCATTCATTGCAAATGTTCCCCTTGAGTCCATCTGCAAAGCGGCAACCTGGAGTTCTGTACACACCTTTACAAAACACTACTGTCTAGATGCCCACTCTAGATCTGATTCCCAGGTGGGACAAGCAGTATTAAGACATCTTTTCTCTACTGTTCCTTCTCACAACCCACCTCCAACTCCGGGTACTGCTCGCTAGTCTATGCACAGCATGTGATTCCTTTTTTTTTTTTTTTTTTTTAACTTCTTTTTATTGACTTGACAGCACAACAAAGAAAAAACAGAGGGAGCCACATGGCACCAGTGCAGAAAGCGCGCAATGAAAATTCTTTAGGCAATACAATTCGTATCAAAGAAGTGACCTTTTAGGAAAACCGAGAATACAGGTTATTAACACATATATTTTAACATGACATCCACTATGGGGGACCGCCTGGGGAGGCAGTGGCGGAAGTTGATGGTGAGGCCAGGGCAGCAATATAGTCTCGCAATTTCAGCCAGACATCCCTCGGCCTGGAGCGGGAGCGCTGCATCGCACTCCAGGACTGCTCGGTGTCGTGAGCCCATGTGACCGAACCAAGCCATTGTGTATAGGTAGGCGCTCTAGGGCGGAGCCAACATAATAATATACAGCGAACTGCCAGCAGCATACAGAGACCTGCCAGTTTCCTAGAGTCACGAGACAACTGAGGGAAATCATGGAAAAAACAATGCAGTGGGGTAGGGGTTATCGGGTGTTCTAGAATGTCGGATAATGTAGAGCAAATATCTAGCCAAAATTGGGCTAACCGGGGGCAGAGCCACAGCATGTGCATGTAAGAGGCTTGGTCTGCGCCACACCTGGGACAGGAGGGGGGGTTAGCATCGGAGATACGATGAAGTCTCATAGGTGTATAATGATACCTGTGCAGGATTTTGAATTGGATGAGTTTAAATTTAGTGTTGTAGGAAACCTCGTGAGTGCGGGCGCACATACGAGCCCACCTCATCAGTGATCGCCGAGCCGAGATCCCGCTCCCATTTGCGACGAAGCTCGGTGAAGTGGGGGGCCGCTCTGGACTGAAGTAAGGTGTAGAGCCTCGACACTTTGCCTGTGAAGGAAAGATAGGAGCAGAGCTCCTCTACTATCGGTTCATCGGGAGGCAAGGCGGGGAAGTCTGAATATCTGGCTTTAAGGTGTCCACGGAGTGACGAGTACTGTAGCCACACCGAGGGTCAGCGCCTGAGTGAGGGGGGAAGGTCAGACCATTCTATAAAATTCCCCTGCTCAAAGGCATCGCGCAGAGTCAGGAAGCCTGCAGTAGCCCAGCGGTTGACCACTGAGAGTGGAACGTGCGGGACACCGGGCAAGAAGTTCCACAGTGGGAGGTCCCCGTGGAACGGGCTGGGAGTGTCAACCATGGTCCAGAATTTGGAAAGGGCCAGGGATGTGCTGGTCACTGGATTCGCAGAGTTCGGATCAGGAAGGATCGGTTGGAGGGTCAGGGAACCTATCACCCGGTCAGACAGACAACTTCTCAAGGCGAACATGTGGGGGGGGGGTCGACAGTGTTGAACCAAAATGCCGCAAACTGTGACTGGGCCACCACCCAGTATCTGACAAAATTGGGAGCGCCGAAACCACCTAACGCCTTAGGGGCGGATAGCGTGGAGAATTTGAGGCGGACAGCTCCGGAGTGCCACAGGAAGGTGTTACATATGCTGCGAAGCATTCGAAAAAAGTTATCCCCTGGCCAAAGAGGTAGATTAGTAAATCGGTACAGTAATTGGGGTAATACAATCAATTTCAGTATACCAATCCTGCCCGCAAGCGAGAGGGGGAGTTTAGTCCAGCTGGTGGCCTTAGCCTGAAGGGTAGTTAGATAGGTGTGGAAGTTGTCATCGCGCAGCTGGGGTGTGTGCCGGGAGACCACCACACCTAGGTAGGTGAAGCTATTGGGACACCAGTTGAACCCATGAAGCTCGGGGGGAGCCTGTGTGAAGTCTGTGAGCGGAAACAATACAGATTTAGAACACTTAATCCTCAGACCGGATATGTCACCGAAACGGGCCACATCCCTCAGTATGGGCAGAAGGTTGGCTACAGGGGATCGGACATACAGGAGGGTATCGTCTGCGTAGAGGGAGATTATGTCGGTCTGGCCAGATGTGCGCAACCCTCTGTGCGAGTGCAACTGTCTAATCATGTCAGCAAAGGGCTCCATGGCAATTGCAAAGATAAGCGGGGAGAAGGGGTATCCCTGGCGTGTACCTCTAAAAATGTGGAGGGGGGAGGAGCACCTACCTTCTGTGCGGACTTTGGCGGACGGGGCGGTGTAAAGGAGCTTTATCCAGGTGCAAAAGTTAGGACCGAAGTTACATTTCTCTAGAACACACCATAGGTATCTCCCATGAGACTGAATCAAAAGCTTTTTGCATGTCCAATGCAGCCGCCACAGCCTGGGTGGCAGGGTCGATCCTAGTGATCACATTGAAAAGTCTCCTCAGATTTAGGGAGGTGGATCTGCCGGGGACGAAGCCGGCCTGATCTGGATGGATAATGTGGGACATGTATGGGGCTAAGCGGTTAGCAAGTAGCTTGGCAAATATCTTAATGTCACTATTAATCAGAGAGGGGGGACGGTACGAGCCGCACTGCGTAGGGTCTTTTCCTGGTTTAAGGAGCACTGTAATCAATGCCTCCCGGAGGGACGGTGGGAGAATGCCCCTGTCGCACGATTGTTCCCAGAGCATTAGTAGGTGCGGCGCCAATTGGGTCTTGAATAGCTTATAGAAGTCCATCGGGATCCCATCGGGGCCGGGGGATTTACCGGATGCCAGTGACTCAATGGCCTCAACAATTTCCTCTAAGGTGAAAGGCTTCTCGAGGGAGGCGCTAGTGTTGTCCGACAAAACTGACAGAGGAAAACTCTCTAAAAAGGAGTTAATGTCGGAGACCTGGGAACTGTCTACCTCCGAGTACAGGGAAGTGTAGAATGCGAGGAACTCGGAATTGATGTCCTGAGGGGAGGTGGCAAGTGTGCCATCTGGTCTGGAAATGGCCGGGATATGAGGGGCCCCGAACTCGCGGCGCAATAGTCTAGCCAGCATTCTGCCGGGTCGTTCACCCTCACCATATTTTCTCGCTGATTGGGGGGAATCTAGGAACCTGACCTCGTGCTCAGCAAGGCCACGAAACTTGTCCAACTCAGAGCCCAGGAGCGCAAGTGTGGCCGGGGAGTGGTCATCCGCGTATTGGGATTCATAGACGGAGAGGGCCGATTCGCAAACAGCGATATCGGCCCGAATGTCCCTAAGTATGCCACTGCACTTGGAGATGTCAACCCCTCTAGTGTGTGCTCTAAAGGCCTCCCATAGCACCGCGTGTGTTGGGACAGAGTGTAAGTTAAACTCGAAATATTCCTCGATAGAGGTCTCAAGCTCAGACACAAAAACTTGGTCAAGAAGCGAGTGGGGGCTCAGCCTCCACTGTCTAGTTTTATTGGGATCTAATCCCCAGTTCAAAGAGATTAGTACAGGTGAATGGTCCGATAGCGTCCTGGGGAGTATGGCTAAGTGGGTGATGCATCTAACGAGTATATCTGTGACGAGCCACCTATCTATCCTGGAGTGGGAGTCATGCACTGAGGAGTAGGAGTATGTACGGTCATCGGGGTACATCAGGCGCCAGGCGTCTACCAACGGCAAGCGGGGGAGCGAGGTAAGGATGGAATATGCTGACCTAGAGAGTTGGCGGGGGCGAGAACCCGATCTATCAAGGTTGACATCTAGTATCGTGTTGAAGTCACCGCCCCATAGAATGGGAATTAGAGGGTAGCTCTCGAGCAAAGTGGCCAGGTGGAGGTAGAAGTCAGGGTCGTCGATGTTGGGACCATATATGTTCAGAATGGCAATTTCCTGTTGCTGCAATATACCGGTGATGAGCACAAACCTACCGAGTGGGTCTGTGTGAGAGTGCTGACATGTAAACTTCAGGCTTTTATGTATTAGGGTGAGGGTGCCCCGGCTCTGGGTGGAGTAATTTAGTATAATACCTCTGGGGGCCCCATTGCTTGGCAAACCGCTCAGTGTTCGGAGCGAGCGTGAGTTTCCTGCAGGCACAGGATCTTCACTCCGTGGCGCTCGGCGTGAAGCTGAATCTGTCGCATCTTTTTATGGTTGCCCAGACCCCTGACGTTCCAACTCATAAGAGTTGTATCAGCCATACTTGAAGGGGTGATGGTGGAATAGATAAGAGTGGATTCTAGTAAGGTGAACGGTGTGTACCCATGGAGTATGCGGTCCTCCGACCATATGTGTGAATTGATTGCACGTGGTGCCTCTGAAGGCTGTCAAGAGTTTTACAAACCATAACATTCCCAAATTACCTCCCACCCACATCCCTCCCCCAATCGGAAGGACGAGACCCAAACACAACCACAACAAACGTAAACTTTTAGGCATCCACGCCAGGGGGTCTGCTTGCGGCCGGGCAATGGCGCGCTGGACCGGGAGAGCATAAGGAGAGTTATGCTACGTAGTAGGATTAGGCAGGGCATTTAGAGTGTATGCGGGTTACCTCGGGTCCAGATCTGTGAAAAAGTGGGCCCAGCAGAGGTTGGGATGTCGCCGTGTGATAGGACGTGGTAACCACATAGTTGGGTGTGTATTTAGCTAGAAGGGACATGGGTCCCACGGTCACAGCGAGCAAAGTGAATGGAGTGAAATGTCGGGTGACTCCGGGAAGGGACCCCTGAGAGATGGTAATTACAGTGAGCGGGACAGTAGCAGGGTGCGAAATACACCGAGACAGATAGGAGATGAAACGACATCAGCAACATGAACTACTATAAAGTACGATGAATAGGGGCCATCGCGCGGGGGGGAGCGCCGTGGCGGCCCCACCCCGCGGGCCAATTACAACAGAATCATTGAGAAACCATACAACCCATATCAACATTGTCTACATCAACCCGGAAAGTGTTCATCTATAAATTTCGAGGCTACTTCGGGGATAGTGAAAAAGTGTGTTTGATTAGAGTGTACAATCCTCAGTTTGGCGGGAAAGAGCATGGAGTACTTGACCCCTAGGTCCCGGAGTCTCTTTTTCACCGCAAGGAAGGTCTTACGTTCCTGCTGCACAGCCACAGAGTAATCCGGGTACAAGTGTATCCTTGCAGCCCCAAGATGAAGCTCGCCCTTGGCCCTGGCCGCCCGGAGTAGGGCATCGCGGTCACGGAAATTGAGGATTCTGGCAATGATAGGGCGGGGTGGGGCACCGGGCCTGGGTCTAGGGGCCAAAGAGCGGTGAGCTCGCTCCACTGCGAATTGTGCCGAGAGGTTGGGGCTATCCAGGAGGGTCAAAAGGGTGCGTTCCACGTAGTCCTCCATGGGCTCCCTGATATCGTCCTCGGGAATGCCAACAATGCGTAGGTTATTCCGCCTGGAGCGGGATTCAAGGTCGTCGTTTTTCTTTTCGACCATAGAGACCCGGTTGGTCAGGGTGGTCACAGCTGTGCGAAGGGAGACCAGGTCGTCCTCTGCGGTGCTGACCCTAGTCTCGATCTCGGCGACCCTGCTGTCTGTTTTTTCGATATGGGCCTTTATGGAAGAGATGGTCCCGTTCATATCGTCCAGCTTAGTGTGGAGCGCGGTAAAACCCTCTCGCATGTATTCCATCATTTTCTCCGAGTCGTCTGAGGTAGAGGGCATTGCAATGACTGGCGCCTCTTCGGCTAGCGGCTTGGAGGGAGTTTTAGCAAACATATTTAGCGGGGCCTGCCTCTTGTTAGAACCGGCTCCTTTGGTCATGGCGATAGGACGCGTCTGGTGTCCAGGATCAGATGCAGGTGTGGCAGGAGGCCTTCCAATAGGCGACCCGTAGGGCGGCCAGGTGGGGAGGAGGGAAGGTATGGAGAGCAGCTGACGAGTTTGGGGGAGAACCAGGGGTCCCCAACAGAGAACAGCGGGTGAGACCGCCGGGTCCAGGACCAGTGGGGTAGATCTGAAGTGAGGCTGCCAGTGGTGTGTAGGGGGAGCTCAGTAATTGTAGGGGGTTAGGACCCCTGCTCCAGGAGTGCTCTGGGGTTATTGGCGGCCGCCGGCAGAAGCCTGGGAGTGCTGGAGAGCCCACGGAGTTGGTTAGTAGTGGGTCGGCTGGTGAGGAGAGCCAATTGTTTGTGGGCCAAAAGTAGCGCTGAGAGGGGTATTACACGAGGGCCGCCCAGCAAGGGGATCAGATCCAGAGTTGGGGGAGGGGGACGGGTGCAGGTGAGATGGAGGCCGGAGAGAGCTGTGGTGTCCCAAAATAAGTGTCCGCTGGGGCTCAGGAACCAAGGTCAGTGCAGGCCGAGAACACAGGAGCGGGCAGGGGGCAGCACCGTGGTAAGCGTGGCCCGTAGGCTCGGTCGCAGCCCAGGCCCGCAGCAGACGGGAGCAACACCAAGCGGGCCCCCCCCGAACCCCCCTACCTTGTCGCGGATCAGAGAGGGCGCGCCCCGCTGGAGGGGGGGGCGCCGCAGGTAAGCAGGTATCGGAGAAGCAGGTGTCCGCGGTGGGGGGTCCGCTCCCCGCGGCTCGAGAGAGGGGGCCAGGCAGTACGGCGTCACGGGTGCCGCAGGTAGGGGGGGCGCCGCAGGTAAGCGGAACGGAGAAGTGGGTGTCCGCGGTGAGGGGTCCACTCCCCGCGGCCCGCGACAGGGAGCCAGGCCGTATGGTGTCATGGGCGCCGCGGGAGCCGGACCATACAGGCTGCCACAGGTCCAGGCAGGGTGCGTGTGATCCACAGGAGGAGCGATGAGGCCGAGGATGGAGCGCGGGAGCCGGCCAGCCCCGGCCGGCGAGGAGGACTCTGGCGCCCCTCCCCCACAGCAGCCCGCAGCGCCGCGTCCTGAAGTGGATGGGAGAGCCGCAGCCGGTGGAGCCGCGTGCGGGCAGCCAGGCGCAATAAGACCCCGGCAGAGTAGAGGGCAGCAGTACGGTCCACAGGAGGGGCCGCGGGGGCCAGAAATCCGCAGTAGTGCAGCGGATGCGTTGAAGATGAAGCACCGCCCGCACACGGGAGGATAACCAGAGCAGAAGAGTGCTTTTCAAGGGATTGTACGCTCTTCCAGCTCGGAGCTCCGCAGCTAGGCGGCCATCTTACTTCGGCGCAACAGCGCCCCCCACAGCATGTGATTCTAAGCAGATTAACAAACATAAGAAGACAATGCATTACTTACCGTAAAAGCATTTCTGATGGTTGTATCTGCTTAGATTCACATGCGCCCACCCTTCCTCCCCGCTCGGATGGAAGGAACATAGACATCCTTTTCTACATCTCTCTCTTTTCTGTACTCACTCACGTCTAGAAGGCTCCCTCAGGGCAGAAAAATACAAACAGAGGGACCTCGACGCGTGAGGGATTATGGGTACAACGCATGTCACTATAGGGATAGTGTTACAGACATGCCTTGTCGACGTCCCCTTTTTCGACTACGAAAAACAAAATGCAATACTCCGCAGTGACCACTGGATGTCGGACCTATGCACAGCATGTGAATCTAAGCAGATACAACCATCAGAAATGCTTTTACGGCAAGTAATGCATTTTATATATATATATATCGGGATTGTTGGTGATGAAAAGAAATGGGACTCATATGATCTATATTTTGCTTACAATTTTAATTGTTAGGAGGCAAAAGGTGAATCTAATCAGTGCCATTATTAGAAATTGCCGATGCTTTTCCGACAGCGTCAGTCTTCAGGGCCTGGGCACTTTGTGCATAATAAATGTATATACATAATTAACTTGGACGCATCAAACAACATACCGTATTCATATGTAGTGGAGAAAAGAAAGTGAGATGGAAATGTATCAGTGGAAGCTATATATTGCAGAAAGGGTCCATGCATAGTGTGATTTGTTCCTTGTTACCTGATTTTGTGGCCACGTTGCTTACGCTTATCTGAAAATCATAGGTCTTCAAGGAAGCAAACCTACACCATAATTACCTTGCTGTATAACGTCCCAATATTCAAAAGAACGGTTTGTACAAGTAAGAAGAGCCACTCCAGAGCCGGCATCAGCAGGGAGTGGGCGTGCCTGATAACTGCTTCACCAGCAAGAGCTTGTAGGCAAGCTGAAACCGGGTCTACATAGCGTTAGCAGCCATTCCCGAGTAAGGATTTCGCTGCAGCTGTGTGCCACTGGTTGGAAAACACTGGTGAGTTGGCCCAGTGATGGTGGGAACCTCGGGTGTCGTCAAGAGTCCAAAATGAGAGGCGGACACAAAGTGGTAATATTCTCAACATTCGGTTTTTATTGACAGGGGTTTGGATAAAGGCCTAACTTTCCCTATCCTAATGTAAATGTCCCTTCCTATGAAACTAAAGCAGGCTGACTTTGTGTCTAACCTAAATCCGACCCTCACACTAACCTGTACAATCAAAGAGTGCAAAGAGTTCCTCTGATCGACCCTCCCAGGTCCAACTTGGGTGCTTCCTTCCCTCTATCTCACTCTCTACCTGTGGTGTTTCCCAGGGGTCTAACCTCTCTCCCTGGCTGTTCAACCGATACCTGGCACCTCTCGTCCACCGGAATTGCTGCTCTCTGCTCCAACTTTCAGTGCTATGCAGATGACGCTGCTCGTTTTCAGGCTCCCCTCTGCCACGTCTTCTCCTTCTCTCCTCTGTCTGCTATCCAGGAGTGGTGTGCCGCCAACGATCTGCCTTAATTCCAGTAATACGGAGATTCTCCTCATCGGCAGACCTGCACCCTCCTTTCCTGTCGCTCTCTTGCCAGCCTCCCTTGGCCCACTTCCTGCTCCACCTGTGAGTCTAAGAACCTCAGGGTCATCTTCGACTCCACACTCTCCTTTTCTCCTCACATCTCCTCAGAGGTATTCTTCCTTTCCACTCCTTCCCTCAGAAGCTCACTGTCTCTAGAGCTCTGGTTCTCTAGGCTGGACTACTGCAACAGCCCATTTCTATCTAAATCTGCCTGCTTCTACTCTGCGCCCTCTGCAACTCATCCAGAACAGAACTGCACGACTTTTCCTTGGCCTCAAGCCCAGGGATTGTTTCTCTCCAGCACTGAAATCTCTGCATTGACTTCCAGTGGCTGCAAGGATTAAGTTCAAGACCCTCTGCATTGTCCACAAGGCCTTCTGGGGCCTTGGTCCTCAATACCTCTAACTTTCTTTGCAAATACCTTTCTACTCGCGCTCTTTGCTCCTCCAACTCCCTCAGGGTCCGTCGCTTCTCCAAGCAAAAAGTTGGTGGTAGATCTTTCTTCAGCTGGGGCCTCCCTCTGGAACAGCCTCCTTGGAACTTGAGGAGAACCATCTTTGGTTCCGTTAGCACCTCAAGACCTTCCTCCTTTGCTTCGCCTTCAGTCTTCCTCTCCCCTACTGATTTCCTGTCTGATACTGCACTGGTCACCTGGCTACCCTCTGATTCGGGCCCAGGTCCCTGCCCGCCCAGTTGCTCACCTGCACTGCCTCCCGGCAACCCTTGCACTTGGGCCTGTAACTCTACAGTCCCCCTACCTGCACTTTTGGACACCTGCTGTCTGCACTTACCCTTGCACCTGCCACCTGCTGGCCGCACTTCTTGTTATTGTTTTGAGCCCATGTACAGCACTGCCCCCCCACACCCCTTGGCACTTCCCCTCCCATCCTCCCCTTGCGCAATCTCAATGTCACTTGGCCTAGTAAGATCATTGTCTATGTCCTCACTCTGTTCCCCTTCCTTGCCTCGTTGCGCCTTGAAACACTTGTGTATAGGTGCGTTACAAATGTCATATCATAGAGTGAACGTTTGAAATTTCAACTCAACAGAAATGTGCAAGAACATGCATAACTTTAGCCAAAACAATACTTGTGTCCGGGGGTCGGCTCCCTTCCCCTTGGATTATTTCAGGATAACTGTTCACAATGTTCTATTTTAAGACCGGTCTCTAAAAGGCAATACAAATGTCTTTTACCGAATACTCTCCTCAGGATGGCAAAACAAATGTTCCTTCTACAACCCTGGTTGGAATATAACAAAGGAAGTCTCTCCTAGTCTTCCAAGATGGCAAAACGGAATTTCTTTTCCACAGCATTGATTGGAATATTGCAAAGGAAAGTTTTTCCTATTTTTCAGGATGATTAACAAATGTCAGTAGTAATTAAAGTATGTCGAAAGGCAAGTCTTTTCAAATTCTTTGGTTGACAAAATGGTCAATTGAAACAACAACTGAATGGCAGTTTCTCTTCAACACACCAATTCAAAGTACATTTTCCCAGTACACCCTCCTGCCGGGGAACTTCTCAACTGAAACTCTTGATATCCTGGTTTACTCTCCTGCCAGGAATATCTCCCCTTTTGGCTCACACAGACCCCTGGTGTACTCTCCTGACAGGTCTTTCCAAAAAAGTTCACTACATGATGGTCTTATCAGGTCTTTCTGTATCATTCATCTTCACCTTAAGTATCACACAATTGTACTTCTTCAATAGCACAACTTTGTTGCCTTCAGTTATTACTTGCACCAATTTCCCCCATACTGCCACCCCATGTCTGAGGCTTTGTTAATGCTCTGTCTATCAAACCGTCTTTCAATCTCTGTTGGCAATGCTTGTTCCAGGTTTCCCCCAACTGACCTCTCATGTCAGGAGACTGGTACCATATTTGCCCCTTTGTTCTCTTTTGGTCATGTATTGTGGCTTATGCAATGATGGTTCCAGGTTTCCCCCATCTGACCTCTCGTATTGGGATAATTGTACCATATTTGCCTATTTGTTTCACTTCTATTTGGTCGGTATTCAAAATTGCTTCCCAAATAGTTTCTAACAGGTTTTCACGTCCCGGGGCCCCCTAATTGTCTAGGGTGTCTCACCTGTTCACTGTGTGGCTTTTACTAGGAGGTTGCACGGGGTCAGCTTCCCCATCTTGGCAGAGTTTTGTTTGGTTTCCACGTCTACTTCAGAGTCCTTCGCTGCTAGACCCCGGGCAGCTCTGCAGGACCACTTCTCCTTTGGCCACGCTGCGCACCATTCAACTCCACTTCTCCGGGCTTCCTCTTTTCCAGAACACCGCCAATCTGCTTCTGGCAAATGTTTTCTGCTCTCCTCCCAAATCATCTCTGTGGGATTGCTTTTGCCACCGGTCCCACTTCCCGCTCTGCAGCCTTTCGCCTCTCCTTTGTTCCTCCAGTTGCAGGTAATCCTCAGGTTTAAATGTCCCACGCAGCTGACTTGGATCCTGACAACTAGACTGCATCATCATCTATACATGGATGGCTAACCACGGTCTATGCCTGAATGATGACCAGACTGAGCTCATTATCCTGGGCACCCATACTAACCTCAAGAAATAAGGCCAAGAATACTCATCTTTTACTATTGACGGAAACCTCATCAAGGTAGCCAAAGAGGTAAAGACCCTTGGCTTCTACCTTGACTCCACCCTCTCCTTCGATAAACAAGTGAAATCAATGGCCTCCGCCACTGCCTACTCTTGTAAGCTTATCAGGACCGGCAAACCCTTCTTATCAAACGACTGTTTGATCCTAGCTAGAGCCTAAATACTTTCCAGACTAGATTATTGCAACAACCTCTACATAGGCACCAATAAAGCAACTATTCAGAGGATACAAATCCTCCAAATCAATGCCTTAAGAGCAGCACTTGGTGTGACCAGAAGATCACATATCTCAGCAAATAGGCGTCAAAACAACTGGCTCTCAACCCATAATAAAATACTCCTAAAAACTGCATCCCTCACTCACAAAGCACTCAACAATGCTGCCCCTAGCTATCTCATGGACAGATTCCACAGGAAAACTTCCACTAGACCTGTGAGACTGAGCAACAGGAACTGCCTTACTATTCCTAGATTTAGGCTCGCTAAGACGTGTGGTTGTAGCTTTCCTTTGAAAGCAGCTAAACTCTGGAATTCTCTGCCACACCCACTTAGAGAAGATCAACCCTACATGAATTTTAGCCGCAACTACATTAGCTTGCTCAAATCTACTGACCTGTAGGCCTTACTTTAGGGCTATTCACATTCTGGTACTACGTCTGTACAGTCATTCAATGTATTTCTTGTTTGTTTCTTTTGTATGTACAACTTGTACATTCGCTGTATTCCTGACTATTTCTTGTAACACTGTAACATTGTAACTTAAGCTTTGCATCTGTCGTAACTGCTGCGTCCTGTTACCCCCGGGTCTGGTGCGCATTACAAATGAAATAAACAAACAGTTAATGGCACATTCCATCCACATTGGCTCCTTGCTCATTTTCCTCATCTCAGTATTTATTTATTTATTTATTTATTCGCATTTGTTAAGCGCACAGAATCAGCCCTGAGGCATCGTGGCGCTGGTTACAGAATAGCGCTGGTTACAGGGAAAGCGCGTCTTAGTTACAGCATACAGAGGCATACATGCATACAGTTTGGGCAGTAGCAATAGTTAGCAGTGTGTGCCTGAATGGCAGTAGGTAGAGGAATTTTAGTTAAAGAGAGAGGTTTTGAGTTTTTTTCTAAACGCTGTGAGGGAGCCTTCTGCTCTTAGAGCGTGGGGGAGATTATTCCAAAGTTTTGGTGCTATGTAGGGGAAACCCAGCCCCCCGGCTGTAATCTTGTGGATGCGTGGTACAGTGAGTTGGTTAGTGTAGCAGAGTCTGGTAGGTCTGGATGAGGTCTGTCTGAGAATGGTGTCTGAGAGATATGATGGTGCAGTGTGGTGGATACATTTGTGGGTAGTAGTCAGTACCTTGAAGGTGATGCGTTCTTTGACAGGGAGCCAGTGAACTGATTGCCTTGCCAGTGAGATGTGGTCCCTTTTGGAGATGTTTAATGCTGCTCTTAGAGCGTTATTTTGGGTGACCTGGAGTTTGTTTAGGTTTTTTTCAGAGGTGCCGGCTAGAAGTGCATTGCAATAGTCAAGTTTAGCGCCTATGGTAGCTCTTGCTATTGAAAGGCAGTTTTCTTTGGAAAGGAATGGTTTAATGGCGTTGATGAGTTTAGTGCTTAGTGCAGATGCGGAGACAATGGCACTAACTTGTTTGTCCATGGACAGGGTTGCATCAATGTAGACCCCTAGCGTTTTCACAGAGGATAGGACTGGGATAGTGCAGTTGTCGATGTTGAAATTGGCATAGCAGCTGTCTAGCCTGGCCAGTGTGGATTTTTGGCCGAGGATAAGGATTTCAGTCTTATCCCCGTTAAGACATAGGCCGTTAGTGGCCATCCAGGCTTGAATGGTGGCATATATGAGTTTTAGAGCTAGGGCGTCTTTGTGGTATGAGCCTGATAGAGGGAGGAGCACTTGGGTGTCGTCGGCGTAGTTGGTGTAGGCAATCCCAAGTGCATCAAGTTTCTCGAATAGGGGCTTAGTGAATAGATTGTAAAGCGTAGGTGCTGTACAGGAGCCTTGAGGGACACCGCAGTGTATTATGGATGGTGTTGCGCTCGAAATGTTTGAAAAGACTTTCATGGCCCTCCCTTCAAGAAATGAGGTTATCCAGGAGGTGGCTTGGTCAGAGAAATGTGCGGAGTGGGAGAGGTGTGAGGTGAGGGTCTTGTGGTCCACTAGGTCGAATGCCGCAGAGAGGTCGAGGAGAAGTAAAAGGGCGGGTTTACCTTTGTCCAATATCTTGGTTATTTGGTTTTTTAGGTCCAGCAAAGCAGTCTCTGTTCCATGACCTTTGCGGAAGCCTGACTGTCTGGTGCCTAGGATGGAGTTAGATTCGAGGTATAGTTGGATTTGGCTGTGTGCCACTTTATCTAGAATCTTGAGAAGGAAGGGGACAGTTGTTATAGGTCTGTAATTGTTAGGCATCGTGGGGTCGAGAGTGGGCTTTTTTAGAAGTGGGCGCACCCAGGCTTCTTTAAGACTGTCTGGGACAGAGCAGGACTTGAATGAGGCATTAATGAATGCGGTAATGATTGGGGCAAGTGGTTCAGCGCAGTCCTTGATTAATTTAGGGGGGCATGTATCGGCTTTGCAAGTCGATGGTTTCAGATGTTTCAGTATGTCCAGGACTTCTAGTTCTGAAACTTCTTTAAAGGCAAATTTGGGATTGTTAGTGGTTTTGCTATGGGATTGGGAATCTAAGTGTCGACTCTGTTTTGGCAAGGTATTGTAGTGGTCGCGGATTTTGTTTTGTAAGAGGTCTATTTTGTTGAGCATGGCGGCTTGGATACTGTTGCACCAGCCTTCATCCTTGATGATCTCGTCAGAGGAAGTGGGAGGCACTGTGAGCTCTTTAAAGATAGAGAAGAGTTCTCTTGAGTGGCACTTTGAGTCTAGTATTCGACGGTTGTATGATTCAGATTTGGCATTGAAGATGGCGGTTTTGTATTTTTTTGCAGTGACTTTGAATAAGTCTTTGGTGATGTCGCATGGGTTGGCCTGCCAGTTTTTAAGTGCTTGGCGCTTTTTGTCACGCAGAGCTTGGAGGTCCTCTGTGAACCATGCGTTTGAGTGGAAGGATTTTTTTTCTTTTTTCTCTTCTAGAGGAGCGATGGAGTTTATAGCATTGGTGAGCGTATCCTTGAGTATGTCTGCTAGGATGTTAGGATCTTGAGGGAAAGGAGGGGCGAGGCATGGGGTGTTGAGAAGGGGGAGTAGATTGTCTGCAGTTAACTTTTTGGAGCTTCTGGCTAGGGTGGCGGATTTATGTACTGGTGTTTTTCTGGTAGGTAACGTAGGGATAGAGAATTGTATGCAGCTGTGATCTGTCCAAGGGAGGAATGTGTTGGATGTGATAGAGGAGTTACAGTTATGGTCGGCCAGCCAGTCAAGAGTTCTGCCTTTGGAGTGGGTGGGTGACAGGATTTTTTGTGTGAAGTCTAGGTTGGAGAGGTCCTTGAGGAAGGAGGTTGCTGTTTTGTCCTTTGGGTCATTATAGCCTAGGTTAAGATCACCTAGGAGTAAGGTTTTGTACTTGATGCTATCTGGGACTTGTAGTGCAAGGAAGTTCCAAATAATTTCAAGTTACATTGTTGGACATTTTTATGCAGACTACAATCGCCATACACATTAGATGTTAGCTATGTTCTCTGCTTATCATGCACACATGAAGACTGAATATATCTATATCTATGGCTTGTGGAATCTGCTTAGATCACATGCTGTGCATAGGTCGACATCTAGTGGAAGCTGTGGAGTATTAGTTGTTGTTTTAGAAAGTTGAAAAGGGATGTTGACAGGGCGTGCCAGTAATACTATCCCTAGTGTGACGTCCACTGTACCCATGATCCCTCATGCGTTGAGGTACCCCAGATTATTTTTTTCCGCCATGCTAGACAGACATGTATAGCGGAGTTCCTTTCGCCGATAAGCCATTGACTTTGTAAAATTACGATAGTTTCTCTTTCTATCCTTTCATTGACTGCCGTAACACTGCGCTGAGGAAGAAGAAAGAATACTGCTGTCTGAGACCATTGCGATAGACCGTACGGCCTTGGAAGGCCGCCCCGGGCCTCGGCCCGGACAGTAGGGAGAAAGGCGGGAGGCCATTGTTAGGCCATTTTAGAATGCATATTCTCCCCTTCCTACACTTTGTTCACCCAGCTGCCATCTCATTTCTGGAAAACACTTGATTTAAGTTTTGCCTTAAGTGCATTCTCCTGGGTATACAAACTTTTAGTTTGCAGCTTGTGTCTCCCGAGAGACCACGTCGAAACGTCTTGTCAAGCGTGCAGGCTCTTCAAGCCTAAGACGTTGAAAGACTGTTCCACTAAGCGCTGGGCCCACTACGCCAGGCAACTCGAGGCCATGGAGGTAGAAGGAGCCTTCAGCGATGGTAGCGACACCGCACTTTCGGACGACAAGGGCACCGGAGTAGCTTCAGCTGCACAAGCCCCCGACCCCGTAGGACAGGCCGGCGGCCATGTTGTGGGGCCTACACCCGGCAGCGCTTCTAAAGCACACACCACAAAACACACAAGCCCCAGTCGACATTCGACAGATGAGTCGAATACTCGACAACGTTTGACACCCCGTGAACGGTCCACTGAGTGCCGGTCCTCTGGGCAATGTTGTTCAAGATCGCCACACGAGAGGGCTAAGACATTGAAAGACGGCATGGGTGTCACACAAAAAACACCTTCCGAAGGTTGTTCGTCCGCGGACGAAGCCTCGGCCCCCACACTTAAGTTCGACGTTCATCTATTAAAAAGTCAGGCCCCATAAAGTCTGTTACTCACTCTTCTGGGCCCCAGGGTGGGGAAAACACCATTACAAAAATCCTTTAAGACCCCTCATAGGGACAAGAGTCCTACTAGGGACAGGTCTTCACAAAAGGGAATTTTATCCAAGCCCATAGAGAAACCAAAGGACTCTAGGCCAAAGCTTACACCTCCTACTAATGGCGATATGGGCATTCCCGACACTGTAATCCCAAGTTCAAAGGAATGGTCTTCGCAGGAAATCGACAGTTATGCGAAGAATGACCTTTATGGCAAATTTCTTTGAAAAAAAATCCAGATTACCTTCATAGTTTTCAGTCCACCCCTCCCACCTCAGCCGCTTCTGGCTTTCAACCCTCTTCCTCTCTACGCCCTACTAAGAGGGCTCGCTCTGATGTCCCCTACACAGGGCAAAATTATAGATCTACATGACCCTGAAATAGATCCAGAAGCCCAAGACGATCTTTCATTTGTAGAAACATCTGACCCTCAACTTATTGATGAGGACACAAACTGTATTCTGGGGGCGATGAGGACCCAGACCAGGAAGCGAACATTTATTCCATAGATTCTCCTATTAATCAGGACCCTCCAGTGGTAGATAATCAACCCTTCCTCAATAAAGTCTTAACCAAGACGGCAGAACACTTCCACATTGACACACCAGAGGTACAGGAAGACAGAGACTTTGCTGAACAATTATTGAGAGACAAAAAGACAGTAGGACAGTTTTATCCCACTGCTAAAATCTGTGCAACGCAGAATCCAACCTTCTTTTGAGGCACCTAATTTCACACGGCCTGTTGACCCGCGTGTGGAAGCACTCTTCAGACCTGCAACTTTAGACCCCTTATACATAAGAGGCCAATTAAAACCAGACTCTTTGGTGGTTACCACCACACGAAAGAGAGCAGGCACACCCCTGGCTTCCTCCGGATAAGGAGAGCAAGAGGATTTATGCAATTGGCAGAAAAGTCACCTCTTCTGCAGCCTACCAGACAAGAATTGCGAATAATGCTACACTTTTGGCAAGTTACAACATAAGTGGGAGGCGGTTTCCGCATTACACAAATCCACACAAATCAGTAGCTCATGTGGCAGCAGACAGAAGAGCTGTGTCTACTTGTCTCCTCAAGGCAAATTTCAAAAGAAGCTGACAATTCAGGGAGAGTCATCGCAGAGGGCACTATTATAAAGACACGCATGGCTTCGCCAATCAGGCTTCAGGCCAGAAACACAGGCCACCCTAATAAATATGCCAGTGGAACCTGATGTGCTCTTCGGCAAAGCTGTAGAAGATGCACTTAAGACCGCAAAGGATGAGTTTGACATTCTAAAATCCTTAGGTCAGCTCACAAACAAGCCCACGAGGCAAACAGGTGACAGCAATTTTGGCTGTTTTCGGGGCGAGGTGATCAGGATACAACCAAGGCCAAGGTTCCTATGGCAACAACCAAGGACAAGCCTTTCAGGGCTATCCACGAGGACATCAGAGGTCGTGGTAATCGAGGCAGGAGCCCAGCTCGAGGTCGCACCTCACCTCAGAGCAAGTGACATTCCACTCCAGGTACCCTCCCATGCATCTCCAGTAGGACGCATTTCCAACTTCACCCACGCATGGGAGGGTATCGCCTCGGACAGATGGGTGCTGTCCACGGTAGCAAGGGGCTACTGCATAGAACATCTTCAACGTCCTCGCGACCACCCCCAAGACTAAAGGTCCACTCAGAGGAACATCAGCAGATCCTTCTAGAAGAAATAACAGCCCTTCAATTAAAGGACGCCATAGAAGTGGTCCCAGCCAACCAGGTAAACAGGGGTATTTATTCAGCTTACTTCCTTGAGCCAAAAAAGGATCTAACTATGCACCCAGTATTAGATTTGAGGCCTGTGAACAAGTATGTCAAGCCACAAAGGTTCCGCATGAGTACGCTACAAGAGGTAATTCTGCTTCTATAAAAGGGGGGATTACATGGCAACGCTGGATATGAAAGAGGCCTATTTTCTTATTTCAATGTGCCCAGCGCACATAAGATTCTTGCGTTTCAAGATAGTGAACCAACACTACCAATTTAAGGTGCTGCCCTTCGGAATAGCCTTGGCTCAAGGGTATTCACCAAGGTACTGGCGGTGGTGGCAGCGCACCTGCGCAGTTAGGCGATCCCACTGTACCCTTACTTGGATGACTGGCTCTTAACAGGGGAATCGCCTCTGATCTGCAGACAAAACATCCAAACCACTATCAACCTCCTCTTTCAATTGGGCTTCTCAATCCACGAGAAAAAATCAAGCCTAGTGCCAAGCACTTCCAAGCAGTCCCTAGGAGCTATCCTAAACACAGAGGAAGGATTGGTCTTTCGCTCTGAGGCGAGAATAAGACATTTTTTACTGCAAATACCACATCAGGCCGGCCGCCATATAAGGGTGCGCAAAGCAATGTGTTTAATAGGCATAATGGCATCTTGCATATACCTGGTTACCCACGCGTGCCTGCGTCCCATACACGAGTGGTTGGTGAATCAATGATCTCGGGCAAGCGGTCAATGTTTCGATCTAGTGGTCGTTTCACCAACACTGGTACAAAATCTTCGCTGGAGGACGAGAGAAAACCTGACAAAGGGGAAACCCTTCTACGATCCACAGATACAAGCAGTGGCCACAACGGACGCCTCACTGGCAGGGTGGGGGGGCGGCTCACTTCCTTCACCACACAGCCCAGGGTCTGTGGTCCTCACACTGCAGCCCAGAACCCTCCAGGCGTTCGAACCCCATTTAACAAACCTGTCTTTGCAGATCCTGACGGACGGCACCACAGCAATGTTTTATATCAACAAACAGGGGGGTACACGCTCTCCAAATCTATCCAGACTTGCACAGAAAATCTGGAAATGGGCACTCAGATGGAAAATCTTCCTGTCATCACATGTTCCAGGGGAACTCAACGCTCTAGCAGACTAATTGAGCAGAGATCCCCTCCCAGAGGAACATGAGTGGTGTCTACACAAAGAAGTCTTAGAACACCTCTTCTCTCTATGGGGTTTTCCAACTATAGACATATTCGCCACAACCGAAAATCGTCAATGCCCAGACTTCGCATCCAGGTTCCCCCAGCCAGGCTCCAAGGGGAACGCCCTATGGATGATCTGGTCAGGGAAGTTTGCTTACGCTCCTTGTTGCTCCTATGTGAGCAAGATAAGTGTGGTATCAACATCTGCACAGACTGGCGATGTGCGAACCAATCAAACTCCTGTGCCAGTACAACCTACTCACCCAGCACGGAGGACTAACTGTGCACCCACAACCATGCTCTATGAACTTGGCAGCATGGCTCCTGAAGTCATAGAGTTCGGACATCTCAATCTACCACAGAGATGTATGGCTATCTTGAAAGAGTCAAGAAAACAGAACACTAGGCACAGTTACTATGATAAATGGAAACAATTCGTAATTTGGTGCCAGAATAAGCAAATCAACCCCGTTGATTTGTACTCCTTCAAACATTCTAACCTATATGCTCCACTTACTGGATGCAGGGTTAGTGTTTAACTCACTAAAAGTACACCTGGCTGCTTTATCAGCCTACACCACTTCCCATAATAAGGTCTCATGGTGGAAGGTTCCAGTCATCGAAGCATTCATGGAAGGGGTGAAGAGACTGCACCCTCCAAATTCTAACCCAGCGCCAGGTTGGGACCTTCATGTGGTACTCACTAAGCTCATGGGACCACCCTTTGAGCCTATGCACAAGTCTAGTCTCAAACACCTGACTTATAAGACTGTCTTCTTAGTAGCCATAACCTCCATAAGAAGGGTCAGTGAAATCTAAGCTCTGTCAGTGCAGGATCCTTTCTTTACTATACATAAGGACAAATTAATTTCCAAATTCCAGTCTATTGACCTACAGGCTTTCTTCCAAGAACCCAAAAGCTCTGCTGAGGTAAACCTCCACACACTAGATGTGAGGATGGCGGTCCTCTACTACGTAGACTAGATCAGACCGCTAAGAAAAACAGATCAACTGTTTGTCTCCATAGCACCAGGCAGAGAAGGAGATCGCATCTCTAAAAATGCCATCTCTAGGTGGATAGTCAGATGTATCAAACTGTGCTATTCCCTATCAAACAAGACACTGCCTTTTACGGCAAGGGCCAACTCCACTGAGGTACTGGAGCCTCTCTGGCCTTCATTGCAAATGTCCCCTTAGACAGTATTTGCAAAGCAGCTACATGGAGCTCTCTACATACTTACACTCAGCACTACTGCATTGACGCTCATTCCAAGACAGATACACAAGTGGGACAGGCGGTTCTAAGACATTTATTTGCTCATGAACCTTCTCGCATCCCACCTCCTCCTCCTTCTTCGACTGCTCGCTAATCTATGCACAGCATGTGATCTAAGCACATTCCACAAGCCTCAGAAGGGGTACATTACTCACCGTAATCGTATTTCTGATGCTTGTATCTGCTTAGATTCACATGCGACCCACCCTCCCTCCCCTTGGAGAGAAGGCGCATGGATGCTTATGAGTTTGTCTGATACGTATCTGCTTGGATACAACTGTACTCGTGCTACACCTCATGTCAGAAAAATAACAATATGAGGGACCTCGACGCGTGAGGGATCATGGGTAGAGTCGACGTCACACTAGGGATAGTATTACTGGCACGTTCTGTCGACGTCCCTTTTCGAGTTTCGAAAACAACTGTAATACTCCGCAGCTTCCACTGTCGGCCTATGCACAGCATGTGAATCTAAGCAGATACAAGCATTAGAAATACAATTACAGAGTCTTATAATTAAATGGTTCTAAATAATGACAGCATGCCATCAAAACCTGCAGATTTAAAGGATCTTCGATGCAAGAAATAGAAGAATACTGCTTCTCTCCTGCTGGAGTCCCCTCTTTCTCTTGACAGCCTTGTGATCCACCCTCAGAATACAACCTCCAGGGTCAGTATCAGTTGGCGGCTGCCTTCCCCCTGGCCACATGGGAGGAGATTTAAGGCTGGGGTTCAGTGATGTGACTGCATGATTCATCAATGTACCAACAGGCAGAAACAATTGAAAGTTGATTTTGAATGCCGCCCAAGTAAAGCAGAAAGACTGAATTTGCACAAATCATCCTGCATGACATGTCAAGATGGGGAAAGTTGAAGCAAAGATTACAAGCAGAATAAGGGTTAATGAAGTTAAACCAGAATTTGTACAAGTCTCCATATATGAGATGCCAATGTGGTCAAAGTTGGAACAAATATTGCCACAAACAAATGAGCATTGGTGAAGAGGATAACTTGAACAAGTCTCTATATGTGAAATGCCAATATTTGGAAAATTGGAACAAGCAGTATCTAAAGCCAATAAAGTATAGACCGTGCAAGAGTACAACTGTGCTATACTGAAAGATTGAGAGAATATTGGAAGAAATCCTGGTAATCCTAATACATCAAGCAGTGAACCTTTGGGGAGAGATACCTGGCTAGAGTATATGGGGGGCTGGGGGGATCTGCGAGGCACAGAGGGGGATACTTTGCAGGGGAGTGAACCAGGTAATCCTTGTAAAGTATAGGAAAAGACTAAGAAATTTTAATAGATTCTTGGCAGGAGAGTATACCAGGGGGATCTAAAGAATCTGGGGAGGCCAGGAGGTCCTAATTGAAGCATTTATTGTATAGAAGAGACGTATTTCTTGCCAACCTTGAAGTGTTTGTTGTATGTAAGAGATGCTTTTGCTAGCTTTGAGTAGTTGTTGTATGGAAAGGACATTCCTACCATCCTGTATGGGACCATTGTTTGGAAAATAAGGCAACCATCCTCTGGATCCACGGACGTCTCCTTTGAAGGAACCATTTTTTTTGTGATTATTTATTTGCTTTACATTTTAAGCTTTCCTTACAATTCTTAGTTTCATTTCTAGTGGGAGGGTCAGATATATTGTGGACACAAGGACAGTTTACTTAACTTTGACATGACACAGATCTTTAGTTCTAGTTTCCTAGGTAGGGGAAACTCTATTTCGGATAGGGACAGAGACCTTTATCCAATCCTTTTCTTTTAATAAAGAGGTCTGATTTTGAGAACATTACTGCTTTGTGTTTGCCTCTCATTTCTGACCCCTCACAAATAATAGTACACCTAACAATCTCAATTTCTTGAATGAGATGCCAATATATGTGTTTAATTAAATATGTATAAAGAAGTTGCTAAATAGATATTTGGCAGACCCCCCGGCCCCCTTTTTTGTGTATTGGTCTCCCCCAGTTCCTACCAACGTTGGGGATATCCCTTCTTTAGTGCAGATCTTGTAACAGCCTCTGCTGTTTTAGGGACCCTTCAAACTGTTTTTTTGTGCCACTATCTCGGCCCCTGTGGTAGAAAACTCAACCTTGAGTTTTAGAGAAGAACAAACACTAGAAATCGTCAATGCACCATCTCTTTAATGTCATGGGTAATGATCGGGGAACCTACAGTGTAGACATAATAAAACTAAAAAAGTAAAACTTATTTTCGTACATGGTCAATATTTAAAAGCCAACATCATCCCTGCAGGTTTAATGGTCAGGAAAGAGCCATGCCTCTTCTTGGAGGATGTTGAATATAGAACCAACTTTAGGTACGTTGGAACCAAGTACAGTAGAGACCTTAAGGTTCTTACTATCACTACTGCACAGAGAGTCGGAGGAGAGCTACAATGGGAACTCGATGAGGAAGAGAGGACGTTTTTTGATAGAGCCTTGACCAATGCTAGAAACTAGAAGAAATAAAGGAATGAATTTCAAAAATCCACAGTAACTCAACCCCCAAAAGTTGCAAAAGATATTAGAGAATTTAAAGCCGAAACCCCTACTTGGCTCCAGACTTCCTTGAAACCTGCAACATTAACAACAAAGATTTAATCAAGCTTCCCCCCGATGTAGAAGGTGAGTCACTTTCTCTGATACTTCTACAAGTGACTGCGCAAGATAGAATCAATCATATAGAGACACTGGACTACTCGCACAATTCACTTGTAGTTACTGTATCTTTTACCTTTGGAATTATATGCATACAATTTAGTTGGCATTGCAATTTGTCCTAGTACTTTCTTTTGTAACACTGTTGGTATGCAAGCCTTTGTCAATTTATTTAAAATTTTTTGTAGACTTATGCACTATGATAACTCATACTTGTACTCCAATGTAAACATGCTTGATTGAATCATGACACTAATAGTACACCTAACAATTGAAAAAGCGTCTAGTGCTATTTGAACTCCATTTGCCCATAAAAATGGCTGAAATTGTTCTATCAATTTCAGGGATTCAAATTAAGATTAGTTAAACGGGAGCTAAAAGCAGCTCCTGGGTATCCAGCATTAACCAGTGACCAGAGGCTACCACTGGGGACGAGGGGACTAGTACATAGAGTTCCGCACATCTAGCTTCCACATAAGCGTAACTTTTGTCCATAATGTATGTGCCCTTATGCTATAGATGTGTATTGTTTATAGATTGGGCTAAATTCAGAGTATATATATATACGTGTTGTGATCTGTTGGCAACGTGAGACATGAGTAGCTCCTGGCAGCTGTTGGTGTCAAGCTAACCAGGCTCTTTTAGGCTACAAGCACGAGCTAACTAGCTCCCAACTCTCCTCAGATTTTGAACCCTGAAATTTTTAGTTTTAAATCTAGGCATGTTGTGTTTGGTCCTTGGTAAAACTCAATGGGCTTTATATTTAACACATTTTATTTCTTCCCAGAAGTCCTGCAGGGGATTTGGGAGCGAAGAAGAAAAAAAAGAAACAAAAGCGGAAAAAAGAAAAACCGAATTCTGGCGGCACCAAGTCTGATTCTGCATCTGACTCCCAGGACATTAAAATTGATCAGCCTTCCAAAGTGAGTCTCCCCTTTGTTATATTTGTTATGCAACCCATCATACTCTGTGGAGTCTGTGAGATGCTGGTAGGTAATAATGGTGTAATTGGTGTGAAAATGGTTTGGATCGCTTTCCCAGTAGAGCCACTGTTTAGATAGCCCTGCTTTGTGCAGCACAGGATCATTTTTTGTTGCTTTGTGTTGTAATGAATCTAAGAAAGTTGCATCTAGACACATTGAAGGTTAATCATTATAAACATGAGGCAGGTGTGCTTTTACTAGAGCTTAGCTCGCAAATTAGGAATATCCAGACATGTTTTCAGAATTGGCAATAAATCCACAAATCACCATTGAAAATCCTGTCAAATATTTTCAGACAGTTTCATTATGGGTTCCCTGGAGGCTTGGCAACAACCCTCATCCTTATCCTTGTACTAATAGTTAATTCATGAATTATTGAAACAATTTGTTTTCTAATATTGCTACTATTGAAAAACAGCGGCTTGTATGTATGTGTGGTGTTTTTTTTTTATGGTTCTGCTGATATTATGGTCTCTCTTTATTCTTAGCTTCCTGAAATGCCACAAAGATTAAGATCCTGTTTTGCAGAGAGTGAGTATGGGGAGGTGCATAGAGTATAGCATAGCAAGCCTAGGCCTGCGAAATTGTGGAACCGCTCCAGGGAATTTGTGCACATTCAATCATACTAGAATACTTTAATTGTATATTTGTGGCCTGGGCATCTGTGCTTCCAGAATCCTCTATCAAGATTCTGCCAAGCTTGACTATCCCAAATATGTTTTGAGGACTATGCTGGAACAACAAATAATGACCCCCCAGGGTGTAAGATATAGGTGATACGGTGTACCAATTACCAGTACTCACCTCACTTTTTCTAACCTCAATAAGCAACTACTAATGTACAACACTGTAGCATACAGAAAAATTGCCACAGACTAATGAACAAGTCTAACACAAGGTTTCCCTTGAAGTATCACTCTCAATTGGACCTGCTATTATCAAGTTCCAAAGAGTGTCCTAAATGACTGTGGCTCTATGTATTCTCTCTCTGGTTGGCAAGTGGTCATATCATCATTTCTATAAATTTAACACTTGAATATTGACCAGAGTCTCGGCTATAATTCTCATTATTTTAATAGAAAACATAAAACCACTTTTGGTGCAAGAGCCTCCGTGACATTTTACACAAAAATTATTATTTTTCAAAAAGATACATTAGTTTGAATATAATCTTTTGATCAAAGTGTCAGCATTTGAATTAATCATGCACGATAGAAAGCAAAATCAGTTAAGTACAAATAAAGCAAAAAGACCATACAAACATTTTTTTTGCAAAAAAACCAATAAGACAAAGTTTTCATTTGGACAAAACTATGAATAACACAAAAAATAAGAAATAAATAATAAATTCTATTCCTGTAGCAGAGGGATATTATAACATTGCCTAGTTTTCACCCTATTTTGGTTTGACATTGCTTAGTTTTCAACCTTATTTTGGTTCTGAAAATCCACCTATGTATTCACCAAGAAACCCCAGACAAAGGGAAACAAAAGACCGATCATTGTTCCTTATGGGGTTTAAGAATAAATGACTAGTGTTAACTTGACTTATGTGTTCACACTAGACTACTGCTTCTTACAGTACTGCACAGGTCTACGTAACTGGCCTAGCTGATGTAAGTCCAGTGATCAACATTGTCAGCCAAAGAAGGTCAGGCAGATGAAGATGAAGTACGTTTCGGCGTAGAGATCTAGTCAGAAAACGCCTTCCTCAGGACCAAAAGTCAGATGTGCGAGAATTATAGCCCCTGTAAAAACAAGCAGAAACAAAAAGGAGCAAGAAAGTGAAAAAAGTAACATTAAAAAGAGTTTGGGAAGATTAAAAAGTCCAACCGAACACGACTGCTAAAAGACTAGGGGCGTGCCAATTTCTATTCAAATAATACATATGAGGGGAAAAGACCAGACATGAAAAGAAAGAAGAGAACACCCAAGCCCATCACAGGGTGAAGAGACAAATAATACACAGGGTTGTTCATGGCAAGATACAATATGTGTGCATAGTCCAACACCGTGAGGAAATATTGCAATGTATAAATAATAAATCAGGCAAGAAACAATTGTGTGCCAGAGTCGTCCAAAGTAATAAATAAATATGAGTATTAAAACCAAAAGTTGTGAGTAGAGTCAGAAATAGGAACATTTTTATGGAACCCACTGGTGAAAAGTCACCCCTGAGTTAGAATCTTGTGCTCAGTATCATGTCACATAAAATTGGTGTCTCTCTGAGGTCCGTGTCCAGAGATCCAAATAGTGAAAAATGTACTTAAGATACGTAGCAGAAGTGAAAGAATAAAGGTCTGTACCTGAAGTCATGCGCTTATCTAGGCACTGGAATCCGCACATATCAAAATCAGCGTTCCTGCCGTTAGATAGCTGAATACTCGTCTGAGCTATGTGTCTCTAAAATAGGAGACACACAAAGGCAGAAGGTGGCGTGTTAAGACGCCATGTACGCTGTATGAGACCAGCGATTGTAATATAGAGCTAAAATAGCTCGCAGTGATGTAAATAAAAGAAAGCATGTACTCACCCGATTCCCTTGGGTATATAGGATGAGGGAACTCAGGTCTTAGCTTCAGGGCGGGCATTTGGTTCAAATAGAAACAGAGAACGGCAAATGCCGTCTTCGTCACCGCTGGAGGTCTGCTGAGTTCGTTTGCGACCGGCTCTCTCGGTAGTACTCGCCTCACTGGGGGGGCGCAGCCTCTATCGCGCAGAAGATATCCTCGTTGTATTTGAGTGGCTAAAGAGCCGACGAGTGTGGAAACGTGCAGCTTGAGCAGCCACGTTAGATCCGTAACCCGGAACTTGGAATACTGTCCGGGTCACCGGGGGTGCGCCATTGTTGTGATGGTGGCCATACAGGGGAATGACACTCAGCTTGATACTAAAACGCAAAAAAATCTCAACAGAAAATAGAAAAGGTGTCAATGTCCATATTCAAGTCCAATGGGTTGAAGCAGAAGTTAAAGAGGGACTGAATTATATGAAGGTATGTACTACCTGTGGGGACAATTGACAGTGGCTTGTCCAATATGTGTAGCTATAGATATTCCAGCTGTAGATCCATTAGTATGTGGAAGATGGAAAGGGGGAATTTCTAGGGCCACAGAAGGGCGAATGGAGAGCCAAAGGTTATCTGAATAGCATAATCCCGGCATATGAGTGGCTAGAGCCAAGAGAGGTAGGGAGGAAAAAGTGAAGCTGTACTCCAGAATGGTCTACAGCAAACATCATGTATAACCCTGGGGGTCCCCAAGGTCAGTGTAGAAATTGACATGGCGGAATTTCCTCATTTAGACCTCTCCGTTTATCTAAAGTTTGTAAGCGATGGATCCATCTAGATTCCTTATCATTAAGTGCTCTCTTTGGATTGGAACTGTTTTTGACAGTATCCAAGACCCACCAATGCAAGTCCTCAGAGCTATGGCCATAATATTAGCATGTATATAGTAGTCAGCAACCTCAGTACAATTTCTTCGGAGTCTAAGAAATTGACTGAAGGGCAAATTCTCTTTGAGAGGTCTTGGGTGAAAACTCTTAAAGTGTAGAAAAGTATTTCTATCTGTGATCTTTTTGTGTAAATTACAGGCCAAATGTCCAACTTTCACATTGATGCATAGATCCAAAAAATTGATAGTCAATTTGGAATATTGCATCGTGAATTTGATAATATTATGTTGGTAATTCAAATAGGCAAAAAATTCCTGTAGAGACTCAATATTTCCTCTCCAGAGGAAAATAACGTCATCGATGTATCTATACCACTTTCTGATATGTGAATTGTAGATATTATTTTCAGAGAGAACATGTTTCATCTCAAAGGCGGCCATGAATAGAATCGCGAGGCTCGGAGCAAAGGCTGCCCCCATGGCAGTTCCTCGTTTTTGTAAATAGAATTGTCCTGAGTAAACAAAAAAGTTTCTTTGTAATGCAATGGTCATTAGTTCGACTATGAATGCCGCTGGAACCCTGTGTTGGGTTGCCTGATGGATAAGAAAGAGATGAACTATCTCTATTGCCTCCTCCTGTGGGATATTCGTATAGAGAGCAGTGATGTCCATCGTGACTAAAAAGTCCCGATCTATATCGAATGGCTCTCCCTCAAAGATTTTTATGGTAGCTGTGGTATCTTTCAAATATGTGTTAGTTTGTTTACTGATTGGTTGCAAGAATAGATCTATGAACTTGCACAAGGGTTCCAGAATGGAGCCACAGCCAGACACAATCGGCCTACCTGGTGGCTGTATTTGATCTTTATGTATCTTGGGTAGGCTGTAAAAAGATGGAGTCCTTTTCTCTGAATGATTCAGCTATTCAAATTCTTCCTTAGTTATCCATGATCGATCTGCTGCATATTGGGTAGCGTCCCTAATCTCTTTTTCGATGTATAGTGAGGGGTCCTTCCTCAGCGGCCAATAGCTCTGGGTATCTTCTAAAAGGTCCAATGTCATGCGATTGTATCGTGCCCAAGAGAAGAGGACAATCCCTCCCCCCTTGTCTGCAGGTTTAATAATCAGATTAGGATTCGATGTTAATTCTTCCAGGGCTTTCTGCTCTTTATTAGAAAGGTTATTTCTAACCTGATGATTTGTGCTCTGACGTCTTTTCAGATCATTTAGGACACATTTCTCAAATAGGACAATTTCCTCAGGCACCTGATTATCTGACGGAGTAAAGGTCGATGGCACCCTCAATCCTGTGTCTGTTGTAGTTTCACTTTTCTCCTGTTCACGGAAGAAGTTGTTTAATCTAATTTTTCTAAAGAATTGTTTCATTTCAATTTCCGTGCAGTACCAATCCGTCCTATGGGTAGGAACGAAGGAGAGGCCTTTAGTAAGGAGCGAAAGTTGTTCGTCAGATAGTATTACATCTGATAAATTAAAAACTGGAATAGTTTGATCTTCCGAAGTGGTGGTCGGGGGATTGACCGGGGTTATTATTGATTGTAGCCTCTCCTGCGTGATCGTTGCCATCTCCGACCTCCCCGTGTGTCCCATGGCTGACTGTAGGGGTCCCCTTGGTAGCCTTGAAAGGGGCCTCTCCCTAAAAAAGGTATTTGGCCCCTAGGTCTAAAGTGTTGTTGGACTCCCGATTGGTATTGGTCTTCCCCTGCAGAGTCGCTGCTGGTGTCAGAAAATGTGACCCACCTTCTAGGGCCTCTCCTATTTCGACCTGTCTGTTGTGTTCTTTCCTGGTTTTTTAGTTGTAGATATTCTGCACTCAGATATGGATATATTCTCTCCAATCTAAATTCTTGGATATCTTCATTCAGTTTTTTGTTTTTATTTTATAGTGTAGATGTTTTAAATTGTTCAAAAAGTTTTTCGATTTCTCTTAATTTGTCCTCCGAGTTAACAATTAGAGGATTAGATTTAAATTTCAGTTTGTCCGACTCAATTTCTTTTTGTACTTTTACTGCTAGTCTCTGTGCTGTTGAAATCGTTAGGGCCATGAGGTCTCTGCTGCATTTTGTGGCAATTTTACTAAAGCCAGTTTTATATTCCTCATCCTCCAAGAATAGGCCTGGCTCATTACGCATCACCAGTCCTGCTGGTATAATACTTGCTCTCAGGTACTCTCTCAAGAAATGCCCATGTAATTCTGTTCTGAATCCCTTCTTCTTTGCTGTCAACAGTTCCTCAGAGTTGCTTTGTGTTAGTATAGGGACAGTATTATCACCTTGGTCAAAGAATGACGGGCCTCCAATTATATTCAATATGTGTTCCTCACTGAAACTCAGTGTAGCATTCTCGGCCATGTCCTGGCCACAGAGTGTGTGATGAAAAAACAAAGTGTGTAAAAGAAAACTATTTCAGAAGAGTATTAGAAAAAGACTATGCTGCACACAAAACACCAGATTAATAGTTCCAGTAAACTGGAGGATCCCCTGTTGTCACCAAATACCTCCTTTTATCTTTCGTCCTATTTCCATTGTGGGGTTCTTACCTTTCTTGTTGACAGAACTTTGTGATTTACCTTAATCTTTTTTGTGGCAGATAATAAATCAAAGTAATTTAGAACATTAATCACTACCATAAAATGGTGGTTTGGAGCATTTGTCTTGGAATGTACCTTTTCTGAGCTTACCAGGAGGAACTGGAGAAAGGCTAGTACACCGACTGTTTTGTCGGTCTGAGGTTCGTGGGATGCGAGGGGAGGGGGGGGGGACACAGAGGCGCATAAGTTGGTACTGGAGTTCTTGGATAGAGCGTTGATGTCTGAGGTGGGGGGAGGGAGGCAGTTCAGGGGCAGAGAAACAACTGCTTTCTAATCCATTAGTAGGATCCTCTGGGGTCCCTCAAGGGCGAGAGGGCTTTTGAGGGGGAGACTGTGCACAAAGACAAAGGAACTTTTCTGTAGTTAATACGTTTTTGTGAATCCCAGAAAGGAGGCACAGGTTAGAGTGCAGTTTGTGTCAAATGTGCCCACATTGTGCTGGTCTCCCATGTGAGAAACCTGAAGGTCTCACCCGCTAATCCCTGGGGGGTCATTCATCAAGGTGGCCATGACACGGCCATTGCTATTGGATCCATTTCCTGGGGTGGATCAGTGCAGGAGGATCACCTGGATTGGGGAGGGGGTCTTCAGGGAGTGGAAGTGGGACACCCAAGGGTGAGACGCAGTGTCCCCTTCCTTATGACTAGGGGTGTCACGGTATTAGTTTTATGACGGTACGATAACATTCTTGGAAAATGACGGTATATCGTGGAATAGCAGGTGGAGTTAACTAATCTTAACAAATAATTTCTAAAAGGTCATAAATTGTCAGATTTATCAACACAAACAAAATCAGGCACCCAGGGCCAGAATTGGGCTTTTCAACATACTTTCCACTGAAATGCCACCCCTTGCTTCCACCAAAAACAAACGCACGTGTGGGGGAGGGGGAGGAAGAGGAGGAAAAGATACGCTTGGACTCACTCTCTCTCTGTGTTACAGCCTTTAGTTTATTTGCGGGCCAAAAGATGTTCAGTAATCCCGGACATGTTACCCTTTGGTATGGCAGCAGTGAATACCCACAGAGATTAGGGTGACTTATATGTAAATTCAATGATAGAGCCAGGGAAATCCCCAGTTGTCATACGTTTAGCAAACATTATCCATTTTTATATAAACCCCAAAGCCGCCAACCCAAAATAAACCTTTTTCCTTCTTGGCACTGTATTTATTCTTCCTATTGCTAACATATTGATTTTGTGTCGGGCATGTGTGGTTTATGGAATGGCATTAGAAAATGCTCCATCTGAAACTACTTTGCAGATGGCACATCCAACAGTGCAAGACCAAGACTGTGCAGCACTTGCTTACTGCAGCCTTTACAAATCAGATTGAAAAGCACACTTAACGGTATAAAGGGTATGCTGGTATAAACAATGTGATGGTTATTATTGTTGAATGAAGTGGTTCACGGTATCTTTAACGGTATACCGTTATACCCTTACATCCCTACTTATGACACCTTCCCCCCCATCTTATAAGGTAGGATACTTTGAAACTCAACTCCCCTCCACTCCCAAGCCCCCTTTCCCGACACAAACAGTTTCTCACGGACAGTTCATCGTGAGCGACCACAGACTAACAGAGCCGTACACCCGACGTGTCCCAACACAAAAGTCTGGCAGAGTCAGGCAATTACTCATAACTACACAAACCTGACTTCCATCACACTTCCCCACACGGATAAAAGGCAGAGCACGAAAGCCCACTCGGAGCGAGGCAAAATGCACGGGGAAGCAGCTATGTCGGGATAGCAGTTTAAAGAAGGCGGCGAGACCAGAGAGGATGACAAGGAGGGAGTTACCCCTGTCCTTTTCACAAAAGGATTGCAACTTTAAAGAAGCCTAAAGGAAAAGAAACATAAAACCAGGAATCACAGCTGACAAACAGTGTAGCGTGTGTCGGAGGTACACGAGGGGGGCCCACTCGCATTGATAGCCAAGGTGGGGAGAAGCAATTGCCACAGTGCACACTCCTTGACTCTGACAGCAGAACAACGCCAACGAGTTCAATGCAGCCGGTGAGTCGCGAGACACTGATAGCAGACCAGGCTGCATTATGCTCCAGGTTGCAAGCGGCAACATCGTATGAACAAAGAACTTGTGTGCGATTGAACTTTATGAAACCCAGTTAGGTACCAAATAAAGAGTGGTCCGGCGCCACGTGGGTGCTTGCCTGAAGGTCTCTTTTTGGTACCCCCAGAGCGTGTAAATATTGAATGGTGAAAATCCAAGTGGTCCTGCGTTGGGTTAAGTTAAATCCTGTGCACTTTCAAAAGACTTTGATTGCCTACGAACTGAAATTGTTCTGAGCCTGGAAGAGGGGGGATCCAATGTAAACGGTAAGACTCACCCGTGAAGATATTATTGTGGCAAATGTGAACCCGATTGAGGGGTGCGTGCGAATCAAAGTTGGCCCGAACCTGACTGAGGGAGACTAATTGTGAAATAAGGATCGGAGCCCGGCTGAGGGGGATCCCGGGCATAGAGCAAGTCGCCCGACTTGAATTGGAACTGAACTTTTCTTTGTTGTTTTTGGTGCATCAGGTCCTCTGAAGCGAGAGACTTTGAATAAAAGAGACCTGGGCACAGCAGGCACTGATTTTGGTAAAGGGAACTGTGACCTTGTGCTGAAGAAGCCCACGAGTGTGCTGTGCTCGAGAGACCCGCCTTGTCCCGTGCTAAAAATGTGCGGAAGGGAGGCCAACAGCCTAAACATCCTGACTTCTTGTTTTGTGAACACTTCTTTCTTTTTGTGAACATTATCCCACACTATTTTGTAGAATAACGGTAAGGATTGGCAATAGTTTTATTTTTTTTAGTATAGGCCCTTTCTATTTGACTAGATTCGACTAGAACTGTATTATTTGATGTTCGTAGATTTAGATAGGCGTTTTTCAGGTCAATAAACACCCTTGAACTGTGATCACTTGTGTCTGTCTTATTTTGACACCATGCCTTCCTTACACCTGCCACATTAAAAGTGCAGCTGAAGAAATCCACTCTAGTTCCATTTAGATGAAATGGCATTGCCTATTACTTTCAGCTTTCCATTGAAAAAGATTGTCAACCATAGCTGGTAAGATAGCTCAGCAGGTTGAGTGCTCGCTGCTGCGAACTGAGCGTGATCTGCAGATCGCAGGTTCGGATCCCAGCAATGCCAACTCAGCCTTTCATCCTTCCGAGGTCGATAAATGAGTACCAATTTCGGTTGGGTGATATTGTATGTAAACATGTGCTCTGTAAAGCGCTTTGGATTAAGGCGCTATATAAATAACACATCATCATTTAGCTATCTGCTTCAAGAATACACTGGGAAATCGACCATTCAAGACTTCCCAAGTAAAAGGAAGATCAACATTTAATTCCAAATCATTGAAACATCTAGCATGCCAAACAAAAAAGATGTGCGACTTACAAACGATCATGAAGACGTTTAACCAGTGGCAAATCCTCACAGAAATGCACAGCAAGGCACATGGTTTGTGCCCTACCACCAAATAAACATACACATGCAAAAAAAATACAAGGTGCAACAGTGGGCGTAGCCTCCCCCTTCAGCATGGAAACAAATGTTCGGCAGGAGCTTAAACCACAAAAACCGGTCAAAACTTCAGCAGCAAACCTAGCCTTCATGATCTGAAGTAGCATGGGTTGTTGCTGAAGATGTGACTGCCACCCATATTCCTATGGCTAAGGTGATGCTATGACTGTTGCTGTGCTGATGCCAGAGCTGCATTTGAACTGTGCTACTATAAAGAGGCATTGCAGCAGTCGGCAGGTCAGTTATGCTCCCTGTTAGGTAAGAATCTTGCAGTCACACTTTGTGAGACTACATAACACTTATCTGCTTGGTATTAGGTAAACCCCCTTTTTGGTATAGGTCTGTACTACACACGTTGGTAGGCCTGGCTGCTCAGTCACGCTATCTTAAGAGGGGTAAATGTGAGCTGTAGAGCTGTACAAATGAAATCTGCAAATACAAGTAGCCAAGTAACACACTCAAGGTTTCAGTTATAAATATTTATTCTCCAGCATGGGGTCTGGCATGGATTCACATGTTCATGAATATTCCCCGTCGTCAGGCTGGGAATCCTCGGTAAAGAAAAAACCAGTATCAGTTTCGTTTCTGATCTCTTTCGTAGTAATAAACAATCACTGGTCTCTGCGTCATACTGACCACAGCCAATGACTGCCCTCTACCTAAGCACCGCCTCTGGCAGCCATCTTCAGATTTTTACAGCACGTTCATGTGTTGGGATCCTCGTGCTATTGCTCTCGAGCGTTAGTGCTATTTTTTTCACGTTTTTTCTCAAAAACTTCGTTTTTTCGGTCAAAAGAGCCTCAAGCTCCACCGACTCTCCATCCGATCAACGGGGACCTGTGTCGGATTCGTCTGCGCCCCTCAAGGGTGAAGATTTCGTCTAGCTACGCTTTTGGAGGACTCCATAAGTTTCTCAGGCCCGGTCATGGCCCAGGAGAAGGGAAGCTCGACGCCCGGAAAGCTGTTCAGGGTCTGCCCTGGATGCCAGCTGCAGAACGTCTTCAAGGAAGACGAACACTCTTTTTGTCTTTACTGCCTACATGAGGACAAGACGCACGTGGAGAAGGACTGTGCGTTTTGCGGCAACATGTCGGAGCGGACCATGAAGGACCGCCATCAACGTCTCGCCAACTGGCTGGAAGGGAAGAGCCCGTCCGGCGAGAAGAAGAGGAAGAAATCCGAGCGGTCTTCTAAGACCTTTGAGGACGCCCCGGCGACGGGGGTCCAACATAAGGCCAAGCACCGCGAGTCCGCTGGCACCGGGAGTGCCGAACAGTCGGGCTCTACGGGCGCCAGGCTGGGCGCACCCTCCCCGGCACCATCAACCACGAGCCAACGCTCTGGGTCGGGTAAGAGGAAGGCCGAGCACCCGGCGAGGCTCCTGGAGAGGCCCCGGTCAAGCTCGAAGGCGGAGGGGGAGCGAGGCAGTGTCCCCCCCTCAAGGATAAGGCGGTGAGCGCACCTAAGGTGGTGAAGGCCTTAATCCATCCGGCCAAGCCCTCTATCGAAACTGTCGCAGCGGCCCTGGCTCAGCCTGTGGAGGCTACAGCAGTGGTGGCGACCTCGGGGCTCAGTCTCCCTGCCACCTCGGAGGGACTCCTCTTTTGTGCCCATCGATAGGACCCCCGTGAAATCCCCTGTGGGGAAGAAAAAGGGGGGGGGCAGGGCGTCATCGTAGATTCGGCCTCAACCTCGGAGGAGGAGCTGGTTGAGGTCTTAAGCCACGGCCTCGGCGTGGAAGAAGACCGGCCCGTCGGATTCCCCTCTGCCAGCGCCGCGAGACAACTCGGCGGCCATTTTGTTGGCTATACAGTCCTTATGCTCAGAGATAAGGACGAGACTACCGTTGCCGACGGAACCTCTCCCGTCGGGGGACCCAGAACCGGGACCTTCTGGTGTTCCCCCTACCAAGAAAAGAAGGATCCACCCTCCGCCTCCTTTTCAGCCGTCGCGCCCCTTCCAGCCCTCCTCCCCGTCCACCCGAGGGGATGATACGGGGACTGACACGGCAGCGACGGGTACGGACGACGAGGTATACGACGAGGATGTACCGTCGTCGCCTCCCACCAGGGCTTCTCCGCCCGACGAGATTGGATCGTTCCACTCCATGATCACCAGGGCATCCGAGCTTTTCCAACTCTGCCCTGAGGAGAAGAAGGAAGGTTTCCTTTATCAGCGGCGCGAGGGCGAGGGCAAGAGGAAGACGGTCCTCGCAGTGCCTCTATTGGACGACATTTGGGATGAGGGCCTCACCCTCCTCAAGAACCCTTCCACGACGCCAGCTAGAAGAGATCGGTACGAGAAAAAGTACCGGGTCCCGGACACGGCCCCCCTGTGCCTCCGGGCGCAGCCTACCCCGGACTCCGTCTCTGCGGCGGCCAGGAAAAAAGCGGGGGGGGGTGCGCAGAGTCATCTCGTCTGCAGCGACGACGATTAAAGCGGCCAACGCCTTGGCTATCGTGGCCCGCTACGACAGGGAGCTCTGGTACAAACTGGCTCCCCTGCTGGACTTCTTGCCGGACGACAAGAGGGCAGAGGCCCTGGAGATCCTGCAGGAAGGCGAGGTGGCTTCGGACCACGCCATTACCGTTGCGACAGACATCGCCGACACTGGGTTCCGCCAGTTGGGCAACGGCGTTTGCCTTAGGCGGCGTGGATGGCTCAAGGCTACGGACTTCCGTCAAGACGTTCAGACCAGAGTCCTGGACATGCCCTTCGATGGGAACAACCTGTTTGGGAAAACAGTGGACGATTCCCTTCAGGCCATTAAAGCGGACACCGAGACGGCCCGGGCCCTTGGAGTTCTGCAACAACGACGGACGCCCTTTCGGAGCAGCGGAGGCAAGGGCGCCTCCAAAGGTTCCGGCGGCGGTTTCTCCACCTACCATCAAGCGGCCCGCTCGTCGTCTCAGGAGGCCTACAGAGGACGAGGCAAGTCTGGCGGACCCCGCCGTCGTCGCCAAGGAGGTCAAGGCGGCAAAGCCTCGTCGAAGCAGGATTGAACCGGCCGTGGTGGGGGTCGGGCCCCCACCAAAGCACCCCGGTGGGAGGCCGGCTGGCGAGCTTCGTCAGCGTGTGGGAGTCCACCTCCACCGACCGTTGGGTGCTGGACGCCTTGTCCCGGGGCCACGCGCTCGAGTTTCAAAGAAGGTGTCCGCGCGTCCCCCCCGTGGCCAGGAAAGAACTTCACGTCCCTCAACTTCTCCTGGAGGTAAAGGCTATGCTCAGGAAGGGCGCCATCGAACTCGTCCCAAAGAGGCTTCGGGGCTCCGGAGTTTACTCGAGATACTTCCTCGTGAAGAAGAAGACGGGGGGATGGCGCCCCATCCTGGACCTGCGACGTCTGAACAAGTTCATCAAGGCGCAAAAGTTCCGGATGGTCACCCTCCAGCACGTCCTGGGTCAGCTGGAGGAAGGAGACTTCCTGTCGTCGTTTGATTTGGAGGATGCCTACTTCCATATTCCCATCCTAAAGGGGCACCGAAAATTCCTCAGGTTTGTGGTCCAAGGGCGTCATTACCAGTTCAAAGCCCTCCCCTTCGGACTACGGTCGGCACCCAGGGTGTTCACCAAGTGCCTTGCACCGGTGGCGGCGCAGCTGCGCCGCGAAGGGATCCACGTCTACCCCTACCTGGACGACTGGCTCATCCGAGCCAAGACGAGGGAGCTCCCCGTGGTTCACACGGCAAGGACCGTCCAACTTCTCACGGACTTGGGATTCTTCGTGAACTACGCCAAATCCCACCTGGTACCCGCGCAAGACGCTCTGTTTCTGGGAGCGAGGCTCAACACAGTGTCCCTTCTGGCCTCCCCGTCGGAGGGGAGGACCAGGACCATCCTGGGCAAGGTGCAGCGGATGTTGGTGGCTGACGCGGCCAAGGTGAGGTCCATCAAGTCCCTCCTCGGAATGATGTCTTCCTGCATCTACCTCATTCCCATGTGCAGGCTCCGGATGCGCCCGTTGCAGGAGTTCCTGGACGCGCGCTGGATCCAAACGACGGGCAGCTTCGAGGAAAGGATCACACTCGACGAGAGTTTCCGACGAGCGATCCGGTGGTGGGGCAATCTGATGGCGGTCATGGACTTCCAGACCCCAGCCCACCAGGAGACAGTGACCACGGATGCCTCCCTGGAAGGGCGGGGAGCGCACACCGAAAATCTGCACGCAAGAGGCCTTTGGCTCCCGACGGAGAAATCCCTACATATCAACGTCCTGGAGCTCCGTGCAGTGTTTTGGGCCCTCAGGTCCTTCCTTCCGTCCCTCAAGGGCAAGGTGGTGAGGATCGTCACCGACAACACCACCACCATGTTTTACATCAGGAAACAGGGCGGAACCAGGTCCCCAGCACTGTCCAAGGAGGCGCAGGACCTGTGGCATTGGGCCGTCGCCCAAAGGATATTTCTGGTGCCGTTTCATCTGGCAGGGATAAAAAACACCATCGCTGACTCGCTCAGCAGGGAGCTGCGCTCGTGCCACGAGTGGGAGCTACGGCAGGATCTAGTGGATCGCCTCTTCCGACGGTGGGGCACACCCCAGATCGACCTGTTCGCGACGGCGACGAACTCCAAGTGCCTGAGGTTCGCCAGCAGGTTTCCCCAGGCGAGGAGCATTGGCGATGCTTTCTCGTTCCCCTGGGAGGGCCTGTTCCTCTACGCGTTCCTTCCTTTGCCACTGCTAATCCGGCTCGTCAACCAGCTCAAGAGGTCACGGTGCAGGATGATCCTCGTTGCACCTGCGTGGCCGAGGCAGATATGGTTCCCGGACCTTCTGGACTTGTCAGCGTCCCCGCCAATCAAGCTGCCGGTGGACGCGGATCTACTCTCCAGGGAAGGAGGCGCCATCCTCCACCACGACCCGAAATCGCTGAACTTGCAGGCCTGGCTCCTGCAGAGCTAGAGTTTGGAGGATACGACATACCGGCCGACTGCAGAGAGGTTCTTGCAAAGGCCAGGGCGTCCTGGACTCTTAAATGCTACGGACACAAATGGAAGAAGTTCTCTGTCTGGTGCCACGCACAGAAGATTAACCCTCTACGGATTACGGCTCCCCAAGTACTGCCGTACCTGCTGACGCTGGCCAAAGCTGGACTGGCACACGCGTCCATCAAGATTCATCTTGCTGTGATCTCCCGATACACCAGAACCACGGGGCGGACGTCCTTGTGGTCTCATCGTCTGGTGAAAGAGTTCATGAAGGGACTGTTCAGATCGTTCCCGCCGGTGAAGGCTCTGGCCCCGGTGTGGGAGCTCAACGTGGTGCTGACCAAGCTCATGGGACCTCCGTTCGAGCCTCTGCACTCGGCCCCGTTGAAGTTTCTGTCGTGGAAAACAGCGTTCCTTGTGGCCATCACCTCCGCACGACGGGTGGGAGAGATCCAGGCCCTTTCCTGCAAGGCCTCGTACTTGACTTTTCACGACACGAGGGTAGTGCTCAGGACACACCCCTCCTTCATTCCCAAGGTACCGTCGGACTTCCATCTCAACGAACCCTTGGTGTTGCCTGTGTTCTTCCCGTCGCCTTCGTCGCCGGCTGAGAGGACTTTGCACTCGCTGGATGTGGCTAGAGCGCTGAAGTTCTACGTAGACCGCACAAAGTGTTTTCGGAAGACGTCACAACTCTTTGTGAACTTTGGACCTGTCAATCGGGGGAAGGCTCTCTCGAAGGCTTCCATTTCCAGATGGCTCTCCGGCTGTATCATGTACTGTCACCGGTTGGCAAACCGACCGCTGCCAGGCCGTCCGAGAGCCCTTTCCACCAGAGCGATCGCAGCTACCACGGCGTTCCTATCTGGTGTGCCCCTGCTGGACATATGCAGGGCTGCTACGTGGAGGTCGACGCACACCTTCACGAAATTCTACTGCGTCGACCGGGATTCCAGGGAGGAGTCCAGGGTCGGCCAAGCAGTGCTGCGCAACCTGTTCGCCTGAGGTGACCCTGGTGAGGAGGTAAGATGCTTAATGTTGAGTTTGATGTAATGCTTAATGCTGAGCCTTTGCCACCTCCAGTGGTTGTGCATGTGTGTACTGCTATGTATTCTTTATTCATGAGCATGTGAATCCATGCCAGACCCCATGCTGGAGAAGGAACAAGTTACTTACCTGTAACTGTTGTTCTCCAGCATGGGTCTGGCATGGATTCACATGCGAACCCTCGCGCCTACCCCTCTGCGGCTCTTCACTTGGTCATACTGCCACTTCACGTGCTTCCAAATCTGAAGATGGCTGCCAGAGGCGGTGCTTAGGTAGAGGGCAGTCATTGGCTGTGGTCAGTATGACGCAGAGAGCAGTGATTGGTTATTACTACGAAAGACAGATCAGAAACGAAACTGATACTGGTTTTTTCTTTACCGAGGATTCCCAGCCTGACGACGGGGAATATTCATGAGCATGTGAATCCATGCCAGACCCATGCTGGAGAACAACAGTTACAGGTAAGTAACTTGTTCCACATACATTTTTAATTGAGCTTTCTTCAAAAAGGCAATTTGTTGTAACAATGTAAATCTACTTTGAAATTACTTTTCAGAATAAAAACAAGATGGTGGATAATCTTTGGATATGCTTCATACACAATTCCTACACCCTGAGGTGACTTAAATCGCAAGGACAGTAATGGCATTTATATCTCGCACTAGTACATTTTGTAGATTCTGAGTTTGTAGAAAGCGCAGGTTAGGGAAGGAAAAAGGTTAGACATTTCCTCCGTACATGGGAGGACAGCTAAATCCTCCAATGAAGTCTAGATTAGCCTTTCCCAGCAGTACCAGTATACTACAAGTTCTCCAGCATGGGGTCTGGCATGGATTCACATGCTCATGAATATTCCCCGTCAGGCTGGGAATCCTCGGTAAAGAAATAAAATCAGTATCAGTTTCGTTTCTGATCTGTCTCTTAGTAGTAACCAATCACTGATCTCTGGGTCATACTGCCCCCAGCCAATGACTGCCCTCTCCCTAAGCCCCTCCCCTGGCAGCCATCCTCAGATTTTTACCACACGTTCAAGTGTTGGGAGTCCTCGTGCTATAGCTCTTGAGCTTTTGCTGCGTTTTCGCCCTTTTTCAAGGAGATTTTCTCACTTTTCGGTGGAGAAGGACTGTGCGTTCTGCAAGAACCGATCGGAACGGACCATGAGGGATCGTCGTTCCCACCTCGCCAGCTGGCTGGAGAAGGGCCCAGCAGGTGAGAAGAAGAAAAGGTCCGAGCGGTCTTTTAAGTCCTGTGAGGGTGCCCCGGCGATGGGGGCCCAACAGAAGGCTAAGCACAGCGAGTCCGCGGGCACCGGGAGCGCTGAACGGTCGGGCTCTTCGGCTGCCAGGCAGGGCACACCTTCCCCGGCACCATCAACCAAGAGCCAATGCTCTGGTTCGCTGAAGAGGAAATCCGAGAACCCGGGTAACTTCTGGAGAGGCCCTGGTCGATCTAGAAGGATTCAGCCGAGGGGGAGCGAGGCAGTGACCCCCGCCCCCCCAAGGTGAAGGCCTCAAGCGCGCCCAAGGTGGTGAAGGCCTTGATTCACCCGGCTAAAGCCTCTATCGAGGGAGTCGCGGTGACCCTGGCAAAGCCTTTGGAGGCTACACCAGTGGAGGCGACCTCGGGGCCCAGAGTTTACCTGCCACCATGGTGGGAATCCTCTTTCCAGCCCATCGACAAGACCCCTCGTGAAGACCCCGGTGGAAAAAGGGGGGGGGGCGGTGGCCATTACGGACACAGATTTAGCCTCTGAGAAGGATCTGGTGGAGGCCGTGAAGAGCCTCAACAAGAGGTTCGAGAAGGTACGATCGCACGGGAGAGATCCCGAAGAGGTGGTCAAAGATAGCGACAGTGGCGCCGACGAGGCCCCTGTGGAGGAGCGGCAAGCCCTCCCATCGCAGCCATTGCCCGAGCCTCAGGACAACACGCCGGCCATTTTAATGACGATCCAAACCTTATGCATGGCGATAAGGACGAGATTACCATGAACCCCGGCAGACGATCCAGAACCGGGAGTTGATTCATCCCCACCCCCCCCGCCCTTCACACCCTTGCGGCCCGTGGAGCCTTCATCCCCCCCTCTTTAGATCCCAGGGATGACACGGCGACAAACACGACGACGGGGACGGATGACGACGGTGGTTACGACGGGATGGACCTTCCTTCACCACGCCCTCGGGCTTCCCTGCCCGACGAAATTGGCTCCTTTCACACCATGATCGCCAGGGCGCCCGAGCTCTTCCAGCTCTGCCCCGAGGAACAGAAGAAGGAAGGTTTCCTCTATCAACAGCGAGAGGCCAAGAGAAGGACGCTCCTTGCGGTACCGTTACTCGACGATATTTGGGACGAGGGACGTGTGGTCCTGAAGAACCCGTCCACGACGCCTGCCAAGATGGACCGGTACGAGAAGAAGTACCGGGTCCCCGACGCTGCCCCCTTGTGCCTCATGGCTCAGCCGACGCCGGATTCGGTCGTCTCAGCGGGTGTCCAAGAAGAAGGCTGCGGGGGCGACAGCTTCAACCTCCACTTCCCCACCTGACGGCGAGGGAAAGAAATTGGACACCATGGGGCGACGGTTCATCTCGTCGGCGGTGACGACAATTAAAGCGGCCAACGCCTTGGCGATTGTGGCCCGTTACGACAGGGAGCTATGGTACAACATAGCTCCCCTACTGGACTTCCTACCAGACGACAAGAGGGCGGAGGCCCTAGAGATTGTGCAGGGAGGTGAGGTGGCGTCGGACCATGCTATAACTGTTGCAATGAACATTGTCGACACTGGGTTTCGGCAGTTAGGCAACGGTGTTTGCCTTTGACGACGAGGCTGGCTCAAGGCGACCGACTTCCGTCAGGACGTGCAGACCAGGGTGTTGGACATGCCTTTCGACAGCAACAGCCTATTTGGGAAAAAGGTGGGCGAGTCGCTGCAGGCCATCAAGGCTGACAGACGGCGCGAGCCCTGGGAGTCCTTCAGCAACGACGGCCCTTTCGGAGCGGCGGGGGCAGAGGGGGCCTCCAAGGGATCAGGCGGTGGTTCCTCTACGTACCGCCAGGCGGCCCGCTCCTCGTCCCAGGAGGCCTACAGAGGTCGCGGCAAACAAGGAGGATCTCGTCGGCGCCAAGGCCGCCTCCAAGCAAGATTGAACCGGCCGTAGCGTCGGGCCCCCACCGAAGCACCCCGGTGGGAAGCCGGCTGGCGAAGTTCGTCAGCGTGTGGGAGTCCATCTCCACCGACGGTTGGGTGCTGGATGTCCTGGCCCACGGGCACACTCTCGAATTCCAAAAGAAGTGTCCCCGCATTCCTCCCGTGGCCAGGAAGGAAAATCGCGTCCCTCAACTGCTGTTGGAGGTAAAGGCGATGCTCAAGGTGCCATCGAGCTTGTCCCCAAGAGGATCCGGGGCTCCCGAGTATACTCGAGATACTTTCTCGTCGGAAAGAAGACAGGCGGTTGGTGCCCCATCCTGGACCTACGTCGGTTTAACAAATACATCAAGGCACAGAAGTTCAGGATGGTCACTCTCCAGCACGTGCTGGGACAGCTGGAGGAGGGCGACTTCCTATCGTCGTCGGACTTGGAGGATGCTTACTTCCACATCCTCATCCTAAAAGGACACACGAAAGTTCCTCAGATTCGTAGTTCAAGGACGCCACTACCATTTCAGAGCTCTGCCATTCGGATTGAAGTCGGCACCCAGGGTGTTCACCAAGTGCCTAGCACCAGTGGCGGCACGGCTGTGCCTGCAGGGGATCCACGTCTACCCCTACCTTGACGACTGGCTCATCTGTGCAAGGACAAGAGAACTCGCCGTCGAGCACACGGCGAAGACCGTCCTCTTACTCACAGAACTGGGTTTCTCCAACTACCCGAAATCCCATCCGGTTCCGTCACAGGTGGCACTGTTTCTGGGAGCGAAGCTTGATACAGTGGAACGATTGCCGTCTCCGTCGGAGGGAAGGACGAAGGCCATCTTAGGCAAGGTGCAGCGCCTGCTAGCCACGGACGTGGCCAGGGTTAGATCCATCAAGTCCCTCCTCGGAATGATGTCCTCATGCATTTACCTAGTGCGCCTGTGCAGGCTACGGATGCGTCCTCTACAGGAGTTCCTCGACGCCCGCTGGATGTAAGCGGCGGGCAGCTTCGAAGACAAGATCCCGCTCATCCTGGAGGGATGGGGTGCGCACACAGGAGATCTCCAAGCAAGAGGCCTTTGGCTCCTGGAGGAGAGGTCTCTCCACATCAACATCTTGGAGCTCTGCGCCGTGTTCTGGGCGCTCAAGTCGTTCCTCCCGTCCCTCAAGGGCAAGGTCGTGAGGTTCTTCACCGACAACACCACCACAATGTTCTACATCCGGAAGCAGGGTGGCACCAGATCCCCAGCCCTATTCAATGAGGCCCAGGATCTGTGGCACTGGGCTGTCGCCCAGGGCATGTTTCTGGTTCCTTCCATCTGGCAGGAATAAAAAACACCATCGCTGACTCACTCAGCAGGGAGCTGCGCTCGTGCCATGAGTGGAAACTAGCCCATGATCAAGTGGATCGGCTCTTCCAACGATGGGGCAAACCCCAGATCGACCTGTGCACGATGGCGACAAACTCCAAGTGCCAGAGGTTCGCCAGCAGGTTCCCCCAGCTGAGGAGCATGGGGCGACGCTTTCTCGTTCCCCTGGGACGGCTTATTCCTGTATGCGTTTCCTCCATTGCCGCTGCTGCTTCGACTCACCAGCCAGCTTAAGAGGTCCCAGTGCAGGATGATCCTCATCGCACCGGCGTGGCCGAGACAGATCTGGTTCCCGGACCTTCTGGACCTCTCGGCGTCCCCACCAGCCAAGCTGTCGATGGACGCAGATCTTCTCTCCAGAGAGGGAGGCGCCATTTTTCTTCACGACCCGGAGTCGCTGAACTTGCAGGCCTGGTTCCTGCAGCACTAGAGTTTGGGGGGGTACGATATCCCGGCTGACTGCAGAGAGGTTCTTGCAAAGTCCAGGGCGTCCCCAACTCTCAAGTGCTACGAACATAAGTGGAAGAGGTTCTCCGTCTGGTGCCGTGCATAGAAGATCAACCCTCTACGGATTACGGCACCTCAAGTGCTACCATACCTACTGTCGTTGGCCAAAGCTGGACTAGCTCACGCTTCCATCAAGATACATCTGGCAGCGATCTCCCGATACACCAGAACATCAGGACGGCCGTCCTTGTGGTTTCATCGACTGGTGAAGGAATTTATGAATGGACTGTTCCGATCGTTCCTGTCGGTGAAGGCTCCAGCCCCGGCGTGGGAGCTCAACGTGGTGCTGACCAGGCTCATGGGGCCGCCATTCGAGCCCTTGCATTCGGCCCCGTTGAAGTTCCTGTCGTGGAAGACAGCGTTCCTTGTGGCCATCACCTCCGCACTACGCGTGGGAGAGATTCGGGCCCTATCCTGCAAACCTCCATACTTGACTTTTCACGATACGAGGGTGGTGCTGAGGACGCACCCCTCTTTCATGCCCAAGGTGCCGTCGGACTTCCATCTTAACGAGCCCTTGGTGTTGCCAGTTTTCTTTGTCGCCTTCGTCGCCGGCCGAGAGGACTTTGCACTCGCTGGATGTAGCTAGAGCGGTGAAGTTCTACGTGGACCGAACGAAGAGTTTTCGGAAGACATCACAGCTGTTTGTGAACTTTGGTCCTGTGAACCAAGGGAAGGCTCTCTCGAAGGCTTCCATTTCCAGATTGCTCTCCGGCTGCATCATGCACTGTCATCGGTTGGCCAACCGACTGTTGCCAGCCGTCCGAGAGCCCATTCGACCAGAGCGATCGCTGCTACTACGGCGTTCTTGTCTGGTGTGCCCCTGCTGGACATCTGTAGGGCTGCTACGTGGAGGTTGACGCACACCTTCATGAGATTCTACTGCGTCGACCGGGATTCCAGGGAGGAGTCCAGAGTCAGCCAAGCCGTGCTGCGCAACCTGTTCACCTGAAGGTGGGCCTGGTGACGAGGTAAGAGTTGCTTGATGTTGAGTTTATGTAATGCTTAATGTTGAGCCTTTAGCCACCTCCCGTGGTTGTGCATGTGTGTACTGCTGTGTATTCTTTTATTCATGAGCATGTGAATCCATGCCAGACCCCATGCTGGAGAAGGAACAATTTACGTACCTGTAACTGTTGTTCTCCAGCATAGGTCTGGCATGGATTCACATGCGAACCCTTCCTCCTTCCCCTCTGCAGCTCTTCACTTGGTCATACTGCCACTTTACGTGCTACCAAATCTGAGGATGGCTGCCAGGGGAGGGGCTTAGAGAGAGGGCAGTCATTGGCTGGGGGCAGTATGACCCAGAGATCAGTGATTGGTTACTACTAAGAAAGACAGATCAGAAACAAAACTGGTACTGATTTTGTTTTCTTTACCGAGGATTCCCAGCCTGACGACGGGGAATATTCATGAGTATGTGAATCCATGCCAGACCCATGCTGGAGAACAACCGTTACAGGTAAGTAACTTGTTCCCTATCACCTATGAGGGACAAATGGTATCAGTCAATAGACTAGAGGAGTGCCTTCAGGGAGCCAGGACGGCCAAAGTCATTTGGGACACATGTATGGATCTGATACACTTCTTGGATCAAAGTCTTGCGATCTGATACACTTCTTGGATCAAAGTCTTGCCCAAAGTTAGAGAGTCTTAAGAAAATCACTTGCAGGGTCACAAGCTGTTAAGCCTGTGAGAAAAGAGTTGGAATCAACTTGCAAAAGGTAAGCCAATGCAATTCTCAAGTGAGAAGAGTGCGGCAATAAGTAAGTACCACAAGCCTAAACGGTGCCTCTGGTTAGAAGAAGAGTGGTCCAGCTGGAGCTGGATTCTGTCTTGCTACAGCGGTGCAAACCCTTGTTCCTGAGCCTCAGTCTTGTGGACAAGAGGGAGGATGTCTGGAGGGCTCCTGCGGCGGTACTTGGGAGGTCGTCGGCAGCTATGGGCTCTTTTTGGTTCAGCTGCATTTCGCGGTTTCAGCAATCGGCAAACAGCACCGATGCAGATCTTGGACACCCGGTTGAACTCTTTGATACCTCAGTCCGGCACTCTGGACCTGGAGGTCCCGCTTCGGGATGGTCCTTAGGAGTCTCCTGGAGCTTCAGGTCGGATTCGTTCCGCAGCAGACGTTGCACTCAAACCCTGGCATTTGGCTTCTGAAGCAACAGAGACACAGCAAGTCTGGGATTGTGGTTCTGTGGAGTTTCTCTGGGTTAGTTGGTCCTACTAACCCAAGGGGCAGAGGAGTTCCGCCCGGAGCTTCTCTGTCGAGGTGAAAAAGGAGTTCAGCTCTGCAGCAAAGCTTCACTGGGCAATTGAAAGCTCCAGGAGGCTGCAGCAAGCTTCGTTTACGGTTTCTTCATTGGGTGTTTCTCCCAGTGATATGATATCGTAGGTTATATAAAATGCACTTAATACCCAGAGTTTTCTAAGCGCGGACCCGGGGATCGAAACTGTGGTGCTCTGTATCGTTGACCCTGAGCTATCATCCCGAGTGGTCAACTCTGCCTGTGTCTCAAAACCCTCGCCTTTTAAGCAGGTTTCTCCCATACTCCGTCCCGTCCCCTTTCCTCCACACTTGTGGGACATTCTGTCCTTCAGGACGGGACCGGAGCACTTTCAAAGTATACAATTTTATTGAAAAAATGTCTTATTTCTACACTGGGCCACTGCATGTGACCGTAACCCAGCCTTCCTGAGCTCTGCATCGCCCTTCAGTCCTTTTCTCTGCACTGTCTAGGTGGGACGCACTTGCATCAAAGGGAATATTTTTCTATTTGTTCCCTTGTCCTTCATGCCTACTGCGGTTCCATGGTTATCTTTCCTCTGTCTATGCCGAAGCGTCTAGGATTCGTTTCTCGTTCATCGTGCGAATGCCGTTTCGCGAGGCTGGATCCCCACGCTTTGCCTGGAGTGCTTAGATTCAGAACACCTTTGGGACTCGTGCTTCTACTGCGACTTGCTCTCGGTCATGGCACTCCAGCATTGGCTTGTCAGGTTTACAGCTCTTCATTGAAGAAAAAAGGAAATGTCTGGTAAGTTCGTTCCTTTTTCAGGGCACCTGGCCAGGGGACTCCTTCCCGGGGTCTTCTGGTTTTGGGAGGGGCTCAAGTGGTTCTATTACCAGGCATCTCCCTGACGTGTCCTGAAAGGGATCTAACGGGCGCTCCAGAGTTTCCTCCGAGGACCTCTGCAAACGGGCTGCCGAGGTTCCCCTTTCAGGGGCTAAAGTTAGGGCCAGTACTTCTGGGGCTGTTAGAGGGGTCAGCCCAGAGGTTTCCACATCTGCAACTAAGTGTACCGAGTCTCAGCTAGAGGTCCCTCTCAAGGTGACTAAACGTACCAAAGTTACTACTGAGGTTCTCCTACTTGGGGTTACATTTAATATCAGCAAGATTGAGGCCCCCCCACCCCCCTTGAAGGTCCTGGTTTCACGGGGTGACTATAAGCCTTCCCACACTCAGACCTGTGGTGGAACCAATCCTGCTGAGGGGGCAAAGAAGCCGGTCAAGCACCATAAGTCTTCGAGTACCGGCTCCGCTAAAGGTCCCTCCCCCACCCACTTGAGGCTAATTCATCAGCAGTCCGCTCAAACGCTATAGATCTGCCAGCACAGGCTGACCCCTGACTCCCCTGTGGTGACTACGTCTCACTTACACCTGTGGCTTAGACAAAATGGCAGCCAAACCCCTGCGGGCCACCGTGGCCATTTTGACTACATCTCTTACACCAACGTTCACCATGGTTTGTGCTGAGGGGCCTGTTTCTGGGGAAGAGCAGCCTTTTCCACATTTTGTGGAAAGTAAAAACCTGTTCTGCCCTCCAATGGATTGGCGTGCTCGGACTCCCTCCTGCATCTGTGCCTTTTGATCTACGTGGATCCAGTTGATGGGGGGGGGGGGACCATCCTGACAACCATCTTCTTTGCAATCTTGAGGGTATGCTCCTTCCGACCGGCCTCTGCCCTCTCCAGCGCCTAGACATCATCTCAGGATGTGTTTTTTTGCAAGTTTCAGACGCTTATGCATTCTGATCCCATGAAGGCGTACCAAGGTTTTATTTAAGGAATTGCTCCGGCAATCCCCATGTAGGTTCCAGTAGTGCCCCCTCTCCCTGTGGGACCCCCCTGCCCCTGCTGCTTCCTCGGCCTCCACTTTCCCCTGTGGAAAAGACTGGTTGCTCTGCCAACCACCCCTTTTGGGGCCTGAGGCGCCACATGCTCCGGATCAGTCTTCTGCTCCGCCTCACTGGATGAGGACCAGGCGGACCAGGACGGCGATGAACCGCCCCACTCTATTAGAGCCTTTCACAATGGGGTGCTGGATATGATGGCACTGCTAGACATCCCAATACCCGAAGCCCCAGTTTCACAAGAGGGGGTACTTTCTGGAGCCTTCACTCTGTCGACGGAGTGCACCGACCTGTTCCTTCAGGACGTCCTGGCTGAGGCCCGTAAGGTCTGGGAAAAACCGAATTCCGGGCAGCACCTAAACAAGAAAATTGGCGCTCGCTGTAAGCTTCATGCGTCTGAGGACATATGTGTCCGCTTGCCCGCTCCCCTCGTCGACTGTTGTGGCAGCAGCTACGCTCCAGTCTAAGCCAGCCTCTACATCCACCAATACAGCGTCTCGGATCCTTTCCAAGGAGTACAAACGTCTTTACGCCATTGGGGGAAAAAGGTTTTTTCCAATTCGGTTCTTAAGCTGCGTCAGGCTAATAATTTTCCTGGCGGCTGCCAATGTCAAACTGTGGAAGGAGCTAGCTGAGTTTCAGGAATATATTCCTCCTGATAGGCTCGAAGACTTCAAGACCGGCTTATCGGATGCCAGGGATCTGGCGCAGGATCTACTTGAGGCTGCGGCCCATCACGTAGACTCTTCCACTCAAGGCCTTATGGCTGGAGTAGATCTCCTCTGCCAAGCGTGGTGCATGCTACAAAGTTTTCGAAGGAAGTTCAGGACAAGGTGCTTGATCTCCCCTTCGAGGGTAAAGAAATGTTCCACTACTCCACGGACAAGGACCTCATGAAGACCAAGGCAAGCGCTTACACTGCCAAGTCATTGTCGTTCCTTGCGAAAACTCTAGCAAAGGCACCTTATACTCTGAGGTCAGGGTCTCAAACAAGGTCCTTCTCTGGTTTGAGGCTTTCAGGAGCGCTGTGCATGCTGAGCATATGCTTCAGCTGGTGGGCCCTGCTGTAACCGCAACGGCAAGGTGGACGGTTTTTCTCTCGGCCAACAGCCTCTTCTTCAGCAACAGTTGGGGTCTCTGCCGATTTTTTAAAACCTCTAAATGATATTTTTCATCGATCGCACGAGACTCCGGTGGGAGGATGAATTTTGTCTCATCTGGAGGCGTGGCAGACCATCACCGAAGATGGATGGGTTTGGTCAGACGCTCGGCGGGCTTCTGCTTGCACCTCCCCCGTATCCCACCCTTCAACCCTCCTCTCCAGCAGACAGGGTCGCCCTCCCTCAGGGCCGAGGTACAGAAACTTCTAGACCTCAGAGCAGTGGAACCTGTTCCCTTTAGGGAGCAGGTGGAGGGCTACTACTCCTGTCTGATTAGTGCCCAAACCCATCCAGGCTGCCCTGTGCATTATCCTCGCCCTATCCAAGTTCAATCTCTTTTACCCCAAGAGAAATTCAAGATTACGCCTTGCCAGATGAAGTCCTCTCTCCAAAAGGATGATTGACTCAGCGTGGTAGACCTTCAGGATGCATACATGCACATTCAAATGGATTGTGTGCTCCAATGTATTCCTCATCTTTGATGATTGCGTCCAGCTCTGGCTGCTTTGGAAAAATCTTCTCGGCAGAGGACGCCGTGGTCGATGGCGTCTAGTCGATGTCCCTCAAAGGCCTCCGTCGAGGGTGACGTCATCTGGTGTAGAAGTAGCACGCGCATCGCCCGTTGGCCTTGGTTCCCTTTTTCCGCAAATGTGTTTGCTTCGGAGACTCGGTGTGCCTCGCTAGTAATTTGCTACGCAATTCCTGAACAAATCGACTACAATTTCTTTGTCCTCCACCCCGACGACTCCTCGCACGGGCTGTAAGCAGTGGAAGGCGTGTGATTTGAAAATGTTGATCACGGATCTGCATCGTTCTTGCCTGTGATGCTTGGGGGGTGAGGGGGAGAGGTGGAGGCGGGGAGGGCACTGATTCTTGCGCAAAGTGTCAGGCTATGACGGGAAAAGCCCTGCGAGAACGAAAGGGGAAGTTACAGGTTGGGAAATTGCCCCGTGAAACTAAAACTGATTGTTCTTCAACCGTCGATTCTGGAGATTGTTCTCGACATAAGAGTGGCAAAAAGCGATCGAGGTCCCGTAGTGGTTCGCGCCACTCGTCAGTGAAGCGATCGAGGAGACGGCACCATCGATTACCATCCTCGTCGGACTAAACCCCCAAAAAATTCAAGTGCCCCACCAAACATTCGTCATCTGAAGATTGGGGAGGCATTCCTCTTGAAAATGCGCAGAATATTTGAAAAGGGTAAGCCTCTGTCCGTGCCTTCTACGGAAGCCGGCAGAGAGCGGTTCCATACCGACATTCGCGCGCCCTCGAGCCCGGGTGGTTGAAGGAAGGAAGGTTCATTGAGAACCCTCGGTCTCCGGTGAGTAAGTCACCCGAGACGTGACGAGCATTCGAGGTAGTCGATGCCTTCACAGCCCTCGAAGTGAAAATCTTCAAAGGGAACCGTCATATCCTCGACGCCACTATCTACGTCGACACCAAAACCATAGATGCCAAAATTTCCGGTGGTTTCAGCACAGCCTACAGATCATGTGAAACCTTGTAAAGGCGCCAAACCAAAGCCTTTGAGTGTTCCTCAAAAAACTTTTACCCCTTTGCCAAGGAAGGAGTTTTTTAAATCCCATAACGTTTTTGAAGGACGATCTGGTGAAAAGGGTGCCCCTTTTGGCCTTGAGTTTGGAGCTCCAAGTGTACCAGAATGTCTTATTTCTGAAGAGAGCAGGATGAAAGGCATTGTTGACACACTGCCTAATTCCAGTGGCGTTGATACGTTGCCTGAAATGAGTTTGGTAGGCCAGAGCCAGGAGAGCATGCCGACTCTTCATTTCGTCACCTGATATCCAAGGTGGTGGAATATCTAGGCTGGGCTAGACCTCTGGTTCATTTTGTCCAAGATGACCTTACAGCGTACCCTACCATCCCTCCAGATGTGGACGACAAGCGTGTGGATGGATGGGCACGGAAGGTATATTCAGCTGGGAGTATGGCCTTGAATTTGGCCAACTCCACATGTGCCTTAGCCAAGTTTTCGTACACTCTGTGGGAGTGCATATCCATGGCGGCGGAGCACATTCCAGTAGGGGAGGAAAGGGTAGGTTTTCTAGCTATCGTGAAGGATGGCATAGAAGCCATGCGTGTATCCCTTCAATCTGAATTGGACACTGAGGACACTGCGGACCACATTAGCGGGTCCATGGCTACGAGCATGGTAAAGCGCAGGTTTGCATGGTTGCAGAAATCTGGTTTTGCACCGGACGTGCAGGCTCATCTTCTAAACATGCCATTTGACGGGTCTCACCTTTTTGGCAGCAAGACTAAAGAGAGCCTTGAGAGGTTGCAGACCTCAAAGGTGGCTGACAAATCTTTAGGGGCCGCTGTTAGGCAACCTCAGCCCTTCTGTTCGTCAGGACAACCATGAGGGGGGAGGGGGGGGGGGGGCGATACTATCATTACTACTCCTCATTTGGCAAGGCGAGAGGAATAGCCAATCAAAGAGGCCAAAGAAAAATCCATCGTGGTGGACGAGGAAAAAGTGCAAAGCCAGCTCCTGTTACAGCTTCCTTGCCATCAGCAGCTGCAGCATCTTCTCCAAAACCACTTAAGAGCTTGCGTCACAAATCACCTGTGGGGGGGCAGACTGTCTCAGCATCTCGAAGAATGGCGAGCCATTACTTCAAAAGCTTGGGCGCTGGAGACAATAGCCCAAAGTTACTGCATTCCATTTATAACGCAGCCTCACATCAATCCACCGGGGAAACACACTTTGAGGATTCCCGATCCGCTTTTGTGCAGGAAATAACCCTGCTAGAGAAAGGTGCTATAGAACCAGTACTTGTAGCGGAGAGGAACAAGGGTTGGTATTCCCCATATGTTTTTATTCCCAAAAAGGATGGAGGACTGAGACCCATGTTGGACTTCTAGGTTCCTCAGGAAGGACAAATTCAAGATGGTCACACTTTCTCAGATTCTTCAGGCCCTCCAGTTATAGGATTTGTTGGTGTCACTGGACCTTCAGGATGCTTATTTTCATGTGCCAATCCATCTCAAGCACAGAAAATACCTGAGGTTCGCCGTTGGTGGCTCAAACCATCAGTTTCGAGTCCTAGCATTTGGGTTGACTTCTGCCCCGAGGGTCTTCATCAAACTGATGGTGGTGGGGACAGCGCATCTCGCGAGGGGGTTGGTGGAGGGATTTATGTCTACCCCTACCTGGACGATTGGGTGATCAGGGCACGTTCTCCCGAACAAGCTCTGGATCATCTCCACGTCGCCTGCCACTCCCTTCAAAGACTGGGCTTCTCCCTCAATTTCAAGAAGTCACAGATGACACCTTCCCAACAGCTCCAGTACATCGGAGCTGTAATAGACACATCCTTGGGAAAGAGCTTGCCACCCAAGGCGAGGGCTCAAGACATTCTTCAGATGGTTACCAAATGTCAAACTGCCCAGAATCTTCCGGCCTTCGATTTCTTGAGGTTGCTCAGCCTCATGGCATCCTGCATTTTTCTGGTGCCAGAAGCCCACCTGAGAATGAGATCCCTTCAATGGGCTCTAAGAACACAATGGTCCCAATTCTCAGGAAAGATGTCGGACCGACTTCAGGTTCCAACAAGGGTCTCACAGGATCTTCTGTGGTGGGCCTGCGAGGACAATATTCTGAAGGAGAACATTTTTGGCAGCCATGGCCAGAGATTACAGTAGTGTTGGACGCCTCAATCACGGGGTGGGAAGCCCATGCCCACGGTCTGAAAATCAGCGGTTGTTGGTCTCCATCGGAGTCCAAACTACACATCAACCTTTTGGAGCTGAGAGCAATCGGACTAGCGCTGAAGGCCTTTCTGCCCTCTTGTCAGGGGAAAGAATTTCCTGATAATGACAGACAACAGTGTGGCCATGCATTACCTCAACAAGAGAGGTGGTATAGGGTGACTACCACTGTGCAGAGAGGTAATGCAGCTCTGCTACTGGGCAATTCGAGAAGGAATCTTCCTATCAGTTCACCTACCCGGGGAAAAGAAAATGACGGCGGATGCTCTGAGCAGGCAGAGCAGTCTCCCACAAGTGGGAGCTAGCTCAGGAAGTCCTTCAAGACATCTTCGCCCTTTGGGAAACCCCTCAGGTGGACCTGTTTACAACCGGAAGCAACCGAAAGTGCGAACGGTAGTGCTCAAAGGAATTTCCTCCGAGAGGAGCCTTAGGAGACGCGTTCATGGTGGATTGGGATTGTCTACTTCTATACGCGTTCCCACCGATCTGTCATTCCTCAAGTAATCAGGAGGTTGAGACAGTTTAGGAAATGCATGATCCTAATTGCCCCAGATTGGTCCAGGAGAACGTGGTACCCGGACCTTCTGGCTATGTCCATTTGTCCTCTGATACGTCTTCCACAAAGAGATAATCTTCTCTTGCAAGGGGAGGGACAGGTTCTCCATCCAGAGGTCAACACTCTAAACCTTCACGCGTGGTTTCTGAAAGGTTGAGAAATAAGAATTGGGCCCTCCCAGGTGACGTGATGGAGGTGTTGCTTTCGGCAAGAAGGCCACCAACAAAATCTCTGTACCATTGCTGCTGGAACACATTTTGCGACTGGTGCAGTGAAAATAATGTTGATCCTTTTCTATGTTCCTCTCCGGATGTGCTTTCTTTTCTAGTTTCATTAGGACAGAAATGTCTTAATATTGGAACCATTAAAGGTTACCTGGCAGCACTTTGCATATTCAAGCGCTCTTCAGAAGAATGCTCTTACTTCAAAATTCCTTTAGGTTATTCAATTTCTGAAAGGCTCACAAGTGTTCCCGCCTTCTACTTTTCAGGTTCCGTTTTAGGATCTTAATTTGGTTCTAAAATGTCACTATGTGCCCCATTTGAACCCTTGCACACATGCCCATTGAGGTTATTGACCTTCAAAACCATATTATTGGTTGCATTAACATCTGCACGTAGAGTGAGCGAGTTGTAGGCACTCTCCTCCAGGCCACCCTATACAAAATTCCACAAGGACAAGGGTTGTGATGAGGGTAAAACCCTCCTTCCTACCTAAGGTTGTATTTGATTTTCATCTAAATCAAGATTGTTATGGCAGCGCTTTACCCCCTGCAACTTCCCGGTAAAGAGGAAGAGAGGCTCCATAGGTTGGACCCTAGAAGAGCTTTAATCCCTTAACTGGCATGGGTTTTCCCCCCAGTGACACTGCTTTTTTTTGGTGGTGATTTCGGTATGTGTTATTTTTTTTGCTTGTGTTTTTTTTTTTTTTTTTTTTGGCCACATTTCGGACTTTGTCGGGGGTTCTGGGTAATAAATTCTGGGCTGATTAGCGCAAATCAGACCTGTGGATCCCCATGTGTGTCCTCTTTTCAGGAATGCATGGGGGTTCCAAGTTTTCCTTGGTGGCTTGGACACTTTAGGCCCAAATCTGTAGGTTGTCTCCCCAAACCATTTGGGGGTTAAAAGTGGTTTAGCCTTTTTCCTTTTGTGCCCAGGTAGGTGCACCCACACATGTGGGGTACCGTTTTCGTCGAGACACCTGTGGGAACACGGGAAGGTAGGACATGTGGTGTTGACAGCGTGTTTTGGTGGGTGGGCAGAGTGAAATGTCTGGAAATTGTATTTTCGGCAAATTTGCCGGGGATTGTGGGTAATAAAATCTGGGCTGATGCGCAAGTCAGACCTCTGTGGATTCCCACGGGTGTCTTTTCGGAAATGGTGTTCCCTTTTTTTCCTTGTTGGCTTCGACACCCTATGCCCAAATCTGTAGGTTACCCACATGAACAAAATGTGCTGTGCCAAAAGGCTTGGTGTTACCAGTGGGTTAGCCTTTTCTCTTTGTGCCCAGGTAGGTGCACCCACACCTGTGAGGTACTGTTTTCGTCGGGACACCTGTGGGAACACGGCAAGGTAGGACATGTGTTGTTGGCGCCGTGTTTTTGGTGGGTGGGCATAGGGAAATGTCTCTGAAATTTATGTGAAATAAACATAATTGTCAGATATTTCGCTCTGGCCACCCACCAAAATACGTCGCCAACACATGGCCTACCTTCCCGCGTCCCCACAAGTGTCCCGATGAAAACGGTACCTCACATGTTTGGGTTTGGGGAGACAACCTACAGATTTGTGCCTAGGGTGTCCAAGCCATCAAGGAAAACGGGGGAACCCCATGCATTTATGAAAAGAGGACACCGTGAGAATGAGAGGTCTGACTTGCGCAAATCGGCCCAGAATTTATTACCCACAAGCCCCGCCAAAGACCCACATAGGAGACTGGTGCCAAAGGCCAGGGTCCTTACCGCCGATGTTGCTGGAGCTCTGGCTGGCCTGCGTTACAGATTCACCCTCCGGGAAAGGACAAGGAATGTCCAGCCCTTCCTGGAACCAGTGCTGGGCATGTAGACGTTCAACCAAAATAGTAGTCAACGGCCCGAGGCTAGGGATTTCACCCCCTAACACCCTGGAGCTCTGGCTGCCCTGCGTTACAGCTTCTCCCTATGAAAAAGGTCTGGGACCTTGCCGGAGCTCTCTGAAACAGTTGGTGGGCTTCGGGACGGTGAAACCACATGGGAGACGGCCACCCAAGGCCAGGGACATAAGCCCTGACCATCCTGGAGCACGGGCTGGGCTGTGATGCAGAATTTCCCTTGAGGGAGGGAAGTGGCCCCTGCCGGGGCTCTCTGGAGCTGCTGCTGTGCTTGGGGACAGTACACCCACATGGTAAACAGATGTCCAAGGCTGGGGACATCACCGCTAACTATCCTGGAGTTCTTGCTGGCCAGTGTTACAGCTTTTCCCCACCAGGGAGTCCCGACAGTGTGCCAATACCTCCCCAAAGGGAAAAGATGTAATGCAGCCCAGCCAGAACTCCAGGGCGGTTGAACGTGATGTCCCTGGCCTTGGACATCCATTTACCAGGTGGGTGTACCGTCCCCAAGCACAGCAGCAGGTCCAGAGAGCCCTGTCCGGGTCTCATTCCCTCCCCCAAGGTAAATTCTGTATGGCGGCCCAGCCCGTGCTCTAGGATGGTCGGAGTTGATGTCCCTGGCCTTGGGCGGCTGACTCGCAGTGTGGGATGAACGTCCCCAAGCCCAGCGGTGGTTCCCGGGAGGCCCAGGACATTCTCCGTCCTTTCCCGGAGGGAGAAGCTGTAACGCAGACCAGCCAAAATACCAGGATGGTTGGGGATCACATACCTGGCCTTGGGCACCCATCTCCCATGTGGGTTCACCATCCCCAAGTGCAGCGGCAGTCCCAGGGAGCCCCGGCAGGATCCCCATTCCTCCCCAGAGGGGACCCACATGGGAGACATCCACTCCCAGGGAAACACTGATGTTCTGCTGGTGGCTGGCTCAATTTGTGACCTTCCCCTGCAATTGTGTCCCAGCCCACCAACATATCTCCCCAGATGGCCCATTTCCACCCACGCCACCAACAATCCAGCCCCAGTCTGACCCACTCCACTGAAAGTGGCCCCTAACCGTACAATAATAATAAAAACAGTACTCTCATAACGTTGCAGCTGCCCGCGTAGAAAGCTGTAAACAAAACAAACATTTGTTACCTACGGTCACCCCAGCTTAAACAAATCTTTACTAACTTGCGGATCACAGCCCCACTTTCAAGCCATCCCTGGTGGTCTACTGAACCTCGCCCCCCTCCACCCGCCAGTGACCACACATTTGCCCCTTTCTAGGGTCAGAAATCTGCCCCCAGTGAGGGCTGCATGAGGTGCCCCCTCCATTTGGGGTGGGGGGAGATGGTCACCACAAAACGTGGGACAGGCCCCCTAATGGATGGGGCAGTAGGTTTTGGGCACCCTGGGGGCAGATTGGCACACTATTCTGCCCATCTGCGCCAAGGGAAGTTGGGTTAAAAAAAATACTTTGCCCTTCCCCCCTAAAATGCATCCTAACATATGCAAAGTATTTTTTTAACCCAACTTCCCTTGGCGCAGTTGGGCAGAATAGTGTGCCAATCTGCCCCCAGGGTGCCCAAAACCTACTGCCCCATCCATTAGGGGGCCTGTCCCATGTTTTGTGGTGACCCTCTCCTCCCACCCCAAATGGAGGGGGGCACCTCATGCAGCCCTCCCTGGGGGTAGATAGCTGCTCCTAGGAAGGGACACCGGACTACCCCAGGGAGGGCTGCATGAGATGCCCCCCTCCATTTGGGGTGGGGGGGAGAAGAGGTCCACCCCCCTTTACATTACAAAATTCTCTGGCAGTTTAGGGTGCCCCTCTGCCCCCCCCCCCTAAAATGCATCCTAACATATGCAGAGGGGCACCCTAAACTGCCAGAGAATTTTGTAATGTAAAGGGGGGTGGACCTCTTCTCCCCCCCACCCCAAATGGAGGGGGGCATCTCATGCAGCCCTCCCTGGGGTAGTCCGGTGTCCCTTCCTAGGAGCAGATATCTACCCCCAGGGAGGGCTGCATGAGATGGCCCCCACTCCATTTTGGTTGGGGGGGGGGGGGGGAGAGAGGGCCACCCACCTTTCCATTACAACAGTCCCCGGCGATTTAGGGTGCCCCTCAGCCCCCCTAAAATGCAACCTACCATTTTCTTTTTTTTCCTTACTTCCCCTGGCGCAGATGGGCACATTAGTGTGCCCATCTGCCCCCAGGGTGCCCAAAACCTACAGCCCCATCAATTGGAGGGCCTGTGACATTTTGTGGTGGCCCTCCCCCACCCCTCCCCAAATGGCTGGGGGGGCATCTCATGCAGCCCTCCCTGGTGCTCCAAGGAAGGGCTGCATGAGGTGCCCATCCCCTCCATTCGGGATGGGGGGGGGGAGAGGGCCACCACAAAACGTCAGACAGGCCCCCTAATGGATGGGGCAGTAGGTTTTGGGCACCCTGGGGGCAGATTGGCACACTGATGTGCCCATCTGTGCCAAGGGAAGTTGGGTAAACAAAAACAAAAAATGTACAATGTTGGGATGCATTTTAGGGGAGGGGGGCTGAGGAGCACCCTAAATCGCCGGGGAATTTTGTAATGTAAAGGGGGGGGGTGGCCCTCTGCCCCCCCTCCATTTGGGGTGGGGGGGAATCTCATGCATCCCTCCCTGGGGGCAGATGTGGCGGGGGCATCTCATGCAGCCCTCCCGAGGTCAGGTGTCCCTTCCTAGGAGCAGATATCTGCCCCCAGGGAGGGCTGCATGAAATGGACCCAGTCCATTTTGGGGGGGTCACCCCCCCCTTTCCATGAAACAATTCCCTGGTTGTCTACTGGGAGGGGCACTCCCCCGAAACCAACCATGGGTTTTTTTCTTTGTTTGGGCCCATCCCTAGGGGCAGATGGGCACCCATCTGCCCCAGGGAGGCCCTAACCTCAGGCCTCATCCTTTGTGGGGCCTGCCCACACTTTCCTGGTGGCCCAACCCCCAATGGATGGGGGGGCACATCATGTACTCCTGCCTGGGGGCAGAAATCTTGGATTACAGTTTTGTGAAGCAGGGATCACACAAAACACTGTGCCTAAAAGGACAAGCTATCTCGTCTTTGGCAACCTTCAGAGGTTAAGCTTCTATATTTCTAGATTCTGCAAACTAAGAGTGGATGACCAACTCTTTATTACACCGGAAGAAAATTGTGACAAGCTGTTTTGGAACAGACTTTGTCAAGGTGGGTTATACTTCGTATCTCGGAATGCTACAAACTGGCAGGCAAGGATCCGCCAGAGTGTTTGAGAGCTCATTCTACCAGAGGTATAGCCTCTTCTGCAGCCCTTCAAAGGGGAGTACCTATTACATCCGTTTGTGATGCTGCAACATGGTGTCATGATGCCTACCCCCGGAGACCCAGACCAAGTCCAGCAACCCCGGAAGCAGGCATCAAGTTATCCCAAGCAAGCCCAACAACCCCTGCTAGGAGCTATTTGGGTGCAGGCCTGGCGCCTATGGCGCCAGGCTCATATGGAGAGTCAGTCCTGGCGCCATAGGCGCCAGGCTCATAGATTAAAACTTACCTGATGCAGACCATGCTGCAAGACCTCCAAGCCAAAAGAGGCTTGGAGGGACTACTTTACCTAGGGACTATTTTTTTTTTTTTTTTTTTTTTTTTTTTTTTTTTTTTTAACTCGGGTGGGGCTGGGGAGGAATACTTACCTGGGGCTATTTAAACCACGCCCGAAGAGCAGCACACGCTTCGCGTTATTCTGCATCCAGCAGCATAATGCTCACCGTGCCTGCAAGTCTGCATCCAGCCTTCTGCCACGCCCGCCTCGAGTTTGGAGCTCCTAGAAAAAGGGAGAAAGAAGGAGAAAAGGTTAGAAAAAGAGCAATACCTTTGATCCTTACCGGAATTCCCGATCCATCGCGCCTTCGAGCTGGAAGAAAGAAGTTATTTTATGCGCGTCGCCTCGCCTGCTGCAGCGCTGCGCTGAACTCGCCGGCCTTCGCGGCATCTTCACATTCCACCGCATCCTCCTGCATGTTCCCGCCGCACTCCGGCACCTAAGGAAAAGACCAGAACAGCAAGGTGAGCCAAGGGAATACACAGAGGAATATTAGTTACCCCCCATAGACTTACCTGATTTTACCACCGGGGGTACTATTCCTCTTCACGGGTCGGCGCAGCTTCCACTGCATCTTCGCCGAACCCCAGCCCCTAAGGGGAAACAAAAGGACAGCAAGGTGAAACAAAGGGACTAACAAGGGGAATCCTCCTCACCACAATAGACTTACCTGATTTTACCGCCGGAGGTATTATTCCCCGAGACTTCATACTTTCTCTCAGAGCCTGAATAAGGGAGAAAGCAACAGGTTACATTATGACATTATTTTATCGAACTGTGTTGGATAATACAAATCCTTACCAGAATATTACCGGTTGCCACGAGGAACTCTTCACTAGGGACAAGCTGCAACCTGCAAGGAATCGGACAAGAGTGAAAGTCCGGCATTTGAACTCTTACGAACTACATACTTACGGCGTCTTGCCGGGAATCTGAGTCAATATTGTTCTGGAACTCACAAATTCCTTCGAGCCAGTGAAGCAACTGGTTATCTACGCGCCCCTGCGCTCAATGCAGGATGGAGAGCTCATCTTTTCAAACCATCAGGTGAGACTATAAGAGGGGACATCAAAGGTGATCAGTGGGGAGAACAGCGGGGGTGGGGGGGATTTACGCTCAACTCCTCGGTTGGTTAATTCCCTTTCTCCATTTGCAGAAGAATATTCCTACGGGTCAAGCAAACGAAGTTGGTTGGGCCAGTGCAGTCTGTCATCTCGGCCCTACGCGTCACATTGGTGGAGATCGCAGCTTTCCAGTTCAGATCGACGCCTCTGGGAGCCAGGTGAGCGTAACGCATGGTCATCGTTGCATACGTTCACAAAGCATCATTGTCTGGATGCTTTCCCTTTGGTAAGGCGGTACTGTATTCGGCCTTATAAAAAGCAGACCATTCTAAATTCTCCTTCCTCCAATTCTACATACTGCTTTGGGAGTCTATCAAAGATGAGGAATATGTTGAACATCCAGTCGAAAGAACGTTAACAGTTGGTAAGTAACTTGTTCTTCTCATATGGATCCCATATCGAAAATATCTGTGGTTCTCCGTTGGGACGGAACACTTCCAGTATTGTGTGCTTCCGTTTGGTCTCAGCTCAGCACTGCATGTCTTTACAAAGATGTTGGTCATCGCAGCATTCCTCAGACTGCAGAGTGTTCATGAATATCCATACTTTGACGATTGGCTCCTGCACGGTCCTTCCCCACAGACCCTACGGCCAATCTTCAGTCACTCCTTCAGCTCTTGTTCCATCTTGGGCTGTTGGTGAACTGGTGGAAATCGTCTGACGGTCACTCAAGACCTGATCTTTCAGGGTTTTTCGTTCGGTTACCATCATTACCAGAGTGTTCTGACAGAGGACAGGATTGCAGACCTGTCGACCACGTGTCCGCTCTTCCTCCAGTTCTCCTACATGACGACTTGGTGGTTCCAGAGACTCTTGGGCCTCATGGCTTCGTTCCTGTTAGCTCTACCTCTTGCGCGCTTGAATATGAGACGCACTCGGCTTGCTTTTTGGAGCAGCTGGTCCCAGGCTACGGAACTGTATTCCAAGATGATTCCAGTCCCCTCCTGCATGACGGCAGATCTTCAATGGTGGTTGTCTGCCAGCAACCTTTCAGTGGGGCCTCCTTCCAGTCACCCTGCCCACAAGTAAGTTAGTACAGACTCCTCCATTCTGGTTTGATGAGAGACACTGTGTCACCTCGATGATCAATTACCTGGAGCTCCTGGTAGTTTTTTGGGTGCTCAAGCCTTTTCAACCTTCTATCACCAACAGTGTGGTTTGAATTCGCACAGACCATTCCGTAGAGATGTTTTACATCAACAAACAGGGAGGGGGGGCACCAAGTCTCCCCTCCTGCTAACCCTTGCTATCCAAACTTGGAACTGGACTATCCAACACAATGTCTGGCTCCAAGCTGTGCACATTCCGGGTCACATCAATGTGGCTACAGACTCCCTCAGCTGCCAATCTGCGGCGAGTTAAAAGTAGGAGATTAACACTGATGTGCTCACCAAGATTTTCCAGCAATTGGGTACTCCAGAGGTGGACTTCTTTGCGACATCATTGAACAGGAAACTTCCTTGCTATGCTTCCAGGGACGGGCCCGGAGTGTCTTCCTTGGCGGGACGGCCTCGAGGTCCGTGGGACAACATGAAAGCTTACGCGTTTCCTCCTTTGCCACTGATTCATCTGTCACTTTGGAAGCTCAAGAGTGCATCGAACTGCACTCTCCTCTTCATAGCTCCTTGGTGGCCAGCCAGGTTCTGGTTTTCGGAGCTACAGCACCTATCCATTTCCATCCACCCGTAACACCTATGGTCAGTGCTTGGGAATCTCCCACAAGTATGGAAGAAAGGGGACGGGACGTGTGAGCATGGCAGTTACTCACCGTAGTGACTACCTTACTCCTAGTCCATAGTCCCCTTTCCCTCATACACCGCTGTCCCCTCCAATAAGTATCCTCTATTGTTGCTTAAATGGTTTTAGACCTGGTGATACAAAAGGACTGATGGGCGATGCGCGGGGCAGAGCTCAGGAAGGCAGGGTTAGTCACGTGCAGTGGCCACACGTAAAATGAAAGGGAGACATGTCTTTATTTTTTTTTAAAAGTGCTCTGGTCCCGTCCTGACCGACAGAATGTCCCACAAGTATGGAGGAAAGGGGAATATGGACTTGGGAGTGAGGTAGTCACTATGGTGAATGTCATTCATGCATAATCTATGCTGCCAATCGCACAGCCAGCCAGTCAGCACTAGTTGCATTCAGGCATTCCTAGAGACAAAGGACAGGGGAATTTGGGGACCCCCATCCTATCCTCTCAGACGCACTGGAACCAGAGGGAGGCTTTAGGACTGAAGCCCGCCAAAGGCAAGACAAACAAAGGGCTCAAATCTGCCTCAACGCAGAGTAAAACCCTCAAAGACCCAACAAAACCACAATTGTGAAAAAAGACAACTGGGGCCATTTTGACAAAATGGTCACCCATGGGGGCTGTACTGCAGCGGAGGGTTCAGCCTGTGGTAGGAAAAAGTAAACCACTGCCACCAGTCAAAGTAGTGAGGGTAACATACAAAGGTTACATGAGAAAGTAGGATAATGGGCTACTAAGTAACCCCCAGCACCACACATGATGGTGTGTGCTAGACCTATTAAGAGAAAAGGTAAGTAAAGTCAATTTCACTACTATTCTTGGGAACTGTAGTTAACACAAGAAAAGGTTGTTAAACTTTATGAGAAATCTAAAAGGATTTTCCTGTGACATTGCACTGAAGTTGCTTTGTGTCACTGCAAAAAGCAGATGCCTATGGAGTTTGTCAGACTCCAAAAACAGCGAAAACACAAAAATCCAAATCGGGTAAAACACAGGAGTGAGAAAAAGGTCTGTCTTACTCCAGGGTGAAAATAAGTCCAGCAAACGATCTGGGGGTCCCTAGGGTTGAAGGGAATTGGGGAGAATTCTCATTTCTGCTCCAACACTCCCCACTGACGTGCAAAGCAGTGAAGTAACTGAAATATGCATCACTGCAATCTGAGCAAAATGGAAGGGCCTCGACAGCTGCTCCAGAACCAGGGTCCTATAGCATATGTGGTATGGTTCTACTGCGGTTTTCCACTTTAGAAACCCCTGCCAGGTCTTAACGCAATGCTGGAATTAACAGCGAAGATAATTACATTGGTTAGCCTAAGGGTTTGGCATGCATTTATTTCAAAGAACTTAATTCAATAGAATGTAAGCCTATGTTACACAGTCAAAATAACTTAAAACGTAACAGTGTAGGTAAACCTACAATTACACCGTTATTGGCAATGTGCCAAAAGAATTCCGCATTTAGAAATGAAACCAGAGTGACGGTTCTAAACCTTGTTTTCTTTTGAATATATATAAGAAATCTAGGACTGAATCATCCTCAAGGATTGGAACAGATTTATAAATATACATTAGATCTCTCTCATTATCTCCTTCCCCCAAAGGCCCATATCATCTGGCACTGGCATAATATATGATCCAAACTTAAAATTTAATGAGCATGCTAGTGAATCTAATTGACCCTAAATAGTTTGAGGAGGTGAGGTGGAATGGGAGGCAACCAATGCCGTGCAGGTGAGCTCACTAGATCCCCCAAGAAGGTACAAAGACCAAATGTGAGGGATGCATAGCAGCAGTTTGAGATTTCTGGATGAAAATGGCTAAAGAAAAAAGTTGTCCCCTACATTTTGAGTTTCATCGGGTAGGCTTAACCCACCAATCATGGAATATGGCAATCCTCTCTACTGTATTCAAACAGTAGGTGTATTCAAAAAGGTTTTTTTGTTGCATTTTGTTTTTTGAGCCAATTTTAAAAAGATCATTGAGCAGCACACTTAAAATTCATTACATTATTACAAGAACAGGGGGTATAGATTAGATGTGTAACTCTCAGAAAAAGGCTGAGTGCCATGCCTAATCTTTTTTAAAATTGGGTCAGAAAACAAATCTAATCTGTTTGAATGCACTACTGTTTGAATATAGTCTAAGCTGAAACATGTGTGTACTTATAACTGCAGCTCCCCATTTATTGGTAGAATACTCTGGTCTAAATGCTTCCTTGGTGGAAATAACTATCAGCGATTTATTTCACAAACCTGAATTTCGTTTAGAGACATGGACGAATGGAAGATCTACATGTCGGCACCATGGTAACGCATGCCTGTCTTTGGAAACCCGTATTGTAAAGCGGTTGGCCATGACCTTGAAGTGATCTGGAAGTGGTGCTGTCGGAATGTTAGGCATGCATCCCTATAATGTGGGGTAGGGTGAGCTAGTTCGTTAGACTACAGAATGCACACGTGTGTGAGATATGACCAGTAGGGAGATTTCCTTTTTGCACATTGCCTGAACCTCATGGTACCAGAATACATAAGGAACAAGGGTTATATGATATATACAATGGGCATATCTGGCCCCAGAATTTGCACTCCACACTAGCTTGTGATGATTGACTCTTGGTGAGTAAGAAATGGTGTGCTGTGCGTATGTGGAAATTTGAGGTGGCAAGTGACATTTTATGCCCGACTAGTTGTTTGCAACTTGTTTACCAATAGGGATATGCAAGATGTTCTTTTGCCATTTAATCCGTTTAGTTGGATCCTGGAAGAGCCTGATTAAGAAGCGTAAGCAAAATGGACTTCCCCTGCAACACTTGTAACAGGAGGTTCCAAAAGATGCAGCTCAAGTCTTCACATGCTGTAAATTATCCTTAAAAATTAGCCCATCGGGGCGTGGCCAAGATGGCGGGCTGAGCGGACGTGCTATGGACGAGCTACGTCCCTGCCCGATGAAATAAAGTGAAATCTGTCACGCTTTTTAAATAATAAACAGTGTGAGCTGTAAAGGAGGAGAGTGCACAATGAGGGGGGAGCAGTGGAACAGCCTCGCACCAAGAAAAGGTCCAACTGGCGAGGCAGCAGAGAGGGCGGCGAGGAAGCCCCGAGGGGAAAGATGGCAGGCAGCTCCTACTAGCTCCGGGGGAAGTGTGGTGTATCTGAGTCTGGGGAGACCCAGCAACTGTGTGGTTTCGGTGCGAAGTGTGGGAGACAGACCCCGTGTGAGGAGGATTGAGCGTTGAGAGGTGCCCCGGTGTGGATGAGAAGAGAGCGGAGGCAGCTGAGAAGGGCCACGAAGGGGGGGGAGATTCAGAGGGAAGGTGCGCGGCGGGAGGCAAGCCCGGCCGCATCGCAGGGGGCTGACAGCCAGAGGAGGAACAGCAAGTGCCGCCAGGAGAAACAGGAAGCAAGCTGGAATCCTTGCCCGGACCACTGCAGAAAAAGGAACGGGAACCCTGCAGGCAGCCAAGGGAAAAGAACACCACCGAAGAGGAGGGACGGTGTGGCAGAACTCCGGAAGTGCACCCTCTGTCTGAGAGAGAGTGAAAGAAGTGAGCAGGAAGCACCGCAGCGGCCCTGGAAGTTGAGGACCCCGGGAAGACTGGCGAGGATGAGCAGCGGGCCAGAAAGGGTGAAAGGCTGCTGGCGAGGAACCCTTGCCTGCAGTTCAGTGCAGAGGCACAGACAGAGTGGAGGGAGGCAACGAGACACCGGTACACCCCCAGGAGGGGGCCTGGGCCTGGATACTGGCCTAAAGATGATTTAAAAATACTGATCAGCCCAGACTACCCCGGAGAGATAGCGGTGTCAGGGGCCAATGAACAATAGAGGGGAAGAGGAAGGACGCCTTAAGGCCCTAGTGAGGAAAGCAAAGGGGCCTAATGCCCACCATACCAAAAGGTGTGGACTAAGGTGCAACAGAGGGGGAAAGGCTCAGGGAGCACCCCCGGAACACACAAAAGAGGATACCGCGCTCGATAGGAGGGGTGGCGGGAGCCATTGAGGAAAGAACTGCAGGAATCAGTAAAGTAGGCTGGAAAATACCAAGCAGGAGGGGAACACGAGTCAAGTTGGAGAGCGCAACCAGAGAACATGACCAGCGGGCAAAGGTGTCTGCAGGAATGGAATAGTGGAAAGTCAATGGGACTGAAAAAGAGGAATACTAACCCAGGAGAGTGGGAACAGGAGAGGGGCCACAAGGGACATATACAAACAAAGCTCCCCTTTGGGAACCCGACAACTCAGAGCGACAGGGATATGGCACTCACCAAAGAGGGTATGCTTGCTGCACTGGCCAAATTCAAAGGTGAGCGCACTGAGACAGTCCAGGCAGAAAGAGCAAGTATAAGGGAAGAGCTTTCACAGGCCATTACGAACCACTGGAGAGGCATTGATTCCCTAGGGGAGCGGGTAATGGAAATGGAGGGGTGACTGACGGAGCTGGACACAATAGGGACTGAGTGGGCACAATAGGCAAAGGAGGCGGAGGAGAGAATAAGGGCCCTGGAGGAGAAGTGCGAGGATCTAGAAAACCAGTCGCAAAACCAGTCGCAAAGAGTTAACGTTCTGATTAAGGACCTGGGGGACGGAGTGGAGGGGCTCTGATCTGTAAGTCTGCATCTGGGAGCTGTTTGAGAACCTAGTAGAGGGGGAGCAGGCCCGACGTATGGGGATAGAAAGAGCACACAGAGTGGGCAGTCGGAGGAAGGACCCAGGTGCGAGACCCCGGGACATACTAGTGAAAATGCATAGCTCATAGGGGCGGCCTTGGTGAAGGGAAAGATCTGAGTGCGGGGGTGTGAAGTTCAGCTATACAACGACCTGTCCCAAGCCACATTGGCGAGGAGACGCTCATTCAAACCACTCAGAGGAATTCAATAAGAGGAAGATGATATACCGGTTGCTCTTCCCGACAAGGCTTCAATTTCTCCTGGTCAACGAGGAAAAAGCTGTCTCCCAGGTGAAGGATGGTCCGAGGGCCCTGGGGGTGGCTCAAAGAGAGACCAGGGAAGACGGCATGAAAAACACCCAGGAGAGAGATTGGGTGAGGCACGATCTGGGCCGCAAGGGTGGCCCATGGAAAAAGGCCAAGAAGACATGACTGGCAATGGAACCTGGGAAGAGGCTCACTACAAAAGTACTAGAATATAGACTGATGTGGGGTAAGGAATGTGCTGGGGGCGATGCCACGTACAGTCTACCAAAGGGCGACCATTTTGAGAACATGGACAATGGATACAGGGACAGTTACAAGTTGGGGGATGTATTACCAGTTCTGAGGCGTCAAGGTGCAACCGGACAAAGGCTCAGCCATTCAGAGGAAGCTGGGGGTGCCAGAGCGATCAGGAGTAAACGCTAGCAAGAATGAATGTATATGTTAAATTCATGCAATATAAGGGCACTGAACAGCCCTAATAAGAGGGTGACAATCCTGAGGGAAATTGACAAAGAGGGGCCAGATATAATCTGCCTGCAGGAAACGCACCTGATGAAGGGGGATGAGGGTCGCCTGCATAGTTTGAATTATCCACTACAATACCATGCTACAGCGGGAGCTAAACAGGCAGGGGTGACAATCCTATTCCATAAAGCTTTACGTTACGGATGGAAGGGACCAAGGTCAAACGGGATCCGAAGGGGAGGTATGTGATGGTGATGGGGAGAACTAGGGGCCAGATGTATAAGTTGGCGTTAGTATATGCCCCCAATCGGGGCCAAAAAGCGTCCTTTGAAAGGTTTCTAGAGGAACTGGGCAAGTTCGGGGAGGTGCAAATGTTAATATCTGGGGTTCTGATGCTTGTTTATTTGCTTAGAATCACATGCTGTGCATATGGTCCGACATCCAGTGGTAACCGCAGAGTATTGCATCTCGTCCTTCGGGGACCGAAAGGGGACGTCGGCATAGGCGTGTCTGTAACACTATCCCTATAGTCATGTGTGTAGTACCCAAAATCCCTCACACGCTGAGGTCCCTCGGATTGTTTTTTTCTGCCCAGATAACTGGTCGCCCTATAGCAGAGCTCTTACCAGAGACATTGTTTATCTTTACCGAATTGTCGATTTATTCTCCGTTAAGTCACATCGCCTAATGAGAACATCTTTGACGAAGAATATGGGGGAATAGTCTACGGCTGTGAATTTCGGCGCCTAAGATCTGGCGGCCGAATTTTCCACGTGGTCGGGCCCTCTGGCCGACCTATACAGTAGGGAGAGTGGGGTCGGGGTAGCCATATTGTTTAGTATGTCTTTCCTCCTGTCCCCTCTTTTCCCTGTTGGTCTGGTCATCCTTCCCTTTGGCTATGGAAAGGACTCCTTTTAGATTCTGCCTTAAGTGGAAGGTCAGATATCCTTGGAAGGACGAACACAGGACGTGTAATGCCTGTCTCCACCTAGAGCATGACGAGAAGCGGTGTGCGGCGTGCAAACTCCTTCGGCCTAAGACCCTTAAGGAGCGCTTTGTAAAGCGGTGGGCCGCGTATAGTATGTCATGCGTGGAGCCCCTTTCCCCCACCACCACGCCAGCTGAAAGTGATGGGGGGTACTTTGGGTGACCTAACGTCCGTTTTGGATATTATAGACCTTGAGGCGGACGCTTCTAGGTCCGCCACACTCGACCCCGACCCTTTAAGGCTCGATTCAGGTCTTGCTACAGGGACTACACCCGACGATAGGGGTGTACAAGCCATCGCACTAAGCACACAACCCCTACGCCAATTTCGACGCCTTCGTCGAAAAAGGCGAAAGCGCCAACGGGGCTGCTAAAAATGTTGCCGGTTCCCTCGGATTGTTCAGATCCACAGCCTTCCCCGCATCCGCAGCAGCGTTTTGTGACTGGGCAATCTAAACAAACTAAGGGCGCTACTCCGAAACCTACACGCGTCGAAGTGCGGGAGCCCGACGCTTCGACTTCTAAGGCCTCAATAGGCCCGAAAACTGCAGCTAGGCCTCTAACCGGAAAACCGACCGCTAGGCCCTCTAGCGGTGCGGACGATATTACAACTGCCGATAAATCATCGGAGCCTTTGTTTCACGAAGATTCGGCGACTATCGAAAGTAGCATCGGAAGAATTACGGCGGCAGTAGGCCTTACTCCGGTTCCACCTAAGGTAATGGGACAAGCCCATTCCGATGAGGCTTACGGAGACAGTCGAGAACCTCTTTCCGACACCCTGAAAGGTTCCTTTCGACACCGCGGTGCGGGGAACGTCGTTTCTCCTCACGTAGGCCCCTTTGGGTCCTCTAAATGGACTACAGAAATATTTGAAGGGTGTGTGGTCGGCTGGAGCAGAATATCAGTTCTTCTGATCATCCTCCCCCGAAAAGGGCTCAGGTAGACCCTAACCTCCAAATCCAAGAAGATCAGTCTCATGTTTTCCAAAAGGAAGACGTGGTCCAGATGGACACATATAGAGACCTCTATAATGAAGAAGCTTCTTTTCTCAAACTATGAGGAAGATCAACAGGATACTATGGACAACTGGGAGGAAACGCAGCAGGAAGGTCAAGACCCTTGGACACAGCAAGATCAGGACACTGATGTTTTGTGCCTAGACTCTCCTCCGTCCACCCCGGTTCGCCAGGCCTCTCTTGTAGATGACCAAATGCCATTCAACTCCATGTTGAAAAAAGCAGCTGAATACTTCAAAATTGCCACTCAAGAGGCGGTACCTGAGCAGGATTTTGTGGAGGATATCATTAAAGAAAAACCTCCGGCAAGTCAATCCATCCCCCTCCTTAAAGAGTCGGGTAGCTCTCTTTGGTGTCACCTGCTCAAACACAGGCAGTGAACCCGAGAGTCGAAAAATTATTTCGACCCTCTCCTTCCGACCCTCTATTGATCAAAGGGCACGCCATCCCAGATTCACTGTTAGTGACTACCACTCGAAAGAGGGCAGGGGTACCCCTTGCCACGGGAGAATCACCACCGGGCAAGGAGCCTAAGCGGCTGTATGCCCTGGGCAAATGTCACGTCAGCAGCGGCATAGATCATACGAGTTACTAATAATACTACTCTATTAGCAAGCTATGCTGATGCCCAATGAAATGTGCTCCAGGAAGGCCTCCAAGAGCATCCCGAACCCGTCAAATCAAAGCTTATCGCCAATGTAACGGAGGGAAGACGGGTTAACCAGAATGTGGTGAAGAACACCCTGGACACTGCGGAAACTGCAGGCAGGTCGCTTGCTCAAGGGACCCTACTGGAAAGACACGCTTGGCTGCGTACATCAGGATTTAAACCTGAGACTCGGGCCTCCCTCATTAATAAACCCATTGAGGAGACTAACCTCTTCGGGAAAGCGGTGGATGAGGCTTTGGAAACAGCCAAGGAGGAGCATGAGACTCTAAAGTCTCAGCAACAAACTGGACAGAAACCATCCTCCCAGAGGGGTAATAACTCTCGGCGGTCCTTTCGAGGGCAAGCCCATGCTGGTCAAAACAACTACGGCACTGGTAACTTCAACACAAATCAAACATCTGGAAGCCCCACTTACTACCCCTCAACGGGTCTGAAACGCGGCAAGGGTAGAGGCAGAGGCCCCAATCCCAGAGGAGCCACAGCCTCTGGTTAGAAATGACCACCAAGTCCAGGTCCCCTCCCATGTCACCCCGGTCGTGGGGCGATTAACATCTTTCCTCATGGTATGAGAGGGGATAACTTCCGACCAGTGACGGTCGCCCATGGTTAATGCGCGGAATTCGCCTGACCTCCATAGTTAAGACCGCCGCACTCACGGCGCCTTTCACCGAACCATCTGGAGATCCTGATCCAAGAGGTGGAAGCACTGCTGGGAAAGGACGCCATAGAAGCCGTCCCTATTCTTCAGGTAAACAAGGGTATTTATTCAGTGTTCTTCCTTGTACCCAAAAAAGGGTCTCAACATGCGCCCTGTTCTAGACCTGCGCCCAGCGAACAAGTTTAGAAAACCCCAGAAGTTTTGCATGGTAACACTGCAGGAGGTGATCCCATTGCTGAAACAAGGGGACTTCATGGCAACATTAGGCATGAAAGATACATACTTTCATATTTCAATGTTGCCAGCGCACAGGAAATATCTAAGGTTCATGATCCAGGACAGGCATTACCAATTCAAGGTACTCCCCTTCGGCATCGCCTTGGCGCCAAGGGTGTTTACCAAAGTCCTGGCAGTGGCAGCAGCACACATGCGCAGACTCAGTCCCAGTTTACCCTTACCTCGATGACTGGCTCATCACGGGGGACTCGTTCGCTTGTTTTTCGAACACCCAAAAAACAGTAGATCTCCTGTTCAGCCTGGGTTTCTCAATCCATGAAAAGAAATCCAGTTTAGTCCCCAGCCAAGTAAAACAATTTCTGGGAGCTCTAATTCGGACGGGAGATGGTCTCGTCTTCCCCTCCGAGAGGGTTCAGAACATGCTTTCTCAGATCCCTCAATATGTAGCCAGTCGGGAGGTGACGGTACGCAAAGCCATGCGTTTGCTAGGGATGATAGCGTCATGCATATACTTGGTTCCCACGCGCGGCTGTGCATGCGTCCCATGCAAGAGCGGCTCAACAGCCAGTGGTGTCAGGCCAGCGGACAATGGGAAGATCTGGTAGTTGTCTCACTAGCCCTCGTTTTCTCTCTGCAGTGGTGGTCAAGAGAAACCCTCTTGAAAGGGAAGACCTTCACCACCCCTGCAGTGGAAGCCACTCTCACGACAGACTCATCCCTCACGGGGTGGGGGGCTCACCTGCTTCAGCAGACAGCTCCACGGAGTGTGGTCCCCTCAAGTAGCGTCCAACCATATAAACTTACTGGAGCTATTAGCGGTGTTCAAAGCATTGAAGGCCTTTCAGGCACAACTGCAAGGGAAGACAATGCTGATCCTAACGGACAGCACTACAGCAATGTGTTACCTGAACAAACAGGGGGCACTCACTCTCCAGGGCTATCCAAGCTGTCCCAAAACATTTGGATATGAGCTCTCAAACACAAAATGTTTTTTGTTGTCCCAACATGTTCCAGGGGAACTCAATATTCTGGCAGACATACTCAGCAGAGATTTTCCTCTGCCAGAAAAATACGAATGGCGACTGCATGAAGACATTGTGTCCAATGTCTTCGCAGACATCGACCTGTTCGCTACTCAGGAGAATGCCCAATGCCAAGACTATACCTCCAGGTACCCCCGTAACCGATACAAAGGCAACGGTCTCTGGATAATTTGGTCGGGGAAATTTGTCTATGCTTCGTCGCACCACTCCCCCCCCCCCCCCGACTCAACAAGATAGTGCACAAGATGCACCAGGAACCAGTTACCATGATACTGGTGGCCCCCATGTGGGCCTGCCAACCCTGGTTCGCTCACCTGATGGAAATGTCCCTCTCCCCACCAGTTGAGCTGTCCTGCCCGTACAACATGTTGTCTCAGGACAGGGGGAGACCCTACTCCCATGCCCACAAACTCTGAAGCAGCCTGGCTTCTGAGATCAGAGTTTGGACCACTGCAACTCCCTCAGAGGTGCATGGACATACTCGGGGAAGCAAGAAAACCTAATACACGTTATTGTATGCCAGCAAATGAAAACGTTTTGTCATCTGCAATTCCAAGGGCGTCAATCCCATCGATTGCTCACCCTCACACGTTGTGCTGTATCCAACCCACCTGTTGGACACTGGGTTAGTCTTCAATTCCCTAAAGGTTCTTGTGGCTGCTCTGTCAGCCTACACCACACCACACCACATCACAACAAAGGGTATTGTGGTGGAAAATACCAGTGATTAAAGCCTTTATGGAAGGGGTTAAGAGGATTTATCCTCCCATCTCTCACCCAGCCCCTGGATGGGATCTGAATGTGGTTTTGACCAGGCTCATGGGAGCTCCCTTTGAGCCTATGCATAAAGTCTGAAAGACCTGACGTATAAGACAGCCTTCCTAGTGGCTATCACCTCTATCAGAAGGGTTAGCGAACTACAGGCTCTTTCTGTTCTAGATCCCTTTGTTACAGTCCACAAAGATAAGGTAGTTCTCTGCACACATCCCAGTTTTGCGCCTAAATTCATCTCGGAAGTTCCATGTGAACCAATCAATGGAACTACCCACTTTCTTCCAGAACCCTACTAAAATGGCTGAAAGAAGCCTTCACACATTAGACGTGCGCAGGGCAGTCAAGTTTTACCTGGAAAGAACTAAACAACTAAGGAAGACTAAACAATTCTTCGTTTCAGTGGCAGCTGGTAGAGAAGGGGATCCTGTCTCTAAATCGGCTATCTCAAGGTGGATTGTCAAATGCATCACACTATGTTACACTCTTGCTAAGAGAGAACTGCCCTTTAAGCCTAGAGCACACTCTACTCGAGGCACTGGGCAATCCATAGCATTCATTGCAAATGTTCCTCTTGAGTCCATTTGCAAAGCGGCAACCTGGAGTTCTGTACACACCTTTACAAAACACTATTGCATAGACACTTTCTAGGTCTGATTCTCAGATGGGACAAGCAGTACTAAGACATCTTTTCTCTACTGTTCCTTCTCACAACCCACCTCCAACTCCGGGTACTGCTCGCTAGTCTATGCACAGCATGTGATTGTAAGCAGATTAACAAGCATCAGAAGACCTGCATTACTTACCGTAATAGCATTTCTGATGATTGTATCTGCTTAGATTCATTCATATGCGCACTCCGTGCCTCCCCGCTCTGGGTGGAAGGAACATAAACGTCTTACTACTTTCTCTCTTTATGTACTCACTCACTATAGCCTTCGGCTCCCTCATGGCAGAAAAAATACAACCAGCTGGACTTCTGTGCGTGAGGGATTTTGGGTACTACACAAATCACTATAGGGATAGTGTTACAGACACGCCTATGCCGACGTCCCCTTTAGGTCCCCGAAAGACAAGATGCAATACTCTGCGGTTACCACTGGATGTCGGACCATACGCAAAGCATGTGAATCTAAGCAGATACAATCATCGGAAATGCTATTACGGTAAGTAATGCATGTCATTTCAACCTAACAACGGACCCAGTCTGGGATAGGTCAGAAGGTTTGAGGGGGCACGCAACAGGGACAATGTCCAAACGGTTGCTAAGAAGGCTTAAAGAAGAGGGGATCAATGATGTGTGGAGGACACGCCACCCACAAGAAAGACTACTCCTTTTACTCGCATGTCCATAAGACCTACTCCTAAATAGATTATATTATGGCAACATAGCATAGTTCATTAGAATACAACAGGGAATGCACTGTGCCAAAACTGGATTCTTTGTCAGCCGTGGGCCTCTCTCCCTTTCCGGGGGTTCTCAATTCTAGCTGTGTTTAGGACTGTACTGAATTATTCATTTGCTTCTCAAATCCAGTGAAGTAAGATACTGTACTCAATTGCTCTGTTGGGCGTGGGTCCCTCCCCCTTTATACGGGACTCTCAACTCTAGCTGTTTTTTCCCGAAACCCAGCTATTCAGCCATACTGTGATTAGCTGCAAAACATATAACCCACTAACCAAAAAAAAGCTCAAAACTCTGTCCATACTTATCTCGCTCAGAAACTAACACAACCACCTCTCGCACCGCAAGCCGCATGCACTTCACCACACCGCTACAACACATAAACCGCACCAACAGCACACGAGGACTGACATCGCTCCAATACTCTCACCAAAAGCTCAGCACACGGTGTATACCGAGTTGAAGCTGCCAACAGAACACCACTCCTCTCACTATCCTACTCCCTCTTTAACCTACTAACCCATCCCACCTTCTTGTTTGCATATCTGCCAGAGCGCCTGGGGACCAACGCCGTTGGTGGCGGTGCGCGCTACAAATATCTTTGACATTTAGCATGAGGGGTGATCCAATCAACCAGCAGAGTACACATTGGGAGCATGAAAACGTAGGACTATGTGCCAGTTTCACTTGAGTGGGATGGAACGAACACGCGGCGAGGGACTGGGGGATGGAGACTACAAAAATCTTATCAGAGATCAGGAGGTGAGGCAACAGAGAATGAGATACGCAAATTTGTGGAGGACGGGGGGATGAGGGGAACAATCCGGGGGAGAGATGGGATGCGTTTAAGCAGCACATTAAAGAGTACTTCATAAATGCCTCAAAGGAGAGCCACGAGGAAAGTAGGGAGGCAGAGGGGCGACTAGAGAGAGATACAGGAACTTGATAGGATGCATAAGGAGAAGGGAACGAATAAGGTGGCCAGGAGACCAGCGCATGCGAGAGGGCAACTTAAACGGATGACCAACAGGTTGGTGGAGAGCATCCTCCTAAGGAGCAGACAGAAGTTCTATGAGCAAGGTATGATGGGATGTTGTTTATAACACGCTTAATACCCAGAGGTTTCGAAGTGTGACAGCCCTAGCGCAGCAGATAAGAGCTAGAGAGCAGAATGTTTATAGACGCTCTGGAGGATCGGAGGGGGACAAACAAGTGGGAGTGGAGGGAGCCAAACGTAAGATTGTGAGAGTTCTATGCAGACTTGTACGGGGAGGACCCAGCGGATGAGGAAGGGCAAGCTTCATCTCTAGCAGAATGGGAAGGGCCAAGACTAACCTCCGAGCAAAAAGACCAACTAGAGGAACCCCTAACATGCACAGAAGTGCAAAGAGCAATATCACGATAAAAGGTAAACAAAAGCCTGGGGGGAAGATGGGTGAATGGCAGCATTCTGAACAGCATTTAGGGAACCACTCGCCAAAGCCGTCACGGAAGTATTGAACTATTTTCCAGAGAAGGGGGAGATGGCCAAATCCAAGAACAGGGCACACGTCACTCTTATACCGAAGCCGGGGAAGAACCCACACCTATGCTCCTCATACCGCCCTATAGCGCTCATCAATGTGGATGCTAAATTATATATGATGGTACCAGCGGCAAGATTAGAAGGGATTTAACTGGGTCTGGTGATGCAGGACCAAACGGGGTTCATTCAAGGATGGAACACGTTTGACAATATAAGAAGGGTACTGCATATTATCAACGGAGGAGGAGGAGGAGGAGGAGGAGGAGGAGGAGGAGGAGGAGGAGGAGGAGGAGGAGGAGGAGACTCACCTGCTACTTGATGCTAAATGCAGAGAAGGCGTTTCACTGTGTCAATTGTTCTTTCATGGAACAAATGCTCAAAGGTGGGATTAGGACCAAATCTTTTGAGAATGATACATGCCAACTACTACCAACCTCAAGCTAAGGTTAAAGTGAAAGGGGAGGCTGACCAACCCATTCTCAATAAGAAGAGGAAGAAAGCAGGGATGCCCACTCTCCCCACTCCTTTTCGCCCTGGTGATGGAACCCTTTGCGCATCGGATAAGGGAGAATAGGGTGATCCAAGGGGGTCAGATGGGCGAAGACAGACCACAAAAAAGGCCTGTTTGCCGATGATGTGATCCTGATGATCACCGAGCCGGATAACCCTCTACCGGCCATAGTGGAGGAGATGAGGGCTTTCTCTGCAGTGTCAGGCTTTAAAGTGAATTTTGGAAAGACGAAATTCTAAATGTATGCATAGGGGTGAGGGAAAAGGAGCCAGCTGGAAACCAGTAACCCTTTTAGGTGGGCATCGGGACCAGTCAGATACCTGGGGTTGAACTTTACCTCCATAAAACAAATTGTGGGGGCAAATGATCCGCTGCTGCTGAAACAAATCAAGGCAGACCTAGCAAGATGGAGGGGGCTGAACATATCGTGGTTTGGAAGGATAGCTGCTGTCAAAGTTAACATAATTCCTCGGCTTCTGTATCTTTTCAAGGCGATTCCCCTGGCAGTCTCGGGGAGATTGAAGGATATTCAAGAGTTCATCCTGGGTAGGGAAAAAGCAGAGAATGGGGAGGAAAATGTTATTCAGGAGCAAGGCTCACGGAGGAGTGGCCTGCTCCAACATAATGAAGTACTATCAGGTGGTGCAGCTGAGAGCAATGGTAGTGGGGGAGGGCGGAAAATCAGAAACACTGGATGTGCATGGAGCAAGCGGTGGCGGGAGAACACCTTTGGAAAGTGTCGGGGATGAGAATGGTGGACAGGCCAGAGGAGCTACTGGGAAAATCAAATTAGAAGAAATACCTTGGAAGATTTGGGAACAGCTAAACAAGAGGTTTGGACATCGCTGCAGACACCCTTTTTTGGCAACCCCGCTTCCCACCAGGAAGGGAATATAGCAGGTTTAAACAATGGGTGGAGGGAGGGATAAGGGAGATCGGCGATCTCTATGAAGGATCACAATTCAGTCATTTACAGACTGCAGAAGGGAACTGGGCCTAAAGATGGGAGACCTGTTTGCGTATCAACCACTAAGACATTGGGCGGGAACCCCCGCAATGATGGAAGGTGCCACAAGGGAATATGCAAAGTGGGAAAAGCTAATGTCATCTACAGAGAGTAACGGGGGATGGATATCAGCGATTTATAGGATCTTGCTAAGTGTGGAGATGGGGCACTGAGGTATAAATGGGGGGAAGGTAAGGGGAAAGGCGCTCACTGATGAGGAATGGGACAAAGCACTAAAGGGCTGGTACACTGCATACCCTGCGGTACAACCTCGGGAACTACAATACAAGCTGTTAAACCAATGGTATTACACCCCGGAGAGACTTTATAAAATGCTTCCCTCAATGTCCGCAGAGTGTTAGAGGGGATGCGGGAACGATGGAACACATCTGGTGGGGATGCAAGTGGCTTAAGCATTTCTGTCAGGAGGTGAAATCAAAGGTGCTTGAAATAATGGGAGTAGATAAGAAGTTAGATGGAGTAGCGGTGCTCCTAGGCGCTATACATGATGGACAACGAGGTATGAAGGGGATGCTGGAAGGTTATGGGCAAACTTAATGATGGCTCGAAGAGGTGGATAGTTAAACATTGGAAACAGGAGCCACCAACCATTATGCAATATGTGACATGGTAGATATGGAGAAGATGACGGCGGGGGACATTGAGAAAATTCAGTTAAGTTTGGTCAACCTTCATAAACTACGTAATCAAAGATAGCACACACCAATACATCCCGTAGAGACTTGAGGGCACTGGGGATTTTAGAGGAAGAAGAGGGCTAAGCCGCAATTATTAGGACTTAAGGGGTCGCCTGTAGGAACTGGTGGAGGGGGAAAAGGAGGTGTTGCTGTTGATGATATGATGATTGAAAATGTGCAATGCAAAATGCTACATGTAGATACAAAGCTAATCGTATATGTAAACGGTGTTGAGCGAATGAAGATTTGGTTAAAAAAAAGTAGGCCATCCACACTGGACATCGGAGGGGTGTGAGTAGCTGTCTTTGACTCTTCAGCAGCAGAGAGGAGTTCAGCACTGCAAAGCTTTTCAGACACTTATCTATTTCACTCAGCCAACAAGTGGCTGTTGGCAGTCCTGGGCATTGTCATACAGCAAAGTGCTTTGTGTAACTAGCTTCACTATATGGCTGATTAGACTTTACATTCTATGGTGTCGAGGGAATTGTCTGTTGTAGAAAAGCTTATTGGAGCATGTAGAACGGCTCCCGTTTGCCTCCCAGAACTTTTCTGTCACTATATTGGAGCAACAATGCAAACCTGCACTTTTTTTGCACATGTCCGATAACAGTAAAGGTCTGACCTTGGAGGGCAAGTGGGTGACCAATGCCTTAATGCACCCACTGGGATCTGTGTGCAATCATCTAGCCGCATGCCCTAGACCTACAGTAATCTGCCTGGTATTTTAAGGGCGCAGGACGCTTTTAAAGGAAACGTATCGATTTCTTGTGCCCATAGTCTGCAATGTGCTGCTCGATTGTATAATGCAACGTTGGCGCAGACAGCCTCTGCACTTTGCGACCATAGCGATGGCAGTTAAACGCTTAACAACTTCTATGTAGTCCAACTTAACATATATCTTCCTGTCTCATTTGGGAATCGGTCTTTAAAGAGATTCCTTTTTGTTTTGAGGAAAACCAAATTGCATTAATTTTCAAGTTATCTACTGCCCTAATACTAATTTCTCCTGTTGCTGGACAAGTGCTGTGTCTGGGAATCACATTTTGGAGTAATCTTTCTTTATCTGTATTTCTAAGGGGTTTTAGAGTGGACTTGTATCCCCATTACCATTTCTCTTTACTGCGAGTCGGTTTTGTAGAATATTCAATGCGTTTGAATCCCTTCACTCATGTTCTGTCAACTTGTAAAACCTGCTATACACACGCGCATTCACTTCTCATTGATTTCATTGGAATATACCAAAACCCCTTAAAATCAGCATATTTTCCCAAGGTGGCAAAGTTTTGCATGCAGATTATGGGCACACTCCGCTTCCCTATACTTTACCTTGCCACTCTTAAAGGGTACACTTGAGCACACTGGAAGTCTTTCACACATAACCGCGTACTCATTTTGGTACATCCTGTAAGCACTAGAAACTGCCAACACAGATATACACTTGTTCGCAGAAGCATCTAGAATTTGCACTGGAGTAGCACTGTCATCTTTCTAGCTGTCTAGTTATTCTACAGTCCTATAAACTCAATTGATATGGCATTTCATTTATAATGCGCCTGTACACAAGTGTTTCTAGGTGCGACAAGACAAGTGAGGGAAGACCGGGGGATGACGACGGTCTTACTAGGCCTTGTCTTTCAGATCGTGCAAGTTCTACGACGTAAAGTGCTGAGGGAACGGAGGAAGGGGAGTGCCAAGGAGAGAAGTGGGAGGTGGGAGGGAGTGCAGCCAGGACAGCACAGCTTTGGGTAAGTGCGAGGAGTCAGGGGACTGGGTAACAGTTGCAGTCCCGGTGCACCGGAGGCAGTGGAGGGTGAGACTGATCGGGGAGGAACCTGGTACCCAGTAGACTGAGTAGCCAAGCAACCAGTCGGTGCAGGAGACTGGTAGGTCAGCAGGGGAGAAGGGGAGACAAGGTCTTGCGCTGCTTTCGGAGCTTCAGGTGGTCTGGCTCAAGTTTGAGAGGGGCAGGGAGGCCATTCCAGAGGTAGGCACCTGCAGAGGAGAAAGATCAACCCCTGCCCCTCCCCCTCTGCTCTGTGCCTGGAGAAGCGTCTGACCCTCAGAGTTTGAGGTTGCTGAGCCAAAGGGCTCGAGAAGGAAGGTATTTTGGACAGAAAATTGGATATAGTGCACGCTGCAGCCACAGAAAGCCTTGTGGATGATACAGGCCGTCTTTAAATTGATCGTTCCAGCCAGTGGAGAGATTTCAGGGCTGGAGAGATGCAGTCCCAGGGCCTGAGGCCAAAGACGAGTCTCGCAGTCCTGTACTGGATTAGTTGCAGAGGCTGGGGAGTTGAGGCAGGCATGTCTGGGAAAGAGGCTGTTGCAGTAGTTCAGCCTAGAGAGAACCAGCGCTCTGGAGACTGAGCTTCTGGGGGAAAGGTGAGAAAAGGAACAATACCTCAGAGGAGGTGTAGCTGGTTGAAGGCATTCTTAGCAAGGTCAGTGGTGTGAGGAGAGAAAGAGAGAGTGGAGTCAAAGATGACACCAAGGTTTTTTGCCTCACAGGAAGGCAAAGGAAGAGGGCCCAAGGACGGTTGCCAGAGTGAGAGGGAAAGCTGGAGCAGGGGTCCCAATGAACAGGATCTCAGTCTTACTGGCATTAAGGCAGAAATCATTCGAGGCGCACCAATCTTAAATCGTGGATACACAGTCGGGAATGAGCTAGAGAGAAGAGGTGCCTGAAAGCGAGCAGCGTCTCGCCAGCAGAACACTGCAACTTGGATTGAACGTACCCCTCATTCCTTTTTTTTAAACATTTTTTTGTACAAATGTTTCCTGTGCGTTTAAACTTGCTCTCACTTTCGATTCCTCTGCCCTTTTCTATTCCTTCTTAGAGCAATGTCTGGATACCCCTGCTGAGGGCCCAGCACGCCATTCTTCCTGAAAGCCTTTAAGCTGTTAGACCACTGGTGGTGACAATCGAAGCAGAGTGCAATAATGTGCACTCTCCACTAGCAATTGGCTAATTGGAATTTACTCTTGATGAGTAAGAAATGGCGTGCTGTCTATGTATAAAATTGGGCTGGCAAGTAACTTTTTGATAGCTGGCTAGTAGCTTAAACCTTTCATCCGTGGCTGCAGTATACAACTCGTAGCATGACAGACACACCACATGTATTAAAATTGCACTTAATAGGATAGTAGCTGCCTTTAAAAGTGCAGGCTGCTTCACACTGCAGCAGAGTTCGAAGTAGCTCGCTGATATGGCGTTATGAATGTCATATCATATCAGTGAGCTACTTATCTTAAAATGACTAACTTGGCTGTTAGCCAATCATTCAGAGTTCCCTAAAATGAATACGATTAAGAGAATAATAGGCGTTTTTTATATCTTCAAAAGGTAATGGCATTTGTGGTGTGGGCAATTTAATTTTCCGGTAAGAAATATAAGGAAATAAATGGACAACTGGCCTACACAATTAAAGCAAATACTCCTTTATTGTATTGAACAGTGGTGCAACCATTTCAGTATTTTGAACTGCTAGCCAAAAATGTAGTGGGGGGGGGGGGGGGAATGGCACTTGAATGTTTCAGCTTGGAAAGGGTAGAACCAAGACAAGCTTGTATGGGTTCAGGCTGGGCTTGTGGCAATGCCCTCTTAAGCCAAGCCTTTCAAACTATACTTTTTTGGATGACATCCCAAGCCTTCATTGACATTTACTAACAGACCTCAGATTGACAAGGAGACCTAAAAAATCATGTAAGATAAAGATAATCAATCGCCATCAAAGAACAGCCGCTTTAAGCACGTGCTTGTGAATGTCAGATCTCTGGTTAAACTAGTAAAATAGGCACTCAAGGGCTGCAAACTAGATTTCTTTAGCATTGTTGACTCGTGAAGGGAATAATTGGGGTGCCACTCGGTCTCTGGCCATCTCCATAGGATCTGAACAATTTGAGAGGACCAGAGGGCAAAGAAGGGCATGTAGCTTTATTATGTAATGAACACTAGTGGTGGTCTCTTGCAGCCTCCCTCCAAAAAACGATTTTTCTGAGCACTTTTCTCTTCTGCTGCCCTGCACATTCTTTCATGTAGGCCCCCAGGCTACGATTCCATGGATGCCAATGAAGTATATTGTCAAAACAGCAATTGCTGGTGGCTTGTACAAAATGTCAGTATCTGGGTAGAAGAATCCACCATCCCTGCCACTAAGCAATTACTTTACAACTGAAATACTCATGGCATGGTGAGTTGCTCACACCGCTTGCAATCACGTCCTACTTTAACCTGTTTTCAGAATTGATTTGGGCACTACTGTAGACTTATCCCATCTCCTCCTTACCCATTATTTTGCTCCTTTCAGCAGATCCTGAAGCAGTACTTTGCTCTTTAAAGTTCCTTCTCTGGAATAAATCTATCCAGCAATAGTATGCCAGCAAGTAGTTACTCTGGTTAGAATTACTGGATCATCTTTTGAATCAATAGTTATTCTTAAACTTTGTTATGGATGACCCGCTCTTTGGCCCAGAAGCATTCTTTCATCAATCAAGCTTTGGTTCATGAAATTGCACTCTGTCTGCAAACAGTAAATCTCTCGACTGGTTATATACCCCCTGACTTTCTATACATAAGAGAATCTTGATAGTTGGATTGTATAAGGGTGTCAACTTTCTTTTGATGTGGCTTTGCTAATGAATATAAATATCTGCGGTCAAGGCTACAATATTATTTTAATTGGTGCTTATATCTCTTCTTCTTCAAGATGACTAATTAGAGTGTTTTGAAAAGATTGCTGAACCAAATTCCCTTTCCTTCCTTCTACCAGCTCAGGCAGACTCTAGAACTCTGGTAGAATTATTTGACAGACGGCAATCTCCTTTTTAGATTACCAAAAGGTTTATCAGACAGGACTCCTTGGCCTTGCACCCTCTTTCGTGCAAATTGTACAAGCAGTCTGCTTCCTTTTTTCCCTTTCACACTAGGGATAACTTTGTCTTTTAACTGTGGTAAGAAGCTTTTGATCCCTGCCCTCCAGAGCTCTTAAGTCTCGTCACAACCGTTAGTCCCTGAATGCCAAGATTCTCTTCACTTAAGAGCTCCAGATCTGCAGAAGCTACAGTATACAAAGGTTATTCCACCACTGAAGAAACAACCTCTACACCCTCCGATTCCTCTAATTTCAACTCTTGGATCTCCTTTCTGGGGAAAATACTCCTGCGAACAGCTACTGGTCTGTTCCAAAAGCTTACATTAGACAAGTGATTATCTGTGTCCAAACACTTGGTGTCTTGAAGCAAAGGAATGGGCAGGTAGCACACAAATCGTCCCTGATAAACAGTTCAAAATTATTAGATTTTTGACTTACTTTGCTATTTTATTCTTTGAAACCCGCATTTCAGTCTGAAAATTAGTGCTTTTTCAAGGAGAAAGTACATCCATTTACACTTGATTTGTTTGCATGCGGGTCCAGCTTGATAGTTGAGGTGTTTGATGTGCTTCGTACAGCAAGACACTTGGTGACTTGGTCCTTGTTGGGTGTAATGAATATGTTCTGCCTTCCTTCTTGGAAGAATTACGTTGAAAGCTGGATATTTGTTGTGTATGCCCTGACGTTCCTAGGTATGTTGGTGGTTTTTGCCGCAGTCCGGCATACATCTCTGCTGACCCAACCCACTCAAATGGGGATCTGATGACAGCACGACATTGAAAAGCTAATTTCTAAATGAACAAGTTGTTCATCTTTCACCGTAAACCTCATATTGACCTCTGGCATCTATTGGCAGGGAGGGGTCTTCTTGATCCTTTTGTTCTATTTCATATTTGTTTGCTGCTTTGTTTGGATTGTTTTTGGCTTTCTTTCCACATGGGTACGAAGCTCAGATCATGCAGCGGCAGAAAAGAGATGGCCTCCATGCAATTAGTGACTAGATTAATGTACAATATTCCTTACAAGAGTTCTGCCACTGCATGTCTGCCTTCTAGGTTCCATAGATCAACAAATGCTAGTTGGATGGTGGTACCTAGTTTCCAGAAAGGTGCACATGTGACCACACATTCATATTTTTTTTTTTTTGGGGCTACCATGAGCTTGTTGCTTTAATCGCATCTTGCACCATATTGTTTTCCTGAAGAGGCCTCTATTTCCATGATCAGCCTTTTACTTGGACACACTTGGGTTTGAGAGAAGCTTTTTGTGTGGGATAGCTTTGGGGAAAGTACTTTTAAACATAAAAACATGCACTATCCTTTCAGGGCTACTTTTAACAGCTTGTTCCTTTTTGAAGTGTCAATTAACCCCTATTTTTAACACTACCTTGCCAGCTCTTTCTTGCAGCATAGCAGTGATGTGAAGTGGAACTGAAATGCCATGTGTCACGTGACTACAATTTGCGATCATGTTCATCTTTACCTGTTTGGCGTGCGCGCTCACAATTCATAGGCTGAAAAATATTTGATCAAAATAACCAGCTCCCCCCTCCAAGTTCCAGGACCATAGTTTCTCTGTTCATTCTGATTGTAAAAACCTATGCTGGAATTTTGGAAATAACGGATGTTTGTAGGTTTTATTTTGTATATAATGTTAAAGTGCTTTGGCAAGTAGCATTTTGCAAAGGGTATATTGAATGCTAGGACAGTGTCATTGTTTAGAAACCTTAGCAGAATGATGATATACTAGTAAATACATTAAACATGCTGGATGTGTGAAAGGGGCTGCTGGAAAAGGTAACATTTGGACAGCGCTAGATACTGTGCATGCCCTGTTGCTCCCACAATTGATCTTTGCATGATTCAGCCTTCGGATGGGCTGCTGAAACCCTTAACAATCTTGAGGGTCTGACCCCAAACTTATTCTGGATGGCGGGTCTCCTCTGTGGGTTGACTGCAAAAAGGACTGGTTCATTCACGGCAATTACTTAGCTTGCACAATCATTTTGCAGAGCTTTTGTATTTCTTCAGGCGTGCTTTAATTTCAACGTATCCTTTCTACACAAAGGCAAAATGAACAGAGGGAGATTTACTCTCACTTTTCATGAGAAGACGCCTTGCAATTAGTTCACTAAACCAGATGTCTGTGAGCCGAGCCCACTGGCATTATGAGCTATGCATTCCCATGGTGCCACAATGTGGTAGAGTTGGTAGGTTTTGCTTTTCTGTAAAATCCTCATGACTATTTTAATATCCTGAATGGTAACTGGTAAATCAATCTTTCCAAATCCTCCTTGGTTTCTCTGCTCTAGTCACTTATCCTGATTTTTGGCTGGGCATTGGCTTCATACTTTACTTATTACGTTTTGTGTTTTAAGCTATGGACCAGAAATGTTAGATTTTAGATTTTGCTCATGAACAATTCTTGTAAACATAAGGGGAGGTTGTCTACAAAGTTTGGGCAACAGCATAACGTTTTCAAACATGAAACAAAAATGTCTAGCCTTAAAACTTGTTGTTGTTCACCTAGGATACAACATTGTTTTTATCTTCTACTTAGCTTAAAACCTTAGCCTCACAATAGATTAAAACCATTCCTTTATTCTCACAAACAGAATACACAACCGAGTGGTAGGGAAGCGGAATAGAAGGAACTGGCAGGTGTGAAGATTATAGGCGCAGAATGAGAGGCTCTGGATTCATTATTTCGGATTGGGGTTCAAAATCTCCCACCACTCCTCCCCTCCCCCTTTTCTCCCTCATCACGTCACCTTTCCTTCCAGTCACATACTACTGGTAGAAATTAGTTCTGGGAGCAAACATTGGAGTCATTTTTGAATCCCTGCATTTAGAAAAAAATTTATTACTGTAGTCCCTAGTGTAGGTGTCCAACAAACCTTAAGCCCCGTCCCATCCTGCTGTTTCCCAAGGAGTCTTTTGCCACATCCACAGTTCCCAAGGTTTAAGATTACTCTTCTTGGATCATGTCAGTAGTGCAGACTTTCACACATGGTAGCCAACCTCTTATTGCCCCCAGGGTGGGTGAAAATACCATAATAGGGTTTTGGTGTGTCCGAGCCCATTGACTTATTTGGGCGTGTAGGGGGCTTGGCGGGTGAGTGAGCTGATGGCGGGTGACCACTGCCAAAGGTGTGAGTTATGAGGTATGTTCACATCTAGATTTGCAGCTGACTGCTGGTAGGGAGAGGGGGAGGGATGGTGGACTGGGGAAGGGCACGATTAGGATGTGGTGATCTCCATTGGCTGCAGCTTGGCATGCAAGCTCTTAATGAGGACCATCACAGCAGTTGTAGCATAGCTGCACTAGAGTGCCCAGTGTGCATATCTCCCTCACACCTCCCCAACTTCATATCTGGCCGGTAATTTTCACTCCCTCCAAAGATGGCAGGATTTCACTGCTTTGGTCTTTAAGTGAACAGACTCAAATCCTTGCTAGTTCCATCTCTGTCATGGTTTATCGGGCTGTATTCTACTCAGCTGTGTGGAAGGCCTCCAAGATGCCAGAGGACGTGGTCCTAGCTCTGCAGGAGCCCTCCTGGTGGGTCGAGTTGTATTGCAGTCTGTTTTGCTGATAGCTTCCAGTATACAGGTAGGATGCTCTGAGGTGGTGTTAGCTGCACATTGGTGTTCTGCCTTTTGATTGAGTTCACATCTTTATTCTTTCAGACCTGTGGAATTTCATCATGACTGATGACTTGCAGATCAAATGTGGGTCCTGTGAGTTTACAAGATCCTTTGGTCTCTTGAAGACCTGGACGGTATTTTCAATGGCCTACTGTAGAATTAAAGACTACATTGTTGGTATTGAAATAGTTGTTTCCGTTGTGCAGAGCTGGAGAGTACTGCATTATGCTTATGTCACCATTGCTGTGATAAATTGACCAATGTGGTTCGAAGTGGGCATTGGGTGTGAATATGGAGATGTGCACCACCCACTAAGCTGAGGTGTGGATATTGGAAGGCAATATTCTCAATAGCGGTCCATGGCTCCCTTTTGACAACTTAACTACCAATCAAGTGGGAATCTCTGGATCTACTTTGTTTTTGTCCTGCACTCCCCACCCCACTCTTATTAAGCAAACAATGCAAAAGGATCTCTTGACACCCACTGTGTCTTTTCCTCCCTGCAAGAGGCAAGCATCTTTCCACTGGAGTATCTTGTTCTCCAAGTAAGTTCACGAAGTGGACAATGCTCTATGATGTTGGTGGTTCTATTCTCTGGTCTCTTGGAGTTTGCAACAAAATACCTTTTCGAGGGGATTGGGTCCTCCGACGTATTCCATATCTATGACCGTAATCGCCACAGCTGTGCTGCTTCGGAAAGTCTTTCTGCGTCCTTCGTCGATGACGTTGATACGCCGCCCTCGAGGACCTCCTCCGACGGCCGACGTCACCGGATGTTATAAGTAGGACACACGACGCCCGTAGCCTCAGTTCTGTTTTTTCTGCGAACGTGTTAGCTTCGGAGATCTCGGCGCGCCTCGACTCTTTGGCGTTTCTGTTCTTTCGGTTCTTCGAACCTGTTCGTTTTGTGAAGTAAGCTATCGGGATGGCTTCCTTTTCTTCCACCCCGCGTCCGGGCTTCAAGAAGTGTGGGGACTGCGGGTCCAAGATGTCGGTGACGGACTCGCATGACGCCTGCCTCTGGTGCCTCGGGGAGGCCAACAACACGGATGATTGTGTCGACTGCCAGTCGCTTACGTCCAAGGCCTTGCGGGAACATAAGAAGAAGCTGTTGGTCGGTAAGGTGTCAAGCCCCGGAAGGCGAGGTCCACTGGGCTGTCGAGGGACGACTCTCCTCATCGTAGTCGTAAGTCTAGGGGGTCTCGGTCCCAGAGTGGGTCCCGCCGGTGGGCAGTCATAATTTCGAAAAAAAAATGTCGACAGACAAAAATGTCGACAAAAAAATGTCGAAAAAAAAATGCCGACTTTCGTTTTTTTTAATTATATATTTATTTTAGGGGTTCGGGAGTTAAAAAAAAGGGGAAAATTAAAAAAAAAAATTAAAAAAAGGGGGATTAGGGGGGGAACCCCCCATTTCGAAAAAAAAATGCATTGAAAAAAAAAAGTCGACTTTTTTTTTCAAAATTTTGACTTTCGACATTTTTGTAGTTGTAATTATCACTATGAACCGGTCCCGCCACTCCTTTGTCTCTGTGAGGCACTCCCGGAAGCGCCGTCATCGGTCGCCCGTCGGCAGGTTTCCTATCCCACCAAGCGTTCCTCTCCAGAGGAATGGGCTTCCTTCGGGAAGAAAATTTTGGCGATTCTTGAATCGCAGAGCTTAGGTCCGTCCGCACCTCCGAGAGGGGTCGGCCGTGACCGTACTAGAGACACCGCTCGTGTGCCTTCGGGCTCGGGTGGTCGACACGATTCACGGAAGAGGTCCCGTTCGGACAAGGGGAATCGTTCTAATCATGCCCGTTCCAGGTCCCGGTACTTGATGCCCTCGAGACCGTGTGCACCTGTGAAGTCTTCAAAGAAGACATCGATGCCGGTGGCGCCGAGGTCGTCGACGGACTCCCTCGAGGTTCCACCTCAGAGGAAGTCGTCGACGCCATCGACTTCCAGGCTGTTGAAGGACATGCTCGGGGCTCCGCCCTCGAGGCCTGTGTCGATGCTGTCGGTGCCGCGCTCGACACCGATTCCGTTGACGCCTTTCAAGGCTGTGGTGTTGGAGGTACCCCGTGGCACGGTGGAACCCCCTAGAAAGGCTCTGGCCAAGGCAAAACATGTCTTTCTCCCTGATTCAATGCCGACTTTCCAGCCTATGGAGTATATTTCCGAGGTGGAAGAGGGTTCTGAAGATGGGTTGGTTCCTGACACGGTACCAGATGAGATTCTTTCTGGTCATAGCCAGATTGAGGACCTGTCAGTCACTGCATGACGCCAGTGGTCTAGACACCTCTCCGGAGGTGGAGTTCTGTAGGCCTGAGCCTGGCACCCATGCCGAGTCATCGTACTGGCGCCTTATGTCGAGGGTCACGGACTACTTGGGGAGGTCGGCGCCCCAGTTGATTTTGTGCAGGATGACCTGACGGATATCCTCGACCAAGGTCCACCCACTGACCCGGTACTGCCATTCCATATGGCTATGCAAAGAATGGTGGCAGCGGCTTGGACTGCTCCGGAGAGTCTCCCGGCAATGGGCAAGTCTTTGCCGCGAAAATACCGCCCATCAGTAGTGACCCCTGCTACTTGACCACGCACCCCACTCCGGAGAGTTTGGTGGTGTAGGCGGCTACGGCCACAGCAAAGCAGGCGTCGTATCCTACCATCCCTCCTGATAGGGACGACAAGCATTTTGATGGCTGGGCGAAGAAAGTGTTTTCTTCAGGGGGTATGGCTCTTCAGGCAGCCAACTCCGTATGTGCCTTGTCACGTTTCACGCACACTCTGTGGAACTGTATTTCCTTAGCGGCTGAACATATTCCCGAAGGGGACGAACGGGATGGTTTTCTTGCTATTATTCAGGATGGCAAGGATGCCATGTGTGAGTACGTTCAGTCGGGTTTGGACATGATAGACTGTGTCAGCTGGTCCAAGGCGGCGAGCACCGTAATATGCAGGGTTGCGTGGTTGAGTAAGTCGGGGTTTGCTCCTGATGTGCAAGCCAGGCTTCTCAACATGCCCTTTGATGGCGAACATCTTTTTGGCAGCAAGGCTGACGAGAGCCTTGAGAGGTTGCAGACCTCCAAAGCTGCAGCGAAGTCGTTGGGCGCTGCAGTCCGCCAACCTCTGCCTTTTCGTCCTAGGGGACAGCAATGGAGGGGAGGTTCCTTTTGTTATTACTCATCCTTTAGTAAAGCGAGAGGAGCTGCAAGTCAAAGGGGCAACCGTAGGAGTGCCAGAGGTGGAAAACCAGGTACTCTAGGTGGAAAGGCCGCGCGAGCAGTTGCCTCGTTGCACTTGGGTAACGCTGCAGCCGCTTCTGCTCAGTCATGAGGCCCATGCTTCACCGGTTGGGGGAAGGCTGACGCAGCATCTTGTAGAATGGCGTGCCATTACTTCAGATGTGTGGGTTCTGGAGATCATAGCCCACGGCTACTGTCTTCCTTTCCGGCAGAGGCCTCACGACAATCCACCAGGGAATCTCGCTTTGAAGAGTCCAGATCCGCTCCTTGCGCAGGAAATTCAATCACTGCTGGAGAAAGGCGCCATAGAGCTGGTGCCTGTAGCGGAGAGGTACAAGGGATGGTATTACCCTTATTTTTTGATTTCGAAGAAAGACTGGGGATTGAGACCCATCATGGATTTGCGCGGTTTGAACAAACTCCTCAGGAAGGACAAGTTCAAGATAGTTACTCTCTCTCAAGTCCTCCAGGCCATTCAACTTCAGGACTGGTTGGTGTCTCTCGACCTCAAGGACGCTTATTTTCATGTGCCGATCCATCCCAAGCACAAGAAGTACCTGAGGTTCGCGGTTGGCGATTCGCACTTTCAGTTTTGGGTCCTGCCGTTCGGATTGACCTCCGCCCCGAGGGTTTTCACCAAGCTCATGGTGGTGGTCGCAGCGTATCTCAGGAAAGGGGGGGATTCACGTCTACCCCTACCTGGACGATTGGTTGATCAGGGCGCGCTCTGCCGAGCAAGTCCTGGATCATCTGTCCGTCACCTGCCACTCCCTTCACAAGCTGGGCTTCTCCCTCAACTTAAAGAAGTCCCACTTGATGTCAACTCAGCAGCCAGCAGCTCCAGTACATCGGAGCAGTACTCGACACGTCCTTGGGGCAGTGTTTTCCTCCCCAGGTGAGGGATCACCACATTCAGCAGATGGTGCACAAGTTTCAACATGCCCAGAGTCTCCCAGCGTTCGAGTTCTTGAGGTTGCTCGGCGTCATGGCATCCTGCATTCTTCTGGTGCCAGAGGCCAGGTGGCGGATGAGATCTCTGCAATGGGCTCTCAAGCTCCAGTGGTCTCAGTCCTCCGGCAGGATGTCGGACCCCGTTCAGGTGCCGCCCTTGGTCTCCCTGGATCTTCTGTGGTGGGCTGACGAAGGCAATCTGATGAGGGGGGGGGGGCTCCATTGTGGCTACCCTGGCCGGAGGTGACTATCATGACAGACGCATCCTTCACGGGATGGGGAGCACATGCCAACGAGTTGACAGTCAGTAGTCGTTGGTCCCCGTCGGAGTCCAGACTCCATATCAATCTGTTGGAGATGAGGGCCGTCCGGCTTGCCCTGAAGGCTTTTCTGCTGACTGTGCGAGGAAAGAATGTCCTGATTCTGACGGACAACACGGTGGCCATGCACTACCTCAACAAAAAGGGGGTGGCAGGGCCACTTCCTCTGTGCAGGGAGGCGATGCAGCTCTGGTACTGGGTCATCCAGCAGGAAATTTCGATCTCTGCAGTTCATCTGGCCGGAGACGAAAACGAGACGGTGGATGCTCTGAGCAGGCAGAGCACGATCTCCCACGAGTGGGACCTGGCTCAGGAGATTCTCCTGGAGATCTTTGCCCTTTGGGGGACCCCTCAAGTGGATCTCTTCCCCTCCAGTGTCAACCGGAAGTGCGGAAGTTTCTGCTTGTGGGAATTTCCTCAAGAGGAGCCTTAGACGCGTTCGTGGTGGAGTGGTCATTCCCACTGCTGTACGCGTTTCCTCCAGTCCCCGTCATCCCGCAAGTGCTCCGGAGGTTCGGTTCCCGGATGATCCTCATTGCTCCGGCATGGGCCAGGAGGACGTGGTACCCGGACCTTCTCGACTAGTCCATCTGCCCTCCACGTCGTCTTCCCTACCGAGACGATCTGCTCTCATGGGAGGGGGGTGGTCAGGTTCTCCATCCAGAGGTCAGATCCCTCAACCTTCACCCTTGGCTTCTGAAAGGTTGAGGTATAAGGGTTGGGACCTCCCTGAAGACGTGATGGAGGTGTTGCTTTCGGCCAGACGGCTGGCAACAAAGTCCCTGTACCATTGCCGTTGGAGAAAGTTATGCGACTGGTGCAGGGTTCAGAATGTGGATCCTTTTTCATGTGACATTCCTGTCGTTCTGTCTTTTTTTGCTTTCTTCGGCCCACAAGGGCCTGCAAGTGGGTACCGTTAAAGGTTACCTGGCCGCGATGTCTATATTTAAGTGCTTGTCTCAGGAGTGTTCTTATTTTAAAATCCCTTTAAAGATTTCAGTTTCTGAAAGGGCTCACTAATGTGTTCCTTCCGTCACCTTTCTAGGTGCCCGGTTGGGATCTGAACCTTGTTCTAAAATTCCTAATGGGTGCTCCATTTGAGCCTTTGCATTCTTGCCCTTTGAGACTGTTAACCCTTAAAACTGTTTTTAGTTGCGGTCACTTCCGCTCGCAGAGTGAGTGAGTTACAGGCACTTTCAGTTAAGCCACCCTTCACTGTGTTTCATAAGGAGAGGGTGGTCCTTAGAGTTCGTCCTTCCTTTCTTCCGAAGGTGGTGTCGGAATTCCATTTAAGCCAGAAGGTTATTCGTCAGGCATTTTATCCTCCTCCACATCCTGGTAAGGAAGAGGAGAGGCTCCATTCTGGAATAACTACATTTCTGAGGCTTGTGGATCTGCTTAGAATCGCATGCTGTGCATAGGTCGCCATCTAGTCGTACATGCAGAATATTGCATGACCTGTTTTCGAAAAGGGATGTTGACTGGGCCTGTTTGCAATACTATCCCTAGCGTGACTTTGGTAGTACCCATGGTCCTTTATGTGTCGAAGTCCTTGAGATTGTTTTTTTTTCGCCATACTGGGCTGTCGCAAGTTGCAGAGCTTTGTGCCTTGTAGCCATTACTTATTGTTATTGCTAAAAATGAATATCGTGTTCGACTAACGCAGTTCTTCTTGACTACCCTTTCGACGGACAAGAGGCTGTTGCCAACCACTGTCACGGCTTCAGCCTACCTCAGGCCTTGGCCAATAAGTAGGGAGAGAAGGAGGTTGTCGCATTCCAAGTCTCCCTTTAAAGAATGCCTACCTTTTCACTACTTATTTGACACTCCAAGGCCGGCGTACTAAACGTTGGGCAGTCGACGCCATGCAAGCCGAGGCTGCAATATGCACGAATGTCGGAGGAGAAGGCGTCTAGCGCACAGTGACACGAAAGACTAATCTGGAGCAGCAGCTTCCTCGGTGTTAGTCGTTCTTCTGCCACCCCACCCCATCAAAAGGCATGCCTGCGGCATCACTATGTAGAGCATACCCGGGGACAGTGGCACACAGGGTAAAAAAAAAATTAAGATTTGCACACAACCCAAAGCCCTTCGACAAACAGTCATCAACGCATGGCCACACAAACCAGAAACACTCCACTAGTGGTTCTGCCTTGATACAGTCCTCTGCACCCACACTCCATGCGCACAATTAGTCCAAAACGACAAAAGTCTAGCGACCGATCATTCGCACATATAAAACAGAGGCTGCAAGTTGCGGAAGCACACTAGCCGAAACAGACACCCGTTCCAGTACTACCCACACCACAGCGCGTGTTTCGACAAGAAGTCAAAACGACTTCATTCCCACACTTCAGTAAAAGCTCATACGTCACCGAAAATTTTGCATTATACAGTAGCCTCTTCTCCTTTGTCTCAAACATTAGGCTTTAGCCCACATCATACCCCTGAAGAGGCTACATTCCCTTTTCAAGAAACACATTCTACTGACCCATGGACTAAAGAAAACTTCTTAAAAACCATGGACAAAGTCTCTCCATTTGTAAACTTTATGGAGAAATGTCACATGTGAAGGGGAGCGTCCATGTAAGTCCTCCAGGTTGCAAGTGGTTGCCCTTTTACAACCCCATGCCACCACTTCTTCACAAGAGGAGGTTATTGATATGGATCAATACACTTTTGATGAAGATAATACAGACTATTATGATCCGTTTGAATATGATCAGACTTATGATGAGGATGACCAATTGATTCCTTCACCTAACACGCTGATTAACCAGCTGCTGACTCTCTAGTGCATGATCATGTCCTACACACTGATCTACTCAAGAGGTCAGTAGATCATTTCAAGATGTTCCCCGGGATCTAGATTTCGTAGACTAAATGCTAGAAGAAAAATCTGCACGAGGGTAATCTATACCTTTACTACAGTCAATAAATAAAAAGGATTCAAGCATCCCTAGTTTCACCTTCACTTACAACACCAGACTAGAGAATCTTTTGTCCTGCACCTTCAGACCCATTGAACATCAAGGGTCATCTTAAACCAGACTCCTTAGTCGTTAACACCACCCGCAAAAGAGCAGGGACACAATTAACTTCAGCTGAGGCACCCCCAGAGAAGGAGAGCAAGAAGCTTTTTGCATTGGGGGTTGCTGGAAAGGTAGCTACACCAGCCGCGTTCCAGGTGTGAATTGCTAATAACACAACCCTGCTCTACAGTGATAGGTCCCTTTGGGTTAAATACAAACTCGGCTAGATTCTGTCCCAGAACCTGTTTGTACATAAATTTTAAAAACTGTCAATGATGGTAGACCGGTGGTGAATAACATCATTAAAGGCAACCTCGATGCAGCAGATAATGCAGGCAGGATTGTTTCTGAAGGAACCATATTAAAACGCTATTAAATATGTCCATTGAAAGCCATGTGCTCTTCGGGCAGGCAGTAGATGACGCCCTTGAGACGGACAAAAACGTACATTGGAGACTGTCTCTAGGACAAATCGCCAACAAACCATACATGCAAAGAGGCGTCTTGAATACGTGTAGGTTTTTTTGAGGCCAAAGTTTCCCAAGAGCCTCTCAATCCACAGTCAACAAAATAAATATCGAACGGCGGCGCAGTCCACCCCCTTTCAGCCCACCTATCAAGGAGGGTTTAGGCGAGGTAGAGGTAGATCTCGGGATGCAGCCTCTAAAGGCGCCACTGCCCAAAAAACAATAATTCCTCAGTCTCCTCCCATGCCACCCCAGTAGGGGGGTCAAATATCTCATTACACCCAACCATGGGGGGATCGCATCGGACAAGTGGGTACTCAACTGTAAAACAGTGGTACTCCCAACGTGTTCCAATCCAGATCTTGCCATCCTCCAAAACCATGCGACATGTCTCAAGAACATCTACAGATTCTCCAGGAAGAAATCCAAACAATTCTTCAAAAAGGAGCTATAGAGCTGGTCCCACCTCACAAGGTAAATAAGGGTATTTATTCAACTCACTTCCTTGTTTGAAAAAAGGATTTGACTATGCACCCTGTTAGACCTTCACCCAGCAAACACGTATGTCAAACCACAAAAGTTTGAAATCATTACCCTTCAGGAGATAATCCCGCTCTTAAACCGGGGGAATTGCATGGTCACATTGAACATGAAGGATGCATACTTTCATATTTCAATGTTGCCAGCTCACAGAAAATATCTCTGGTTCAAAGTCGGCACGACTCCTTACCAATTAAAAGTGCTTCACTATTGGCATCTCCTCACCGCCAATTGTAGTCACTGCAGTACTCGCAGTGGCAGCTGCACACGCAGTCCATTCCAGTGTACTCTTATCTCGACGAGTGGCTAATAACAGGAAAGACATATCAAGATTGTCATTGGAACAGAAGAGACCATCAATCTACTCTTCAATCTAGGCTTCTTAATCAACGAAAAAAAAAATCAAGTTGTTTCAAGTCAAACAAAACAATATCTTGGGGCCTAGATCCAGACAAAAGAAGCTTTAGTCTTCGCCTTCAAACCAGAGGGTACAACCTTTCTTTTTTCAAATTTCACTTTATATAGCTGGTTGTCGGATAACAGTACGGAAGGCTGTGCACGTACTAGGGATGATGGCCTCCTTCATTTACATAAAACCTCCCGCCCAGTTGTGCATGCATCCTTTGTAAAAGTGGCTATCAAAACAATGGTTGCGAGCGGTCAGTGGTAATTTTGCAGAACTTAGTTCAGTCATTGCAGTGGTGGACGAGCGAGAACCTTCTGCAAGGAAAATCATTCACCACTGTTGCAGTACAAGCCACTTTTACCACTGACTCATCACTGTCTGGCTGAGAAGCACATCTATACCACACTGCACGGCAAGTGGACTCAATCACTAAGAAAAAAAAAGGCACATCAACCTTTTAGTGTTGTTGGCAGTGTTCAAAGCCTTCCAGCACCTAATTCAAGAGAAAACAGTCCTAGTCCTAACAGACAGCACAACCGCAATGTTTTACTTAAACACACTCTGATAGCACAGAAGATATGGAATTGGGCAGTAAAACGCAACATGTTCCTCCTGTCCCAACACAGTCCATTGTAACACAACGGTTTAGCTGATGCCTTAAGCGGAGACTTACAGCTTCCATCAGAACATGAATGGCAGTTGCATAAAGACATTCTATACTTCTTAAACTGGGGTCAACCAGAGATGCATCTATTTGCAACCCAACGCACAATGCCCAGACTACGCGTCCAGGTACCCCAAAGCAGGGTCCAAGGGGAATGTTCTGTGGATGAGCTGGTCAGTGATATTTGCTTACGCCAAATATCCCCCTCTCCCCCACCCCCAAACTCACTTCTCAACAGAGGTCCAACTCGTTCTAATAGCTCAGGCCTGGGCACGTGAACCATGGTACTCGCACTTACTCAAAATGTCCCTTTGCTCACCAGTTAAACTTCTGTACCCATACAACATGCTGCTGTCATGGCCACTTGTCCAGGATCACAGGAGCTGTACCATCAAGTTTTGGGAGCAAGGGGTAGCATTGTTCACGCACGTCCCTTTGGGACATTTATACACAGGGGGCCCGGTTGGGGCGCCAGGCTCATGGAGAAACATTAGCAAGACACTTTATTATGAGCAGGAGTGTTTTGCACACACATGGAAAGTTCCTGAAGTCAGTCAGGGTGTGGCTTTCCATCTTGAGCTGCACGTGCAACTTTCCATCTAAACTGGTCGTGCAACTTCAAGGAGTGGCAGGGTGTGGCAAGCAGAACAGAACTAGCGGGTGTGGCCTTAAGAGCTCAGCTATAAAAGCCAACCCAACCCCAAGGCGCACACGCACGCTTCGTGTTAATCTGCATTTGCATGCAGCATAACGCTCACCGCCACCTGGGATAAAGCAGCACTTACCTTTGGGAATCCAGTCTCCTGCCCATAAGCTTACCTCCTGGAGTCAGCATTCACCTGCATTCTTCACCACTGAGCCTGGCGTCCATTCTTTATCCTCCGGAACGCAGGACTTTAGCTCTGGGCACCGCAGCACAACATCTTCTTCATCCTCCGGCACGCAGGACTTCAGCTCTGTGCACTGCAGCACGACATCTTCTTCATCCACGAAGGCGGATTATGTAAAAGGACAAAAGGCAAGGTTAAACATTACAAACTTTCAGTTTGCGGTTGTTTGGCAAAATTCTTCATGCTTATCCTTAAAAGCACACTTTCATGCTGCCGGAACGACGCAGGATCCTCCACTCCTCATCTGGAGCCACCTCGTGCTCTGTAGCTCTGCTGGGACGCAATCACACCTATTTGGGAGAAAGATGGACATTATTACAGAGCTGACAACGGGCTGTGAGAAAGACAATACAAATACTTCAAGACAAAGAGAAAACTGAAAGACACTTGCCAGAAAGGCGTGGAATAGTCGTAGCTGGACTGACACCATGTACCAAGGACCAGTGACGGAACTCTGTCCTCATCCTAAATGTGCCCCTGCCAGAAGTAGCAGGACGGAGAGCTCACCATTAATTATCTACAGGAGCAGTGTTCCAATTCATCGCAGCAGCCGACAGCCTATTTGCAGTGGGAGAAAGCAGACGGGGGTTCTACTTCCTGGGTGGGCTGCAACCATGCCGCAACATCCCCGTAGAAACCAGGTGAGCGTGCTGTCCCAACACCAGTGGACAGTATATCATCCGTGCCCTCAAACTCTGAACCTGGCAGCATGGCTCCTGAGGTCCTAGTTTGGTCATCTGAGCTTACCAAAAAGATGTATGACATCCTCAGGGGCACGCAAACCCAATATCAGACATTGCTACTACAATAAATGGAAACTGTTCATCTGGTGCAAAACCCGAGACATCAATCCGATTGATTGCTCTCCATGACACATTGTTCTATATTTGCTTTACAATTTGGACACAGGGTTAATACAACTCTCTTAAAGACCATTTAGGTGCACTGTCTGTATAAACCACCTCCCAAACTTGTTTCTTGGTGGAAAGTGCCAGTTGTTAAAGGTTTTATAGAAGGAGTTACAAGATTTTAAAAAAAAACATTTCAAACCCAACTCCCGGATGGGATTTAAATGTAGTACTTAAAAAGCTCATGGGTCAGATTTTTGAGCCAATCATTCTTAAACATCTCACTTAAGACTGGTTTTCTCGTTGGCATTACATCCATCAGAAGGGTCAGTGAACAGCAAGCACTCTGTTCACGATCCCATTCTTATCCATAAAGACAAAGTGGTGCTCGGAACACACCCTCGTTTTTCTCCAAAATGTATCTAAGTTCCATGTTAACCATTCCACGTAACTTCCAACTTTTTTCAACATCCAACAAATTCGGCAGAAAAAACCCTCCATACACTAGATGTTAGGAGAGCTGCCTTACCTTAACAAAACCATCAGAAAAATAGATCAATTCTTTGTTTCCATAGCGACTGGAAGAGATGTGGATCGCGTCTCGGTCAACTATCTCAAAGTGGATAGTCCAATGCATTCAAATTTGCGTCTCCCTTTCTAACAAAACTCTGCCTTTCACACCCAGAGCACACTCCATGTGGCGCAAGGGCTACCTTGGCATTCATTTCAAAAGTACCTTTAGATGCAATTTGCAACTAAGCAACTTGGTTCCATGCATAGCTTTTACACAGCGTTACTGTCTGGATACTCATTCCAAACAATATTCCCAGGTGGGACAAGCGGTATTAAAACATCTATTTTCTGCTGTACCTTCAAACATCCCAACACCTTCTCCAGGTACTGCTCGCTAGTCTATCCGAAGTATGTGATTCTAAACAGATCCACACGCCTCTCAAAGCATACATTACTCACTGGTAATCGTATTTCTGATGCTTGTATCTGCTTATATTGACATGCACCTATCCTACCCCCTAACCCTTTGGAGTTGAAGGTACATGGACATCAAATACTCTTATGTGCTCACACATACCCTTCATGCTCCCTCATGTAAGAAACAAAACCATCTGAGGGACTTCGCTTGAAGGACCATGGTTACTACAGACTTCACACTAGGGATAGTATTACAAAAATATCAAATCCGTGTCCCTTTGAGACTTTAGAAAAAAACAAGTCCTGCAATACTCTGCACGTACCTTAGCAGATACAAGCATCTGAAATACTATTACAGTAAGTAATGTATGCTTTTCTGATAGCCAAGCAGGTGCTGTGGTCCTGCTAGTCGTCCTGGCAGAATTTGTCACCGTTGACCGCTTATCTGTGTTGGCTGGAATGGATGAAATTACCCACTCATGGTTTACATACTTCCTGGTCCATAGCCCACAACAAGCCAAAATGGGTTTCCATGACTGCAGCCATCAGTGTCCACTGAGGAGTCAAATCGCCTGTTTCTGGTAGCAGTTTATCCTTTTAAGTCATACTGGCTTGGAGGGTCCTCCCAATCTTGTGTACCAGTCCTCTTTCTTGGCATTTGCGTTTGACTCGCACAGAAACCAATATATTCATGGGGGTGGGGGGTAGTTTCATCTGGAGGCTCAACTTTACTTTAGCATCTGGAGGCATTTGACATTGGCGCGAGAAATGAGTGAAGGTCTGTCCTTTTCCTGCCTCTAATAGAGTGATTTTGAAGAGGGCATTAATCCCAATCCTCGGGTCAGCTTTTCTGAACAACCAGAAATTAAGACCATGATTACACTATTTGTTTGTAATACTGTTTCACTTCTTATTTATTGATTACAAGTGAGTTCAAGCAAAATACTGTGCTACTTGTTTTGGCACTTTTCAAAGTGTGGTCAAATTGCTCATGTAAAGTCCTTGAATACAGTTTGTTCTACCCAGTTGTTGTTTAGATTTGCTCCAAACACTCAAGTCGGTTCAGTTAAAGGTTCTAAAGTCTGCTTGTTTTAGAAACAGTGGGCCATGGACTTCCTCCAAACTAGCAAGATGACGGTGCACAAGATAAATCTATTGTAGAAAGTCTTATTTGTGGACCTTTGACCAGTGCATTGCATCAAAAGAGCGAAACATGGGATGCTGATCTAGCTTTTCTAGCGAAGAGGAAGATTGTTGGCCTAATCGGGACTCTATTCTATGGCAGAATACTAATTGTTTAAAGGATTAGTAACCAGTTAAATGTATGGAGCCTTGTTTGGAAATCTGACTTGGTCCAGTGCTTGCCAACGATCTGTGGGTCCAGACATACAGTTCAAGCATCTTCTACATTCTAGTAAATGCTTATCTAGCACTCTTCTGGTTCCTCTAAAAACAACCTTCAAAATGGTTCCCTTTACCATCCTTCTTTCACAGCTAGTGCTAGCAGCTACCTCCAAGTAGTGTTGGGTCTCCACTTGGTCAGTTTGGAAAGTGCAAAATGGGAATATGAATTCACTTTGTTTTTTATGAAAAATATATCGTTTTTCTCTTAGTCAAAAAAAATTGATAATCAAGATTGCCAATGACATGTTGTGGCCAACAGCAACACGTAATGGGGTTTGCCCTCTATTCCATTGAAACAGTCTGAAACGAAGATGCTACGTCAAAGCTACTGTAATGGAATTTGGCATGCTATAAAACATCTAAATATTATTTTTCTGACGGTGCAACAGTTAAGCAAGCGGGCATGTGCCTCTGAATTGGGGGCTAAGCCTTCAAATGGTAAACTCTATTAGGCTAGTAAAGCAGGTTGTTGAGGACCTACTGAAGTGGTTGGTTTTTAGTATTTGAGACATAAAATTGCTATATTACATTGAATCGTACATTGTCAAAGAGTCAGTGGGTAATTTCGACATAAAACAGTCAAGCATTTTCAGATTTTGGAAGGTGGTATGGAATTGAATATATGGTTTGCTTAAAAGATTTTAGACTTTCTGCCTTCATTATGCCAACCCGCTTTGCACAAACCGATCAGATACTGGCTTATCTGGTAAAGATGGGATTTCCTAGAGACTCTTCTTTGAGCAATACCCACAGGGGGAGGTCTAGGGTCATGTTAGGCCAGTTAGCTCAGTTGGTTAGAGCTTGGTGCTGATGACACCAAGGTTGTGGGTACGTTCCACGTACGGGCCAACAACCTTTTGGGGCAACGCGTTCGTTTTTGAAGCAAGACAATGCAGCTCAGCACAGGTTTGAATCCCAAGCTTAGAAACCACTCACTGGTATTAAGTGCATAATAAAAGAACTAAAATTATGCCATTTAACCAGGCTTTTACACTCTTCAGTGGCTTGCTGTGCACCAAGTCTATTTGACACATATTAGAAACTAGGAGGCTAATTGGTTCACTTCATGAGAATCATCCTGCAAGCTACATAGAATACCGAGTGCAGTAATTATTAGAAGGTCTGTAAAATCATGGATTTCACCTCCCAGTTCCTGGATGCAAGCACCATAGCAAAGGTGTCCCTTATCAATATGAACTGAAGAAGCGAAATACATTGTTTTCCAGAGCATCCAACCAAGTGTGGTACCTCTGAAGAGCAACCCCTCCTAGATAGCTGATTCTACAATCTCAGTCTGCAACTGTGAAGCTTATTGCTGATTCATTATAAATCGAACTTGTACCTAAACCATATGCCACTCTAAACTGTGACCCCCACACTGCCGTTCTCCTTCCACGATCACGTTTCTGGCGACTATTGCCCACTTGCCAGCCAGATGGAAGGGCAACTTTGTGGCTTAGCTTTGGCATGGAAGAATCAGTGGCTGTTTGTACCAATAAAGAATCTTAATGTTAAGGATTACGTTGATAATTACTTTTGCTGTGAAAGGGGATTTAAACCCGGTTATTGTCTTGCAGTTGCCTTTATCCATTGACTTGTGAACCCCATTGTTACATATGACGACCATCCGCAATGGGTAACGCCAAGGACTGTAGATTCATTGAATACCCGCAGCCCCTCTCTCTAGAAACTTGCGTTATACATGAGATGAGCCAGCCAGCCAGCAAGTTTGGACTTGGTTAAAGTAGCAGAGAATCTTCTTCAACATAAAGGGACATCTGAGCACCACCACTTTTACAATCTCTGAGATAGTGTTCTGGACTTCCTGATCCTCGAGAAAAAATGTGTGCAAAATTACTGTGCTCAAATTCTTTGGTAACTGACACATTTACTTATAGGTTCCAGCCCTACATATAAGGGGTGTATCAGACACTTCTAGAAATAGGCAAAAACTTGGATAAAAATAGGGAGACGGAATACTCTGAACAACAAATAGGAAACGACACGTAGAGCCTTGTGCCCCTGCTTTCACCCACACATCTCCATGTATACGTTTTGCACAGTGGTGTTCGTTGTACCACACGAAGATACTATTAGTGCCTGATCAGAAGAAGTAAACCTGTATCATTTAACTAATTATCACAAAACATTTCCGTTTTCCAGTATGTTTGACTCTTATAAAATACTCCTATAAAATACTCCTATTGGGAATGAGACTTACATTTTTGCTCCCAAAAAAAAATATCATTTTACTCCCAGCTGTTAAAAAAAGGGGCATTAAAATACTCACACTTCAAAATCATATCTGGAGCACTGCTAGGATGCCTGAAATGCTTTTCCTTTCTCATCCCTCTAATCTGTGATCTGAAATCATTGGCTTGGGCAGCTTGCGACTTGTGGACCAACATTGCCCTTTGGTCGCAGAATTTCTGTAAAAATCCGGCGTCATGATCAATGTGGCCAATAATAGATTTTGAGCTGTGTGAATGTATCCCTTCACCTTGCCAAATTGTGTGTAGATAATGCTGCTCGTAGGTGTTGGTGGTATCGAAGCTGCGTTGAGTGATCACCAGAGTAAAATATTTGAAGAGTACATTGGTAGTATGGTGTTCTCATAATGTCTGACTGTGGTGAGATGTAAATGAGTGTTCTTAATAGCCATGGCAAACATTTGTGAACGCATGGATGGATGTACTGGCTTGCATGGTGAAACTGAAGATTACTCTGAAGCATTTCAATTTGAGCTATGTCAAATGCAATGAAATAATGTTACTATGGCAAACTGAAAATATTGTTAATGTAAGACATGACAAACGAAATAACTAACCTGTTTTGAAATAAAGCCAATGAGTGAAGTGCAATTTTATGGACTTTTATTCATTAGTGAATTGTAATTCACATCTGGCAATTTCATCCCCCACTGTGATGGAATGAGAGGGGTATCGCAGTGAAGCATTGGGTGACTTTGAGTGAAATAGTGCAACAGTGATTGGGTAAGTTTAGTGTTCACTTTTCAGCTCCCTTGCTCAGGTGTGTAGCGATCCAAAAGAGGACTGAGTAATATGTGCCATGTCACAGGTTTTTATTCAAAATAAAAAAGAACGCCTATCTTGTCATAACGCCATGAGGCAAGTTGTTTGCCCAACCATCTAAAAGTAAGCATGTTTGTCAAAATCAGAAAATAAATGTCCTTGGTCCAAATCCAAACAGTTAACTGGCCCTAGCACTTAGGAAAACGTAACCAAAAGGAAGGAGGCCGAAGCAGTAGCCTCTGTCTTTGGCTTCTGGCTGGCCCAATCACTTGAATCTCTTTTTCATGAGTTTAAAGGTTTGTCAATGTCCCACAACACAGTTCACAACCACTTTGCAGGTTATGTTAGTCAGATTCTAATATCTTCCATAGTTTCCTTTTCCTCAGGAAAACAACTTTGCTGTGGTTCTGGACAATTCCTGTTATATACTTAAGGCCAGGAACCCTTCATGTACTCGCTCTCCAGTTCTTTATAATCTTTGGTTTTGACACTTCCCAAACTCCTCTGGCCTTCTGGCAGGCTTAATTTATCTTGGTGGGGTGTCTAACCGTCTGGGTTTTCTTGGGACCCATAGCCCTGGTGGTTTTCCCAACCTCCAATGTTAGTCTCTCGGCTTCTCAGGGCTCCCCAAAGTCCTCCGTCCCTCTAATAGGCTTGTTTCAACGTGACTTGGGTAGGGCGATGGCCCGCTCAAGTTTCAGGATCACATAACATTTGTGGCTGTCCCAGCCTTGAATGTCTGTTAGCCCTTCTCAACGGTGTTACCTCTTTGGGAGCGTTTGCTTCCGTTCCGATGTTTGGCTTGGCAGCTACTTCACCACTTCATTCTGGGCTCTGCGCTACAGTATGGTCTCGGCGCCCATTAATGGAACCTAGGCCCAACGTGGCTTCCGTGTGATTGTGCCACCAGACGCCAAGGTCACTTTACTGTCTGTCTCTCTGTCCCGACAGTGGCTTCTCGGTTGGTCAGTATGCTCGCCTGTCGACGCTTTGCACCCGTTTTGTTTGCTCTCTACGCTGCTGCTGGCTCTTCCTCTCCAGGACATCTTCCAGTCAGAGGCTTACCCCTGAATCAGAGCAGTATACCTATGCAGAGTTCCTCGTGGTTTTATGTAAGTTATCTGAAACTAAAGGGGTATGTAATGTAAGAATGCCTTATTTATGCCCCTGTATGATTGATTGATATTTAGTACTGCGTTTGACTACATCGATCTGTGCCTCCCCTTGGGGCATTTAACTTATTCAGGAGGCCACACAGGATTTTACAAGAACCAACTAAACCAGGGGAAAAAAAAGGCGACCAGTCTCCCTTGATCTTGCTTCTATAAAACATTTCATTTTCACATTACTGTATCCTATACGTACATGCAATTTGACTGGCACATGCCCTGGTTCTATGTATACTGCTATTGGGTTATTCTTCAATGTAGTGTGTTCAGAACAGGGGAATGTATCCGTTATTAATTCTGCAATAAAAAACTGAATTTACGGCTGCATGTGACTCCCTCAACCCGCCACCCCCTCCCCATGCTAGCGTATAAGCATATGGATGCTGGTGCTTCTATAGGAATCCATGTAGACTCCTCCCACCAGGCACATACATAGAGGGTGGCATTAACCAATCCTTTCTGAAAATAGAAGTGAAATGGAAACAGTTTTTGTCCAGATTCATGTTACTTCTACCCCCTTATCAGAAATTATTCAATATTGCACTGAGGTGACAGCGACCACAGAAATGTACAGAAATGTACACTGATGCTTTCCCATCCAAAGACTTGGAAAAAGCGCCTTTTAGATTTTTACACAAAGTGAAATAATGGGCCATTTTGCTGTCCAGTTTCAAACCTCGCCATATGCGATGTCCATGTGGTTCTGTTTGTCGGTGAAGTAGTCTTTCAAACACATGGCTCCCAGGAGCATGTTAGTGAAATGATGCATTGCCTTTCTTGAAGTGGTTAGTTTGTCTTGAATGATTACAGTCAACGGTAGAACCATACACTATTACAAAAGGTAAGGTGGTGATAACCATTTGTGTAAATACCTGTTCTGATGTTTGTTAATCTGCTTGGAATCACATGCTGTGCATAGTCTGACATCCAGTGGTCACTGTGGAGTATTGCATTTTCTTTTTCGTAGTCGAAAAGGGGATGTCGACAAGGCGTGTCTGTAACACTATCCCTATAGTGACGTGCAGTGTACACACAATCCCTCATGCGGCGAGATCCCTCAGATTGTTTTTTTCCGTCCAGATATTGGTCGCCTTTACGCGGAGCTCCTCGAGAGACATTGCAAATATTCACTCAACCATTTGGTCGTTATTTAGAAATACTCACTCAACCGTTGGTCGTTATTTAACGTTACGTTCCTCCTTCGATGAAGCTGTTCTCTGCCGACAAGATCTTCGACGGCTGTGCCTTCGACGGAGGAGACCCTTCGTCATCGCTGAACACGTGGCCTGGCCTCGCCGGCCTCAAACAGTAGGGAGAGTGGGGTTGTGGGACATTTCTTGCAATCTCTTTAAAAATGCCTTTCTCTTTCCCCACCCTTTCCTTCGGGGTTGTTATCACGTCTGTCTGTTCCCTCAGCTATGGAGAGGACACCCTTTAGGTTTTGCCCGCGCTGCAAGGGCAAATTCACCTGGAAAGACGAGCACAAACGGTGCAACCGTTGCTTGCCCCTCGACCACAAGGAAGACGGTTGTGCGGCCTGTAAGCTTCTTAAGCCCAAGACTTTAAAGGACCGCAGGGTCAAGAGGTGGGCAGCCTACGCCATGTCTAGGTCCGATTCCTCACCCGCCGCCGAAAGTGGAGAGGAAAGTGATAACCCGACCTCCGCATCGGAGGTTGTACACCCCTCTAGGGAGCGGTCACGCTCCTCGTCGTCTTTCCCCGGCCCCGACCAGCTCGGCTCACGCCCTGCTTATGGGGATGAACACCCCGGCGACATAGACGCACACAAGCACTCACATAAGCACTCACATAAGCACACGGCCCACGGCTCTTCCTCGTCAAAGACGAAGAAAGCATTAGCGCCAACGGAGACGCAGGTTTTACCAGCGGCCTCCACGGACCGTAAGGGTCCAAAGCCCCCCTCGCAACCGCAAATGCGACCAGCGACTGGGCTACCCCCAGATAAGGGCGATATCACCAAACCGCCAGACGACATGCCACGCCAGCGAGCGCCCGTTGGCGTATTGGACGCCACACCTGTAACGTTGAGGCCAGAGGAACCCTCGACAGACCATTTAGTCCTTCGAGAGCCTGGCGCGTATTGTTTCCAACGATAGCCAGAGACGGACGGCGAAAGAGATGCCAAATACCGCTTGCAAGGCCAGGGAAACGCTGAAAGGGACGAAAGGAAGCCAGGAACTGCCCCCTCTGTCGAAAGGGACTCCTAACCTACTAGAAGTCTTTTCAGAAGGCGATGGGAGCTTATCATCGAAGTCATGGGATAGGTCAAAGCGTTTACAGGCCGAAAGCCTTCCCTTCCCCCCCCCCAGACCGGTCTGGGCTACCACAAGGGACCTTAGAGAGACTCCAATTTTGCATGGACAAAATGGAGAATTTTATATCTACCCAATACCTGCCCACACCCAAAAGACCAAGAGAGGGGCCTCAGGAGGATCCTAGGGCTAAATACCCTAGGCTGTTTAACCCCTCCCCCCCCCAGGGGGATGTAGAGTTGTATGACCTCACTGAAGAGGATTCCCACTTTCATGAAGAGGAGGAGTTCTTGGGTAACAAACGAGAACAAAACATAGACCAGGAAGGTTTCGAGGATGACCCAGACATGGGTTATGTGGGTTTTGAAGAAGACCAAGGTGCTTCACAGCCCTGGCAGTCCCCATCAGCGTCTACAGACCCCGACGCCCTAAACCTGTCCTGTTCCCCCCCCCCCCCCCCAAAGACTCACCAATCAGGAATACGTCACCTATAGACTATCAACCTACCTTTAATGCAGTACTACGTAAAGCAGCAGAGCATTTCGAAATCGAGACTGGGGAAATTTCTCCTGACATAGACTTTGTTGAAAGGATTATCAAGGAGAAACCCCTGTCAGACCATTCCCCTCCTTGCCTCAGTAAAGAGATGAATCACTCCTTCGCTTTCTACCCCCACATTGGTCAGAGGGGTCAACCCAAGGATCGAAAAATTATTTACTCTCTCTCTCCATCGGACCCGTTATACATCAGGGGCCACTCAGTACCGGACTCCCTAGTAGTAACTAATACAAGAAAAAGGGCAGGGGTCCCGCTATCAAAGACATTGAGGAGGTACCTGAACCCCTAAAAACTCGGCTTCTGGCCACGGTTACCGAGGGAACCTTAGTCAATCAGAGCATCATTAAGAATACTCTAGATGCTGCAGAAACGGCTGGCCGTTCTCTAGTCCAAGGAATCCTCCTCAAACGTCATGTCTGCCTACGTAATTCGGTGTTTAAACCCGAAACACAAGCATCTCATTAACAAACCAATAGAGGATGCCAAGCTCTTTGGGACAGCGGTGGATGAAGCGCTAGAGACTGCAAAAAAGGAATTTGACATCATTTAAGACCCTAGATCAGATTTCAAGGCCTCCCAACAAGCGAGGTTATGGAAACGGACGCTTTTTTCGAGGCCAACGCCAACATCAGCAACAGCAGCAGTACTCTGCAGGCAACTGGTCCTCGAATCAAGGAACCAGTGGACAATACACCCAGAGAGGACAGCGTCGTGGCAAGGGAAGAGGTTGGGGCTCCACCCCTAGAGGTTCCCAAGCCACCAACACCAAATGACCCAAAGATTCGGGTCCCCTCCCATGCATCACAGGCCGGCTAACATCCTTTCTTCCAGCATGGGAGGGAATAACGTCAGACCGCTGGGTACTATCAACCATAGCCCGCGGCTACTGTATAGAATTAAACTGCTCCCCGACGGCTCCCCGATGTACAGACCCCCAAGGGGACGACGCCTGTCACCAGAACACCTTGCCATGCTTCTTCAAGAAGTGGACCAGCTACTAGAAAAAGGAGCTATAGAGGTTGTGCCTCCATCATAGGTAACGGAAGGTATTTATTCAGTGTACTTCCTTGTACCCAAAAAGGATTTAACCATGCGGCCTGTACTAGATCTGCGACCAGTGAACACATTTGTAAAACCTCAAAAATTTCGTATGGTGACATTACAGGAAGTAATCCCCCTGTTATCGCAAGGGGATTACATGACAAAACTGGGCATGAAAGATGCATACTTACACATTTTAATGTTGCTAGCGCACAGAAAATACCTCAGGTTCATGATAGAAGGCAAACACTACCAGTTCAGAGTGCTACCCTTTGGCATAGCGTCAGCGCCGAGAGTATTCACGAAAGTACTGGCAGTGGCAGCGGCCCACCTGCGCAGGTAGTCCATCCCAGTGTATACCCTTACCTCGACGATTGGCTCATAACAGGGGATTCTTACGAGACATGCTTCTCAAATACCCAAAAGACTGTAGACCTTTTGTTCCAAATGTGCTTCTCCATCAACGGGAAGAAGTCCAGCCTAGAGCCCAGCCAAATCAAGCAGTTCCTAGGGGCTCTAATTCGAACAAAGGACGGCCTAGTCTTCCCCTCCAACGAGAGGGTCCAAAATATGCTGTTTCAGATCCCTCAATATGTGGCCGGTCGAGAGGTGACGGTGCACAAAGCAATGCGTTTGCTGGGAATGATGGCGTCATGTATATATTTGGTACCTCACGCGAGACTGCGCGTGCGTCCAATGCAAGAGTGGCTCAACAGCCAGTGGTGTCAGGCCAGCGGACATTGGGACGATCTAGTGGTGGTCTCGCAGGCCTTGGTTTTCTCGCTACGGTGGTGGTCGAAGGAAAACCTTGTCATAGGGAAACCATTCGCCACCCCCGCAGTGGAGGCCACTCTAACCACAGACGCATCCCTCACAGGATGGGGGGCTCACCTATCTCATCAGACTGCACATGGAGTTTGGACTCCGAGTGTAGCATCCAAACACGTAAACTTGCAGGAACTGTTAGCGGTCTTCAAAGCACTGAAGGCTTTCCAGGCACACCTGCAAGGGAAGACAGTGATGGTCCTCACAGACAGCACCACAGCTATGTACTATCTGAACAAGCAAGGGGGCACTCACTCTCCAGGACTGTCCAAGCTGTCCCAGAACATCTGGAAGTGGGCTCTCAAACACATGTTCCTGTTGTCACAACATGTACCAGGAGAACTCAATCTGCTAGCAGACGAACTCAGCAGAGACTTCCTCTACCCGCAGAATACGAATGGCGGTTACAAGAATACATCGTCTTCGTCTTCACACAATGGGGATTCCCAGAAATAGATCTCTTCGCAACTCTGGAGATCTCCCAATGCCAAGATTATGCCTCCAGGTACCCCCAGAACCAATCCATGGGGAACGGTCTATCGATACCATGGTCAGGGAAATTTGTTTATGCTTTTCCCCCGACTCCGCTTCTCAACAAAATAGTGCACAAGATGCACCAGGAACCAGTCACCATGATACTAGTGGCCCCTATGTGGGCCCGGCAACTATGGTTCGCTCACCTGATGGAGACGTCTCTGTCTCCACCGGTGAAACTACCCTGCACGTACAACATGCTGTCACAAGACAAGGGCAAGACACTACACCCATGCCCACAGACTATGATTTTAGCAGCATGGCTCCTGAGATCATAGTATTTGGTCATTTACAGCTCCCGCAGAGATGCATGGACATTCTCAAAGAAGCTAGAAAGCCTAACACTCGTCACTGTTACTCTAGCAAGTGGAAAAGATTCGTCATATGGTGTAGAAATAAGAGCATTAACCAGGTTGACTGCTCTCCCACACAAATTGTTCTCTACCTGACTCGCCTACTACACTCAGGATTAGTGTTTATTTCTATTAAGGTTAATTTGGCTGCACTTTCCGCATACACCACTTCTCAACTTAAAGTGTCGTGGTGGAAAGTCCCAGTTATTAAGGCCTTCATGGAAGGAGTTAAAAGAAGACACCCTCCCATAGCTAACCCAGCTCCCGGATGGGACCTAAATGTGGTACTAGCCAGGCTCATGGGCTCACCCTTTGAACCCATGCACAAAGCAACGCTTAAGGACCTCACCCTTAAAACTGCTTTTCTAATAGCTATCACCTCCATCAGGAGAGTAAGTGAACTACAAGCGCTATCTATTCTAGACCCCTTTGTAACCGTTCCCAAAGATAAGGTGGTTCTACGCACACACCCTAGATTTGCACCTAGATTCATTTCTAAGTTCCATGTGAACCAATCTATAGAACTACCAACGTTCTTTCAAAACCCTTCAAACTTGGGAGAAAAGAGCCTGCATAAACTGGATGTGCGTTATGTTTTATATGGAAAGAACTAGACCACTGAGAAAGACTAATCATTTCTTTGTCTTGGTGGCAGCAGGAAGAGAGGGAGATGCAGTTTCAAAATCCACTATATCTAGATGGATCGTACAATGCATCACCCTCGGTTTCTCTCTTGCTAAGAGAGAACTACCCTTCAAGCCAAGAGCACACTACTTGAGGCACTGGGGCTGCCATAGCATTCATTGTAAATGTCCCCCTCGAGTCCATTTGCAAAGCGGCAACCTGAAGTTCTGTACACACCTTTACAAAACATTACTCTCTAGATGCCCACTCTAGATCTGATTCACAGGTGGGACAAGCAGTATTATGACACCTTTTCTCTACTGTTCCTTCTCACAACCCACCTCCAGGTACTGCTCACTAGTCTATGCACAGCATGTGATTCTAAGCAGATTAACAAACATCAGAAGACAATGCATTACTTATCGTAAAAGCATTTCTGATGGTTGTATCTGCTTAGATTCACATGTGCTCGGATGGAAGGAACATAGACATCCTTTTATCTTTCTCTTTTCTGTACTCGCGTTTATAAGGGTCCCTCAGGGCAGAATAAATACAGAGGGACCTCGACGCGTGAGGGTTTGTGGGTACACTGCACGTCACTATAGGGATAGTGTTCCAGACACGCCTTGTCGACGTCCCCTTTCGACTACGAAAAACAAAATGCAATACTCTGCAGTGACCACTGGATGTCGGACTATGCACAGCATGTGAATCTAAGCAGATGCAACCATCAGAAATGCTTTTATGGTAACTAAGGCATTGTCATAAGCTTACAATAGAATTGTTCTAAGGTGGTATAACATGTTCACACCAGTTGGTAAACCTGGCAGTTGATTTTTGCCTCAACACCAATCTTGGCAGTATATAAAGATGTAATTTAGGTTTCATCTGTTCTTAAATTAGTTTGTGGGTGTTTTCTTCATCCACTGTATGCCTGCCAGAGCTGCTTCCAAAACAATCACAGATGATTGGATTTCCTTGTGCGTTTTTTGCATGGCTGTATGCATTCCAGCTTTGTCAGTGCTTCATGTGATAAAGCACGCTTGCAGCATCATTGGTCTTCCAATATCAGGTCTTTGCAAAGCAGTCACTTGGGCAATGCATGACTCGTTAACTGTTCTGTTTGATCATCCTAAGTTGATGCACAATTAAGTCAAAACTATATTGCTAAACCAATTTGGGAAGAACCTATAGACGTGGTGGCTGCGGAGTGCAAGTTACTTGCCATTTTTGGGCTAATGTACCCTGTGTGTTCTGAGAAAGAAACCGGGTGTTGTGGGATTAGTCTGTGCAAGTATCTTTCTTTTTATGCTGCTGTACTTGGGTTTCGTACTTTTTGATGAGGGCAGGCTTATCCCATGAGCATGATTCAAGGGGTTTTAATAGGACTTACTAAGGTGACTTTACGATTTGGTTTGAGATCTAGTGAAAGGTTTTGCAGTGTCCGACATGAAGGTAATGACTGATAATTTACATAATCTTTGCAAAACTTTTCCAATTTTAAATGGAAATTTGGACAGAATCTCTTCTAAACCCATTTAAAAAGCTAGGTTTGGCACATTTCCTCTTTCTGTCAGGGTCAACTGGACTCCATACCTACCACTGGTTGATCGGCTTATAGAAGATCATAGAAACATTATTTTGGCATGGAACGTTCTTAAATACAGGTGTGGTTTTGTAGGGAGATGATACACCCGTGCACCTACCCAATTGAATTTCATTTAAAAAAAGTTTTAATAAATGTAACACTTTTTAATAGTGCTGTTGAAAATGTAGTGGGTGTAGGGAACAAACAATAAATGATTACACAGCTAGGCCCACAAGGGGTTCACTCAAAATTGAGCTTCAGGGCCTTAAGGCACATGGTCTTCTTATGCTTAAGTTCTTTAGAATGTTATTAAAGATTTATTTTTAGATACATTTACCTCAACAAACATCCATGTCAAAAACTATACAAATAAGAGAAGGGAAAACGTTAACAGAATACATGCATCATGAAGGATGAAGGAATGAGGGTAAACATTACTTATTAGTAATCAAACAATAAAGAAATGGACAGAAATGTACCTTACCTATTTTAAATAATGTAAATCAACCCTTCTCTTTTCGAAAGTTGTTGAACTGCATACAGAAATTTAACAAAATCTAAATGTCCCGTTACAAGAATATTATTGAATGTACTACATATCCTGCAATTCTGAGTAGTTGATTCTCGGGCACATTGTATTAGAAGGAATAACCATTGGTGATGTATCAGTTTGTGACACTGTATGACAAATCGATTAGCACCTTTCCTAATCATTTGTGTAAATGAGATCCTATTTCTTTGATTCCCATAACCCATGAATTCACATTTTCAGTATAAAAAGGACTAGCGTAGTATAATGTAAATCTTTTTGGGGGTTTTGATTACTAACAAGTAACTTAATTTCTTATTTTTCCTTAATTTCATTAGCCTTTACTTCATTATTCATGCCTTTTGTTAATGGGTTTATTTTTTATATAGGATACTTTTAATTGTTTAATTTTTGTTCAAGTATATTTATGGATTATTTTTTTATTATCTAAATCTTGAGACGTTGGAGGACAACTTCACAATGTGCATTAAGTAAGGCGCTGAAAAAGTTCAATTCTGAATGAAACCTGACTGCACATTTGTCCAAACATTTGTTTGAGCTATATAGCCATTGTATTTTTAACAGCGCTATTCTGTTAGTTAATTTTCATAATTATTGTTCAGTGTGGCGCAGCAATATGTTATTTCATATTTTTCGCAGAGTCGGGACCTATCATTTTGATATGAACATATGTTAACAGGCTTTTATACTGCACCAAGATGCCACCGCTGCAGATTCAGTGTACCTAGGCTTTTCAGTTGACAGGTGTACTATGCCCTTGCCAGGTGTATCAAGACTTCAAGCTGCTGGAGCAAAGAAAATGAGCAAGGGAAAGATGTGAAGTCTAATGCTATGAACAACGAGACTAATGCAGCAGGGAAATAATGTAATGGGATAGCAAGAACAGGTGTCCATCCTTTTAGGTGTTTAGGTGGACCAATTTTCTGCAAAAGAATGCATACCTGTTTTGATACTTGGTTGTGTTTCTGACACAGATTTTGAGAAATGCAAGTTTGATCACAATGTAATGTTGGATGCATGAAGGGCTCGAGCACGTGCTCTTGCAGTCTAACGGATTGGCGGCTTAATTTCCTGGGCATTTCATTTACAACAGGTCAAACTCCAGAATATTAATTCTGGGACTGCCAAGCCTGAGCAGGCTGGACGAGTCGGAATAGACTGTGTGAAGGTGAATGGTGTCTGTAACCTAAAGTAATGCAGTGGTTACATTACTCCTGACGCCTTAAGGCCCGAAAGGTTACTACTAACAGTTGTTTTCATGTTCTGTCATGCTAGAATTTACTTTAGTCCACAGAAAAACAAAACCATGTTGTGCCTTACTTGGAAGTAGGCTATCAAAGTATAGTAATGCATACCCGTCTATAGTGAGAGAAGAAATCCTGAGCTTCCTATATAGGCTGTATTCATTAGATTGATCAAAAGGTTGCAAAGAGAAGTCTGGTAGGTAGGGAGAAAAGGGGCAGTTGCCAGACCTTGTGTGTGCAGCAACAGTTGTGCACCATTTTATGTGAATGTCAGAAGAATTGATCATTGCTTCATGTCCTGCTAATTTCCTGGACAAGTCACTATTTCTCTGGGCCTCATTGGAGAACTTGTATGCGATTTTACAATATAAGCATTGCTAATTTCCCCTAATACTTTCAAGTGCATTTGTACAGCCCAGATCTTGAAAATGTATATCTGGGCTTTTCACACAAGCGGTGTACCAAATCACACCATGTAGGTCCCTCTCCATTCGCAGTTAGTGTTTGCCCAGCGTTAAATCCATAGTTGGTGTTGCATCCAAACGTGTTTCAAAGATTGGGAGGCAGACAGTCCTGTGGATGTAAAATTGAGTGCCTCTTCTCCAACTAGCTCTGTAGATGCCCACACAATTTGATTTTCATGTTTTCAGCAATCAGTAATGTTCTTGCTGACATCCCTTTCACTTTTTAGGCCATCCATGAGAACGTCTGAAGAAGCGTCATGGAATCTGAGCGGATAATCAAGTAGCTAAATCCTACATCAAGCATGAAAATGAGCCACATATCCCGACCTCTATCGTCGAGACGTGGGAGCTGGTTTCTGGGCAGAAAAAAAATCTTCATTTTCTCAAGGCACTTTACATTCCAGAAGAAAATCTGCAGGCTTACCAGACCAAGCGTTCTGGTAACAGAGCAGCATCTCATCAGGATAGAATTTGTCCTCCCGCCCCTGGACTCATGTGGGGGCCTTTGTAAGTGGTGGATTCCTCTAACTCGGACTGCAATTTCCAATTATTCACGTTCTCATTATGAACCACAACTCCATGTGTGCAGGAGCAGCATTCTTTGACAATTTCAGTCTTCTGGGCTTCTGCGTGCTGTTTTCTAGTATGCTTTTTTTCTTTCTTTCTAAGACTCCTTTTTACGGAGCTTGATAAAATCCAAAGACCTGGCTTGTTTCTGCTCCCACCCATGAAATGGCTGAGAAGAAACTGAGACATTTATCAAGTGTACCTATCCATTCTGCCACCACCATTTGCCTTGGCTTCCACTTCAGATCTGTCACTCAAGATTGTCAAAACTCCACTCCCATACAAGCAACTTTAAGAAGTAGATCCAAAGTTAAGCAACTGTCCGTCGATTAGCAGAGACCTTATGCATGCTTTGGCTGTCATTGAAATCCTTTGCTGCTTTGCACAAATATTTCTGCATCTAACCGACTTTGCAATTTTGGAGACTAGTTACCGAAGTGTTATTGACACGTTGGAAACAGTGTTTACTTGAGTAACCTCACATGGCCATCCGACACACAGGTTGTTTGGTGGGCATGTTAAAGGGGGCGGGTTTTTTGTAAAGTAATGCAATCTGTGTTTTCCGGAAGGCTCATGAAACCTTGATTTAAGGTATTGTATCTGTAATAAAGCATGGAATGGCCACCCTGATGGGGTATTTAAACAATATTTTCCATAGTAGAGCATGGCTTCATTTTCTTTTCAAATGTCCTGCATTACCCAAGGCCGCTTGAAAAGTTATTGTGATTAAGTGCACGCGAGTGTGTGGGTCAATTGGGACTAGAGGGCATGTTGAACGGAGGCATTGTCCCACACAGAAGTTGGTTAGAGAATTGGTGGCAGATTTGAAAGTCTGCCAATGCATGAGTTGCGTACTATTTTCAATGCTTACTACCAATTTGCATTGGAGTCTGCTCCCTCAATCAGGGAGTTAACCAATTTTAGATTAGCATATTGCGAGTCTGAAAGGTCCCTGCCATTCTATATGGAATTATTTTGAGGTCTTTGTAAGTTGCACAATTTCCAGGTTAACGTCAACCTTTCTCGCAGAAGTGGCTTGTATTTTTCTGGTGCCATTATTTTGCTGTTGCATACTTTTTTTTTTCCTCCTTAAATTGTCTAGCGAGGAGGCAGTCCTGCAAAAGTGGATTCCAGTTTACACAGCAGAGGAGCGCATATATTGCCTTTAAATGACTTTTTATGTGAATGGTCCTATTCCTCTTTGTTTGTGGCATATCTTTTCGGAATTATGCATTTTTCTTGAATGTGTGCTTTGCTTTGTCATCACATCTTCTTTCTTCTCGTGTGGCTTCTTGCTGGCTAAAGTAGCTTTCTTGTTTGCTGACTTTGTAAAAGAAATCAGATTTCACAATGTTATTCTTATTAAAAGTTTTTATTTTTATACGAATGTACAAGATTTTTGTGTTGCTAATGTGTCCAGTGTCTGGCTACCGAAATTATGTCAGTTGTTTTCCCCTGATCCCATTCTGTTGCAATTTATGAATTATCCATAACAAATTCAGCATACACTCTGTATGCAAATGCACAAACGCACAATTTCCCTAAACAAAGGTTTTAGATTGGTTTTTGACTCTACATTTCTCAGATTGTAATTCAGGGCTGCAGTAACTTGAGCCTGAAGTCCAAACCTTTTTCATCTTTTTACTGGATAGTCCAACACGTTTGGGCTACACAGTGATGACAACGGTGAAAACATGTTTGAAGTATCTCCAATTCTTAAAATACTAATCATGAGATTGCATTAGTGTTTATGTAGCACCGGGTAGATCAAGTACTGCATGGTGTAAGTACCTCCTTAAGTATTTCTTTGTATCATGTGACCTAAATGTCCCAATGCGATTCTCAACTCCTAATTGAGTGTTGTTTTAAACATCAATGGTATTTAAATTACAGGTTTTTGTCATTACAAATAGATGTGTAATTAGGCCCTTGGTGCAGTCTTTCCTTGAGTGGGAGTTTAACACGTACGCCGTCACATTTTTTTTTCAGAAGTAGTGGTACCTAATCCCATCTGTAGTTTACTCTAGAACCGGATTCTGCAACCTTTTGGATTTTCATATTTGTTTTTGGACAACTCCCACCCAACCAACCCTAGCCATCATACTCCGTGGTGAGGGAATCACAGGATTTTAGTACAGATCGAGAGATCTGCTGGTTGCGGACCCCAGGTCTTGGGTATCAATATAGAGATGATCATCTTAACTTCGCTATCCGGTTTGTAGTCAAATCTGTCGCAACAAAACATTACATTTCGGGACCACGTGGAAATAGCGTGCAAGTCACCCTAAAGTTTCTTGATATGCTTCGCTTTGTGAAAATCTAGATGGCATACACCCAGGTCCCTCCCATTCCCAGGACATGCAGTAGTATGCATGCGCCTTATAATGGGCATCAAAGCCACACTACAAGGTATTCAGGGTTAGTGGTGGCCATAGCCACTGTTGCCATCATGGCCTCAGAATGACTGCACTTAAACCTTTGTTATTAAAGTGAGCTTGCTTTTCAGTTTTGACAAGTTTTGAATATATAACCCCTCTTGTGTCAAACATAGATATCTTGTCACTGGGCATTTGGCATGCATTTTTGTTATTTAAGCGACGGGATAAAACCATCTACAGAAATTTGACATGCATCATGAATGATGGCTTGAATGACAAAACGAAAAGGGGTGATCCACAAATGAAGGTTCACTTTTAAACAAATCGATGCACCAACTTTGTACATTTTGAATTGAAGGGCTTCTGTAATGTATAGATTTACTTCCCCCTGAAATGACCTTTTGCAGACGGTACATTATAAAACGAAAAGAAATTGGTCTTGGGGACCTAATGTAGAGCTGACATACATCTCCAAAGCAGTTTTGTTCTCCGGTCTGATCAAGCCATGGTTGTTTGAGACCAATATTATCATACCTGTGGTTTGGTGAAATCCAATCACTAAAAGAATGAAAAGCATTTGAATGTAGTTATGGTTGCAACCATACACTACTTTTCCAGCCTTTCAGGAATCTATAGTTCTATTTTGATACCATTGCATTAGATTCTCCCCTTTTTAGTTTCCCAAAGATTAATTTAGTCTCTTAGACTGTGTAATTTCCGTGAAAACCGTTCAGCCTTCTGTTAGGGTATTCAACTATACCTAATGGACTTGTAAGTCTCGTTGTACTGAATCTAAATGTGAAACCTTAGCAAGGCTCCTTTAAGAATCTTATTTGAAATGGGTAAGTCCCCGGAGGGTTTGGCAAAAGTTTGCTAGTAGACGGCCACTCGTACACCTGGAGAGGTACATACTTTCTCCACATCACAGAAAACTATTTGTAAACATAAGAAATGTGGCCTGGATATATACATGTATATCCACATAGTAAATGGCTTTCATAATTGCTCGGAATGAATGCCAGATGAGCACAAAAAGGGGAATAACACGGAAGAAAGATGCCATAGAATGTAAAGCACTGTATCAAATGGTAGTTTGGATATTCTAAACCTTGTTAACAAAGTAGGTGTTTATTAAATTTACTTGAATAGACTGAAATATAAAGATGAAATGAGGTTAGAGCAATGGTCTATCAGTTGGAATCTGTTCTATGGATTTATTTAAATGATTCCAGAGACTTCTAGAAAAGGAATTCAAGCCAAAAGGTGGGCCTGGACATGTGTACCTTCACAACCCCTATAGAATGTGTCCATCTTCGCGCCATACATGCTAGAGCATAGTTCTGTGAAAACAGGTGCTTGTGAGGAATTGCCATCTGGCAAGGGTGTAGGATCCCTGGAATTGTTGTATTCATTAATAAAATCGTACAGGTAATTCAATCTCCGAAAGGTTAACCTGCCAATCTTATTACCCTTTCATAATCTCCTTGCCAAAAGCCTACAGTTGTGCTCTGCTCCATCAGTAGCCTGATCTGCAGTGTCTGCTGTGATGAATCAAAGGAATGAGTCCCTTCTGCCTAAAGGGGAACCCCACCCCACCCCCCGTGAGCAACTCCCTTTACCTTTAAGCATGATGGTATGCTATTAAGTCTTGTCAAACATGACTCCATCAAAGAAGAGGCTGAAGGATACCATTCTTCGCAAGAAAGAGGAAACCTCTCTAGAAAAAAATGACCAAATCCAGAGATGAGTGAATTGAAGGGGGAACAGTAATTGTATAAGGAAAAGGAACGAGTACGAAGTGAGAGCCAGATAGAGCAGTATGTCTCCAGGCAGAGGGAAGTACCCTGCTGACGTAAGCTGGGGAAGAGGTGGAGCCATCGGGGAGCCCACAAAATTAGGGAGGCAAGTGAACAAACGCTGAACTGTCGGCATAACCGAGAGCTGGCGAGAAGAGGAATCTGTGGTGGTGTGATCCTTCGGGAGACCAGGTAGGCAGTGAACACATGAAACAACGCGGAGACCATCGAAGTGAGGCTGCCGCAGACAGTGCGACTCCCTGGTGAGATACCGAAGAGAATCGAACTGCGAGAACCGTAGACAAGGGATGCAGAGAAGGCCAGCTTGCAAGCGCAGTGAAGAACATGCACGAATACCAGACCCGTAAAAGTAACAGGAACATTTCCAAAGAAGAGTGAAGGTAACAGGATCGGGGAGGCACAGGAAGAATAACGAAGAGTAGAACATGGAGTGACTTAATTGTCCCAGTACAAATGAAAAAGAAGTTACTAAATGTGAACTGTGATGAAATACGTCCAAAATCCATGAAGCTCAGTGAAGAATTGAATACAAGAGAATTACCATTGTTAAAGGTGAACTGATAGTTTATGGAAAAGAATGGTTGTTCCCTGGAGGGAATGAAAGTAGAAATACGAAATGTTTACCAAATGTGATCACTGATAGTTAAGGAAGGAAAGAATAATGTTCCCAGTGAGAGCTGCATGGAAGGGGAAACCCTATAAATCTGAGTAGAAGATTAAAAGACCTCAAAGAGGTGAATGAACAGTGGAATATATTCATAGCTTATAAAGGAAAGCATTTGAGGTGCCCAAAGTAAATCGGTGTGAAGCAAAGAAGAGAGAATATCAGAAGTTGGAGACCGACATAGCCTATATAACCAAACCCGTTGAACATAAGTAACGACTTGTCCAAAGTGGGATACAATTGTCTAAAACGGGCTACAAACTGTCTGTAATTTCTGAGGCTTGTGGAATCTGCTTAAATCACATGCGATGCATAGGCCGACATCTAGTGGAAGCTGCAAAGTATTACAGCTGTTTTCGAAATTCGAAAGAGGTAAGTTGACTGGGCATGCCAGTAATACTATACCTAGTGTGACGTGCACTTTCACGCGTAGGGGTCCCTCAGATAGTTTTTTTTCCGCCATCGTGAGCGGTCGCTTATCACGGAGTGCAATTTCGGCCAACGCCATTTACTTTATCAAAGTTTAAAAATAGTTACTCTTCCTGTCCTTTTTCGACCGCTGTGTCCTGACGTGGTGAAGAATCAATGATCGAAGGACAAGACGAACCGTCGGACGAAGAAACTTCGGATTCCTTTCAGCCTTGGAAGGCCCAAAGGGCCTAGGCCCTTACAGTAGGGAGAGTGGGAGAGTAGGGGGCGGTCATTACACAATGTATTTCTCCACCCCTTTCCTTTGTCGCACTGCTGCCTGCCCCAATCATGGATAGGACAACCTTTAAATTTTGCCCATCTTGTAATAAAACCTTTCCGTGGATCGATCAGCACAAGGTGTGTAACCTGTGTCTTAATAGGGACCACGACGAAAGGCACTGTCGGGCTTGCAAACTTTTGACCCAAAACCCTTCAAGATCGTAGGACGAAACTCTGGGCCCATCACACCATGCAGGCTGAAGCTGCTATGGACGTGGAGGGAGCTTCCAGCGACTGCAGCGACGCCTTCCTATCTAACTACCACGTTCCCCAGCACTAGCCCCCGACCCTGGAAGACAGGCCTGCGGCTCTGTTGTGGGGGCTAAACCCAGCGGCAAAAGCACTCCATTTCCCCACAATAAACACATACCCCATAGCGATGTGTCAAGCACACGCCGAGATTCAGTGTCTAGGGGCAGATCTGCAGATTCTCTGTCCTCTGGGCACTCCAGAGTTGGTCGATTCACACAGGCCCCATAAGACTAAAGACGCCGTCCATAAATCCTCTTCCACCGAATGTCGAAAGATGTGGCAGAGGCCCTTCCCAGTGCCGAAACCCAACCTGTCGTCGAAAACAACTTGTAGTTCAAAGAAATTGTCCTTTAAGAGCTATGATCATAGAGATAAGCAGAACGACGAGGATAAGTCCCACAAGGACAAACCTCCTAGTGAGGTGCCTACCCCTGCCAGAGACACTGTACAGGAGACTGATGAAACCCTACAGGAGGATAGGGAGGCTTTTTTAAGTGAAGCCCTACATAATAAGGGCCTGACTACAACTCGCACACCTGCTGTTCCTCACCCTGGCGTTATCCCCAGCTCAGCCAAATGGTCAGCTGAGGACATAGAGTAATGTCAAGAATGACTTTCTTTGCCAACTTCTTTGAAGAGCACCCTCCAGCCTTTGTGAGCTTACAAAATACACCCCCCACTGATCAGGCGTCTACTTCTCAGCCCCGTCAATCATCCCAGCCATCAGGAAAGGGATCTTTCATCTCTTCTGACCTTTGATATCTGATCTTTGATATATCTACTGCCAAAAAGTCTTGCACACCTGCATATCTTTATGATCTACATGCAGACACAGAAGAATATCAAGATGATTAATACTAAGATGTAGAGGATGAGGGGATAATGACAATGAGGCAGAGGTCTATGCTATGGAATCTCCAGCTCCACAGGATTCCCTTTTACCCGATTTCCCCATTGGATAATCAACCCCTGTTGAATGACGTATGGGTCAAAGCAGCTGAGCACTTCGGCATGGAGACTCAAGAGACTGAGCAGGACAAGGTTTTTGTTGAACATCCTGGGGGACAAGAAAGCTGCCACCCAATTATATACATTTTGAAGTCCGTTCAAAAAAGGATCCAACCTACACTTGAAAAGCCCAATCAAACAAGGGCAGTTAACCCAAGAATAGAGAAACTATTCCATCTGAACCCTTGTATATAAGAGGACAGCTTAGGTCGGATTTACTGGTGGTCACGACTACCCGGAAGAGGGCTGGTGCGCTCTTGGCCTCTTCCGAAGCACCACCAGACAGAGCAAAAAGCTCTACACCATGAGTAGGAAAGAGGCTATTTCCGTAGCTTACCAAGCAAGAATTGCCAACAATTCCACACTGTTGGCAAGCTACGACTGTACTAAATGGGACGAGGTTACTGCCCTAGCTGACTCTGCTCCAGAACCTCTGAAATCTAAACTTGCCCTTGTCGCAGCCGAAGGCAGACCCAATGCCAGCAGTCTGCTTAAAAACAACCTTGGCGCTGCAGATAAGGCCGGATGCCTCATTGCAGAGGGCACTATTCTCAAGCGCCATGCCTGGCTTCGACAGTCCGGTTTTAAACTAGAGACTCAGGCAAACTTGCTCAAATATGCCAATAGAACCTAATGTTTTATTTGGCAAAGCAGTGGAGGATGCTCTGAAGTCAGCCAAGGATGAGTATGAAACACTGTCCAACTTACTAATAAACAGACCGGACAAGGGCGGGAGACAATTTTCACCGTTTTCGCTGCCAAAATCGAAGAGGCTCCTGTTATGGACTAAACCAGAATAAATCTTGAAATTACAACCAGGGTCAAGAGTCCCAGGGTTATCCTAGAGGCCAGGGCAGAGGCCGTGGCCGGAGGAGACCCTCCACTTCTAGAGGTGGAGGAACGCCTCCCAAACAATGACGCCCCGCTACAGGCAAAACCACAGACAAGTGGGTGTTATCAACAGTAGCGGGAGGTTATTGCCTGGAGCTCCTACAAACATCATCAAACCTCCCCCCGCGCCAGAGGAAGACGTCAAGAGAGAAACAACTTGTTTTGATAGAAGTCCACGCGCTACTCCTTCTACACTTGCCATTGAGATTGTGCCGTTCAACGAGGTAAACAAAGTACCTATTCAACATACTTCCTTGTACCAAAGAAATATCTAACAATGCGCCCAGTATTAGACTTGCGCCCTGCAAACAAATATGTTAAGCCACAAAAGTTCTGCATGACTATGCTACAAGAAGTAATCCCTCTGCTAAAGTGGGGGGAGGGGTTACATGCCAACATTGGATATGAAAGATGCTTATTTTCATATTTCAATGCTCTCAGCGCACAGAAGACTCTTGCGGTTCAAAGTTGCAAACCAGCACTACCAATTCAAGGTGCTACCCGGATTAGCCTCTGCTCCAAGGGTATTCACCAAGGTACTTGTCGTGGTGGCAGCGCACATGCGCAGGGAGGCAATCCCAGAGTACCCCTACCTGGACGACTGGCTGATCACAGGAGAAACGTTGCATCTTTGCAAACTAAACACGCAAAGAACCATAGATCTTCTCTAACAATTGGGCTTCTTGATAAACAAAGTCAAGTCTTGTACCAAATACATTGAAACAGTTCCTAGGAGCTGTATTAGATACCCAAACAGGCTTAGACTTTCCATCCATGGAAAGAGTGAAAAACATGCTTCGGCAAATACACCAGTATCAAGCCGGTCTCCAGATAAGCGTATGCAAAGCAATGCGGTTACTAGGCATGATGGCATCATGTATTTATCTAGTCCCACATGCATGCCTGCGCATGCGACCAATGTAGGAGTGGTTGGCGAAACAATGGTCTCAGGCAAGTGGTCAGTGGGCCGATGAAGTGGTTGTTTCGCCAATACTGGTACAAAACCTACGCTGGTGGTCGAGAGAAAATCTGTTAAAGGGAAAAGCCTTCCACGATCCGGAGGCGCAAGCGGTTGTCATGACAGACGCGTCACTTTCCGGGTGGGAGGCTCATTACCTTCACCACACAGCACATGGTCTGTGGACACAAGTCACGGCACAGAACCATATCAACCTGCTGGAACTACTGGCAGTACTCAAAGCACTTCAGGCATTCGAGATGCAACTGACAAACCAGTCGGTTCTAATTCTAACAGACGGCACAACTGCCATGTTCTATATCAGACCGGGGGGCACACACTCTCCAAGTCTATCCAAGTTGGCGTACAAAATAGGGAGGTGGGCACTCAACGGGGGATGTCCCTATCCTCCCAACACGTTCCAGGGGTACTTGGCACTCTAGCAGACTCTCTGAGCCGGGATCCCCTACCAGAGGAACACGAGTGGAATCTACACTCGAGCGTTGTAGACCACATCTTCTCTCAATGGGGTTATCCCACACTAGACTTGTTCGTTACAAGTGAAAACAAGCAATGCCCAGACTTCGCGTCCAGGTTCCCCCAGCCAGACTCCAAGGGGATATAGATGAACTGGTCAGGGAAATCTACGTACGCCCCCCCCCCCCCACCATCACCATTAATGAGCAGGATTGTGAACAAGATGCACAGAACAGATGACGCGCTTCCTAGTTGCTCCTTTGTGGGTGAGACAACCATGGTATCCACATTTGCGCAAACTGGTGATGTGTGATACCCATCAAGCTCCAAACCTAACCAACCTGTTAACTCAAAACGGGGGAACAATGGTACATCATCAACCACACTCGAACTTGGCAGCATGGCTCCTGCAGTCGGAGTTCGGACACCTTAATCTGTTACAGCAGTTTGGATATCCTCAAGGAGGCACGAAAACCAAACACTGGACACTGCTATTTTGATCAATTGTAATTTGGTGCCAGTCAAAACAAGTAATCCCTGTAGAATGTACTCCTTCACACATTCTAAATTATTTACTCCTTGTTAGATTCGGGGTTAGTATAAGTGGTATGAAGGTCCACCTGGCAGTTTTATCAGCCTATACCACCTTTCAAAGGAAAGTCTTGTGGTGGAAAGTGCTGGGTCATTAAGGCATTCATGGAGGGAGTAAAGGGGCTCCACCCTCCAATTTCAAATCCCCCGCCAGGATGGGATCTCAATGTAATGCTAGCAGATGGGACCCCCTTTCGAGCCTATGCACCAGTCGAGTCTTAAACACCTGACCTACAACACTGCCCTCTTAGTGGCTATTACTTCCATAAGAGTCGTCGGTGAATTACAAGCCTTGTCAGTGCAGGATCCTTTCATTATTGTCCATAAAGATAAATTGGTTTTGCGTACTCATCCTAGGTTTTCACTTTGGCTTTTATTGCAAATGTACCCTTGGACAGCATTTGCAAAGCAGCTACATGGAGCTCAGTACACACTTTCACTCAGCATTACCGCATTGATACACGTTCCAAAGCAGATACACAGGTGGGACAAGCGGTTCTAAAACATCTATTAGCCGCTGCTCTTTCTCACAACCCACCACTTTCTCATAACACTGCTTGCTAATCTATGCATAGCATGTGATCTAAGCAGATTCCACAAGCCTCAGAAGGGATACATTACTCACCGTAATTGCATTTTTGATGCTTGTATCTGCTTAGATTCACATGCGGCCACCCTTCCTCCCCTGGAGAACGTGCATAGATGTTATGAGCTTTCTGTCTATCTACTTGGATACAACTGTACTCGCATTACACTTCATGCAACCTCATGTCAGAACAAAACAATCTGAGGGACCCAGATGTGTGAAGGACCATGGGTACAGTGGATGTCACACTAGGGATAGTGTTACTGGCACGCCCTGTCGACGTCCCTTCTCAAATTTCGAAAACTGTAATACTATGCAGCTTCCACTAGATGTCGGCCTATGCATAGCATGTGAATCTAAGCAGATACAAGCATCAGAAATAAAATTAGGGTGAGTGATGTATCCCTTTTAACCCGTATGTATACCAGTGAGTCTAGGCAAGAGAGAAAGAATAGGAGGAAAAGGAAGGTCTTGAGCATCATCTGGAAATTGTGGCCCGGCTCAAGTTTCAGAGGGGTGGGGAGGCTATTCCAGAGGGTGGCACCTGCAGAGGAGAGAGATCTACCCCCCCACTCTCTGCCTGCAGAAGCTTCTGACCCTCAGACAGTTGGAGATAGCTGAGTGAAGGGCTTGAGATGGATGTTATTTTGGAAGAGAGTTTGCTGTAGTGCGGGCCCCGGCCCCAGAAGGCCGTGTGGAAAATGCAGAGGGTCTTGAATGTGATCCTTAGTCACCGGGAGCTAGTGGAGCGATTTCAGGGCCAAAGAGAGTGTCACTGGGCTTGAGGCCATGGATCAGTCTCGCAGTCCTGTTCTGGATTAGTTGCAGAGGGCGGAGAGTAGAGGAAGTCAGATTGAGAAAGTGGCTGTTGTAGTAGTCCAACCTAGAGAGAACCAGGGATCTGTGGACTGTGAGCTTCTGGGAAGGAAAAGTAAGAAAAGGGAGACTACCTCTGAGGAGGTGCAGCTGGTAGTTGGCCTTCTTATTAACCACACTAATAATGCGAAAGTTACCCCACAAGCATATCACCATGTAACATATATACAACTATTGTAGCCTAATGCGATAAAGGGAGTGAAACATCCACAACGTGCAATAGAAGGGGGTTAGAACAAATTATGCATTAGTCAGTCTTCAGGATGGAAACCCTAACTTATGCCGTCCAGCCCTATGAAGTAGGGAGCCTTGTGCTCAAATGTACAGCTGTCCGTAAAAACGCGCGGTTGTGTGTAAAGCTAAGACGGTACCCTTTCAAGATGCTGGGACGGTTAGGTGTTGGTCCTGAAGGGATTAGAAGCTCCAATCACCAGGGAAGGGTCTGCCCTCTCAGGCTATCCCAGCCAAAGAGGATCCCAAGGAACCCTTGTGCGTAAAAACAAATTCACCACCCCTAGCTCCACTCCAGACCAAACTATGCCAGTTTAGTTGAGGTTGTAAATTCCGACTTTACTTCTCGGATCCGGGTCTTGGGTGCTGCACGATGGGACAGTGGCCTGTGACGGGACAATAGCCACAACTCTGCCCACGAAAGCAGGACAATGAAAATTCTGGTGCAGCAGGACTCTGGGCACAGATGGAAGGCAGGAAAGTCACCCACAGTGACGTCACCACAGCACAGTGATGCAGGGTATCACAAAGACTTGCGGCGTGACGCAATCTCCTAATTAGCGACCCATAAGAGCTAGGCCTATGAAATATGGCAACAGTGTTGAACCACAAGCTAGGGATTCCCAAAGTTTTGAGTCCCAACTCGAAACAGCAGCGCTCCTATGCAATGTCTCAGGACAGAGCTGGTCAGTTCTCTGGATTGCCCAGGAACACTTCGGAGAAGGCTCTTTTGGCAGGAAATCAGGAGACGCAAGAGTAGTTCCCACGACTCAAATGGGTCGAAGAGCCCTTGCAGGCCTTCTAAGATCGAGAACAAAGCAGGGGTCCAACGGGACAGCAGCCGGCTCAGGGTGCCAAACCTTCCAGCTCATCTCTGGCAGATCCTCGGTTCTGCTTCAGCTCATAAGATACTTGGCTCCTTCTGTAGTTCAGTATGAACCACAGTAGATCGACCTGGAATGGATGCAGTGTCCCGTCTCTTATCCAAGGTTTGATGCATAATTGAATCTGGACAACCAATAAAAGATTGGACCACGACTGGCGTGCATGCATGGGAGGAATCCTGGTCCACGGTGGTCCTCATGTATTCATACACACAAGGCCAAGGATCAAGATAGCCAATGGACAAAACAAAAGACTGTGTGGCACTGCCATTTTCGGCACTGGCCCATCATGAGCCATCTGCAGTAAACGTGGTATGGTTCGCTATAAAGTAGTAAAAATATCATTACAGTAAACTGCTGCCACTAGTTTGTCCTATGCTCACTTGTACATTCACCAAAAAATCCTTGGCGGTTGTCTAGGGCCATAAAACAAAATGAACCCCAGTGCACGGTACAGTAATGTACTTTGCACACTGATAAAAAATTACCAAGAAATGGTATCAAAGAAAAAGACTAAGGGAAACATGGTTTCCCAGTACCGACAGTCTGAAGGACTTGTCAGTTTCCCCATAACAAATTAGCAAAAGGCCGGCGGGAGTGCAGCGAAGGCTGTGTTCCACTGGAAAAAGTCAGGTTAGGATAGCCAAACAGCAAAAAGTTATGGAGGGAAAATTGCATTAAGAGAAATCTTTCCTAACACAATATCTGGGATGTGAGGAGAGGAGAGAGTGGAATCTAAGATGATCCCAAGGTTTTTTGCTTCACAGGATGGCAAAGGAAGGGTTACCAAGGAGGGCAGCCAGAGAGGGAAAACGGTAGCAGGGGGTCTCAATGAGCAGGATATTTGTCTTACTTGCATTAAGGCAGAGATCATTGGAGGTGCACCAATACTGAATCGTGGATACAGTCAAGAATGAGTGAGAGGAGGCTGAGGGGAGCCTGAAAGAGAGCAGTGTTTGCATAATGCAATGTTTGAGGAAAAGGTGGAGATCAAGTGGCCCGAATGGGCCACGTAGACATTGAAGAGCCAGGGTGAAAGGATGGAGCCCTGGGGAACACCACATGCAGATAGACCGACGACCCAAGTTGGACCTTGGAGGGTTGGTCCAGGAGGGAGGTCAACAACTCGGGCCTGATCCGTGATGCCCAGGTTCTCATAGTCCATTTATCAGGATGGCATGATTAACCGTGTCAAAAGCAGAGGAGCGGTCAGAGGATGAGGACAGAAGGAAGGATGGAATCCAGATTAGAGAGCAGATCTTCACGGGTGTTCAGGAGAACAGGTTCTGTGCCTCTGGCTGCTCTGAAGCCAGACTGATGTTCATGGAGACAACCAACAGATTCAGTGTGGCGAGGAAGCTGGGAGATGGCCAGCTTTTCCAGGAGTTTGGCAAACTATCACCCAAGCACCAGCACTCCTTTCCTGGGCAGACGGGGTGGGTCGGCAGAAGGTTTTTAAGGAGGGGATGCACAAAGCAGTGCTTGAGGGGAGAGGGGGAGGAACCAGTGGCGAAGGTGTGATTGCCGAAATCGGCCAAGGCCGGAGCGAGGGTGTCAATGTGGTCCTTGATGGTTCTGGAGGAGTAGGGGAGCACCTGTTTTGGACAATGCTTTCATAGATCGGACTTGTCCAGAAACATCGTCGGGTGTTGAGAAAGAGGAGAACTGAGGAGGAAGTGTGGAAGTGGCCAAAGGGGGGCTGGGAGAGGGAGAGGTAGAGGTAGAGCGAGAGGAAGAGGAGAGGATGTCCTCGATTTTGGTGGTGAAGGTAGAGAATGCAGAAAGATTGGCAAGCTCCTTGCAGATTTTAAAATGTTTGGCTGTTAACACAGGCTTGGATGCGGACCCTCTTCTTGGACAGGACAGTCTGTATTGCCTTTGTAGCAGGCGGCTGGCCAGTTTGCCAGAGGATGCGCCTGAAGCCCTCCACTTCCTCCCGGCCACCATGCACTTGCTTTTCAAGACGGCGAGGTCAGAGTCCTACCAAGAATTGCACTTGGAGGTAGGCTTCAGCTAAATTACATGATTGGGGCAAGGATGTCCAGTGCGTTAGAAAGAGAAAGATGCAGGTTAGAGAGGATGGTGTCAAAATGTGAGTCAGCCGCAGGAGTAGGAGGAGAAAATAAAGTAGAGGCAAAGGCATCCACCGACCCACGCTTCATAGGCTTTATGTCTGAGAAGGTAGGTGGCAGTGCTGGGGCGGGCTTTGCCTTAGGCAAAGAATTTCAGGTGAGAGGAAAGTGGTCTGTCCAAGAGAGGAGTGGTGGGAGGCTTGCAGAGGGGGATGTCTGAGGAGATGAGAATATCCAAGGTTCTGGCAAAGTGTCGGACTACAGGGTAGAATGGAGGGAGCGTGTTGCAGAGGTTGCAGAAGAGCCCAGTGGAGGGATTGGAAGCATCCAGGTGGATTTTGAGGTGTCTGAGAAGTTGAGAGGTAGAGGCAAGGAGAGAAGAGGAGAGGTCAGTCCAATTTGAGAGGAAGAGGGCAAACTGGCCAGGAGGCTTGTAGATGATTGCACAGTCGGAGAGAGGCTAGGAGAGAGGGAGCGCCTGCAGACCAGGCATTCAAAGGAGGAGTACGCTTGAGTAGGAATGAGTGGCAGGGACCCACTCTGTAAAGATCAGAACTATTCCACCTCCAGGTTGGTTGGTTCTGGGCTCCGAGAGGATCTTGTAGCCAGCAGGGAGAAGTGTCAAAACTCATGACAAAGCTGGTTGTGAACCATGTCTCAGTGAGGGCGAGGACGTCCAGGTCAAGTTCTTGGAGGAGGTGGCAGATGTCAGTGGAGTGTTTGAGAGCAGAGCGAGAGTTGGGAGTAGCGATGTGGAGCAGGTTGCCACATTTGAAAGTGTTCCGGGGTGGGGAACAGGCATGAGGTATGCCCAGCGGACGTAGCGGGGCAGAGGGAGGAGGATGTCGTCAGTGAGTCTGTCTGGAGGAAGCACTGATGTAAGTATCAGCGATGGGGGGGGGGTCGCTTGAACTTCTTTCCAGATTTAGTGAGAGGGATAGGATAGGAGATAGAGTAGCAGTTACAGAAGATGGGAGAGAGAGAAAACACCATAGAGGGTGGGAGGAGGAAAGTGGAAGAGTGAGCGAAGGAGAGACCAAGAGACGCAACCCAGCGCTGCACACAGGAAGCGTGGGGGCGGTCACACAGCAGGGAACACAGGAGGAGCAGACGGGAGACAAACAGCAGTACAACGGTACCCTCAGGAGCCTAATGGGACACAGTTCACGAACAGTAACGACAATGAAAAACCACCCAGGTTTCACTTTCCTAAAAGGAGGGAAAAGGGCCTAGTTTCAACATAAACGGTGATGCAGGAACAGAGAATAGTTTCCTAGCGAGATGTGCGAGATGGTCAAGCAGTGCAATACAGTTAACTGAGATGGAAATGGGTGGTTCAATAAATAAGTAATTAGAGGGGTAGGGTCAGTTTATTGGGGTGCAGTGATTGCTGGCCCCCTCCCTCGACCCACTGCACTTACTTTAGAAGTCGTGGCAGGATGACTGTATGAGGCTTCTTGCTTCTTGGCCGACGTCAGCAGGCACCATCTGGAGCGGATTCCACTGGAGCTGCCCTGCAAGGATGTGCGATGATCTATGGCCCAATCAGAGGGAGAGGAGGCGAGCTGGACGCAAGAATGGGGGAGAAAGCAACACGGAACACACGCGGGGGGGAAGGACTGGTAAAAGGGCCGAAATCACACCAGATTACCAAAATACAATGTCCTGAGATCTACCAAGCGCTGACCTGCGTGCCGGGAGCTGAATTGGTGCTCTGATGCGGATAGTGAGGTCTCGGTCCTCGCAGTATACAAACAAGGCTGCAAGCCCATTCGGTGGGAAGGGAGGCGGGCTGGAGGCAGGAATGGGGGAGAAAGCAACACGGAACAAAGGCAGGGAGAAGGACCTGTAGAAGGGCTGAAATCGCACCAAATTACAAAAATGCAAAGGTCTGAGACCTACCAATCACCTCACCTGTGAGCCGGGAGCTAACAACGCGAGAGAAGAATTGTGTAGCCTGATTAGGAGTTGCAAAAGGAAAGAACATAGACCAAGAGAACCAGTGCTAGAAGTATGACACATAGGTATGAGACATAAAACCATGTTCCTCCCTTTTATTTTAAGATATGTGATCAGTAATAGTTATAGCTTTGGACTGTGGATTGGTTCTCTTTGGACATTGAAAAGCAGACGACTTACTAGCACTTTCGTTATTCTTTAGGTAGGGAACACCCCAAAGACATGGGGAAATTTTTACCTTTCTGACTATTCTTTAATAAACCCGACTTAAAATGTCCTGAGTATGCGTCGTCATTCTGAACCGTTCCACTGCTCACCTGTGGCACAGAGCAGGTTCAGATGTCACAGGTGCCCATTTGATAACTAAATTGTCAGCCAAGTGTCTGCAGCGCTCTGGATACATTGAAGATATGCATCCCTGTGCCAAAACTCCATAATTATAAGGATGGAATCCTGGTGGTGGAATGTTCCTTATAAGCCACACCAGAGTTAGGGTACGGTAGATAATATTTTTCATAATTATTACAGATATATCAATTTGATATTAAACATGTCAGCTGTACAAAGGATATATGTATTTTCCCCAGGCAAGCTGTCCTACTGCAGCCAGCAAGACTTCAGCCTTGGGGTTGCCTCTTTTATTCCCTTGTAAGGGCAGATGACACCTTCCCCAAAAAGACGCCCAATCCACAGTCAGGTATCCTGTGAACCGGAATGAAAGGGTACACCCATTCACAAAAGGCTTGGCCTCACACCAGGGTACTGCATATCAAAAGGCCTTTGATCCTGTTGAGAAGGGAAGGGGTGTGGTTAGTGTAGACGGAGGGAGCTCTTCTCCAGCTTGAGGAATGTTCTACCTTCTTGTTTCTCTGATTATATCCATCCTTCCTATCTCCTCCACTTCTTGTAGTTCAAAGTGATGTGATCTCAGAAGGCAAAGTCCACTTATTCCCAGAACAGGGAATGGACCCCTAAATCAGGCTAGCTATTTAAAAGAAGGGGTATCCAAGTCTTTCTTTGATTTACATTCGGACAAACATTTAAGGAAGAATTCATTGGATCCCAGCTGGTAGAGTGGATCTTTTCAAAGTCCTCCACCAGTGAGGTGAGACGGAGTATCCAAGAGCTCTGTCCACTAACCATCCCCAGGGACCATTGGGGTGAACTTCTGCTGGGACAAGACCTGCCTCCCTTCCAGTCATAACTGTATCCAGGATCTCAGTGTGGTGAGGTACACCTACAGTTGTGGGCCAGCCTATCTTGTGTGGGAGAACGTGAACGAGGACTGAAACTTATCCTTGAGCCCCTGCAACCAGAGAACCAAGACTGCCAGGGAGCCTGTTTTTCTCCAGTCGATCAATATACAGGACCCTGCATAGCTGCTTTTGGCACTTTACCACCTTGTACCTCTGTACTCTGTGTTTGAAACCTCGCTAGCCATGCATGTCATTGGCTCGGCTTGAACTTCAAGCTCTTTATTGCATCTGTCGCCTTTAAACAACCGCTCGCCCTGCCCATTAAATGATGCATCTATCCGAACTGCATGTCCTCTCTTCGCCATCTAATCGACTTTCGAAATCACCCTGGTGGCCCCTATGATACACTGCTCCTCGAGCGCTCCATCAACCCGATCCAGCAGAACCATGCATCCAGTCACCAGCACCCTCGCTGCCAGACAGTTGAACTGACACTGTTGGCCCTCACGATATGCACTTTGAACCACAACGGACTTCAGCTCAACCCCAAGCTGCAGGCCTGTCCCACGTCGAACAACACGACTGACTGTCAAGCCTGATTTGAACCGCCCGAACAGCATCAAGAAGCCTGTTTCGATGATTTTGAACTGCCAGGAGCTGAAAGAAGGTATTATAGACTTAGAACTTCCCCCTTAGTCCAGTTCTGGGTCCTAGGGATTGGTTAAGTCATGAATTCCCTTTTGGCATCCAAGAACATATCCTTTTAATTAACATTGGTGATTGTTTGCTTCCCAACCCTGTTTCATTACTCTTGAGTGCTACATCCTTATATATGTGCATATTCTCTGTTCTTTTTTGTTTTATCGATCTAGTTGTATATTGCAGATGGTGCGAGTAGATCTATTTTGATAGAACCTTGATTGTTTTGGACTGTTATGCTTTTCTGTTTTGGTCCCTACTGAATCCCCTTCACACCCCTCTTGAGAGTATAGCCTTTCCTCGGTCCACGTTAAACTCATGGTGAAGAAGGTAGATTTCTCGACTGTGCCTGTTTTACCTTTGATTGGGCTCACTGTTGGTTTGTAGAAGTGAGTAGGCGGTTTGACTACTCGCTGTATAGCCCTGCTGGACCAAATTAATTTAGTCACAATGGCCCATTTGGGGTACTTTTCTTGGAGAGCTGCATCATGGTCTACTGAACATTTTCAGAATCTGCTATGTTACCAGCGGGCGGTTCAGTTGAAATCGGGTGTTTGCAGGTTTGGTGGACTTGGTCTTTCCTGTAGCTCTGATTGCTTCTTTATGGACTACAGTGGTATGAATTGACAGGAGTATTTTATGTCAACTGTATGAGTTGTGGAGCACTTCTGCAGGATTTGCAGTGTGCAAAAGCTTGCTAAAGCCGTTCATGCTTTGACTTCAGTCATTGGACAAAAACTTTGTGCCTCATGAATGTGACTTTTAGCATCTCAGTGACACTTTGAATATGCCTTGGGCTAGTATCTTGTTGTGAAGGTTTTTTCTGGTTTTCTTAGGTCAGACTTTGTGCCTAAAGAGCTGGTCTCTTGTGAGCTTATTATATACCCAGGAAGCGAGATTAGAAAGGAGTCATGAGGTCTTCGTGTTGTCTGTTCATCAGGTGTGAAATTTAAATGCCTATACATTGATGTGCTTGAGTAGTTTACTTTTCTTACAAAAAAAAATGGTAAGCTTATTTTTGTAAAATTGGGCAGTTGCTACGTATCACGATGTCCAGGCAGGAGGCAAGCATTATGCTTAACTTTCTTTAATTACATTCATTAGTAGCCTTTCAAAAACATAAACTTTACTTTTACATTTTCTTGATTTATTTATTTTTAATTGATTTATATTATTATTTTGTTTTTACTAAAATGAAACAAACACTCAAGGGACTAAATCCCTAGAAGTCACCTTTTCACTGTAGTCCTGGATCCACAAAAGTCCACCAATCATGGCTCGGCTCCTCCTGAGCCACATCCTAGTTTCAATAAAGGTTCACTTGCTTTGTCAGGCATGCGCAACGCAGCGGACCGGAACCGTGAGCGACTATGCTCACTCAAGGTAGCCAGTACCACACTTGCGTGCGTCATTCAACGCAAGCAGCTTTTTATGACAGTATTGCAGAGAGGTTTTCAAGCCTCTGCAGGAGGCGCGAGGTGCACTTCATTTATGTTTACGGCGCCAGGACCGCAAGTCTGTCGTGACGAGCGCAACTCGTTTTTTCTAACAACTCCGTCTGAGTCGTTTCCCGTATTCTGAGCCGGCATTACATCATGAGGCGAGTGAGGCGTTGACAAGCACCCGGGCTGCTAATATCCATAGATTTTTAACACAAGTAGCGTTATCAGCATTTGGCAGCCGCAGCTATAATTGAGCATTCACTGCCACATGCAGAATCTATAGTTCACATTGGGGCATCCGCTACAAGAGTAGCTTAATCTACTGCAGATTGTACTGGATACGCAGGTGACCCTCCGGAGAAGCTTGCCCTGTTCAAACACAAGGTTGGCACAGCTTTATATCAAACCAGTACACTACACCTGGCACTCCTAGCAGCTTCTACTGTTATCTGTAGTGGCTTGTGGAGTTCAAGCACACTACAGATTCCTTCTAGTTGTACCCTATATACCCTATGGAATCCAGGAGCACTTCCCCAGAGGGAAGTGAGGAGTGGATGGAAGATATCCCTGATGCTGACAGAGACTTGTATCTGAGCTTTAAAAAGGTCCTATGTGACTCACTCAGGATGGCAGTATCCCAAGGAGTGAAGCCTGTTAAAGAAGGTCTAGAGGTTTTGTATTTTTTTGCCACTAAGGGTACGGGAGGGGGGAGCGAGTGCATAGGACTAGGAGGGCAGACAGCCCTGGAGAAGGTGCATCTGCCGGACACCCCAAGTCTGGGGTTGAACAAGTGGGCAGTAAGAAGTCTTGGAAGAATACACCCTCTTCTACCACCGCCCCCCCCCCCCTGAGCCATAAGGAAGAGGATAACAAAGGACCCTGTGAGGTGGTTGATGTCTTCAGTAAATTAAAGGATGCCTCTTTTGTAAACTTCGCCAGTGCCACACCTCTTACCCCTACCCCAGGGTATGCAGGGGATGACGACGGCAGTTACTCACCTCACAATGAGATTTTTGTGGACTTGTGCCCCAGTGAGCGGGTCCCGCAGAAGCATGCCACCCTAGAGCAAGGGGACGAGGAGGCTAACCTGGTCGATATGTTCAACCCTGAAGCCATCTGGCACCCAAAGCCAACTGAGTGGGTGCCTTCGGCCAAAGTGGCTTTGTATATTGCACAGCGCATTAGGAAAACCGTTTGAACGTTGGGTGCAGTGTGTCCGAGGCCTGACCTGCCAGGCAAAGTCAGACACCCTGGAGCTGGATACCAAAATGGTGACATTTGTCACAAACGCATCCAGAGACACATGGAAGGGAGTAGATTGAGCCTGGAAAGGATGCCAGGACAAAGGACTGGACTTGGCAGGGCCATTAGCCAAAGGTCTGGACCTAGCTGAGAGCCAAAGATACGGGAGAACCCAAAGACGTGCAGACCCTTGCCAATTGGGCGCAGATCGCAATTTGCCTTCTGGGTAATGCTAATTGTGCACTCTCTTTGCAGAGGAGAAGGAGTCTTCTGTTAAAGATGCATTAAGCTCAGTGACTTGGCCACTTTAGAGGCAGTAGAGGGAGCACAAGGTATGCTATTCGTAGACTCCTTCGCAAAAGAGATGTCACGATTTGTTAGTGACCTGGAAAAGGCTCAATCTTTGATAATTAAATTCTTCCCGGGATGGGTTTTTGCAGGGACCGGTCCACATCGGGACGATAGACCGGTTGTTTTTCGGAATGCTGAGAAGGCCTCAATGTCCCAGAGCACAATATTGGGAAATTAGGCAGCACAATGCCTTTTTCCCCCTACAAGGAACTGCCACTCCAGAGGTCGCAGAAGGAGTGGCACCTGTAGGCAGCAGAGTGTCTGAGGTGGTAAATGCGCAAAGCAAGCACCTGTCTGCGCTAGGCGGCAGAATAAAGTGGTTTTCAAGCAAATGGCAGGAATTGCCAAGCGGCTTGCTTCTAGAATCTGATGTGCCCATGCAGAGGGCAGTGCCCCACCCCTTCCATATGGCGCAGGGAGAAGGGATTCTATTACAAGCAGTTGGGCAGCCTAGTGAGCCTGGGAGCGATGGAGCACAGTACGCTGGAGGAACCAGGGTTTTACAGCAGTATGTTTCTGCTGCACAGGAAAGGAAAGTAAAGACCAGTAATACATTTGTAAGAGTTAAACAGATGGCTGGTTTACAGCCATTTACAAATGGTGGGGATTCATCACCTCTGGCAGGGGGATTGGTTAGCAAGGTTGGATTTAAAGGACGCTTACCTCACTGTTATGATGGCGACAGAGCTGGGAAGATCCTTAGTACAGTGTGCCTCCTTTTTAGCTTGGTAGCATCATAGTTCGTCGCTGAGGGGATATTCGTGGCAGGCCATTCAGGTAAACTGATCTACTCGACCTGGACAATCGGCTAGGAGGGTGTCGTATACCCCCTATTCCACTTGGGTCTCAGTAAATGATGTGGTCCCAACTCAATGAATATCATTCTTTGGATATCCTCATTTATGGAGAGGTTGGTGCCTCTTCAAATACAAACAGCCACTTTTTTCCTATTCCTCATCACATGTTTGCTCCAGCAATACCTTGGATTGATAGCCTCTTGTGTTTAAATGGCTATGCACTTGACTAACAATAACTCATGCTTACCTGTAGCGGTTACGTCACTGCGAATGTAAACGTATCTTCAGCCTCTTCTTACTCTCATGGACATTGATTGATGGCTTCCAATGGACAACTTGTTGGTGGGCATTTTCCCTTTCTAGGTTTCTCACTTTTTAATCTCTTCTTCTTTGAACATGTTTATAGGGACCTGCAGCTCTCTTCGACCCGCTGCTTAGTCTTCTCTTTCCCAGCTCCCATCCCCCTCTCATTGAACCTTATGATCATTCAGCCTACATGCCCTCAGCACTTCAAGTGCAAGTTTAGTGCATGGCACTATAGTCTGCCATGCCCTTTTTAAACTTGTTTATTAAGTTTGTGCATCATGTCTTGTATAACATGGGTAAACAATCCAAGCGATTGCAAAGTTCACAGTAATACAATTGTTTTTTCACCTCATTGCTTCTTACTCCCTCTCCCCATCCCCCGCCCTTGCTTGCATACTCTCCCACCCCCCAATTGGTTATCTTGCCCCCTTGTCATTCAGGCAAGGCCCTTATTCCGTTGTCCCACTGCCCCTACCTGTCCTCTAGTACTCCATTTTGGACCCATCCTTCCCAGATCCTACTTGTGTGGGTACCCCTTTCTCTTATACACTAGCTGGTCCCACCTCTTTATGGTATCCATTCCCAGCTGCAATGCCGATATAGTTGAGGGCTCTGGTTTCTGCTATGGCTCTTTGCTAATATTCTTGCAATGTTTAAGAATATCTTGGCATCCCTCTATTTCGAACATCCCTCCCAATGCTCACTGACATACATCCCCTTCCCCTCTACCCACCTTTCTTAACCTTTCCTTGTAATAGTATACTCTGTGGAGGTAATTAGATTGAATCGATCTTAATTTTCTTCTGTTGCAACCTTTCTGGCTGGGGAGCCTCCCTTTCTGACCTGTCTCTCGCGAGGAAGACGTGTCCACGTTGCAGGGCTCCCACACAATCGCACAACCCTGCAACACAAACGGGGCTACCTGGTGAGAGAAAGGGCAGACTGGGAGACAACTGGCTGCCGTACTACCGAATACTCCCTTGGGAATGGAGAACAATCCGTGTCCTATCAGCCATCATGGCTGTGTCTTGGCTGCTAGGCCTCTGAAACTGTGCTGCGCCAGGTCCTTGTGTCCTCTGCAGCTGCTCCAAACGGGACCCCTCAGCCTGGACTTGGAAGAAACTGTGTGTGCAACTTGCAGAGACTTACATTTCTTATATGCTCTTTATATGTTATAAATACTAAATATCCTTTTTTTATATCTTCTCTAATAGAGGCCACACACCCTTTTCGTCCACCCATAAAAGAACGGGCGCACGCATGCCCAAGCGGACGTGCCCTGCTTAAGTGTCCTGTTACTCCTGTTAGACCTGGGAATGGTGGCTGGGGGCCGTTCCTCTTGGAACTCTTCTTTTCCTTTTTGGTGATGGTCCTGGTCTATTTAGCGTAATATTGTATACTGCTTCCTTATACCCATTTTTTGTTTTTCCCTTGTACCACTTGGAGAGTGGGGACATTTTTCTCCCCTTTACCTCCCTGAAAGGATAGCCTGCCCCGAAAATATTGGAGTTAAAGCCAATATGACCCGCAGAAGATGGTGTTGAGTTTGTTCTCAAGAACTGGACCCTCTACTGGAGAACAATCAAACAAGGGGCGCGGATGTATGATAATATTCTATCCGTGCCCCTTGTATTCACACCAGTAAAAAATATGATGAGGATGGCTCTTACCACGCGTCTTCCTCTGTCTCCTTCTGATCCGAGTGACTCTGTCCTCTTGGATTCGAAAGTCGTGGCACAATCCTCGTTCATCTCTCACTCGGACGGCCCCTGTTTGATAACAGGGCGGATCTATTTCCGCCCTTGGCTCTTAACTTAATGGGGCAACAAACCCACACAACCTTGGAGTCTTTTTAGATACCCCCCCCCTGACTTTCTTTCAGCGGACACTACATTACTTGCTTTATCCCAACATATAGAGGACCTGCCCAGTCCGTCACAGGAACAGGTGGCTTCTGGACAGATTACTGAGGGGAGGAGTTCACCCACCATCATCAATCAGGTATTACTTGAGTTAAAAAAACTGTACCTGCTTTATGGATATTTGGATATTATTGGAAAGAATTGTGGGTTTGGTAAAAACTACTCCTAGCCCTAATATTAATAAATCCGACCCCGCTCCTATTATACCAATATTTGGAGTTTCCAAGGAAGTTGAAGGGATGGGGGGAAAATCTGGGATCAGGTGCCATAACGTCTCTAGTCCCTGGAGAACAAATGCCTAGAATGTTCGAACCCCCACAATTACCCCATCATTTGGAAAGACAAAAAATATAACAAAACAAACCCCTAAATGGCTCGATGGGCAACCTCAATGAAAAATCATGGCCTCATTTTATTAGGGAGGAGAGGGATCAAATGGTCAGTTTGCCCAATGGCTTGGATTCTGAGGCGGAACAGAATTCCGTGATTGACATGGGTGAGGGCATTATAGTGGTAAATGCACTGTCTGACGAGATGTCACATTAATGCGGGAAAAAAAACAATAAAAAATCAAATTTAAAATCATTTGTTGTGTGCCGGCGTCTATACCTCCCCAAAACCAATCTCCGAAACCGTTGGATGAGAAAGGATTATACCATTTATTTTCAAAAAAGAAATGTGTAAACCAAGCTACCGTCCCTTTATGTCCCCCCCCCCTTTACATCTTTAACTCCGCAGACACAAACGCCTAATTCCCATCAGCCCTGACAAAAGCAGCAAGGTATGCAGGGCCCGATCCCACAACCGCTCTTGGAGAGTCGGCCCTCGGCCAAATTAAGAACTGAATCGGATGATTCATTGGCCCCCGAGGTACTCCAACGCTTCTAGAGATCAAGGCGAAAGGTAAATAATCAGATAATGTATCAGCCTATCGTACCTAAATTGGATGCCTTACCACCCGGCATTCCTTCTTTGGGGGTCTTCATCCGTTCTACAGTGGAAAAACTGCTTATATCAAAGGCAAAACCTGCTGAGGTAATGATGGGAGTTGATATTTTACATTGCCCATTAAACCAAGGGGACTCTGATCTAAGAGAGGGCGGAGGAAGTTCAAACTGTGGACACTCCAAAAGTAATTAATGCTCCTACCGCTTCTTTGGGAGCGGTTCCGCCTGAAAATAGGCCCCATTGGGAGAAATGTTCCCATAACGATGCAAATGAGGTTTCCTAAGTCGTATCTTGATAGTGATTTTAAAACATATCGATTGGAGACGGCCTTGTCATCTGGATTATCAGAGCATTATTCTGTTTGACTGTGGGAATCCGGTCACTATGAATAGAGAGCGATCACTGGCACTATTTAATGATATTCTAGCCTTGTGCAATCTATCCTCGGCAGATATTAAGAGAATAGATTTTATACATCCCTCATGGTTTAACGTCCAGGAATGGTGGCAACTCGTCCTTTGGAGCCCATCCCCTACACACATCTCACAAGCTCTCCCCAGACTGGGCATTTTCTTCTGGAGTACATGTTATGTATTTACAACCAGACTATACAGGGGTTTGAACCAGCGAGTACAGGATGACAAGCAAAATCTTTCAATTTTATTCTAAAAATATTTTTTATTCAGCATAATACAAAGAACTCTGTTTAAAACAATTCCCCAAATTCATTTACCAATTTCTAATAACTATTGAACAGCAATCATCTATTCACATTCAAAATACAACTCGCACACATACTACTCTCAGTCCGTCATCTATTCCCATATAATCCACATTGTCAAAAAGCTCTTTTCCTTTTTACCAGTAACATCACAGATTTTAAGCGCTGTTACAATATATGTTAAACATTTTTTAACCCGATTATAAATACAAGTGTTATTCACCGTTCATTCTCATTTTGAGCAGTTTCTCATCGCCGACATATGTTTCGGTCTTTTTACAGGCGCTACAAGTACGGCCCTCAAATTCTCGACCACCTTCAGGACGTTGAACAAAGATCTCATTATATCTTTGCATTGTATAGACTGATATGAGCCACTCCACCTACACAAAAACATGTAAACACTCATATAAAACCTATAAGTTGATCTTGTCATCCATATTTCTTTTTGTAAACGCTACAATTGTGTAAAAGGAACTCTGTACATAATTGCCCACACCTTCACTCACCTCCACATATATTATAGGAGATGAAAGAAAAGGTGAATTGGAATAAATCCCTCCATAGGTCCAAACAGTGGTATCTTCACTTCGGGCCTATCAAGAATAAACACACAAAATCACCACTATATTCGCTGTTATCTCTGCACTATTTTTCACAAATTCATATATTCATAAAACGGTATTCACATATACCCGAAACTCGGTATGGGTCACGTTCTGTAGTTGCTTCTAATTTGCATGGATTCAATTGCCCAGAGACAAAACGGGTATATCTCCTTCTTGCCTGTTTCTCCTATAAGACAATGGGAACAGGCATCTATGGGTCATCTACTTTGTGTCCAACCAATGCGCCTCAGCGTCATACTTGTAGTTATTATTCTATTTAGCCATGGTAGACTCACCAAATCTTGTTCCCTTCTGTGCAAACAATTCCTTAGATTTGTTAATTTTGTAGTTTCTCTGATATCATTAGTACTCAATGATTATTCCTTCATCAGAAGGATACATCACCCTGTAATGACATAGCAACATATCAAAGAGGAGCTCTCGCCACCGCCGGCATCTGATTTTTCGTTGTGTTTTACACACTAAACATCCACTCTTATACCTGTTTCCATAACTAACAATGTACCATTTGCACGGTCCTGCCTCTATCTTTCTACTACATCCCTTCAAGTGCCTTTGTTTTGTTATATTCCCACGCTTAAATATCACAAAATACATGCCTTCCTTTTGCCATATTCCTGCATCTTATGCGCCCTGTGTTTTGGCTATCGAACATGGCTCTCTGTTGTTTACTAACATTACATTACATATATTAACCTGTACCTTTCAACAGAATCACTTTGTCTGTATCTAAATCTTAATATACCTACAGTCGGATGTCATTCGTGCCGCACTATTCATTCGTTCGTATCTCTTATGGAAGAGCACATCCCACTTACCTGTTCTGAATCGTGCCTCTATCCCAGTTTATGATCGCGTGTCCGCGTCCATTCCTCTGGCGGTTCACTTTCTTTCCCGACTTGATTCAGTTATCGACAGCGAAGAGGGACTCTCATGCTACTTCATAGGATACAGAAAGAGGACTACATAGTATTTCCTATCTCTTTTACGATCGAGTTTTATTATTATTACCTGGTACATTCTTGGTGTCAGATATTTATAATTCAGGTATATATTAACTTCCCGTTAGCTCTTGCGATATGAGTATTCTCCAAGGTGGGCACTCTTGTCATTTATTAGCGCGTACTTTCATGAATATGTAACTATTAGGTAAATGGCCTGAAAAAATTCATGCCTTCATCATCACAACAGACATATCCACTACGCAGTCATATCCGTAATCACTCACCCTCTTTTTAGCATATTCAAAATCAGAAGAGGGCTCCATATCCATCTCAAATTTTCCTTTCACCAGGATGAACAGTTCTTTTAGTCATCCATGTCAATCGTATTCGTACTAATGTTTCGGACCCAAATCCTACCTTCTCCAAGTGCACGCAGAGGTATTATACAAATTCTACTTTATATAGATGGAACTCTGTTCAATACAGCATGGTTCACTCAAAAGACCGTACTTGGGTAATCACCTCGTGACCAGGGAATTCCACTCTACAGACACATTTAGCCCTCGTCGCACGGTGTCCAAATTGTAAATCTAACGTTGCTCAATGTGATGCAATATGGTGCCCATATCACCACCTCTCATGTTTACTGATACCTTCTGTAGCACAAACCACCTTAGATCCGTATCTCTTTGGTTGTGTTTCACAAAATGTTCCACCAACTGTTTCAGTCACTTTATTTCTTATAGACAACCTGTGTTCAGATATACATTGGCACACTTCCTTATTTGTTTTTCCCACGTACATCAGTGCACATGGGCACTTAATTATATATATCACGTTTTTGGATAAACAATTAGTATGATGTTTCAATTTCCAAATATTAGTACCCCACTTGAATTCTTGCATCCTTTCAGTTAGTGGACATGCCACACAGTTATCACATTTGTGGTGTCCAGTAATTCGAACCTCATTCCCCCATGAGTAAAGGTGGTGAGGTACTGTGAGTCTGGGTGCAGTGCTATGTAAAGAGTAATTTTTTAGGTCAACTACTGTCAAGTGGGTTGCCTCCTTGGGGATGCTACACAAAATCCTGGCCGGATTAGGAACCACAAGAAACTCTTGCTGCACATCATTTAGGGGGTGCAAATCATCCCCCAATGCCTTTTTTTATGAGATATATGGACGTGTTGCATGGGGAGGTAGATCCCTTGGTTCAGTCGGGCAGTGATGGTATCTTTTAATTCCCTCTTCTGCCTCCATGGAAAGTGGGTATTGTTTCACTCTGGGTAACGCTGCTCCTAGTTTCAGCGTTATGTATACTGGCGTCACTCCCTGTAGGAACCCTACATCATGGGGCTTAGTTTTCCAGTCTCTCAGGTACCTGCTCTATAATCTGTGTCGGTGAACTAGAGTGGGGCTGCAAGGGCCTTCATGGGACACTGGACCTCCCTCTACTGCACCACTATCTCACATGGTATACATATTGCTAGCACAATTTCCCCATCCTCTGGTGTGTCTTCAAACAGTTCTGCATTATTCACCTCCTTTAGAGGTGTACAATGCAAAATACTGTGCACCACTAGCACCCGTCATGGGCAGTGCCAATGACCACAATCCTTTTTGCCAAGATCAACCCATGTAAATCTAGGGACAGTATCGTACCTGGTGCCAGTTCAGGGGTCACAACAGGGCTGAAAATCAAATCAGATGGCTCCCGCCAACACCTTTAGCCAATCTGAGGCACCGCCTCCACAAGCACAGTGATTCCATTCACAAACATGTCTGGGTCTGTTGGAATTCCACAGACAACCACTTCTCCTCTCATTGTGTGTATTAACATTGCCCTTATGGCACTCATCCCTGTCGTGATATATACTATGCCGCTGTCTGTGAATGAGCTTGTCATGTTGGGCTTGCTGAGCAGATCGCTGCTCAGCAAGTTCACTGGCGAGCTTTCAGAATAAAGTATGGGAGCCCGCACCAACCCTCCACCCTATTTTGATGTCAACCTCTTTAGTGTATGGAACCCTGCAGACCGCCCCAGAGAATCCCTCTGTGTCAACAGTGTGGCCTGACTGTGGGAAATCTCCCTCACTGATGCATGATTTTGTGGCACCTGTGTCGACTATAAACATGAAGTATTTGTTTCCTATCTCTTCGCCCACCAAGAGTTCCTAATCAGAATGATTTGTCATAGATAGTACTAGGCACGCAAGCGCTCTCTGTGGGCTGTTCAAATTCAGCTATGTGTTGCACCCAGGTAATGTGAACGGGTTATTTCCCATCACGCTCACCCCCCAATAAGGTACTATGCTGCCATTGGTTGGGTGCGTCCATGTTACCATTTGCGTGTTGGGGCATCGTCTGCTGTGGGTATTGCTGTTGTTGGTGCTGCTGTTGCTGGGCTTGTGCCCCCAGGGGACAGGGTGGGAGTTATGTGCTTGATGTTTTTCATAGGATATAAGGTCATTCTTGGTGTCCGCATCTGTTGTGTATTCTGCAGTGGTGGGTGGTAATTATTGTATGTGTTGTATCCGAGTCCTGGCCTGCTTCTGCATTCTGCTTCAGCATTTCCTTGAAAAATGTCCCTACTTTCTGCAGTTCCAACACTGTGAGGAATCCATATCTGCCCCTCTCAGACCCATTCCTCCGAAGCCTCCCTCCCCCACCTAGAAACTGCCCCAGCCACGCTGCTGACCTCCTTGTTGCCACTCCTGAGTGGGGTACTGTTTTCTACCTCCCCACTGCCCTTGCCCTCCTTCCGTCCAGAATGCAGCTATTCGGACATCTGTGGACCCCTGCACGCTCCCTCTCGCCTCCGACTTGTGCAAGTGTGGTCACCACCCCCCTCTACAGCGAGTTGTAGCCAGCTTCCTCTGTACCAGTTTCGCTTTATTTGCCTGCAATTGTGCAGTTTCCCTTTCGCGTTCTTTTATTAGTTTGCAGTGGTGTACCATATACTCTGGATCTCCGCCCACCCCTTCACTTCAATGCCCACAATCTTGTTGAGCGCCTTCTGCACTTCCTTAGGTAAACCCTTTTTGACAAAGTAAAAAAGAGGAACTGATCGGTCCCACGGGTCCCTGTCTCTGCTCTCCACAGCTCCCGAACCTTAATGTACTGCGCAGGGTCTTTGTCATCCCCCATAGCATATTGCATGATCGACTGTATGTCTGGCATGTCGGCGTAAGGGCGAAAAGCGTGCCCCACACCTGTGCTCAGATGTTGATGGTGCACCGTTGTGCGCATCGTTGTCTAATCTCACTTGTGGGTATCCTGCTTTAAATCCACAAATCTCCGGGCTGGTCACCCGCCATTGTCACTAATAAACTTTTCATATCCCCTGCGACGGAAGCGCTTTGATCAAATTGTTTTTGTCCATCTGTGCCCAAGATTCATATTGTGCTGTAACCCTGCTCCCCTCCCTTCTCTCCTTCAGGCACTTCCCTTTTTCTTTGCCAATGTCGTCCAGCCAAACCTTCTTTACCTCTCATCCCACAAACTTTCCACCCAAGGTGTTCTCTCCAGCACCTGTTGCGCTTCCTCCTCAGTCATCTTCAAACTCATCCACGGTACTCCACCCATCCTTTCCCTGTTCTCCACCTTCTCCCCCTTCTGCCCTGTCAGACCTTGCAGTTCCATATCCTGTGCTGGCTGCTCGCACGTCATCGATTTTTTTTTTAATTTTATTTCTCCGTGTACATTTTTATTGCTGTGCTGTCCAATCCAAACAAAATAGTGCCTGCTCTCCACTTGTCTAGACCACTCCCCTTTGCGTCGCTCTGTGCTGTTCGCAGTCACACTAGTTCTGCTTGTGCTGATTCTAAAGCCCCTTCTAATTCCCTCTGCCTTGTGCAGTCCTGTGGTGGAGTGGGTATATACAGGGCTGGGGCAACACAAAGGTTGGATTACTGTGGCTGGGAGTGCTGCTACTGGATATATCCCTTGTTCGCTGTTCATGCCCCCCTGCATCTGTATGTGTGTCCCCCACATACGCACCCCATGCCCCTCCCTGGTATCTTCTGTCATCAATCATCTTCCACAGGTCTAAAATGTCTTTTCTGTAGCTGTTTACCCTTGTATTTTGCTGCTAGGAACGTGGTCATGTGTTCCAGTATTCCCTTATTATGGATGCCTTGCTCTGGCCAGGAGTTAGGCATCCCCTCTCTCGTTTGTCACCCACTGCTTGTGAAACTTCTCAATCTTCTCCCAATACAAGGGAAGGCCTTGTACATGTACTCTAAAAGTGTCTCTCCTCCCATTGCAGCGATGTATGCATGGTAAGGCGTCCCTACACACGCTGCAAATGTCACAGCGAAAACATCAATTTGTCATGCTCTCTTCCCTGTCACCCAGCGTTGCTCTCCCTCCCCTTCACGCACACCCACCCTCGTATTCTACGCACTCGCAACACACCACTATACACACAACGCCCCTCGTGTCGCCACTCTGCACAATAAAAACAGGAACACAAACTAAAATGACAAGCTAAAATAACAACCACCACTGTACTTGAGCCCACTAATTCTACATGGCTCCTATGTATTTCCTCTTTCCTCTGTTACACAATAGAAGTGGTACCACCTTCTTCCCTCACTCGGGAAGGCTCCCTAACACTTTTTTTTCTCCATGAAATTCTCCTTAAAAAAATCGACATAAGCAATCGCAACCATACTGCTCCAACAACCTCGTACTCCACTTGCTCACAACCCACACTCTTTCTCATAATCCTTTTCCCCCTACTTATCACATGCAAGATTATACTTGCGCGTGCATGTTCACCCGAATGTCGCAGGGTTCCAACAATGGCCTGCACTCTCCGGAGCTGCTCCCCGCTTCAAAGAGCTAAAAGGAATGCAGTAAAAACGTCTCCTGCTAAACCTCTGATACTGAGGTGTCTAGGACTGTTCGGTGCAGGTGGTTGCGGCACCCTCAGAAGCGGTCTGGAAGCCTCCGTTAGTGCGGGTGTCATGGCCACTGGCCCAGAAACAGACCCTGCACCAGGGGACAAGGGCAAGGGGTAACATTTAGGTTGTCCCTTTGGGACAATACAGCATAAAGGACCCAACTGCACTCCGTCCTGGTGCTTTTTGCGCCAGGCTCATGAAAAATATAAACTGACACACTTGGTTTGGTGCAAAGTGCTTTATTTTACATGCAGGAATCTCCACTTGAATTTGTTCAGGCGTGGCTGCTGGGGAAGGCTGGATTGCACATGTAGCATCCTTAGGCGTGGAGGGTAGGGCCGGTGAGCCAAGACTAATGGGGGTGGCCAGGGCTAGGCTATATAAACCGGCCCAGCCTTCTTGCAAGCGCTTCACGTTATTCTGCACTGTTGGCAGTGTGACGCTCACCGCCGCCTGAGCACATCTTACCTTACTTTCGTCGGCACACATTATCAGGGACTCTGTATTCATCAATCATCTCCAGACCTCCGGGAGGCAGCGGCACGGTGGGCAACCGTGCGAGAGAAAAGATAAAGACAAGGTTAGAACTCAGAGACATTGCGTTTAAGGTCACACTTTTGACAAATCTTTGCGCTTAACCTTAAATCAACACTCACCTGCTGTCGGAGCATCGTTGGCTACATTCTCTTCCATTTTGGCCTTGCTTCATGCATCGCAACCACCACAGGGCCGAAACTTTGCCCTTGGGGAGAAAGCAGAAGAAAGACAACATTAAAAGACACGGACAATAATCAGGAATCAACATCACAATATTTTAAAGCCTTAAGACACTTCCCATCAGGAGTGGCATAGCCACAGCTGGACTGGGCTACCACCTACAATGGACCAGTGAAGGAACTTAGTCCATCAAGAGCACCCCTGCAGTGAGAAGCAGGATGGAGAGCTCATCATCATTAATCAACAGGTGAGCTTGTATGTGTCGGCTCATGCTCACCACATTTTGGGAAGAAGGGTTCGAGAGTGAGAACAGTCGCATAGCAGCATTCTCACGATCTCGAATCTCCACGCAGGAGCAGTGTCACCAATTGCTGCAGCCCACAGCCTATGTGCAGGGGAAGGAGCCTGACAATTGTGAACCATTTCCAACAAGGGCTGCGACCATGCTCCAATGTCCCAGGTGAGCGTAACGGGGAGGTGGGGGGACGCTGGGATCACATCAGGGATCACCAAAATGGAAGGCACGCTCACACCAGGAAAATGCAGCTGGGGAAAAAGCCCCAAGACATGCTTGCAAGGATAACCAATATTTATTTCTCTAAAATACAAATGCATCAGCAAAGAACTCTGTTGCAGCTGAGCACTCTGAGCTCTGTAGGGACGTGCAGCACATTATAAGCACAAATAACGTCACCATAAAGGGTACAATTCTGCAATCCTAACTGGACCAACTCTATAGATATAGGGCCTGCTCCATATGAGAGGCCAGGCCATTGGTTCATCTTTTCATCTTGGTCCATGTGGGTGCTGCTGGGCTCATCGGAGGTGAAGTTGGTCTGACAATGAATTGGCTGCTAAAACAATGTTATTTTATTACTGTAACAAGAACCTGGTAGATACAGGGATGGGATCGGGGTGAGAGCCGAGGTCACACTAACTTTCACGCTTCACTCGCTCCCAGACAGATTAGAAACTCCCAAGATCCTCCACGTTAGTTTTAGGCTATAATTTTGATGCTACCCTGTACCTCGCAGCACAAATCACGTGACCCATTTCTGAAGGTGCGATAGCCTTGCCTTCTCATCTTGGTGATCGATCGTGGGGTGTGAACACTTTATGGTTGGTGATCTGGGTTTGGATGGTGCCATGGCATGCAGGGGTCATGGTATGAAAGCATGGCAAAGCTGTATTTCTCATGTGGGGGCGGAAGGGCTTTGCTATCTGTCCCTTGGGATGGTACTGCCAAGTGGCGCTCTGCTGCCTTCCCATAACCATGCGGGGCGCATTCTTTCCCAGGCGTGAGGGACTGTAACTTTCTTAGAACAATGAAGGATTTTATGGATTCTGAGGGACCGGGCCAGGGTGGGGGTGATATTCGCCAGGATATCTAATACTAACACAAAATTATGTTTGCCGCACTTGGGCCGATTTCTAAGATAGCTGCCCTTTGCCAAGATGGCACTTGCACCATTATCTACTATATTGCTAGTAATGCATGCACTAAGGTGGTTGCGCACCCTCTGTTATGTGCACCACCCTGCTCCCTGGATGTGCTCTTAGCATTTACTTTTCATTAGTTATCGCCTACGTGGGTGGGAAGACATCTCTCCTTCCCAACATTAGGCTCTGAAATTCTGCAATGTTGTCTTGCTCTGCAGTGTGCGAGATCTTAGATCGTACTATGCGCTTTACGATTTATGCCATTTTTCAATTGACTTGGAATGGGATCCCATGCATAACAAACTTAAAGCGATTGCTTTTATTGTTTCTCTGCCAATGTTACACCTCATAAGTAAAATGAAAAGAGTAAATAGAAGGCCTCATCAATATTCTAATAGGAATCTAATAAGAAAACATTGCAAAGTCAAAGATTCATACATGAGCCAAAAATGTCGCGGGAGTATAGCTCAAGGGCAACATGCTCGCCTTGGAAGCAAGATGACATGGAGCAACACAGGTTTGATCCCCAGGTCCGCACTTGGAAACCTCTTGGTATTAAGCACATATAAATAATGTATCATATCATATACAAATACTCCTACAGAGTCACAAATATTAGTGTTATTACAGGGTCCCCCCCTCATAGGGAGCGGTCTCTCAGAGATGGTCTCTCATGGAATGGACAGTTTGAACCAGTTCATTTAAGTGAGTGACTGAGGTGGATTTTAGTATGTGGCATATGATGCCTGATGTTATAGGTTATTGCCTCGTTTTAAGCTACGAAGTAGTGGCTAATGTTTGCCACATTATCTTTTTTTTTATTTTTAAACCAATTTATTAAATATTAACAAAAGAAATCAGTGTAACAAAGAGATACAATAGACAATTATCCATATAATAATAATGAAAAATATATTGAGAAAAAAAATAATAAAATTCATTTAAAAAAAAATAATATATATATATATATATATATATATATATATATTTACAAAAATAATAATAAAAATAATAAATAAATCAATAAAAGGGGGCAGAAAAGGTGTGATGCAAAAGTCAAAAAGCAATAGCAATTCATAACCTTGACCTGAAAACAACCTTCTAGAAAACTTTGGCATAGAAACAAACCAAGAAGCAAAAGACATGAACATTATAATGAGTAAATTGAAACATGCATGTCTACTTATCTGAATACAGGTAAACTCGACACAGGAATCTCCAACGACTGACTAACCCTTATCCAAAAAGGACTTTGATATTTTATCAAAAATATGTTTTTCCCCATTCACAGAATATATCACATTTCAATATTGCTTGTGCGATACATCTCCTCCATCCACATGTTCAACGTCGGATGAACATCTGATTTCCAATTTCTCAGGATCCGTTTTTTCGCCATCATAGGTCTGTGTTTAACCAAAAAATCTACCTCTGCTCTCTTTAAAATGATAGCCTGCATATCTTCACCCCTCGATGGATTTAGTACTTTTTCTATGATGGTCCACTTAGTTCGCTATCTGTGTGGTGTTTTTCCAGGAAAATGTGCATTTGCCCGTACAGGATTTATGCTCCTGAATTTTTTTTTTCTATTGGTCTTCCAGTCATTCCAATGTGTTTTAAGTTGCAAAAACATGTGATCAGATAAACTAAATCAGATGATTTGCAGTTGGTAAATTGTTGCTGTCGGCACAGTTTTTTAAACCAAGGTCTATTGTAGTAGACCTTGAGGTTTATGGGTTGACTGAACATTATCCACATGGTGTATGGTCCACCGGACTGAATGCATTCCACAAAGATTGTTTTTTTCCACAGCTGGGTGACCTCGTTGATATTTCACCAGAGTCATGTATATTTCTTGTTCAGTTGGTTGCAGACTGCGGTATAAGCAGTTGTGTAGGCTCCACATTTAGTAGAGGCCATAGTTTCAGGATTTCCCTCCTGAATTTGTTTAGCTGGGATGAGTAGCGGAGTACTGCAGGTATCTTTTGGTCATGTGCAGGTCTTTTTTCCTGCTGCAGTGTAATATCCCAGGGATATTTTGTGTACGTTTTCCTCACTATTCTCAGCAGTTTCCTTGGGTAGCCTTTTTCTCGTAGCCGTGCAGTCAAAGCTTCTGCTTGACCATCATATTCTCCGCTTTCTGAGCAGTTTCTCTTAAACCTGAAATATTGCCCGAATGGCGGATTTTCCTTCAGTGTTTTGTGGTGAAAGCTTTTAAAATGCAGCAGGGAATTTGCATGTGCCTTTTATTTTAATAAATTGGTCCACAACTGGCCATTGTTGGCCTGGATTTCAAGATCCAGGAAATGTACTACTTTCTTACTTGAGGTGAAAGTGAATTTTAGGTATCTGTTACTGGTTTTAAGCCAATTTATGAATTCACCCAGTTGTGCCTGGTCTGCTGTAAAGATCATTAGTACATCATCATGTATCTGCACCAAAGTGCAATCCAACAGTTACGTTTATTGTCACTGTACATGAGTGTTTTCAAATTAGCAACATAAAAGTTGGGAAAGGAAAGGGCAAAAGTTGCCCCATTTGAGTATTCGTCCTTATATATAAAGAAGTTCTTAGTTATGGCAATCTCTGTTAGTTATAAGAGAGTCACAATTTCTAAAGGTGGAGTTTATTCTTATAGAATCTTATCAATGACTAATAAAATCTCCATCGGGGGGATTGATGTATATAAGGACTCAATGTCCAGTGTTACTATTATCTGTGTGGTGGGATCAAAGTTGATACCTTTATCTCTTATGTACGACTTTGTGAGGTATCTCTGGCTGTAGAAAGAAATCACCAAATTGGCACCAGGGTTCAAGAATCGAGTTTATACCTGCAACGATTGTGTGGCCTGGTGGTGGGGGACAACCACATGCCGGGATACGCGGGAAAAGGGGCATACATTCTGCCTCTTTTGCACGAATGTCCTTGATTAGAAGCCTCGTCTACTGATATCATTATTGTTCTGAGATTCTCTGTTTGATCTCGTAGCAGGCGTTGATAATGCTGATTATTGCCAAGCAGAGATGTTACCATGTCTATATAGTCCTAAACTCCAATATTCATCACAACAATTGCCATCCCCTCTTATCTGTTGGTTTTATCGTAATTGTGTTGTTACTAAGATTAATGAACGCTTTCCGTTATTTTTGGGAAACATTTTGATAATCATGATGGACCTCAAGTTCAATTTCCTCCAAATGTTAAGTTTTTTTCAAAGGTGATTCTGCTGTGGTGTTTGTGGGGTCAAATTTCAATTTGGCATGTGAATCAGTGGTATCTAGAGTTTTTTCCCCATCGGTATGGTTTAAGTCTCCAAAATGCTGCTTCAAACTGATCTTATGCAGCAGTTGCGCCACTTCAATTTGTGTATTAAAGGAATCCTAGTTAGCTGTTGGAAGAAGCTTAACCCTTTCTTTTAGTAAAATAAGTATAGACAGTTCCTTTTGGAAAGTGGCACTGTGACAACTGAAAAAAAATCACGGTCATGGTCTAGTGGGGGGAATAAACAGCAACATCTGTTTCTTTTCTTGTTCTAGCCACTATTAGAAAGGCGGCTAACCAGCGCAAACTAAGGACATCTCCTAGTATTGGCAGGGACATTTAGAAACGGACTGTCTACTTTTGCTTCAAGTTATTGCGCTTCCATACATAAAAACTAAAAAATACAAAATATCAACTTGAAGAACACCCCGAAGGCCTTGAATGCCTGTGTAGCAATGGAGTCTGTCTCTCCTTAAGATTGTTCTTAAAACAGCAAGTTGGCTGATTGTGAAAATTGTTCTCAATCAATGTTGGTTTTGTCTGATCCTAATATTGAACAACCTTATTTTTCTGATTTCATTACCCCCTTGTCAACCAACCAGAGACCTTCATTTCACCTCTTTTGGTGTTTTATCACCTCTTCTGTTAGTGCTCCCCACCTGCTCCTAAACTATGGAGCTCTCTTCCTGTTTACATATAACTTGTTCCTGCTTAATCTGGACATAGATCTAAATTTAGATCTCCAATTTCCCTTGCTTTTTCTTAAACCTGGATTATCGCTTGGTATTATTGCTATTTAGGATCATGGTATTTGCTCTTATCAATGTGTTTTACGTCTTATGTATAACTTTGGTTCTTTGTCTTGTTTAAGAGACTTGTATAGAAGTAAAGCGATAAATTGTGTTTTTGTTTCATGGGGGACACCACCACCCAGTGTTTTTACTTGACTTTTAGGCATAAGGTGTAACCTTTTCAGTTAGCATGCACACGTCTGATTCTGAAGGTCAATGCTCTAATCCTTCTTTCTGAGCTGGACCACATTCTATTACCCAGGCAAAACATCTAGTTTTCAGGTGCATCAAATACTGTCACAATGAAGTGTGCTTAAAAATGGGTAAATGCTGAGGTACTATATAAATTACTGTACATCAGAAGGTACCTTATAACAAATACACCTGCAATGTAGATTTTTTTTCTTCATAAAATAGAGGGGGCGTCGTCAAAGTGACTTGGGAGGGATGCTGCTTTTATGCTGGCAACACCTTCACAGATGTACAAATCGTGACTTTTTCCTAACAAGAGGAAAAACGTTAAATTAACTAATAGGAATTCAGAGACATTTGCCTGAACAGCAAGTGAGCAACGTCGGTACAATCTGGAAGTGGGATAAAAAGAAAACGCAATGTTCTAAATTGCTGCTATGGGCACCACAAAGAGCAGTGAGATAGTAGGTCATCACTCCAAGACATTGAGAGAAAAGCGTGATTGGGGAATGGAACAGCAATTGGGGGAGGTAGCTCCTACAGGGCGGGCTCTCTCCATTTGATTGGTGGCCTCGGGGTTGAATCCTAGGAAATGGGTGGGGGGGGCTTGAAAAATGGTGAAGGAGATGAAGGGAAGATTTATGGGGCAGGGGGAGAACGTTTGAAGGAACATTGGGATCTGGAATCATTCGGGTCCCACAAACCATGTATAATTAGGAAATTATGCCAAGAGCAATAACATAAGAATGACTGCCATGAAACTGCAATCTGTAATGGGTCAGTCAGTTCAGCCATCTAGATCAGACTTCTATACTCTTAAGCAGGAGAGGTGGCTCAGTAGCTGCAAAGAAAAGTAACTAAGCCACTTTGGTGGGTCAAAATGCTATGCAGCCTGCTGCCAGTGAATTTTGTGATTCTGTTCCTTTTTAAATCGGATGTCAATACTCATGAGGCTTGTCTGGATTTTGGTGGGGGGTGGGAGGGTCTGTCCTCAAGTTGAGGCCTTTCTAGACTGAGCAATGCCACCTGTTTTTGTTTTAAATGTGTTCCTGTTGCATTTGCTGCATATAAACACAGTGACAAGATCTATTTCAACAAAAGGTTAGAAATTCAGCAGATGTGGGAAGTCACGACCTGCTCAATTGAGTCTACTGCACATGTTCCCCCACCCCTTCCACCTCTCTAATAATCTATCCAGGGCCATGGCCACTCCATAATTTAAAACCCTACCGGGTCACTAGCCAGGGCTTTCAGCTGTGGCCACTTCAAATGCCCCCCCCCAGCATTTGGGCCCACTAACCAGGGCTGTGCCCACTCTATTTTAAAACCTTACCGGTGGGTAACTAGCTGTGGCCACTGCACATGTCCTCCCCCCTTAACCACCCCCCCCCCCCCCCCTTTGGTCCCACTATACAGGGCCTTTGGCCCTGACCAGTGAGTACAACCTTTGGCCGTGCCCACTGAATATTTTAAAACACTACCAAGCCACTAGCTGTGGCCAGTGGCCACTGCCTTTGAGCGTGCCCTTTCTGTTTTAAAACACTTTCAGCCCACTACAGCTGTGTCCTTTTTTGCACCCACCCCCACCTCACTATAGCTGTCCAAATAATGTTGTACTATTATCTTGCTCCCTAGCCACTTTTCAGCTCCCAAAATTCACATGGTGTCCGGTTTCTCCCCCTCACTTCTTGCCTAATCCCATTGAATCGTTTTCCCTCCTCAAAATGGTATTTTTCTGCTTTTTTCATTTTTTGGCAGCCGTGGGTATAACGCTCGTATGGGAAAAAAAAAATTCTCAAAAGCGTCTCTGCTGCAAAGTACCATGGAACATATCACTATAATTTTGGGAGAAGGGGCAACCCCTTCTCAGTCAAATATTTAAAAAATAACTGCCCGCAATAACACCAGCACCCCCTGCCCTCCCGTAAATAATCCATTTAACACATCATGCCCAATTTATTTCGCACCAGGTTTCCATCCAGCGGTTTGGGCTGTGTGCTTGAGCAAAAAGTTTTTCCTCTATGGGAAAATTAACTGGGACACGGCAGGAACAACTTTTTTATTTTTATATTTTTACAACTGATATTTTCCAAGATTTTGGGGGAACGGAACAGGACAGGCCTGCAAGTACAATTTTGGCTGCTAAATTTCAGCCACATCCGTCATTAAAGTCAAATGTTATTGGCAATTAAATGTTCGGATTTCCACTTGATACTTGCTGCTGCCCTAGGAATATTTATAAAAGTCAAAATGTGTTGGTTTGTGGCTTGGCAAAGCATTGTTCCTTATACAATTCCACACTTTCACCAAACTGCACCAAATGTTGTATAAGTACATTTTAGGACCCTCTGGACATTACTGCCTACATGACATTTGGACACCCCACCCCGTTTCCACGGATTGCAGCACCTTCACACAGGAGACTGTTGCCTGAAATCGGCGAAACATCAATGTGGTCGTGGAAGGACCGGCCTCGACACGGTGAAGAAAACTCGAGGTCCCCAAGTTTCAAGGCCCTAGGATGCACGGTTTGAGATATTTGCACTGCAATGAATTGCACCACGCCAGGGTGAGGTGACGGTTGGGGAAAGAGCACAGAAGGTCCCAGTCTGCAGCAGCACACCAACTCTCACCTCCCACAACATCTGCTCCGGGGCATGTCAGCCAGCCATATTTGCCCATTCGCAGTGTAGTTTTCTTCAGAGTATAACGCCCATCAAGAGATAAGCGAATCGGAACAGCGACCTGCAGGATCATTGATGAGTGTTATGTCTGGCTACAGAACCCGTTCGGAGAACGGGTACCTATTTCTAGTAATATATTCAGGAGCAAAATTTTGCACTTTCCACTCGCGACTGATGTGTGCTCTACGTATGTATGTAGAGAATTGAGATGGCGAGTGACTTTGATATGGCCTGCTAGTTTCTTGCAAGTTGAATGTTTGCCCCCCTGACGCACATATTTATAAATCTAGCATTATTGATTTTGGAGGATTTTTTGGAATGTTCAGTATCTGAAGGTGTGCAGTCTTGCTCCCCTTCCCAACATGGTCTACCACTTTCTTCTCATTTTCCTTAATAGTAGGATGGCTTCTCTTTTCGTCCCTAGGTAGTTTGCCTTTAGTTGTTTTTTCATTTATATTTGATACATCTTTCCCCCAGTATGTTCTAAACTTTTAAATTAATGCTCTTTTCTTCCACCACTATGCAAAATGGACAACAAAAAGTGTTAATCTAACCATAGATGACTGTAAATCATTATTTTTGAGGGCACCCAGAAGTGCTACATTAAATGTTTCCACCCTTCAAGATTAGCAATAATGACCACTGGACAGGGTCAACCAAATTGGAAATTCTGCAGAATTAGCAATACTGACCTTTTAGGCAGTAATGGCGAAAATAAACCTCATGAAGTGTATCGATCATTGAAGCACCATGGGGGATTAACACTATTGGCCCCAAGGAATATTACTTTCGGTACAAAGAACGCAATTACCACAAACTTGGCAATAAAGACCTTTTGACAGCGTAAACAACATTCTGCAGTAATTACCCATCCCACATATCTAAAACCTGACTGGTCCGTGATTCTACTCATCTCCACACCTCCCAGTCTTATTGTAACCGACTTAGCCAGCACCGTCCAGCCTAACAAAACCACTGTCAAAGGCACCTTGATCCCTGGCGCAGGAGTGGATTTAACCAACCACCCCCACACTGGTCTTGAGACCTACAAGTCAAAGCTTAAGCAGGCATTTGCGACCAGGGCAGGGAAAGAGGGTTAGGGTCTCGTTGGTTGGATAGGTTAGGGTAGTTAGGAAAACCGGAAAAAGGGTTAGGTAGAGGTTGTGGGCAACTATGGGGAGATTGGGAGAGGTTTAACTGCTGCACACCTTCATCATATGCCGGATATGATAGTTCCTAGACTGCTTGCAGACTGACAAATTGTCCCCTAGTAGCTCCCTCCAAGATACCTCACACTATGTTAAATCACATAGAAATAGGCCTAAACACCTTATGCAATCTCAATATACAATATGGCAGTGGGTAGCCACTGATGCAGATTAGTCATGCATGCAACCCTTAGCTCTGTTCATTGTCCAGTCCGGTAACGTGGTCCTTGGTGTCACCAGTCGCAAGCTGTCAGTTTTGTGCTGCGTCTTGAAGGTTGTGCAGGCTGGGTTCACGCTACAAAGAAAGAATACTGTGTTATTCTTTGTTATGCACTCATACAGTCATTCACTCTTCATGCCGTAGTCATACAAACATTCGCTCCCCCACCAAGGTTAGCAACGTGGCTTCCCACGGACTGTTTCACATAGTACTTGTCTCTAGCAACCAAGTTGTTTACTAATGCCAACGCGAACTTCGGCACGCGTGGCTTGTGGCATTGGGATATTTCCCTTGCTTCAGCGATACCAGCGCTGTGTTCCTTTAGTAGCTGGAGTGTGAAGGCTGCCACAACAATTTAGTACAAAACCCCCAGTGCAGCTACTTATCTAGTGGTGCCGGCACAGGGGTGGCCGGTATGGGCTGAGACATTGTGCCCCTTGTGCTTCCCCCAGCTCCCTCTGCGGGCTTCTCTGGATCTGTGTCGCGCCTTTACCACTCCCTTTGCAGCGCGTCGCACACTTATCTGTAGGCTGGCGAGGGGCCGGGTTCTCATTCTGGTGGGGTGGGGTGGGGTGGGGTGGGGCCCCTCACACGTGTTTTTCGCTGGAGCTCTTCAAAGCACGTCCTCCTCCTCGGGACTTTCGAGCACAAGCCCCATGCTGGAGTATTCACGCATGCGCACTGATGCGTGCCACGCCCAGTCCGCCTCCTGATTGGTTGCCCATGCGCAAAGCATGCTGGGCAATGTGGTCCTGATGTGCCTGTAGCCTACAGGGAGGACAAAGCAGTCTCCTGTAGGGCAGCACCTTTCTCCTGCTGGATTTTACTGAGTGCATACTATTAGTACATTGCCCATGGTGCAAAACACATACATATTTACCTCCCTGAGCACCTTTTACATGTTTTTTCTGTATGTTTCGATTTGTCTTGGGTCTGTCCCTGACAACCACACCTTCTAATGGGACCTCCTGAAGCACATTCCCACTGATGGTGATCTATACCTTTTACTCCACTTAGACAAGACGCCACTAAGCAAATGCAGAGGCACATCCTCCACTTCTCTCCCCACATGCTCATTCAGACGGTCCACTCCCTAAACTCAGACTGGCACTTCAGTGACCTACAACCACGAGTGATGGGAGTGGGGTGACGAGCAGGAGGCAGATGATTGGAAAAGAAGGGAACAAAAAGTGAAGAGATGTGTTCGAATTACTGACTTGATGGTTCTCCACTTATCGGAAATTGTTTCCAAATTCATTTTTCTGTGCACAAGTTGTCTTACCTGACAGAATTGGGATATATTATACAGAAATACCATGATCACCTTTATAATGCTTTAATGAATCAAAACCTCTGTGGGGGAGGGAGGAGGAAATATGATCAGGTGATTAAAACACACATTATAGCCAGGAGATGTGGTATAATACCAATATTACCCACCTAATAAAATGTCTCACCTTGGGCAGCTTATTATCTTAATTTATAAGACATCATTTAAATGGTGAGCCAAGTTAAAGGGTGGTCAATAAAATGCAATGTTTTGTTAAATATTGGAGAGCAGAGTGAAGGGGAACAATGTGGTCTTTGGCTAAATTGATAACTTACAAACGCGTTATCTATTATTGATTCTAATCCTGATTTTGTAATGTGACCAGCATTGTGTGAGCCAGGGAAATTATCATGGCCTTTTACTCAAGATCTATGGTTTCCTATGTTTTTTCTTTTTTTTAATGCCGACCCACCGTCCCGTCTATGCAGGGAGGACCAAGCTGCTATCCTTTCCTTTATAAAAATTAATCCAAACTCTGACTTTCATCTGGGTACGTGAGATTTGTTCTCATTGGAACACTAATCCAAGTAGTAATAAACGTTTTCAACACTCTGCACTGTTTACCACAAACGACAGAAAATCTCATCACTTGCCCCTTCCCATTCCCTATTTTCCGGGTCTCAACGTGCACTTGCCGATGGCGCATGATTGTTGGCGAGTAAGAAATGGTGTGCTGTGTGCTTGTGGGGAATTGAGGGAGCGATTGACTTTTTATAACCGGCTAGTACCTTATATCTTGAATTGATTGCTACTTTAAGTTTCGAGACAAGACCAACTGTTTTGCCCTCCTTCCACGAAAAAGCACTTTGGTTTTCTTTGTAGCCTTTCTGCTTTTCTGTCTTCTAATTTATAGCACAACAAATACATGATGTATCTAGAAACAAAGCTGAAGGTGCATATTTTCTTTCCATTTATGGAATGGTGTGGCACGCTGAAAATAATGCCCTGTAGGGTTTTCCAGAGCAATGCCAGTGGTTATGATTGATTGAAACCTTTTATCGCCTTCTGTTTTGCTAATAGCTACACCTGGTGGGACAGATCTCATCTGACTCTGGGCTCCAAGCCGGCTACACTACAGACTATTCCCAATGAGCATGAATTTGGGGTTGTTTTTGGTCTTGTGCAGGAATGATTTGACGTAGCAATTTGAGCTGGCTCTCCCTTTTGTGAAGGGAACAAACCTGATTTCCCAGAGCCATACCTGTGGTTGTGAGGGATTCAAAACTTTCTGTCGCTATTAATTTTTGCTTATGATGTATTTAATTTCCATTTTATTTCGTCATTTGTATAGCTGCTTTCACCATGGGTATGGTCCCACCACGCTGTAGGTTGAACGTCTTTGGAGGGACCGAAGTATGGGAAAGTTAAGAGGTGCATTATGGGGGATTAAAGGTTACGAGTGCTTGGCAGAGTACCTTCTAGCCACCCATGGCTCATTTGCATGTGGATGGAGAGAGGTACACTACGGAAATAAGCTGGAGGGCTGTGTCTGAGGATATTCAGTTGTGTGTAGCTACAATTCGATTTTTTTGTTGTTGTAAAAGGTAGGTACATTCTTATGGCATAATTGTTGTGCAATGTGTCATTCGAGTTGTATATGACAGCAGATGCGTACAGGGGTTTAGCTGCGCATTTGGCTAAATACCAAAGCACTTGGTGCGAGAGGAAAAATGCATTGGTTATAATCAAGTGAAAGCTTCGAAATGGTACATTCAACAAATCCTGAAACATTTGGGTTGATAAATTATGATGGGTGCTAGTATCCAGCCATCACTAATTGGCCACGTTCACTTTATAAAAAGCATGCACTGAACACCAGCCGACATTCCAAAATTACGAAAGGAAGTGAGAGAACAGAGGTTCGAATCCCAGATCCGCAATTCGAAACTGAACTCTGGTATGGTATTAGGCACGTTACAAAAAATCAAATAAAGAAGCCATTCTTTGCGACAACAACTTAACATTATAGTTTTGAATTTTCCCATTAGAGTAGCTTGCAGTGTAATTTGCTTTTAGTGCCTGGTTCAAAATGTTGTCAAGTGACAAACTGAGTGAAATGATTCTGATAATGGCATTAGTTTTGCCCCTATATGCATATGAGATGTTACTTTGAACATATAGACAAAACTAGGACACCATCTGGGAATACTGATTAGCACACCCAGAAAGCAGTGATCCTTTACTTTGCAATTTCCCTGCTCCTTTTGCTCAGAGAAAACGAGGTGTGCATAGGTAATAGATATACCATATCACCCGAAGACTGTAAACTGTGGGGACATATTCTGTTGGTTTTTGCTGGTTTTTTCCCAGTCCCTCAGAGTAGGGAAGTAGCCCTCCAGTACATCCATGAAGAAAGGATGACTGGAACATGCGACACTTGGTACAGCTTTCCGTTTTGTAGCTCCCCCACCCCTCAAAGATCCACAAGGGAAACAGTTCCAAAAGTTCTTGGCAGCAATGTATCTTCTTTGAGAGGATGTACCCTGGATCTCTTGCCATTATTGTTCTCATTGTACAATGCTTTTTGTGGGGGGGGGCGGAAGAGGGAGAGATCGTGTCTATGGTTTGGTGGCCGTTTCAAGGTTGGCATTTGTTTTTGCTACTCTTGCCACCAATACAACATACTGGAGCTGGAGCTACCTTTGAGAAGGAACGCCTTAGTAAAGTAATGGATTTTTTTGTTAAGCGTTTAATCATAGATCCCTCTTAAGTGAGGAGGCAGATTTTTGCAGGTGCCATGGAGGACTCGCGGTTCCCCTGTTCTAACTTGTAGCCCTACGGATCACCGTCAAGGAACGGCAGATGAGTGTAAGGTTCTAGATGGTGTGTACAGACAAAATCAGGCGGAGAAAGCACAGGCCCCTATTTGTGAATGGCTTGATGGACCATACACACAATTAAAATCCACTTTTCGAGGGGATTGGGTCCTCCGACGTATTCCATATCTATGACCGTAATCACCACAGCTGTGCTGCTTCGGAAAATCTTTCTGCGTCCTGCGTCGATGATGTCGATACGCCACCCTCGAGGACCTCCTCGACGGCCGACGTCACTGGATGTTATAAATAGGACGCACGACGCCCGTAGCCTCAGTTCCATTTTTTCCGCGGACGTGTTCGCTTCGGAAATCTCGGCGCGCCTCGACTCTTTGGAGTTTCTGTTGCTTTCTCAGTTCTTCGAACCTGCTTGTGAAATATTTCTTCGTGAAGATGTCTACCTCGTCTTCCACACCGCGTCCGGGCATTAAGTGCGGGGACTGAGGGTCCAAGATGTCGGTCACGGACTCGCACAACGCCTGCCTCTGGTGCCTCCGGGAGGCCCATGACACGGATGACTGTGTCAACTGCCAGTCGCTCACGTCGAAAGCCTTGCGGGAGCGCAAGATGAAGTTATCGATAGGTAAGGTGTCCAAACACCGGAAGTCGAGGTCTGCGGGGCTTTCGACAGACGACTCGAGGGGCGACGTCGTCGGAAGTCCAGTCGGTCTCGGTCCCGGAGTCGGTCTCGCCACTCCTCTGCCTCTTTGAGGCACTTCCGGAAGCACCGTCATCGGTCGCCTTCCCCGTCCTCATCTGAGGACTCCGCCCGTCGGCGGGCTGCTTACCCCACCAAGCATGCGACACCGGAGGAATGGGCTTCCTTCGGGAAGAAAATGTTGGCGATTCTCGAATCGCAGGGCTTTGGTCCGTCCGCGCCTCCGAGTGGGGTCGGTCGTGATCAGCCGAGAGATGCCGCTCGCACGCCTTCCCGCTCGGACAAGGGGAATCGTTCTCGGCATGCCCGGTCCAGGTCCCGGTCCTCGACGCGCTTGAGACCGCGTGAACCTGTGAAGTCTTCGAGGAAGACATCGACGCCTGTGGCGCCAAGGTCCTCGACGGACTCTCGAGGCACCGCCTCCGAGGAAGTCGTCGACGCCTTCGGCGTCCAGGATGTCGAGGGACACGCTCGGGGCTCCGCCTTCGAGGCCTGTGTCGACGCCGTCGATGCTGTCGGCGCCGCGTCTGTTGTCGACGCCGATTCTCTCGGCGCCGATTTACTCTACGCCTTTTGGGGTTGTGTCGACGGGGGTACCCCGTGGCTCGGGGGAACCACCTAGAAAGGCTCTGGCCAAGGTCAAGCATGGCTTTGGTTCCAGTTCTGTGCCTTCCTACCGCCATCTGGAGTTCATTTCAGAGGTGGATGAGGGCTCTGATGATGGCATGGTGCCTGACAGTGCCTGAAAAGATTCTCTCGGGCCATAGCCATTTTGAGGACCTATGGCAGTCCCTGCATGATGCTAGTGGGCTGGACACTTCTCCGGAGGTGTAGTTTTGTAGGCCTGAGCCTGGCAATCATGCCAATTCTTCGTACCGGCACCTTATGTCACGGGTCACTGAGTACTTAGGATGGTCTGCTCCCCCAGGGGAGTTTGTTCAGAATGACCTTACGGATAACCTCGACATTGGTCCACCAACTGACCTGGTACTGCCGTTTCATATGGCTCTACAGAGGAGGGTGGCGACGGCTTGGATTGCTCCGGAGAGTCTCCCGGCAGTGAGCAAGTCTTTGCCGCGAAAATACCGCCCAGCCAGTAGTGGCCCATGCTACTTGTCCAAGCACCCTACTCCGGAGAGTTTGGTGGTGGAGGCAGCTACGGCCTCGGCAAAGCAGGCGTCGTACCCTACCATCCCTCCTGATAGGGACAGCAAGCATTTTGACAGCTGGGCGAAGAAAGTGTTTTCTGCAGGGGGTATGGCGCTTCAGGCGGCCAACTCCCTTTGTGCCTTGTCTCGTTTCACGCACACTCTGTGGAACTATTTCCTTGGTGGCTGAACATATTCCCGAAGGGGATGAACGGGATGGTTTCCTTGCCATGGTTCAGGATGGCAAGGATGCTATGTGTGAGGCCGTTCAGTTGGGTTTGGACATGACAGATTGCGTCAGCCGGTCCATGGCGGCGAGCACCGTGATACGCAGGTTTGCGTGGTTGCGGAAGTCGGGGTTTGCTCCTGATGTGCAGGCCCGGCTCCTGAACATGCCCTTTGACGGGGAACATCTTTTTGGCAGCAAGGCTGACGAGAGCCTTCAGAGGTTGCAGTCCTCAAAAGCTGCAGCAACGTCGTTGGGCGCTGCAGTTCGGCAACCTCCGCCTTTTCGTCCTAGGGGACAGCAATGAAGGGGAGGTCCCTTTCGTTATTACTCATCCTTTGGTAAAGCGAGAGGAGCTGCCAGTCAAAGGGGCCCCCGTAGGAGTGCCAGAGGTGGTAAACAAGGTACTCGAGGTGCCAAGGCCGCTCGGGCTGTTGTCTCTTTGCCCTCAGGCAAAGCCGCAGCCGCTTCAGCTCAGTCATGAGTCCATGTCCCATGGTTCGCCGGTTGGGGGAAGGCTGGCGCAGCAACTTGCAGAGTGGCGCGCAATTACTTCAGATGTGTGGGTCTGGAGATCATAACCCACGGCTACAGTCTTTCTTTCTGGCAGAGGCCTCAAGACAATCCACCAGGTAATCTCAAAGAACTGGTGCCTGTAGCGGAGAGGAACAAGGGATAGTATTCCCCTTATTTTTTGATTTCGAAGAAAGACGGGGGGGGGGGATTGAGACCCATCATGGACTTGCGCGGTTTGAACAAACTCCTCAGGAAGGACAAGTTCAAGATGGTTACTCTTTCTCAAGTCCTCCAGGCCCTTCAACTTCAGGACTGGTTGGTGCCTCTCGACCTCAAGTATGCTTATTTTCATGTGCCGATCCATCTGAAGCACAAGAAGTACCTGAGGTTTGCTGTTGGCAAATCGCACTTTCAGTTTCGGGTCCTGGCGTTCGGATTGACCTCCGCCCCAAGGGTCTTCACCAAGCTCGTGGTAGTGGTGGCAGCGCACCTCAGGAAAGGGGGGATTCACGTCTACCACTACCTGGACGATTGGTTGATCAGGGCGCGCTCTCCCGAGCAAGTCCTGGATCATCTGTGAAGTCACCTGCCACTCCCTCCGCAAGCTGGGCTTCTCCCTCAATTTAAAGAAGTCCCATTTGACACCTACTCAGAGGCTCGAGTACATCGAAGCGGTGCTCGACACGTCCCTGGGGAAGTGTTTTCCTCCCAAGGTGAGGGCTCATGAGATTCTGCAGATGGTGCACAAGTTTCAACTTGCCCAGACTCTCCCAGCGTTTGAGTTCTTGAGACTGCTCGGCCTCATGGCATCCTGCATTCTTCTGGTGCCAGAGGCCAGGTTGCGGATGAGATCTTTGCCTAATGGGCACTCAAGCTCCAGTGGTCTCAGTCCTCCGGCAGGATGTCGGACCCTGTTCAGGTGCCGTCTTCGGTCACCCGAGACCTTCTGTCGTGGGCCGACAAAGGCAATCTGATGAGGGGGCTCCATTTTGGCTGCCCTGGCCGGAGGTGACGATTGTGACGGAGGCATCCCTCACGGGATGGGGAGCTCATGCCAACGAGTTGACAGTCAGCGGTCGTTGGTCTCCGTCGGAGTCCAGACATCATATCAATCTGTTGGAGCTGAGGGCTGTCAGGCTAGCCCCGAAGGCTTTTCTGCCGACAGTGCGAGGAAAGAATGTCATGATCCTGACGAACAACACGGTGGCCATGCACTACCTCAACAAAAGGGGGGGGGCAGGGTCACTTCCTCTGTGCAGGGAGGCGATGCAGCTCTGGTTCTGGGCAATCTAGCAGGAAGTTTCGATCTCGGCAGTTCATCTGGCAGGAGATGAAAACGAGACAGCGGACGCTCTGAGCAGGCAGAGCGTGATCTCTCACGAGTGGGAGTTGGCTAAGGAGATTCTCCTGGAGATCTTTGCCCTTTGGGGGACCCCTCAAGTGGATCTCTTCACCTCCAGTGTCAACCGGAAGTGCGAGGTTCTGCTCGCGGGAATTTCCTCCAAACGGAGCCTTAGGAGACACGTTCGTGGTGGAGTGGTCATTCCCACTGCTGTACGCGTTTCCTCCAGTCCCCGTCATCCCACAAGTACTGCGGAGGTTACAGAGGTTCGGTTCCCGGATGATCCTCATTGCTCGGGCGTGGGCCCGGAGGACGTGGTACCCGGACCTTCTCGACTTGTCCATCTGTCCTCCACGTCGTCTTCCCTACCGAGACGATCTGCTCTCACGGGAGGGGGGTCAGGTTCTCCATCCCGAGGTCAGGTCCCTCAACCTTCACGCTTGGTTTCTGAAAGTTGAGGTATAAGGATTGGGACCTCCCTGAAGATGTGATGGAGGTGTTGCTTTCGTCCAGAAGGCCCGCAACAAAGTCCCTGTACCGTTGCCGTTGGAGAAAGTTCTGCGACTGGTGCAGGGTTAAGAATGTGGATCCTTTTGCATGTGAAATTCCCATGGTTCTGTCTTTTTTTGCTTTCTTTGGCCCACAGGGGCCTTCAAGTGGGTACCATTAAAGGTTACCTGGCAGCGCTGTCCATATTTAAGCGCTTGTATGAAGAGTGTTCCTATTTTAAAATTCCTTTAATTTCTCAGTTTCTGAAAGGGCGTTCCCTCCGTCACCTTTCCAGTTGTCCGGTTGGGATTTGAACCTTGTTCTCAAGTTTCAGATGGGTGCTCCGTTTGAGCCTTTGCATTCATGCCCTTTCAGACTGTTAACTCTGAAAACTGTATTTTTAGTTGTGGTCCCTTCCGCTCACAGAGTGGGTGAGTTGCAGGCACTTTCAGTTAAGCCACCCTTCACTGTGTTTCATAAGGACAGGGTTTTCCTTAGAGTTCGTCCTTCTTTTTTTCCGAAGGTGGTGTCGGAATTTCATTTAGGCCAGAAGGTTGTTCTTCTGGCATTTTATCCTCCTCCACATCCTGGTAAGGAAGAGGAGAGGCTCCATAGGCTTGATCCTAGGAGAGCGTTAAGCTTTTATATTTCACGCATGTTCCGGGTCAGAGTGTTTCATAAGGACAGGGTTTTCCTTAGAGTTCGTCCTTCTTTTTTTCCGAAGGTGGTGTCGGAATTTCATTTAGGCCAGAAGGTTGTTCTTCTGGCATTTTATCCTCCTCCACATCCTGGTAAGGAAGAGGAGAGGCTCCATAGGCTTGATCCTAGGAGAGCGTTAAGCTTTTATATTTCACGCATGTTCCGGGTCAGAGTGGTTACGCTGGAAAGCGTTTGGGACAGGCTGTGACGAAACAGACTTTCGCGCTGGATTATTTTGGCTATTTCTGAGTGTTACCGCTTGGCGGGTAAGGACCCACCGGTCAGTTTACGGGCCCATTCTACCAGAGGTATGGCTGCATCTACTGCCCTGCAGAGGGGTGTTCCTATTCGCAACATCTGTGATGCAGCCACCTGGGCTTCTGTACATACTTTTGTACGTCACGTTTCCCTCGATTCCATCCGGGGGCCGGATCTGGCCTTTGGCAAGGCGGTCCTTTACTCCGCAATTTGATTGGGCATGCTAAATTTCTGTTTTCTGAATTCTTTTCCCACCCCCTTGCATTGGTACTGCTTTGGGAATCTGTCATAGATATGGAATACGTCGGAGGACCCAATCTCCTCGAAGAACAAGTTACTCTCTTACCTGGTAACGTTCTTTCGATGGGATGGTCCGATGACGTATTCCATATCGCTCCCTCCCTACCTTCCCCGCTACAGAATTTCTTATGTGATTGCAGCTTACATTTCCGCAAGGCTTTGTTTGTCAGACTGGCAGAAGACTGGTGGCACACGTTCTGGGAAAAAACTACAACTGAGGCTACGGGCGTCGTGCGTCCTACTTAAAACATTCAGTGACGTCGGCCGTCGGAGGAGGTCCTCGAGGGCGGCGTATCGACGTCATCGACGCAGAACGCATACGTCTAAAGATTTTCTGAAGCAGCACAGCTGTGGTGATTACTGTCATAGATATGGAATACATCGTCGGACCATCCCATCGAAAGAACGTTACCAGGTAAGAGTAACTTGTTTTTTTGTGCCACCGGCAGCCAGTGCAGTTATATCACATGAGCAATGTTGTCCAATGTATGCAGATGCAGTAAGGTACGCGATGCCCCATTCTGAACATGCTGTAGCCAACTCTGGCTACTTCTGGTACCCAGGAAGATATTCGATGTGATGTGTACCAAGACCAAGGTAATTATGGCCAGCATGCAGTTTCATAACTTTTAAGTGGAAAAACCTTTCCCTACCACAGCTGAGATGTTCAGTGAAAGATCAGTATGTATCTGAATGCCTGGATTCCCGACAGCGTTTTGAGGTTTAGATGGGGTACCCAACTCGGTGGACAGATGCAATCGAAGTCAGCTAGACACTCATACGACCAAAATGCCTTTTTTGTCTGGCTTCTCATTTTAAAGCTGCCCTTGTTTTAATGGGGTGGTCCACGAGTCCACCTGTTTTTGTGGGAACAAGACTGCTTTGGGACCCACCCACCTTTATTACGACTTCTGACCCTGGGACTACAACACTGGTACAGACACTTCTTGGGGGAACTACATAAACAATATTTGTGGTAGCATTTCTTGGGGCCACAGCTGCACTTAAAGCAGCATTGGCCCATAGCACCAACTGCAGTGGTTACTGCACAGGTGGTTGTGAGAGTCTGCACAGCACCTACCTTATCTGTGAGGCATGCCGGCCACCATGTAACATTACTGTTATAGCAAAACAAACAGCAATCACAAAGGCTATTGTTGCACTCCAAAACATCTAGTTATTCAAACCAGTACCATAGTTTTCGATTTCTTATAAAACATGTTTTTATTTTCTACCAGAATAACCCATACTTTTCTTTTAAAAAACAATTCATTTATACACATTCATTCGCCTACAAGGGCCTTCATACAATGTTTGAACAATCATAGTAACACATCTGTTACAGACACAAATAGAACCAATGTTTACAGTTGTGATCTATGAACCACATAGATCCTTATTGTCACTATACAATTATCAGTCTCTGGCATTTTCCAAGATCATTTTTCCATTTCTTTTTTCTTTGTATTTGACCTGCCCTAGCTTTTGCGGTGTTGATGGTAGTTGTATCTAAAGTCGACAGTGTGTTTCGGCCGTAGAAGTGGTCTAGAGGGAGAGTATTTAATGAGATAAAGTTGAAGATGGTAGGTCCCCTGGCCCAGATAGCCTTGTGGATGATGCGGAGAGATTTGAATTTAATCCATGCAGCAACCGGGAGATAGTGAAGACTTTTTAGTTCATGAGAGATGTGGTCCCTGGGCTTAAGGCCAAGAATAAGTCTCGCTGCCCTGTTCTGGATAAACCGAAGGGGTGGTAGAGTGGAAGAAGGCAGATTCAGGAAGAGACTGTTACAGTAATCAAGTCTAGAGGAAACCAGGGCGAGAGTCACATTGATCCTCTGATGGAAAGTGAGAAAAGGTAAAATTCCTTTAAGAAGGAAGAGCTGATGGTTGGACTTCTTGGTTATGTCCCGAGTGTGAGGGAGGAGTTGAAGATGACTCCAAGGTTTCTGACTTCAGTTGAAGGTGTAGGGTGGGAGCCCAAGGAGCAGGCCCCGAGTGAGGGGAAGGAGGGAGCAGGTGACCCAGTGGGAAGGATCTCGGTTTTACAGGCATTGAGGCAGAGATTATTGGATGCGCACCAGGACTGGATGGCAGATAGGCACTCATGGATGATGGCGGGTGAAAGAGGGTCAGCAGGGAGGTGAGGCGTTCAAGGAGAGCAGAGTTATGTTATGTTATGAATATTTCTTGAGTGCAATGTCACCCTAAGGCAGTGGTCTTCACTTTTTATGCCAAGGCCCCCCTGAGCAAACAATAAATTGTTCAGGGCCCCCCCTGTCCTGCCCCTCTGTGGTGTTATTTTTTTTTATAGAGATAGCTGCGAATTGTGTGATGCCCATACACAAGCACACTGGATTGTTTTGTGTATGAGACTCTGACAAGCATGCCAATCAAAGAAGTTGCCTCACATTGTAAATCCACTAGGCCGGTGGGCTTCAAACTTTTTTGGCCTGGCCCCCCCTGACCAAAAATTTGCAGCCCAGGCCCCTACAAAAATGCCAAATGGACAGTATGTATTGCGCACTGTCACGGCACCCTACTCCCATTATAGTCCCTGGGCTCCACCACCTGCTCCCATCACATTGGCTGGGCTCACTCATCCCACTCCTACCTAGTCCCTGGGCTCTCCCCTCCCTGCTCCCACCACTATCCCATGGTTCCTGCCCATCCTGCTCTCGCCACAGTCCCTGGGCTTCCTCATCCCGTTCCCAACACAGTCTGAGAGCCTGTGGCCGCTGGTGAATCTTTTAAGTGGAGGGGCATTACTATTTCCTCCTAAAATGCCATAGCAACCAACCGAGCGCAGTGAGGAAGTCAGAACCAATCAAAGGAGGTTTGTGGGTTCCCCCCCGTGAATTTCTGTTTAAAATAATGGGTTAAAATGTTGCATTGTAGAGCATTCTTTAAAAAAAATAAATGGGTAAATATCCAAACCGTTTGCAATTGCTTCTGGGGGGGCGCTGGGGGCAGGTAAGACATGTTTTACTGGACATCTATGATAGATGTCCAGCAAAAATATACCATCCCTGTCGCCTGGGCCCCACTAGGCCTAACACAAGCAACATGGTTATGTGTGTATGCAAGGCGCTGGTGTGCCAAGGGGGAAAGTGTGGTATTTTTGACTGGACATCTATGATAGAAATCCAGTAACAAAAATACCATCCCTGTCCCCTGGGCTACACAGCACCGCAGAAGGAGAGCTGATTTTGGCAGGGGGGATTGTTCAACAAAGGCATTTAGGCATTTTTAAAATGCCTTTGTGTACAACCCTCCTTCCCCCTCTATATCCACCACTTGCCAAAATCAACTCAACTGACCAAAACAAACTAACACACCACACAGCAATCACTCTATCATTCACACAAGCATCCATCACCATACACTCGCACATAACGCAAGCATTCACGCATCCATACACATGTCAATAAAAAAATGAACATAAACATACCTTCTGCATTGGCCTGTATGTGGGTGCTGAAACGCCCTGTTCCAGGCTGCTCTGTCCGTATGTGCGAGGAGGCGCAGGAGCTCCCCCTCGCACATACAGACATACAGTGCCCCAGCCAGCATTTCCAATGAGCTATGCAATGCTGGTAAAGCAAATAGCCCCAGCCTTGCTTCGCTCAGTGAGCATGTGCGGCTGGGGAACTGAACTGTCAAAGGGAAATAGGCTTTCCCTTTGACAGTTCAGCCAGCCCGAGAGCACTCCCTCAGCTGGAAAAAGCAGCTGACGGAGAGCTCATTGTTTCACTGGGCTGGCTCCTTAGCTCCTCCATAATGGGTGAGGGGGCCACTGGGTGGGCGCCCCCTCGCCATTAGGAATGAGCCGCCAGGATCGGACTGGCCTATAGGGCAATGCCTGTACCAAAAATACAAAATGCTAGTGTGGGCCATTCAATATGGGGCAGCTTTTTGGTGAATGTGGGCGAGTTTAATTAGTTACTTCACCATGTAGTTAGCAATTTTGACCATTGTTGCTGAAAAAATATTCTATAAATATCACATTGTACGTACATTTTAATACAACACACTCCCCTGAATGTCCTGTACATATCATGTATTGTCACTCCTTTTGCAATTTCATGCATTGCAATTGCCTGTATGTATGCATTTTTGTAACCTCTTAAATTGCGCCCTGATGCCTCTGGGCCTGCGGGTTTGCGCGTTATAAATAAAATAAATACAAAAAATACAAATACTATTGAAACAGTCTGTGAATAAATATCCATTTACAACTGTGGGACACTTTTTCATTGGTGCCCGAGACAGTGTCATGCATCAGCCCGACCATGTGAGCCGCCCCTGCCCATTTTGTCCAATAATCTAAAAGAAATCTTTAAAAAAATTAATTCTTTTATTTTTTTTCTTTATTTTTTTACATTTCATGCTGGGCTCTCACAGCCCCCCAGGGAGGCGGCCGCGGCCCGCAGTTTGAATACTGCTGCCCTAAGGTATCTTGGCGCTAGAGAGTCAGGCGAGCATCAACATCGGAGGAGAAACCAGAAACGTAACCAATCTATAAGAGAAGTGTCTTGACTGCTTTTCTAAAGGCTAAATGATTAAAGCCCGGTGTACAATACATAAAGCCGTGAACCTGATGCGCTGAGTTACAGGTATCCAATGGAGGGATCAAAGTACCGGGGAGATATGGACTCCATAAGGGGTGCCAGCTGCAACTCTAGCTGCCAGGTTTTGTAGACGCTCTAGTCTCAGAATGAGCCCCTTCGGTTGGGTCAAGTACAAGGAGTTGCAGTAGTCCAACCGGGATAGTATCAGAACTGCTATCACCGGTGGACGAAGAGGCTCGGTAATCGGAGGGAGCACTTTCTTCACAACTCTCAACTGAAAGTGTCCTGCTTGACATACAGCTTTAACTTGGCTGTCAATAGATAAAGAAGCTGATAGTGTTACACCCAAGGTTTTTGCCTTCCTTGTAGGGGCGGGGCGGGTACCAAGAGAGGAGGGCCAGAAAGAAGAAACCCAGAGTGAGGGATCAGGGGGGGCACCCCCCCCCCACCAAGACCTCTGTCTTGTCCCTTTTCAACTTGAGCCAATTGTGGTTCATCCACTTAACAAACGAAAGTCTGGCATCTTCGTAGGCACGACATCTTAGCCTGATCAAGATCTAAACGTATCAGGATCTGAGTGTCGTCGGCATAGGAATAACACCTGATGCCGAAGGAGCAGATGAGGCGTACAAGACCCCAGATATAGATCTTGAAAAGAATCAGAGACAGGGAGAAACCCTGCGTAACTAAATATTGAAGAGCCAAGGGGAGAGTATAGAGCCCTGCGGGACAACAGGAGGAGATGGAAGTAGGAGAGAAGGACCTCAGGATGACTTGGGAAGAGCGGTTAGTGAGGAAAGAGGACAGCCAATCCAGTGCCCGTTCCGAGATACCAAGTGTATCGTGGAGCCTTTGTATGAGGATGGAATGGTTAACTGTGTCAAATGCAAAGGAGATATTGAGAAGGATAAGGAAAGCTGAGGAATTGGAGTCCAGAGATGCGAGCAGTTCTTCACAGGTGTTCGGAAGAGCAGTGTTCATGCCTGTGGATGCTCTGAACACAGATTTATGGTCGTGGAGGCCACCAAGAAGTTCTGTGTGAGTTGAGTTGGGGCAAGACCAGCTTCTCAAGTAGCTTCCCCAGGATGGGGGTGATGAAGATCGGGCAATAGCTGGCAGGGCAGGTAGGGTCAGTGGAAGGTTTTTTCAGGAGTGGGCGCAAAAGGGAATGCTTTAGGTGCGGGGGGGAAATCCAGTGATCAGAGTGATTGCAGAAATCAGTGAGAGCAGGGGCAAGAGGGCCAATGTTATCCTTAATGGTCCTTGATGAACAGGGGGAGACCTGTTTAGAAGAGACCTTCATGGATCGGACAACTCGTAACTTCCTCAGGTGTGATGGAGGAGGAGCAGGGGGAGGGGGAGGGCGAGGGGCCAGTGTGTGGAGGGGGGATGAGGGATGGGTTATGATCGAGAGTAGAGAGGGTGGTCAGAATGTCCTGAGTTTTGGTGGCAAAGTGTGAGGCGAGTGCATTGCAACGGGCCTGGTACGGAGAAAGGGAGGAGGAGACTGCAGAGGGGTTGGCTAGTTCCCTGCATATTCTGAAAAGTTCAGCTGAGTTATTGGATGCGCCTGAGACCAGTGCCTAAATGCGGGCTCTTTCTGTGCACGAATGGTGAGTCTGTATTGCCTTTGGAGCAGGTGGCAGGTCAGTTTGTCGGAGTATGAGCCAGAGGTTTGCCACTTCCGTTCTGCTGCCCTGCACTCTCATTTCAGGGTTGCAAGTTCGGTGTTGTAACAAGTGTTTGACTTAGAGGCAGGTTTCAGACGCATCCTCATGACTGGGGCAAGATTGTGAAGAGTGTTGGTGATGGAAAGATGGAGGTTGCCGAGGGCAGAGTCAGGGGTGGGGAGGTGAAGGCAGCTGCAGTCACTTGTTTCATAGGGCGGGTGTTAATGAATGGGTTGGAGCGTTTTTTTGGGGGGTGGGGCAACGTGGCCAATGGGACCCAGATGGGATTAGAGGAAAGAGTGGTCTGTCAGGAGATAGGGATGACTGATTGGGGGGGGGGTCAGAGTGTATGAGGGCATCCAGTGTGTCCAGCTGTCTGGGCTGGCCCAGAAGGGAGCATTGAGAGGGAAAGTGAGGAGCAGAGGTCAGCAAATGGAGTGGATGCAGAGCAGGGAGAGTCCAGTTGAATGTTGAAATCACCCAGGAGGAGAAGGGTGGAGGTGTGGAAGAGAGTAAAGAAGAACAGAAGTCAGCCCATTCAGAGAAGAATAGGGAGGATGCACCTGGAGGCCGGTAGATGGTAGCGATGGTCGGGTGGAGGTGGGAGAGGTGACCAATTTGCAAACCAGGCTTTCAAAAGAGGAATGGGTCTGGGTAGGTAAGATGGAAGCAGGAATCCATTTGGGGAAGATTAAGGCCATCCCCCCACCTATGCTTGACGATGATCTTGAAGCCGTCGGGGAGGAAGGAGTCAAAGGCAGTGACTGAGCTGGCAATGAACCAAGTCTCAGTAAGCGCAAGAATGTCAAGGTCAATATCTTCAAGGAGACCAATGTCAGAGCCGTGTTTGTTGGCTGAGTGGGCATTGAGAGTCGCTAGGTGGAGGTGGTCTGTGCTGTTGAAGGATTTCTGAGGGGGGTACAGCGGCGTGGTACACCATTCAGAGGGAGGGAGGGAGCAAGCGGGAGGCTAGAAGGGGGAGATGCAGGCAAAGGTAGGAAGTTAATGAGAGAAGGCAGAATGCGCGCAAAGAGAAGGTTGGTTTGAGGACCCTGATCCAGAATGGTGCCAGTGTGATAGACATTAACGAAGCAACGAGAGGATGTGAAGCCAGCCAAGAAGACTTCCCACTTGGTGCCACCGTTAATAGAGGAGTGAGAAAGGTGTGTGGAGATGAGATAGGGGGGGGGGGGTCGAGCGATCAGGAGAGGGGTCAGAGAAAAGGATATCCGTGAAAACCTCTAGGAAGCACTGACCTAGGTATCTGCAATGGGAAGTCTAGGGTTTGCACTCAGGATATCTTTTTTGTGCTTTTTCCTGCCGGATTTGGAGAGAAGGTGGATTGGTGATAATGTAGCAGTTAGAGAATATGGGAGAGATGGAGAGAACCATATGAGGGCAGAGGTTTTGCCACGGAGTGAGTGAGGAGTGGCAGCACTGCACTGCACGGTTCTGGTATAACTCACTAGGAGGCTTAGTAGATTGAGTCTGATAGAATAAATGAACACTCAGAAGGAATAGAATTACAATAGATAGGTGATACAGAGATGTATAAACTATACACACATTGGGGTCATAAAATGTTTGGCTGGTTTCATGGTTGTCAACATTTCATTGATGTTGGGTAAGGAATGTCTAGCAACCCATATGTGTGCATTTAGTCTCTCAGTTCCACACAGATTATAATGGCATTGTCTGGTTTGCAAACTATCACTGTTTGCGGAAGCCATTTTGATGATTCAATGGGTTCTATATCACCCATGTTCAGTTCTTCTTGTAGTGCACCTTTAGTACCTATTGGCATTTTCCTCAACTTGTGCACAGTGGTTTTAGCACCCCTCTTTAAGACAATCTGAGGTTTGAACCCTTTGAGTTTTCCAATCTTTTTGTTGAAAACATTAGGAAATAATTTTTACTAGAACTTCCTTGGATGAAAAATCTTGAGCGGCAGCACATATTGTGCTTTCCTCTCCTGGATGTATTTTAATCTGCAAGGCTGGCTGTTCCTCCCAACCAACAATGTCAGCAACGAACAAGTTGCAATAGGTGCGTCTTTGAAGTTCAAGTGAACCCATCTGTAACCCAGAATGGTGATGGGACTTTTTCCAAAACCTGTTGCCTTAATATTCGTAGATCTTAAAACTTGCATGTGCCACCTTAAGTCACCTGTATACGTATAAGTCTCATCAAACGTGTATGGCGATTCTGTGTCAACCATCATGTCTAGAGAAGTGTCATTTAGTTTTGTGTTCTCATGGTCCCTTCTTCCTGTTAGTGTTCATGGACATGACATCTGGGCCATCTCCTTCCTGTACTATGGTTAGTAAACTGCTGGGCCCACCAATCACCTCACAGGCTCCGACAATGTTATGCTTGCTCACGTCTCTAGTGTTTTTGCTCATCCCTTCCTTAGTACCCTATCATGCCACATTGTAAACATTTTGCGTCAACTGTAGGGCATTACTTCTCCCCCTTCTAGTGTCTCGTGCGTCCACATTTGTCAAATCTAGATTGTGGGTGTCTTGATGCAGAACTTTGGCCCTTTCTGATATGTGCTATATCCACATCGTCCCTATCATCTTCTGCAACTGCTTGTATCATCTTTATTTTTGGCATGGACCACTCTTGCTGTACTACTTTCAGAAAAGTATTCCCAAGTTCCATGGCACTTGCCATATCTATGGCCTGATCCAGCGTGGGGTCTTTTGCCTGCCACAGTTTGGATAGGAGCGTTTGCTGTAGGGATGTCCCGAAATTCAGCTTTGAGTAAGTATTCGGCTGAAAAACTTACCAGAATACCTACTGGAAGCCGAAGTTCAGTACAAACCCTAGTTTGAGGACCCAACTTTTACAATACTTGTTCAATGGAAAACAATGGGCCTTTCTGTTTCCAGCATGTCATAAACGATGCAAAGTCAGTGTGGTGAGTTAGAATACATTATTTTGTCTCTTGGCAACGCAAGTGACCTGTGCGTTTAAAATCCCTGTTGCCTCTCGGCTGTATCAACTTTAAACCTTCTCGCCCGGCAACGCCGCCATCGCCTACCCACTTCTCACACTACAACATTGATTTCGGCTGGGTGCCACTTGCATTTTTAATCTCGCAGAGAATGCGAGTTCCTGATTGAGATAAGAGTGGCTGGAAAGTGCAACGTTATGGTTGAATTGAGGAACAGGCTTGAGGTGGCAAGCAGCCCTGCTTCAAGCAATCCAACTTCTCTATGCAGCTGCATTAGCACTGGTGCCAGTTGTGCAGACTTTGCAGGGGTGCGCTGAGGTTTTGTTCGTGTAGAGTAGTGCGGTCCAAGGTCAAGATGCACTATAATACCATATTCACTGCAACTATAAATGTGAGAAGCCTGTTTTTTGAGGTCTCATGCTACCCCGCTTGAAACACAGATGCAGATGTGTATTGGGTGCTTTTGTCCAAACACTCTGTTTAGAAAGATAGAAGAGCACTTTTGTGGGCCGGACCTCTCTGTAAACCTCTTGGAAGGATACTATACTTTCTAAAATATACCGCAAGCAATTGTGTAGGGGAGGCGGACTAGGGCTAACATTACATAGGTGAAAGAAAAATTCCCTGTTCCTCAGAGCAGTTTCACCAGGAGCATTTGATAGATGTAATAAAGAGTGTGTTTTTGATGGGGAAATAAGCTGTTGGCCGGGCTTTTCTGAGAGGAGGCGCACTGCCCAAGTCCACATCTCAATGAGGTTTGAATGAAATATTCCGGAGGAGTTTCCCTGAGCAGTGCGTAGGCACTTCATACAGAGCCCTGGTGAATGCAGTTGACCAAAGTATTCTGTGCCTCTGCTTCCTGAGTGAAGGAGAGCCTCAAGTCTGCAGCTGATGTGTGATCCTGCTTTCCAGGACGCCACGGCGTAAACGCACCATATGCTAATGCTCGACACTGGGCAGTAACAAGCTGAAAACCCCCTTAACAGCAACACAGGGTGTGGGGGTGATTTATTTCTGTCTATGAATGGAAGCCGCCCAGTAGTCCCTGCACACCTCTATTCATAGCCCAGTGCAAGTAATCTGCCATTGGGTCTGCCATGAAGCGCTACTAATGTGTTACAAGATTCCAGGTCTCAATTAAAGTAAAGATAACAGGCTTTACACTTGTACGTATAACGTTCTTGTTTTCGTTTTATGTAGCTTGAAAGTTGCTATAACTTGGTTCTGGCGAATTTGGATCTGCGTGAAAATGCTGAAGCAGGTGGCACAGCCTGACAGCCTCATGCAAGCTGAACTGAAACTTTCTAGCTATCTTTTACGAATTTTGTTAACCCTCCTTGTCTTGCTATTTGACAGAAGGCCACTGTTCTGAATATAAGAGTGTTGAAATATTAACGCTTGACCTCACTGCTATAGGTGTTGTAATGTGCTTGGGGTGAATGCAGGTACATGATGCTGACAGAATGTTGGTGTGCCAGTGAGAATGTTTGGGTGCAAATGCTGTCGTGAAGGTTCCAGAAGTTAGCAGTTGGAGAAGCTAGCCTGGATGATGGGACCCTGTGGTTCACTGTAATATGATATGGCATTTCTCCAGCATTGGATCTTTCATGGATTCACATGCTTAGAATATTCCCCGTCGTCAGGCTGGGAATCCTCGGTAAGTTATATAGACATTTTCCATAGAAAAAATTCCGACACTTTTGTGTCCTATCTACGTCGTTTTGGGCCACAGTCGTCGGCGCCACTAGGACGTAGAGGTGTATATATAGCCCCGCCCCCGCGGCTCCCTCAGATTTCAACCGTCTTCCAAATTAGTGGGATTACCTTGCGTATCTGCTATTTGGTTAGGTTGTACTTTTTACTTCTGCGACTGTTTTTTCTTCTCGAAAAAAAAGTCTGGAAAGGCATCGTTTCGTCCGTGTGCTACATGCGGTCTTAAGAAGGTGTACGAAGGGGATGGTCTTATGGACTGCATTTACTGTCTTCATCCTCACCACAAAGCGGACACATGTGAAATCTGTCAGGGCTTCTCCCAGAAGACCCTCAAAGACCGAAAAAGACGCCTTGTCGATTGGCTCAATGACGGGGCGGGTGCGTAGCCGGCATCGGAGGTGGGCTCCACAGCCTCGAGAAGTAAGTCAGAGCCCCTGACGAAGAAGGCGCGTTCTGCTGAAAAACACCCCTCGGAGAAGCATTCGGAGAAACATTCGAAGGCCCCTCTTCACACAAGGCGTCGTCTTCTTCCTCCTCGTCTAAAAAGGAGAGAAAAGAACCATCTAAATCCTCCTCAGGATACCGTCATAAGTCTACCTTGAGTCGAGAGGCCTCGGCCAGCAAGTCGGCCCCGAAAGCGGCGGGAGCACCTCAAGGCCATGCGCCACTTGCTTCATCGACGGCCCGCTCGTCGACACCTGCGTCATCGGCGACTCCTCCCACGCTTCAGACGGCAGCTGTAGGAAACATATCGTCATCGACGGTGGTTCCGTCTATGGGATGGCAACCGGAGGTTTTCGATCCCGTTCCTCCAGAGGCGGCTTTTTTCATCGCGTCGGCTGACGAGGAACGTGGCCCGGTCGCGCACCCAACCGACCTGGGGTTGCAACCAACCAGTGCGGTGATGCTCTTAAGTGGGGGGTACCATCCCTACGACCTCGTCATTACTGAAGCCCCAGGCGGTTCTGACCTTGGAGGTGCTAAATACGCTACAGAAGCTGTTACAGCGTTTGGACACACAGATACCTCAGCCCAGTGCCCCGGCACTGCTACAGTCTATGCCACTCGTCGACGAGCCGGGCCCGGCTCCTCGCTCGACGACCAGGATTACTGCCGCTTCCCAAGCTGCGGAAGATCGCCCTCGCCCACAAGAAGTGTCATGACCACTGCTTCCAAAGAGTCAGGACCTCCCCAACATCCTTGGAAGCAGGCTCATAACATATACTATCGGCACCAGCAAGTCCCAATAGGGACCTTTTGGACCTTGTCCTGGCACCGGTGGTGCAAGGCTCATAGCATGGACCCGTCCCGGCACAGGAAGCGCCGGGCTCATAACAAGTGTGAAAGTGCTTGGGTGGACCTACCTGCAGCAGACCATGCTGCTTACTTACCAGCAAGATGATGTTTCACTCTCTTCTGGCAGGGACTACTTTTCTTTCTGGGTGGGGCAGGCACCACTCCCTGGATCATTGATGCTGGACCCCTTCTGGAAGCAGGAACTATTTTGCCTGGGCGACGCTGTGGAAGAAGAGACCTAAGCACTCCTATGGACTATTTAAACCACACCCGATTGGTGCAACGTGCTTCGCGTTATTCTGCATCTGCAGCAGGACACTCACCGTGTCAGCTCCAGCGAATCTTCAGTTCCGGATCCTGTGAATACGAAAATTACCTGCTGGGAACCAATCTTCAGTCTTCAGCAGCTCCTGCAAAACAAAAGGCACAGGTTAGGCAAAGGCAAAGTTAGCGCTTCAACTTACCCGATCCATCGGCAGCATTCAAGGCGTTTTTTCTGCATTTCTCGTCTGGCATCGGGCCTGCAAAGACAAAGAACATTGGTTAGTAATGCTTAGTTACAAAACTGCTTACCTGTGTTACGCTCGCTCCAACTCTGCTCGCGCTGCATTCTGGCACCTGTAAAGACAAAAGAGACATTAAGGTGCATTCTACAGCCCTAGAGCAGCCTTTCTACTTACGTGCCTTCGTATTCACCATCTTCTTGTTACGCTCTCTGCCACGAACCTGGGGGAGCATCTTCTTCGGCACCGACAGCATCTGAAAAGGAAAAGACATAGACATTAAGGAGATAAGACATTTGAAGAGAGCAATCTAAAGGGAACTTTAATACTTACAAGTCACGCTCGTGCAGCACAAGGCGGCATCGCTCTCAATTTACCCTCTGCAATCAAGAGGCTGAACTTATATCCAGTGAAGTAACTGGACCCAGCGCCCCTGCACAAGACGCAGGATGGAGAGCCCAGCATTCACCTATTTAAGGTGAGCACAACAATCGACCAAGTACCACGGGGAGAGAGGGAGAGAGGGGCTTGGAACTTCTCCCAACCTTCCAGCCACTAATACCTTGATTTTCCACTTGCAGACACCTCACCTTTCAGGTCAAACTTTCGGTGAGAAAGGAGCCGAATCCTACGCCTAACGTTGAAGACGGTTTCACCGCCCAGTCAAGACCCGCGCCTCCGAGGGAACCAGGTGAGCGTTACAAGAAGAAGAACTACCGGACTCTGATTCAGACCGCGAAGGGTCAGACATCTCACTATCCCCCTCAAGGGACCCAACATGGGACTCTGAAGCAGAAATGGAAGCTCCGAGAAGTCCGGCGCAGACATCACCACCTGACGACGTGGGAGCGTTGCATGCCATGATGAATAAGGCGTGTGCTGAGTTTGGCCTAGTCCCTGAAGAGGAGAAAAAGGATTTTCTTTTTGATCATATGGGCAAGAGAAGGAAATCCATATTCGCCATCCCTATTTTAGACCATGTCTGGCAAGAGGGTCTGAAGACGATGCGTCATTCGTTCTCGGAACCGGCAGTAAAAGGTTGTTTGGAGAAGAAATTCAAGGCTCCGGAATCGACTCCCAAGTGCTTGACGTCTCAACCTTCGCCGGAATCGGTGGTATCTGCGGCAGCGGCTAGAAAGGCCAGGTCTCAACATAAATGCACGACCCCGCCGGACATCGAAGCCAGGAGGCAAGACGCTTTTGGCAAGAAGGTGCTGTCGGTCTGCGCGACTACAGTTAAAGCAAACAACTCCTTGGCGATTATGTCTAGGTATGACAGGGAAATGTGGCACCGGCTGGCTCCTATTTTGGAGCATTTGCCCGAAGAACATAGAAAGTCTGCCATGTTGCTAGTACGGGAAGGAGAAGAGGCCTCCAACCATGCTATAAACATTGCTGTCGACCTAGCCGAGTCCGGATTTAAGCAAATCAATAATGGCGTGGTACTACGAAAACAAGCCTGGCTCAAGTGCACTACGTTCAGACCGGAGGTGCAATATAAAGTCTTGGATATGCCGTGTGAAGGGGAACAACTGTTCGGTGAAAAAGTTGATGAGGCCTTGAAGGGCATGAAAGAGGATACTGACACGGCCCGGTCACTCGGAGCCCTCCAGAGTGGTAGGAATTTTTGTTCCTTTCGTCCTTTCAGAGGGGCTTCGGGTAACTCCCGGTTTGGGTCATCTAGAGACTGAGGTTTCAGCAGACCCTCCTACTCGTCCCAAGGCTACAGACGTGCGGCCCAGTCTTCTCGTAGAGGCAGAGATTACCAAACCTCCAGACGGCGGGGTGTCTACCCTTCGTCGACGAAAGATAAACAAGCCAAGAACCAACAATGACATATTTCAGGACGTCCTGGGGAGCCGGGTGTCTAGTCACGTCGACGAGTGGGAGCGCATAACGGACCAATGGGTTTTGTACACGATTCATTTGGGCCATTCTCTACAGTTCAAGGACAAGCCACCACACATTCCACCGGTGTTCTCGGCTCAGCCCCACCTTCAAATACTACTGCAGGAGGTGGTGCTTATGCTGCAGAAAGGGGCTATAGAACTGGTCCCGGTGGCAGAAAAAGGACAGGGAGTGTACTCCCGTTACTTTGTCGTCAAGAAACCAAATGGAAAATGGCGTCCCATCCTGGATTTACGAGCGCTTAACAAACTGCTCAAGAATTTAAAATTCAAAATGCTTACGCTCCAGGAGGTGATCCGATAAATCCAACCCGGAGATTATTTGTCGTCGCTAGAACTTCAGGACGCATACTTCCATATCCCGATGCGTCGACAACACACAAGATTTCTGTGGTTCGTCGTCGGACGTACCCACTATCAATTCAGGGTCCTCCCGTTCGGACTAAAATCGTCCCCAGGACGTTCACCAAATGTCTGGCTCCAATAGCAGCCTGGTTAAGAAAGGAAGGTCACCATGTGTACCCTTATTTGGACGACCGGCTAGTGAGGGGATTGTCTCCGGAAAGGACACAAGAAAGCCTAGATGCCACCATGTCCCTCCTACAACGTTTGGGCTTCGCAGTGAACTTCGACAAGTCCTCATTGAAGCCGTCAAGGACCTTGGTCTTTTTGGGGGCAGAGTTCCACACACAGTCGGGGCTGGTGAAGCCATCCCTCGAAAGGATTCACAGACTGCAACAAAAGGCATCCGAATGGCAGGTCGACACCAGAGTGTCAGTGCGAAGGTACATGTCCTTGCTGGGGACCATGTCGTCCTGCATACCCTTGATCGGCAATTGTTGCCTCTTCATGAGGCCTCTTCAGGAATTCTTGGCGGATCGATGGGCACAGAGTCAAGGGCGCTGGTCGGACAAGTTGACCATCAACGGCCAGCTCATGCAGGCTCTTCAATGCTGGAGAATTTCCATACATCTGACGAAGGGAATGCCCCTGCTGGAACCTGCGTTCCAGAGGACAGTGGTGACGGATGCTTCTCTAACTGGGTGGGGAGCTCATCTGGAGTCCCTACAGGTTCAGGGTCGTTGGTCATCGGAAGAATCCTCCCTTCACATCAATCTGCTAGAGTTGAGGGTGGTGCGTTGTGCCCTGAAATCCTTTCTACCACAGATAAAGGGCTCAGTGGTGAGAATCATGACAGACAACACGACAACAATGTTTTATCTACGAAAGCAGGGAGGAACTCGCTCCAGGATCCTGTCGACGGAAGCCCAGGAGATCTGGCATTGGGCCCTCTAACACAACATACATCTGTTGGCGTTCCACTTACCAGGAGTAAAAAATGTGCAAGCAGACGCTCTCAGCAGGGAGATGAATCGTCTACACGAATGGGAACTGAACAACCAACAACTGTACCGTGTCTTCGCGAAATGGGGTCATCCGGCCCTCGATCTCTTTGCGACGAGAGACAACAAGAAATGCTCACAATACGCGAGCAGGTGGCCACAACAAGACTCGCTAAGGGACGCGTTCTCCTTCCCGTGGACGGGCAAGTTTCTGTATGCCTTCCCCCCATTCCCTCTCATCCGTCGGACTCTGCAATGGATCCACAGATATCCATGTCGGGTGATCCTGGTGGCCCCGTATTGGGCCAGACAAGTGTGGTTCTCCGATCTACTTCACCTTTCAGCGGCAGAACCAATGAGGTTCCAGAAGATCCCCAACCTTCTGTCTCAGGAGAAAGGGGTCGTTTGGCATCACAACCTGGACAGCCTCAGTCTGACGGCCTGGCTCCTGATTTCTTCGAGTTTGGCGCGTTAGCGATTCCAGCGGACTGTCGTCGCGTTTTGCAAGCTGCAAGGGCACCTTCCACGAACGCTTCATATTCATACAAATGGAGAAGGTTCTGCATATGGTGCGCCGGTCAACCAGGTTTGGTCCCGCTGACGATCACACCGGAACAGCTCCTACCATACTTGTTGCTCCTGGCTAAAAACGGTTTATCTGTCTCATCCATAAAGGTGCATCTGGCTGCCATCTCGAGATTTACTCAGAAGAGACATTCAACTCCATTGTTCAGTGACCGCCTAGTTAAACACTTCGTTAAAGGGTTGTTTCGAACCTTTCCTCACACGAAGAAGTTTCCTCCGATCTGGAGTCTAAACCTGGTTCTGGCAGCCCTGATGAAACCCCCCTTTTGAACCAATGTCGTCGACATCATTAAAATTTTTGTCTTGGAAATTGGCTTTCCTGGTGGCCATTACTTCAACTCGACGTCTGTCAGAAATACAAGCTCTAGTGATCGACCCTCTGTATTTGAGGTTTTTCAGTAATAAAGTTGTGCTGGCCACTAACCCGCATTTCATACCTGAAGTGCCTTCCATGTTCCATAAACACGCTTCTATAGTGTTGCCTACATTTTTTCCAACACTGTCTTCAGTGGCGGAGAAGACTCTCCATACATTGGACGTGAAAAGAGCTTTAAAATTTTATCTCCATCGCACTCAAAGCTTCAGAGACCCGAGACAACTCTTCGTAGTTTATGGTCCTGCGGCTAAGGGTAAGGCGATTTCCAAACAAGGACTATCCAGATGGGTGTCTTCAGCCATTTCTTATTGTCATTCCAGGGCCGGAAAACCGCTAGAAAAGCGTCCAAGGGCCCATTCGACAAGATCTACGTCAAAGAAGGCGCAAGCGCCATCGGATTGATCTGATCCAAAGCCTTCCCCGCATCTGCAGCAGCGCATGACGACTGGGCTTAATACATTTAACAAAGGCGCTACTCCCCAAACTACACACGCCGAAGTTTCTGAACAAGAAACTTCAACGACTTTAAAGGTTTCCAAGGCCCGTGCAGGCCCGAAAACTACGAGTAGGCCTCTAACTAGGCCTCTACCTGGGAAGCCATCATCGGAGGCGTTGTCCCCCGAAGAATCGGTAACTATCAGTAAGAGCATCAACAGGATTGCTACGGCAGTCGGCCTAGTACCGGTTTCGCCCACAGTTATGGGCCAATCCGCCAAAAGGTTTTCCATAGTTTTGGAAGACGATCCTGAGGACTCTTACGAAGAGAGCCAGGTACCCCCCTCAAGCACCCTGAGGAGATCCTCTGAACGCCTTAGGGCGGAGGACCCGGTTCCTGCTCAGCTGGGTACATTTGGGTCATCCAAGTGGACCACGGAGCAATTTGAGGGGTATATGGATCGGCTGCAGCAGGTTTTCGGTGCTTCTGATCAACCTCTGCCGATAAAAGCTCGGGTAGACCCTAACCCTCATATACAAGTTGCCTAAAACCTTGATGTTCAACACTATGTTGATTATCAAGAAGATGTCCAGAAGGACACGTATAGAGACATCTATACAGAAGAAGAGGAGACTTCTTTTCTGGACAATTATGGGGAAGCTCAAGGCGCAACGGACATCTGGGAGGACACCCAGCAGGACGATCACAATTCTGATAACGTTTGCCTCGACTCTCCCCCATCCACACTGGTTAGGCAGGCTCCCCCGGTGGATGATCAAATGGCTTTCAACAACACATTGAAAAAAGCAGCGGAATTCTTTAAAATTGCCACGATTGAGGCATTGCCTGAACAGGATTTCGCGGAAAACATTATTAATGACAAGACTCCGGCTAGCCAGTCTATCCCTCTCTTGAGCTCTATAAAGAGACGGCTGGCCCCTTCTTTACTCACACCCGCTCAGACGAGGGCTGTGAACCCAAGGGTCGAAAAACTCTTCCGGACCAACCCGCTCTACATCAAAGGGCACGCAATCCCAGACTCGCTGGTGGTGACCAACACTCGCAAGAGAGCAGGGGTTCCCCTTGCCACGGGAGAGTCACCCCCGTACAAGGATTCCAAAAGGTTGTATGCCTTAGGCAAACGGGTCACGTCGGCGGCTGCTTATATCGTCCGGATTGCCAATAACACAATGTTACTGGCAAGCTACGTCGACGCCCAATTGAACCTACTCCAGGAAGGCCTCCAGGAGGTTCCGGAACCAACCAGAGCCAAGCTTCTCGCCATTGTCTCGGAGGGTAAACTTGCCAATCAAAATGTTGTAAAGAATACACTGGACTCCGCAGAGACAGCAGGCAGGTCTCTCGCACAGGGTACGCTCCTAAAGAGAAACGCGTGGCTGCGCACGTCGGGTTTCAGGCCTGAGACCCAGGCATCCATCATCAATAAACCCATAGAAGAGGCCAACCTCTTCGGGAAGGCGGTAGACGATGCGTTGGAGACAGCCAAGAGACTATTAAGTCGCTGCACCAAATTTCCCAAAAACCCTCTTCACAGAGGGGCGGCAATTCTCGGCGGTCCTTTCGAGGACAAGCCCGCGCCGCTCAAAGTAATTTCGGCACGGGCAACTTCAACGCAAGTCAACCGGCTGCAAGCCCCACTTACTACCCCCAGAGGGGTCAGAAGCGCGGAAAGAATAGAGGCAGAGGCTCCAATTCCAGAGGTGCGTCAACCTCTGGTCAGAAATGACCACCAAGTTCAGGTCCCCTCCCATGTCTCGCCGGTCGGGGGGCGATTAACATCTTTCCTCAAGGCATGGGAGAGGATAACTTCAGCCCAGTGCGTATTAAAGACGGTCGCCCACGGTTATTGTGTGGAATTTGCCCGACCCCCACAGTTCAGACCGCCGAAACATCGACGACTTTCACTGGAACATCTGCAGATCCTGGTCCAAGAGGTGGAGGCGCTGCTGGAAAAGCACGCCATAGAAACCCTCACGATTCTTCAGGTAAACAATGGTATTTATTCAATATACTTCCTTGTACCCAAAAAGGATCTCACCATGCGTCCTGTTCTAGACCTGCGCCCAGCGAACAAGTTCCTAAAGCCCCAGAAGTTTCGCATGGTAACACTTCAAGAGGTGATCCCCTTGCTGAAACAAAGGGACTTCATGACAACATTGGACATGAAAGATGCATACTTTCATATTTCAATGCTGCCAGCACACAGAAAATTCCTAAGGTTTGTGATTCAGGACAAACACTACAAGTTCAAGGTTCTCCCCTTCGGCATAGCCTCGGCGGCACAGGTGTTTACCAAGATCCTGGCAGTGGCAGCAGCACACCTGCGCAGAATTTCAGTTCCAGTTTACCCTTACCTCGACGATTGGCTGATCACGGGGTACTCATTCGACGTTTGTTTTTGGAACACCCAAAAGACAGTAGACCTACTGTTCAGCCTAGGATTTTCTATCAACGAAAAGAAATCCAGCTTAGTCCCCAGCCAAGTAAAACAGTTCCTGGGGGCTCTAATTTGCACGGAAGACTGTCTAGTCTCCCCTTCCAGTGAGAGGGTTCAGAACATGCTCTCTCATGTTCCTCAGTATGTAGCCAGTCGGAAGGTAACGGTACGCAAAGCTATGCGTTTGGTAGGGATGATGGCGTCATGCATATACTTGGTCCCCCACGCGCGGCTGCGCATGCGTCCCATGCAGGAGTGGCTCAACAGCCAGTGGTGTCAGGCCAGCGGACAATGGGAAGATCTGTCTTGCCAGCCCTTATTCTCTCTGCAGTGGTGGTCGAGGGAGAACCTCTTGAAGGGGAAAACCTTCACCACCCCTGCAGTGGAAGCCACTCTCATGACAGACGCACCTCACAGGGTGGAGGGCTCACCTGCTTCAACGGACAGCGCACAGAGTGTGGTCCCCTCAGGTAGCGTCCAACCATATAAACCTACTGGAGCTTCTAGCAGTGTTCAAAGCATTGAAGGCCTTTCAGGAGCAACTACAAGGGAAGACAGTGCTGGTCCTAACCGACAGCACAACAGCAATGTATTATCTGAAAAAGCAGGGGGGCACTCACTCTCCAGGGCTATCCAAGCTGTCCCAAAACATCTGGATATGGGCTCTCAAACACAAGATGTTCCTGATATCCCAACATGTTCAATCTTCTGGGAGACATACTCAGCAGAGATTTTCCTCTGCCAGAAGAATACGAATGGCGTCTGCACGAAGACATTGTATCCAACGTCTTTGCAGAATGTGGGTTTCCAGAGAACGACTTGTTCGCTTCTCAGGAGAACGCCCAATGCCCAGATTACGCCTCCAGGTACCCCCAGAACCGATCCAAGGGGAACGGTCTCTGGATAACTTGGTTGGGGAAATTTGTTTATGCTTTTCCCCCCCGACTCCTCTTCTGAACAAGATAGTGCACAAGATGCACCAGGAACCAGTCACCATGATTCTGGTGGCTCCCATGTGGGCCCGCCAACCCAGGTTCGCGCACCTGTTGGAAATGTCCCTCTCCCCACCAGTCAAGCTGCCCTGCCCGTACAACATGTTGTCTCAGGACCGGGGGGAGACTCTGCACCCATGCCCACAAACTCTGAACTTAGCAGCCTGGCTCCTGAAGTCATCGAGTTTGGACATCTGCAACTCCCTCAAAGATGCATGGACATACTGAGGGAGGCAAGAAAGCCTAACACATGTTATTGCTATGCCAGCAAATGGAAACGTTTTGTCATTTGGTGCAGTTCCAAAGGCGCCAATCTCACCGATTGTTCGCCTTCACACATTGTGTTATATCTAACCCATCTGTTGGACTCTGGGCTAGTCTTCAATTCCATAAAGGTTCACCAAGCGGCATTGTCAGCCTACACCACGTCACAGCAGAAGGTGTCGTGGTGGAAAATACCTGTGATTGAAGCCTTTATGGAAGGGGTTAAAAAAATCTATCCCCCATCACTCACCCAGCCCCTGGGTGGGATCTAAATGTGGTTTTAACTAGGCTCATGGGACGCCTATGCATAAAGCTAGTCTGAAAGACCTGACTTACAAGACAGCCTTTCTAGTAGCTATCACTTCTATCAGAAGAGTTAGCGAACTACAGGCCCTCTCGGTCTTGGACCCCTTTGTTACAGTCCACAAAGATAAAGTAGTTCTGCGCACTCATCCTAGATTTGCGCCGAAATTTATTTTGAAGTTCCATGTGAACCAGTCAATCGAACTACCCACGTTCTTCCAGAGACCTACTAACATGGCCGAAAGAAGCCTTCACACACTAGATGTGCGCAGGGCAGTCATGTTCTACATGGATAGAACTAAACCACTGAGGAAAACTAAACAATTCTTTGTTTCAGTGGCAGCTGTTAGAGAAGGGGACCCTGTCTCTAAATCAGCAATATCAAGGAGGATTGTCAAATGCATCACACTATGTTATACTCTTGCAAAGAGAGAACTGCCCTTCAAGCCTAGAGCACATTCTACTTGAGGCACTGGGGCATCCATAGTATTCAGTGCAAATGTTCCCCTAGAGTCCATTTGCAAACCGGCAACCTGGAGTTCTGTACACACCTTTACAAAACAGTATTGCCTAGACACTCATTCTAGGTCTGATTCTCAGGTGGGACAAGCAGTACTAAGACATCTTTTTTTCTACTGTTCTTTCTCACAACCCACCTCCAACTCCGGGTACTGCTCGCTAGTCTATGCACAGCATATGATTCTAAACAGATTAACGAGCATCAGAAGACATGCATTACTTACCGTAAAAGGATTTCTGATGATTGTATCTGCTTAGATTCACATGCGCCCTCCCTGCCTCCCGGCTCGGGATGGAAGGAACATAGACTTCTTACTACTTTCTCTCTTCATGTACTCACTCACTATAGCCTTGGGCTCCCTCATGGCAGAGAAAATACAATTGGAGGGACCTCGGCGCGTGAGGGATTTTGGGTACTACACATGTCACGATAGGGATAGTGTTTCAGACACGCCTATGCCGACGTCCCCTTTCGGTCCCCCGAAAGACAGGATGCAATACTCTGCGGTTACCACTGGATGTCGGACCATATGCACAGCATGTGAATCTAAGCAGATACAATCATCAGAAATGCTTTTACGGTAAGTAATGCATGTCATATTTTCAAGTCAATAGTCTATCTTCTTGCTATAAGAAAGACAGGGGTGGCTGGTATTTGTGTTATGTAGATGACTTTGTATAGTTTAAGACATACTATTCAAATCATCACAAAATATTCAATTTAGACAATGACGGGTACATTTAACAATTTTATTTTTGAAGTAGCCCAACGCATTTTCGAGTTAATTCCACTCTTCATCAGGGGCAAAATACTGTTTTCAACCAATTCTACAAAGTAAAAAACATTAAAAGGTATATTTAATCAATTCTTCAAGTAGTGTGTGTAATTCATATTTCTGATGTTTGTTAATCTGCTTAGAATCACATGCTGTGCATAGGTCCGACATCCAGTGGTCACTGCGGAGTATTGCATTTTGTTTTTCGTAGTCGAAAAGGGGACGTCGACAAGGCGTGTCTGTAACACTATCCCTATAGTGACGTGTGTAGTACCCACAATCCCTCACGCGTCGAGGTCCCACAGATTGTTTTTTTCCGCCCAGCTAATGGTCGCCTTTACGCGGAGCTCCTCGAGAGACATTGCAGATTTCATCTCCTCGACCTTTGGTCGTTTTCCTATATTAATATAGAACATATCGTTCCCCACCTCGACGCTGTTGTGAAGCTGTCTCCGCCGAGCAAGATCTTCGACGGAGGGGACGAGCGGAGGAGATCCTTCGGCGTTGCCGAACACGTGGCCTGGCCTCGCAGGCCAAACACAGTAGGGAGAGTGGGGGTCGTGGGACATCTCTAATCTTTTCTGAGAATGCCTTTCGTTTTCCCCTTCCTTTCCCTTGGGGTGGTTATCACGTTTTATTGCCTCGGCTATGGAGAGGACACCCTTTAGGTTTTGCCCGCTTTGCAAGGGCAAGTTTACTTGGAAGGACAAGCATTCACGGTGTAACCGCTGCTTGCCCCTCGATCACAAGGAGGAAGGTTGCACGGCTTGTCGGCTTCTTAAGCCTACGACTCTAAAAGACCGTAGGGTCAAAAGGTGGGCGGCCTACGCTATGTCGAAGGCCGACGCCCCACCCACCGTCGCTACCTCCGACAGTGACGAGGAACGTGATACCACGACCTCCTCTACGGAAGTCGTAAACCCCTCTAGGGAGCGCACACGCGCTTCGTCGTCTGTCCCCGGCCCAGACGGGCTCGGCTCACGCCCTGCTTATGGGGATGAACACCCCGGCGACACTGACGCACACAAGACCACACATAAGCACACAACCCATGGCTCTTCTTTGCCAAGGGCAAAGAGAGCATCAGCGCCCAAGGAGACGCAGGTTTCACCGGCGGCCTCCTCGGACCGTTCGGGTTCGAAGCCCCTCTCGCAGCCGCGACCAGCGACTGGGCTTTCGGCAAATAAGGGCGCTGCCCCCAAATCATCGGCCGGAGCGCATCAGCAGAAAGCGCATTCCGCCGTAGAGCGTTCGACACCCATAACGTCGAAACCACAGCTCTCCGCTGACAAACGAGTCGCTGAGAGCTTGGCGAGGATCGTGGTAGCCGACGCCCACAAGCGTACGCCGAAAGATGCGTCGAGCGTTACGCAAAGGTCGAAAGACACGCCGAGAACACAGGGACAATCTCCTTCAGTCGAAGGGATTTCCAGCACACCTGCAGGCTTTTCGGAGGGCGACGGGACACTTTCCTCGACGTTATGGGAGAGGTCGAGCCGTTTTCACCTACAAGACACCAATTTTCCCCCGCTAGACCGCTCAGGGGTACCCCATGAAACCATGGAGAGGCTCCATCTATGCATGGAAAGAATGGAGAGGTTTATGAATGCCCAAAACCCTCCCACTCCAAAGAGAATAAGAGAAGGGCCTCAGGAGGACCCCAGGGCCAAAATTCCAAGATTAGGCAATCCCCTCCAGGACACAGCCTCAGACTTCCACAGTGTGTGTGACCTCACTGGGGAAGAACATTATTTTGAGGAAGAGGTAGAGGATGAGTTTATGGACGAGGACCAGGAGGAAGGTCTGGAAGGCAGCCCAGACTTGGTAGGGGAAGGCTTCGGAGAAAATCCAGAAGAAAGACCTTCTCACCCCTGGCAATCACCATCTATATATTCTGACACTGATGGCCTGAACCTAAATCCTCCTGACATCTCACCTGGTAGAAACACGTCTCCCATTGACGATCAACCCACATTTAATGCCCTGTTGCGTAAAGCAGCAGCACACTTCGAACTGGACACTGGGGAGCTCTCCCCTGAATTAGACTTTGTAGAAAGGGTAATTAAGGAGAAACCCCCAGTTAGTCAGACAATTCCCCTCCTTGCTTCTGTGAGGAGAAGAATCATCCCTTCCCTGTCCACACCCGCACTAATCAGAGGGGTCAATCCTAGAATTGAAAAACTTTTCACTCCTTCACCCTCAGACCCGCTGTACATCAGGGGACATTCCATTCCGGATTCCCTGGTAGTAACCAACACAAGAAAGAGGGCAGGGGTACCACTTTCCACCAGTGAGGCACCACCTGAAAAGGAGGGCAAGCGGTTATATGCCCTTGCAAAAAGAGTTACATCCTCGGCCGCCTTTTCGGCAAGAATTGCCAACAACAATTCTTTGCTCGCTAGCTATGCGGACGCGCAGTGGGCCAAACTGCGCAAAGACGCCGAAGAAGCGCCGGAACCTTTACGTACACGCCTGCTTTCAACTATTGCCGAAGGAACCCAGGTCAACCAGAGTATTGTAAAGAGCTCTCTGGATGCGGCAGAAACTGCGGGACGTTCCCTAGTTCAGGGAATAGTCCTAAAACGACACGTATGGCTGCGCAACTCAGGGTTCAAACCGGAGACACAGGCGTCTTTAATAAACAAACCTGTTGAAGACTCTAACCTCTTCGGGAAAGCGGTGGATGAGGCTTTGGAGATGGCTAAAAAAGAGTTTGATACTATCAAAACTCTAGACCAAATCTCTAAGCCCTCTACAAGGCGCGGCTATGGCAACAAACGCTTTTTTCGTGGCCAACGCCAACAACAAAACCAGCAGCAACAGTACCCTGCCACCAACTTCCAGACCAATAGTGGCCAGTACAGCCAAAGAGGACAGCGCCGGGGCAAAGGAAGAGGGCGAGGGTCCACCCCCAGAGGTTCCCAAGCCCCTAACAACACCAAGTGACGCGAAGATTCGCGTCCCCTCCCATGCAACAGCGGTCGGGGGCCGGATGACATCCTTTCTTCCAGCATGGGAGGGTATAACGTCAGACCGCTGGGTACTTTCCACCGTAGCCCATGGATACTGCATCGAATTCAACAGTTCCCCAACATACAAACCCCCGAGGGGACGACGCATGTCACCGGAACATCTTGCCATCCTTCTACAAGAAGTACAACTGCTGGAAAAAGGAGCCATAGAGGTCGTGCCGCTAGCTCAGGTAACGGAAGGTATTTATTCAGTGTACTTCCTTGTACCCAAAAAGGGTCTAACCATGCGCCCTGTATTAGATCTGCGCCCAGCGAACAAGTTCATCAAACCCCAAAAGTTTCGTATGGTGACCTTACAGGAAGTGATCCCACTGCTTTCACAGGGAGATTACATGACAACATTGGACATGAAAGATGCATACTTTCATATTTTAATGTTGCCAGCGCACAGAAAATACCTCCGGTTCATGATAGAGGGCAAACACTACCAGTTCAGAGTGCTACCCGTCGGCATAGCATCAGCACCGAGGGTATTCACGAAGGTACTGGCAGTGGCAGCGGCCCACCTGCGCAGGTTGTCCATCCCAGTTTACCCTTACCTCGACGACTGGCTCATAACAGGGGATTCTTACGAAACATACTTCTCCAATACCCAAAAGACGGTAGACCTTTTGTGCCAGTTGGGCTTCTCCATCAACGAAAAGAAGTCCAGCCTAGACCCCAGCCAAATCAAACAATTCCTAGGGGCTCTAATTCAAACAAAGGACGGCCTCGTCTTCCCCTCCAAAGAGAGGGTCCAAAACATGTTGTTTCAGATCCCTCAATATGTGACCAGTCGAGAGGTGACGGTACGCAAAGCAATGCGCTTGCTAGGCATGATGGCGTCGTGTATTTATTTGGTACCTCACGCGCGCCTGTCCATGCGCCCAATGCAAGAGTGGCTCAACAGCCAGTGGTGTCAGGCCAGCGGACTATGGGACGACCTAGTGGTGGTCTTGCAGGCCTTAGTTCTCTCGCTACGGTGGTGGACAAAGGAAAACCTGGAAAAAGGGAAACCCTTTGCCACACCCGCGGCGGAAGCCACTCTAACCACAGACGCATCCCTCACAGGATGGGGGGCTCACCTATCCCATCAAACTGCTCACGGCGAGTGGACTCCGAACGTAGCATCCAAACACATCAATCTTCTGGAGCTACTAGCAGTGTTCAAGGCGCTAAAAGCCTTCAAGGAACACCTACAAGGCAGGACAGTGATGGTCCTTACAGACAGCACCACAGCCATGTAATACATCAACAAACAGGGGGGAACCCACTCTCCAGGACTGTCCAAACTGGCCCAAAACATATGGAAGTGGGCTCTCAAACAGAATATGTTCCTTCCGTCACAACATGTACCAGAATCTGCTGGCAGACAAACTCAGCAGAGATTTCCTCCTGCCCGAAGAGTACGAATGGCGACTGCACGAAGACATCGTCTTTGACGTCTTCACACAATGGGGGTTCCCAGAAATAGACCTGTTCGCAACCCTGGAGAACTCACAATGCCAAAGTTACGCCTCCAGGTACCCCCAGAACCAATCCAAGGGGAACGGTCTGTCGATTCAATGGTCAGGGAGATTTGTTTACGCTTTTCCCCCCCGACTCCCCTTCTCAACAGGGTAGTGCACAAGATGCACCAGGAACAAGTAACCATGATACTGGTGGCCGCAATGTGGGCCCGACAGCCATGGTTCGCTCACTTGATGGAGATGTCTCTATCTCCCCCAGTGAAACTCCCCTGCCCGTACAACATGCTGTCACAAGACAGGGGCAGGACTCTGCATCCATGCCCCCAGAACATGAACTTAGCAGCCTGGCTCCTGAGATCATAGAATTTGGACATCTACAGCTCCCGCAGAGATGCATGGACATTCTCAGGGAAGCCAGAAAACCTAACACTCGCCACTGCTATTCTAGCAAATGGAAGAGATTTGTCATTTGGTGCAGAGGAAAGGGCATCAACTCAATTGACTGCTCTCCCACACATATTATTCTATACCTGACCCACTTATTGGATTCAGGTCTAGTGTTCAATTCCATTAAAGTCCACCTAGCGGCACTTTCTGCATACACCACTTCCCAACTCAAAGTGTCGTGGTGGAAGATCCCTGTTATAAAGGCCTTCATGGAGGGAGTAAAGAGAATACACCCCCCGATAGCTGACCCAGCTCCCGGATGGGACCTTAACGTGGTACTTACCAAACTCATGGGCTCACCATTTGAACCCATGCACAAAGCATCTCTTAAAGACCTCACTCTTAAGACTGCTTTTCTAATAGCTATCACCTCCATCAGGAGAGTAAGTGAACTACAGGCTCTTTCTGTCCTAGACCCCTTTGTTACAGTTCAGAAAGATAAAGTGGTTCTACGCACTCACCCAAGGTTTGCTCCAAAATTCATCTCTAAATTCCACGTAAACCAGTCTATAGAACTACCAGCGTTCTTTCAAAATCCTTCCAACTTGGGAGAGAGGACTCTGCACACACTAGATGTCCGCAGAGCAGTCATGTTCTACATGGAAAGAACCAGACCACTGAGGAAGACTAATCAGTTCTTTGTCTCGGTGGCAGCAGGAAGAGAAGGGGATGCAGTTTCTAAGTCCACTATTTCTAGATGAATTGTTAAATGCATCACTCTCTGCTATACTCTTGCTAAGAGAGAACTGCCCTTTAGGCCAAGAGCACATTCTACTCGAGGCACGGGGGCGTCCATAGCATTCATTGCAAATGTTCCCCTTGAGTCCATCTGCAAAGCGGCTACCTGGAGTTCTGTGCACACCTTTACAAAACACTACTGTCTAGATGCACACTCTAGATCTGACTCCCAGGTGGGACAGGCAGTATTAAGACATCTTTTCTCTACTGTTCCTTCTCATAACCCACCGCCAACTCCGGGTACTGCTCGCTAGTCTATGCACAGCATGTGATTCTAAGCAGATTAACAAACATCAGAAGACAATGCATTACTTACGTAAAAGCATTTCTGATGGTTGTATCTGCTTAGATTCACATGCGCCCACCCTTCCTCCCCGCTTGGATGGAAGGAACATAGACATCTTTCTATAATTCTCTCTTTTCTGTACTCACTCACGTATAGAAGGCTCCCTCAGGGCAGAAAAATACAAACAGAGGGACCTCGACGCGTGAGGGATTGTGGGTACTACACACGTCACTATAGGGATAGTGTTACAGACAAGCCTTGTCGACGTCCCCTTTTCGACTACGAAAAACAAAATGCAATACTCCGCAGTGACCACTGGATGTCGGACCTATGCACAGCATGTGAATCTAAGCAGATACAACCATCAGAAATGCTTTTACGGTAAGTAATGCATTGTCATCTCAAACATCATAAACCTGTCTGTAGCCCTTGTACGGGTCCTCATTTTTAAAGGTGAGATGCTGTGTTAGTGCCTCCTCGGTGCGTTTCCTTTCGTGGTTTTGTGTGCGAGTGAAAAGGAGGGCGATATGTTGTAATGTGCTTGGAGTGAATGCAGGTGCATGATGATGCTGAGAGAAAGTTGATGTGCCTGTGAGAATGTTTGGGCGTGAATGCTGTTGTGAAGGTTCCAGAAGTTAGCCGTTGGAGATGCTAGCTTGGGTGATGGGACCCAGTTGTTCACTGTAACATCTTATACTCCTACGTCCCGTCCCCTTTCCTCCAAACTTGTGACATCTCTCCGTCCTGTGGGACAGGACCGGAGCACTTTGTAAAAAGCATCCACATATTTTTCAAAAATGTGTCCCTCCTCTTTCCTGCGCGGGGTCCGGCACGCGGCCGTAACCCCGCCTACCTTGGCTCCACCCCGTGCATCGCCCATCAGTCCTTTTCTCCGCTCGATCGGGGCCGGACGCACTTGCATCCTCGGAAGATTTTCTTCCCTTTTTTCCTCTCTGGCTCTCGCTAGCGTTAGTTTACTAGTCCGTCTGTCTTTCAAATTATATTGATAACAAAAATAATCAGGATGCGAGATCCTCACAACAGCCCAGTTTTTGGACATATTTATTTCAATCTCAAAAATCAGTGTCTTAACTTGTGGCACAACTGTGAAAATACCCTTTGTTGTATGTTTCTAATTTCGTGTTGTGTACACTGTTTTTGTTTAAACCACACCCAGGTTGAAGAACAGCCTCGGGCAGCACTTATCTGAGTTACTTGTGTCACCAACTGCCTATACTCTCATGTGCTTGTCACTAGGGTACTCATCCTCTACATCCTGATGAGGGTGCACAACTGCACTTCCCTATGTTTTTATATTGAAATCTGTCCGTTATCGCTTTCGTGCTTAGCGAAAGTTTGCAATAATTTAAGACACTGGTTTTTGAGATTGAAATAAATGTGTCCAAAAACTGTGGATTGTTGTGAGGATCTCGCATCCTGATTATTTTTGTTATCAATATATGTACCCTCCTGGGCATATCAGGACTCCGCCAGGCGCCCTTTATTTTTTCTGCTTGTCTTTCAAATTAGACTTTCCAGATTGTTCATCGTGTCACCGTCGCTTCGCGAGGGCGGATCCCCATCCTGTGTTTAGAGTGTTTGGGTCCGGAACACCGTTGGGACTCCTGTTTTTACTGTGACTCCCTTTCGGTCCGGGCACTTCAATGTTGGTTGGAGCGGTGGGAGGAGGTGTTCCGACGAACTCCTCCTTCGCATTTTCAGGCGTTCATCGACGAGAAGATGAAACGCCCGGTAAGTTCTTTACTTTTCAGAGCACCCCGGCCAGGGGATACCTTTCCGGGTTCCTCTCGGTCCGGGAGGGCCATTGATCGCTCTGTCACCGGGGTTCACCCTGAGGTGCCCGTTGGGCCTAATAATTCTACCAGAGTTTTCTCCGAGGGTCTCCGTAAGGGGCCTGTGAACACCGGAGTACGCTCCAAGGCCCCTCCTGTGGGGGTTGTTTGTAGACCCAGTTCTACTGAATCGTGGGGTACCGGAGCTCGCTCTGAGGCCTCTGTCGGCTTCCCTAAAAAACAAGACCGGGGTGCACCCCGAGGCCTTGGCTGGGCTGGTTGTTACCGAACAGATGTTCGAGGCCCGTGCAGATGAGGCTGTTACCGGGCCTGGGTCTGAGGTCCCTCGTTCAGAGGCTAAAGCTACCAACAGTTCTGAGAGACCGGACAAGGCTTTGTCGGGGAAAGCACACAGTTCCCGCTCTTGTGAGGATACCAGATCTGTTGAGGGGGCAAAGAAGCAAGTTCTTCTTTTACCGGCAGTGCCGAGGTCCTTCCTTCGAAGGCTAATTTGGCGGTTGGTATGTCACAAAAACATTCCAGGCCTCATAGTACCGGCTCGGCCGAGGTTCCTTATGTTCAGGCTAAGATTAAGACCCCTGATCCATCGACGGGGACCCCTCCCTCACTTCCTCACGTGCCGCAGTTCCCCTCAGATGAGGACAAAATGGCGCCCGTTCCCGCCACAACGGCCATTTTAGGTGCTACCCCTACAACTACGCCATCGGCCTCTGGTGTAGGGCGCAGTCCCTTGAGTGAACCTAAGGTCCCTTGTGCGCATCCTTACCGGCCAGTTTATGATTGGAATGTCCGGATCCCTCTTCCGCACAATGTTTCGTTGCCCGCGGGGGCGGCTCCTTTGATTTATGTGGATTCGTCGGTGGAGGGGCCGGTGTGGCACCCTTCCCCGTTACGTCCCTGGATTTGTCCACCTCATGAGGCCTCCTCAGGTTCCCAAACAATCTCGGGAGGACGCTTTTTTCCGGTACTTTTCAAGCGCTTATGCGCACCGACCCCATGAGGGAATATTTCAAAGGACACTTCAGGGAGATAAGTCCACCTGCGCCTCCGGCTCCACCCGTTCCTCCGGTGGTTCCGCCGGCGTCTCCCTTGCCTGTGATGCTTCCCCTGACTCTTCCCCCTGTGCCTCCATTGTCCCCAGTGGACAAGGCAGTGCCTGACACGGGTCAGCAGGATCCTGACCTGTCAGATGACCCTCAAGGCGATCAGGACAACGAGGACCTTCCCCGCTCTATCAGAGCCTTTCATGACCGGGTACTGGACAGTTTTAGATGTTCCGGTGCCCGAGGCACCCGCTCCGCAGGAGGGCGTGCTTTCTCTGGCATTCACCCTGTCTCCCTTGGAGCGTACCGGCCTGTTCCTGCAGAAGGACATTCTGGCCGAGGTCCGAAGAGTCTGGGAAAAGCCACACTCAGGACTTTTTGTCAATAAGAAGATTGACGCGAGGTACAGGCTGCATTCTTCGGAAGAGGTGGCCCTGTCGTCTTGTCCGCTTCCCTCCTCCACAGTGGTGGCTGTGGCTACGTTGCAATCCAGACCTGCAGCATCCTCTTCCACGATGGCTACTCAGGGATTGGGGAAAGGAGGACAAGCTCCTGGACTCCCTAGGGAGGAAAATCTTTGCCAGCTCAGGCAGGCCAACGCTGAATTGATTGTAGACACCTCGGCTCTGGGCATGATGCTTGAGGTTGATACCTCACGGCAGGCGTGGCTGCATGCCACTATATTTTCTAAGGGAGTGCAATACAAGGTGTTGGACCTTCCATTCGATGGTCAGGAGCTTTTTAATTCTACTACTGATGTAGAACTCAACAAGACCAAGGATAGCACTCAGACGGCTAAATCATTGTCTGTTCTGGTCAAAGCGCCTTTCAAATCCCAGAGACCGTTGTCGCAAAGTTGACCCTCCTCTGGTTTTAGGGGCTTCCTCGACCGCAAATCTCGCAGAGTGGATACTCCTGTGGGGAATAACCGCCGTTGATAATAACGCACACTTTTTCTTCCGCTCCTCAGCCTCCTCATCTGGTTCAGGTAGCACCGCCACCGATAAACCTGCCAAAGTAGGGTTTTCAGCGCTTGCACGAGACCCGGGTGGGAGGACGCATTGCGTCTCATTGGGAGGCGTGGCAGACCATCACAGAAGACCGATGGATCTTGCCGATCGCTCGAGCGGGCTTCCGCTCACCTTTACCCCCTACCCCACCCATCAACCCTCCTTTTCAGCTGTCGTGCTCACCCTCCCTCAAGGCCGAAGTTCAGAGACTTCTGGACCTCAGAGCTGTGGAACCCGTTCCCCTTGGGGAGTGAGGGGAGGGCTTCTACTCCCGGCTGTTTACGGTGCTCAAATCCAACCAGGCTGGCCTGCGCACCATTCTAGACCTTTCCCAGTTCAATCTTTTCCTACCCCAAGAGAAATTCAAGATGATCACGCCCAGCTAGATACGCTCCTCCTTACAGATGGGCGATTGGCTCAGCGTTGTGGATCTTCAGGACGCGTACATTCATATCCTGATTTGGAACCCACACGGAGATATCTCTGCTTCTCTTTGGGAGAGGAGCACTTCCAGTTTTGAGTGCTTCCTTTTGGCCTCAGCTCGGCGCTGCGTGTCTTTACGAAGATGTCGGTGATTGCGACCTATCTTCGTCTCCAGGGTATCCAGCGCCTTAAAACACTTGTGTATAGGCGCGTTACAAATGCCATATCATATCATATCATGTGTCTCCGTATTTGGACGACTGGCTCTTACGCAGCCCTTGTCCGCTAGCAGCAGCGGGCAATCTCCAGTCTCTCCTTCAGCTCCTGTTCCATCTTGGGCTGTCGGTGAACTGGCGGAAATCTTCCATGACGGTCTCGCAGGACCTGATTTTCCTGGGTTTTCGCTGGAACACGATCGATTGCAGAGTGTACCTGACCGGGGACAGAATGGCGGATCTGTTAGCCACGTGTCAGATGTTTGCGCAGTCGGAGAGCATGTCGGCCTGGTGGTTCCAGAGGCTTCTGGGCCTCATGGCCTCGTGCGTGCTGGCTATTCCTCTTCCTCTTCCTCTTGCTCGTCTCAAGATGAGACGGACCCAGATGGCTCTTCGGAGTTCATGGCGTCAGGCAGTAGATCCGAGATTCCATGCGGATAATGATTCCGGATTCCACGAGAGTGGACCTGGATTGGTGGTCATCTCTCAGCAATCTGTCTGGGGGCGCGGGGTTTCAGGACCCGGTCCCCATGGTGACGATCACAACAGAATCCTCCCTTCTAGGGTGGGGTGCGACGTTAGATCTTCTTCAGGTTTCGGACCTCTGGTCGCCTCAGGACAAGCTCCTGCACATAAATCATTTGGAGCTTCTGGCGATCTACCTAGCGCTCAGGGCGTTCTGACCGCTCATAGTCAACAAGGTGGTCCGCATAAGAACGGACAATGTGGTGTCAATGTATTACATCAACAAACAATGGGGAACAAAGTCTCCCCCACCCCTTGTGGACCTGTCCATCCAGATTTGGGAGTGGGCTGTGCTTCATGGTGTCTGGCTGCTTGCAGTGCACATCCCGTGTCAGCTGAATGTCACAGCGGATGCCCTCAGCCGGCGGACAGTGGTCAGCTACAAGTGGGAATTGAAGATGGAGGTCATCTCATGGATTTTCTCGCGCTGGGGCACACCGAAGGTGAACCTCTTCGCTACGGCGGCGAACAAGAAGCTTCCTCAGTATGCCTCCAGAAAGGGGCTGGGAGCCTCCTCTCTTGGGGATGCTCTCGAGATTCCATGGCACAACATGAAAGCTTACGCCTTCCCGCCTCTGCCTCTAGTTCACCGTGCAATTTGGAAGTTGAAGAACTCGGCAAACTGTTCCCTTCTACTCATAGCCCCGTGGTGGCCGGCCAGGTTTTGGTTCTCAGAACTTCAACACCTGTCGGTGTATCCGCCGATCAGGTTACCAGTAACTCCCGATCTTCTTCACCAAGGGGAACAACAGATGTGGCACCCCTCCCCACAATCGCTCAGCTTGGCGGCATGGTCCCTGTGTTCAAGTCTTTAGAGCATCTGAGTTTGTCTGCGGATAACATGCGCATTATACAGGCAGCCAGGAAAACCTCGACCAGATCTCAATACAAGAGTAAATGGCTCAGGTTCTATCATTGGTGTTTGGAGAAGAAGTTGGATCTGAGGGTGGCCACGATTGACACAGTGTTGTCCTTCGTGTCCTCCCTAGCAGAGTCAGGGGTTCATGTCCTGTCATGCAGGACTTATCTCAGCGGTTTCCGCTTATCTTTCTACAGACCTGTGTTCTTATTCTCTAACCCAGTGGTGAAGAGGCATTTTGCTGGCTTGACATGCCTCTACCCTCTGGTTCGTAATCCGCACCCGCCATGGGACCTAAATGTAGTCCTGACGGCACTGTGCCACAAACCCTTTGAACCAATGGTTACGGTGGACCTCAAGTACTTGTCTTGGAAAATGTCCTTTCTGGTCGCAGTTACGTCAGCAAGGAGAGTGAGTGAGTGAGCTCCAGGCATTGTCGGCGTCGCATCCTTTCTTGGTCTTTCACAAGGACAAGGCAGTCCTTCGGACAAACCCGGCTTTTCTACCGAAGGTGGTGACCGAATTCCATCTGAATCAGTCGATCTCCCTTCCGGTCTTTTTTCCGAACCCTGCCTCAGGGGCTGAAAGGGTTCTACACTGTCTTGATGTCCGAAGAGCTCTTAAGTTCTACCTGGACAGGACTTCCGAACTTAGGAGTTATCAACTTTTTGTGACCTTTGGTAACCCTCGGGGCAAGCCGGTGTCTAAGGCAACTATTTCTAGGTGGATTGCCGCCTGTATCACAGAGTCTTTCACCGTCCAAGGGCTGAAACGTACTAAGGGTATCCATGCACACCTGGTGCGGGGCAAGGCAGCCGCGGTTGCTTTTCAGAAATATGTCCCCTAGGAGTGCATCGCTAGGGCAGCTACTTGGGCCTCCCCATCTGCTTTCTGTAAGCATTACTGTCACAACATGAGCTCAAGAGCTGACGCTCAGTTTGGTCAGGCTGTGCTGAAGAACCTGTTTCAGTAAGGGGTATTTCCATCCACCCGTAGTTCCTGTAAGGAGTGCTTGGGAATCTCCCACAAGTATGGAGGAAAGGGGACGGGACGTAGGAGTATTACCAGGTTACTCACCGTAGTGACCACCTTACTCCTAGTCCATAGTCCCCTTTCCTCCATACGCCTGCCCGCCGTCCCCTCTAATAAGGTTCCTCTGTTATTGCTAATGGGTCTTTGACCTGGAGATAGAAAAGGACTGATGGGCGATGCGTGGGGCGTAGCCAAGGTGGGTGGTGTTACGGCCGCGTGCCGGGCCCCACGCAGGAAAGAGAGGAGGAACACATTTTTGAAAAAAAATTTGGATGCTTTTTACAAAGTGCTCCGGTCCCGTCCCACAGGACGGAGAGATGTCCCACAAGTATGGAGTAAAGGGGACTATGGACTAGGAGTAAGGTGGTCACTACGGTGAGTAACCTGGTAAATATGTAACTAGAATAAAGCGTACCTGAGGAACCGTGCTGATTTGTCGTAGGAATTTGCTTTCTCCAGCATGGGGTCTGGCATGGATTCACATGCTCATGAATATTCCCCGTCGTCAGGCTGGGAATCCTCGGTAAAGAAAAAACCAGTATCAGTTTCGTTTCTGATCTGTCTTTCGTAGTAATAACCAATCACTGGTCTCTGCGTCATACTGAACACAGCCAATGACTGCCCTCTACCTAAGCACCGCCTCTGGCAGCCATCTTCAGATTTTTACCGCACGTTCATGTGTTGGGATCCTCGTGCTATTGCTCTCGAGCGTTAAAGCTATTTTTTCACGTTTTTTCTCAAAAACTTTGTTTTTTCGGTCAAAAGAGCCTCAAGCTCCACCGACTCTCCATCCGATCAACGGGGACCCGTTTCGGATTCGTCTGCGCCCCTCAAGGGTGAAGATTTCGTCGAGCTACGCTTTTGGAGGACTCCAGAAGTTTCTCAGGCCCGGCCATGGCCCAGGAGAAGGGAAGCTCGACGCCCGGAAAGCTGTTCAGGGTCTGCCCTGGATGCCAGCTGCAGAACGTCTTCAAGGAGGATGAACACTCTTTTTGTCTTTACTGCCTACATGAGGACAAGACGCACGTGGAGAAGAACTGTGCGTTTTGCGGCAACATGTCGGAGCGGACCATGAAGGACCGCCATCAACGTCTCACCAACTGGCTAGAAGGGAAGAGCCCGTCCGGCGAGAAGAAGAGGAAGAAATCCGAGCGGTCTTCTAAGACCTTTGAGGACGCCCCGGCGACGGGGGTCCAACATAAGGCCAAGCTCCGCGAGTCCGCTGGCACCGGGAGCGCCGAACGGTCGGGCTCTACGGGCGCCAGGCAGGGCGCACCCTCCCCGGCACCATCAACCACGAGCCAACGCTCTGGGTCGGGTAGGAGGAAGGCCGAGCACCCGGCGAAGCTCCTGGAGAGGCCCCGGTCGAGCTCGAAGGCGGAGGGGGAGCGAGGCAGTGTCCCCCCCTCAAGGATAAGGCGGTGAGCGCACCTAAGGTGGTGAAGGCCTTAATCCATCCGGCCAAGCCCTCTATCGAAACTGTCGCGGCGGCCCTGGCTCAGCCTGTGGAGGCTACACCAGTGGTGGCGACCTCGGGGCTCAGAGTCTCCCTGCCACCTCAGAGGGAGTCCTCTTTTGTGCCCATCGATAGGACCCCCGTGAAATCCCCCGTGGGGAAGAAAAAGGGGGGGCAGGGCGTCGTCGTAGATTCGGCCTCAACCTCGGAGGAGGAGCTGGTCGAGGTCTTAAGCCACGGCCTCGGCGTGGTAGAAGACCGGCCCGTCGGGATGGATCCCGACGCAGGTGACGACGACATCGTCGAGGGTACTGACGGGGCCCCTGATCGCCCGTCGGATTCCCCTCTGCCAGCGCCGCGAGACAACTCGGCGGCCATTTTGTTGGCTATACAGTCCTTGTGCTCTGAGATAAGGACGAGACTACCGTTGCCGACGGAACCTCTCCCGTCGGGGGACCCAGAACCGGGACCTTCTGGTGTTCCCCCTACCAAGAAAACAAGGATCCACCCTCCACCTCATTTTCAGCCGTCGCGCCCCTTCCAGCCCTCCTCCCCGTCCACCCGAGGGGATGATACGGGGACTGACACGGCAGCGACGGGTACAGACGACGAGGTATACGACGAGGATGTACCGTCGTCGCCTCCCACCAGGGCTTCTCCGCCCGACGAGATTGGATCGTTCCACTCAATGATCGCCAGGGCATCCAAGCTTTTCCAACTCTGCCCTGAGGAGAAGAAGAAGGAAGGTTTCCTTTATCAGCGGCGCGAGGCCAAGAGGAAGACGGTCCTCGCGGTGCCTCTATTGGACGACATTTGGGATGAGGGCCTCACCCTCCTCAAGAACCCGTCCACGACGCCAGCTAGAAGAGACCGGTACGAGAAAAAGTACCGGGTCCCGGACACGGCCCCCCTGTGCCTCCGGGCGCAGCCTACCCCGGACTCCGTCGTCTCCGCGGCGGCCAGGAAAAAAGCGGGGGGGGGTGCGGCCTCCACATCGACTTCCCCACCGGACGGCGAGGGAAAGAAGTTGGACGCTATGGGACGCAGAGTCATCTCGTCTGCAGCGACGACGATTAAAGCTGCCAACGCCTTGGCTATCGTGGCCCGATACGACAGGGAGCTCTGGTACAAACTGGCTCCCCTGCTGGACTTCTTGGCGGACGACAAGAGGGCAGAGGCCCTGGAGATCCTGCAGGAAGGTGAGGTGGCTTCGGACCACGCCATTACCGTTGCGACGGACATCGCCGACACTGGGTTCCGCCAGTTGGGCAACGGCGTTTGCCTTAGGCGGCGTGGATGGCTCAAGGCTACGGACTTCCGTCAAGACGTTCAGACCGGAGTCCTGGACATGCCCTTCGATGGGAACAACCTGTTTGGGAAAACGGTGGACGATTCCCTTCAGGCCATTAAAGCGGACACCGAGACGGCCCGGGCCCTTGGAGTTCTGCAACAACGACGGACGCCCTTTCGGCGCAGCGGAGGCAAGGGCGCCTCCAAAGGTTCCGGCGGCGGTTTCTCCTCCTACCGTCAAGCGGCCCGCTCGTCATCTCAGGAGGCCTACAGAGGACGAGGCAAGCCTGGCGGACCCCGCCGTCGTTGCCAAGGACAAGGCGCTAAAGCCTCGTCGAAGCAGGATTGAACTGGCCGGGGGGTCGGGCCCCCAGCGAAGCACCCCGGTGGGAGGCCGGCTGGCGAGCTTCGTCAGCGTGTGGGAGTCCATCTCCACCGACCGTTGGGTGCTGGACGCCTTGGCCCGGGGCCACGCGCTCGAGTTTCAAAGAAAGTGTCCGCGCGTCCCCCCCGTGGCCAGGAAAGAACTTCACGTCCCTCAACTTCTCCTGGAGGTGAAGGCGATGATCAAGAAGGGCGCCATCGAACTCGTCCCAAAGAGGCTGCGGGGCTCCGGAGTCTACTCGAGATACTTCCTCGTGAAGAAGAAGACGGGGGGATGGCGCCCCATCCTGGACCTGCGACGTCTGAACAAGTTCATCAAGGCGCAAAAGTTCCGGATGGTCACCCTCCAGCACGTCCTGGGTCAGCTGGAGGAAGGAGACTTCCTGTCGTCGTTGGATTTGGAGGATGCCTACTTCCATATTCCCATCTTGAAGGGGCACCGAAAATTCCTCAGGTTTGTGGTCCAAGGGCGGCATTACCAGTTCAAAGCCCTCCCCTTCGGTCTACGGTCGGCACCCAGGGTGTTCACCAAGTGCCTCGCACCGGTGGCGGCTCAGCTGCGCCGCAAAGGGATCCACGTCTACCCCTACCTGGACGACTGGCTCATCCGAGCCAAGACAAGGGAGCTCGCTGTGGTCCACACGGCAAGGACCGTCCAACTTCTCACGGACCTGGGATTCTCCGTGAACTACGCCAAATCCCACCTGGTACCCGCGCAAGACACTCTGTTTCTGGGAGCGAGGCTCAACACAGTGTCCCTTCGGGCCTCCCCGTCGGAGGAGAGGACCAGGACCATCCTGGGCAAGGTGCAGCGGATGTTGGTGGCCGACGCGGCCAAGGTGAGGTCCATCAAGTCCCCCCTCGGAATGATGTCTTCCTGCATCTACCTCATTCCCATGTGCAGGCTCCGGATGCGCCCGTTGCAGGAGTTCCTGGACGCGCGCTGGATCCAAACGACGGGCAACTTCGAGGAAAGGATCACACTCGACGAGAGTTTCCGACGAGCGATCCGGTGGTGGGGCACCCGCGCGCATCTGACGGCGGGCATGGACTTCCAGACCCCAGCCCACCAGGAGACAGTGACCACGGATGCCTCCCTGGAAGGGTGGGGAGCGCACACCGAAAATCTGCACGCAAGGGGCCTTTGGCTCCCGAAGGAGAAATCCTTACATATCAACGTCCTGGAGCTCGGTGCAGTGTTTTGGGCCCTCAGGTCCTTCCTTCCGTCCCTCAAGGGCAAGGTGGCGAGGATCTTCACCGACAACACCACCACCATGTTTTACATCAGAAAACAGGGCGGAACCAGGTCCCCAGCACTGTCCAAGGAGGCGCAGGACCTGTGGCATTGGGCAGTCGCCCAAGGGATGTTTCTGGTGCCGTTTCATCTGGCAGGGATAAAAAACACCATCGCCGACTCACTCAGCAGGGAGCTGCGCTCGTGCCACAAGTGGGAACTACGGCAGGATCTAGTGGATCGCCTCTTCCGACGGTGGGGCACACCCCAGATCGACCTGTTCGCGACGGCGACGAACTCCAAGTGCCGGAGGTTCGCCAGCAGGTTTCCCCAGGCGAGGAGCATGGGCGATGCTTTCTCGTTCCCCTGGGAGGGCCTGTTCCTCTACGCGTTCCCTCCTTTGCCACTGCTAATCCGGCTCATCAAACAGCTCAAGAGGTCACGGTGCAGGATGATCCTCGTCGCACCTGCGTGGCCGAGGCAGATATGGTTCCCGGACCTTCTGGACTTGTCAGCGTCCCCGCCAATCAAGCTGCCGGTGGACGCGGATCTGCTCTCCAGGGAAGGAGGCGCCATCCTCCACCACGACCCGAAATCGCTGAACTTGCAGGCCTGGCTCCTGCAGCGCTAGAGTTCGGAGGATACGACATACCGGCCGACTGCAGAGAGGTTCTTGCAAAGGCCAGGGCGTCCTCGACTCTTAAATGCTACGGACACAAATGGAAGAGGTTCTCTGTCTGGTGCCACGCACAGAAGATTAACCCTCTACGGATTACGGCTCCCCAAGTTCTGCCGTACCTGCTGACGCTGGCCAAAGCTGGACTGGCACACGCGTCCATCAAGATTCATCTTGCTGCGATCTCCAGATACACCAGAACCACGGGACGGACGTCCTTGTGGTCTCATCGTCTGGTGAAAGAGTTCATGAAGGGACTGTTCAGATCGTTCCCGCCGGTGAAGGCTCCGGCCCCGGCGTGGGAGCTCAACGTGGTGCTGACCAAGCTCATGGGACCTCCGTTCGAGCCTCTGCACTCGGCCCCGTTGAAGTTTCTGTCGTGGAAAACAGCGTTTCTTGTGGCCATCACCTCCGCACGACGGGTGGGAGAGATCCAGGCCCTTTCCTGCAAGGCCCCGTACTTGACTTTTCACGACACGAGGGTAGTGCTCAGGACGCACCCCTCCTTCATGCCCAAGGTACCGTCGGACTTCCATCTCAACGAACCCCTGGTGTTGCCTGTGTTCTTCCCGTCGCCTTCGTCGCCGGCTGAGAGGACTTTGCACTCGCTGGATGTGGCTAGAGCGCTGAAGTTCTACATGGACCGCACGAAGTGTTTTCGGAAGACGTCACAACTCTTTGTGAACTTTGGACCTGTCAATCAGGGGAAGGCTCTCTCGAAGGCTTCCATTTCCAGATGGCTGTCCGGCTGTATCATGTACTGTCATCGGTTGGTAAACCGACCGCTGCCCGGCCGTCCGAGAGCCCATTCCACCAGAGCGATCGCAGCTACCACGGCGTTCCTTTCTGGTGTGCCCCTGCTGGACATATGCAGGGCTGCTACGTGGAGGTCGACGCACACCTTCACAAAGTTCTACTGCGTCGATCGGGATTCAAGGGAGGAGTCCGGGGTCAGCCAAGCATTGCTGCGCAACCTGTTCGCCTGAGGTGAGCCTGGTGAGGAGGTAAGATGCTTAATGTTGAGTTTGATGCAATGCTTAATGTTGAGCCTTTGCCACCTCCCGTGGTTGTGCATGTGTGTACTGCTATGTATTCTTTATTCATGAGCATGTGAATCCATGCCATACCCCATGCTGGAGAAGGAACAAGTTACTTACCTGTAACTGTTGTTCTCCAGCATGGGTCTGGCATGGATTCACATGCGAACCCTCCCGCCTACCCCTCTGCGGCTCTTCACTTGGTCATACTGCCACTTCACGTGCTTCCAAATCTGAAAATGGCTGCCAGAGGCGGTGCTTAGGTAGAGGGCAGTCATTGGCTGTGGTCAGTATGACGCAGAGACCAGTGATTGGTTATTACTACGAAAGACAGATCAGAAACGAAACTGATACTGGTTTTTTCTTTACCGAGGATTCCCAGCCTGACGACGGGGAATATTCATGAGCATGTGAATCCATGCCAGACCCATGCTGGAGAACAACAGTTACAGGGAAGTAACTTGTTCCTTACCACAATAGACATGCATGTTATCTCTGCATTTGAATATAAGCATTAGATTTTCGAGCATAAAGAAGCTGCACAGGAAGCAATGTTACATTGTTCCCCATGTTATGCCAAACTTACAAAAATGGGGGGTGTTTGGGAACAGCAGAGCTTGCTTAGAGGTGAGGTTGAGCGCTTGCTGCAGCGATGTGCGTGGGATCTGCAGGTCGCAAGTTTCAGATCCTGATGCGGACAACTGAGCCTTCCAATTTTCTGAGGCTCATAAATGAGTACCGACTACAGTTGGGATGATAATTGTAGGTGATAATGTGCCATGTACAACTCCTTTGCACAAGTATATAAGTGAAAGGATTAGCACGGACTAAAACAGTAATGCCCCTATGCACTAAAAGTGATTTGCATCTTAGCATTGACTAAAACAGTAATACTCCTGTGCACTGAAAGGGACTGTTAAAACAAGCATTGGCAAAGCCAACAGTTTTGGCTTTTTATGCACAGCCTTTAAATGGCTAGGTACTCGCAATGCAATTTTCATATGTTTATATTTCAAACGGAACAATTCTATAAATATATTGACACATTTCTATTAGTAAACCACTATTATACTTGGCCCAACTATTCGGTATTCGACCGAATAGTAAATGTACTATTCGGTACACCCCTAGTTTGCCGTGTGCAGCATCGGTTGGTCCCTAATATACTCATTGGCTTCCCCATTGAACTTCCATGGACCTCTCAAGGCTGCTATGTAGTTGGCCACTGATTCTACTTTTTTACATCCTGCTGAAGAAGTAACCTCTTTCTAGGACTACATTCATCTTATTACCAAAATGTTTCTCTAGCTTTTGCAATAGTCTCTTCATATTTCTTGGGTGAGGATGTGGCAGTAGATTCTCCAGACCCATCTTGGACAGCACTATCTGGTAGGGTGCGGAGGTTAATCAGTTCCCTCTCCCTGTCCCCCTTTGAAAAATTCAGCAAAGAGTTTCTTCCTGCAAGTTGTCATTACATTGTTCACCTCCAATTGCCTTCAGTTACACGTCGAATGAGTCTGTCCATGGTTCCCACGGTATGGGAGGATCTCCAGGTGAGGCAAGAAACTGGCATGCAGCTGGTGTGTCTTGCATGATGGCACAGGTTCAGAACGCTTTGCTCCTTTTTTTTTTTGTTATTTTATTTAATCTTCTGCTGCTCCTTCACTCTGTAGGCTTCAAAATGTCACTACCTTTTATTTTATTATTTTGTTACATTTTGTTCTGCATGTTTCAAATTGTCGCTAGACTGGTTATTTGTAGGTTCTCCACAGTGGCACCGGCAGTCTGTTGGTGCTAACAGAGGACTATAGTGTTCTGCTTCACTAGCTTCCTTTCTTTTCTTCACGTCAGAGTGTGCACACTTCTCAGTGACTTGACGCCGCAATGCCAGTTCCAGCGTATGGCTCCGGTGTGGCATGAGGCACGGCATAGGGTCCTTTTCTCTGTGTAAACTGCAGAGCGCATGCAGAGATGCAGGCCAGCACAGGGATGTGGCCAATGGACGGCACTCGAGGCAGGCCCCAATTCCGCACCAGTGGGGGCTTTGCCGTTACAGGCACTGGCAGCGAGCAGCGCCGTTCATTTCAGCAAGAGCATTGCAGCTGCCCTCCCACCCACTGCACCTCACCTTACCCTTTCAGGGAGTTGTGCTCTGTCCGGCTGTCGAGGCTGCAATGTTGTGCAACTTTTGGCGTCCCATGGCTGTCGCCAGTTATGTTGTAACTGGTGAAAACGATACACACACACTGCGTTGTATGTAGTAAGAGTGCCCTTTATTAGGGACCTCAGCAAGCCACTGCAAAGCCAATAGCTCTAATAAACATAGACTCGAAAATCTATACAAAAGTACTGCCCAACAGATTCGACACTCTTCTCCATGCACTGATTGGCATGTAACCAATCAGGGGTTTGTGAGGAACAGCCAAACATTTTTTGACGCCATCAGAAGGGTGGCCCATCTTACTGAGAAAGCTGAGAAGACCGATATTCCAGTAATCCTTCTCTCCTTAGATGCTGTAAAGAACTCATGGTGGTAACAGTAAAGAGTAAAGACAGACACAAGTGATCACAGGTCAAGGGTGAGATAAATGCTTAATCTAAACCTAAACGGAAGATGGGAGCAAGCTACAACCATCAAAAAATATGGCAGTCCTAGTGGTGTCTTGTCAAATAAAAAGGGCCTATACTAAAAAAAAAAAAAAAAATTAAAAAAACTATTCCCAGTGCTTACCACTATGTTTACAAAAAGAGTGTGATAATGTTCACCAGAAAAGAAAGAAGTGTTCACAAAATAAGTCAGGATGGTATGACTGGGTGTCCCTTCTCCACGATTTTAGCACGGGACAAGGCAGGACTTCTGAGCACAGCACCCTCCTGGGCCTCGCTAGTACGTGGTTACGGTTACATTCAACGATACCAGGACCTTCAGTGGCCAAGACTCTTTTCTACAAAGTCTCTTGCCTTAAAGGCCTGCTGCGCAAAAACAACAAAGTTCCTTAGGTAATCTTGTACCGTGGGTGATTGTTCTTCACCCCTTGGATCTGCCTCTGCTGGGCTCGGATCCTTCTTGCAACTTGGGCCTCCCTCTGTCTGGTTCACTAAGACCTTTCACTCTTTATATCAACACAATGTTCTCGGGTTTGTCAGACTTCACTCTGATTCACCGGCATCCCTGCGCCGGGTTCACAATTGCCAATTTCACAGTTCACTTTAGTTTCAACACAATGCGGGATTCACTCTTCTTAGCTTTCCCTTTGGCATCCCTTTGTCGTGTTCACATAGCCATCTTTAACACAGTTCATGCTTTTACTCGCATGCTTCTCAGAATGCTGGTATTCCCTTCCCCTAGCTTTCTTTCGGCAACGGGTCAGAGATTTTCGATTGTACAAGGGATTTGACGTGACCCTTGTAGGACCACTCTGACACCTCATGCCACACTCTGCCAGCGCCATCTGGTATTTTCAGTTTCAAAACAAGCCCCGGTCTCAGTCTTTCGAATGAGCACCCACGTGGTGCCGGACCCTCTCCACCTGGACCTTAACCAGGCTTTCTTTAAAGTTCACAAACAAACATGTTCTTTGTTCATCAACGCCTTGCGTTCAAAAATGTTGCTACTTGCAACCTTTTGGCTCAACAGAGTCTGGGTTGCGATCAGCATTCTCCGACTCACCTGCTTTGCTGAACCCATTGGCTTCTCTGATCTCTGGAGTCAAGGATAGTGCCACGGTAGCCAGCTTGCCGCCCTGCCTACACTATCAATGTGGGAGGTCCCTGTGCACCATTGACATCTGGGCAGTTCTGTAGAGTGAAAAGAGTGAACGCCAGATTGGTGTAGGGGTGCGGGGAGAGGCAGTTGAGTAGACACTTGAGAATAATCAATATGTTCCAAATGTTTGGCAAAAAAAGGTGGAAGTAATATAGGACTATCGTTAGTAGGAGGAGAAGGACCCAGAAAAGGTTTGTAAAGAATATGAATGAGAAGGGAAATGTGGAGTACTAAAGAGATGGATTAAAGAGAGGCGCCAAGTAAGGAAAAAAAGGATAGACTGTGGAGATGAGAGTACCGGATCAGAAGAGGCAGCAGGTCTGTCAGCTTTGGAGAGAAAAGAAATGCCTGTGCCGCAAAGATGAAGAAAAGGGGAAATGAGAGAGGGAGAGTAAAGGGGTGGAGGGGGAGAGAGAGATGACATAGAAGAAGCAGCAGTACATGAATAGAGGAGATGAACTTTTGGGGAGAAGAAGCAATCAAGATAAAGAAGGGTCGGGGTGGATGGGAAAAGGACAAAATACATTTCAATGTTTGAAAAAGACGAGGATGAGAAGAAAAGGAGTCGACCAGGTAAGTAATGTTTAGTAAGATGTAAAGCAGAGTCAAAATCTGCATGGAGAGAGGGCAAATTAACCAGATCAAGAGGTGATTGGAATTTCCTCCATCAGCGTTGAGTGCAACGTTAGGATGCAATGCGAAGGGCAGGGGAAACCCGCGGTTCGGGTGCCTTGTGATGGAGAGAACGATGGAGAAAATCAATAGTAATCATTTCATGCTTTATTTTGGCAAACACGTCATAAAAGCCAACATCCATTTTATGCGCTATATTAAAAAAGTAAAACAATCCATTAACAATGCACAAGGATAAATCGGGCTCACAGAACAATAAAAGGAAAAAATAAAAGATAATCTTCATAACCTAGAAAGAAGTAGAGATCAGTCATTAATACATCATGGTAACATTGTCAATTGTGGTGAAGGTTTCATAAAGTAAGACGCATACAACCAACTTAAAGTTCAAACAAAAGATATTTATTAACTTAAATGTCAGGATTGTAGAAGGCCCAACTTCCCCTAGGATTTCCCTACCTGAATGAAACTAAGGGAAGTCTGGGTCAGAGTTCACCATAAAGTCTGTGTCCAAAACATATGCTTGCCCTCACAACTAAAGCTAAACTGTGTGTAGGGTTGTCAATAATCAAAGAAACAGAGTTCTGACCTTCTACCAGCTCTTGGCTTCCTTTTCAGCTCCCCTTCCCCAAGCTCAAGAATGTTCCACAAATGTCTCAGAATGACCTTTTCTCATGTTCCAGTTAATAGTTCCACACAATCCTCTGGGTGCCCTTCTCCAGGTTCAAAGCAACAGTTCAAAAGAAAAGGGTCTTGAATGTTCGTTTTCAAGACCATACTTGCCGTTCCTCATGTCTCAGGTTTCCCTTCCCCAAGACTTTAGCTCAGCCGCTTGTACTTGTTTCAGTCTTTCAAAAAGTTCTAACACAATTGAATGTCAGCCTGACCCTCTTTTTGAATTTCTTCACCAGCTCAGTTGCACTGCTTCTCCTTGGTTTATTTCACAATTTCTTTGTATCTCACTGTTCAGCGCTCACTGGTCTAGGTGCAGTTGTCAGACCACACTGTCCACCCATCTCAGGTCGCGCAACCAGGATCCCTAGGCTTCTCAGGCGACACACGTTCTTCTAAACATGTCCCTGTGTACAGAGTCCTGTTCCTTTTGGTTTGTTTTTATTGGCCTCTTGGCTTTATATGCAGTATTTATACTTCTCTGGCCTCGCCTGCTTAGACTCTTGGCTCTGCCATAGCGTGTCGTATATCTTTTTCCAGTCTTTGGCCTTGCTGCACTGCATTTACTCGTAAAGTTAACTTTGTGGTTATCTTGCTCATTTCCCACCTTTCTAGGGCACTCTTTCACACTTCCGCTCTTATCCACAATGTTTTCCTATGGGCACTTTCTCTATGGGCAAAGTATATAACAGAACAGCCAAAAACGTTTACTGAATTCCGTATTCAATATACTGAATTGCAAGGTTTCATTCAGTTCGGTTTGTAACAGATATTTAATATACTCATTTCAAGTTTCCTTTCAGTTCTTTATTCAATATGCATTTGATGTGCTTCATTTCAAGTTTCCCTTCAGTTTGGTAATTAATTACCCAACTTGTAACCTGCTATGAACGACCTGGTTTTTGAGTGCCTCTCCACGACACACACTGGTCCTCTGAATTGTTCTTTGGCTGCTCCAGCTACTTTTTACCTGCTTTGTATTTCAGCGGGCCAGCTCTGGCGGGTCCCGCCTGTGCACTGGGACCGGTCTTGTCCATGCTGGCTGTCCTGCACTTCCACAGCTTTGGCTGCTGATTCCTCGACAGAGGCTCCCTCTCCTTTGAAAGCCCAATGGCCCAACGTGCCTTGGACTTTACAGGCTGTCTGGGCTGCTGGCCGGCGTCTTGTCTCTTCCACAGGGCCCACCATGGCTGCCTCCGAAAACTGGTCCCCTGCTGGTCTCCTCACCACAGGCCTCCCCTCAATAGGTTGCAGGTGTGGACCCTTAATTAAGTTTGCCTGACCATGATAAAGGGGACATTCCTGACTAGCACCATACCCTGCAGGCATCTTCATCGTCCCAGTACCAGAGTGGTAAAATTAAGGTGTAGTGTTCGTTACGCTGTCTCCTCTTTCCTGTCCCAGTACTTTCAAATGTTAAGTGTAGAGAAATGTCTTGTGGTAGCCCATAAAGGTCAGGGAAGGGTTAGGTTGGCCATCTATAGGGCTATCATTTCTCACCAATGGGCACCCTCTTCTCTCTCACCCTCCTTCTGTGTCTGAGATTTATAATTCTTCCTGATGTTACCCTGATCTGAGGAAACGGGTTAACATCCCACAAAGTTTTGGGATTATGGGTTCATTATGGAATGGGAAGGGGGTGGGGGGTGAAGTACCATGTCTCCCTCATGGACGTCCTCTCCCCGATTACCAAGGACCCTCCTCCCAGGTGACCCTCCCTCGCTTCTCTACCCCCAGGGTCGGGATCCAAAAGCAATGGCCTTTCCCTGGCCACCTGAGAAGGGATCCAAGGGGAATAGATGTGAGGACGCCTTCAGGATTCTCACATAATGCATTTATCCCTTACTCCTATGTCCCATCCCTTTCCTCCATACTGTATGGGCGTCCCTCGCTAGGGACAGGAAACGGAACCCTTTTAACCAGAAACAATTGTCTTCCCCTTTAAATTTAGATGCATGCTGGAGCGTGGCCCACCTCACTCCGCCCTCCGGCGCCACTAGCTAGTCCTCTTTTCCGTGTCAACGGGAGCAGACCGCTTTCACTAGCGCTCCTGGGTTAGGCCTCCGGCCTTGTAATTCCACGCGCTCTTCCCTGGGATATTTTATCTTCCCTTTTTTCTACATACCAATTATCAGAGCAATACTGTCCTCTGGTGCCACGCTCCTCCCCGGCGCATGTCTACGATGGCGGGTTTCAGCAGGTTCCTTCCCCATGTCGGATCCTCACGTGCTCTGCCTCCAGTGCCTTGGCCCCGACCATGGCTGGGACAGCTGTTCTACGTGTGACGTACTTAGACCGCACTCGCTGAAGAATTGTTTAGCCTGGTGGAGGGAGCTGTTCGAAAGATCACGACCAGACGACATCAAGTCATATGTGAGGAGGAAGACCAGGTCTAAGGTAGGTGCCCTGTTCTCTGCACCCCGCGAGGGTGACTCCTTCCCTGGGCAGCATCCAAATAGGAGTGGCCTTCCAGGTCCTAAGATGAGCAAGGGGACCGAGGCTCCAAGAGCTACTGACCACCAAACCGAGGGGTCCCAGGATCCTCCTGCTCCCACCACTGAGGGGCTACAAGGCTACACTAAAGGGGAATATCCATGAGGGGCTAAGCTCTAACACCGGGCCTGCTCCCGAAGGGGCGCCTATTCGCAGCAGACGCACTACTGGCAATGTGGCAGAAGCCACACCACCTCCAAGGTCTCTGAGGTGCAGGGAAGGTCCAGGCCTTCACTTTTTAGCATGCAGGCGGAGACTGGGCCCAGCTCATCAAGCCCCACACAGCAGGCACGTGGCGTGTGGCCAGACAAGATGGCAGTGCATCCGGAGCCTCCCCACTCTGGCGTGCAGGCTTGGGAACTTGCGTTGAGATGGACCTGGACAGCACAACTTACCTGGTCCATGTCATACCGAACCACATCAGCACAGAGGCGGTACAGAGACCCCAGCTTAGTGCAACAAGGAACGGCAAGAACACAGCAGGCACAGGAAAAGTTCCTCAGATGGGCACCATCGTCAGGGGGGTAATCCGGGACATGCTTCCTCTGTTACCATCTCAAGCTCCGACCATGGTCCAGACCTCGGTTTCAGTTCAGGCCCAGGTTCCCACCGGTCATGGTGGCTCCATCCCTGGTGCAGCCCCTGTCCCTGATGCAGCCTCCGGCACTGCCAGTCAGTGGCAGAGCCATTTGTATCGGCGCCGACGTGAGGACGACAGCTTGGCCTAAGGTGACCAAGTTTAACCCTGATGTGCAGGAGCGCATTCTCAACCTGCCATTTGAGGGAGGGGTGGGGGGGGACTTGTTTCTCTCGACTATGGATGAGGACCTTGATAAAAAGAAATGGCTCTCAAACAGTGTCCTTGTTGATCTTGACAAAATCTGCGCCCAAGGCCTATAGCCAAAGTCGCCAACTTTCTGACAGAGGTTGTACCTTCGGTGGCTTCAGGGGCTTTCAGGAGCGCTGCTCTAGGCAGCCCGACATGTCTACTAGCCAGCACAGGCGCAAGCAGCACAATGCTTCTCACAAGTGGTTTTTCCTTTCCCCCTCCCAGGCACCAGCCTCAGAGGGAAAGAAACTATGATGGTGCCATACAGATCCACAAGTCTCCAGTGAAGGGCAAGCCTGTCCCCCACATCGATTCCTGGCGGGAAAGGATTCAAAGACCCATGGATTCTCTCTGTAGTTTCCACGGGCTTCTTTCTGCCAATACCTCCATTTCCCCTTTCCTCCCCTCCTCTCCCACAGATTGTGACGGCAACGCTTCTGGCGGAAATCCCCTCACTTATTGCGAGCCAGGCGGGGGACGAGGTTCCAGGTTACAGCTTGACAGCGAGGCATGGGCTTCTATTCCTGCATATACGCAATACAGAAAAAGAACCTGGCTGGCCTCAGAGTTGTTCTAGACCTTTCTTCCTTGAACCTTTCCCTACCCCTTCAAAAGTTAGATTGTTACTCCAGCACTCATTGTGGAGCCATTGGGTGGGGGAGACTGGTTGTACTCCCTGGATCTGAAGGATGCTTACCTGCACGTCCCAATTTGGGAGCCACATCGTTCCTTGTGACGTTTCAGGATCATGGGTTTTCCCTTTCAATACAAAGTCCTTGTTTTTTGGCCTCCGTTTGGCTCATAGTGTCTTTACAAGGCTAATTAACTCGGTATCAGCCCTCCTCAGGGCAGAGCCACACCACTTTATCCATATCTCAACTGGCTCGCCCGAGTGGAGTCACTCGGGGTAGTACTACGCACAGCTTCAGCACTTATGCACATGCTGTACAATCTGGGGTTCTCTATCAACCTCAACAAGTCGCAGTTACTTCCCACTCGGTCATTAACATTTCTGGGGCTAATTTGGGATACGAGAGTGGAGAGGATCTTGCCCTTGGAAGACAAGATCACGGCAATCAGGAAGGCCACAAGTTGTTCAGCAGACCAGGAACCTCAGCATTGTGGTACCAGCACCTGTTCGGAATAAGTGTGGCTTGTTCTCTCTCTCTCCCCTCTCCCTCTCCCTCTCCCTCTCTCGCTCACTCTCTCGCTCACTCTCTCGCTCTCCCGTTCGCTCTCCCTCTCGCTCTCCCTCTCGCTCTCCCTCTCGCTCTCCCTCTCGCTCTCCCTCTCGCTCTCGCTCTCGCTCTCCCTCTCGCTCACTCTCTCGCTCACTCTCTCCCTCTCCCTCTCGCACTCTCCCTCTCCCCCTCTCTCACTCTCTACAGGTGGGGCCCCCCTCGGGTAGACCTATTCACCACTACGAGCAACAGGAGATGCCACCAGTTTGCTTACGCTTTTCTCCCCCACGCTGCTGATTCACAGGGTAGTCTGTAAGGTCAGGGAGTCGGAGCCTTCGACTCATTCTGATAGTGCTGTGGAGGCCAGCAAGACCTTGGTTCTGGAACTCCTCTGTCAGATCAGCCTCTGGTACACCTCCCACTTGCTATCTCAACAGGGGGGCACAGTGGTTCACACCACTCTGCAGAGGTTGGCCCTGGCAGCTTGGTTCCTGAACAGGTCTCTCTAAAGCATCTACAATAGGAGTCGGTACAGTAGCAAGTGGACGAGGTTCTGTCACTGAGCAAAGATAAAAAGATAGATCCACTGATATGCTCACTGGACGATGTGTTATCCTTCTCTGCACAACTGTCTCACTCTGGTGTGCAGGTAGACAACTGCCTTACGTATCTAGCAGCCATAGGGGGCTACAAGAACTCCGGAGATGATATCTCCTCCTCCAATCCGGTGGTTAAAAGGCACTTGGCAGGTCTGACCAGATTATATCCTCCTGTCAAACGTCCACGTCCGGTCTGGGACTTTAACATGTTGCTGGGTACCCTTGCATGCCAACCCTTCAAACCCATGGCGTCCGCAGACAGGCTGGTTACTATAAAGACTGCCCGGCTGGTTGGCCTTACTTCAGCATGCCGGATCAGTGAAATTCATGCGCTGGTGGCTTCAGAGCCCTATATCACATTTCACCGGGACATGGTGGTGCTTAGGACGCACCCTGCCTTTCTCCCTAAGGTCTTTTCAACCTTTCACCTTGACAAGGAAATGGTACTGCCAACATTCTTTGCGGATCCAAAGGATCAGTCTTGGAAGGTATTGAACTGTCTGGATGTCGGCATGCTTTAAGATTTTACCCTGACAGGACAAAGAGTTTCTGTAAATCGGATGCCTTAATCATCACTTTCGGTGGGTCAAAACCAGGCTGTTAAGCCTCCAAAGCTTCAATAGCAAGGTGGATGTTGATGGCCATCAAGGAGGCGTATGAGGGGCAGCACAGGGCTTCTCTAGCAAACATACATGCCCACGCCATCAGAGCCAAGGCCACGGCTGTTGCTTTCCAAAGACACGTCCCATGGCAGACCATCAGCAAGGCGGCTACTTATTCCACTTGTGGCAGAGGCTTGCAGTCGTTAAAATCCCTGTGCGCAGCTTGATGTACAGCGCTCTTTCATATTTCAGGTTCACATAATCTAGATAGACCTTGTATCCCTCCTTTGTTTTCAAGCTCCACTAACGTGTCTGGACCTGTGATCCCGCTATCTTGGAGTGATTATCGCAGTTGATCATTCCCGCGCTGCTGCCTTAATCGTAGCCTTGGCAGAATTGGCATCTAACGACCCAACATGGGCAAACCAAGGTAGAGGGGTACCCCCTGCCTGAGAAATAACATCCATCAGGGCTTCCTTCTATTTGAACCGGGAACTGTTCTACCACAACCGAGCCTAGTAGTAGACGGGCCACAATCTACAGATAGATTTGATACTCTAGATCCTCGACTCCAGGAGTACAGGTAAATTAGGTGTAGCTAGGGGCAGTCCCAGGATATTCTTTAAGTACTTGGTCTCTACAGTAGATAATCTGCTAATGCTTACTTGCCCCCATAGCTCTGCCCCATAAATTGCGGCCTGCATGACTTGGCCTCTGTAAGCTTCTCAAGGGACGCAAACTGCGCCATTCCACTGCTCAGTAGTAAACCTTGCTAGTGCGCTGCTGTGCCTAGCTAATGTGAGCTTTGTACAGGTGCATGCTCCAGCTGCAGGACGACATTACCCCTACTCCCAGGCAATTGTAGAACCCGACCTGCTGAATCCGAACATCATTGTGCTCCATACTTGGCACTTTGGGCTTGCCCCTGGTATTTCTACTAAAAACCATTGACTGTCTTTGAGACATTTAAGGCCAGGCCATTATGCTTGGAGCAATCCACAAAATCGCCTAACTGCTTGCATGCGCCAAATGGTGTCATAACAATAGAACAGAGTCATCAGCAAATAGTAGGGCTGGAATGGTATCCCCGCAACTCCTCAGTGACTCCATTAATGAAGATGCAAAATAGTTTGGGCACCTGGACGCACCCCTATTGGATCCCTTCTCGTTCCTGATGGTTTGTGAAATACTGCCATCAGTCCCCCATCAGACAACAGCTAGATTGCCCGCATGCAGCTACTGAATGGAATCTAGCAGGTGAGGCAGAACATTTAACCCCGAAGGACCTCCCACAAGCTGGCCCTCGGCACAGTGTTGAATGCTTTTCGCTGGTCTACGAATATTGCTTAAACAAACATTTTCCTGAGGGCAGCATACTTGTTGCATACCAGCCGGAGCCAGAGGCTTTGATGAACTGTGCTTGGCTCCCCACAAAACCCAGCCTAACGGTGAATAATTATGCAACTGTCACTAAACCAATTTAGGTGAGAGAGAATTGTACTAGCATATATTCTCTCCCTCAGTGTCCCCACGCGTCCAACACTGACATTGGACAATAGTTTACAGGCAGGTCTCGATCTCCCTTTTTGTGGATTGTGACAATCTCTGCAAGGGTCCACTCTATGTTAACAACATTGTGTTTTAGGACTGCATTTAAAATCTTAGTCAAATAGGGAATCCGGATGTCTGACTCTGTTGCATATTAATCTACTGGAGCCCTGGCAGGGCCTGGGGCCTTTCCCAGTGTTTAACTTTGTAGGGCTTTGCCTACTTCCTAACAGGCGAAGACAAGCGCTGGGTGCTCAAGCATGCCCCCCCTCGATCCATGATCCTCCTCTCCATTACTACCGTGAGGGGCAGGTTTGTCGTCCCTGTATAGCCTCACAAAATACTCGACCCAAGTCGATTCAGTGATGTAGCCCATTGCACCCATTTCTATTTCTGGCCCCATTAATGCTCCCAAAGCCCCTTTCTCTATTGTGGTCAGCAATTTTGCCCCATATATTCTCACACCAAGCTTTTTTCTTATCCTCCAGGAGCTTTCTGTATCTGCTGGGCCAGTTGTACACTTTGATCTGTCCGCACTGACGAACAGGCCTTTAGCCTGTGTGAAGAACCAGAAGGCGTCCTCACTTTTCCCCCCTGGATCCTCCTCTCAGGTGGCCAGGGAAACGCCATTGCTTTTGGATCCTGACCCTGTGGTGGATATGCGAGAGAGGATAAACTGGGTAGAGGGAACTTGTGGAATGAGGAGAGAACTTCCTTGGGTGAGGCATGGTATCCCCCTTTCCCTTTCCAAAATGAACCCACTATTCCCCCGAGCCTTTGAAGGCTACGATCAGTCTTTTTTTCCCTTTCTTTCGGACAAAATGTCCCACAGACATATCACTTTACTACTGGGAGGAGGAGGAAACAACCAGGAGTTATGAACACTTCCTTTAATGTAAACCTCCCCAAACACCACTCTGGTACTGAGACGAAGAAGAGGGCTTTGGAGGAGTTGAGATGGAACAGCCAGGCATGTCCAGCTAATAGGCTTGCCATGAGAGTATCTAGGATCCTGCTGTCCTCCCCGTCTGATGCACACAGCAGGAGCTGTGGGTCTCCAAAGCCTTCTAATGGCCGCAGCACTTCGAGCGAGTGGTGCTTTCAGTAGCTGCTGCCGGGGAAGAGCTGAAGCTATTTGCTGCAGCATTCCAGGAGGGCGAGCGCTACTTGCTGTGGCTCCCGCAATAGAGAAGCAGAGCGAATAGAAGCCTGAAAGCAGAGCAGAGAAACCTGAAGGAGCTGCTGTATGCAATCAGTGAGCACTCGTACTCCCGGGGACTGGAAACAAGCATTTCTCCAGCATTGGATCTTTCATAGATTCAGATGCTTGAATATTCCCCGTCGTCAGACTGGGAATCCTCGGTGATAAATTTAATAATACATTTTTTTTTTTTTTAAATATATATACATTGCTACCTAGCAGTGCATGTACATAGCCCATTATGGCCTATGAGCCATTTCATTGTGTAGTCTCTCCACCTCACTTTGGTCCTTTATGGCCCCAGCCAATGAGGTGGCAGGGCCCAAGCTCCGCCCCCGGCAGCCACATTCAGATTTTTCACCGTAGTATAACAGACACAGGGAATCCTCAAGCTCTCTGAGCTTTTTCAAATTCTTTCTACTTTTGTGTGGAATATATTTGGAAAAATATATTCCATCTTGTTCCCCTTCTTAGGGGCTTTGTTTTCAATTACCCTTGGAGACAAAACTTGTTGTTTTCCTCTCGAAATCGTCGACTGAACTTCTCTTCAGAAATGGAGGCACCTCAGGCTGTCAAGAAGCCTTCCCTGTTCAGGGACTGCACGAGGTGTAAGAAGAAATTGGTTTACTACAAAGACCCCCACGAGCATTGCATTTATTGTCTGTACCCGCATGACATTAAAAAATGCGAGATTTGTAGAACTTTTTCCACTAAGACCCTTCATGACAGGCATAGAAGACTCCTTTCATACCTGGAATCCAGGGATCAATCTTCGGACGAAGAGTCTGTCAGAACAGCTCCTGTCCAATCCAGCACTCCATCTGAGAGACAAACTTCAAAGAGAAGGGCCTCTTCAGTGGAAAGGAGTTCCTCTCCCAAATCCAAAAAGAGGAAGCTGGAATTGATACCCTTTCTGCCTCCAGTTGACTTACCAAGCCAGAAAAAGTCAGCAAAATCTGCCTCCAGAGGTAAGGAGGTGTTTGCAAAAAACAGGGGGGGGCAGTCGTCGGCGGGTAAACCGTCCACGAATGAAGGGAAAGGTAAAGGCCTGTCATCGGCCATACCGTCGATGAAACCATCATCGACGACAACGACGACGCTTAAGACATCGTCGACAATTAGATCATCGTCATCGGACATGTCGACCACGAAGCAATCGTCGACAAGCAAGAAACACCACTCGTCCACGAAGCATTCATCCATGACGCAGTCGTCCACGGAACATACTCCACATTCGTCAACGAAGCCCTCGTCGACGGGAAAATCTCAGTCGTCGACGAAGATAGCATCGTCCATAACACCTTCAGAGGCACCACAAATTTCGGCAGTTACGGAGGAATTACTGCCGTCCACATTTGAAACTCCTGTCATTGAAAGCAATATCATTGAGAAGAATACTGAGACTGAACCACTGGTACAGCAATTTTCACCTTTGGGGCACATGGCAGAACTTCCGGATGTAATTCTTCAGGAAGAATTCTCTGATGCGGAAGTGGTGGAAGATTCCATCGGTCCCTTACCGAAACAATACAGCCCTCCTTGGCACCCGTCCACGGGAGAATCCGCATATCCTCATGACCCGATACTCATGTTATCCGTGCAGAGGATTGTAGAAGAATTTTACAAACGGCAAAGGGAGAAGCAAATCCCGATTAATCCCTTAGAAGCAGGAATTATTCCTAGAGTCATCTCCGATTCCAGGCACATCTGGTTGCTCTCCTCACAGGAGTAGACCGCAAAAACGGATGAGATCACCTGCTCGAAGACCGAGGAGCAGCACCCACAGTGCTTCACCTACAAGAGTCCCGTCACCACAGTCATCGCACAGACCGCGATTTCCGGACGTGGATCCTACGATGGTACCGTCCACCATCTCGGTATCAGACTGGCAGGAGGATCCTTTTGGAGAATTCTCGGAACCAGAAGAAGGAGAAATAACACAGGAGCCAGACGCACCCAGTGAGTGGGATGACTACGTAGTCGAGAAGCCCAGGAGGAGAGACTCGCCGGGCAAGGCCTCACCGCCGGATGATCTCGTCTCTTTCCACACCATTATAGGTAAAGCCGCAGAATTGTTTAAAATTCAGGTTTCTTCGGAGGAAAGGCAATCAGTGCTCTATGAGCACAGGGACAAACGAAGGAGGACAGTGACCACAATTCCTCTCCTCGATACCATCTGGGATTCCGGATCCAAGATCCTATCCACGCCCTTATCGACTCCGGCGTTGGTGTCCAGGCCAGAAAAGAAATATAAAGCTCCGGATTCGGCACCGCTTTGTTTGAGGGATCATACTAAACCAGGCTCGGTTGTTACAGTGGCGGCCAGAAAGAAACTCGCCAACCCCTCCTCACCGTTGTCGGCACCACCGGATAAGGACGGACGTAAACTGGAAGCCATGGGCAGGAAAGTATCATCTTCTGCATCCCTTACAATCAGAGCGGGCAATGCGCTGGCCATGACCGCAAGGTTCGATCCCGAGCTTTGGCTCCGCATGTCTAACTTGGCGAAGCAATTACCACCGGAGCTCCAGGAGGAGGCAAAATCAATAATCGCGGATGGTGGAGCAACATCGGATCACATGATCGACGCAGCGGTTGATGTGGCCGAATCAGGCTTCAGGCAGATGGCGCACGGCATAGTGCTCAGAAGGCAGGCCTGGATGAAGGCTACTAACTTTAGACCTGAAGTCCAGGCGCAGATATTAGACATGCCGTTTGATGGCCAAGATCTCTTTGGAAAAAAGATAGATGACCATTTGAAGGCAATCAAGACAGACACGGACACAGCCAGAGCCATCAGTTCTTTAAAGGACAAAAGTAAGGACCATCAGTCTTTTCGTCCCTTTAGAGGTTCATCTTCCAAGTTCAGAGGATACGGTCGTTCCTCCTATGGTCAAAAAGCACAAGGCGGCACGTACCAAGACAATAAATATCAGTCCAACAGATACGCCCATAGAGGCAGACGTGGCTCCGCCCAAGGGAAGTCACAAGGCAAGCAAAACTGATGACCAATTTTCTCCCCCCCTTCACCACACCCCGGTGGGGGGGAAGGGTGAGCCAGTTATTCCAGCGCTGGCAGTCAATTACATCGGACAGATGGGTGTTGCAGGTGATCCGAAAGGGTCACACCTTAGAATTTCTGGACCAACCTCCTTCTCTGCCTCCAACATCTCGCAGAGTGCATATGCTAAGACAGGTCATGTCCGAAGTGCAAAAACTGCTCCAGAAGGCAGCAGTAGAACCAGTACCTTATTCTCAGAGGGGAAAAGGTTTCTACTCCCGATTCTTCCTCGTCAAAAATAAAAACGGTCAATGGAGACCCATCTTGGACCTGAGGGCACTCAACAAATTCATCAAGCGCATAACATTCAAGATGGTAGCTTTACAAGGGGTGCTACCTTGGTTAAACAAGCACGACTTCTTGGCCACTTTAGACTTGGAGGATGCATACTTCCATATTCCGATCCATCCAGCGCACAGACAGTTCCTCAGGTTCACAGTGGGAGAGCTCCACTTTCAGTTTCAAGTGCTCCCGTTCGGGCTAAAATCGCTCCGAGAGTTTTCACAAAATGCTTGGCACCGGTAGCGGCAAGTCTCAGGAGGGCAGGAACGGACGTTTTTCCATACCTGGACGATTGGCTGATAAAGGCAAGTTCCGCTGCAAAGGCTCGCTCGGCAGTGTCGAGGACTGTCAACCTCCTAAAAGAGTTAGGTTTCTCCATAAACCAGACAAAGTCCTGCCTCGTTCCCAGCAAGGTAGCTCTCTTCCTGGGAGCCGAACTCGACACCAGCATTCCCAGAGTGAGGCCATCCACAGAAAGAATAGCAGCGATTCTACGCTCAACTTCGAACTTCCTACAGAAAGCGACAACATCCGTACGCTCTTACAAATCCCTATTGGGCATGATGTCATCATGCATATTCCTCATACCGAACTGCAGGCTTCGCATGAGACCAGTTCAGGAAGCTCTGGACCACCAATGGAAACAAGCTTTCGGATGCTGAGAAGACATTGTCCAGATTCCATCGACGTTGCACAAGGCCCTTCAATGGTGGAATGTTCCGAGGAATCTTCTGCAGGGAATGCCGTTTCAAGCACCGACATCGACCCTCCTGCTGCGGACGGACGCTTCCTTATCAAGCTGGGGCGCTCATCTGGCGGACCTCCAAAACAAAGGATCTTGGTCGTCACAAGAGTCCCAGCTCCACATCAACGTGTTAGAGCTCAGGGCCGTAAGGTTAGCGCTGTAAGCTTTCCTACCGGTTATAGCTGGTCAAGTTCTTACAGTCCAGACAGACAACACGACCTCCATGCACTATACAAACAAGCAAGGAGGCACGAGGTCTCAGATCCTGTCGCAAGAAGCCCAACAGCTATGGGCATGGGCCTTGCGCTACGGGATACAGATCAGGGCAGAGCATCTTCCAGGAGTGGACAATGTCCTAGCGGACAGACTAAGCAGAGAGTACACAGCGTCACACGAGTGGGAGCTGGACAAAAAAGAAACCCAACGGATCTTTGCCTTATGGGGCCATCCGCAGATCGACCTTTTTGCCACCAGGAACAACAAAAAATGCAAGAGATTTGCTTCAAGATACCCGGAGCACCAATCACTGGGAGACGCGTTCTCAGTGGATTGGTCGGGGAAGTTCCTCTACGCCTTCCCACCCATTCCCCTCATGTCGAGGGTACTTCGCAGGGTAAAAGAACAGGATTGTTCTTTGATTCTTATTGCACCGGATTGGGCACGGCAAGTCTGGTACCCGACGCTGAGGCACCTATCCTGCCGACCCCCGATTCGTCTCAAGTCACATCAATATCTACTGACACAACAGAACCGCAGGTTCCTCCACCATGACCCGAGGAGCCTGTCTCTCAAAGCATGGTTCCTGAGCAGCGCAAACTGATGCACCTAAAGTTACCATCAGAATGCTGGGATATCATCAGGGCCGCTAGAGCCCCGTCCACGCAACTTACCTACACCAGGAAATGGACCAGGTTTTCCAAATGGTGCGAGACCTCTGCGATCGATCCCCTCTCGGCCTCGGTTGATCAGATTCTGCCCTACTTGTTGCACCTGGCTAAGTCAGGGCTCTCACTGTCCTCTATCAAGGTCCATCTGTCAGCCATAGCGGCCTACACAGTAACCGCGGAGACGCAAGCCTTACTTTCCTTACCAGCGGTTAAGATCTTCCTGAAAGGACTGATGCGTACTTATCCGCCTACACCTACACCAGTTCCAGACTGGAGTCTCAACACCGTCTTAACAGCCCTCATGCAACCTCCCTTCGAACCCATACACAGATGCGATATGAAATTCCTGGAAGACATCTTTCCTGATAGCCATCACTTCAGCCAGAAGGATCACTGAGTTACAAGCTTTGTCTTCTGAACCCCCGTTTACTTTGTTCCAGAAGGACCGCGTCATCTTAAGGCCTCACCCGAAGTTCCTCCCCAAGGTACTTTCGGAGATGTCGTTCACTGAGCGCATTGTGTTACCAACCTTCTTCCAGAATCACGCTTCTGAAGCGGAAAGAACTTTACATTCTCTAGACGTTGCTAGAGTGTTGAAGTTTTACTTGCAAAGAACCAAGGAGTTCCGCTCCTCAAACCGGCTATTCATTTCTTTCTCTGGCCGTACCAAGGGTCAGCATATATCTAAACAAAGTCTGGCACGCTGGGTATCGTCCTGCATCACCCACTGCCATCAATTGAAAGGCGACCCTTTAACTAGACCGCCATCTGTGCACTCCACCAGAGGAAGGGCGGCGTCAACAGCATTCCACGCAGGGGTGGCCTTGAAGGACATATGCAGAGCCGCCACGTGGAGCACTCTGCATACCTTCGCGAAACACTACTGCCTGACTGAAGACACCAACAAAGAAGCTGCAGTTGGACAGGCAGTGCTCCGCCATCTTTTTGTATAAGGTAGGATCAGCCTCCTTTCCCACCTTTCCCGAAGTAGATAACCGTTGTGTTGCTGCATGGTAAAGGTTTGATCAGAAATATGTTTTTCTGTATTTATGCATATATGTATATAATGGTGGCATGTTTTAACTGCTTGGTATTCTATTCAAGCATCTGAATCTATGAAAGATCCAATGCTGGAGAAGTCTTAGTTACTTACCTGTAACTGTATTTCTCCAGCATTGGTATCTTTCATAGATTCACATGCGCCCGCCCGCCTCCCCTGAGAGGCTGCTCCTATGCTCGGCATCCATCATACTGTAATCTATACGGTTCAAAATCTGAAGATGGCTGCCGGGGGCGGAGCGTGGGCTCTGCCACCTCATTGGCTGGGGCCATAAAGGACCAAAGTGAGGTGGAGAGACTACACAATGAAATGGCTCATAGGCCATAATGGGCTATGTACATGCACTGCTAGGTAGCAATGTATATATATTTAAAAAAACATAAAAAAAATTATTATTATTAAATTTATCACCGAGGATTCCCAGTCTGACGACGGGGAATATTCAAGCATCTGAATCTATGAAAGATACCAATGCTGGAGAAATACAGTTACAGGTAAGTAACTAAGACGTTTGAATGCCGAACAAACTGAGAACTGTTATACGCACTGTGGAAGGCCAAAACGAGTGTATTTTAATACCGAACAAGCTGCAAGAATATTGAAAAACGAACTGACTGAAAAACTTTGAGCTCATTTGAATACCGCACAGAACAAAAGCAAGTAATGAGCACTTATGAATGAAGTGAAAGCAAGATGTTGCTAAGAGTAGACACCACAGAATGAATTGAGACACAAGTGGTAGCAAAGCCAAAAGATTTCCGAGAAAGATATGAAATGAGGAACTAAGTATTGGCCAAAGATACAGGAGTCCAAGGACCAACAGCTTAAGAGAAAACCTGTGTTGGCAATAGCCAGAAGAATACAGAAAATGTAGCAAAGTGCATAGGGTTATCGGTTGTGTGACCTGTATTGGGCGGACATCATGGTCCAAAAAAAATGCGCGTAGACTGAGTGCCCCCTTCTTGGAAAGCACATGTTTGAAATGCAGCAGAGCAATCTGAGAACTAGTGGAAAGCCTGGATGACCAGATATTTGAACTGGTCTTGGTTTTGGGGAACTGGAAGATTTGAACTTTCGAGACCTTTTAAACTTTTCTGAACTTGCAGAAGGGGAAGCTGATTATAAGCCAAGAGCTGGAAAAAGCTCAGAACTTTATTTTGAAAACTATTCATTTTGCTGCTGACATCCCTACGCATTGTATACAGTTAGTTGTGAGAGCAAGTATAGCTTTTCGACACAGACCGACTTTTGATTTGAACTAACTGACACAAACTATCCTTAGTTTTCTTTAGGTAGGGAAATCCCTCCTAAGTTTAGGGCAAGTTAGGCCTTACTCCATCCTGACATTCAAATAAAATAAAACTTTTGATTAGAAATGTGAATCTGTTGCATCTTACTTCATGATGCCTTCACACCTGCCTACAATCTGCATTGTACCAAGGGGTTCTAGACTCTTTAAGTTTACAGACCATTTTCATGGGCTTGGAGAACATGGGCCCCAGCTTCCCATTTAATTCATCATGGCGATTAACTAGCACTTCAGTATCCTGCGGGTCTGTGATGGCAAATTCCTCAAGTGAAGGGATTATATCCTGGTATGCCGTCAGCAAAATTCTGTCGAAGTCTAGCTTCCCCCACTTGATATTACATCTAGCATGGCAGGTTACAGCTAATGGGACCCCCAGTCCCAAGTGTCTCCGTATCTTCTGCCTTGCTCAGTCCCATATAGGACTTGTTCACCTCTAGCACCAAGGGATGGTGATCACATTCGACCCTTCACTGGATGTTAAAACTGTTCACCAGATGCCATGCTTCAACATTTACAAAGATATATATTCTGCTTTGGGCCATCCCATTGTTAATGGTAGCAACCGCAGCCGCATCCCCCGGAAACTGGCCATTGAAAGCTTTAAGGTTGGCCAAAATCAGTAAGATGGCAACTTGTTCAGCATTCTTATGATGCGGGTGGGGTTTTATGGAGTCGAGACTGCCTATGCCCCAGTGACTGTTTTTCTTCGTCCAAGATTTCAGCCATGCTATCCTGAGGTTTGAAATGAAGATTAAGGTCTCCCATGATCATCCTCAGGGAGTTGAACGGACTCCTTCTCCAGCTATTAATGCGTTCTACCACCTTCAGTAGGAGGTCTGCACCTACCCCCGATTGGCACTTGTTATAGAAATTAATGATAATTTTAGAAAGTCTTTAAGATTCAGATGTAACTAAAGTATGTCATGGTTTCCACAGTCCTGCACCTGTATGGGCTTGTACAGAGATGTATCCACCCACGTAACCAACCCCCAACTTAGGCGGTCCTTATTTCTTTTGCTCGCTGGAATTACAAAGGTTGCATACCCTTGTATATGAGGGCCATCAAAGGCCCAACTTTCTTGGCGACTTACAATCACATGCCCCCTGATGAAGTTCTACCAATCCTTGACTAATAGTTACTTGTTCAGAACCACCAACATTCCACGATAAAGCTCGCACCCCAGGCCGTTGCTGGTTAAGCATTCCAGGTAGATGCTGAGATCCATTTCCCCACACCTACAGATTCGAGTTCCCCTGTCAGAGATGCTGGTACCTATCCCTGGCCAGGATGCCCAAACCATCAATCAATGGCAATCCCGGTGTACCCTAGACTAATTTCAATTAACCTGCACTAAACCCTCCAAGGGACTCCATTAATTATCAGAACCCCAGGTGCGTGTCTCAGGACCAATTTCTTTCGTATGGTTCATTTGTGAGCAACTAAAGCGTTTACGGGGCTGCTGTTGAACAACGGACATATGAAGACGTGAGAAGTGGGACCTCCGCCTCGGGCCGCCGACATCCTGAGGGGAAACCTCCTGGTTCCTGGCACAGAAGAAGATATTCCTCCAAAGTATATGATCTCTGGTGGTACCAGCTCTCAGCGGCTGCATCCTCGGTCAAAATCGGACATGGGAGGGGGGGGCACTGTGCTAAGCTGTCCCAATGATGAAGCGATCTGCTATGTGCGCCGCCATCTTGGGCCTGCAATGCATCGTTGTACATACAGCGGGAGCAGTAGGTTGCCCTGCTGTGGGGGATTGTGGCATACCTGAGGGGCACCATCCGGATCGTTGTCCCTGAAGCGTGACCACCGGGCATGGCCTCTCCGACCACAGAAACAAGGCAAGCCCAGAGGAAAGCCAGCCCTCCGCAGACTTCTATTAAGGGAGCTCTCATCAACGCTCGCTCATTGGTAGCCCACGCTACTGATGTAGCTGACATTATCTCCACCAACCACCTAGACTTTATCGCTATCACGGAGACATGGCTCTGCAACTCTGGACAACTACAACATCATCCGTGTTGACAGAAAAAATGGAATAGGAGGAGGAATAGCAATTATTGCGAAATCCACCCTTAACAGCACAACATCAGCAAAAGTAACGAGCACAACCCTTCCCTCAGCCGAACTACTATCCGTCAAACTCCCATTATCTGACACACAAACCATCCTGCTCCATATTATATACAGACCCCCAGGACCCCCCTCCACCTTTGAAGAGGATATCTCTCTCTTACTCACCACCAACTTGAAACCGAAATCCCAAATCATCATTCTGGGAGATTTCAACTTGGGACTCGATGACCCCAATGACAACCAGGCCACATCCCTTAATGACACGATTACCCATCTAGGGTTCACCCAACACATTAATCAACCTACACATACAAAAGGAAGATCCTTGGACTGGCTAGCAGATGCCAACTGCAACCTCTCACTGACTGACATCTCTCCTTGTGCTTGGACTGACCATCACCTTATTACCTTCTCCTTACCTAGATCCTCACCATCTACCACACTACCCACAAAGTTACCTCAAATAATCTCCAGAAATAACCGCAACATTACCATAGAGAACCTCAAACCTCTACTCGCGCCTATCAGTAAAGCTAATCTGCCTACGCAAAATAACAACCCAGCAGACATAGTAGACCTATACAACAATACCTTAGAACTAGCCCTCAACCAGATAGCTCCTCTCAAACAACTAAATGCCAAACATATTGCCCATTCCAACAAATGGTTCTCAGCAGAATCAAAAGCTCTCTGCAATATTAAAAGAACCGCAGAAACTAGCTGGAGAAAAGCCCCCTCTATCTCCACTAAAGGCAAATTCGCTTCAGCTGCCTCCACCTACAAATCCGCCATCTTAAATGCTAAAAAAGGGATCTATAACTTGAGAATACAAAATGCCAAATCTGGCACCAAAGAACTTTTCTCTATACTAAGGGAACTTGAATCACCATTGCCTCCTACAGAGGACTGTACTAAAGACAAGGCCTGGTGTAACAATATCCAGCTCGCCCTCGCTAACAAAATTGCCCTCCTACAATCTAAGATAGAAGCTAAAAAAGCTAGCCTTGCCTCCAAGCAGAACCCCAGCAGCAAAATAAACCACACCACCCCTAACTGCCCCTTCTTCCACTTCTCACCAGTCACAGAAGAAGTAGTAATCAAGATAATCGCAAGTCTCAAACCATCCAGTTGCAAAGGTGACATTTGTCCCGCATCTGTCATCAAAGACGGTGCTAATGAGCTAGCCCCTCATCACCTCTCTGATCAACTCCTCTTTCAAAAACTCAGTGGTTCCCAACAACCTTAAAGAAGCGTGGGTCTTACCCCTGCTCAAAAAACCCAACCTAGATCCCAACATCCCCACAAACTATAGGCCTATCACTACAGTTCCATTTCTTCTCAAAATCTTGGACAGGCTAGCCTATCTCCAAATACAACAACATTTGAAAGACAACAACCTCCTACGCCTGAGACAATCCGGCTTTAGACCAAGGCACGGGACTGAAACTCCCTCTTGGATCTAAAAATCCAAATGATGATGCCAAAGACAAGGGCAAACTGGCAATCTTGCTATTGTTGGATCTCTCTGCTGCCTTTGATCTGGTTGACCACCAGATCCTCACCCAACACCTCTCCTCGGCTGCTGCATTCTCTCTGAATGCCACTAAGTGGATCCAGTCATTTCCTTCTGACAGGTCGACTAGAGTCTTCGCCCCCCCACTACGGCTGCGACCCCATCACTATCACATGTGGAGTGCCCCAAGGCTCTTGCATTTCTCCCACACTTTACAACATCTTCACAAAGCTCCTATTTGACCGTCTTGACGATCTGGGTGTCAGCTACACTAATTATGCAGACAACACCCAGGTCCTCATTACACTCACTGGCAGCTATGAAGAAGATGCTGCAAAGCTTAACAAGATCTACTTAGAAATCCAAGCCTGGATGGCTACACACAGTCTTTGCCTAAACGACGATAAGACAGAACTGCTTATCGTAGGCTCCCAGGCTCGCCTCAACAAACTGGACCAAAGATACCAATCCTTTACCATTGATGGCAACATCATAAAAGTATCCAAAGAGGTCAAAACACTAGGTGTATACCTCGACTCTACCTTGTCATTAAAGAAACAAATAAACTCTACCATCTCAGCTACCTCATACACCAATAAACTGATCAATGCCTGTAGGCCTTTTCTCTCCACCTCCAGTTGCCTCACTCTATCTAGAGCGCTAATATTGTCTAAATTAGACTATTGCAACACTCTACCTAGGCACTACCACTAAAAACTTGAACAGGCTCCAGATCCTGCAAAATAATGCAGTAAGATGTGCCCTCAACCTCCCGCACAAGGCGCACATATCCACTGTTAGCAAAGAAGTCCTCTGGCTCCCGATCTGTGACAGAATTAAGCTAAGAACCCTGGTCATTACCCACAAGTGTCTGTCTCGTACTGCTCCACGTTACCTTTCAGACAAATTCTCTAGACACTGCCCCACTAGACCCACCAGAACTCCTTACCTGCACCAACTAATGATCCCGAACTATAACCTAAAATCAGCAGGGGGCTCCAGTTTCCCAGTGCTCGCAGCACAATGTTGGAACACCCTCCCTCGCACAATTAGAGCGGAAACCGCGTTCTGGCCATTCAGAGCCATGGTAAAATCATGGCTACTAGCCTGAACATCTAGACTCTTCCCCGACATGACCGGCTAGCCGCCGCTCTCCACCTGCAGTAATATTTACTCTTCTACAGCCTGTGCAGGACCAATCTGTAACCGGTCCTCATTCGCCACTGTAACTGTGCTATTCTCTGTACACTATACTCTTGGTATATTCTATGCTTGTATGTAACTCTCAGAGCCCTGACTAATATATGCTCTGTCTGCTGTATTAAGATGTTCGATATGTAACTCTGTTATAAAGATATGTAACTCTGCTGTGCACACAATTATGCGCCCAGCTACCTGAGGGTTCGGACGCGCTTTATAAATAAACAAACTAAACTAAACTAAGGAGGACTTGCAGCGACAGTAGGACACGCTCGGACTGTGCGTACCAGCAATAAAGCAGTGCGTCTGCCACCCACCGCAAGGCTTCAAGCAGAACTACGCCTGCCAAACAGTGCAGGTAAAAACAGCCGCTGTGTCGTTGGGGTCATCTGGCAGCAGGAGGCAGAGCATCGGTGGCAGGGCGGATATGAACACTGTGATGGTGGCCGGCCTCATAAGGGTCAAACCCACGTCCCCCTTGCATTGGATGACAGGGCGACTGGAGCCGCCTTTTGGGAGCCAGCGCTGATCAATGGTAGGAGAAATCGCTGAAGAGGGAGAACAGCGCGAAGCCTACCATAAGCGCACATGCAGAGTAATGGGCTGGAGGTGCTCCACTATTTGAGGGCCAAGTCTGAGACTGACCTGTGGAGCTGTAGACATTTACCCAGTCAGGAAGACTTCCATACAATCACTAAGACAAGGTGAGCGTGGCGCAGCCACGCACACTGGCAAATGGGCTGGGAATCATAGGCTGGAGGCACAGCAACAGCATATGGTCCACGAAGTGCAGGAGGCGAGGAAGAGCGCTCGATGATGGTAGGAGCAACAAAGCGTCCCAGTGAAGGGTGGATACAGAACAGAGCCCAGATCGGGTCAAGTGGGGGACCTCAACACAAGGGAGAGGCTGGCTAGCAGAGACACCACTTTTGACGAATGACGTGAATCCACACTGCTAGTGGTAGCCGCATTGGCTGACCCGCACAGGGCAAGTCATGTTCAAAAACAAAAGCAAGAAATCTGGGTTACAGAGCAAGATCCACCAATTTACGGTGGGGCCCACCCAACCACCCACAGTTCCAGCACAAGAGGTGGTGAGTGCAGAGGAGGAAATGAGGGTCCTCCAGTTCTCCCTCCGTGATGTCATGAAAGCCATAAGGTACTCCGCAGCAATTGAAGTTGGTGGACAGCCTTGCATCAGACGTGTCTGTCCTGCGCCAGGACCTACAGAACGTGACAACAAGGTCACCGGAGGCTGAACATCGTGTTTCTGATGCTGAAGCATGAAGCCGCTGGAGAAGCAGCAAACTTCGGTCACCCAAAAGCTTGTACATCTGGAGAACAGCGCATAAGATGGTGAAAGCAGGGCACGCCATAATAACCTTTGCATTCTTGGTGTGCCTGAGAAAGAGGAAGGCCCTAGCCTGGAGGAGGACTGGCTGGCAGACCTGTTTGCTCCAAAGAAACTTTCTAACTGTTTCTCCATAGAACGGGTGCACAGAATCCGGACAGGCTGACCCACCCCTGGGGCACTTACCTGCACGATAATAGACTATTGAACTATTGAGACAGGGATGCCTTATTGCAAATGGCGAGGGCCAAGGGTCCCATTACTTAGAACGGCCATCAGGTGGGTTTTTTTCTCGGACTACACCAGGGAAGTCCAAAAGGTAGACCAGTCATTTGCCTAATTCACGAAAAAACTGCTTTCACTAGACATAAAATATGCCCTCTTTTTTCCGGCACAACTTAAGGTACAGTACGAAGGGTCCCTTTTGTCTCTTTTATACCCCGAAAGAGGCATAGTCATGGCTAGAGACTCGGGTCTTATCGGGACCAGGAACCAAACTGCCAAATGGGAAACCGCAACGTGAATCAGCCCAGGACACCTCACCGAGCGCAGTCGGCAAGCATAATGCAGAACAATTGACACAGACCGAGGCTCGGTCTGAAACAATGGTCCACGTTTTGACGATGCAGCCAGGAGAGAAATGGCTGAGGATTGGATGACAATGCTGAAGGGTACCGTTCAAAGGCAGCCACAGAGTTGGAGGATGTGCCGCATTGGCTGCTTCAGTGAACTCACTGCAGCTGTTGTCCGCTGTTTCGCAACTTTGGTTGACAGGTGCTTCAAGTTGAGGGGTGCTGAGGGCGGAGTACAGGGTGGGATACAGCAGTATTCTCCGGGTACATTTGACAGGTGGTTGTAATATTGTTTGGGGAAGGGGGCTTTTTTTACGGTATGGTTTGGTGGTTGTTGGGCACTGGGGATCTCGGGTGTTCAGAAAAGGAAGGAGACCTCCGACCAGGTATGCTCCACAGGTTTCCTGGTGAGATGGCTGAAGGAAGGGGAGGACCGGTTTCACTATACGCCGACGATCTTCTGTTAAACGTGGGCGAACTGGCGACCTCCTGTCATGCGGTGACCAGGCTTATTGCAGGCTTAGGGTGAACCGGGAGAAGTCGATGTCCTTCCCACTAGTGCAGTGTACGGGGGCTATTTCCCCTGACTGCCCTTTCCCAGTCTCGGTTTCGGCATTGAAGTACTAGGGCATAGGCCTGAGTTCCAATCCAGAGGAGTATCTCCAGCTCAATCTCGAACCCACTAATGGACCATTTCTCAACAGATGTGACTCACTGGCAGACGCTCCCGCTACCCATGGTGATTCCTAAATCTACTTTTGGTGCAATTGAGAACTCCTTGAGTGGACTGTTGTGGGGGATGGGGGGCGGGGAAGCAGCCACGTATCGTTCTTAAGACGCTTCAGCGCTCTGTGTGGGAAGGGGGCTCTGGGGATTCCATGCCTCCGACGTTATTATTGGGCGCCACAGATTGGTAAACGACTGGCTGCACGGGGACCAAGGCTTCCACATGTGGGGATGGAGAGAGGATGGATGGTCGAGGGGGGGGGGGAGAGACTGCCCAAGCAAATCTTGTATGGTGACGAGACCAGACACGGCCCTCCCCCGGTTGGCAAAGCATACCAGACAAGCATGGAACGAATCACATCATTACATGGGATGGGGGGGGGGGGGTGAGGACCACATTGAACCAGCCCCTGTGAAACAATAGACTTCTCCTGGAGCTTAGGAAAATGGGACACTTTAGACAGTGGGTAGAATTGGTGGTAAGGAACCTCGCTGTTGTGGTTCAGGATGGAGCTCTGGTCCCCTTTGCGAAGCTGCAAGACCCATTTGGAGTGCCGGGGAGGGACTACTATAAATATATGCCACTAACCCATACGATGCGGTCTCGATTCCCTTCTCTGGGTGAAATACGCACATGTTTGCCCATAGAGGGGAATGTCTTTTCTGAGCACATGGGCGTGAAGGTTACATCGACATTATACCAGGTCCTAACAGCCTTTGGATCACCGGAATTGTCCCAACTCCGTCCAAGGCAAGTGGGAAGGGGATGCTGGATCTGGAACCTTTTTTCACATCCTATGGGAGTGTGCACAAATACAAGTGTTTAGGGGGCAATGTATTCAGAGACTGTCTACAGTGATAGGGTTGACGATCCCCCGTGTTTCTAAAGTGGCTATACTTAGAATCTAGCATAAACAATGTCTGGTTATTCGGATTGCCTGCGGCTCAGTCAATGGACTGCTGAAATTGATAGGTGTATGTCTCTCAAACGGCGCATCTATAAGGCCAGAGTATGTCCACGGAAATTTTTAAACGTGTGGGGTGAATGGGCGGGGGGGTGATTGATACAAAAGATCCGAGGAGGGGCTCACCCCAGGCTGGGTGCCATGGACAAACCTGTACTGGTTGCTTTTATATTGCCTCATTATTCCCATGTATATGACATAAATTAACCGAAGCCGACACTGCCACGTGTTTGTTTGTTCTATGTTACCAAAATAATAAAGAGTTGTACAAAAAAAATCCTGGCCGCCAATAGAGCAGCTGCGGTCCAATAATCCCACTAGATGTCCCCTGCATGCTTGTGTAGTCTTTTACCTCACCCCATCCCAACTGGTTGTAAAACCTCAACGGCAGGTTCATTTTTATTACTTCAAGACCACTTGGTGGTAATGACCGTTGCTCCATTCCCAATGTTTCATTGGTACCTTAATGAACTCCAGTCTCACACGCTGCTATATCATTATGGATAATCGAATAGCAACACCTTTTGGCCCTCAGCCAGTGAGTCACCTTGTTAATCAAGCTGCCTCCCTGTTTGTTTCGGGTTCAGTGGTTTGTGAAAATTTGCCAGGTAAAAGGAGTTGGCTGGTGGATTACTACTGTTAACAGTGCTTTGCATTACATGATCATTCGGGTGCATACCAAGGCGGAGTGTTATTGCATGCCCATGCTCATGCACTCGCACAGAAGTGGCCGACTGGCCCTGCATGTTATCCTGGGGTAGTCCTTTCTTTGTTTCACCCTTGTGTATGCTACTTCTGGTGACTCTTTCCACCCCCTTCCCCCCAGTCCTGGAACCTTTATTCGCTGGCATGGTTTTGCAGATGGATGCCCGAGTAATGACTGTGGGCACCACACCGACTTCTCTACCACCCTGTGGAGTTAACTCAGCTCTCTTTTTGCAGTGATGCAACCAGGAGTAATGCGCAGTGTCAGCATCTACAGCTCTGCAGGCCAACAACTGTAATTTACTTTGGCTTCAGTCACCCGGTTTGTCGAGTTCAAATACTACCCCATCTCCATTCCCCACGTTCCCTGTAATGTGGCTGCATCAGTAGTACCAGAAATAGCTCACGAAAAGAGGCAAATGAAGCAGCAGAAAGTGGACAGAGTATTTAGAGGAGGAAGAGAGGAGAAAAAGATAAAAATGAACGCAGAGCTATCGAGAGCGACGATCCTGGAGGAAAAAAAGTGAGAGGAAGCTTGATTAAGGGGAAGGAACATGTGACAAAGAAAGGAGTGATCTTAGGAGTACATAGGTAGAGCACATACTGAGGTAAGGGATAAACTGAGGAGAAAATAAAGTCCAAAGAGGATCCTGTGATATGATGGAGAAGACATTAGAAAGATGAGAGTTAAGAATAGTGAAGACTGGAAGCAACTAGTGAGTAGAGGGCAGATGATTACAATTGCTGAAAAGGATCAGGGGGCCGACGAATTGGTGACAGAAGATCAAGATCCTTGCAAAAGGTGCTGGCAGTGCATGGATGGCAGTAAATCACCAGAAAAGCAATAGAGAGGCTTAGTAAAACAGGAAAACTGATATTCAAAGGAAGAAAAGGCGGAACAGTAGGAGTAGAAGGAGCAATAAAATAGGTAGAGAATACCAACACCACCCCCTCGACCAGAAAGACCGTGGGTGTGAGAGAAGGAAGTAGAAGAAAAGGGGGCATCTGGAGCATCAAGATTAGTGAGGGTAAGCCAGGTTTCCGTAATATAGAGAAAATTAAGGTTAAGACCAAAAGTATCGAGGGCAGAGTGAGCATTATTACATACGGAAGAAAAGGGGCTGCATTGTGGTGGGCTTTGGAGAGAAAAGAAGAAATGTCAGAAGCAGAAAGAGGACCTCGGAGATAACACGATTGATGGGGGACACTCTTAACAGGAAATAAAAGATGTTGACTTTTCCATCGCCGTTCACTCCTCTATTTGGGTAGCCAATGTTCACTCCGAATATAGAACACTTAGCTTTTGAAAAATAACGGGAGGCAAGATGCCGCTGTGCTTGGGGACGGTACACCCACATGGGAAATGGATGCCCACGGCCGGGGACATCACCTCCAACCATCCCGGAGTTCTTGCTGGCCTGTTACAGCTTTTCCCCACCCGGGAGTGCCTACAGTTTGCCAATACCTCCCCTAAGGGAGAAGGAACACCACCACAATTTCCAGGTAAGTCACTGGGCCTCACCCCCCCAGAACTTTAAAAAAAGCTGCCACCAGGAAGTTCACCCTCCTGGAGAGATTCCTGGTCACCCGGCCAGGAACTAGGAAGTTGATTTTGCCACCCTAGAATTAGAAAGAAAGTTCTTTAGAGATAGCTCTACCCTACATAAATACATGGGAGGCCACCTTAGGTCAAGAAATCGCCAAAGATCAATGGGACTGGCCCTGGAGAAATATCCCCATGCAAGCTCGAGCAATTCAGATAAGAGAAATGTGGTATAAGATAATGTACCAATGGCAAAATACCCAATAGAAGCTCCATGAAAATTCCTCTAGACATCACCAAAGTGCTGGAGGAGATGCAGAGAACAAGGGCACTGGCTGGGGAGGGAGGTGTAGAAGGGGGGAGGGTAATAAGGGGCTCACTTCAGCACATATTTGACTTCCCACTCAATATTTCCTCGACCCTTTGCCTTCTGGGGCTCTGAAGAATCACCTCAGGGTAAGGCCGACAGAAAAGCGGCAACCATTCTGCTGGTCACGGCTTGGTTACTTATTGTCCAACAGTTGAAAAGTGTGGACATAACAATGTTCCACTATTGGATCCGCAATGTATGGGAATTTGTTGCGCTAGAATTCCATACATACTCACTGCTTCAAAATTACGCCAGCTTTCGCATAAACTGGGAACGGGTCCTAACGTTTATAACAGCCGACTTCAACTTTCCAATATGCTTGCAGAGACAAACTACTGAACATTTGTTAGGTGTCACCTGAACTGCTTTTCATTCCAACCATCTATAACTGTAAACTGATCTCTATGTAAGGGAGGGGGAGTGATGGGGAAGAGGGAATTCTGGGGGAAACAGTTTTACTTTTGTTTTGATTATTATGTAAAACCATAAACTAAATAAAAAATAAAAAATCCATCATGGCTGGTGAAACTCAAATTGAACGGGGAAAAAGAGTAAGCAATATTATATTAATCCCACACTATACAAGGGTGACCTAATCGTTATTAGTACCCGGTTTGTGGGTGGGGTGTTGCAGCCTCTCATCCAATGGGGAGGCTCGGAACGCAGGCGTTACCAGATGGTAATCCCGCCTATCTGAGCCTCCTCACGGCTGGAGGCTGCCATCTTCCCCCGCCAGGTAACTAGGTAAGTGGTCCTCCTGTCCCCTCTGTCCACTGTCCTCCCCCGCCCACAGAACCTCCCCCCTCCCCCACTTACCTTCTTTTCAGTCCTTTTCAGGAGCGGACGTGCTGGGAACACTTCAGTCCTCAGCGCGTCTGCTTCCTATCTGCGACAGTCATGGAAATGAAGAAGGGACTACACATACTCACTTCCTTTCCATGGCAGCCTTTTTTTATGGCCTTCATGAAGAGAGAAGGGACTACATGTAGTTTCTTCTCCTGTTTCCATGGCGGAACTTTTTTGGCTTATTTTTCTCTATTTTGTCAATGGCTCCATGGAAAGGGAAACCAGACTTCGCTTGCTTTTCCCCAGTGGCCATTTTTGTACTTTTTTATTTCTGTTGCGAAATGCCGGTGTGTTTCGGAACAGAAATAAAATGCTTTTAGGGGCCTGGTACTAATAGCAAAAAGCCCCTTGTGGGGGAGGGGGATTACCACTTCAGGTAATGCTCCGGGGTCTTTGTAAGGTCCTTGCTTCGCTCAGGCCTGTAATTATGGTCCGTGGGGCATTACCTGAAGTGGTAGTGCCCCTCCCCCCCACGCTGCTTATTGTTTAAGCCCTTAAGTTCCATGGCCGAGCCATCTCATCCTTTGCATTACGTTAGTGTTGCCAAGGACAAGAGAGCTTGTCCTTTTTGGCACTTTATTTTGTGCAAATGGACTGGGACCCTGCCAAGGCTCCTTGGGATTGCCGCTGCTCTTTGGGATGGTCAACCGACTTGGGAGACAGCCGCCCAAGGCCAGGGACATTACTACCGACTTTCCTGGAGATCTGGCTGGCCTGCGTTTCAGCATCTCCCTCTGGGAAAGGCCGGGGACCCTGCCGGGCTCCCTGGAACTGCTGCTGCGTTTGGGGATGGTCAAACCACATGGGAGACAGCCTCCCAAGGCCAGGGACATCACCCCGACCATCCTGGAGGTCTGGCTGGGATGCGTTACAGAATTTCCCCCTGGGGAGGGAAGGGGGCCCTGCCAGGGGTTCCCTGGCGCTGCCGCTGTGCTTGGGGACGGTACACCCACATGGGAAATGGATGCCCACGGCCGGGGACATCACCTCCAACCATCCCGGAGTTCTTGCTGGCCTGTGTTACAGCTTTTCCCCACCCGGGAGTGCCTACAGTTTGCCAATACCTCCCCAAAGGGAATAGCTGTAACGCAGCCCAGCCAAATCTCCAGGGTCGTAGGGGGGTCATATCCCTGGCCTTGGGCGGCTGACTCCCATGTGATTTGACCATCGCCAAGCCCAGCAGCAGTTCCAGCAATCCTTACGCTCTGGCTGGGTTTTGTTACACCTTTTCCCTCTGGGAAAGGATGGGGAGCCTGCCGAGACTCCCTGAAACCGCTGTTTGACTTGTGGACGGTCAACACTTTTTTTTCTTGTCCACCCCGGTAGGTGCTCCCACACATGTGAGGTACTGTTTTCATCTGGACACCTGTGGGAATGTGGGAAGGTAGGACATGTGTTGTTGGTGGGGTGTTTCAGTAGTTTCCAGGTGGGAAATGTCTTTTTTTAATTTATTTTTTCTTCTGAATTTGGGACTTGCCGAGGCTTGTAGGTAATCAATTCTAAGGCGATTCACCGAAGTCAGAACTCTGTGGATTCCCACAGGTGTATTCTTTTCGGAAATGTTGTGTTCACTTGCTTTTTCATACATTTGCTGCTGCACTTTGTCACACAACCCTTTCATTTCCCAAATGTGACCCACATTTAGTCTCTGCTTTAGGCACTATACGCTTTTGTAACCTGCACTAGTCACCTACCCTTCAAAAGGTCTGCTTGTGATCTTTCAAAAAATGTATGCTTGCACTTCCTCACCACATTTGTTTTCCTTTTGTACACATGCTAAGTACGTCTGTTTAGGCTTTAAGCATAACAATCCTGTGTACCATGGCTCAGTTTCTGGCTTGTGGTATTGCTTGTTTTGTGAAACATTACGAAAAATGTGTGATCTCCTAACTGGAAGAGTCGGGGGGAATGTAGCAGAGCATTGCTTTTCTCAAAATTCAAAGCCATTGCCTTACCGGGCCAACCATGTCCGCCACATACCTTTTTATTTTTCTGTCATTTTTTCCTCAAACTATGAACATTTTCCATGCATAGTTGTTGCCTGACCTCCGCAAACCACCCCTTCCTAAACTTTGAATTTTGTCTACTTGTAAATGTATGCCTTTCTGTCTTCCTATTCAGCTTTCCTACCCTCCTCTTCCATTCCGTCCAAGCATGTCCTATTGGAAAAAAGGTCAAAATCGCCCCCACCACTCACAAAACGGATGGTTAACCATATACAAATGTTTTTTTGGTTTCCACTCAACCTGTTCTTGAAAGCATGGAACATGGCGAATTCAGCACAGCAAACCATTTGTTCCTAGCTCTTACAAGGAAAAAAACCACAGGCTTCTTTGTACATCATTTTATTGGTATTTTAAAAACATCAAATAAAAACATAATTTTTCTCCCTTTTCGGTTATTTTCTCTCACACCCATACAGCAAACTAGGATTCCTTGGTGGCATTATGACCGCCTAGATGTACGAAGAAAAAGGGGCCACATTTGGCCAAGATATCTCGTGTAATAAAAGTTACAAGGGTTTGAATAGCGACATACTGAAATCATACTGAAATCACAAATAAAGGCCTTGGCACTGAGGGGGGAACCCTTGACAGTTAAGGGGTTAATTAAAGGGGTTAATTAAACCCTAGTCTTGCATTATGTTGTACAAGATCAGAACGAGAGCTAAGGATTCGAAGTCATTGTCTCGAATTATTAGATACACTCATTGAATGCCACTCCTAAATACTTAGAAGTAAAGGGGACCTCCTATGTATAGTTAAGGATGGCCAGTCACTAGTGGCTACTTGGCAAGAGCTATAGAAAAGTCGCACTTTGAAAGTTTGATGCTAGTACAAAAATGTAGTCTGAAGGAGTTTTTCGCTCAACACCAGAGGAAACATTATTTGCACACTAGAAAAGGCATGCACGTGAAAAAGGAAAGGAGGAGACTGCAAATACATGACAGATGTACATCGCGCAACTAAAATGAAGAGCTGCAAAGGGGGGAAGTAGGCTGGCTGAATGCTGGCAACTAGGTGAAGCTAAATTGAAACAAAAATTCTTTACTGAATATGCATTTTTTATATGGGCTAAAATACACTTTTATTTTTAATTAATTTACAATAATTATTCATTGCAAATGTAAAATGCAAGTGTGGATTGTACATTAAGTATTTATATAAGAATTGCAAGCAGGTTTAATATCCAAGCTGATTCGTTTTACTATATTAGATTCTGAATGCAAGTTTGGGCCCATTACTTATTTAGCTAATTAATACTAGCACCAGACGCTTGCCACTTAAAAGCATACAAATCTATATAGAGGTTATTTAGCTGTCTAAAGGAGAAATTTAAGTCGATTCCAGAACATGAGTGGGAACGGAAGGGCTAAATGCTAGAAGGAAATTGTAGGTATGCAATGCCTTGCCCCTGCCATATGGCTCTTTGCGCTGTAGTTCTACTTTCATTGTCCCAAAAAGTTCAGCAGTTCATTGCTCCTACACTTTCCACACTATTGGCATTCTAGCTGACATTAGCGTCACTCACTTTTGAAGTCATGCAGGTGACGCAATACAGTGATTTTGTAGTAATGTGGGTGACGGGAAACGGTGCATGTCTTTTCAATAGTGTCCGCAATGAGGCTAATCTCTTGCGACAATTACAGAAACTTAATTTCCCACTGAAGTTGATGAATGTATGCCATTTCAACAGTAAAAAGATTACGTGCTTCAGCCCTGCACGTATGGCACTTGTGTTGAGGTCGCTACTGTAGATCGAGACACTAATGATGTTGCTGCGCAATCTCAATGCTCCAACTCAAAGTACCTGTAACTGATTTACGGAATTCATGCTTTTCTCATGGTCCGCTTTATCTGGCTTGATCCAGAGTTGGAAACAGACAATTTGTTCACACTAGCTCCTACAGGAAAGACTATGTCTACAGTGAAGCATTGGTTTAGTTAAATGCACTTAAAATTAGGAATTAGCGTGCAAAGCACAGCATTATATGAATGCATTTCCAAGTGCATGTTCAAACGAAATCCACATGGTACATTCCATAAATGTGGAGGGACTAGGAGGAAAAGCACACGTCGGCTTTGCAATTTTGAATCTCAAGCTTTTCGGAATTTGTTATTTTAATGTAGATCCATCTTAAAAAAACGATTATGTGAAATGGTATGCCAAGGGGCAGACCCCGACAAATCTTCATCTCAGGATGGGCAGGCATGCCTGGACTCCAGAATACAAGGTATAAGTCCGGTTTCGGGATTCTATGTGATAATTTTGCATCTTGACGACCGAACACAAAAAATACCGATTTATTTCAGCCGATATTGTGTGTTCTTTCCGAATGATCACATTCTAAACCCTCCGACCTCCCAAGCTCAAAACCAGAGACTCAATCCCCCACTACAGGAATCTGATCCCCCGCCCGCCTCCTCCACTTGTGATATTTTTTTGTATTGTTCTTTTGTAAATCAGGGGTTTCACCCACCTTTCCTCCTACTCGGCCTCCTTCCCTGCCAAAAGCCTTTCTCCTGCCCCACCCCTCACCGCAGACATGCATGCACTCTTCCATTTACCCGCTCCCTGCCCCCGAAAACATTACTCGCACACACAGATACACACACACATTCACCAACCACTTACCTGATCCATCAGTGACTTCCTTCTTCGCCGTGCCTGTCAGCCCCAGCGCACACTCGTGTGTGTTGCAGGGGCTGACTGGTCTATGTAAATCAGTCACTGAATAAAACTATTTTTTGAAATAGCTTTATTCACTTGGTAACGTATTCTTGTTGACCGCACTAAATGGGCTGTAGTTGCAGTTGAGAATTTCTGATGTATGGAAGAAGCAGAGAGAAGAACTGTTTTTTCTCTCTCCATAGTGGGCTCAATCTGTGCAAGGGGATTTCAGCAAAAGGAGCACGTTACTGAACTTGGCACATGTAACTGGAGGAAAGGATGCCCCTGTATACCTAGGGAGTTCTGTGGCTATGCTGACCCAAACCGCATGCACATCTAAGCTCACTACAGCACAATTCTCCCCTTTTTCGTAAGAGACCAAATGCACTCCCAGTCAACTCCTCTCTTTGGTGGTCATGGTACTCATGGCTCTGGTTACAATGGGGCAGTGTCATGATGGATGGCATCTAATGTTCTATGAATGAACTACAAAACAGAGACCTTGTTTTTTGCATCTACTCCAAATAGTGTTTACCCTAGCTTTATTTCATTTCCATCTCCTTACTTTGGAATTTTCTCTTATTGCTTGTAATTTAGATTGTGTAAACTAAATGCCAAATCAAATACAAAATCACATTTGACTAGTAACCAGAAATTGTTGTCTTCAACTTTTTGTGGGAAATATTACGAAAATCTGTCTACTTTTAACCTTCTCTGCCACCAAATCTTTGGTACGATCACGTGTAAACTATTGTTGCTCTCTATATAGGATTACCTAAATATGCACATTTACCTTTCCAATCTATTCTTCATTCCTCAGTTAGGATCGTATTCAATCTGATTTATACTTCACACAATTCTCCTTATTTGGCTCGACTCTGCTGGTTGCCCATCTTTGTATTGTATTTAAATGTGTTCATGGGCTTGCTCCCACGTATCTTTTTGTATAAACCATCTTGCTTGTTGCATTCTGCCTCTGTCTTCTTTAGCTGCCAAGTCCATCAGGAGTCAGGTGTTTGATCTACGCATGAGCGTTGTATATTAGATGAGAAAGGAATAAAACAACTATCTACCTAACATGTTGATTTAGAGGACCACAGAGGGCACGTAGTAAGGTTAAGTCGGTACTGACGACGAGAGACTTGCGTAAAGACACACCGACCGACGGCTTTCAGGTTCTTGTTACAAGGACGTGGATGTAACCTCCCGAACCATATGGCAGTCTACAGTGAAGACACATCTACCTTCCTGGTGAATGGTGTAACAGTCAGCATTCTTATGTGGTCGAGAGGATCATCTTTTCTTTAATTGCTTGGGAAGAAAGGTGTACATTCAAGCTTCACAACCCGCTAGAAAGATCAATTGAGTGTATGATCTATTTTAACTGGTCTAAATGAAAGTCTGAATTGCACTTTATAAGGCATTTTTGCACTTGTAACAATGAATTGCTGTTTTTCTGTCTTTCTAAAAAGATTTTAGGTGGTTTTAATAATGCTATGAATAAATAAAATTGTGATATTTTAAAATTGTGTATTTGGAGTATTCACATAGTCCCATATTTGTTAGTGGACTACGATATGTGATCTTGTCCATCCACAGAAATTACAACACGAAGGCCAACGAGATTCCTTTAGTTTAGAAGTATACCGCATGACTAATTATTGGGATGAACCTCGTGGCCATTAAACCCCATTGTCTGTCTTTTGGTTTTGTTCCAAGTCCATCTTGTTCAAATTCTAGTTTCTATTAATTCCAAATATTTGCCCCTAAATTATGGAATGCTTTTCTCCTAAATTGATGTCTTTAGACTACTCGAACACAATTTAAAATATGTTTGGAGCTTTGTTTTGTCTATTGCCTTTCCTACTTAACTGCAATTTAACTAGGATTTTGTTGGCTTTTTGACTCTTGCTGATTGTTTATTTATGCATTCTAATTCTGCTAAATAAATATCTTCCACGGGAGAGAGCAAAGGTAGGGAGAACACTTTATGGCCCTTTTCTGATAAATGGACTCAGCCTGTTTCTTTTTTGTGTATAGATAATGTCCCTCCTAATGGATCCAGATGCATAATTCCAGTCAACCTTTAAAAATGTCTTTGGCCCGCAATGGAGCTACTTATTCCCCTCATTATTCATCCTCTACGTAGCTCTCCTCGCAGCTTTCTTAAGAAGCCTCATTCTTTCACTGCACAACTGCAGATGATACTTGGCTTATCCTAAAAGGTAACAATAATACATTACCTTCTATTAACATTTCTGATGGCATTAAAAATAAATCTATGTATGTATTGCTCATAAGCACCTATTGATCCCAGAAAAAAACGGAAATAGTCCTAGCTGGCAAGCCTACCTTACCTGCACTTTATTTTCTCTAGTAATTTACAAATCCTATACAAATATTGCCCGTCAATGATATCAGTTTTCTATTGCATGGTTTAGTATTGTATTGTATTGATTTGTATGTTTGTCATTTGCAGTAATTGGATTTCCTTCCTCAAATGTATTATTCCATATATTGACACCTTTTGATTTTTCAACATGATGACCTTCACTTGTATGTATATTCCGTGTATCTGAACAATGAAGTACATTTGGGGTGTTCCTAACTCTTTATGGATTGAAATGAGGATTTCACTAGCAGAAGCTGAAAACTGCCCCAGGGTGTTCAGCATCACCCAGTGGCTGCGAGGATTAAGTTCAAAACCCTCTGCATTGTCCACAATGCCTTCTGGGGCCGCAATACCTTCACCTCTCTCTTCCTAAATATCTTCCTTCTCGAGCTCTTCGCACTTCCGCCTCCAACTCCCTCAGAGTCCGTCGCTTCTCCAAGCAACGAGTTGGTGGTAGATCTCTCTCTTCGACAGGGGCCTCCCTCTGGAACAGCCTTCCTGCCTCCCTGAAACTTGAGGAGAACCATCTCCGGTTCCGGGAGCATCTCAAAACCTTCCTCTTTGCTTCTGCTTTCTCTCCCCCGCTGAATTTCTGACAGAAACTGCACTGGTTAACTGGCCACCCTTTCTGTTCTCTGGCCCAGTCCCCGTGAGTTGCCCACCTGCACTGCCTCCCTGGCAACCCCTGCACCTGGGGACTGTTTTCTGTATCCCTACAGTCCCCCTACCAGCACTTATGTCTGCACTTACCTTGCACTTGCCACCAGCTGGCCGTTTTATTATCTTATTTATTCTACTATCCTATGTACCGCACTTCCCCTCTCCTTTCCCCCCCACACACTTTTCCCTTTCCCCCTTCCCTTGCACGTACGCGATCTGAATGACACCTGGCCTAGTAGGATCGACATCTGTCTGCCCTTGTTCCCCCTCCCTTGCCTCGACGCGCCTTGAAACACTTGTGTGCGAGTTATAAATGTCATATCATCACTCGGGAAGCAGGAACTACCTCTTGTGAACCAGTAGCTGTTCGCATTCTGTGAAAGTGTAACTCCATTAGAAGATACACACTGTAAATTTATTATTTACAACCACCTATGTTTTAAATGCCCTCTAGATGTGCCTGAATGCTAATTTGTACAGAAAGCCAAAAAGACAATGTCACATACACATTAAGGCATAAAATAAGCAGTGCCACATAGCAATTTGTTCTGCAATTCTGTAGGTTTGCTAATAAAATTGACACTTGTGTAGCAAAGCCAGCTATTTAAGTTGCCCTGTTCAATGAAGCACAGCTCGCCATGCATTCACTCTTGCCCTTAGTGCTCCCTTCGCCCTCTTTTCTCTGTTTACTTCAAGTGCTAATGGAGAGAAAGTGTAGCAGTTATCATCTCCCGCAATCTTAAGTGCCAAAGGCCTGTGTGGGAGTCGTAGGCAAGAATTTCTTTTCAAATAATTGCAAACCAGGGGCGTGGCTAAGCCATGTAGGAGGACGTGCTCTCTTTGGAGCTCCTGCTGATCCGCACATCAGCCTGCCAGAAACTGCATAAATACCCATGAAAATGTCCTATAACTGGAGGATTGCGCGTTGGATGCTCTGAGGCACGCAAGGATATAGTGTCAAGCAGATCTGTGTTGTGCCTACGATGCTAGATTCAGAAGAAGATCCCGAGGTTTGGCTGAGGCGGTGAGGAAGATGGCCGCCGCCAGATAGACAAAGGAAACAACGGGCAGAGACGGAGTGAAGGTCACCCCACGAAACTATCAGCAAGCTCATAGCAGGAGTGCCTGGGAGATGGACAGCGTTGGCTGTGTGCGCTGCGGGTACAGAACACACCGAGTGCCTTGATCGGAGACCAAGGGACACACGGCAGGGTGATTTCGGGGGCTGCAGATTAAACACCCGTACTGACTCTGAAGCATCCTGCACTGGAAGAGCGATGCGTGCGACGGAGTGACTGGGCCTGGATAGGATAAAAAGTAGCCACAGCCTTGAAGTGGATGCACGCGAGCTGCCACAATATATATCTGGACTTGGAACGGACACAAAGCCTCATCTGTGAAGATACTAATGTATCAAGCGCGGTTCACTCTGAGCTCTTTACTGTAATGGATTGGCCTGGTGGCACAATATAAGGCTTCTTTTCAGGAACTCCACACAACGGTCGAACGCTGCTGGGGAACGGCTGGTTGCACATTTAGCAGAAAGCTCGCAGCATTTATCGACATGCCCAACAAACGACGCGGTTGGTGAGCAAGGAAACGGCTATAAATCAACTGAACGCTGAGGGGAAAGCAGCCGCACAAATCGTGCAGGCAGTCTGGATGGTGCCTGGGACACGACACCATTAAACACGAGATGCACGCGTAAGCACAATCAGTAGCAGCCCTTATTAATACGCCTACAGCCAGGAACAGTGTTGCTAACTGCCCCTGACCCAGCAGTTGAGGCCCCCTATTGATCAGAGGTAACCCATAAGGGTGGTGAAGCCAAGAACCCCAGAAGCACGAGAAGTTCCTTGTCTGTGAGGCCAGAACCACACTACAACGTCCCTGGACTCATTTTAGCCCCCTGGGAAGGGTGTGGATTGAGGCCTGTTGAGCGGCCTGGATGAGCCTAATCCCATTGGCTGCACCACTTGCATTGCGAAGGCGGCCGGCGAAAGGGGCAACCGCACAACAGAACTTGCGACCGGCCCACGGGTGCATGGGGAACGAGCCAGCTAAAACAAACATGGTCATAGCTGAATTGCTAGCTAACAAGTACCGCAGGCCATAGACCACTGATAAGAGGAGGACAAGATCTGTGACGAACAACGGTCCTGAGTGGATCCCTTGCTCCAAACGGAACCTAGTACTGAGCAGGAGGGCGTAAGCACAAACATCGGGCACCTTGGCCCTGACCATTCCGAACTACAACACTGGTGCGATGGCATCCAAGGTGCCCAAGACAAAGGGGAAGAAATCCACAATCTAGGACTTCACCAAAACACCACAAACAATGGAAGGGTCCAGGAACAAAGAGAGAAGTGCTCAGGCGGAAACATCCCCAGCGTGCGGCGATCAGCAGATATTAGAGGTCATCGCAGATCTGAAAAAGACATGGGGCATGGGAAAGAAAACTGGAGGCCACAATGACCACACTGAAAGAGTCTTTAGAGTTTAAAATTGATGCAGTTCAAGTGGACGTTAACCTACTAAGCCAGGATGTATGGACAATTGCAGAACGAACAAGTGAGCTAGAGAAAGAGGTGAAAACAAACAGAGCTACCATCGCTACCTCGGAGATCTACGCATTACAACAAGTGAGCAACCTGGAGAACAGAGCCGAGGAAGCCAAAGGACACGCACGGAGAAACAATATACGCATTGTGGGACTCCCGGGAGGACAGGAAGGGCCTAACCCCACCAAGTACATTGAGACCATGCTGTTACAAGAAGTAGGAGGGGCACTCGCCCAAGGATTTGTGGTGGAAAGAGCGCATAGGGCCCTGACAAGAAGGCCCCCCGCCCCCTGGGTTCACCCGATTATTGCCAAAATACTAAACTATTGCGACAGAGAAAGGATTCTGGAACACTTCCGCAAAGGAGGTACATCACTGCGTACCCGCACTACACACTCCAGGTGCAGAGACGGCGACTGAACTTCGGAACAGTGAAAAGGAGACTGTGAGATGCAGGCTATAAATACATGTACATGTTGATGTTTCCGGCAAAGCTGAAGGTGATCCTCAATAACTGCGCAATCTTTTTTTGAGACCCCAGAAGAAGCGACGGAGTGGCTGGACGCACGGAACGGTCCGACTGGAGCAGACGATCAGAAGGAGAGCATTACGGAGTAACGGGAAAATGGTCCCAGAGGCTGAGGTGCTGTATAAATTGTGACATTGGGACTTGATTATAGTTTTAGGATGCAAGGCAGCGACAGGCAGAGTTGTTTAATCGAAAAGAGGGAGACAAAGATAACCCAAACTTATACCCCATTAGATAGGTTAGTCAGGTTGCCGATAGTGTGGTAACCCCTTGCTGGGCTCCTAGCACCGGCTTAGCAAGGACAGGACCAAATGCAGGGACGCCTGAGATCCAGGGATGGAGCTGGGCAACAGTTGGGGACGGGATGGGAGGCGGCAGGGAGACGAGTTGGGGAGTTTGCTGTGGAATTAGTTGGGGAACGAGCTTACACCCGCGCGCTATTGCGCACAACACACAAGAGGAGAAGAGACAGAGGTGCGATAGGATATGGCAGATAATGGGAGACCTTAAGATGACCTGGAATGTTAGAGGGCACAACAGTTATTTAAAGAGAAACAAGATTATTATGTACCTGAGGCGGCAAAAGGTGGATATAGCTCTGTTACAAGAACCCCACCTCACAAAGGACAAACGGGAGGTGATACGGGGAAAATGGAAGGGGACCACAATTGGGGCAACATATTCGGCATACGCTAGGGGGGGGTAATTACCTGGATCGCCCCACACATGCCTGTCCAGTTTATAAAGGCCACAGCGGACTCAGATGGGAGGATGGTGGGGATTAGGGGACTGATCGGATATCAAGAGGTGTGCATTATCAACACATATGCCCCCAACCAAGATACTGTAGCTTATTTCAAGACCCTGCATGGCAAAATCTGCCCGTACCAAGGAGGAGTAGTCATATGGGGAGATGACTTTAACTGTACACTGGACCCCGGAGTGGATAGATCAGATGAGAAACGAAACAAACCCACTCCGGCTGCCAAAACTTTAAGGAACCTGGTGGGCGAATTCCAACTAGAAGACATATGGAGATTGCGCCACCCACAAGACGGACATTACTCGAACTATGCGGCTCCACAAAACTTGTACACAAGGCTAGATTACATGTTTGTTTCCTCTGAGATGACTGGAGAGATGGTGCAGGCAGAATACAAAGTGAGGGTCCTTTCGGACCACTCCCCATTGATCATAACATGGCAACATCTGCCCCCCAGAGCAAAGATCCCCACGTGGCGGCTCAGAGCTGAGGCACTGAAAGACAGTGTTCAGAGAGGACAGTATAGAATACTTTGGAAATAACACCGGAAGCGTGGACTTGGTGGGCACTCTGTGGGAGGCTTTCAAGATGGTGGTGAGGGGATCAGCTATAGCGAAATCCAAAGGGCTCCAAGGCAGAATAATCCAGGATCTACAGAAAGCCGAAGCGGAACTAGAAGCGATTATGAGTAAGGGAGATAGATTCCCCGGAGGCCGCTGAAGCTATACATAAATTACAATAGGTGTGCGGAGGCCACTGGGAGAGGCTATGTAACTTAAACTATAAGAAGTATACGGAAAGGCAACATGCATGTGGGGAAAAGCCAGGAAGGCTGTTGGCATGGTTATGTAAAAAGGAGTCGCCCAGACTAGCCATCAGAGCAAAAAACTGGAAGAATGGTCGGATACTAGACACTCGAGAGGGAGTAAATAATGGGTTCATTGAATTCTACCAGCAATTGTATGAAGACGTGGAAGGGGGGGGGAACTGAATGAAATAGTGGAAAGACTAGAGGATATAGGCTTGCCGAAGCTGAGAGAGAGAGAACTTAGATGCCCCAATCACATTAGAAGAACTGGAAGCTGTAGTCAAGCTGCTACCTACCTGCAACGCCCCGGGAGCCGACTGACTCCCAAGTGAGTTTTACAAAATGTATGGGAAGGAGGTGCTCCACCCGCCCGTTACTGTCCTGCTCCTCAAGCCCAACAAACCTAGCATAGACTGTGGGTCATACAGGCCGCTGTCCATGCTAAACCAAGATAGCAAGATTCTCACTGTGGTGTTGGCTAACGGATTGAAACCTATCCTAGACAAGCTCATACATCCGGACCAGACTGGAAATGTGCCACATATGAGCATATCTGACAATCTTAGAAGGCTTCACCGAGTCATAGAACAATCAGAGGGGGAAGCGCAGGAAATAGCAATTGCCTCACTAGATGCAGTGAAGGCCTTTGACTCAGTCAGATGGCCTTGGCTGATGGCAGCCCTGAGGGAATACGGAATAGGGCCCGGGTATCTAAAATGGGTTAAACTGATGTACAGCTCCCCAATAGCCAGGGTTAAGACTGGGGCGACTATCTCGGATAAATGGCACCTCAGCAGGGGCACCAGGCAGGGTTGCCTCTGGTCCCCGATGCTGTACATCCTTGCGTTAGAACCCCTAGCGATATATTTGAGATAACAATACAAAACGCTGGGAATTTATACGAAGGGGGGACCACATCTCATATCACTGTACGCCGATGATATACTGTTATACCTGAGATATCCAGAGGAGAACCTGCAATACATTTTGGAAGTAATGGAATTATTTGCGTCGCTCTCGGGGATTGCAGTAAATCCCATGAAATCAAGCTTGTTCCCTCTGTGTAGATATACAGGGATCCCGCTAGAGAACCTACCAATATTGCAGATACTCTGGAAGACTAGAACCTTTAGGTACTTAGGAGTAAACATATATTACAAAATGAAAGATGAGCATACACAAAACACGGAGAGGGCAGTAGCAAACTTGGAGAATAGCATGAGATTCTGGGCAAAACTCCCCCTGGCCATGATAGGGAGGGTGGCGCTGCTGAAAATGGTTGCATTGCCCAGGTTGTTGCATTTCTTTGTGAACATCCCCTTTATGATAACCAGGCGTTTCTTTGGCAAATTACAAAGTCTGTGTAGAGGCTTTATCTGGCACAACAGCAGGAATAGTATAGCCCTGTGGAAACTGCAGAACACGTATGATAAGGGAGGTATAAACCTGCCCAACTTCAAGTTTACCACTTGGCCGGTCAACTACAGTATGTGGCGAAATGGCTGTCGGAAGACCACACAGCGGGGTCCAGACTGTTAAGATCTGAATGCTCCCGTTCTTTCTGAAAGAGATGATATGGGTGCCTAAACCAGAACTGAGGGGGCGATCAAGGCAGCTGGAGTTGGGATGGGGGTATGGCGTAAAGCTGGTCAGGTTGTGGAGAACCTGATCCCATGCTCCCCGCAGATGCCACTAGTGGCATTGGGCGGTGCAGACTAGCAACTAAGGAAGATGATTTGTAGGCACTGGGAACCTGTGGGTATAGCGACATTGGGAGACCTAAGGAGATATGGGAAAGTAGTGGGATTTGGAGAGCTAGTAAATGAAACCGGACTACACCCAGGACAATATATTACCTACACCCGAATGGTGCGGAGGGTGAGTGTGTCATGGCCTGAATCGGTGCTCACAGACCAACCTGATGAAATTATAAAAACATTCTATGGCATCTCGGAGGGAGGACATGAAGTCTCCTAAATCTATGAACTTTTGATGTCTAAAGTGGGAAAGGAAGTGACCCAGTTGAGACGGGATTGGGAGAAGGAAGTGGTGGTGCCAATGCATGACGGGCTATTGGAAAGAGCCCAGAGATATCATATAAAGGTGTCCAGAAATGCAAGGTTGCAGCAGATCCAACTATACATAACTCATAGGGCGTTCATGACCCCTTGGAGGATTGCCAGATTTAAGACCACAAACACAGGCATGTCCTAAATGCGGGGAGGTTAATGCTGGGATGGTGCATATGTTCTGGGCATGCCCAGAGATTGAGAAATTCTGGGGCGAAGTCACCCACCGGCTGACTGAGAAAGGGATACGGCTGGATGTGGAATCTGTATGGGCATGCATGGTGGGGGGCTTTGTAACTTGAGACGCATGAGCAAATTGAAGGACCTGGCATACATACTGGCTAAGCGTGGAATTGCTATGGGCTGGAAGGCGAGCCATAGATCCAAAATATAGGTGTGGTGGCATGATCTCCTGAAATGGGCAGATGCTGAAACACTGGTGTGGTATGATGCGGCTAACAGAGGGGTGTGAGGAAGAGACACAAACTCGAGTGCCTTGGAGACACTTAGTAGCCACACTGCACGGATCCACCCAAGGTCTCCCAGATGATCAGGACTCCTCAGAAAATATAGATGAAGATGAACCCCTAAAAGGTTCAGAAGTGGTAAGTGAAGAGATGTAAGCTCAAGTTAAGGGGGGAGGGCTAAAGGAATACAGTGACCATCTTATGGAAATATGTTCGATGTTGATAATCATGACCTGCACTGTTGAACTTGTTTTGTAGGGAGTTATTGTTCAAAAATAAAAACTATTTTTAAAAAAAGTAATAATAATTGCAAACCAGAAGTAATCAGGATGATACTTTTATTAAGCTTTCTATATCATGTCTGGAAAAGACCAGAATGTGTTAAATTTTATTATATTTTTTTAAAAGACAGTAATGCAATTCCATTCCTAAAATGTAACTTGTTATATAAAAGTATTTATACTTTAAAACCCTGCATCAGATCCATGCTTTATAGTCCAGTTTAAGTTAGTGTATCTAAATCTCAGTGTCAACTATTTCATTTTGTTGGGGAAGATGCATCATATTGACGACTGAACACTTTTGAAAATGTACATGACCACACGTTCAAATGCTTTTGATGGGAGGCATGGCCAACGGGTGACAGATGCAGACGTGAAGCTACGGAGCTCTTGCCCCAGGCCACCCAATAATCTGCATAAAATCCCTTTTAAAGTGCACCCCGGAGCAAAAACAGGACGCGCTGAGCACTGGAAGATCTTAGGGGCTGAACTGACAGATTAACGGACAGAGAACGATCTGCAGCTTTCTGTGTGCTGACGAACCGGACGGGGAAGGGAGCCGCTGCGGGTAGCCGTAAGGTGGCTGCCGTTAGAAGAGAAACGGACAGTTGAATCCAGCGGGCAGCACAAGGACCCTTGGGTACTAGCAACGACCCGGACCCAGGCGGGGTGTCCAAAAACACAGAGTACAGAGGCAGAATCGGAGTGGCTGCGTTGATGGAGTGTGGGGAGCGGCAGCCCCACATGGAGGTGGAGGCGCGCTACACCCAGCCCCCATGGATGCGAGGAGGAGCGAAACGCTGCAGAAGAAGGCAGCTGTAGCCCGCTGAAGTACAGCAATGCCGGCCAACAGGAGAGGCCATTAAGGAGGCAGCAGCCCCGCGACCACAGAGAGGTGAGGAGTGGTGCGGGAGAAGATGTCTGAAGCTGTCGGTGTGAGGCAGCATTGAACAGTCGCAAGACTCTGTGGAGTGGCAGCAGCAGTAATTTAAATTACTCCCCTGTGGCCACACAGAACTGAGAGGCGCGCGTGTACATGCTGCAGGAGCAGGCTGGTGAGGGGCAGTCACACCCATGCACACTAGGGCACAACCCGGACTAGTCAAAGCACAGCCCTGGGCATAAGTCCAGTGGCAGACCGGGACAATAAGAGGAGCTGTAACGGCTCAGCAGGACGTTGCCTGGTGGAAACGGCAGCATGTGAAGGCCATAAGACAACTGGGATGTTGGGCCAAACCCTCCCCATGCCCCCCCCCCCCGTGGAGCACCTAGACCCGGGTGACCCTGTAAGGAATAGGATCAGCAGAAGGACGGCAGACCCTGTGAAAGGGACCCCCTGCAAGGTGGGAGCGAGGGGGAACAGCCACCCTGGATGACAGGGGGACCCGCTGGTCAGAGATGCAGAACAATTTGGGGCTGTTAGAAAATCCAGATGAACATAAGGGCCGACAGCACTATAGCTGGATACAATAGCAGACATAGAGGGCTGCCTGAAGGAGTAGGCCCGGCCCATTGGGGGCACGAATGGACAGGTATAAGTGTAGGAAACAGAAGAAGGGAAAGAAGCGAAGAGCCAAGGTGCACAGTGGATGACAAAATAAGGGGTAGACCTGTGGGCGCCGGACAAGGCGGGGAGACGACGAAAGAACGAGGGACATTAGCAGTGGCCTTCTCATAACATGGCAGGCCTTGCTGGCAACTGAGCCTCACACAATCTGAAACGTGGGGTAGTTGCTGGCACGATGGTGAAAGGCCAGAAAAAGATAAACCACTACGCTGCTGCAAGTGTAGGGCAACTAAAGTACAGGAGGGGGCAATGACACAGCAGGACTGGGAGCAGAGAAAGACGAGGCAACGTGTTGCGTTGGAAGGGCTGATGGGAGCCATTCAGGAATCAAGAACCTCCCTGGAGGGAAGGATACAGGAAGTAGGGGTGGATGTGTCCCTGCTGCGGGCTGATTTGCGCAAAGTCAGTGACAGGGTGACTAAGGTGGAACAGCAGGTGAATACAGTGGAAGATGACCTGGCCACACTCAAAAACCAGGTACGCAGCTTTATCGGATCGACACAGGGGCTGGAAGTGAAAGCAGAGGACGAAGAAGGCTGATCTCACTGCAATAACTTACGCCTGGTGGGGGTTCCGGCGGGCCAGGAAGGACTGAACGCTGAACTGTACATAGAAAGATTGATTCTGGAAAATCTACGGCCGAAAGGCCTATCAAAACTATTTACAGTGTCGCGGGCGCACCGAGTACCGGGTAGAACACCCACCCCAAGGTGGGCAGCCCTGAGCAATTGTGGCCAAGACTTTAAGGACAGGGATACAATATTGCAGATGGCACGTAAAGCTGGATACATCGAAGTGGACACTTCCAGAATCCTGATTTTCCCCAGACTTTACGCAGGAAGTTCAGAAGCAGAGAAGGTCTTTTGATTCTGCTTGCTGTAGGCTCTGAGAACTGAACTTGCAGTATATGACAATCTTCCCGGCAAAACGAAAAGTGATGGATGGTGGCCGGTCCTTCTTGTTCACATCTCTCAAAGATGCATGGGATTGGCTGGAGAAGAGACAGCTGAAGGCGACTCCCTAAAGGCCCGACGACCGGCAGAGAAGGGAAATAGCCGACAGAGAATTGATTTGGGCAACTAAGAGTTAACCAGAAGGTTTGAAGGGGAAATGAAGTGTTGCTCATTGAGAGAAGGGTGCAGAGTGGTAAGTGGCTGGAGCAGGAAGAGTCTAGCCAACCCCAGGACAGTGACCCACCTACTGCACCAAACCACGGATATGGTTTGGAGGATTCTCCCGATTGGAGCAGGTTGAAAATGGGGGGGGGGTGGAGGTAGGGTGGAAGGAAAGGGCATGGGGGTTGGGGGATCTGCGGGGAGGGTGGGAGGAGAGAAGGCAAGTTGAGGCGGGCGAGTTGGGGAATCGTTGTTTGTTCATGGGAAAGGGGAATGTTAATTTAAGGAGTGTTAGGAGCCAAAGGGATGGGTGCCAGGGTAGACCATTTGAATACTGTAGCGGACCTGGGCGGAAATGATACAAATGGAGACATGGGTGGTAGCCGCTTTAGGATAGGCACTAGAAATGTGCGAGGACTAGGGAGTAGGGGGAAGAGGGTCAGGGTGGGGCAATAGCTGAGGCGGCATGGAATTCAACTGGTGCTGCTGCAGGAGACACACCTGCAGGGGGGGACATGAAGACATTGGAGGAAAGGTGCGGGGGCAGGGTGTTTGGTTCATCATATTCCAACTATGCAAGAGGAGTGCTGATATGGGTGGCCCCGAGGATCCCTATACAGGTGGAACGCACACTGGGAGACACGGAAGGAAGGGAAATGGCTCTGGTGGGTCAGTGGGAGGGACAGGCCATCTCCATGGTGAGCTCTTATGCTCCAAATGTGTAAGACAAGACCTATTTCACCTCAGGGGGCCAGCGCACGGTGCTATATATATACATTTCTGAGGCTTGTGGAATCTGCATAGATCACATGCTGTGCATAGGCCGACATCTAGTGGAAGCTGCAGAGTATTACAGTTTGTTTTTCGAAACTCAAAAATGGGCGTCGACACAGGGGGTGCCAGTAATACTATCCCTAGTGTGACGTCCACTGTACCCAAGATCCCTCACGCGTCTAGGATCCTCAGATTGTTTTTTTCACCATACTGGTCGGAAGCATTTTGCGGAGTCCCCTGGCCTTAGCCATACTTTTGCTAAAAATTTAAAATAATAATCTATTGACATCCTTCCCCACCCCAACGTCTAACTTCGACACTCAACGCCGGCTGGAGAAGAAATCGACCGTCGGCTGCTGCACGACAGATTTGGGCCTCGGAAGGCCGCTGGCCTCGGCCCGGGCCTTGGAAGGCCTTTGGCCTCGGCCCTGCAAGTAGGGAGAATTGGGGGGTGGTACATACTCTACACTCTTGGTATATAGGTACACCTTATACATTTCCTACACTTAGCCCGCTGCCTCACTATCTGAGGATCCTATAGGTACACCTTATACATTTCCTACACTTAGCCCGCTGCCTCAAGGTGCGTATGGAGGGTACCCCTTTTCAATTCTGCCCCAAGTGCAATCGCAAATACCCTTGGGTCGACAGGCACGCCACGTGCAATCTCTGCTTGCCGAGGGACCACCCCGAAGCGAACTGCAGAGCGTGTAGTAGGTTTAAACCTAAGACACTTAAGGACCGTTCGACGAAGCGTTGGGCCCACCACGCCAGGCAGGCGGCCATGGCAGCGGAGGGCGCCTGCAGCGACGCCGTACTTTCGGACGGCGAGGGCATTACGGCGTCGAAAGACAGCCGAGCACAGGTCCCCGACTTCGGAAGGTCGTCCGGCAGGGCGGCTATGGGGAAGACCCCCGGCGACACAAGCGCTTCACATACTACACACACTAAACACACTAAGTCCAAACGAGACTCGACGATGACGAGTTCTCGGAAAGAGGCACAAACAGAACGGTCCAATTCGGTGTCCTCTGGGCGCTCTCGATCAAGATCGCCGCATGACTCCAGGCAATCATCCACTCTTGCCAAGAGTGCCTCGCTCCCTAGGCTAACAGAAGTTCGATCGTCGGAAGACGAAGGTGACTTCCACCCCCAGGCCGCGCTCCAGGAGTCGGAGCCCGCAGTTAAAGCCAGCGAGGCCCCACGCTCGAAGGATAGGGACACCACGCCCGATCCTCGACACCAGGCGTCGAAAACCTCCGGAGCCACTAAAGGACAGGGAAAAAAATGTTCCACGCACGGGGAGGGGGGAAAACAGCAGAAGAAACAACCTTTGCACTCTTCCACACCTGTGAAACACACCACTCCCCCTAAACAGTCAGACAAAACCAGGTCTGCTGATATGTCTAAAACCAGCAAAGCTACTCAAGATAAATCCCATAGACTTGCTGAGAGTCATTCCCAGTTCCAAAAAATGGTCCAGTGAAGACATAGATAGGGTCATGTCAAGAATGTCTTCTTTGGCTGATTTTTATGATAAAAATCCAGAACATTTCCTCTCGTATGATCCACAAGGGGCGACACCCTCAGGCTCTACTGATCCTATCCCTCTCCCCCCTGAGTAAAAAGCCCTGGTTTGAAACTCTGATGAGGTCAGAACCCTTCAAGGTACAACCATAGGCAAGACCATACTCACTGTATCAAGGAGAGGCTTCCTTTGGTGAGGACCAAGAATTTGGTATGGTAGAAGAGCAAACCGGGACGGGCTACTATGGGGATGATGAGGACCAGGAAGAGGAAGAGGAGGACCCGGAAACATACAGAGTAGATTCCCCGGTAGAGAACGAAGCCCCGGTTACCGACTCCCCGGTCGATAACCAACCCCTCCTAAATGAGGTTCTCGCACGTGCAGCAGAACATTTCCACATTGACACCCACAGTGTCCAGGAGGAAAGGGACTTTGCAGAAGAGTTAGTGGGAGAAAGGAGGCCTGTTGCCCAGACCATCCCTATCCTTAAGTCCATTCAGCGGAGAATAGATCCGTCCCTGGTGAACCCGAACCTCACCAGAGCAGTCAATCCCAGGGTTGAAAAACTTTTCAGGGCGGCCCAGTCTGACCCTCTCTATATAAGAGGACATCTGAAGCCAGACTCCCTAGTTGTCACCAACACTCGTAAGAGGGCTGGAACACCCTTGTCATCGTCCGAAGCTCCTCCCGACAAGGAGAGAAAAAAACGATACGGTTTCGGCAGGAAATTAGCCTCAACGTCCGCCTATCAAGCAAGGATTGCAAACTCCACCACCCTGTTGGCCAGCTACAACTGCAATCAGTGGGAAGAAGTCGCGGCATTCATAGCCTCTGCTACTGAAACTTTAAAGGGCCAGTTAGCTCGAATTTCCGCAGAGGGTAGAGCCGTGTCTGGTTGCATTTTGAAAGCAAACTTCGGCGCCGCGGACAACGCAGGCAGATTGATAGCAGAAGGTACTGTTATCAAAAGACATGCGTGGTTACGGCAGTCTGGTTTTAAGGCAGAAACCCAGGCATCATTATTGGACAAACCGGTGGAAACCGATCTGTTTGGTAAGATGGTCGAAGGCGCACTGAAGAATGCCAAGGACGAATACGAAACACTCAAGTCCCTTGGCCAGTTAACCAATAAACCCCCTAACCAGAGAGGGAATAGTAATTTTCGTCGCCCATGCGGCCAAAATTCCCAGAGAGGATCTACCTATTCCCAGGGGCAGGGTACACAGTGGAACAACAACCAACAGTCTACCCAGGGTTATGGCAGGGGTAATAGGAGAGGTCGTGGTAAAGGCAGAGGCAGCCCCAACAAGGGAGGTGGCACGCCTCCACCAAAGCAGTGACGCTCAGTTCAGGGTCCCTTCTCACGCAACCCCAGTAGGGGGACGCATTTCCAACTTCACCCAGGCTTGGGAAGGGATCACATCAGACAGATGGGTGCTGTCAACAGTATCCACAGGATATTGTATAGAACTACTGCAGCGTCCCCGGAACCATCCTCCACGACAAAGGGTACATTCTTTAGAACATCAGAAGATTCTCCTCGAGGAGATCGCCATTCTGCTAGAAAAGGACGCGATAGAACTCGTCCCGGGACACCGGGTAAACAAGGGTATTTATTCAACTTACTTCCTTGTGCCAAAGAAAGATTTGACAATGCGCCCAGTATTGGACTTACGGCCTGCCAACAAGTATGTCAAGCCCCAAAAATTTCGTATGACCACGCTACAAGAGGTAATCCCCCTCCTAAAAAAGGGGGATTACATGGCAACCTTGGATATGAAAGATGCTTATTTTCATATTTCCATGTTCCCAGCGCACAGAAAGTATTTGCGCTTCAAGGTGGACAGTCGACACTACCAATTCAAGGTACTGCCCTTCGGGATAGCTTCAGCACCAAGCGTATTCACCAAGGTACTGGCTGTGGTGGCTGCACACCTACGCAGGGAGGCAATCCCAGTGTACCCTTATCTGGACGACTGGCTCATAACGAGGGAAACCCCAGGAATTTGCAGGTCAAACATTCAAAGGACTATCGACCTCCTTAACGAATTAGGCTTCTCAATCAATGAGAAAAAGTCAAGCCTAGTGCCAAGCACCTCAAAAAAATTCCTAGGAGCAATCCTAGATACCCAAGAGGGGTTGACCTTTCCTTCAGAAGAAAGAATTCGGAATATGCTACTGCAAATTCCGCATCATCAGTCCGGTCAACAAATAACGGTACGCAAAGCAATGCATCTACCTGGCATGATGGCGTCATGTATTTACCTGGTCCCCCACGCGCGCCTGCGCATGCGTCCCATGCCGGAATGGTTGGCGAAACAGTGGTCTCGGGCAAGTGGTCAGTGGGACGATCTAGTGGTCGTTTCACCAACACTGGTACAAAGCCTTCACTGGTGGACAAGAGAGAATCTCGCACAGGGGAAACTCTTTTACGATCCCAAAGTACAGGGAATAGTCACTACAGATGCATGCCTGACTGGGTGGGGAGCTCACCATCTCCACCACACAGCTCAGGGTCTCTGGTCTCACTCAGTGGCCAAGAACCACATCAACCTGCTAGAGCTTCTGGCAGTATTCAGAGCGCTTCAGGCGTTCGAGCCCCACCTACTAAACCTGTCAGTGCAAATCCAGACAGACAGCACAACAGTCATGTTCTACCTGAACAAGCAAGGAGGGACTCGCTCGCCAAATCTGTCCAAGCTTGCCCAGAAAATCTGGATATGGGCACTCGGACGGAACATCTTCCTGTCATCACAACATGTTCCAGGGGAGCTCAATTCCCTAGCGGATGCTCTGAGCAGAGACTCCCTCCCAGAGGAACACGAATGGGTTCTACACAGAGAGGTCATAGAAGATATCTTCTCTCAGTGGGGTTTCCCCATTATAGACTTATTCGCCACAAGCGAAAACAGACAATGCCCAGGATTTGCATCCAGGTTCCCCCAACCAGAATCCCAGGGGAACGCCCTGTTGATGAACTGGTCAGGGATGTTTGCGTACGCTTTTCCACCAACTCCTCATCAGGAAGGTGGTGAGCAAGATGAACAGAGAGTCGATGACGCTCGTCCTAGTTGCTCCCATGTGGGCAAGACAACCGTGGTTCCCACACCTACGCAGGATGGCGGTGTGCGAGCCCATCAAACTTCCAGCCTGGTACAACCTACTGTCCCAGCACCAAGGTCAAACAGTACACCAACAACCCAACTCAATGAACCTGGCAGCATGGCTCCTGAGGTCATAGAGTTTGGACATCTCAATTTGCCACAGAGGTGTATGGACATCCTAAAGGAATCTAGGAAACCAAACACCAGGCACTGTTACTTTGACAAGTGGAAGAGGTTCGTTATCTGGTGCCAGAATAGATCAATCAACCCGGTTGATTGCACTCCTTCCACTATTGTTACATACATGCTACACCTGCTGGATGCAGGATTGGTTTTTAACTCACTGAAAGTACACCTGGCAGCCCTGTCGGCTTACACCACTTCCCATAGCAACATTTCGTGGTCGAAAGTACCAGTAGTTAAAGCCTTCATGGAAGGAGTAAAGAGACTTCACCCTCCTATTTCAAACCCACCACCAGGGTGGGACCTTAATGTGGTGCTAGCCAAGCTCATGGGCCCCCCTTTCGAACCCATGCATAAAAGCAGTCTCAAACACCTGACTTATAAAACGGCCTTCTTAGTAGCTATTACTTCTATAAGAAGGGTCAGTGAAATTCAGGCTCTGTCAGTGCAGGATCCCTTCTTTACTGTCCATAAAGACAAACTGGTTTTACGCACACACCCTAGGTTCTCACCTAAATGTATATCTAAATTCCATGTAAACCAGTCCATCAAGCTTCCTGCTTTCTTCCAGGACCCGCAAAGCTCGGCTGAGGTGAAACTACACACCCTAGATGTGCGTAGGGCGGTCCTCTACTATGTAAATAAGACCAGACCGCTAAGAAAAACAGATCAACTGTTTGTCTCCGTAGCTACAGGCAGAGAGGGGGATCGCGTCTCTAAAGGTGCCATCTCGAAGTGGATTATTAACTGTATCCAGCTGTGTTACTCACTCTCTGAAAGAACTCTGCCTTTCACGCCAAGAGTCCACTCTACTAGAGGCATTGGGGCCACTCTGGCTTTCATTGCAAATGTACCCCTTGACACCATTTGCAAAGCAGCTACTTGGAGCTCTATTCACACTTTTACTCAGCATTACTGCATTGACACCCATTCCAAGGCAGATACACAAGTGGGACAAGCAGTTCTAAGACACTTATTCGCTCATGACCCTTCTCACATCCCACCTCATTCAGATACTGCTCGCTAATCTATGCACAGCATGTGATCTAAGCAGATTCCACAAGCCTCAGAAGGGATACATTACTCACCGTAATTGTATTTCTGATGCTTGTATCTGCTTAGATTCACATACGACCCACCCTTCCTCCCCTCTGAGAGAAGGCGCATGATTGCTTGTAGTCTTACCTTCTGTCTATCTGCTTGGATTATCTGTACTTGCGCTACTCCTCATGTCAGAAAAAATACAATCTGAGGATCCTAAACGCGTGAGGGATCTTGGGTACAGTGGACGTCACACTAGGGATAGTATTACTGGCACGCCTTGTGTCGACGCCCATTTTCGAGTTTCGAAAAACAAACTGTAATACTCCGCAGCTTCCACTAGATGTCGGCCTATGCACAGCATGTGAATCTAAGCAGATACAAGCATCAGAAATACGATTACGGTGAGTAATGTATCCCATATATTGGATTTTAACTGTGCCCTGGACCCGTAGCTGGACTGCAAAGGGAGAGGGGGACCAACAAAGCTGCAGGCACGAGAGTCACTGCTACAGGTAGTGAACAGGCTGGACCTAGTGAAACTATGGAGGGAGGCACAAGAAAATGAAAGGGGATACTCCTATCGCTCGGGGGTCCATGGCTCTTTCCAGGCTGGATTATAGATTTGTAGGAAGAGTGCTTTCACCGGTTCGTGGATCCGCAGTATTTAGATAGAGCCCCGTCTGATCACTCCACACTGGCCGTTGGATTGGAAGCCACGCACCGACAACCGGGCATGAGACTGGGGAGGATGAGGCAGGGGTTACTGGGAGATGCGGCTAACGCACAAGCACTACGGGAAGCAGAGAGAGAGTTTAAGATCATGCACTCCAGAAAGGCTCTCTGCCGGAGTCCATGAAGGAGGCAGTGATCACAGTACTGCTAAAGGAGGGGGACCTGACAGTGTGCCTCCTATAAGCCATTTCCTTATTGAACATTGATGTAAAAATCCTGGGGAAGGTGCTGGCAACCAGGTTGGCAGGAGTGGCCCCTAACTTGGTGCAACCGGATCTTTGCGGGTTCATGGGAGGACGGGATACCGGCATGAACACACGCAGGCGGCACTATGTAATGGATTTTATTAAAGACTCAAGCAGGGAAATGGCAATGGTGGAATTAGACGTGATTAAAGCGTTTGATTCACTGGAATGGATGTGGTTATTTAAAGTACTAGAGGCTTGTGGTTTTTTGTGAAGGGATGCTAAAATGGATGTGCTTGCTGTACAGCTCTCCCACGTCCAGGGTGAAGATGGGCGGGTGCATCTTGCAGGGATGGAATCTGGAGCAGGGTACATGTCAGGGGTGCCCGGTGTCTCCAATTTTGTTCGCTCTGGTGTTGGTACCACTGGCAAGGTATTTTAGAACATGCATCATGGAGACAGGAATTTGGGCAGGGGGAGTGGTTCACAGCATCTCGCTCTATGCGGATGATGTATTGCTCTTCGTAGATGACCCGCTGGAAAATATGGCAGTGATACTAGAGGTGCTGGATAAATTCCTTAAATTATCAGGGTTCCAGGTTAACAAAGGAAAGTCACTAGTATTTCCACTGGCGGGGCTTAGGGAATGTTCACTCAGGGCCACATGCAAGGGACCCTGATCTCTCCAGATATCTAACCCAGTTGCAGTGATCTGTTGTGTGATCACCTGCAACCACACATTCTGGTCCTGCTCAGTCCACTCACCTCTCACAAATAACTTATGTAAAATGTGTTCTCTAGCTATCTTGATGTCTACAAATGTCGCCATTTTGGAAATATTGATTTCCTTCCTGACTTACAGAAGTTTTTTATTTTATTTTGCAAAACAGACCGTTTCCTTCGAGCGTTCCCTTTTGAGGGGTGCTTTTACAGTGTAATACAGCGTGTTAGCCCAACAGGATTTATGTATCCTATTAGTTAGTACACTGTGTTAAGCTGCTTAAGTGGTAGATCTAATGCAGAAATCCCAGCCACGAGCCCTCAATCTGTAAGTGTTACTCGCCACACCAAGATTCAGAGATTTGAAACCGGACCTCGAGGACAGAAGTGGTGGAAGTCTCAGATCAACCAGTCTCGACCTCAGCTACCCTGATTTTAATAAATCAGGCTTCCTCAAAAGAGGGGCTCTTTTCTATGATGTATCCCTTTGCTGTGATAATAAGACAGACCGAAGTATCAATCAAATAAAAGAGCGGGGTAGACACATACACCGCTAGACCAACAGCTGAAAAGAAACCACAGAAAGGGTTATAAACGGCAAGGCTAAGAATAATAATTGTAAGACAATCAACTATCAATGAATACCTGAATAATAAGTTGGTTGGAATAGCAGAGCAGATTCAGAACCTGGAAGAACAATGCAAAGGACAATAAGGAACTAACTACTGAGTAACTAAATTCCCTTAAAGCCCTAGGCAATGCACAACTGACCTGGAAGGAGATGGTTGTGGAGCCAGGAGTGGAATCCAGTTCAAAAGGACACAATGACAGGAGAAAATAATAAACGGGAAGGTTAGTGAGGGAGGAAACACCCGAACGGCACGAGGGACGCACTAGGTACGGGTTGGTGCCGATAACGGGAAAGCGTCCTGAACTAAACCTGCAATGTAAGAATACAAATCCAGCACAAAGTCCAAGGAAGGTAATTTCTTCACAGCGGGAGAAGGCAGTGTTTATCCGAGAAGCAAATGACAATGAAAAGACACTTACCGAAAGCAACTAGTGTCAGGCGATGATTGTTTTAATGTAGCCCTTGTGGAAGGAACCCCAAAAGCTACAAAGCATAGGAAAACGACTTCAAACAGCCGTCAGCAATCCAGGAAACGTTCCGAATCGTAACGGCGTGTAGAACCAAAATCAGCTGGACAATCCGTGAACAGTCCAAAATGGAAGGTAAAATCGAAAACCAGGAAAGTTTTGAAGAAGGAATTTAGCTCGAGGGCTAAACGTGTAACAGTACGTGTAGACTACAATTAGCAGCACCGAGCCCCGGGTGGAACCGGATTAAGAAGGCAAGGGGCGGGACATCGGTGTACGTGTAGTGCGTAATGCGCGTGTCGCTGACGCGGTCGATACTGATACCGACGTCCATACAGTCTCCATGGAAACCGATAACGCTGCCACAGCGATGTCTTTCCCCGGATGGTGTGAGCCGGTGTAATTGCCGAGGGAGGATGGCGCGAACCGAGCTGTCGGAGCGTAACAGCATCCGCCCCCAAAGACGCCGGCAACCCCCGGGAGGCATGGAACTCCCTAAGGAGATCAGGACAATGCAAATTATCAAGGGGTTCCCAAGTCCGATCCTCTGGACCAAAACCCTTCCAGTCAACCAAGTAGAATGCAGTACCTCTAGTTATTCGACAATCCAGAATACTTGATACCTCATACTCCTCCTCTCCATCTACCAATACAGGAGGTGGTCGAGCCAATAAACTTGTGGAAGGAGGACAGGGTTTCAGTAAGGACCCATGGAAGACAGGATGGATACGGCATGACTTTGGCAAAGCCAACTTCACCGCGACAGGATTGATCATAGAGATAAGAAAAGGACCCACGAATCGTGGTAACAAGGATCTTTTACCTGCTATTCGCAGGTTCCGTGAAGACAACCAGACCTTCATACCGACCCGATAGTCAGGGCCAGGCACACGGCAAGCATCCGTAGTCCTTTTGGCATGCTCTTGGGCCCGGAGTAAATGGCAACGGATGTCCCGATGCAACTGGTCCAGATCACAAACACAATCCGAAGCAGCTGGATTTGTTGTAGGCAATGATGGGTCGAGAGGCAAAGACCGTGGATGAAACCCATATAAAGCAAAAATTGGTGACACTCCTGTGGCTGAATGCATGGAATTATTGTAAGCAAATTCCGCTTGTAGTAATGCAGTAAACCAAGATTGTTGAAATTGAAGGCACAAACAACGCAAATATTGTTCTATGGTAGCGTTTGCCCTTTCGGTTTGGCCGTCCGTCTGAGGATGATATGACGAGGAGTATCTGTCATCGATGCCAAAAGAATCAGTGAGTGCCCTCCAGAAACGAGATGTGAACTGCGTTCCTCGATCAGACACGATGATGGACGGTAATCCAAAAAATCGGAAAACATTAGCCATAAACAACCTGGCCAACTGAGGGAGCAGAAGGCAAACCTGCACAGGGCACAAAAATGGCGTATTTGGTAAAATAGTCAATCAAAACCCAAATGGTATCATATCCACTCACTTCAGGTAGATAACTATAAAATCCATTGAGACCATGTGCCAAGGTTTGTAAGTGACCGGTAATGGACGTAACAGTCCTACGGGTTTAGATCTGGAAGTTTTGCATTGTGAACATATTGCACAAGAGGAAACATAATCTTTGATGTCCCTAGACATGTTAGGCCACCAAGCCCAGCGACGTAAAGCCTCTATTGTCTTCTTGTGACTGGGATATGCCGCGATAACAGAATCATGGGACCACTGTAAGGCCAAGGTACGAGCATGACCAGGTGGTATGAAGATGCGTCCTTGTATGAAAGGAAGACCCATAATCATATCTAGGTTTAGATCAACGAATTCCGTAGGATGGGAAGAAACCCATTTCTCAATGACGCAACGTAGTGGGTTGCACAGCACATGCACAGATAACCTTATTGGGTAGCAGTGGAAGAGGTTCTGTCTTTGATGCCCGCTTCTCAACATGAAGGCGAGATAGAGCATCAGCAGACACCTGAGCCCTGGCAGGACGATAAGTAATAAGAAAATCGTACTGCGAAAAGAACAGATGCCAACGGGCCTGCCTGCCAATCAGGCATTTCATGGTCTTAAAAGCTAGTAAACGCCTGTGATCAGAAAAAACTGTGACAGGATGATGAGCCCCTAATAAATGATGCCTCCACTCGGAAACAGCGTCTCGGATGGCCAAGACTTCACGTTCAGTGATAGAATAGTTCTTTTCATATGTTGTAAGTTTACGAGAAAATAAAGCAGTAGGATGTATTTCACCAGTAAGAGGACACTTGTGCGACAGAACCGCGCCAATAGCAAAAACAGAAGCGTCAGCTTCCACATAGAATGGCAACTCCGGATCGGGATGTTTTAGAACAGGAGCTGATGTAAAGGCCAATTTTAGTTGTTCAAATGAATCTTGAGCCGTCTTAGACCAGACAAATGGAACCTTAGCGCTGGTCAAGGAGGTGAGAGGCGCAGAAAGCCTCGAAAACCCATGTATGAAACGCCAATATAAATTGGCGAATCCCAAAAATGATTGGAGTGATTTCACTGTTTTCGGGCAGGCAATTCCAAAATAGCCTTCACTTTGGATTTGCTCATGCGAACTCCCTGATTGGTCAAATCGTATCCCAAGAATTCAACCTCTGGGGTATGAAAAATACATTTCTCAATTTTCACATATAAGTGATTTTCTCGCAAACGCTGAAGTACAGTTCTGACATGTTGGATATGTTCTGGAAGTGTCCTGGAATAAATCAGAATGTCATCTAAATAGACAACGACATACTGATCTAATATATCATGAACAAGGTCATTCATAAAAGCCTGAAAGGTGGCTGGAGCATTGCAGAGACCAAACGGCATCACAAGGTATTCATAGAGACCGTAGCGTGTCTTGAATGCGGTTTTCCACTCATCTCCAGCTCTCATATGTACCAAATTGTACGCTCCTCAGAGATCCAGTTTCGTAAAAACTTGTGAGGAACCCAATTGGTCGAGAAGGACCGATATTAACGGGAGTGGATATTGATTTTTAATGGTCACCGCATTCAATGCACGATAATCAATGCATGGACGAAGATCTCCTTCTTTTTTGGGAACAAAAAAAAGTGGAGATGCCGCTGGCGATTTGGATGGACGGATGAAACCCATTGCAAGTGCTTTGTCGATGTACTCCTTTAACACTTGGTCTTCCTTGAGCGTTAACGAATACACCCTGCCGGTAGGTGTCTTAACCCCTGGTATCAGATCTACTGGGCAATCATAGATCCGGTGAGGTGGAAGAGTTTCTGCCATACCCTTGTCAAAAACATCCGAATAATCCATATATTCAGGGAGAACTGAAGGTATCGCAGTTGCAGAGATAGCTCCTATATACAAAGAGGAAATAAGTGCTTGAGTTGGACTATTCTGATTGATATTATGCAAGGAAGTGCATGACGTATTGCATACCGAGGATGGAAACTGCACCAGTTGGGAAGACCAATCGATGGCGGGATTGTGGTATTGAAGCCACGCAATGCCCAAAATGACTTTGTAAGCAGGCGCCTTGATAACGTCAAAGGATATCTCCTCGGTATGACCTTCTTTAGTAGACATGAGCAGCGGTATTGTCTGGTGAGTAACCATTCCTGAAATGATGGTAGATCCATCGACGGCATTCACCATTTCAGGTTGTTTTTTGGGTATTAAGGGAACCCTAGATATAGATGCAAAAGACTGGTCAATATAATTGCCTGTGGCTCCGGAATCAATAATGGCATTTGCCTCAAATGTTTCTTCATGAGCTACTGAAAAGGTAACAGGAAGATGAACCAATTGGAATTGGTCAAGTTTACAAGAGCCCTTGTTTGAATCTCCCGACGTAGGGACTCTTTCTATGTCGGGATTTGGCATTTCCTGCCTTCTTTTTAGGCTTTTTGGGACACTCGGGCAACAAATGATCGGCTGCTCCACAATACATACAAAGATTGTGGGACTGACGGTGTTCCCGTTGAGCCGGAGTTAACAGGCTTCTCACCGCGCCGATCTGCATAGGCTCAGGGGTTGGCAGTTGTGCAGGAGTATCAAAAGGGACCGACATGAGTGGAGACGACCTCTTTTCCCCACGACGTTCAGCCTTTCGAGTGTCTATTTGGAGGACTAAGTCGAGGAGCTCAGTGAAAGCGGTAGGAACCACAGGAACCGTGGATAGTATGTCTCAGTTCCTCAGAAAGGCCCTGATAAAATACAGCGGCTTTTTTCTCTTCTGGCCAGTCCGTCTCCGCTGCCAATTGATTGAATTTTGCTAAATAAACCAATAGAGAGTTGTTCCCCTGTCTATGTTTAAGGAGATCAAGATCTGTGGCTTGGGTGGTGTATCTAGTGTCAAACACCTTGCTCATCATTGAAAGAAGAGCGTCACAATTGTATAATACATGACTGTTGGATTCAAGCAATGGGTTAGCCCATGCTGCTGCCGTACCCCCTAAATGGGATAAGACAAAGGCTGCCTTTGCTGCAAGGCTGCAAGTAGTGGAGGTAGGAAAGGACGTAGGACGGCATAAAAAATGCAATTTACACTGATTTATAAACGTCCTATACTGTTTTGGATCGCCTAGAAAGCGTTCTGGAAGGGCCAAAGGAAACTGAGTAGTAAGCATCACGGGAATTTGGTTCTGAATTAGGTACAGGAAAACCAGATCCTGAAGCCATAGCTCCAGCTCCTGCTTGGGATGCTGGTGAGGTCACTAGAGACTGAATTGCATCCATGCGTTGACGCAAGGCCTCCTGAGCTGTGGTTAATTCAGAACGTAACTCAGTGACCGTTTGCACTATTTGCGCTAATGCGTCGGTTGTCTTTGTAGACATCTCTAAGGCTGCTAATTCTGTTACTCACCACACCAAGATTCGGAGATTTGAAACCGGACCTCGAGAACAGAAGTGGTGGAAGTCTCAGATCAACCAGTGTCGACCTCAGCTACCCTGATTTTAATAAATCAGGCGGCTCTTTTGTATGATGTATCCCTCTGCTGTGATAATAAGACAGACAGAGGTATCAATCAAATAAAAGAGCGGGGTAGACATATACACCGCTAGACCAACAGCTGAAAAGAAACCACAGAAAGGGGTATAAACGGCAAGGCTAAGAATAATAATTGTAAGACAATCAACCATCAATGAATACCTGAATAATAAGTTGGTTGGAATAGCAGGTAAGAGTACGTGTAGACTACAATTAGCAGCACCGAGCCCCGAGCGGAACCGTATTAAGAAGGCAAGGGGCGGGACATCGGTGTACGCATAGTGCGTAATGCGCGTGTCAGCTGACGCGGTCGATACTGATACCGACGTCCATACAGTCTCCATGGAAACCGATAACACTGCCACAGCGATGTCTTTCCCTGGGCGGTGTGAGCCGGTGTAACTGCCGAGGGAGGATGGCGAGAACCGAGCTGTTGGAGCGTAACAGTAAGTGATTTCAATCCAGCACTCCTACTAAATCAATGCCTAGTATGGGATGCCCGATGGAAACCCTTATTTATATATTTTTATGTCAAAGTTCTTTTAATTCTGGATGACGTACCCTTATATAACGACCCTCTCTTTGAATTCCCCTGGTCTCACTGAACCAAGAAATAGGTTTGTTTTGCAAATTAGAAGATTTATTTGAAGAATTGAACGATATATATATCACACTTTTATAATTATGGATAATATCTTAATATTATACTTATGAATATGAACAATGATCGGCAATGGGTAATATTACAATATCAACAATCTCTTTAATCACGTAGGAGAGGGAATAGGAAGAATAATCTAACAGAGAATACTTTGTATGGTTCAAGAAATTGCAATGATAAGAAGAAATGCAACACAGAAATAAAACTAGATATGACTTCAATCAAAAGACAATATGAGTACTCTTTCCCCTGTTACTACTCACTCCCCCCCAACATGCAATATGAAGATATGCAATGAGGGCACACAGGTATCAGGAATAACAATCAACAATGCAGTTCAATCCCATTTCCCCCAGCAAGCTTAGAGAGAACAGGAATGCTTTTAAAAAGAGGTCAAAATGCTTTTGAATGTGATTTGCAATGAATGGGAAAATGCTAAAATTGATTTTAATTCACTAAATGGGATTTAGAACTAGTGGGAGTTGCTTTGGATAGATTCAGATCAACACTAACAATGATTATAGAATGATTAGCAGATGGAAAACGAAATTCAGAAGTTGAAAACAAGAAATAGCTATTTTTACATGTGGTGAAATTGAGCCAAATTGCAAATCGCGGCAACGTTTCCACGTGTGGGAAACGCGATTGCGGAAAAAAGAGGTTTTTGTGAAGGTAGATTTTTCAGAAACTGAGTCAAGATTTCAAAAATGAAAGATGCGCTTTAAAGATTAGGAACCAAGATGGACTTATAGTAAGGAGCTATGAAAGTACAAGATACCCAACGGGACAACCACCAGAACAGGGCGCCTTCCGCTCTGATTGCTGTGCGCCAGGACACTTGACTTTCTTCAGAAAATATCAGCGCACAGATGATTATCGCTACAATTATCGGACTATATAATGAGAAGAATTCAGGATGGACACAAGATTCTATAATGCAGTTCTGGATAGGTTAAAATAGATTGAATAGGATTACTTTAAACTAAGAGATGACTATGGACAGTTCTAGACTAAAAACTCACTCCTATGGTTTTGGAATGGAATGGGCCCGTCAAAGATCTGGTCAAGGGTTTGGCTGGGATTCTCTCACCACCGGACAGGTCTCGAGGAATGGGTTCTGGTCTCAGCAAGGCCTTCTGGTCTGTGTGGCCTCTTGGACTGGATCTAACGGTTCTGGGTTACAGCTCTGCTGGACTGAATGGGATCTTGGGTTCTAGTACGGGTGCTTGGCCAGAAACAAAACAGCTCAGCCAGGCTGTTGGATTTTGTGGTGCCCCTTGGAAGTTTAGGGGTTAAATCAGGTTTGCAAGATTTTTAAAGGCCTGCTGAAAAGGGTTCAGCTTTTTGGATTAGGCCTATGCTTCAGGGTTCTAGAGTCTGGTTCTAGAGTCTAGATTTGGAGTCTGGATCTTCCTGCAGGGTGTTTCGCCAGGAGATCAGTTGATGAGTGAGAAAGAGTGTGTCTGTGGGTCCTCAACAGTCCCTATTTATCCATTTTCCAAAGTGGATGGGGAGGCTGATTGTCTATGCCCAACCCTCTAAGGATCTGATAGGTCAGAGAATTCCCTGTCCCCTGATTTGAGAAAGGAACAGTGTGTCATCATGTGTCAGAGTGATGCTGCCATTTACAGCCTAGGGAAGAACCTCCCCTTTGCTTTTACTTAGAAAATCTATTTTTCCCAAAAAACATATCTCCCATATGCACATGTTCACAAGACATATGTACATGATAGATTAATTAAGGCACGTCTCTGCTCAAGTCCCATGTTCCTACGAGTTTCGGTTCACAAATGACGTTATTTTCGCGCTTTTGGTTGGTTACACATTTTCGGATCTTGACAATTTTTTACATATACATGCACATACTATCTGGTCATACTTCTGTAATTTTTCATGTTCCTAGCACAGCTACAATCTTAAAAACATTCGTACTTCAGTCTCAGAACATCGCACAGATTCCAGATTCTTTTTAAACTGTAAGCTTATTTTTCAATTTAATAATCTCTAAGTTTCATATTTTTGTCAGTTTGGTACAATATTTTAGAAGTATTTTCCTTAAACATATATTTAATCCAATTTCAAATCCACATTTTCAGTCTGGCCCGCCTCCAAGGTCTTGACTGAGTTAGAGAGTCACATGGCTTGTCTTCCTGCCAGGGCAGTTTCTATTGACGCCCCAAATTAGCATTTCCATTCAGCTCAAGGGAGCCCTTTGTCTGCACTCAGAGCAACAGGCCAGGGTGCCCCTCCTAGTTCCTTTTCACACCAGCCTGCCAGTTTCTTAGCAGAGCACAGGAGAACAGGTTCCTTTGTTTAGGGAGGAGGTGTTGAATGTGTTTGAAGCCCAGTGTGGGAAACTTTAACTTTTAAACCCAATGTCTGAAATGGACTTGTCTTAAAATATAACTTACATTTTTAACAAATACATCAACCAATTTCTTACTTCAAGCCTTTTTAGAATATAGGTTTGAATTGTATCCACCTCTTAGGCTTCTGATAGCAAGTCTTTCTTTGGCATAGTTTGAGTTCAATGTCCAACTTTACACCTCACAGGTTTTAAATTGCCGGCTTCTGACAGAGGTGATTAACGGTACTACGCCCATTTTTGACAGATTTCTTCCAGCTCAACCATCCTCTAAAGTGGACTTTGTTCAGATGAGATATACTTCTGTGGACATTGTATTTATGTGGATTCTCGAAGTAGAATGATGTTCACCACCCAACAAGGAGGTTGGATCTTTTTGTGTGGTTTGTGAGCCATGATTTTTGCAATTTTGACCGCCAGGGAAAAAACGGATTTTTAAAACCGCTCTGTGTTTTCTTTTGCAATGATTTTGCTCTGTGGGCAGCCAAATGTTGGGTTTTGGCAGTGGTCTCCTGTGTTACCACTGACATAGGCAAAAGTGGATGGCGGCCTAATTTTCTGATTTTTACTGCGCACTTTCTGGTGATTTTTAGCGAGCAGCATGCTTTCCGGCAGCCATTCTGATGTTTCTGCTGCAAGCAATGCACAGTAATGTTGCAGGGCCTGGACTAGTGGGTTGAAACATCCTATAAGGGTATTCTTTAAGATGCTGGACAAAATACTGGGGGAACTGCTATGGCATACAGGGTGCACTAGGGTGGGTATGGAATTATTAAGCCGTAGACAAGAGGAAGGGGGGACTCAATATGCCAGATTTCGAATTGTACTTCATGGCGGCACAGCTACAGGTAATAGCATATTGGCGAGCGGCTCCAGAAGGGGAGCTGACCAGGCTACTGGGCGGGATTCTGCATGAGAGGCATGGAGTGAAGCTATTGTGGGGGTCCATGGAGGAGCAAGGGAGACACGGTTGTCTTCAAAGTGGTAAGAGCTGTATGGGGTAAGTTAGTAAGGAAGATGCAGGCCAAAGAGCTATACAATAGAGACCTGCCAAACAGATTTGATACGACCATTCAAACAGCTCTGACAAGTGTTGGTCTCAGGGCACAGTGGGAGCGACGTTGCACCACACTGGGAGATCTCTTTGAGGGAGGTAAACTGTTAACTTTTGAGGAGTGGAGACTAACATATCTTGTAGCAAGCGGGCACTTCCTCAAGTACGGTAAAGTGCTAGGGCATCTGGCGATGTGGTGGGACGATTTCCCGGAAGAGCCAGAGGGGAATCCACTGATGCAGACACACTCTGACCTGGGAGAGGGTAATGGTTAAGTGTCGCTGGTGTATGGGGCACTGCAGACAACGAGGGCAGAAAAGGAGCTGTCGGTCAAGAGCAAATGGGAGAGGGACTCTGGAGCGCCCATCCCCAAGAAGAAGTGGACACGAATGTGGGAACAGGTTAAAAAGGCATCTAAGAGTGTGCGGTTTCAGCTGGCCCAATTCTATTACTTACACAGGGTATACTTGACACCGGAAAAGCTGCATGCGATAAACCAATTCACACCCATACCTGTCAGAGATGCGTGGGGAGAACACGCTGGGTTCTGGCACACGGTCTGGGACTGTCCAATAGTAGTTAAATACTGGGGCGAGGTGGTGGACCAGTTGAAGTCTCTGGTGGGTGGGAGGTATGATTGTACTCACAAGGTGCATCTGTGGGGCCTCCTACTGGGGTCGAAGAGCTATAAAAATAAGAACAAAATTGCACGATTTCTGCTGATCCTGGCGAAATGGCAGATCGCAATAGAATGGAAGAGATCGGCGGGTCTGTCAGTGAGACAATGGCTTCTGGACGTACGTAGATGGGGCCTGGCAGAGGTGGATTACTTGAATAAACAGAGAGACCCGGAAGGGGAAAATGCACTGATGGTAGACTGGGGACAGTTACTAAATGAGCTGGCATCCATCCAGGATCTGAAACCTCTGTGAACTGGCTCAGAGCCAATGATACGGGACGCGGGCGGAGAGAGGGAAGGCGGTTTAATTGAGAGGTAAGGGCTTCTAGCCGTCAAAGTGTACAAGACGAAGGAGGCTACGGGTAGCGACTGAGATGGGATGGCCCCTGGGTTTGGGAGGGGGATTAGGGAGGGATCGAAGGCTGGAATGGGAGGGGGGTAGGGGAGTTAGGCTATGGGCGAGGGGTCCATGGTTGTAAGGGTTGTTAAGGTAAAAAATATATAGGAGAGAAGAGCTGGGGCAGGCACCAGCAGAAGGGTGTTGGCAACAGACCCCCCACGGTAATAACTTGGTGCAAGGTACTCTGCCTGTTTTAGTGCCTGAACTGAACCAACGGACTAAACTTTAGTGGGTGCAGAAATTGGTGGCTGTACAGCACCAGGTTCAAGATTGGGATATGTAAAAATGTGATTGTTGTAAGGTGTCAACAGTGATAACACCTATATTGATACCACATGAAGTGACCCAATCGACAATGTTTTGTTGTTTTTGTAATTTGAATAATTTGAAAATAATAAAGACATTTAAAAAAAATGCTTTTGATGGAAAACCTAGCTCTGCAACTTGCTGGTTGCATGCATTTGTGCAACAGGTCCTCAATTCATGAGTGATCACATGCTCCTTGACATTCTACATTATCACCCTGTTGCTTTATACCAGCTACCCTGAAAGTGATACGACCACAAACTACAATATTCCACCTAGTTTGTCCAGTTCTCTGCTTGCTACGCCATCCACTCTGCTTAGTCTTTCTTGCCTCTTACATAATGAATACTCTAAGCTAACTAGTTCCATCCAGTCTGTACATCTACAGATCTACTACACTAACATACACTGTAGTTGGCCTCCAGAGCTCGCTTTGCTTTAGGATTATGGTTGCATCATATATTAGCACCTGCAGGAGACAGCTGGTCAAACTGTTTTCAAAGCCTTTTTATCAGACCTACTTATTTGTGTCTATTCATGTAGCTAAGCTTTTACATTTTACAGACACTCATCCAGGACTTGCAAAGTCTTCACCCACTCGCATTGTCGAGTAGATTTTATGCAGAAGAGTACCATTCGCAAGGGATGTTTGAAACTTTCATTTCTTTGAAAGGAAAGTGTTAGAAGAGATTACCAAATTGGAAGCCGGAGGCATAACTCACCATTCCAATTTGAGCAAAATGGAACACACTATCTTAAAAAATGTGGGGTCTAATGATAAGATCATCATCCGTCAAGCTGACAAAGGCGGTGCGATTGTAATACTAAACAGGAGCGATTACATAAAAGAATGTAATAATCTATTGGCAGATGATGATCACTATCTGAAAATTGACAGAGACCCGAGTAATGATTTGTTGATTGTGATCAAAGATAAGGTTCAGAGAGCTGTGGAAGAACACTTGATTAGCAAACAAGAGGGGGATTTCTTGATTAGAGAGAATGGTAGAGTTCCCATCTTTTACATACTCCCCAGAATTCACAAAAGCTTAGAGAACCCCCCGGGTAGACCCATTGTTTCAGGTGTAAACTCACTATTGGAACCTCTATCCAAGTTTGTGGACTTTTATTTAAGACCTTTCATTCCAACTATGAAGAGTTATATAAAGGACACTACTGATGCCATCAATAGAATAGAGGGAAATGCATTTAATCCCAGTGTGTATTTACTGCTATGTTTAGATATCCAAGCATTATATACTAATATACCACAATTGGCGACCCTGGAAGTGGTGGAGGAGACCCTATTGAGAAGAGATGATCAAAATCCAGTTCCCAATTCTTTCATCAAATGGTGCCCAGAAATGGCACTGACAGAAAACTTTTTTCAATTTATGGGGCAGTTTTACAAGCAGATTGAGGGGACAGCAATGGGGTCAGTGATGGCTCCCAATGTAGCCAATTTGTATGTAAATATGTTTGAGGAAACCGTTATTTACAATGATCGTAATCCTTTCCAGAACGACATTCTGTGTTGGCTTCGTTACATAGACGATGTGTTTGTTATATGGAAAGGGAATTAAGAAGACTCTTGCAACTTCATACAGTGGCTCAATCAACAAAATTGATACCTTAAATTTACTTGTAATAGTAGCAATAAGGAAATCAACTATCTGGACATTTGTGTATATCATCATAATGGTCTATTATTGGTACGACCTTGTACAAAAGCCACAGATAAAAGCCACCATGCTCAACATGTAAAGAACAATCTCCTTTTCGGTCAATTTTTACGATTAAAAAAGAACAGTAGTACAAACGAATCGTACGAGAACAGAGCAAGCAATTTGATTGACAAACTGGTAAATCGTGGGTATCCCGCCCCTATGGTTAAGAAAGCAGCTAAGAGGGCATTTAATAATAATAGGGAATCTCTACTCGATCAACAAATACAGAGAGAGAGAAGTACCAAAGAAACACCCATAGTATTTGTGAATACATTCAGCAACTTGTCATACAAAATTAAGGGTATTATCACCAGAAATTGGAATAAAATCATGACAAAGGAAGCAGGTAGACCTATTGTGGCTTTTAAAAAAAGCACCACTGTACGAAACCTTGTAATGAGAAATGATGCGAGTGTCAAGAAGAAACCCCTACAACAGACTAATTTATGGGGTTTACCGGCTGTGACAGGTCACTATCCGTGTGGAAATTGTACCATGTGTACCCAAGCAAAAAAGACAACTGATGCAGACTTGGGTATGGAAAGATTGTGGAACATTAGTGAACATACAAATTGTAACACCAACAATGTGATTTATTTGATAAAATGTCCTTGTAAACGCATGTACATTGGTAAAACAAATAGGAAATGTAGAACAAGAATGATCGAACACAGGAGCTGCATCAAGAATAAGGTGGAGCAAGCACCGATGGTCAAACATTTTTTAGAAATGAAACACACATGTAATGACTTTGGTGTATTTTGAAACGAATCAAGGGCAATTCACAGTTGGTGATCAATAAGAAATTGTTGCATTTGGAACAGAAACTTATCTTTTTGTCAAAAAGCCATATTAGAGGGCTAAATGAGGGAGTGGAATGGCATAATGCCCAACTATAAACAATCAAAATATAACCTCCCATATATCTCATCACCTAGAGAGTTAGTGCATCCGCCCCTTTGTTGTATATATATTTTTTGTAAAATTTTGTCAATTTAGACCAAATGCTTCCTTTGGGTCTTTCTAGGTTATACACACAAACACTCAGTGTATTGTAGAATATAAGGAGTGTTGCATTCCAACTATGTTTCCCACTTTGTGGCTCAGCCTAGTTTGATAATTAAGGGCTTCAATTTTTTAACATATCTTTTTGTCCATCAAGGCCCTAACACGCCTTGCAAGGGCAATTCCCTTGCGGTAGGACTTTGTCCGACATAGGATTCCATGTCTATTCCTTCCTACAAGTCCCACAAACATCAGGGGCTGTGGACTCTGTCTCGCATTGGCGCTGGCGCGGTAACGTCATTGCATAGACGTTTGCGTCGACGCGATGATGTCATGGTGTCGCGTCATGTGACACGTGGGTTTTTCACTGTTTCCGACGCACTTTGTCACTTTGGGTAATATATATTATCTAAGGGAGCTAATATCTATAATACAGCCTTTATTTTGGCTTTGTTCTATAGAAACGAAAATTGAAAAAGGAAAAGAATTCGAGGCCAATATTTTTGGATGAAACAAAGTCCAAAGTGAGGTGGAATGTATCACCTAATGACAAAAGTAAGTCCTTCCTTATAATGTTCAACAATCTATTATTCATTTGAAAGTAAGGTTGAAAAAACTAATATGAAAAACCAATATGAAAATTTGAGATAGTACTCTATTTTACAGGGTGATATTCACCAATCGGAAAACAGAGTATTTGGTAGTAAGAAGTGGATGGGAATATTCATTTTTGAGTAAGCTCTGTCCCTTTTTTTTACATGTACAAAAGAAAAAAATATAGTGCATTACGTATGATAACCTATAGTAATGTGCATCCATTGTACACTAGATCAGAATCAAAAGGAGGAAGAGTGAGTATTTCAATAGAAATCTGGAAATCCGCAGCAAGAATCAGTAAAGGTCCAAGAGTTAATACAAGGAAATGGAGGTATGTAATAATGAACATACTGTTATAGCCCCTTTGGGGATAAGGACTTGGTTATAAGGAAATGGAAACGAAGATTGAAAACTCAACACTAATAGGGTGTCCCTTTTTACCAACAGGGTACTCTCCCCAACTTGGGAAGATTTTAAAGTTCGACACAAGACACACTCCCCTGAAGAATGTCCTACATTGGTGTTCAAAAAGGACAGAAACTTGTACAAGTTGGGTTTTAGATATATTAATAGGGAATAAGCTGAAAGTAGGAAGGCAACAGAATCAGAGTGTAAATTGGTTACACATGTTTGATCCTTTGAAGAAGCATTGTACTACAACTCACTTATGGTGGTTCTACTTGTGTTGGTGTTGTTTTAGCACTTTGTATGTGTTTTATGTACTGTGATCATTTTTATGATTGTGTTTTTAAAATAATATGGTAATTGATGATTAATAGAATTTGTGATAATCTTTTGGAATGTTCCACTTGATGTGGGAACAGTGAAGGGTGACACTTGAATAACAAATAGGATTTCTTTTTGTATATAGAATATGAATCTTTTATTTAACATTTAGTTTGTTTGTAAATGTCAAAGGTTTCACTGTGTGGCTGACCTCTGGGTGGTAGCAGTGTGCCAAACATAAAGCGGGTTTATAGTGACATGCACCATTTTACAGAAATCACATTTACGTTTATTGCCATCTATTGCTATGGGTCGAGTGCATTTCTCTTAGGTCAAATAGGAAAACGAAAGTTCTAAAGCGTTTGAATATTTGTAATTTGTTTGTTATTTGTATCGCGCACCTAACCCAGAGGTAGCTGAGCCCTGGAGAAGAACTTAACATGTTACAGACAAAGCCTGAATACATAAGAGGAAATACATGATGGAGAAAAAAGAGGGTTGACCTTGGTTATATATTGGTCTGACCGTCGGAAAAGTAGAGAGGCTGAGTGAACAGTGGAGAAGTAAACAGACAATGAGGCAGTGATGTGGGACGAATCACATTGTTACGCTCACCTGGCTCCCACAGGGGCGTCGAGCTGAACTGGACAACTGCGGTCTCCACCAATGTGACGCGTAGTGCCGAGATGACGGACTGGACTGGCCCACCTAGCTTCGTTTGCTTGGCCCGTGGGAATATTCTTCTGCAAATGGAGAAAGGGAATTAACCACCCGTGGAGTTGAGCGTTAATCCCCCCCCCCCCCACTCCCGCTGTTCTCCCCACTGATCACCTATGATGTCCCCTCTTATTATGGTTTGGAAAGATGAGCTCTCCATCCTGCATTGAGCGCAGGGGCGCGTAGAAAACCAGTTGCTTCACTGGCTCGAAGGAATTGGTGAGTTCCAGAACGATATTGACTCCGAGATTTCCGGCAAGACGCCGTAAGTATGTAGTTCATAAGAGTTCAAATGTCTGACTTTCACTCTTGTCCGATTCCTTGCAGGTTGCAGCTTGACCCTAGCGAAGAGTTTCTCGTGGCAACTGGTAATATTCAGGTAAGCATTTGTATTATCCAACACAGCTCGATAAAATAATGTCAGTATGTAACCTGTTGCTTTCTCCCTTATTCAGACGCTGAGAGAAAGTATGAAGTCTCGGGGAATAATGCCTCCGGCGGTAAAATCAGGTAAGTCTATTGTGGTGAGGAGGTTTCCCCTTGTTTGTCCCTTTGCTGTCCTTTTGTTTCCCCTTAGGGGCCGGGGTTCGGCGAGGAAGCAGTGGAAGCTGCGCCGACCCGTGAAGAGGAATAGTATCCCGGTGGTAAAATCAGGTAAGTCTATGGGGGGTAACTAATATTGCCTCTGTTTATTGCCTTGGCTCACCTTGCTGTTCTTGTGTTCCCCTTAGGTGCCGGAGTGCGGGAACATGCAGAAGGATGCGGTGGAATGTGAAGATGCTGCGAAGTCCGGTGAGTTCAGCGCGGCACTGCAGCAGGCGAGGCGACGCGTATAAAATAACTTCTTTTTTCCAGCTTGAAGGCCCGGTGGATCGGGAATTCAGGTAAGGATCAAAGGTATTGCTCTTGTTCTAACCGTTTCTCCTTCTTTCTCCCTTTTTCTAGGAGCTCCAGACTCGAGGCGGGCGTGGCAGAAGACTGGATGCAGACTTGCAGGCACGGTGAGCGTTACGCTGCTGGATGCAGAATAACGCGAAGCGTGTGCTGCTCTTCGGGTGTGGTTTAAATAGCCCCCAAAGTAGTCCCAGTTAAGTGTTCCTCCCCAGCCCCACCCTAGGTAAAGTAGTCCCTTCCAAGCCTCTTTTGGCTTGGAGCTCTTGCAGCATGGTCTGCATCAGGTAAGTTTCAACCTATGGCGCCAGGACTGACTCTCCATATGAGCCTGGTGCCATAGACGCCAGGACTGCACCCAAATAGCCCCTAGCAGGGGTTGTTGGGGTTGCTTGGAATAACTTGATCCCTGCTTCCAGGGTTGCTGGACTTGGTCTGGGTCCCCGGGGGTAGGCATCATGACACACATGCTGTGCATATAGTCTGACATCTAGTGGAAATTGCAGAGTATTGCATCTTTCAAAGATCGAAAGGGGACGTCGACATGGCCGTGACTTTAACACTATCATGACGTGTAGTGTACCCAAAAGGCCTCGCATGTCGAGGTCCCTTGGATTGTTTAGTTCCGCCAACCTAGTTGGTCGCCTATGCGGAGCTTGCAAGAGTTAATATTGCTAACTTTGTCCCCAACTACTTTGTCTCCTGAGTCCCGACTACTTCTCGCGGACTGCCTCGTGGGTTTCCTGCCGCTGAAGACATCTACACCTGCTCGGCAACTATTCAACTGTTTGACTGTCGACCGCGTGGCCTCGGCCTTCTAGCCAGGCCCTTACAGTAGGGAGAGTTTGGCCCCGGGTTTATTCTTCTGTAAGAATGTATTTCCTTTACCTCTCTCTTTCTCTTCTTGGTCTAGCTTCTGCTATGGAGAGGGCGCCCTTTAAATTTTGCCCGTCGTATAACGGAAAGTTTCCTTCAAAGGACACCGATCGCAGATGCAATCTGTCTTCCTCGAGACCACGACGAGCCCTCATGTGAGGCCTGTAAGCTCTTTCGACTGAAAACGTTGGAAGACAGGTGGACTAAAAGGTGGGCGGCCTACGCTATGCAGGGAGGTGACAGGGTAAGCGGAATCCCTCTGGAGATAAAACCCTCTGTTAGGGGACAGGAAGACTCCAAAGAGGGTTCCCCATATCACCCCTCCTGACATAAACACCTTTATAGGGCATGTAGGGGCTAGGTTGTATAACACCCTACACTCTTAAAACATGGCTGACCCTCCCCATGCCCAATCTCCACAGAAGGCTGCACACAAGAAACAAATCGTCCCACTGGAGGGAGGGTGTCCTTGTAAGAATCTGAGTCTACAGGGTCTGAGTTTAACCATGCCAAGGAGGTCACAGAGGGTTTGGCCCTCGAGAGAACACCAGTTTTGACATGCAGGTCCACTACATGCACTGGGAGAGTGCAGCCAGGCATGGCGGACGAGGAAGAAGCACCTCGGAGGGCCGAAAGGAAGCGCAGCCAGAAAGGTGCTTGCACATCCCTGCACTGGGCAAGCGGCAGGGAAGAGTTGCTGAAGGCCAATGTGGAGCCCAGTTGAAGAATCATGTAAGTGGCTCTGGGGCAATGCCTCTGCCAAGGAGCACCACTTGGAACAGTCAGGTATACCAGTGCTCCAGTGGAGCAGGAGGAGGGTGGAAGATCAAGAAAGAAGGAATAGCCACAAAGAATGGAAAGCCGGAAAGAACCCCAGAGCGGGGGTTGAGAAATAACCCTGAGTGATGAGCAAAAAGGAAGAAGGCCCAAGGCAGGGGAAAGACCACAAAAACAGTGTGCCAACAGGTGAGTTGGATAGCCCCAGTGTAGGGAGCCAGAATGAGGAAAGCCACAGAATGAGGAGACTTAAACAAAAAGTGGGGAAGATAAGAGAGGGACACCCAAAGTGGGGACTAAGGCGAACAACTCAAGATTTGGGATTGACTATAAGAACCCCAGAGTGGGGAGCAAGAAAGACAAAGAATCCCAGAGGGGAGAAAGATTGAAAGAAACCAAGAGTGGGAACGAAGAGGCATGACTGGATTACCCAGACAACATTCCAGCATGCCATAAACTGTATAAATGGAACTGTACGAATGGGCTATCCCTTCCCCAAAAGCTGGGTTTGTTGTTTGCTTTGTCTTTATTTGTTAGACAGAGAGAGTGGTTAGATTAGAGTAGGGTTTCGGACAGAGGACATTTTTCAAATATCCCGACGAGACGAGATTGGATTTAGAGATTCAGGAAAAGAGTAGTTCTTTTAAATTTCAAGTCCATAAAAGCCCAGTAACCATGGCTTGTTGTCCGACTTTTGATTCTGAATTACCACATATGATGAATCTGATAATCACTCCTCCCCCGGGGGAAACTTATGTGGCCAGGGGACGGCAGCCGCTAACTGATCATGACCCTTGAAGCGGCTATATGAGGTAAGATCACATGGGGGGGGGTATCATCAGAGGGGTGATCTCATCGGCGGAGATACCCCTTCCAATTCCCATGTCTTAATGGCATATTGTGCTGATTAACTTCAACCATCCATAAGACCTACTGGTCATACCTTCCAATACTCTACACATAAAACACCAAGAACTTCCTAGAACTCCTATACATCTAGAAATACTGGGATGAGGAGGCTGAATGGAGTAATGCAGATCACCAGCAACGCGAAGTACCAGATACGCTCTAGTGGTTGTGAGCGAATGATAGGTGCTGGAACATGTAAAAGCTTTACCCAGCATGAAGTGGGAGTACGCTACCTGGGAAAGCTGAGTCCTCTCAGTGTTGGCCGAGGAGGTCAAAACGACTGTAAAGCCGGCACGCTCAGGAGGAAGGCAGGAGATGGAGGACTGTAGAGACTGGTTCACCACGTGACAAATGTGTGAGGGAAGGAATAAGAAACTTCGTAGCGCCCACAGTAATCTTGAAACAGCCTCACTGCCACTTGAGCACAGTGCGAGAGCCCAGAGGAAAGTGTGAGCCGCGAAGGACGTGGAAGCTGTTCGGTGAAGCCGGGGAGCTTGCGAGCTGGGGCATCAGAGTGCTGCCTCCTGTATCGCGAGGGAACTGAAGGACGCCACAAGAAACTGGTGAGTCCTAGAGAGAGAGAATGGGACACTGGGGCGCTTTGGCAAAGCTGCCAAAGAAAGACAAAAGTGAATGAAACGAATGAGAAGGAATATGAAATCCAATTTTACCCAAAAAGGGTTTACAGATGGATGTGAGAGGAAAGCAAGTTTTGCTATTGTATAAAGTAACTCGGGTGAAAAACCCTGACGAGAGTAAACCAGGCAACAACAAGTCTGCAAGTGTGTGGAGTAAACCACACGAAAAACCTTAGCAGGAAAGTACACCAGGCAAAGTCAAGTTCGCAAAACTACAAAGTAAATTACATAACAAAGTCCTGGCAGGGGAATACACCAGGCAAATTCCATTCTGAAAGCGAAGTAAAACCAATTGGAATAGAACCTGGCAGGGGAGTACACCAGGCATCCTGCGAGGTTGCAACTTACATCCAAGTTGGTTTCTGTGTAGAAGCTTTTTTGTTGAACAAAGAGCCCGAAGGAAGATTCATGCCCTTAGGAATTTGAAGTGTCTTGAAGAGAAACCTGTGGAAAAGGAGTTGTCCCCTGGAACTGTGATCTTTTTCTCAAGAGAAACCTGGAGAAGGGAGTTGTCCCTTGGAACTGTGACCTTCATCTGTTGGGTACTTTTGTGTTGGAGTTGTACATTTCTTTAGAACTTGAACATTTGGGCATTTATAAGGCCAAAGACATTACCCTTCACATATTTGAGTTAATTTGTAGAATGTGAGGGTGATGATAGGATTTCGGGCACAGGACATTTTGCTTTCAACATCTTGACACTGGACAAAGCTTTTGTTTTGGTTGAAGTAGGGAAATTCCTCCTAGATTAGGAATAATGAGGCCTTTTCCAACCCCATTTTATTTTGAATAAATGTTTATAGCCAAAACTATCAGCTCACTGTGTCCCTGTCTCATTCTTGGCTCCTCACACACAGTAGTATGTCGAGAGTAGAGTTGAGCAATGATTGATGAAGTGAATGCCTACCTGGGAACTCATTACCTTAAGAGCAGCACTAGGAGTTCTGATAGACATGAACCCTTTGAGTGTAGCAATTCTCTGATTAGCAAATAACCCATTTCTACTTTAATAGTACAAAATACGGGTACGTGTTATGACTGTGGGGTTGGTGCTCTTATGCCCTTTAGTCTAGTTAAGGAGGCTGGCTGCGTGGCAGTCAGAGGGTGGTAAACCCCCACTCACCCTCAATTGCAGATTTTTGAAACTTGGTGTGATGCTAATCACTCTCAGCCCGATTGTCAAATACTGATAAGGTTCTGTTTGCTATTGTTCAGAAATTACATAAACAATGTTCATAAAGAGTTAAACTGGTTATTTTAATTTTGATTACAGCTGACAGGTGTTTCGACACAAAGATCGGTCTCGAGGCTACTACTGGATTAGAAACCCGAAATTAATAAAGTGAATCGGAAATGATAATATCCCTGCTGGGTCTCCTCACAAAGTCTGTGTCCCATTTGGGTTTCCAGTAAGGTGGTGAAATCCCTGGGATAGATCCCTTGCATCGGGCGTTGAAAGGGATCTATCCCAGGGATTTCACCCACCCACTTAATAAATACCCTTACTAAGACTTTGTGTCCCAGTTTTGTGGATTGACAGGAGTGGACACATGCTTTAAGGGGGGTCTCAGAGATTGTGGATTTCTAGGAAAGGTGTAAGACTGTTGAACACAACCCTTTTGAGCACTTGAAACTAGTGCTGATGTAGAGACATGGGGCAAAGTTTAGCAAGTAGATTTGGGTCAGCCCCTTGCTTTTTTTAGGAAAAGGATGACTGTGGCCATTTTGAAAATAGAGGGAAAGCAAGCAGAGTCTGACAGGTTGAAGAGTTCAGCAAGGTGAAAGAACACTATAAATGGGCAATAGGCTGGTCTAGTTGAGGATCCAAGATGGTCTGACGAGGCACACGAGGGGTTAGCCTTCATCGGTAGAGATAGGACTTCAGTATAAGTGTGACTAAAGTGGGAGATGGATGATGGTCGAGTAGGCAGAGTGTATAATATAGGAGGAGGGAGTGTGAGGAAGGTCAGGGGAGAGTCTCTAATGTTGGAAATGTTTGCAGCAAAGTATTCAGCAAGGTCATTAGCTGTGAGAGTGACGTTGATGGTCCTTGGTTTAGGAGTGGGTTTATGGTGCCCTGCTACCTGCGAGGATGATTTGAGTGGGAGTCCATGATCGTGCAAGAGAAGTTCCATGTCCTCATGCAAGTAGGTACGCCTCCATTTGCGCAGCAGCCGATGCATGTCTGGAGAGACAGCAAATTAATGGGGTGGCCCATGATTGAGGATGCTAAGACTTGGGGGGTGAAAGTTAGCAGTGGGAAGTAAGAGTACAATGAGTCATATAGTAGTGATTGGACGCTGGAGAAGGTAGTGTTGGTGGAAGAGGCATAAGATGTGAAGGAACAAAGTTGGAAAAGTAGGTCTGAGAGAAAAGGGGGAATGACAAGGTTTACATTTCCTTTTAGTAATAGGTGAGGAGAGGTCTGAGGGTGGAAAGGAGATGGTGGAATTATCAGATGGGGGGTAGTGTGACAGTAGTATTAGTGGGTGAGCGAGAGCTGCAGATGAATAGGAGATCCAAAGAGTTACCCCTAGTGCGAGTAGGTAGGTTATGAATTGAGTGGAGAGCATGGTCACTAAGAAAAGACTGAAGTTCAGATTTTTCCGAAATGGTTGGAGAGGGAAGGTTGAAGTCACCTGAGACAATGAGGTGATTTTTAGTTGAAAGGGAATAAAGGAGTTGCCCAGGTTCATCAAAAAATGATTCAGTAGGATCAGGAGGGTGAAAGGTGGAGATGTGAACTGAGTGAGGAGGAGCAATGAGAGATAATGAATTCAAAAGAGGAAGGAGAGGAAGTGGCATTGGATATTTGTTAGGCATTAAGTTGGGAAGAGAGTAGGTGTCTGACACTGCCACCACTGCCAGTCAGACGAGGAGAGTGAATGAAGGATAGTTTGGAGTCATGTAGGGATGCCAGGGTGGCAGTATCAGATGGAGAAATCCAGGTTTCAATCATAGCAAGGTCATTAAGGGGAGAAGAACTAGCCTGAAAGTAGTCAGTGGCCAGGCAGCACCCCATGCAGACGTGCCTGCTGTAGGGTCTGTCACATGGCACCGAAAATCCCTATAAAGAAGCTATATTTTGTATATTTAATACCACCTACCATTCACTATGGATCCCCTGACCACAGTGACCGTGTCGTGAGATGATCGGCGGGCTGGAGGTGACGGTTCAGCTGTGAGCCCGTCTGGTTGTCATTGCGCACCTAAAGCATGGCAGCCGCTGAGATCTGCTAGATGGCGTGGAGTATGGCTTGTGGGCTATGGCAGCAGCAAGTGGAGTCAGTTTGGTCATCAGAGTGTTCCGGTGGGGGACGGGAGTGGTGTCTAGAAGCTCTGTGCACTGATTTGCTGGTGCGCAGTGTCCCTGGGTAGTCTCTGCCTGGAGATCTCGGCGGCCTGGAGGCCTTGAAGCTCTTGAGCTCGACACCCTTTGAGGTTCTTGGGGAGCTCTTGCACGCTCCAGGGTCTTGTAAGGGAAGCATGGTATCAAAAGCAAGACGGAATCCCCGGTCGATAACCAACCCCTCCTAAATGAGGTTCTCGCTCGCGCAGCAGAACATTTCCACATTGACACCCACAGTGTACAGGAGGAAAGGGACTTTGCAGAAGAGTTAGTGGGAGAAAGGAGGCCTGTTGCCCAGACCATCCCTATCCTTAAATCCATTCAGCGGAGAATAGATCCGTCCCTGGTGAACCCAAACCTCACCAGAGCAGTCAATCCCAGGGTTGAAAAACTTTTCAGGGCAGCACAGTCTGACCCTCTCTATATAAGAGGACATCTGAAGCCAGACTCCTTAGTTGTCACCAACAATCGTAAAAGGGCTGGGACACGACACACTGAAATCCCTTGGCCAGTTAACCTATAAACCCCCTAACCAGAGAGGGAATAGTAATTTTCGTCGCCCACGCGGCCAAAATTCACAGAGAGGATCTAACTATTCCCAGGGGCAGGGTACACAGTGGAACAACAACCAACAGGCTACCCAGGGTTGCGGCAGAGGTAATAGGAGAGGTTGTGGTAAAGGCAGAGGCAGCCCCAGCAAGGGAGGCGGCACGCCTCCACCAAATCAGTGACGCTCAGTTCAGGGTCCCTTCTCACGCAACCCCAGTAGGGGGACGCATTTCAAACTTCACCCAGGCTTGGGAAGGGTTCACATCAGACAGATGGGTGCTGTCAACAGTATCCACGGGATATTGTATAGAGCTACTGCAGCGTCCCCGGAACCATCCTCCACGACAAAGAGTACACTCCTTAGAACATCAGAAGATTCTCCTCAAGGAGATCGCCATTCTTCTACAAAAGGACGCGATAGAACTCGTCCCGGGACACCAGGTAAACAAGGGTATTTATTCAACTTACTTCCTTGTGCCAAAGAAAGACTTGACAATGCGCCCAGTATTGGACTTACGCCTGCCAACAAGTCAAGCCCCAAAAATTTCGTATGACCACGCTACAAGAGGTAATCCCCCTCCTAAAAAAGGGGGATTACATGGCAACCTTGGATTTGAAAGATGCTTATTTTCATATTTCCATGTTCCTAGCGCACAGAAAGTACTTGCGCTTCAAGGTGGACAGTCACCACTACCAATTCAAGGTACTGCCCTTCGGGATAGCTTCAGCACCAAGGGTATTCACCAAGGTACTGGCGGTGGCGGCTGCACACCTACGCAGGGAGGCAATCCCAGTGTACCCTTATCTGGATGACTGGCTCATAACGGGGGAAACCCCAGGAATTTGCAGGACAAACATTCAAAGGACTATCGACCTCCTCCACGAGTTAGGCTTCTCAATCAACGAGAAGAAGTCAAGCCTGGTTCCAAGCACCTCAAAATAATTCCTAGGAGCAATAATGGAGGGGTTGACCTTTCCTTCAGAAGAAAGAATTCAGAATATACTACTGCAAATTCCGCATTATCAGTCCGGTCAACAAATAACGGTACGCAAAGCAATGCGTTTACTGGGCATGATGGCGTCATGCATTTACCTGGTTCCCCACGCGCGCCTGCGCATGCGTCCCATACAAGAATGGTTGGCGAAACAGTGGTCTCAGGCAAATGGTCAGTGGGACGATCTAGTGGTCGTTTCGCCAACACTGATACAAAGCCTTCACTGGTGGACAAGAGAAAATCTCGCACTGGGAAACCCTTTTACGAACCCGAAGTACAGGCAGTAGTCACTACAGATGCATGTCTGACGGGGTGGGGAGCTCACCATCTCCACCACACAGCTCAGGGTCTCTGGTCTCACTCAGTGGCCAAGAAACACATCAACCTGCTAGAGCTTCTGGCAGTATTCAGAGCGCTTCAGGCGTTCGAGCCCCACCTACTAAACCTGTCAGTGCAAATCCGGACGGACAGCACTACAGCCATGTTCTACCTAAACAAGCAAGGAGGGACTCGTTCACCAAATCTGTCCAAGCTTGCCCAGAAAATCTGGATATGGGCACTCAGACGGATCATCTTCCTGTCATCACAACATGTTCCAGAGGAGCTCATTTCCCTAGCAGATGCTCTGAGCAGAGACTCCCTCCCAGAGGAACACGAATGGGTTCTTCACAGAGAGGTCGTAGAAGATCTCTTCTCTCAGTGGGATTTCCCCACTATAGACTTATTCGCCACAAGCGAAAACAGACAATGCCCAGGATTCGCATCCAGGTTATCCCAACCAGACTCCCAGGGGAACGCCCTGTGGATGAACTGGTCAGGGATGTTTGCGTACGCTTTTCCACCAACTCCTCTCATCAGGAAAGTGGTGAACAAGATGAACAGAGTCTCGATGACGCTCGTCCTAGTTGCTCCCATGTGGGCAAGACAACCGTGGTTCCCACACCTACGCAGGATGGCGGTGTGCGAGCCCATCAAACTTCCAGGCTGGTACAACCTACTGTCCCAGCACCAAGGTCAAACAGTGCACCAGCAACCCAACTCAATGAACCTGGGGTCATAGAGTTTGGACACCTCAATATACCAAAGAGGTGTATGGACATCCTAAAGGAATCTAGGAAACCAAACACAAGGCACTGTTACTTTGACAAGTGGAAGAGGTTCGTTATCTGGTGCCAGAGTAGACAAATCAACCCAGTTGATTGCACTCCTTCCACTATTGTTACATACATGCTCCACCTGCTAGATGCAGGATTGGTTTTTAACTCACTGAAAGTACACCTGGCAGCCCTCTCGGCTTACACCACTTCCCATAGCAAGGTTTCGTGGTGGAAAGTACCAGTAGTTAAAGCCTTCATGGAAGGAGTAAAGAGACTTCACCCTCCTATTTCAAACCCACCACCAGGGTGGGACCTTAATGTGGTGCTAGCCAAGCTCATGGGCCCCCCTTTCGAACCCATGCATAAAAGCAGTCTCAAACACCTGACTTATAAAACGGCCTTCTTAGTAGCTATTACTTCTATAAGAAGGGTCAGTGAAATTCAGGCTCTGTCAGTGCAGGATCCCTTCTTTACTATCCATAAAGACAAACTGGTTTTACGCACACACCCTAGGTTCTCGCCTAAATATATATCAAAATTCCATGTAAACCAGTCCATTGAGCTTCTGGCTTTCTTCCAGAACCCGCAAAGCTCGGCTGAGGTGAAACTACACACCCTAGATGTGCGTAGGGCGGTCCTCTACTATGTAAATAAAACCAGACCGCTAAGGAAAACAGATCAACTGTTTGTCTCCGTAGCTACAGGCAGAGAGGGGGATCGCATCTCTAAAGGTGCCATCTCGAAGTGGATTATTAACTGTATCCAGCTGTGTTACTCACTCTCTGGAAAGACACTGCCTTTTACGCCAAGGGCCCACTCTACTTGAGGCATTGGGGCCACTCTGGCTTTCATTGCAAATGTACCCCTTGACACCATTTGCAAAGCAGCTACTTGGAGCTCTATTCACACTTTTACTCAGCATTACTGCATTGACACCCATTCCAAGGCAGATACACAATTGGGACAAGCGGTTCTAAGACCCCTATTTGCTCATGACCCTTCTCACATCCCACCTCCTTCTTCTGGTACTGCTCGCTAATCTATGCACAGCATGTGATCTAAGCAGATTCCACAAGCCTCAGAAGGGATACATTACTCACCGTAATCGTATTTCTGATGCTTGTATCTGCTTAGATTCACATGCAACCCACCCTTCCTCCCCTCCGAGAGAAGGCGCATGATTGCTTGTAGTCTTATCTTTCTGTCGATCTGCTTGGATTATCTGTACTCACGCTACTCCTCATGCTACCTCATGTCAGAAAAAATACAATCTGAGGATCCTAGACGCGTGAGGGATCTTGGGTACAGTGGACGTCACACTAGGGATAGTATTACTGGCACGCCCTGTGTCGACGCCCATTTTCGAGTTTCGAAAAACAAACTGTAATACTCTGCAGCTTCCACTAGATGTCGGCCTATGCACAGCATGTGAATCTAAGCAGATACAAGCATCAGAAATACGATTACGGTGAGTAATGTATTATATATATATATATATATATATATATATATATTTATATTTCAACAAAAGTTCACGCCAGTCTCCCTCATTCTGGCTCGGACCATTGTTATGCGTGTGTGAAAATGAACTAAATCATTGTGCCGGTGCGTGGCCGTTTTGGTCATTCACTTCCAAACCACAATGAAAGTCTGTTTCTGTGAGCTCAGTTTGAAGGGAGACCTGAATTCTGCAATGGTTGCAAGATTATATTATGAAACGGATGAGCTCACTATGGATAGTTGTATTGTTCGCTCAAGGACGAGCCGAGAAGGGAGTCGGAGATGTGCCTGTGCATTGATAAAGGGTGCCTGGAATGAACGCGTTGGAGACAAACTGGGTTTTTCCACTACTGACTGGATTTTTCCGCTCTGTGCTTCCCATGCTTGCTTCATGTCCTTCGCTGGGGACGGTTGGCAACCTAAGGTGGAGCAGGGATTTTTTCTCCCATAAAATGAGGGGTATATCTGGATGGTAGACAGAGAATTGGAACCCTGTTAGCACGTGTGATCTCTCTGCCTACCTTCCTTGGGACTGCGTACAGTTGTGCCTTAGATGAAGTTTTCTTCTGGAACTGCACATCGGTGATGTAGATCCTTGTATAATCATTCTATCCTGTGTATTTATGTATAACTGATTGCTTTTATTTCAATATTTACCTGTATATTTATATTTGTGAATAAACGGCCTGTAAAGAGCCAATTATATTCCAATAGTTTGTCTAAGTGTGTATTATTGCTTTCCTGAGTCCCAAGAACATTTTGGTCTGTGTAATAGGGTAAGTGGTTCAGAAAGTCATTACACGTATCAAAAAAACGATACAAAACAAATTTCAACAAAACTTGCAAAGGGGGTCCCTTCCCCAAGCGCAACCGGCTAGGATTGCTTTTGTATGTCGCAGACTTTCGAATGTGCGTGCCTTTCTTTACAGACCTCCCATGGACCACTTCCACACTCCCTTTCCATAGTAGGTAATTCTGCTTACTTTGCTTTTGTACTTCATTCGCTTTATCGTTACAAACAATGCACCTTTCACAGAGACTTCCGAGTGGGCTACTTCCTTTCGCTGCTACTTCGCTACTCTGTATCACTGATTCCACAGCTGTCTTTTTACTTCAAAGTTAATTCACAGGTCTGCTTTTCTTCATGTGTCATCCACACGCGATCAGCCTTCACTTGCGATGTATCACTTCAAACTTTCTTTTACACACAACGGTCTCTCAGGTCTCTTGCCAACTCACCGGCTGTGTGTGTGCCTCTTTCTTATTTCTCTCCAGGGGTCTCCCTCACTCGAGCTCACAGTAGTGGACTGGCATATAGGGAACTCTGGAGATTTCCCGGTAGGCCTCTGCACCTTGGGCCTCTTTTGTGTGGTAACCTATGTTGTTTCCAAATGTTACCATAAGGGAAAAGGTTGGGCTCACTGGAATGTATAATATGGGGTCACTTTGCAAATTATTTCCAGGGTCTCTTTGGGTTGCCGTTCACCCCTGGGCTCAGACCCATCTTAAAGTTCACAAAATAAATTTCCTCGGACTTACAGTCCCAGAATCCTTCATTCCAATTTTTCTCCCACTCCGCTAGCTCCTGCTTTTAGCACTCTGGCAGTTTTGGGAGCTGCATGAGTTTATGGGGATTCTTGTCGAAGTCAGGGTCTTTCCCGAAGGCATTCCTCCCGTAGTCCCCAAGGACCCCCTGTCCAGGTGATCCTCCCATACTGGTCCCAAGGTCTGGTTCCAAAAGGTATGGCCGAGCCCTAGCCACCCAAACAATAGATCCCCAGGGGCTCCAAACCTGGCAGAACGCACCAGCAGGTTGGGCCCCTGGGGATCTATGCTTCCCGGGGTTGGAGTTTGTTTGGAGCTAGGTTTGCAGGCAGCGGAAAGGTTCCCAGGAGCGAACTGCTCCAAGGAAGCAATAAACTGGCTATATTCCTTCCTCGAGAATAGAATATCCAGAGTACATTGGGGAGACAAATTGTCTTCTGAATTCAACATCTTCTGTGGGGTACCACAGGGAGCTAGTCTGTCCCCACTGCTCTTCAATTTATACATTTGTTTCCTATGTGAGCTACTACAACACCTTCAGGTGTTCTTTACCAACTACGCTGACGACACTCAGCTGGTCCTGGAACTGAGTGGAGACTACGCGAAGGACAGTACGACATTAAACATACACTAATAATATTGAAGAGTGGATGGATAACAACTGTATGTGCCTAAACAGCAATAAGACTGAGCTAATGGTCTTTGGATCCACCCAGGCACGAGGCAAACTTGCCTCTGACTATCAGGCTTTCCAAATCAAAGATTCCTGTATCGTAGTAGCGGGTAAGGTTAAAACACTCAGCATGACTCTGGAAGCAGCCCTAATGCAGAAGCTCAAGCCAAATATGTTAGCAAAAATTGTAACTATCACATCAGACTACTTCAAGCAATTAGACCCTTACTTGGTGAAAAGAATTGTGCTACAATAGCCAGAGCTACCATCTTGTCGCGTCTGGATTATGGAAACACACTTCTTGCAGGAGCAAGTAAGCAAAGTATGCACAAATTTCAACTGGTCCAAAACAATGCGATCAGAATGATTAAACAAAAAGCAAGAAGTTAACACATCAGTGAAGCCAGACGGGACCTCCATTGGTTGAAAATGGAGGACTGCGTGCAATTTAAGTCCTTTACGGCAAAGGACCAGCCTATCTGAAGTCTAAACTCACTTTCTACAACCCTCCCAGGGCTCTAAGATCAGAAGCCAAGGGATTTATAACCATCCTGAAACATAAAAAGAACTCTGTATGGGTAGAGCTTTCCCCAATCGAGCAGCAGTTAACTGGAACAAACTACCGAACTGTCTTAGGTTGGAGACCAATCACTCCACCTTTCGTAAAAAGCTTAAAACATTGCTTTTCAAGTAAACTACATTACAAGATCCTCTGCCTTGAAAATGTCTCATCTCCACCTGTACTGTGAATTGTCCTGTTTCATTCTGTGCCACTATTTGTTTGTCTTTGTCTCCATGCATGCGCCCCGATGCCTGCGGGCAGACGGCACAATACAAATGAACAAATAAAACAGCAGTTTCTGTGGGCCATAGCTGCAGCCTTACTGGATGAGGCTATTTACATTATACTGAACCCCGGCCGGTTGCTGATATTAATACATTAGCAGGGTATAGGGATCTGCAGAATGCTGTGGCGGATCCTATGTCCAGGATTGCTAGTTGGGGACTCCTGCGACAGCTCTCAGTCGCCCATCGCTATGAACCTGGACTGGCTGAGGGTGCTGTGGCACTCATAACTGGTGTTCTGAACAGCGGTTTTATACGTGCAATCATAAGCAAACTTTGCAGCTGGAGCTGACTGGAAAGGGAACCTCAAGCGGGCTGGCAGAACGCTGTGTGCTTGCAGCACCGACCAGCACTTGCAGTAATGGCTAAATCTGGGGCAAAAGCCAAAGGGGGCAAAATCAAATCACTATTAGGCATGCAACATCAGGAGAAAGGCTCTCGGGAGGTCCATGCTGAAGTCCATTCTCCCCCTCGTAGGGCTGCCCATGAACATCCTTCATTCACTAAGGACGACCTGATGGACATGCTTGTCACCCTGAAGCAGGTTCTCACAATGGAGATCAAGTCTACGAAAGACAAGCTGGTCAAAACAGGCATAGATCTCAACTTGCATCTGCTAGGGGTGGAATCACAGGTAAATGATGTGGAAAATACTCCATGTGAGCAGACACATAACCATGCGGAGCTAACAAACAGGCTGGTGGGCATTGAGAAGCAGCTAGAAGTGATTTGGGTAAAACCGGAGGATCTGGAAAACAGATAGCAGAGAAACAATGTCTGCATACTCTGTGTTACTTGAAGCATACATAGGGCCTGGCGCATTATGTCCGTGACCTGTTCTGATTCCTATTGGACCTCACGGACACCACAGAGCTGGAGATGGATGGAACGCATGGTGTTTAGTCTTTAATGCAACAAAGGCGGAACCTGTCACCAGATGAGCTTTCAAGGTTACGCTACTCACAGCTAAAGGAGGAGATCAAGATGGTGGCTCGGAAGGAGGAGCCAGTGGAATTCCAGGGGGCGCAGCTATCCCTGTATCAAGACCGCTCACCTCAGACACTCTGGACTAGGAGGAGGCTTCATATAGTCACAGTCTGGCTACAATCACGAAATATCAAATATCGCTGGGGCTTTCCTTGTAAACTGCTATTTGAATATCAGAATCGACAATATGCTGTCAGCTCGGAGGAAAGGAGGCTGAATTGATGGATGCTACCCCAGCTTCTAACCTAAACAACAAGGGGATGGGAGCCTGTTCTGGTTTGGAGCCTAGAAGCAGCACAAGGAAACCTAGAAAGAGGAGGAACTCGACAAAGGGATCCTCACACTCTGAGATGGGGCCTGCCCGAGGTGATCTGACATGATAACTCTGACTATTATATGCCTGGTGTTTGGTCAGTTGTCCGGAGGTTCTTTGGACTCTTCACAGGGTGTCGGTTCTAATTTATGCTCTCATGCGGCCGGGTTAGCACAAATGTTGTTTACTGTTGCACAGTTCGGGGCTATGGAAGGGAGTGAAAGGGTTGTCACGAGGGAATTGAGCCTGTTTACAAGTTATTACGAATGTGTGAGGAATTGCTGGTAGCACTTTGTTGCGATTCCATTGTTTATTGGGGGTTATTTTGTATTTTTTGGTCACACAACAGATCTTTGTAATAATATCACATCTGATATCACACCATGCGAATCACACCATGATGTGGGCCCACCTTTTATTTTTAATCTCGATGCCGGCTGCCTGTATGGGAACGGGGCTCTCCCCTGTGTGCCACTTCTTTTAATATACCACCTAGGTAGTCCGGGCCCCCCTAGCTCCTCCTCACCTGCAATCTGCACTTTATGGAACTCCCGGGTCAGCACTCTCCTGGGTCACAGCAGGACCTGCGCTGTCTACCTCTGGCCTTCCTCAGCGTTATCTTGGGCAGCAGATGTTCTGTTAAATCGGGTGTGGGGCAGACATCGTCCTCCATCCATTCTGCAAGTATTGATGCCTGGACGGGGCCTGCTACATAAGATTTCTCAAGGATGATGCAGCCCCACCACACCCCGCAATCCGCTGGAGGGGTCCCACCTGCACCAAGCTGTTGCTTTGCCTGCCGCCCTCCTCACCCAACAGCGGTCATGTCTCCAAGGCCGCTCCTGTATTCGGACCATGGAGATAAGGGGCTCCTCCTCCAAAATCCCTCCCTCCAATCCTTATTGTTCTTCCATTATCATCTTTTATAGGCACCGCTGGGATACAGAAGGCACTACGCGTCCCTTGCATGTAGAGTACCGTAAAGTTAGCTGCTCAGGGCAGCCACTATGCCTTGTTCCTTCTCCGGTCTCCCTTCCATCTCTTTTGCCGCTGGAGATATTTTCTTCACTTTGCAGGGCTGCGTTCGCCTCAGCTACCATAGTGGGCACTTCCTTCTGCATCCATTTTAGAGGGTGGTGGGAGAAAGAAAAGCTTTATGTGCACCTTTAGACTGGGTCCAGGAATGAGCCACGATTAGCACGTCCTCTCCCTGCCGGCAGCCATTTTGAAATCCTATTCTCCTTTTAAACAAACCCCCATTCGGTCGGTTCCCTCTGATTTCTTCCATCTTCCCCTTTTCCTTTGTAAAATCGTGTAACCTATGGTATTTACCCATGTAATTTTATAACCTAGGTATCTCATATACCAACTTTGCAGATGACACCCAGATCCTCCTACCCATCTCTGGTGATTATTCTCGCGACTCTGCCATAAACCAGATCTTCAGCATCATACAGAATTGGCTGGCCAACCACCACCTCTGTCTCAATGATGACAAAGCTGAACTACTCACTGTGGGTCCCACTCATTGTCTAAAGAACCTTGACCCTGCCTTTGTTTCCTTCATCATTGATGGCACCACCATCCCAGTTTCCTCACATGTTAAGACTGTTTACCTTGACACAGAGTTCAAAATGATCAAACACGTGAATGCCCTGGCATCATCCATAGCCTACACTACCAAGCTCATCGATCTCAGTAGACAATTTGTCTCCAGACAATTGCCTGATACTTGCCAGAGCCATTGTTGGCAGTAAACTGGACTATTGTACTGCCCTACTCATGCGTTCATTTGGAAAGAACCTTACCAAACTGCAGTTGCTACAAATGAAAGCCCTAAGAGTAGCAGTGGGCCTCAGACACTCTGATCACATATCACAAGCCCGACGTGATGCCCACTTGCTCCCTATCAAAGCGCACATTGACTTTAAAATCTTATCCATCACTCACTGATGCATATACATTTTATGCGGCCTCATACCTCAACCATCCCATTGCCAGACGGATTGCATCCCGACCCTTACGGTCTTCTACCTCCATGGCCCTGGCGAGCGGGCGGTTCCAGTTTCACAGTCACTGCACAGTCTCTCTGGAACCCTCCCTGATACTATCAGAAATGAACACTTCTACTGGATTTTCAGTAAACTCATCGAAACCTGGCTCTTCAACAAATATGACTAATAGCCTGCTATCAACATTATGTTTTTGCTGCAGCTGCTCATTTCTACTCCTGTCCTGGTACAAGAACTGTGATCCCCACGGGTTTGGGCACTGCACAAATAAATACATTACCTTGTCCTCTACCAATCTAAATATACAGCATTCCCCTCTAATCTAATATATACTTTGGTCTTTCTCTTCACTTCTCTGTAAACCCCCGGCACATTTCTTTTCTTTCCCTCTTTTTCTGACTATGTTCACCCCATGTTGTCGGACTATCTACTTCCTCCTCAATACTGGATGCCCACTGACTCAGTTAATCTTAAATGCAATGAAACCTTGCCTGACTCCACTCCTGTTCCAACCTTTGTATTCTCACCCCATTTATATTTCTTCTTGTGAGGACATTTGCACTTACACAAATGCATGTTAAAACAACCCATGGGTCATGTTTTTTTGCTAACTGTTATGTAGCAGGATTGTTCTGACCCAACTGCAAGACATACATTTGTTTTAAAAAACTGATTAGATGAGTTTGCTAATTGAAATGTTCTTGATTAGCAAACAAGCCCATTTGTTTAGCAATTTTGAATTAATATTTGTAATGGCAACTACCGTTATTTGTACCCACGACATAAAACAAGCAACAATACAGCATTTTTGTGTACCACTGAAGTAAGCCATTAGTCAGATGAGTGTTAGTAAAATGTAACGGTTAGCTTCATGAATGGACACAAATAGATATGATAAAAAGGATCTGAAAACAGTTCAGTGCAAGGGTCTGGGCAGTCGGTGTTACACAGGGCAGTGTCCCACATACAATATACTTGACACATCATTTTCTGTGTAAGAGGTTGCCTAGAATTTTCGTAAATCACAAAGTTCAGAATGCTAAAAGAAAGTAATAGTCTGAGACATAGTATGGTGTTAAGACTGGGGGTGTGGGTAATTGGCAGCTTCAGGTGGACAAGAGGTTTCCCCTGGTCCCGTTGGTATCAACTGTTTTCAATATATTGTGAAATGTCACTTTCAGGGGAGGACAGGGTGCCTAACGTTACTCAAGCCTCAGCCAGCTATGCCCATACGGAGCATCACAGTCCTGTGCACTCATGAAAGCGATATTTATTGCTATAAGCACTCAGAGCTGCTTTCTGAGGTCCTGAAGCTTTTTTGTTTTTAAGGTAATCGGGCATTGCACAATCCATGCTTCCCTTTAAAAGAAATTACACCTATGACTGCAATTGGAAATAACTCTTTGCAGGACCTGGAGATGAGCCGGGAGGTACTCGGATGAGTGAGCAGGCGGGTCGAAGTGTGCCACTCCAGTGGAGACTCCGGCTGGGGTACCACCTCCAAAAACGAGGTGAATGCTGGGGTAGAGGCACAGCAGGCCAGAATGAAATATGGGTGGGTACTTGCAGATTCTTCTTGCATTTGCGGCCTCCAGACTGGCTAGCTCTCTCCCGCAAGTGCCAATACATTATGCAATCATAAGTGTAGAACAAAGTGAGCTCTGGAGGCTAACCACAGTGTATGGTATTACAGTAGATAGGTATATATACAGACTGGACAGAAATATTGATCACTTTGCTTTGTGTATTCCTTATGTAAGAGGAAAGAAAGTAAGATACTGTTCAGAGTGGATGGCATAGCAGGAAGAAAACTGGGCAAAATAGGTGAATATTGTAGATTGCAGCCATTTCACTTTCAGGGTAGCTGGTTTAAACAGGGCAACAGGGTAACAGGGCAACAGGGTAATAAGATGGAATGTCATGGAGTTGGGATCAGCTCCTGGATTGAGCACCAGTTGCACAGATTAATTCAACCAGCAGGTCACAGAACTATCTTTGCCTTCAAAAGCATTTGGCTGTGCGATCATGTACACTTTCAAAAGTGTTCACTCATCAATCTGATGCATCTTCCCCAACTAAATGAAATACATTTGAAACTGAGATTTAGATACACTAACCTAAACTTTACTGAAAAGTAGAGAGAATGCAGTGTTTTACAGTAGCAATTCTGTAATTATGCATTATATAATTTAATGTTTTAGGAATGGAAAAGCAGCACTGTCTTGAAAAAGAAAAATGTTAACACATGCTAGTCTTTGCCAAACAGGATATAATTGGCTTAATAAAAGTATAATCGTAATTACTTTTGTTTTTTAATTATTTGAAAAAACACATACTCCTACGTCCCGTCACCTTTCCTCCATACTTATGGGACGGGACCGGAGCACTTTGGAAAAAGCATAACATTTATCAAAAATGTGTCCTTCCTCTCTTTTTACGTGGGGTACCGCACGTGGCTGTAACCCCGCCCAGCGCATCAGTCCTTTTCTCCGCACGTTCGGAACTGGACGCACTTGCATCTTCGGAAGATTTTTTTCCTTCCAGTGTCCTTCTCTCCTGCTCTGGTTTAGCGGTTGCGTGGTAGTCCGTCTATGCCGTTTTGGTTAGATTTTCCTAATTGTTCTTCCTGCGAACAACGCTTTGCTAGGGCGGATCCCTATCCTCTTTGTTTAGAGTGTTTGGGTCCGGACCACCGGTGGGACTTGTGCTTCTACTATGATTCCCTTTCGGTCCAGGCACTTCGTCGTCTGGAGCGGTGGGAGGAGGTGTTTCAACGCACTCCTCCTCCGCATTTTCAGAGTTTCATCTACGAGAAGAAGAGACGCCCAGTAAGTTATTTCATTTTTAGGGCACCCCGACCGTGCGACTCCTTTCCGGGGTCTTCCCGGTCCGGGAGGGGTTTTAAAAGCTTGGTTACCAGGGTTTCCCCTGAGGGGCCTTCAAGGCCTAAGAAAAGTACTGAGTTTTCTCAGAGCGCCTACGTAAGGGGCCTGCTCACGCCGGATTGCAAACCGAGGCCCCTCCTATGTGGGCTATTCAATGGCCCAGTTCTACTGAGGCAGTGGGTGCCGGAGCTTGCTTCGAGGTCTTTGTCTGGAGCTCCCATTACAGACACCGGGGCATGCCCCGAGGCCTCTATTGAGGTTTTCTGTACCGAACCAAGGTTCGAGGCCCCTCGTGAGGGTGCTGTTACCGGACTGTGGTCCGAGGTCCCTCTATCAGAGGCTAAGGGGACCAACAGAACTGAGAAGCCTTTTTGTCGGTGAGGTGGGTTCCTCATCGGTCCTGCTCTAGTGGGGATACCGGTTCTGTTGCGGGGGCACAGAGTGAGGTCGCTGACCGTAATTCCTCTGTTTCCGGCATGGCCGAGGTTCCTCTTTCAGAGGCTAATTTGGCAATTAGTATTTCTCAGAAACATCCTAGGCCACACAGTACTGGCTCTGCCGAGGTTCCTTGTGTCAAGGCTAAAGTCATGACCCCTGACTTGTCTGTGGAGACCCTTGCCTCACTCACACATTTGACGCAGTTCTCCTCAGGCATTGACAAAATGCCGCCCGTTCCCGTGTGAACTGCAACTCAGAGGCGAGACCCCCAGATCCTGAGGAGGAGGTGAGGACCGAGAGAAAACCCGGCCTCGCTGCTGACGCCGACGGGAGTGTCCAGCTGCAGGATCGACTCTCCGTGTCTTTCGATCTAGAAACCCCTGAGATCCCGAGGAAGACAGAGGCTGCAAAGGCGTTCTGTGAGCCCTAAAAGGTGGTTTTACCAGAACGGACAAAGACTTGCCGTCTCAGTACTATCCTTAGTTTTATTCAGCTCTACATCCGTTGATGAATGAAACAGTTTTTTGCCGTCAAAAGGGCAGGTCCAGAACTTTATCTTTAAACTGCTTGGAAAACTTTGTGGCATGAAGCCAAGCCTGACGAGAGGTGTCCACGCCAAGCATGAGGCCCCGAGCCGAGGTGTCGACATGATGCGTCGCAGCCCCAAGCATATCCTGCGCCAGGACTCTGGCATCTGACAAGCCAGCCTTAAAATCGTCCAGCTTGTCCACAGGAATGAACTCCTCAAATTCCGAGAGACCTTTCCACATTTTCATATTTGCCCCCACTAAAATGAGCTCTGCGTTCGCCTGGCGCAACTGCAGGGCAGAATTAGCAAAGATCTTACTCCTCAGTCAAGCAGCTTGTCCTCTTTGTCCAGAACCTGAGCCGCCGCTGTAGATGACTCTGAAGCCGGTCTGGATTGAAGCGTGGCAGCTGCCACCACTGTGGAGGAAGTAAGCAGGCAAGACGCTAAGACTACCTCCTCCGAAGTATGAAGTCTATAACGAGTGTCCATCTTTTTGTTAACGTGTAGTCCAGAGTGTGGCTTATCCCAGACTTTGCGGACCTCGGCCAAAATGACCTCCTGGAAGAACAAGCCAGTGCGCTCCTGAGGAGACCAGGTGAACGCCCCCGAAAGCACCCCTTCTTGCGGAGGGGGTGCATCAGGTACTGGAACATCCAGAAGAGTCATGTCCAGTACCTGGTCATGGAAAGCCCTAACAGAGCGGAGCTGGTCATCGGCATCCTGATCCCCTTGCGTGTCATCCAACGCGTCCGGTCTCAGCTCAGCACTGCGTGTCTTTACGAAGATGTCGTTCATTGCAGCTTATCTTCGGCTAAAGGGTATCCATGTGTATCTGTATTTGGATGATTGGCTGCTGCGCAGTCCTTGTCCACTGAAAGCCTCGAGCAGCCTTCTGTCTCTTCTCCAGCTCCTGTTCCTCCTTGAGCTGTCGGTGAACTGGCGGAAATCCTCCATGACGGTCTCTCAGGACTTGATTTTCCTGGGTTTTCGTTGAAACACAATCATTTGCAGAGTGTACCTAACTGGGGACAGAATGGCGGATCTGTTTGCCACGTGTCAGGTGTTTATGCAGTCGGGGAGCATGTCGGCCTGGTGGTTCCAGAGGCTTCTGGGCCTCATGACTTTGCGCATGCTGGCTCTTCTTCTTGCACGTCTCAAGATGAGGCGGACGCAGATGGCTCTTCAGAGCTCATGGCTTCAAGCAGTGGATCCAGATTCCAAAAATAATACTGGGTCCACCTTTCATGAGGGCGCACCTCTTGTAGTGGTAGTCTCTCAGCAATCTGTCGGTGGGCGCTCCCTTCCAGGACCCTTTCCCACTATTGACTGCCACAACTGATTCCTCCCTTCTTTGTTTGGGTGTGACGCTGGATCATCTTCAGGTTTCAGCTCTTTGGTCGCCACAGGACAGACAGCTTCATATAAATTATTTGGAGCTCCTGGCGATATTGCTGGCGCTGAAAGCGTTCAAACCAGGCAGGGTCAACAAGGTGATCTGTGTCCGCACGGACAATGCGGTGTCCATGTTCTATATCAACAAGCCGGGGGGTACCAGGTCTCCTCTTGTGGATCTTGCCATTCAGATCTGGGAATGGGCCATTAAGCATGGTATCTGGCTGGTAGCAGTACACATCCCGGGCCAGCTGAATGTCACTGCAGATTCCCTCAGTCGACGAGCAATTGTCAGCTACGAGTGGGAACTGAACACGGAGATCCTCTCAGATATTTTTCCCTGTTGGGACACTCCATAAGTGGACCTCTTTGCGATATCTACAAACAGTAAGCTTCCCCAGTATGCCTCCAGAAACAGGCTCAGAGCCTCCTCACTGGGGGATGCTCTCAAAATTCCATGGCACAACATGAAGGCCTATGCTTTTCCTCCTCTTCCTCTGATGCATCAGGCACTTTGCAAGCTAAGGAACACAGAGAATCGCTCCCTGCTGTTCATAGCCCCTTGGTGGCCGGCCAGGTTTTGGTTTTCGGAGCTTCAGCATATATCAGTATGCCCACCGCTCAAGCTTCCGCTGGTCCCAGACCTGCTTCACCAGAGCGATCAACCGCTGTGACACCCCCTCCCCACAATCGTTCAGCTTGGCGGCTTGGTGCCTGAGTTCAGATCTTTAGAGTGCTTCAATTTGTCTGGGGATAACATGCGCATTATTCAAGCGGCCAGGAAGCCCTCAACAAGTTCTCAGTATAGAAGCAAATGGCTATGGTTTGTCGCTGGTGTTTGGCCAGGCAGCTGGACCCCAGGGAGGGTACTATCGACATGGTCCTGTCTTTTGTTTCACATCTGGCAGAGTCTGGCATCCATGTCTTGTCCTGCAGGACATATTTATTGGCTGTTGCTGCTTATTTGTCCACTGACCAGTGCTCCTTTTCACTGTCTAATCCAGTCATTAAAAGACACTTTGCGGGCCTGATGCATCTTTTTCCTCCTGTTCGCAACCTGCATCCAAGGTCGGATTTGAATGTGGTCCTTACGCCATTGTCATAAGCCTTTTGAGCCCATGGCTACTGTCGATTTTAAGTATCTTTTGTGGAAAGTGTCCTTTTTGATTGCTGTGACTTGGGCAAGGCATGTAACTGAGTTTCAGGCCTTGTCGGTGGAACATCCATTCCTTACTTTTCATAAGGATAAAGGTGTCCTGCGAACGAATCCTGCCTTTCTTCCGAAGGTGGTCTCTGATTTTCATTTGAATCAGTCACTCTCATTGCCTGTATTCTTCCCAGACCCGGCCTCAGAGGCCGAAAGTGTTCTGCACTGCCTGGACGTTAGAAGAGCCCTTAACTTCTATCTGGACAGAATATCTGAGCTTTGGAACTCTTTGCAGCTTTTTGTGACCTTCGGAAATCCGCAAAGTAAGCCGGCCTCGAAAGCGACCATCTCGCGGTGGGTCGCAGCCTGTATTTCTGAGGCATATACCATTCAGGGTCTTCCGGCCCCAAAGGGAATTCATGCTCATCTTGTGCGGGTCAAGGTGGCTGCCGTTGCCTTCCAAAAATGTTCCCTGGGTGATCATCGCGAAAGCGGCTACGTGGGCATCCCCATCGGCTTTTTGTAAGCATTATTGTCTGTATCGGAGATCCAGGGCTGATGTTCAGTTCAGTCAAGCTGTGCTTAGGAACCTGTTTCAGTAAGGAGTTTCCATCCACCTGTAATTCCTGTGTTTGGGAATCTCCCATAAGTATGGAGGGTAGGGGACGGGACGTAGGAGTATAATAAAGTTACTCAACGTAGTGACTCCCTTACTCCAGGTCCATAGTCCCCTTTCCTCCATATGCCCGCCCGCCGTCCCCTCTAAAAAGTTTCCTCTGTTATTGCTTAAAGGTCATAGACCTGGTGATAGAAAAGGACTGATGGGCGATGCGCCGGGCGGAGCTAAGGAGGGCGGTGTTATGGCTGCGCGTGGTACCCCGCGTTAAAAGAGAGGAAGGGCACATTTTTGAAAAATGTTATGCTTTTTAGAAAGTGCTCTGGTCCCGTCCCACAGGACGGAGGATTGTCCCATAAGTATGGAGGGAAGGGGACTATGGACTAGGAGTTAAGGTAGTCACTACGGTGAGTAACTTTAGTATTTTCTTGCATAGTGCTCCCACACAGGCCTTTTGGCTTCTAACAGTGGAGGAGAGGATTACTGATGCTCTCTCTCTCTCTCTCACTAGTAGCCCCTTTGAACTTGCAGTGAACAGACAAGAGGGTGGCGAGAGCCCTGTGGGCAAGAGAGGTAGCAGAGTGAGCTGTGCCTTCATTAAACAGGGTAATTTAAAAAGCAAGTTGTGCTACACAAGTGTAAGTTAATGAGCAAATCTACAGAATTGCATAGCAAATTGCTATGTGTCACTGCTTACGTTATGCCTTGTAGCTGCTTCAAAAGCAAAAGGATTCTTAGAATTATGGGTTTTCTTCTTTGTGCGTTTAGGGTTTGTCATCTCAGATCATTTATCCCTGACCTACCCACCAGCCCTTGCCGGCATCACCTCAAAAACGATCCAAGGGTGTCCGTTTGTTTATGTATCGGTGAACTGTCGAATGATCACAAATAGATCTGCAGCATGCATACGAATTCTATACTTTAGGAAGTTAAACCGATTCGTTGTGCGGCTTGTGGTATTTCTCCAACCAATGTATGTAAATAAAGTTTGATAGTCAATGAAAGCAGCAACTTTGTGGTGCTCATTAGAACACGTCAGTGATTTTCGTTTTTTGGTTCTTGTCTTCCTGCAGAACCCAGACATTCCAATGCAAAAACTTCAAGACATTCAAAGAGCAATGGAGCTGCTGTCTGCATGCCAGGGCCCGGCTAAGAACCTTGATGAGGCAAGCAAACGTAAATACCAGTTTTGGGATACACAGCCTGTTCCCAAACTTAGTAAGTTCACAGAGGGACGGTTAAGCAGTGACAAGACGGGAATACATTTCTAGATTTCTTCAGTATGGGAACCCAGTTTTTGAGTGACTTTTAAAATAGGATTGTCTGGGGAGACCACTTACGCTGGTTTGCTGTCAACTCTTTCAGAGAACAGAATTCTTTGTTTTATCATTATGATGTGCCAGTGTAGTTAGCGATCTGAATCTGAACAGATGTCCTTTGCAAGTGCACAGAATGTTATTATCTTAATTATTTCTCAGCTTGTAGAATATTTTAAAAGTGTAGCTATTATAAAATCTTTTTTAAAACCTGGATAGCAATATGAGATTTTCACTATGTACTTCAATATAAATATGCTGTAAAATTAAAACTCTGCTAAAATAAATGGTGGTTGGAAAACATGAAATGAATACAACATGAATGCACCATTTATCTTAAAATGTAAGTAGTATTCTGTGACCCTAACCATTTTCTTGCGGATAGGCCTTAGCAGATGAATGAATAGTTACATTTTTTGTGTGGTGTGATCATCTGTTTTTGGGCAGGTATGTTTTACTTTTTGAATATTGTGTGTTTTCCTATGCCATGGATCAGTTAGTTTGCCTCACCGTGTCTGCAGCATACTAACTTTATTCATGTTCTGGGTGTCTTGGCAAAGGAGTGGTCTGGCCCAGACAGAATATCATACACAAGAGCTCTGCTTTTCTGTCCTTGAATGCCAAGCATGTTATTTGTTATGAAGACGAAAGTGTGAATAAAGAATACATTCTGTATAAATCCTATAGTTTCAAATTGTACAATGGATGCTTAAAAAATAGCTTTTTAAAAATAATCTTTCATGTATGTGGTTTATATAACAATACACCTTTACATGTCATAGAAAAACACACAATTCATCAGTACAGTTAATCAAATATAGAAATTAAAACAAAATTCTAAAACCAATCAAACCGTGAGTATAGAACCTACACCTCTAATAAAAACCAACATTCTACACAGTCAAAGTTGTTATAAAATTAATGATGTCCTTACTAATACTTAGTTTGTCACCTTTTAAAATTTAACACCATTCAAAAAAACTGCTAATGCTAATCCATCCGCATTCACAGAGCCCCCCGAGGCAACATTTCCACAGATTATCCTCATTTGCACAAACCATCTTTTTAAACCTGTGGACCAAATACTTATTTCTTAATGGGACAAGTGCAGTACAGTACAGAATATGGTGTTTCGTAGTTTCGATGGACTATCTGCAAAATTCAAAATAACCACTTTATTTCCCTCTGCCCCATAAAAGTGCGAAGAGTGTTTCTGAATAAAATTACATCACAATCAAAAAACCATAAGTTTGCAGTATGGGACCAGGTGCAAAATTCATACATGAAGATAATCGATTCACAAGATAACAAGTCAAATTCAAAATAAACATATCAGAAAAAATATGAAAAATCATTTGAATTAAATCAAATGAACAGATAAATCATCAAGGTCAATGAACAATAAGTCTAAATGAACAATCAATCTACTAGTTGAGACAACTTTCTGAATGAACACTACAGTTGCAGGGACTAGGCTCTGAGTCAAACCCATCCAACCACCAGGGGTTCGACAAACTATCATCTTGAACAACAGAGGATTCAGACCTGATAGATGACTGGTTCATTCAACTGTTGGTACGCCTACACATTGTGACAGCCTTTTGATATATGCTCCTGGCAGGAGTGTGTGTAAATCTCTGGCAAGAGACGCATTGGGATGCCAGTCAACACAAGCACCAATACTCCTACGTCCCGTCCCCTTTCCTCCATACTTATGGGACATCTCTCTGTCCTGTGGGACGGGACCGGAGCACTTTGTAAAAAGCATCCACATTTTTTTCAAAAATGTGTCCCTCCTCTCTTTCCTGCGTGGGGCCCGGCACGCGGATGTAACCCCGCCCACCTTGGCTCCACCCTGCGCATCAGTCCTTTTCTCCGCACGATCGGGGCCGGACGCACTTGCATCCTCAGAAGATTTTCTTCCCTTTTTTCCTTCTCTGGCTCTCGCTAGCATTCGTTTACTACTCTTGTTGAGAGAATTTGGGTCGGGAACACCGTTGGGACTCCTGTTTTTACTGTGACTCCTTTTCGGTCAGGGCACTTCAACGTCGGTTGGAGGAGGTGTTCGGACGGACTCCTCCTTCGCATTTTCATGCGTTCCTCGACGAGAAGAAAAAACGCCCGGTAAGTTCTTTAATTTTCAGAGCACCCCGGCCGGGGGATACCTTCCCAGGTTCCTCTCGAGCCGGGAGGGGCGTGGATCGTTCAGTTACCAGGGTTCGCCCTGAGGTGCCTTTCGGGCCTAATAATTCTACCAGAGTTTTCTCAGAGGCTCTCCGTAAGGGGCCTGTGAACACCGGAGTACCCTCCGAGGCCCCTCCTGTAGGGGCTGACTGTAGACCCAGTTCTACTGAGTCGTGGGGTACCGGAGCTTGCTCTGAGGCCGCTCTTTCGGCTTCCCTCAAAAACAAAACCGGGGTGCGCCCCGAGGTCTTGGCTGGGCTTGTGGTTACCGAATGGATGTTCGAGGCCCGTGCCGATAAGGCTTCTACCGGGCCTAGGTCCGAGGTCCCTCATACAGAGGCTAAGGATACCAACAGTTCTGAGGGGCCGGGCAAGGCCCTGTCGGTGACAGCGCACCGTTCCCGCTCTTGTGGTGACACCAGATCTGTTGAGGGGGCAAAGAAGAAAGTTTCTTATTTTACCGGCAGTGCCGAGGCTCTTCCTTCGAAGGCTCAGTTGGCGGTTGGTATGTCGCAGAAACATTCCAGGACTCATAGTACCGGCTCTGCCGAGGTTCCTTACGTTAAGGCTAAAATTAAGACCCCTGACCCATCGACAGGGACCCCTGCCTCACATCCTCACGTGCCGCAGTTCCCCTCAGATGAGGACAAAATGGCGGCCGTTCCCACCACGACCATGGCGGCCATTTTAGGTACTACCCCTACAACTACGCCATCTGCCCCTGGTGTAGGGTTCGGTCCTTCGGGTGAACCTAAGGTCCCTTGTGCGCATCCTTACTGGCCGGTTTATGATTGGAACGCCCGGATGCCTCATCCGCATAATGTTTCGTTGCCCGCGGGGGCGGCTCCCTTGATTTATGTGGATACGTCGGCGGAGGGGCCGGTGTGGCACCCTTCCCCGTTACGTCCCTGGATTTGTCCACCTCATGATAGGCCTCCTCAGGTTCCGGAACAATCTCCTGAGGACGCCTTTTTTCAGTAAATTTCAAGCGCTTATGCGCACCGACCCCATGAGGGAATATTTCAAAGGGCTTTTCAAGGAGATATGTCCACCCGTGCCTCCAGCTCCACCCGTTCCGACGGTGGTTCCGCCGGCGCCTCCCTTGCTCGTGGTGCCTTCCCCTGCGCTTCCGCCTGTGCCACCATTGTCCCCTGTGGACAAGGCAGTGCCTGACACGGCTCAGCAGGATCCTGACCTGTCAGATGACCCTCAAGGCGATCAGGACAACAAGGAGCTTCCCCGTTCTACCAGAGCTTTCCATGACCGGGTACTGGACATGATGAGTTTCTTAGATGTTCCGGTGTACGAGGCACCTGCTCCGCAGGAGGGCGTGCTTTCTGGGGCGTTCACCTTGTCTCCTTTGGAGCGTACCGGCCTGTTCTTGCAGAAGGACGTTCTGGCCGAGGTCTGAAGAGTTTGGGAAAAGCCACACTCGGGACTTTTTGTAGATAAAAAGATTGACGCCAGGTACAGGCTACATTCCTCGGAAGAAGTGGCCTTGTCTTGTCCGCCTCCCTCCTTGTCATGATATGATGCCTACCCCCGGAGCACCAGGCCAGGCCCAGCACCCCCGGGAGCAGGCATCATGCCCCCGGGTAAAAGCCCAGCGGCCCCTTATAGGGGCTCTTTGGACTCTGTCCTGGCGCCTTTGGCGCCAGGCTCATGTTGGACATCAGTCCTGGCGCCATAGGCACCAGGCTCATAAAGGAAGGTGTTTTGTGCACTTACCTGATGCAGACCAAGCTGCAAGATTCAGGCCTCCCTGAGACCTGAAAGGGACTATTTTTCATTGGGACTATTTTGCCACTCGGGCGTGGCCAGGGAAGGATACTTACCTGGAACTACTTTGGGGGCTATTTAAGCCACGCCCAGACAGTAGCTCACGCTTCGCGTTGTTCTGCATCCAAGCAGCTGAACGCTCACCGTGTCTGCTCCTGCATCTGGTCTCAAGCCACGCCCGCCTCGATCCTGGAAAACTTGTAAGGAAAGAAGAGAAGAGAAAGGTGAAAACCAAGAATTTTTATCAAACTTCTTACCTGCATCCGGAACCTTCACGCCAGCTTTCCTGAGAAAAGACTTTCATTTAAAAGCACCGCGTTGCTCGCTGCAGCGCCGCGCTTCACTCACCTGTCCTCAGGAGTTCTACTGGCTCCACCGCAACTGTCTGCACCGGTCGCCACATCTCTGCGCCTAGGGGAGAGAAGAAGAGACAAAAGGTGAGCAGAAGGAACATATGAGGAAAGCCTAATTTTCAGCCATAACACTTACCGGTCTTCTGTTGGTGGATCATTCCTCATTTCGGGTCGGCGCCGCTTCGTTGGCAGGTACCGCACCCCGGCCCCTATGGGGAAAGGACAAAAGACATTACTGGAGGAATATAAAGACATTAAGAGGGATCGCCCCCATCGCTAACTCACCTGAGTTTACCATCGGCAAGTCAATCCCTCAACGCATCGCCTTCATTCTGCACCTGAAATAAAGGACAGATCACAAGTTAGGAAGGCAACAGAAAAGGAGGCTCAGCACTTTAACTTTTGTAATCTTCATACTTACGCCGTTCCGCTCGGAAAAGTCAAGTGGATTTTGCCAGCGCCATTCTGAAAACCAGTGAAGTAACTGGACAAACACGCGCCCCTGCACCAGAAGCAGGATGGAGAGTTCATCCTTTCAAACCATAAGGTGAGCTTCAACCGGGGATTTCGGAGGAAGTTAGAGAAGAATGAAGGGGGCAAGAGGGGAGCAAGCACACTATTCTGCAGACTGTTAATCCCCTTTCTCATCTGCAGAAGGATATTCCTACGGGCCAGACAAGCAAGATTTGAGGGTCCTGTTCAGTCGGTGTTCCGAGTTCTGCGCATCACGCTCGAAGAGGCCACAGCAACCCAGACCAGACCAGCGCCTCCGTGGGAGTCAGGTGAGCGTTACACTCCTCCACAGTGGTGGCTGCAGCTACGTTGCAATCCAGACCTGCAGCATCCTCCTCCGCGACGGCTCAGGTCTTGGGAAAGGAGGACAAGCTCCTGGACTCCCTAGGGAGGAAAATCTTTGCCAATTCGGCCTTGCAGCTCAGGCAGGCCAATGCAGAATTGATTTTGGCGGGAGCTAACATGCGGATGTGGAGAGGTCTGTCGGAGTTTGAGGAGCACATTCCGGTCGAGAAGTTGGAGGATTTCAGAGGAGGCCTTTCCGATGCCAGGGTCTTGGCCCAGGATCTCCTGGAGGCTGTGGCTCATCACGTAGACACCTCGGCTCGGGGTCTGATGCTTGGGGTTGATACTTCGCGGCAAGCGTGGCTACATGCCACTAAGTTCTCGAAGGAGGTGCAAGGCAAGGTTCTGGACCTTCCATTTGATGGTAAGGAGCTTTTTCACTCTTCTGCTGATGTAGAGCTCACCAAAACCAAAGACCGCACTCAGACGGCCAAATCATTGTCTGTTCTGGTTAAAGCTCCCTTCAAGGCTCAAAGGCCGTTGTCGCAAGGTCGACCTTCCTCTGGTTTTAGGGGCTTCCTCGACCGCAAATCTCGCAGAGTGGATACTCCTGCAGGGAATAACCGCCATAGACAACAGCGTACGCAGTGTTTCTCCCGCTCCTCAGCCTCCTCATCAGGTTCAGGTGGCACCACCCCCGATAAACCTGCCAAATGAGGGTTTTCCGCGCTCGCACGAGACCCCGGTGGGAGGACGCATTGCATCTCATTGGGAGGCGTGGCAGGCCATCACAGAAGACATATGGGTCTTGTCAGTCGCTCGAGCGGGCTTCCGCTTACCTTTACCCCTTACCCCACCCCTCAACCCTCCTTTTCAGTTGTCGGGTTCACCCTCCCTCAAGGCCGAGGTTCAGAAACTTCTGCTCCTCAGAGCTGTGGAACGCGTTCCCCTTGGGGAGCGAGGGGAGGGCTTCTACTTCCGGCTGTTTACGGTGCCCAAACCCAACCAGGCTGGCCTGCGCACCATCCTAGACCTTTCCCAGTTCAATCTTTCCCTACCCCAAGAGAAATTCAAGATGATCATTCCCGGCCAGATTCGCTCCTCGTTGCAGGCGGGCGATTGGCTCAGCGTGATCGATCTTCAGGATGCGTACATGCATATCCTGATTTGGAATCCACACAGGAGATACCTCCGTTTCTCTTTGGGAGAGGAGCACTTCCAGTTTCGGGTGCTTCCTTTTGGCCTCAGTTCGGCGCCGTGTGTCTTCACGAAGATGATGTCCGTGATTGCGGCCTATCTTCGTCTCCAGGCTATCCATGTGTATCCCTATTTGGACGACTGGCTCCTACGCAGCCCTTGTCCGTTGGCAGCACTGGGCAACCTCTAGTCTCTCCTTCAGCTCCTGTTCCATCTTGGGCTGTCGGTGAACTGGCGGAAATCCTCCATGACGGTCTCACAGGACCTGACTTTCCTGGGTTTTCGTGGGAACACGATAGACTGCCGAGTGTATCTGACCGGGGACAGAATGGTGGATCTGTTGGCCACGTGTCAGATGTTTACGCAGTCGGAGAGCATGTCAGCCTGGTGGTTCCAGAGGCTTCTGGGCCTCATGGCCTCGTGTGTACTGGCTCTTCCTCTTGCTCGTCTCAAAATGAGACGGACCCAGATGGCTCTTCGGAGTTCCTGGCGTCAGGCTGTAGACCCGGATTTCAAGCGTATAATGATTCCGGATTCCATGAGAGTGGACCTGGACTGATGGTCATCTCTCAGCAACCTGTCAGTGGGCGTGGGGTTCCAGGACCCAGCCCCCATGGTGACGATCACGACCGACTCCTCCCTTTTCGGGTGGGGTGCGACGTTCGATCTTCAGGTCTCGGACCTCTGGTCACCTCAGGACAAGCTCCTGCACATAAATCAATTGGAGCTTCTGGCGATTTTTCTGGCGCTCAAGACGTTCAGACCTCTCATTGTCAACAAGGTGGTCCGCATAAGAACGGACCATGCGGTCTCAATGTACTACATAAACAAGCAGGGGGGAACGAAGTCTCCCCCTCTCGTGGATCTGTCCATCCAGATTTAGGAATGTGGGCCGTGCTTCATGGGGTCTGGCTGCTTGCAGTGCACATCCCGGGGCGGCTGAATGTCACCACGGATGCCCTCAGCCGGCGGACAGTGGTCAGCTACGAGTGGGAATTGAAGGCAGAGATCCTCTCATATATTTTCTCGCGTTGGGGCACACCGGAGGTGGACCTCTTCGCCACGGCGGTAAACAAGAATCTTCTTCAGTATGCCTCCAGAGGGGGGCTGGGAGCCTCCTCTCTGGGGGACGCACTCGAGATCCCATGGCACAACATGAGCTTATGCCTTCCTGCCTCTGCCTCTGGTTCATCGAGCAATTTGGAAGTTGAAGAGCTCTATCAACTGTTCTCTTCTACTGATAGCTCCGTGGTGGCCGGCCAGGTTTTGGTTCTCAGAACTTCAACACCTGTCGGTGTGTCCGCCGATCAGGTTACCAGTAACTCCCGATCTTCTTCACCAAGGGGAATAGCAGATGTGGCACCCCTCCCCACAATCGCTCAACTTGGCGGCTCTAGAGCATTTGGGTTTGTCTGTGGATAACATGCGCATTATCAAGGCAGCCAGGAAACCCTCGACCAGAAACCAATACAAGAGTAAATGGCTCAGGTTCTGTCATTCGTGTTTGGAGAAAGAATTGGACCCGAGGGTGGCGACGATTGACACGGTGCTGTCCTTCGTATCCTCCCTAGCAGAGTCAGGGGTTCATGTCTTGTCCTGCAGGACTTATCTCTCGGCGATTTCCGTCTACCTCTCTACAGACCGGTGTTCTTATTAGTTAACTAACCCGGTGGTGAAGAGACATTTTGCTGGTTTGACGCACATCCACCCTCCGGTTCGTAGTCTGCACCCGCCTTGGGACCTAAATGTTGTCATAATCCTTTGAGCCAATGCCTACGGTTGACCTCAAGTACGTGTCCTGGAAAGTGTCCTTTCTGGTAGCCGTTACGTCAGCGAGGAGAGTGAGTGAGCTCCAGGCATTGTCGGTGGAGCATCCTTTCTTGGTCTTTCACAAGGACAAGGTAGTCCTTCGGACGAACCCAGCTTTCCTACCAAAGGTAGTGACCGAATTCCATCTGAATCAGTCGATTTCCCTTCCGGTCTTTTTTCCGAACCCTGCCTCGGAGGCGGAAAGGGTTCTACACTGCCTGGATGTCCGAAGAGCTCTTATGTTCTACCTGGACAGGACTTCCGAGCTTCGGAGCGCTTCCTAACTGTTTGTGACCTTTGGTAAACCCCAGGGCAGGCCGGCGTCTAAGGCATCCATTTCCAGATGGATTGCTGCCTGTATCACAGAATCTTTCACCGTCCAAAAGCTGAAACCTCCTAAAGGTATCCATGCACATCAGGTGCGAGGCAAGGCAGCTGCGGTTGCTTTTCAGAAGTATGTTCCCTGAGAGTCCATCGCTAAAGCGGCTACTTGGGCCTCCCCATCTGCTTTCTGTAAGCATTACTGCCTCGATATGAGCTCTAGAGCTGACGCTCAGTTCGGCCAGGCTGTGCTGAAGAACCTGTTTCAGTAAGGGGTATTTTCATCCACCCATAGTTCCTGTAAGGAGTGCTTGGGAATCTCCCATAAGTATGGAGGAAAGGGGACGGGACGTAGGAGTATTACCAGGTTACTCACCGTAGTGACCACCTTACTCCTAGTCCATAGTCCCCTTTCCTCCTTACGCCCGCTCGCCGTCCCCTCTAATAAGGTTCCTCTGTTATTGCTAATGGGTCTTGACCCTGCGATAGAAAAGGACTGATGGGCGATGCGCGGGGCAGAGCCAAGGTGGGCGGGGTTACAGCCTTGTGCCGGGCCCCATGCAGGAAAGAGAGGAGGGACACATTTTTGAAAAAAATGTGGATGCTTTGTAAAAAGTGCTCCGGTCCCGTCCCACATGACGGAGAGATGTCCCATAAGTATGGAGGAAAGGGGACTATGGACTAGGAGTCAGGTGGTCACTACGGTGAGTAACCTGATAATTCTTGAGACTCCCTGCTTATTGATAATGTCCTTGACATCCCGATTGTTGGTTCGATCAAACACTTAACATCTCAGGCTCCACAAAGGTAATTCACAAATGCTCTATTTGTTAATGCCAGCTCTCTCCAACTGGAAGAAATTGTAATCTCCCAGGAAAGGCACATGTCCTGCATCTTTGTTTCTATCAACATTGTTTTCCACACCTTCTTGCTGGTGCCACTGATGGCCACCACTAGATCTTGTGGGGCTAATGGGACTCAAACTAACATGTCTTCTGATCCATAAAACTGACTTCCAGAATTTTCTTTAGTCCTATGAAGGAGTTGAAGGAGACTAATGATCTTGTATAGAGACTTGAAATGCAGGTGATGGCTAGAAAACATTTTCTGCAGGCTGGCCTTATCCGTTCTATTTCAGCGTGGTTTTGTCTGACCATGCTTCGTCCTGTGCATATTTTCTGGTTTGTCCAATTGCGAGACCCTGGTCTGTCTCAAAGTGCATCACAACAAACTGAAGTTGATGAAATGGCACCAAACTGGACTTTGGAAATTTATCATCTTGAACTAGGTTTTTTAATTTTTATCTTTTTATTGTGATTTTTGGTTTGAAAACAACCTTACACAAAAACAAATGTATAACTGGAGAACATAATATCTCTCTGCGGATATAGGAGGGCCTCTAGTCTCTTGGAGAACCACTGGAGAGTCACACCTTCACAAATCCGTCAAAGATGAAGATGCCCTGAATGTGAAATGTGCAACTGGGAAGAGACTTCATAGTGCGACAACAAAGAAAAATCGCATATTCTTCCATTATTGGTAAATGCAAATGGGGGATGATGGATGTTAACCAATCCCCTCCCTTGATCACATAAATGACATACTGTGGGATTTGTTAAGGCATCATGAAGCAAGACAGACAACAGACTTAAGTTCAATGTATTATATAAATAAAATGTCAGGATGGTAGAACACCTAACTTGCCCATGCCAAGGTGGGATTTCCCTACCTGAGCTAACTAAAGGTCTAAGTCAAAGATTTCAACTTAAGTCTGTGTGTCCAAAACCTATACTTGCTCTCACGACTAAAGCTAACCTATGTGTAGGGATGTCGATAATAAAAAAGTCGTGTTCAACTCAAAGTTCTATGCATCTTAAAGTTTGCAGCTCTCTTTCAGTTCCCCTTCCCCCAGTGTAAGAAAGTTCCACCAAAAAGTCTCAAGATTAGCTTTCTCCAGTTCAAGATGATAAAGTTCAAAACAGTCCTCTGGGTTCCCTCCTCCTAGTTCCAAGCAGTACAGTTCACAGAGAACAAACAGTCTTGAGGCTCCATTCTCAAGACAACATGTGCAGTTCCTCAAGTCTCTGGGTTCCTGTCCCCAAGACTTTAACTTAACCACCACACTGTCCTTTCAGCATTTAGTGCTCATTGGTCTATACACAGTTGTCAGACCGAACATTCCACTCATCAGAGGTCACACAACCAGGATCCCTGGGCTCTAAAGCCCCATCAGCCTCTTGGTTTTTATGCTCCTTTTTACACTCCTTTGGCTTTTACTCGTCAGCCTCTTGGCTATGCCAACACGTGTCACACACCTCTTGCTTCTTATGTCTCTGTCACACTTGCGCCGCTTTTAGTAATTCGGTTTCACATGAGCATCTTGGCTGTTTACTTTATTTGCTTGGGCCCTAAAGTTTTATTCCATTCAGTATTTAATATGCTCAACTTCAGGGTTTCATTCAATTCGGTGTTCAATAAGTATTCAATATGAATGTGTTTCGCTTAATTTTAAGGACCAATCCTTATTTGCGGTCCTCTAGGAGCTGGTGGTTCTGCTTCACCGCTGCTGAAACCAGGACGTCCACCCTTTCGAGCTATGCTCGTCTGCTGCATGTTTCCCTATACACATCAGCAATTGGAATGTTTCTTTCCGGACACAACAGCACCCTCTCTTCTTTGGGCTCTCTCGCAGCTCCTGCTGCTAGCTCTCTTTCAAAGAGGCTCCCAGACCGGCAATATGTACACAGCCATCTGGGGCATTTGCCGGCATCCTGGCTCCTTGCCCGGTCCCTCCACAGCTGCCTCCTCTCAATCAAGATCCCCTGCTGGTCTCGCACACAGGCCTCCCTGTTGCTCTCATCCTGCTCTCCTCTCTGCTCACCTTTTATACAGCTGTAGCCCCTTGACAGGCTGCAGGTGTGGATGCCTATTACACTTGCCTGACCATAATTAAAGGGACATGCCTGACCATCATAGCACTTTGTAGATATCTTCCTCGTCCCAGTACTAAAGTGGTGAAATGGTGTAGTGTTCATTACTCTGTCACCTTTTCCTTGTCTCAGTACTGTCAAGTGTCATGTGGGGGAAATGAGGGGAACTGCTTCCCAATATCCCGTAGAGGTCAATGGAGGGTTAGGTTGATTCTCAATAGGTGTTCTGATCTTGATGGTCGTGCCGATTATTGAATACCTCCGTCCCCAAGTACCACACAGACAGAATGACCAAATACTGTCTGTGCAATCTTTGAGGCCACAGGTGTGGTGAGCCGTCAACTGGAACCAGGAAACGCCTGAAGAACCCGTTTGACCGCTGTAAGGCAATAGACGGTTATCAACTAATGCAATATGGACACAGCAATAAGGAACTGATTGTAGCAAGGTTTACCTAGATGAGCTGTGGGTTAGGTCGTAATGCACTAGGGGCAACCAGCAGGGACAGTGAGCCGGGTTTTCAGAGAGGCTAGGGTAGTAGTTCCACACCTGGGTAAGTTGGCACCAGAGGAGTCCAAAAACACGTAATGGGGTCAAAACCAGTTCAAAGCACAAGGTCCAAGCAAAGGGATAATCTGTTTAAACAATCCGTTGAGGAGGTGCAGGGTCGAATATCTTTGGAAGCAAGCAAGGTAACAGATGAAGCCAAGAAGAAGTAGAGTATCCAAAAAACAGTCCGTGGTGGTAGAGCCAATGAATCCTTGATGAAAACAATAACGCCAAACAGTCCTTCCGAGAAGCAGCTGAGAAGCACTGCCACCGTGGTTTCCGGCACTTTTAACTGTTAGTTGTAGTCACATGATGCAAAAACGCGGTCGCGTGGGAAAATCACGTGATGGCAGAGGATGAACGTGATTGGCAGCAGTTCACCTCACGTGACGCGTGAATCGCCGTGTTCCTCGGCGGTGCTGCAAGGCATACGAGAGTTTCCATGGGAGTTGCCAGGACAATGAAGGTCGGAAAACACCTGGAAAACCAGTCATCTTTCTCCAGTGTCGAGCAGAAGGTCGTGTTCTTGTGCCCTGATGTGATGTGCCAGGTAAATGCGGGCTGATCGTGGGTTGCCTAGTGGGTTGCCCAGTAGTGGGCACACTGGGAGACGTGACAATAGGAAAGGAGTATGCCATGCCTCTTCTGAGGCCACCACTCTCTCAATCTCCAAGGAGACTCTACCCAGGTGATACTCCCTCGCTTCTTCACCGCCCACAGTCCGCATCTAAGCAAAATGGTCTTTGCCTGGCCACTTGAGAAGAGGATCCAGGGGGCTTAGGAGTAAGAGTACCCTCATGTTTTTCACATGCCCTTCCCCCAATGCGGGTCGGTACTGGAGTGCTTCACAGTGAAACTGGGAGAGGAAGTATGTTACCTTGCTCTTGACCTTTCCAGTGTTCAACTGTGGAGCAATATGGCTGAAGGTCCTGGAAATCCTGCATAACCCTTTGGGTTGGATTCTTCTCTCTGAGGCACCGTGTCTACTCTAGAAAAGATGATACTTTCTTCCCTACTGATTCTTTTCTCGGAATTAGGATGTTCTGGTTTCTTTGGTCGAGGGAGTCTCTCTAAAAGTTTTGGATTTGATGTGGGTTTCCTAGGAAACACATTGCTTGAATTAGGGTAAATCAGTTCCCTGGACTAACTGGGTCAGTAAATTGGAAATCACTGCTACAGTTAGATTTATTTTTCTTCCCTAGATGTAATGGAGGTCTGTGTTAACGGATGATTTTCCATATGGCCATGTACACGGGTCACACTCTTTTCCTGCTTCTCTCCATCCCTGGGGAAGTAATTCTGTTCTTATGGCACTTTCTTTACTTCCCGTATCAAATTTCGCCCAGACAGTTTTGTTCACTAGGGTAACAGGGATTGTATGTGGTTTTGTTTTCAGTATATAGAAAGGCATGGGGTTTTCTTTGGTTCCTCCAATTCTTCCCTTTTCTACTGCACTTCTTTAGGTTTTTCTATCCTTCTAACATCCTATCCTGCGATTGCGTGTGTAAGAGGTTACTGTATGCTGACGCAACTCTTTATTCATGGTTCTCTTGATCCTGGCCGGGTTCCCTTAATGATGGTGTGTGGGGGAAATCAATTATGTTTAACAGGCAATATCTTGTGATGTGTCCAAATCCCTCACAGGATAAACATTTCTGGTCTTGGATAGGACAAAGAGGTAAAGAAGATGGAAGGTTTCCATCCTTGGCTCCTATCATGAGATTGTTGGAATCTCTCTAAGGTCTTCAAATCTTGATCTTTAAAGGGCATTTGGAAATTTAAAGGACAGACTTTATTTTGGGTGACTAACTTCTCTGCCTGAATAACAGAAGCTTTCAACATCGAATGATGCTGGAGTAGAAAAGACTCTTTTTCCGCATGATGCTAGTCTTGCTATCATGGGTTTCTAGATCTTCTAGAGGAGTGGCTACTTCTGTTGTAGTATCTTTGGTAACTGGGAATAGTCTTTCTTTTTCTGAAAGACTGGAAGAAGAATTCAGCCTCTCCTCTTCGCCAGATGTCTTTGCTTGATAACTTTCACTTAAAGGTTGGCTAGGCAAGAAGTTCCCATACGTTTTCATACCTTAAATTTCCCACTGATTGGCTTTGTTCGATCGCAATAGAGGTTTCAGAGAAATTCAAAAGAACACATTTCCATTAATCTCCCTAGGAGAGTAGAGGCAGTATCTTTAATCCTCTTTCTCTAGGGGTAACACATAGATGCCCACACCATTGGGGAAACGTAGTTGTAAACCTTAAGAGATTATCTTGTCGCTCCTTGCTAGGGGACAGAAAAGATGGCAATCATTCCCCTCTACGGTCTTTCTGATGGGGAGAATAACTTGCGAGTTCGAAACCTGAAAAGTGACCCCTAAATGATGGTCTACATGGTTGGGGGAAGTTGGTGGTTCCCCACTAACTCTCACTAAGTAGATTTGACCTGCTAAAGGGGTTTCGGCTGGTCTTTACTTCTTGGGATCGTAATCAATTGGTGGAACAGGTAGGTGGTATGAGTGCTAGTTTTCTGCCAGATTATACATGCCTGCATAAAGGTTTCAATGTTGGCGTACATTCCAGGCCAGAAAAACATTTCTGCTATATGGGTGTCAAGCCCCGGGGTACCCTCCCGGTCCTCCTCCTCACCTGTGTTTTCATCTGAGCTCTCTTGGGCTTCAGATTCTTTCTTTCGGCGTGGATTACGCGGCTCCTTGATATTTTCCTTCTGATGAAGGTAAGGGCAAGCTCCCTTGGAGGCCACCTTGGCCTGACAAGTCACCCAGGACTACGGGGACCCCGAGGAGCAAGCCCCCAAAAGTCAGGGGAAAAAGCCTCCTTGGCACAAAAAACCCTGAGGATGTAGGTGTCCGATTCTCTAGTGTAGGTGGAGCTTGGAATGAACAGACCTCTCTGGTAACTGAGGATTATGTCCTGATAATTAGGGAGTTTCGTGGCTCTTGAGTATTTCTTAGACCTAAGTTGAAGGAAGTGTTCTTGCTTTCCAAAAAGGATCTTGATAATGCCGGAAGTAATTTGGCTAGTGGACCAGCGGAGGGAAACTTCAGTAAGATACCAATCCTTAAGAGACAGACTGGAGTACAGCCTGGGACAAGTACATGCAGGCTATGGGAGCCGGCTGTCACTCGCGAAGGTACGGGTAAATGGACAGTAAGTAATAGCAAGATTCCTGCAAGGGAATAGCCAACCTGCTGAGGACAACCAAAGAGGGACTGCAAGGGAGCAGTGAAATATTAGTAGCAGTAGAAAGAGAAACCGCAAGAGTGGAGAACAGCCTCGAAGGAACCGCAAGGGAGCGTGTTCGACAAAGAGTCGCCGAGAGAAGAATCCATGAGAGCGGAAAGCGATAGCAGAAAACAGCTTGAATAGGACCGCTAAGAGGGGGTTGGCCGGGCTGAAGCAGCCGAAGTGGATACGCGAGAGAGAAGAGGAATTGGCCGCGGGCGGCCTAAATGGAACAACAAATGTCGAGCAATCCGCGCTGAACCTAGCGAAATAAAGTCCCAAAGGAGCAGAGACAGTTGACAGAGCAGCAGAAATACGAAAGAAGCGAAGAGAGAATACACCGAAAGACCAACAGGAGTGAGGGAGAAAAGTAAACAAGGGGTGAAACAGTACTTACCCAACACCAGTAAGAGGCAGAAGTAGTAGTCACATATAAATAACCTACGAGTGAAAGCAAGGAAAAAAGGACCAGTAAGAACTGGTAAACAGAGTGCAATAAAGCAACTATAGAACTCTAGATCTGCCTTGAACAGACGTCTGGCAGTGTAGTCCAAGGAGACGGAAACAACGCAGGGAAGCCAGGTCTCCCCCCACCGATAGTGGCGGCGGCCATCTTGGAAGAACACTAGACCGTCAAAATGGCAACAAAAGACACCATGTTACATGTACCTCCACCTCTGCCAACACTTCCAAGGGCACAGCATGACAATGGGTCTACGTTTTGGACTGTGCCATCTCTAAGACTACCTGCTTGCAATTTTTAGGGACTACCACTTGAGGTTTTACTAGGCCCTCTGTAGTGATGTCTCCCCTATGAAGAAGCCCATGTTTCAAAAAGACAACCCTCTGGCTCTGATAACACTTGTAAAAATGTTTCATGCTAACAAAGGGTAATTTCTTTGGGCCAAGGCTAAGTCGAGGAGTGTCTCTGACTCTTCTTCCTTAGCTTTTCTGGATTCAAGGCTAGGAGGGCCATCAGATGTCTCCTCTGCCTCCCCAAAACCTTGAGTCACTCTGTCTGTGCATTCCTTCCCAAATCTATCCCGAAGCCTAGGGAACATTGCTTCCTCAAGTACTTAATGAGCAATCTTATTCCCTTGGTGAATTGTGAATGGGCCCTTTCTCCAGAATGGGGTCTGGCATGGATTCACATGCTCATGAATATTCCCTGTCGTCAGGCTGGGAATCCTTGGTAAAAGAAAAAACTGTTTCACTTTCACTTTAAAACTTTCCCATCCCCCCACAGACTGCTGAAAAATGGTGGGCGGGCAAATCTGAAGCAACAGCTAGTAGTGGGCCACGGCGATCAGCGAAGAGCGCAGAAACTGCAAAGAAGGAAGCTGTTCAGCGGTCGCAGAGCAATCCCTCCAGTGTTTGTGGAGATAACATCCGGGCCCCGGGAGCTGTGCCGCAAGGAAACAGGACAACGCTGAGGAGGAGCGGGCGAGAGATCCGAGCACGGGCGGTAGGCACAGCACCCTCGAGCCACCCCAGTGGAGAAACAGGAGACACGGCCTAACGGCCACAGAGACAAGTAAGGAGGGGGCCGCCAGTTGCACAGTGCTGGGGCGTTAGAGGTCAGGAAGGAGTCTGCGGCGGAGCGACTAGGGACGTAGGAGGACCGGAGGAGGAGACCTGCACCCAAGCCAGGGAAAGAAGTGTGGAGGAAGGATGCGAAGCGGCCCTTCAGCAGCAGAGAGGATCTGCAACGAAACGCAGGCGTGAGGCATCCAAAGCACTATTGAAGCCTGGCCCGAGGACGGAAAGTTGACCACCCCTTCAAGCAGACATCATGCAGCAAGTGCCACACGCGAGGGGTAGTCACGCAGCAGCCTCATAGGCTATAAAGTCATGGAGGTGACGGAGGTGCACGGCCCCACTAAGAGGAGCTGGTGCACTGGGGAGCTAAGAAAGAGTGAAGCATGGGTGGTAACAGCCTCAGCAAAGCGACAGTACGCCCTGTCTGTTGGAGCCCAGCAGATACCAGTGGGGCCCCAGCCTGCATAAGAGTAGGGGGTTACTGGATGCAAGGGATGGCTCAGAAGAAGAGGAGAGCAACGCTCGAAAGCATTAAAAAACACGAAGAGGCCCAGAGAGGCGGTGCAGCGAAAAGTCCAGGAATGGGGAAGTAAAGCACACACACACAAAACTACTCGGTGCATTGCGGCAGGCGTCCATAAACTCCAAGTACCAATGAGACATTAAGCCCCACCAATAAGGACATAAGAAATACAACGTGGAGTCACGTCTTGGGGCATAACGAAGGAGATACACCGGCATACTGGGTGGTAAAGTGATCGCCCCATAGCGGAGAGCCGAGCACAAAGCGAGGACACCGAGAAGGGCCAGGCGCTCCGCCTAACGCCATAGAAACACCCCACTACTGCTGCAGGTCCAAAAACCCCACAGGGAATACACCCAAGAGACACTGCAAGGTGCATGGTGCTGGCAGCACCGGTGAAAGCCGCAGCCAAGGATATGAAGTAACAGGGAAACCAGAGCCAAACCAGCAAGGGCCCATTTCAGGAAGGTTGGAGCGCAACGCCCTGGAGGAACGGCCGGAAGGGGCGGTGAGTGCCCACCCAGAAGGAGGACTCGACAGACTGCAGCAGTATGGAAGACCGAGCCACAGGGCCAAAGAGAAACCACAGGGGGGCTCGGCAACAATGAGCATGGCAGCCACTAAGGTTGACATAGCGGGAATCCTGGCTGAAATCAGGGCGCTAAGGTCTGACATACAGACGTCCATTTCTGAAATAAGGGGGAAGGTTGAGCAAATAGAAGGAAAGGTGGAAAATCTGGAGAACAACCAGGCCAACGTCGACCTAATAGAGATGAAACTCAATGCTAGAATGACGGACATTGAGCTGCGGGAGGAGGAAATAACGCTCAAAATGGACGACATGGAAAACAGGGAAAGGAGGTCGAACCTGCAGATCCTAGGTCTGGCAGAGAAAGACGGCGAGACTCCACAGCATGTGGAAAGAAAAGTCCTAGATATAGTGAACCACCTGTTTGAAGATGAGGGATGAAAGGTTGTAAACATTGAAATAGCGCATAGGGGGTTGCATAGTATTCAGGGGGGTTGCTCAATTGTGGTGAAAGGAAAAAATAGAAATCCTTATCAAAGCAAAACAGAAACAGGACATTAAGTTAGAGGGATCCAGAATTAAAATATTTCAGGACCTCTCCACTTTCACGTTGGCAAGAAGGAGGGCGTGTAGGCCACTCACCACGTGGCTCACCGAGCAGATAATCCGATACAGATGGGGCTACCCATTCAACTTCCCTTTTGAGTTTAAAGGGGAAGACTATAGAATCAAAGCGCTGGAAGAAGCTAAACAAGTTCTTGACAGCCTAGCGGGCCAAATGAGCGCTCAAGAGCCTTTGGGTCCACAGGAAGCTTCACGCCCCCCCCACGGAAGATCATGGAGGAACCCTGCGCAGACAAAGGAGGGCCAAAGTGGGGAGGAAGTACTTTAGGCCAAACCCAGTGTCTCCCTCAAAGCCACCATTAAAAAAGTTACGAGATGGGGGAACATAAGGGCCGTGGGTGTACTAGAAATGAAGGGAACACACAAACAGAGAAATATTACTGATAAAAGAAGCAAAAGGTAGGTCAGGTACACTAATAGACACCCCAGGGGAGGACGCGACCAAACCCTGGTGCATAGCTCTCAACCATTTCTGTCACAAAAGCGGGTGAAAACACGCAATTTTGTTTTTGGTGGGTGAGAGCCCACTGAAATGAATGGGCGTGCAGGAGGCTTGGTGGGTGAGTCAGCTCTGTACAAGACGGGTGACACCTGCTAAAAGCGTGTGAGTTGGGAGCTATGCTGGTGGCCATCAGTAATAGGAGGGTGTCTCAAGTCACAGGATCCATATTAGCCATCTTGGGCTACGGTTCAATTTAATATGTTAACTCAGTTCATGGTTTTATGGGTTAAGGGGGAGGAAAAAACTGTTGAGCAATGCCAATGGGGCACCAGAGGGGAAGGAAGGGGGAAAAGTCACGGATGAGGCACAAAGGGGAGGGCATGAGACAGTGGGACCCAGCGTAGTAATGTAAGAAAGAAATGAAACAGGGAGGGGAAGGCCTACTATAAGGGTGTGCACGTTGAACTAAAAGTTCCCTACTGACAAGAGAATGGGCTAGAGCGCAATTGGATGTACTCTTTGTACAGGAAACAAGACTCAAAGCAGGGGAAGAGAGACAAAGGGCTGGAACAAACGTTCTGGGCATCTGCAAGCCAGAAAAAAGGGGGAGTGGGGATCCTTCTCAGTAAACAGTTCAGAATAGAGAACCCAACAGTAGAGCGAACAGCGTAAGGCAGACGGATTATAGTGCGGGGTGCATGGGGAATCACACGGATCGTGCTAGTGGCGGTCTACGCACCGAACCAAGGTCAGGTGGCATTCAATGAGTAGGCCTTGGCCGCCCTGAGAGGGGGGGTGAAGAACTGGTGGTGATGGGGGGAGACTTTAGCACCTGGGCGGACCCCAGAATGAACAGGCAGCAGACATAGGTGCAGATAAAGTGTATCCCCAGTGAGGCAACCAGTATGTTTGTTGTCACCCTGCTTGAGGAGGGGTTAGTGGACCTCTGGAAAGTATACAACCCGGGAATAAAAGGATACACTTTTAAGTTGGAGGTCCACAACACCTTCACAAGAATAGATTACTTATTGATTAACAAAGAATACATATCCAGGGTGCACGAGACAATACGCCCAGCAGCATGGACAGACCATAGAAATAGAGGTGATGGGCAGAGGGAACACCAGGTGGAAATGCAACGACGCAGTGTGGCTGGACAAGTTATATGCCCAGAAGCTGCGCACAGCAATAGAGGAATACTTCCAATTTAATAACGGAGAGGTGGAGATGAACATGGTGTGGGAAGCGGGTAAGGCGGCTTAAAGAGGTCATCTTATGAGACAAGGAGCGAGGCGCAAAAGAGAACGCAAGCTACTAGAGGATAAACTGAGGGGGGAGATCATAGAACTGGAGGGGAAAATACATGCCATGGGATAATACGCTAAAGAACACCTGGCAACTCTTAAAGTAAAACGGGAAGAGCTAAAAGCACTGGGGATGGTGGATATAGTAAGAAAGTTTAAAGTTTTTGAAACAAAAAGTTTACGAAAAGGGGGACAAGGTTTACAGAATACTAGCTGCTAGGCTCCGGGCCCAAAGGGCAGAGAGATGGGTTGAGGGACTTCAAACAGAAGAGAAAGGTCTGGTACGTTCAGCGGATGAAATAGCCGACCAATTTGCTACATACTATGAAACCCTCTATGCAACGGAAGGGAACCGGCTTGGGGGTGAGTTGGAGGACTATATTAAAGCAGCAGGGCTAACCCACCTGACGGGCACAGAACTGGCCCTCATGGAATCTGATATCACCCCTGAGGAAGTGCAGGCAGCCATAAAGAGACTTCCGCCGGGAGGGGCTCTGGGGGAGCATGGATATAGTATGAGATTCTATAAGCACTTGGCAGACAGCCTATCCCCGCAACTGCCAAGGCTGTTTAACCACATAAGGGAGATGGACCGGGCACCGTCCTCGTTCTCTGCTGCTTACATAGTAGTGATCCCCAAGGAAGGGAGGGGCCGAAAGTCCTGTAAATCATACCGACCCATATAACTCCTGAATGTGGACGCTAAGGTGTATACGAGGGTGTTAGCCTCGCGCATGGAGGACAGTATGCCCCGTCGGGTCCACCATGACCAGGTGGGCTTCATAAATAGTAGGCAGAGAGCTGACGCTATGAGGAAAACCCTGGACGTCATAGAACATACTGGGGGAATCGAAGGAACCCCAGGCTCTTCTCAGAATGGACACGGAGAAAGCGTTCGATAGGGTGGAGTGGGACTTTCTCTGGGCCGTGCTGGGGAACATGGGATTTGGAGAAACCTTCGTAAGAGGGATTCAGCCACTGTACAGAACCCACGAAAGGAAGGGTGATGGTAAACTACAAAGTCTCAAGGGTGATCGTCATGACCGGGAGAACGAGGCAGGGACGCCCCCTGTTGTTGCTCTTGTACGCTCTGTCCTTGGAGCCATTGAGTAACAATATCAGAAGAAACAAAGAGATCAGAGGAACAACCATAGGGGCAGCGGAGTACAAACTTGCGATGTTTGCGGACAATATTCTGCTGTATTTCTCGAACCCCGATTAAGTCATTCCGAAGGTCCTCCAAATGATTCAGGAATTTGGGAAATGGGCGGGCCTCAAAGTGAATGTGGAAAATTCCACTCTCTTTCTATACAAAACTCCGGAATGCGAGGCCCAAAATACCAAAGCAGTGGGGGGAATACCGGCTAAATACCGAACCCTGATGTACTTGGGAATCAACATCACAAGAACAGACAAGCTCCATGAGACTAATCTCCCCCCCACTTATGATGGAAATAGCTAACGACCTGGAGAGATGGGCTAAGCTGACAGTATCATGGTTGGGTCGAGTGAATGCCTTAAAAATGGTAGTACTCCCTAGGCTTTTATACCAATAACAAATGCTCCCAATCAGCGTGCCACAATCTCACTTCGCTGAAGGGAAAGATCCGTACATTTTTGTGCTAGGGGAAAAGACAGAGGATAGCGAACGATATCTTGACCCAGCCAAAAGAGAAAGGAGGGGTGGGTCTGCTGGACATATATGCATACTATCGGGCCGCCCAGTTCAGAGCATTGGTACCGCATCTGAGAGGAGACAAGCAAAAGCAGTGGGTGGCCATCGAGAAATATCGAATGATGCCAGTCTCACTCAGAGAATGGGCATGGGCCCAAAAAGCATCATCAATCACTTCGCAATGGGCTCCCTCATGCAGCTCTTGTAGAGCAAAAGGGAAATGACAGGACTCGCTACCTGGCCTTCTCCAAAGAGCTGCATATGGGCTCTGCCAATTCGGGACGACATCAGAGACCCAATATGCTTCCAGAGTTTGTACGAAGCGGGACTGGAAAGAGTCGGCCAGATGATAAAGCCAAATGGGTGTATAACTATTCAAGAACTGGAATCAGGCCTGCAAATCGGGCCGCTAGATGTGTTTAGAATCTTGCAGCTCAAAGGGACCCTGTTGTCAACGAGATGGAAGAACAAGTTGGAAAGAGACCTTACCCCATGGAAAAGAATCCTAAGTGAATCGACCCTCACCAAAGGCCTCATATTAAGGCTATATAAGACGCTCCTAGAGGCGAGCGGGGATAAAACAGGAGACCTCAAAAAAAGGTGGGAGAATGACATGGGCCCCATGATGACGGACGCCCTATGGTTTCGAATCTGCACGTCAGCACACAAAACATCTATCTCAGCCCAGTGCAAACTGCACGGCCCGAAGCTGCTGCATAGGTGGCAATTCGACCCCAAAAGACTTTCTAAAATGTTCCCGCAAACAAGCCCCAGGTGCTGGAGAGGCTGCGCAGCCAAAGCAGATTTCTGGCACATGTGGTGGGCCTGCCCTAAATCACAAATGTACTGGAAAGAGGTCCTGGGTTGGATCAGGAAGATCGAGGGGATTCCCAGAGACAATGACCCCCCGATTGGTTTTGTTCGGTCTAGAGCTGCAAGACGAACGATGGAAAAGGGTGCCACACATGACACACTTCTTGCTCTAAGTGGCCAGGGCCTGCATAACAATAGCCTGGAAATCGGAATCGCTCCCATCCGAAGCAACCTGGGCCAGAAAAGCTAAGGACCTGTACGAGATGGAAAACCTAACGGCCCTCCTGCACGATTCGGCACAAAGTAGAGAATTGGAGTGGGTGCCCTTCAACAAGGCCTACAAATGACAGAGATGAATGCGCTCCCACAATGCCCAGGGACATAAGAAGACAGAGTAGCCTCCTGAACTGTTGCTGACAACCCGTTTGAACCCCGGGGGGCAGGGTGGGTAAGGGGAAGGTTTTATCCTTGTTTCTCATGTTAATGGTTTTGACCATGCTTTTGTGATGTATCTGATGTCTTATGCAAAAACGCTTAATAAAATCAAATAAAAAAAACAAAAATCTATTTCTCCTCCAAACCAATCTCTTCTGTGCGTCATACTGCCCCATCCAATGACAGTCCTCTCCCCAAGTTCCACCCCTGATGGCCATCTTCAGTATTCTTTCTGCATGCTTCAGTGTTGGGAGTCCTCAAGTTTCTCTCCGAACTGTTTTTGTGCATTGTCGAGTTATTCCATAGAAATTTGACTGGTTTTGAGCAATTTTTGCTTATCGTTTTTTCGACCAAAGGACAGCTACTGACAATAGGGATCCGCTGCTGGCGAAGATCGTCATCCACCGCTGGATCGTCCATCGAAGTATCGAGAAGGCCCTGCCTTGGGCCTACTTCGTGCCTTTTCAACCATGTCTTAGGAGAAGTAAGTCAGGAGCCTCTTCAAGCTCTGCACAAAGTGTGGATTAAGGAACTTATTCATAGAAGATCAACATCATAAATGCTTATATTGCCTGCATACGGACCACGATGAGGAGGGATGCGGGGTGTGCCATGGTTTCTCAAAGAAAACCATGAAGGACTGCTACAGCAGGCTGGCCGCGTGGCTCAAATCGAGCGATGGAGTTTCCACGGGATGTGGACACATGTGCTGCTTCTGGAAAACTGGGGCAGATTTATTCATGCTCCGACGACAGCAATGATGATTTGCTTGATGACTACTATACAAACCATGAAGGTTGTGAATCTGAGGACGGTGAGCCTACGGCCCCTGCACGTAAACGGAGGCGCGTCAGTCCAGACCCTATGTCACTGGCTCATTTATAACCCCTCAACCGAGGGACGCGCCACTGGATATTCTGATGAGAATACACACACAATGGTCACAGAGTATCAGATCCAGTTGAATATTCCGGCAGGAGTGATGCTGGCCCACCAGACCCCCAAAGTCTGCCTGCCAAAAATGATATAACTATTTAGCTGGCAAACCCAAGGGGAAAGTGGAGAAATTAAAAAATGCAGATCTTCCTTGACACCTCTGCCTTCACAGCTCTGCCACCCTCATGAAGTGGACTAGATGCTGGTGTCTGTGGAAATCTAAAAGATAATATTAGCGGGTTACTAACTGCACTCCTGAACTCTTTTCTGTTTACAAATACTATCACCACTTCCCTCTATACCTGCTGCCTATGCTGTATTGCAGATAGGCTTCTCTGAACTGTTGCTGATTAACTTTGGAAATCTTATTGGAAATCTTTTTCTTTTATCCTTTTACTTCTTTACTTTCCTTGGATTTCTTAGATTACTTCTTCCTTGTAAAAACTAAAAAATGTTTCCAGAGATCACACTGTCTCTTATTATAGATTGTTTCCTGTTCTGGTCAATTGAATCTTGAATTCTAGTTGCTGTCTGTCATTTACACTCTTTGCTGCTTATTTTCTTTGTAAATCATATTGTTTACTGAAGTATTTTCTTCAAGTTTGACTTATCTACAGACTAGAATTCTTAAACCGATTACTGCAAAACTTTAACTTAACTACTTAACTTATCTCTAGTCTTTTCGGAGCAGTAATTACATACTGTAATTCCTTTGGAATGCTGATTGACAGTCTTCGTACTCCGATGGCGTGCTGAAAGCTGAAAACACTGTTGTTTCCTCTTTGGAACTTTTCTGTGAGAAATGGCACAACGCGTGCAGCACGTTTGTCACGTCTTTAGGTACTTTACTCTAACGCTGCCTTACAAGGTACTTGTGAAGGAAAGGATCGTATAAAATTAACCTATAAGTTTACCGGTAAAGTTGTTAATTTAACTAGGATTAGTAACTTGGGTTAAAAATAATCGGATCGCAAAGTCTCTACCGCCATATAATTAGTTTGTTACTTTTCACGCGGCACGTGCGTTACGAGTGAAAAGAAATCTTCTGCTCATTCACTTGCTCGCGCACACGACACGCGCACACGTCTTTTCTTGCTTAACTTAGTTACAATTCCTTAAATGAAAGTTGCGCCTTTAAACTTTGCAATTTCCAATCATAGTTCATAAAAGTTCATGGAATACTGCAACTCAGATACTTAATACAATTACTTAAATTACTGCAATTTCATTAAATGACTTAGCTTTATCTTCTGTGTCTCCGACTCTGCTCAGCTGCTCTGCTCCTTAAGCTGCTTCTACTTCTCTGTGGCTTTCTGTATAAGACTGTCGCTGATGCTGATCTGCTGATCCTAAATACTACTGAGTTTCTATGGAGATTCTTAACTTTTAACAGAGCTGAAAATACTGCAACCTGTATCTTGAGAAATTACAATGAAAGGCAGTTTAGAACTCCAAATGGAATTCCAAACTACCTCACAATCAGACCCCTGCAATCACTGCTGTGAAGCTGAACTTCCATCTTGCCCTGGGAAAGTTAAGGCTTCCTGATAGCCATGTTAAGGAAAGTAAAAAAGTGTTTAAATTGTGTACATGAAAACAATGAAAACCTAATTCCCAATCACTAACGCCCAATATCCAACTCCACTTCCATACACTAACTAAATCAACCTGCAGATTACTTCTCCCGTTTCTCCATGGAAAGTGTTTTAATTGTGTACATGAAAACCTAAATGGATCCTTAAGATGTGTACCACCATATGGAAGTCTGGAAATGTACCATGGAATCCTGACACCGAGATCCAGCAGAGGATGCCCCCTGCACCGGGGCCTACACCTCATGACCCTTGGGAGCCTCTGCAGTTGAGCCCTCCTCGATGGAAAAGAAAGTCTAAGGGGGGTGCTGGTCCTCCACGTCACCCGACCCCTCTGCCACCACTGTCGGGTTGCAACTAGACTCCACCCGGAGCTCCTGCGCCGTACACGGACACGTGAACAGCTACTATGGCTACAGGCACCCACGAGGAAGTTGTGCCAGCTGATGGGGAAACACCTCATGCGGATGACCCCCACAGGGCCTTCCCGCCAGACTAACTTAGAACCTTTCATTCCATGAAATCCAGGGCCTCTGACCTGTTTCAGTTAGTACCTGAGGAAACTAAGAAGGGTTCCTGTACCAGCGCTGCGTGTCCACAAGAAAGACCATCATGTCTGTTCCTTTCATGGATGATATCTGAGAGGGCCTGGCACTAATGAAGAACCCAAGTACGGCCCTGCCCAAGTGTGACAAACTGGAGAAAAAGTACTGCTCCCAGGTGCTTATGATCTGAGCCTTTGCCCAACTCAGTGGTCTCGGTCGCAGCCAGGAAGTGCACGGGGAACCCATTGTCGCCAGCCATGGTACCGCCGGACCAGGAGGGGGAAAAGCTGGAGGCAATGGACAAGAGAATAATCTATACAGCAGCCTCTAGCATCAAGGCGGCTAATGCACTAGCCATTTTGTCCCAATATGACCGGGAACTGTGGTGCAAGCTTGGACCTATTCTAGACTTCCTGCCTGAGGACAAGATGATCGAGGCACTGAAACTGCTTGAGGTGAAGGTGGACTCAGACCACTCCATTACAGTGGCAGTGGACATCGTGGACACGGGATTCCGCCAGATGGTGAACGGAGTGTCCCTTCATCGACAAGGGTAGTTGAAGGCCACAAAAGTCCGCTGGGACGTTCAGGCAAGGTGGTGGATATGCCGTTCAACAATGAAAACCTCTTCCGCAAGGCCATCAACGTTTCTTTACAAGCCATAAAGACTGGCTCAGAGACGACACACTCCATGGGAACCCTGCAACGATGTCGGCTGTCGTCCTTTCGTTTGTCCAGAGGAAAGCCTGGCAGATCCTCCAAAAGATGTACTACCCCATACCAACGGCGTTCACGCGCCTCCACTCAAGAAGCATACAGGGGTCGTTCTCAAGCTTACGGCAGCGCAGGACAGCGTCGGCACCGCCCACAGGCAGAGCCGACCCCCAAACCGGCCCGTGATCTCGGGCCCCCACGAATGCACACCAGTGGGAGGGCGGCTGGCGAAGTTCATCAGCGCTTTGCTGATCACCACCGACAGATGGGTTCTGGATGTTCCAATGCTGGTGCCCTCGTATTACACCGGTGCCTCGACAAGCACACCACAGGCCACAGCTTCTGTGAGAGTCGAGTTCCATGTTACAGAAGCACATCCGGGGCTTCAGAGTATATTCAGGATACTTTCTGGTTTGAAAGAAAACAGGGGGTTGGTGGCCAATCCTGGATCTGTGTCGTCTTATCAAGTATTTAAAATCCCAAAAGTTCCAGATTGTCACGTTACAGCATCTGCTCTGCACGCTGGAGCAAGGGGTATATTTTTACGTTGGATCTGGAGGACGCATACTTCAACATCCCTGTTCACAAGAAACATAGCACGTTTTTTGTGGTTCAGGGTCAGTATAACCAGTCCAAGGCTCTGCCCTTCAGCCTAAAATCAGTTCTTAGAGTCTTGACAAAGTGCTTGGTGCCGGTGGCAGCGCATCTTCATCTGCAGGTCATCCACGTATACACTTACCTGGATGATTGGCTTGTGCGATCCCACTCACATGCTCTGGCGAGTAAGCACCCATCGAGGACCAAAAGTGTGCTGAGTGAGTTGGTTTTCTTCATGAACTATCCAAAGTCCTCCTTGACGCCATCTCAGAACGCGCTGTTTCTGGGTTCCTGGTTCAACACAGTAACATGTTTGCCGTCCCCCTTGGAGGGGAGGGTGGTGGCCATACAAGGGAATGTACAGCACTTGTCCTCTGCACAGACTGCAACGGTGCAGACCATCAAGTCGCTGCTGGGCATCAAATCCTCCTGCGTCAGCCTCTGCAGACTTCAGATGAGGCCTCTCTAGGAGTTCCTGGATGTGAGTTGGATGCAAGTATGAGACCTCTGTGGACCAGTTCTCCCTCAACAAGGAGTTTCGTCAGGCGATACAGCGGTGGTGTCATGATCACTGCTTCCAAGGAGTCAGGAACAGCCCAACGTCCTTGGAAACAGGCCCCTAACCGTTATCTTAGGCACCAGCCGGTCCCCACTGGGACCTTTTGGACCGTGTCCTGGCGCCGGTGGCACCAGGCTCATCAAAGCCATCGGTCCCGGCACTGGAAGCACCGGGCTCATAATATGTATGAAGATGCTTGGGTGGACTTACCTGCAGCATACCATGCTGCTTACTTACCAGCCACATAGGAATCCTCTGTGAACAGGAACTACTTTCTTACCTGGGTGGGGCAAGCTCCACTCCCTGGATACAACACGGGAACTCTTCTGGAACTGGAACTCTTTTCTTACCTAGGCGGGGCCGTGGAGGAAGACGCCTCATCACTCCAAGGCTATTTAAACCACACCCGATTGAACAAACGTGCTTCACGTTATTTGAATCTGCAGCAGAACGCTCACCGAGTCTGTTCCAGCCTTTCTTCCTTCCGATCCTGAACCTGCAAGAACAATACTTACCACTCCTGTATCCAGTATTCAGCAGCACCTGCAAAGACAAGAAACAGGTTAGCACTGCAACCTTTACACGCAGCGCTTTCCTCACCTGATCCATCGGCAGCGAACATTTCTTACGCTGCACCTCCGCCTGTGAAGACAAAAGCATTGTTATTACTTACCGGCACTCCGCGAATTCCGGATTTCTTCAGCGCTGCAACCCAGCATCTGAAAGACAAACGAAGAGACATTAGACAGGTATTTACTCACGTCCATCGCGCTCGCCACAGTAGAACGCCTGCAAATACTCCTGCGTTTTCCAGCATCTCTTCAGCACGAACTCACAGCTGCAAGGGAAAAGAGACAGTTAGAGCGCTTGCATTTACTTACGCATTTCCAAGCGCTTCATTCCAAGGCTCTGGCTCCAACTTCGGCTCTCTTCACACCATCTCCTATCTCAAGAGCCCTGCAAGACAAATAGGAAAAAGCATTATACAGAGTCCTGTTCTATATTAACGTGCTCACGCACCTAAAGACTAAAAAGGTGTCCAGAAACTCACCGCTCGTGCAGTTAACGACGGTAGCGATCCTCTGATGTCAAGAGGCCTATGTTTCACCAGTGAAGGAACTGGCAACGGCACCCTGCACCAGACGCAGATGGAGAGTCCAGCATTCACCTATCTAAGGTGAGCACGTTGACCTGGGGGCTCTACGGAGAAGCTAAGAAGAGAGAGAGAGAGAGAGAGAGAGAGGGACATTCAACAACCCAGATCATTAACCCTCATATTCTTTCACCTGCAGAAATCTCACTCTTCGAGTTCGACACACAGTGCGAAGAGGTTCGGCCCCAGAAGCAAATCGAGTCCTGCACATCACTTTTCGGGTCACAGACACCTTCCTGCCAAGACCAGCGCCTCCGTGGGAATCAGGTGAGCGTTACAGAACGCGAAGCCCACCGCAAAACTCCTACCCAGGCGCAATGGAAACCTCAGACACTGATCAATTAGCCCAGTTGCTTGGGGAACTAAGAGCAGAAGTACATGCAGCTCGTCAGGAAACAAACTCTCTAAGAAGAGAGCGGATAATTTCCAAGGAGCGAACAGAGGACCTCGCTAGGCAATTGCTACAAACGCAGGCAGGACAGACACCTTTGCCTGCTCCGGGAGAAAGTTATCCTTCTGCATCATCCTTAAATCCAGTGCAAATCAATCTACCCGGCAATGTGCCCTTGGCTCCGCCTGAACGCTTTTCTGGTCACCCAAAGAAATTTGCAGTGTTCATTAACCAGTGCCGCCTACACTTCTTATGTCGACCAGCTGCCTTCCCAACAGATCAGACCAAGGTGGCTTTCGTGCTTTCTTATCTCAGTGGCAGCGCCGCAGATTGGTCGATCCCTTTAGTCACTCAGGATGATCCGGTTCTGCATGATTTCCAGGCCTTCCAGTCCAGCATGGAGAAACTGTTCGCAAGACATGCACAAGGGCAGGCCTTGGACAATGAACTTCTTTCGTTACGACAGGATAATCAAGACCTCTTGACTTATATAGCCTCATTCAACAGACTTATAGTGGAAACTCAATGGCCTGAGGATAAGAGAATAACGCTCTTCTACATAGGCCTGCGTGGAGAGCTCAAGGATGTGTTAGCTCAAGTCGTGAATCCTCCACAAGAATGCTCAGACTATATTGACTTAGTTGTCCAATTGGACCACAGATTACAGAACAGGAAGGCTGATCGTTCCAAATTTGATACCCGAATGTTTTCTAAACCACAGACCTCTACTAGGGGAGCTGACACTGTGGAACCCATGCAAATAGGGGGCATGAAAGGACCTTTAACCCAAAAGGAGCGGGAAAGAAGAAGACAGCTGCAATTATGCCTCTATTGCGGAAGCTCGGGGCACTTTCTTCGAGACTGTCCAGTGAAACCAGCTAAGAAGGCTGTAGGAGCCGCAGATACCTGTACCACAAATTCTGAGCAGGGAAACGACCTAGCCCGACAAGTGTAGAGGTCCTCTTGCCGAGCGTTAAAATCTGTCCCGTGACCTCGCATTTCGTGGTGCCTATGGTCCTCATTAGTCCTGAACGTCCGGATTGTTTGCATGCAATTGAAGCTTACATCGACAGCGGAGCAATCGGTAATTATGTGGACCGTGAACTGGTATCAAGGATGAATCTACCTCTTGTCCCTAAGGCAGTAAAAGACGTCATTACTACAGTGGATGGCACGGAGATAGCCTCCGGACCAGTAACGCACGCCACCCAAGAAGTGACGTTAGTGAGCCAAGATGGACACCGGGAGAAAATAGTGTTCGATGTGATCAAGGCCCCTCAGTTCCAGATAATTCTGGGAATCCCTTGGTTAGAGAAGCACAATCCTCAGATCGATTGGCGAGCAAAGACAGTTCAGTTTCCAGAATGTTTTACCACTTTTTATCCTCGGCCTGATGTTTCACTGGCGGCAATCTCTTCTGAGGTTCCCAAATTACCTCCCGAATACCAGGAATTCCAAGACGTCTTTCGGAAGGACCAAGCTAACACCCTGCCTCCTCATAGGTCTTACGACTGTCAAATAGATCTGATCCCCGGAACAACTCCTCCTTGCAGTAGGATTTATGCCCTCACCGAGCCAGAGAATCTTCACCTCAGACAATATCTGGACCAGTACCTAGCTAACGGGTTTATCCGTCCTACAAAATCTCCAGCTTCCTCGGCTTTGTTCTTCGTTCCGAAAAAGGAAGGAGACCTTAGGACTTGTATAGATTACTGCGCCCTGAATGAAATCACTGTTAAAAACAGATACCCGTTACCTTTGATCCCTGAACTCCTGGACCAAGTCAAAGACGCATGTATATATACAAAGTTGGATCTCAGAGAAGCCTACCATTTGGTACGAATAAAAGAGGGCGATGAATGGAAGACGGCCTTCCGCACCAAGTATGGGCTGTTTGAATATCAAGTTATGCCCTTTGGACTTTGCAACGCTCCTGCCGCCTTCCAGTATTTTATGAATGATGTCCTTAGAGAACTCATTGATGTGTGTGTTGTTGTCTACATTGATGACATCCTTGTCTATTCATCATCTGAAGAAGAACATCGGAAACACGTTAGAGAGGTCCTCGAGAGATTACGTCAACATAACCTTTTTGCTAAGCTCGAAAAATGCGTTTTCAACGTAACTGAAGTTGAGTTCCTGGGATTCATATTGTCACCTAACGGAGTCCATATGGATTCAAAGAAACTCGATGCAATCATCAAGTGGCCTTCAGCAACCTCTGTAAAAGGAGTCCAAAGCATGTTCGGCTTCGCTAACTTTTACCGCAGATTCATCCCTGAATTCTCTCGAATAGTCCAGCCCATCACCGCTCTGTTAAAGAAAAACAAACGTTTTGAGTGGTCTACCGAGGCAGAACAAGCTTTTCAGGGCTTAAAGACTAAATTCATTTCTGCACCTGTTCTAAAACATCCTCGCCCAGAACTCCCCTACATCGTAGAAACAGATGCTTCTAGTCTTGCTATGGGGGCAGTTTTATCACAAAGGGATCCGGTCACACACCAATTACATCCTGTAGCCTTTTGGTCCCGCAAATTCTCGGCTCCCGAGATCAACTATTCAATTACAGACAAGGAACTTTTAGCTATCAGATCGGCCTTTAAAGCCTGGCGGCATTATCTTTTGGGAGCCAGACACACAGTCACCGTAATGACTGATTACCGCAACTTACAGTATCTGAAGACAGCCAAAGCTCAGTCTTCCAGGCAGCTTCGCTGGGCTCTGTTTTTGGCTGAGTTTGACTTTATAATTACTTATCGACCTGGCAGTAAAAATGGAAAAGCAGATGCCCTCTCCCGGATTTGAATAGATGAACATTTGACCAATCCAGAACCAATACCCATAATCCCAGAATAAAGGATTTTGGGCTTGGTCAGCGCTCAATCCTTTGAAGACATTAAGACAACAGTCAAATCACTTTTAAATCCGGTCGACTTACAGGACTGGCAATTAAAAGGAAAAGAATTCTCAGTTGATCGAGACCTACCATATTTCCGAGGACGATTGTACTTGCCCAGTGAGAAAATACAAAAACAGGTAATCTCCTGTTATCACGATTCACTAATGGAGGGTCACCCTGGCATAACCAAAACCCTGGAAAAGGTCAAAAGACATTTCTGGTGGCCATCATGGAAGAAGGACATTAGAGATTTTGTAATCTCCTGTGGTGTGTGTGCCCAGAATAAGAGTCAGAAGGAGAAACCAGCCGGTCTCTTACACCCACTAGACATCCCTCCCTGTCCATGGCATACCCTGTCCATGGATTTCATCACGGACTTACCTCCATGCTCAGGGTATAATACCATTTTCGTAGTCGTGGATCTATTCTCCAAGATGGCTCACTTCATTCCCCTGAAGGGCCTACCTTCAGCTTCAGTATTAGCCCGAGAATTCTTAGAAAACAACGTTCGGTTACACGGTTTCCCCTCGGTTTTGGTCTCCGATAGGGGAAGTCAATTCATCTCCCACTTTTGGTGAAGTTGCTGTCGTTTAGCCCAAATTGATGTGAGACTTTCTACCAGTCACCATCCCCAAACTGACGGACAAACCGAGAGGACAAATCAAACTCTAGAGCAATATCTACGTTGCATGCTCCAACAAACTGAAAACCCTTGGAAGGACATTCTTTGGATCGCTGAATACGCCTATAACAATTCGACTCATTCTGGAACCGGGAAGACTCCCTTCTTCCTATTATACGGACACCATCCTAGAACCTCTAACCTGGATCCTCCCCAAGAATTCAAAACACCTGCTGTGGATCACTTGCACTCGGAGATCACTTGTGCTTTTAAGGAAGCCACTGCCCATCTGCAAAGAGCTAAAGCTCAATTTAAGAAAGGAGCAGATCAGCACCGTAAAGAGGCCCCTCACTACGCAGTGGGAGATCAGGTCTGGTTATCCACTAAGCAGTTATCCACTAAGCACCTACCTCTAAAAGGACCCCGCACTTTCATCCCGAGATACCTTGGACCCTATCTTATCTCTACCATAATTAATCCGGTGGCGGTTAAATTGGAATTGCCTTTGCATATGAAAATACATCCAGTATTCCATGTCTCCTTACTAAAACCAGTGCAACCAGGAACCCGATTGACCGAACTCCCGGAACCTGTTTTAGTAGATGGAGAACTTGAGTTCGAAGTAAAGAACATCCTAGACTCCAAAATCTCCAAATCTAAATTATATTACCTGGTTGATTGGAAAGGATACGGCCCCCAGGAAAGGTCTTGGGAACCCTCAGAGCATGTCCATGCACCTTGTCTGGTCAAGAAATTCCATTTGAATCACCCCGACAAGCCAAAACCCCCGGAGAAGACACGCTTGGGAGGGGCCTTGAGGGGGGGTGCTGTCATGATCACTGCTTCCAAGGAGTCAGGAACAGCCCAACGTCCTTGGAAGCAGGCCCCTAACCGTTATCTTAGGCACCAGCCGGTCCCCACTGGGACCTTTTGGACCTTGTCCTGGCGCCGGTGGCACCAGGCTCATCAATGCCATTGGTCCCGGCACTGGAAGCGCCGGGCTCATAATATGTATGAAGATGCTTGGGTGGACTTAACTGCAGCAGACCATGCTGCTTACTTACCAGCCACATAGGAATCCTCTGTGAACAGGAACTACTTTCTTACCTGGGTGGGGCAAGCTCCACTCCCTGGATACAACACAGGAACTCTTCTGGAACTGGAACTCTTTTCTTACCTAGGCGGGGCCGTGGAGGAAGACGCCTCATCACTCCAAGGCTATTTAAACCACACCCGATTGAACAAACGTGCTTCGCGTTATTCTGCATCTGCAGCAGAACGCTCACCGAGTCTGTTCCAGCCTTTCTTCCTTCCGATCCTGAACCTGCAAGAACAATACTTACCACTCCTGTATCCAGTATTCAGCAGCACCTGCAAAGACAAGAAACAACAGGTTAGCACTGCAACCTTTACACGCAGCGCTTTCCTCACCTGATCCATCGGCAGCGAACATTTCTTCACGCTGCACCTCCGCCTGTGAAGACAAAAGCATTGTTATTACTTACCGGCACTCCGCGAATTCCGGATTTCTTCAACGCTGCAACCCAGCATCTGAAAGACAAACGAAGAGACATTAGACAGGTATTTACTCACGTCCATCGCGCTCGCCACAGTAGAACACCTGCAAATACTCTGGCGTTTTCCAGCATCTCTTCAGCACGAACTCACAGCTGCAAGGGAAAAGAGACAGTTAGAGCGCTTGCATTTACTTACGCATTTCCAAGCGCTTCATTCCAAGGCTCTGGCTCCAACTTCGGCTCTCTTCACACCATCTCCTATCTCAAGAGCCCTGCAAGACAAATAGGAAAAAGCATTATACAGAGTCCTGTTCTATATTAATGTGCCCACGCACCTAAAGACTAAAAGGACTAAAAAGGTGTCCAGAAACTCACCGCTCGTGCAGTTAACGACGGTAGCGATCCTCTGATGTCAAGAGGCCTGTTTCACCAGTGAAGGAACTGGCAACGGCACCATGCACCAGACGCAGATGGGAGAGTACAGCATTCACCTATCTAAGGTGAGCACGTTGACCTGGGGGCTCTACGGAGAAGCTAAGAAGAGAGAGAGAGAGAGGGACATTCAACAACCCAGATCATTAACCCCCATATTCTTTCACCTGCAGAACTCTCACTCTTCGAGTTCGACACACAGTGCGAAGAGGTTCGGCCCCAGAAGCAAATCGAGCCCTGCACATCACTTTTCGGGTCACAGACACCTTCCTGCCAAGACCAGCGCCTCCGTGGGAATCAGGTGAGCGTTACAGGTGGGGCAATCAGGGAACTCCGTTTCAAGTTCCACGTTGCCAGCTCACTGGTCTAGGCACAGATGTTAGACCGAACAGTCCACCCATCACAGGTCACGCAACCAGGATCCCTGGGCTCTCCAGCCCCATCAACCTCTTGGCTTTTATGTGCAGTTTTACATTCCTTTGGCTTTTCCTTATAAGCCACTTGGCTCTGCCATCACGTTTCGCACACCTCTTGCCAGTCTTACGACCTTGCTGCCCTGCATTCACTTTGAGGGTGTTTTATTCACACCCCACCGTCTTATACCTCTGTCACACTTGCATCCATTTTAGTAGTTCTTTTTCACATGAGCATCTTGGCTGTTCTCTTTATCTGCTCGGCCCATAAAGTTTTATTCCATTCAGTATTTAATATGCTTAACTTCAGGGTCTCATTCAATAAGGCGTTCAATAAGCATTCATGCTGCTTAATTTTAAGTTTCCATTCAGTTCGGTTTTTAATTTGCATGTGTTTTGCTTAATTTTAAGGACCAATCCTTATTTGTTGTCCACTAGGAGCGCTGCAGCATTCGACCATCCTCCACGACACTCACCGACTCTTTGCATCTCCTCCGCTACTGAAACCCGGAAGTCCACCCTTTCGAGCTATGTTCGCCTGCCGCGTGTTTCCCTCTGCACGCTGTCAATTGAAATGTTTCTTTCCCGACACGGACAACATCCTCTTCTTTGGCTGTCTCGCAGCCCCTGCTGCTAGTTCTTTCACAGAGGCTCCCAGATCTGCAATTAGTACACGGCCCACTGGCTTTGGGCTCTGCAAGTCCTCTGTGGTATTTTCCAGCATCCTGGCTCCTTCTCCGGTCCCGCTTCTCAAGCAAGGTCCCTTTCTGGTATCTCTTACAAAGGCCTCCCTGTACCAGACCTGGAGAGTCTCTCGGCAGTGAGCAAGTCTTTGCCGAAGAAATATCGTCCTGCCAGTAGCAACCCCAGCTACTTGACTACGCACCCCACTCCGGAGAATTTGGTGGTGCAGGCGGCTACGGCCCCGGCAAAACAGGCGCCGTACCCTACCATCCCTCCTGATAGGGACGACAAACGTTTTGATGGCTGGGCGAAGAAAGTGTTTTCTTCAGGGGGTATGGCTTTACAGGCAGTCAACTCTGTCTGCGCCTTAGCACGTTTCACTCATACTCTGTGGAATTGTCTCTTTGGCGGCTGAACATATTCCCGAAGTGGAGAAACGGGATGGCTTTCTTGCTCTTGTTCAGGATGGCAAGGATGCCATGTGTGAATCCGTTTGGTCGGGGATGGACATGGCAGATTGCGTCAGCCGTTCCATGGCGGCGAGCATCGTAATACGCAGATTTGTGTGGTTGCGGAAGTCAGGGTTTGCTCCTGATGTGCAAAGCCAGCTTCTCAACATGCCCTTTGATGGTGAACATCTTTTTGGCAGCAAGGCTCACGAGAGCTTTGAGAGGTTGCAGACCTCTAAAGCTGCAACAAAGTCGTTGAGCGCTGCAGTTCGCCAACCTCTGCCTTTTCGTCCTAGGGGACAGCAGTGGAGGGGAGGTTCCTTTCGACATTACTCATCCTTTGGTAGATCGAGAGGAGCAGCAAGTCAAAGGGGCCACTGTAGGAGTACCAGAGGTGGAAAACAAGGTACTTGAGGTGCCAAGGCCGCTCGGGCAATTGCCTCTTTACCCTCAGGCAATGTTGCAGCTGCCTCAGCTCAGTTATGAGGCCATGTCCCATGGTTCACCGGTTGGGGGCTGGCTGGCGCAGCATCTTGTAGAATGGCGTGCCATTACTTCAGATGTGTGGGTTTTGGAGATCATAGCCCACGGCTACTGTCTTCCTTTCCGGCAGAGGCCTCCTGACAATCCACCAGGGAATCTCTCTTTGAAGAGTCTGGACGCGCTCCTTGCGCAGGAAATGCAATCCTTGCTGGAGAAAGGCGCCATAGAACTGGTGCCTGTAGCGGAGAGGAACAAGGGATGGTATTCCCCTTATTTTTTGATTTCGAAGAAAGACGGAGGATTGAGACCCATCCTGGACTTGCGTGGTTTGAACAAGCTCCTCGGGAAGGACAAGTTAAAGATGGTTACTCTCTCTCAAGTCCTCCAGGCCCTTCAACTTCAGGACTGGTTGGTGTCTCTCGAACTCAAGGATGCTTACTTTCATGTGCCGATCCATCCCAAGCACAAGAAGTACCTGAGGTTCGTGGTTGGCGACTCATACTTTCAGTTTCGGGTCCTGCCGTTCGGATTGACCTCCGCCCCGAGGGATTTCACCAAGCTCATGGTGGTGGTGGCATATCTCAGCAAAGGGGGGATTCACGTCTACCCCTACCCGGATGATTGGTTGATCAGGGCGCGCTCTCCCGAGCAAGTCCTGGATCATCCGTCAGTCACCTGCCACTCCCTTCACAAGCTCGGCTTCTCCCTCAACTTACAGAAGTTCCACTTCACGCCAACACAGCGGCTCCAGTACATCGGAGCAGTGCTTGACACATCCCTGGGGCAGTGTTTCCCTCCCCAGATGAGGGCTCATCAAATTCAGCAGATGGTGCACGAGTTTAAACATGCCCAGAGTCTCCCAGCGTTTGTGTTCTTGAGGTTGCTCGGCCTCATGGCATCCTGCATTCTTCTGGTGCCAGATGCCAGGTTGCGGGTGAGATCTCTGCAATGGGCTCTCAAGATGCAGTGGTCACAGTCCTCCGGCAGGATGTCGGACCCCGTTCAGGTGCCGCTCTCGGTCGCCCAGGACCTTCTGTGGTGGGCCGTCAAAGGCAATCTGATGATGGGGGCTCCATTTTGGCTATGGTGACGATCGTGACGGACGCATCCCTCACAGGATGGGGAGCTCATGCCAACGAGTTGACAGTCAGCGGTTGTTGGTCTCTGTCGGAGTCCAGACTCCATATCAATCTGTTGGAGCTGAGGGGCTGTCAGGCTTGCCCTGAAGGCTTTTCTGCTGACTGCCCGAGGGAAGAATGTCCTGATTCTGACGGACAACACAGTGGCCATGCACTACCTCAACAAAAAGGGGGGAGGGCAGGGCCACTTCCTCTGTGCAGGGAGGAGATGCAGCTCTGGTTCTGGGCCATCCAGCAGGAAATTTCGATCTCGGCAGTTCATCTGGCCGGAGACGAAAACGAGGCGGCAGACACTCAGAGCAGGCAGAGCGTGATCTCTCACGAGTGGGAGCTGGCTCAGATTCTCCTGGAGATGTTCGCCCTTTGGGGAACCACACAAGTGGATCTCTTCGCCTCCAGTGTCAACCGGAAGTGCGAAAGGTTCTGCTTGCGGGAATTTCCTCCAAGACGAGCCTTAGGGGACGCGTTCGTGGTGGAGTGGTCCTTCCCACTGCTGTACGCGTTTCCTCCAGTCCCTGTCATCCCGCAAGTGCTGCAGAGGTTACAGAGGTTCGGTTCCCGGATGATCCACATTGATCCGGCATGGGCCCGGAGAACGTGGTACCCGGACCTTCTCGACTTGTCCATCTGCCCTCCACGTCGTCTTCCCTACCGAGACGATCTGCTCTCACGGGAGGGGGTCAGGTTCTCCATCCAGAGGTCAGATCCCTCAACCTTCACGCTTGGCTTCTGAAAGGTTAAGGTATAAGGATTGCGACCTCCCTGAAGACGTGATGGAGGTGCTGCTTTCGGCCAGACAGCCGGCAACAAAGTCCCTGTACCGTTGCCATTGGAGAAAGTTCTGCGACTGGTGCAGGGTTAAGAATGTGGATCCTTTTTCATGTGACATTCCTGTGGTTCTTTCTTTTTTGCTTTCTTTAGCCCACAAGGTCCTGCAAGTGGGTACCATTAAAGGTTACCTGGCGGCGCTGTCCATATTTAAGTGCTGGTCTGAGGAGTGTTCTTATTTCAAAATTCATTTAATTTCTCAGTTTCTGAAAGGGCTTACTAATGTGTTTCCACCGTCACCTTTCCAGGTGCCCGGTTGGGATGTGAACCTTGTTCTAAAATTCCTAATGGGTGCTCCATTTGAGCCTTTATATTCCTGCCCTTTGAGACTGTTAACCCTTAAAACTGTATTTTTAGTTGCGGTTACTTCCGCTCGCAGAGAGAGTGAGTTGCAGGCACTTTCTGTTAAGCCACCCTTCACAGTGTTTCATAAGGACAGGGTTGTCCTTAGAGTCCGTCCTTCGTTTCTTCCGAAAGTTGTATCGGAATTTCATTTAAGCCAGAAGGTCATTCTTCCGGCATTCTATGCTCCTCCACATCCTGGTAAGGACGAGGAGAGGCTCCATAGGTTGGATCCTAGGAGAGCTTTAAGTTTCTACATTTCACACATGTCCCGGGTCAGAGTGGACGATCAGCTCTTTATTGGTTATGCTGGAAGGCGTTTCGGACAAGCTGTTACTAAACAGACTTTCTCTAGCTGGATTATCTTGGCAATTTCTGAATGTTACCGCTTGGCGGGTAAGGACCCTCCGGTAGGCTTAGGGGCCCATTCTACTAGGGGTATGGCTGCCTCTACTGCCCTGCAGCGGGGTGTTCCTATTCATAACAACTGTGAAGCAGCCACTTGGGCTTTGGTAGATACGTTTGTAAGACATTACTACTTAGATTCTATCCATGGGCAGGATCTGGCCTTTGGCAAGGCGGTCCTTTACTCTGCAATTTGATTGGGCATTCTAAATTTCTATATTCTAAATTCTTTTCCCTCCTCCATACGTTGGTACTGCTTTGGGAGTCTGTCATAGATATGGAATACGTCGGAGGAACCAATCCCCTCGAAGAACAAGTTACTCTCTTACCTGGTAACGTTCTTTCGATGGGATGGTCCGATGACGTATTCCATATCGCTCCCTCCCTACTTGCCCCACTACAAAATTTCTTATGCGATTGCAGCTTACGTTTCTGCAAGGCTTTCTGTGGTCATACTGGCAGAAGATTGGTGCCACACGTTCTGGGGAAAAAACTACAACTGAGGCTACGGGCGTCGTGCGTCCTACTTATCACATCCGGTGACGTCGGCTCGACGGAGGCCCTCGAGGACAGCGTATCGACGTCATCGACGCAGATGCCAAAAATGTTCCGAAGCAGCACAGCTGTGATCATTACCTGTCATAGATATGGAATACGTCGTTGGACCATCCCATCGAAAGAACGTTACCAGGTAAGAGAGTAACTTGTTATTCTCGTCCTAGTACTAAAGTGGTGAACTGGTGTAGTGTTCATTACCCCAAGTAGCCTCTTCCTCGTCTCAGTACGGTCGGGTATCATATGTGGGGGAAATAAGAGGAACAGTTTACAGTAGCCCATAAAGGTCAAGAGAGGGTTAGGTTGATTCTAAACGGGAAAAAGGGGATACCACGTCTCTCCTGAGGGCATCCCAATCCCCAAGCACCCTCCACCCAGGTGATCCTCTCTCGTTTCTACACCCCCAGATTCGGGATCCAAGCGAGATGGCCTTCCCCATGGCACTTGAGAAGAGGATCCCGGGGGCTTAGGAGGGACAATACCCTCTGGTTTCTCACAGATTCAGTCGGGAAGAATACTCCTGGACATGATTCACCCTCTTAAGTCAACGGCTGAACGCCATTCTCTCAAAGGCTTCTTTGCCAAAAATAGTGAAAAACCTGTGCACAGCCATAGGCTCTCGAATCCAAATTGAAGCATTTTCTCCTCAACATGTCAAGAATCTTCATTCAAAGTAGACTGAAGTGAGTCCCATGGAAGAGAAATTGACATAATTTTCATAGAAAGTAGGAAATGATGGGTGCACACCTCAAAGGCAGATGTTGATCAGCATTGTCATGCTTTGGGAGGATGGGGAGGCAGAGGAGTGGTTGGACCTCAATCTCAACCTCACCTGGCCGGTATTCTCCATTCATATCCCTAGTACACTATTTGACACAATTGTTAGTCCTATGTCCTGAAGAGTCGGTTCACGTTTACAATGTTTGCAATATTTTTTAGGAATGTGTTCAGCTAAAGACCAAACAAGTTACATTCCCAATTGGGGCCTAAATACAGCCCTTTTGCAGGATGCCATTTGTCTTCTGACCTCTGTAGTCAAGCGGTCTTTAGATTCTGCTCTACTTATGTCTTTTGACTGATCAGACCGGAATTGTATGTTCTACGAAATTGCCAAGAGTACAGAGAAGTCAGTACCCTGCTTGAAAAGCGACATGTTGGGGTTTAAAAATGCGTACGTTTGGACTGAAATACAGAGCTTGCAAAATCTACCAGCCTACACATTGACAAGGAGATTTTATGAAGGGTGAATACCATTTGCACGGTATGCTATCTTGCTGGCAAGTGTGGGGATGTGTGAAACATTTATTTGATATTTACCTCCAAAAACGTTTGCAGTAAATATAAAATAAAGATTTCAAACAAACCTTGTTTGAAGTAAATGTCAAATAAGTTGACTGTGCATGGCTGGCATTTGGGTGGCAGTATTGCACCAAATATGAAGTGTGCTTATGGTAACCACCATTTTACAGAAAGCACTGGTAAATATGATGTCATCCGTCACCATGGAGCATGTTTCTTAGGTGGTGTATGTAAACTAATGAACTCAACCTGCAGGTCTAATGAGATTTTTAAGAATTTGCAAGGCCTTGATTACCCCTGACCTAGTAATCTGGTTAATGGCCCAGTATGCCCTGTTCTCTTTATGACACATTTGATCTTGGAATCCGCTTTCTGCTATGTTAGATTAATCTGGTCAAAAATTGCTGTGATCACTATATAATGCCAATGGTGAATTAATTTTCACATTGCAAGGGAACTTTTCGTCAAGTCCCTCCAATGGAAACGGTTTATATATGTAAAGCAAAATTTGAGCTCTCTGCATGACTTTGGCAGAATGACAAATTATATTTCATATGCTCAAGTAATATTTTAAGTAACACACAGCACACATTTCTGCTGAAATATAATCTCTCAAGACTGCAATACTTGGGCATCTTTTCGTGCTTCTAGGGCATGAGACTTTTACAGCTTGTGTACGGTTTGTTTTCTGTGAGCAGCTCCAACATTAGGCTCCTAACCCACTTTGGCAGCTCTTGGAAAGCTTCCGCAACCTTTGGTTTGCTACATGAAAGATGTGTGCCTGGGACACCCAGCGATACCTGTCCCTAGCACAGTACCACCTTACCTACAACACTAACAACTTTGATCAACAGCTTTTCGGGGCGTGGCTAGAGGTGCTCCCGACGATCCAATATGATCCTGTGTGAAAATAAGCTAAAAAAGGCATGATCGTGCTCAGAAATAAACTATTGGATGTGTGAAGGCGTGGGGCAAGGTTGATGGAGGGCTGAGTCCTTGATGGCTACAGGAAGATTGGCAAGATCAACTGCAAGCTTGTAGCCGCGGTGCGACACCCCAGACCAAATGGCCGGCGCGCTAGAAAAAAGGAGGCTAAGGTAGGCCCAGCAGACCCACGGCCGACGAAAGCTGGCAGTGAGAGCGCAGCGTTTGGAATGTGAAGCAAAAGGCAACTGCGGCTGAGAGAACTGCACTGGGAATATAGAACCAGTGGGACACACCATTACACTGCACGCCTGGCATCGAAGAGGCCCAACCACGAGACGAAGAAAGAAGGGGCCTGAATAGCCCACACGAACAGGGCGAATAGCTGAGGGGTTCGCTCAACCATCCAGCGTGGGGGACCTGTAGAGACTTGGAAGGAGAAGCGGACCACAACACAGTGCACGAGCTGCTCACGACGTGCGTGAGCTGCAACAGACTACCCTTGAGAGCGAGAGGTGTAACCCCCAGAAAGTGGACCGGGATAAGGTGCAAGAGACATATAGGCCTGGCAGTGCCACAGTGCGCTACAACCACGGAGAAGGAGGAACGGGGAAGCATGGGAAGCAGGACCCGCACGCTATGGAAAAGCTGGGCCCCGGTACATAGGCATGACTGCACAATGTCGGTGAGAGGAGGCAAGACCAAGAGCAAGCAGCCCACTATGGACATCTTTGCCAACCCGCACCAGACTCCAACCACCCCAGTACAGGGTGCGGCAGCCGCGCCTGCAGAAATATCCCTGACAAAAGAGGATCACTTGATCCTAACAGTTGAAAGCCTCGTGGGGGACAGTGATGGCGGACCTAAGAACCGCTTTGGAAACCAAAATAGATGCGGTTGGGCTAGAGGTCAACCTGCTGCGACAAGACTGCTGGCTGAAAGAACAAGTGGCCTAGAGAGTGCGGTGAAAAGCAATACGGAAAACCAGCACAAGCAACGCAAAGGAAGTTCACATAGTGAAGCAACAGGTCGCCAACTTGGAGAACCGCGTGGAGGAGGCTGAAGGGAGAACGAGACGGAACAACATAAGGGTGGTCGACCTACAGGAGGGAGAGGAAAGACAGGAACCCATGGACTACATGGAGAATTTGATCCTGCAAGAAATAGGAGCTGACAAACTTTCACAAGGATTTGCTGTTGAACAGGCGCACAGGGCCCGGATGAGGAAACTACGTCCTGGAGCCCCCCCCTCGGGCGATAATAGCAAAGATCTTGAACTATAAAGACAGAGAGAAGATCCTGGAGTACTCTCGCAAAGGTGGAACATTCGAAAGGGCTTCTGCATCCATCACAGCATACCCTGACTACACCATGTTGGTGCAGAGACAGCGTTATAGCTATGTGGCGATCAAGAGGAGATTTCGTACGGCTGGAATCAAGTACATGCTTTTGTATCCCGCAAAGCTCAAGGTCCTGCACAAAAGTAGGGCATACATTTTTTACACATTGGAGGACGCGACGGCATGGCTGGATATGCAGGGTTGTCCGGAACAAGGCGAGAAGCAAGATCACGAGGATCACGATAAGTGAGGGGGTCACATGCGGGATACAAGGATGGAGAGGGCGGGGCCCAGGGGGAAAAATAAAAGGATTGTCGCATGGGTAACAGGGGCGGGACGAGGACAGATAACAATGAAAATTGCAATAAGAGACATTTGGACCTGTTCGACTAGAATATAAAATGTGAATGTAAATTGGGTAGAACTAAGTGCCCTCACATGGAAGCAAACGGGAGTGGCAAGATGGAAACGACTTACCCCCAGGAGTTAGAGTAGTAGGGCCGCCACTAGGGCGACTTCACCCTGCTGAGCCTCGAGTAAAGGCAATTGCCAGAAAAGGGCTAGATTTAGGGGTGCCTGAGATCCAGGGATGGAGCTGGGCAACAGTTTGGAAGGGTGTTGGGGTGGGAGGAAATTGAGGGGGGTGAGTTGGGCCAGGGAAGGGAGGCGGGAGGGAGGGAGGTTGGGAAGTTTGAAGTGTTTGTTGTTGGGGGGGAGTTTATGTTGAGAAACAAGCCTGCATAGAATGGAAATGTACTTGGTCATGGACTGCACTTGTGGTGGGAGGAGAGAGACCCTGATATACCATGGGGGATATTAAAAATTACATGGAACGCCAGAGGGCTCAATAGTTACCTAAAGAGGAATAAGGTCATGCTATATCTACGCAGACAGAAAATAGACATAGCTCTGCTGCAGAAGACTCATCTTGCGCAAGACAAGATGGAGATGATCCGGAAGAAATGGAGGGGGACTGTGGTGGGGGCATCATATTCGGCCTATGCCAGGGGAGTGATCATTTGGGTGGCGCCACATGTCCCGTTCCAACTGTCAGTCCACGGTGGAGGCAGGTGGGAGCATGGTCATGATGAGAGGGCTGGTAGAAAACAGGGAGATAAGCATCATAAACATGTATGCCCCAAACCAAAATACGGCGGCATATTTTAGAACCTTATGCAAAAAATCAGTACGTGCTTGGGAGGGGTGGTGATCTGGGGAGGAGATTTCAATTGTGTTAAACCCCGGGGTAGATAGGTCAGATGATAAAATGGATAGACCCACCCCAGCCGCTAGAGCACTGCATACGCTGTTGGATGATTTTGGGTTTGTGGATGTATGAGGTCACACCACCCCCGGGAGAGGCAGTATTCACACTACTCAGCCCCACAAAACCTGCATACTAGATTGGATTATATGTTTGCCACACAGGAGCTAATGACTGAGATAACGCAAACGGAATATAAAGCGAGGGTCCTCTCAGACCACTCGCCACTAATACTGAGGTGGCAATACTGACCCCCGAGAGCAAAGATCCCGACATGGCACCTCAGAGCAGAGGCGCTGAAGGACACCATCTTCAGGGAGGACATGAGGGAGGAAATAATAAATTACTTTGAGATAAATACTGGCAGTGTAGAGACGGTGGGTATGCTTTGGGAGGCCTTTAAAGTGGTAATGAGGGCGGTAGCTATAGTTAAGTCCAGACGGCTACAAGGAGGGATCCAGGCTGAACTGCAAGATACGGAGAGGGAACTAGAAAGGGCATTAAGGGAGGGAGGTAACACCAAGGAAGATAATGAAGTAATACTTCAGCTGCAGCAGAAATGTGCAGGGCACTGGGAGAGATTGTGCAATCTTAACTATAAGAAGCTTATAGAGAGACAGCATGCGGGGGGATAAACCAGAGAGGGTCTTGCCATGGCTATACAAGAGTGAGACCCCCAGGCCCACAATCAGAACAATAAGGAGGGAGGATGGGAGCATAGTGGACACCCAGGAGGGAGTTAACCAGGAATTTGTGGAGTATTATCAACTTCTGTATGGAGATGATGACAGTGATTGCACAGAAATAGTAGAAACACTGGAAGATATAGGACTGCCGCAGATCAGTGCCGAAGAGCGGGAGGAGCTGGATGCCCCGATTACTTTAGAGGAGTTGGAAGAAGTAGTGAGACAGTTGCCCACTAGCAAGACCCCGGGGACTGACGGACTCCCAAGTGAATTTTATAAAACATATAAGGATGAGGTGCTTCCTCCGCTTTTAGAATTGCTGAACGAAGCGTATGAAGTGGGAAGGCTGCCAGAGTCCCTTAGAGAAGCGACAATTATACCGCTGCCCAAACCCAATAAGCCCGGTCATAATTGTGGCTCATACAGACCCTTATCAATGCTCAATCAAGACAGTAAAATATTGACAGCTGTTTTGGCAAATAGAATGAGGAGGGTTATTGCTAAACTAATACATCCCGACCAGACTGGATTTGTTCCAAACAGGAACATATCCAACAATCTTAGGCGACTCCATCGAGTCGTTGAGAATGCAAATGAGGACGAATGCGAACTGGCAATTGTATCGCTAGACGCAATAAAGGCCTTTGATTCGGTCAAATGGCCGTGGCTGATGGCGGCCCTGGCTGGCTATGGGATAGGGCCTGGGTACTTACAGTGGGCTAAAATGTTATATAGCGCGCCGTTGGCTAGAGTTAAAATAGGAGCAGTGATATCAGAGAGGTGGCAAATTCTTAGAGGTACTAGGCAAGTATGCCCGTGGTCTCCTATGCTGTATATTCTTGCCCTGGAACCCTTGTCCATGTACCTGAGGCAACAGTAAGACCCGATAGGCATTGCTGTAGGAGGGGAACTACATCTAATCTCTTTGTATGCGGATGACATGTTGTTGTATTTAAGGCACCCGGAAGAAAACCTCCAGTACATTCTGGAAGTGATGGAGAGATATGCAAGGCTGTCTGGCATAGCTGTGAACCCCCAAAAATCTAGTATATTTCCACTGGGCAGGTACAAAGGGATCCCGTTAGAACAGCTACCAGTGCTACAGATACCATGGGAGGTGCGCACGTTCCGATATCTTGTAATAGATATATACCACACTGTAGAAGAGGAATACCAGTATAACACAGAGGAGGCAATCTGGAAAATTGGAAGTAGCATGATGTTTTGGGTGAAGCAACCTCTAGCGATGATGGGGCGAGGAGCAATGTTGAAAATGGTGGTCCTACCGAGGCTCTTGCATTATTTTGGAAATATCCCACACCTTATAACAAGGCGGATCTTTGCTAAGATAGAAAGCATGTGCCGGGATTTCCTCTGGCACGGGACGAGGAATAGAGTAGCCCTTTGGAAGCTACAAAACTCATGGGAAAGGGGGCATAAAACTGCCAAACTATGAAATTTACTACATAGCAAGTCAGGTGCAATATGTAGCTAAATGGCTCTCTGAAGAGTCAACCTCGGATTCCAGGCTGTTCCGACAGGACTGCGCCCCATATTTCCTAAAGGAAATGATGTGGCTGCCTAAACCAGATATGGAAGGGCGCCCAAGGATGATGATACTATGGTGGAAGATATGGTGCAGGGCCTGCCAGCTGATGGTGAATTAATTCCTGTGCTCCCCGCAGGTACCACTAGTGGCGCTGGCGGGCAATTACAAGCAATTAAGGATGATTAGGAATCGCTGGGAACAGATGGGGATAGCAACCATAACCATGGGTGATATATGGCAGGAGGGGAACATAAGGGACTTTGCGGTGTTAGAGGAAGAAACTGGGTTACATACGGACCAGTATATTACAAACCACAGGGTGGTGCGGAAAACCAGGGAGACATTTTCCGAACTAGTACTAGAAGAAGAACCGGACACTACCATAGACACAATATGTGACATCGCAGAGGGGCGACACGAGATATCCAGAATATATGAGCTGCTGCTGTCCAAGGTGGGGAAGGAGGTGGCACAACTGAGACAGGACTGGGAAGAGGAAGTGGGAGCCCCAAGGAGTGATGGGATGTGGGAACGAGCCCAAGGGGACCACAAAAAAATGTCGAGGAATGCAAGACTGCAGCAGATACAACTGTACGTAACCCATAGGCCGTATATGACGCCCCAGAGAATAGCCAAGTTTTAAAATGTAGGACGACAAGCATGCCCCAAATGTGATGAGGAAAATGCCGGAATGGTGCATATGTTCTGGTCATGCCCAGTCATTGAGCGTTTTTGGGGTGAGGTTGGCTGAAAAAGGAATCAAGATTGTGGTAGATACGGTGTGGGCCTGTTTGATGGGATGGTTTCCGAGACCACGCAAACTCAAGCACGTGAGTAAATTAAAGGATCTAGCGTATGGACTTGCAAAGAGGAGAATTGCCATGGGGTGGAAGGCATGCCAGAGACCACGAATAGGAGTATGGTGGAAAGATCTACAGAAATGGGCTAAAGTGGAAACTGCGGTATGGCAAGATAAAAGTAATGTCAGGGAGTGTGGGGGAGGAAGAGGCTGAGACCCTGATAGCATGGAAACAATTAATAGCAGAGTTATTTGGGTTAACACGAGACCCAACGGAAAACATGAAGGAGGCATCCTTGTCACAAGATGCAGAAACAGAACATGGAAGGCAATAGGCTTGTATGGGGGGGAGCGAAGGGGAGAAGCAGTGGACATGTTGAAGTGAAGTATGTTTATAATGTTATTGTATGCACTGTATGTTGGTTGAAATAAAATTAATAAAATTATTTAAAAAAAAAAAACTTTGATCAACAGCTTCCTCAAATACATTTAGGTGCCAAAAGGTCTTAAAGACAGCACAATCTCTCCTCCGTTGAAACATTTTTTCACTGATGCTAATGTGCTGGCTAACGTATGCCCAATTACTAACAAATGCTTAGTTGGTAAATTGAAATTAGAAGCACAACAAACCCTGCAGTACAATTAATTAATAAACTGCTACATTCTAATCCCCCAGGTTCAGGTCACTCCCAACAAAGCCACCCTGGTCCACATGCAATGTGTGTTAACAACTATTTGTGACGAGCCTGTTGCTAAGCCTGGTCAAGGGCAAGTGGGCCGCACCCCAACACACTCTCAAGGTGCTTGAGTGAGGGCAGGCCCTTTCCCAGCCCCTCAATACCTGGAACGCTAGCTAGCGGTGGTTTCGTGGCAGAACCTGCCATGGTCGAGGAGGCAGGCAGAGGGATTGGCATCGCAGCAAGGCACCATGGCCTGGAGCGCGGCCAATAGGAGAGCTGGCATCAGCAGTGCCTCAGGGAGGCTTCCAGGGCAGAGGGAAGCAAATGTGGCAGAAGAATCCTCAGATCAAGCTGCAGTGAGCACAGCAACACAGGTCACTGCTGGGCAAGTCTCGGAGAGCCAACGCCAGGGATGCAGTGACCGAGACAACACCAGTCTCTGCAGAAGGAGGAAAGTACGTCTGAAGCTGACAGTCAGCTGGGGCCTGCGAAAAGGAGAAAAACCACAAACCCACCAGTGATTACTCAAAGGCCTCCAGGAAATCCCCCACAAACCCACAAGGGAATTATATTATTAAACAAAGGCCTCACGGAGGGGCATTAAAATCCCACTAGCCCACCAGGCATATTTCAGGGAAGATTTAGCTGACAAAAGGGCCTGGACCTCATTACGGTCCATCTTAAAAATGCAGCAGGCCCTTAAAAGCCCTTTCTCAGACACACGCTGTGGAGACAGGTACGTTATTGAATAGGGTAAGTATCCAATCCTGGGACAGAGGTAGTGAATATAGGTGTGTGTGTGAGTGGTTTATTGTGGGTTAGTTGGGTGAGGACAGGAGACAGTGGAGGACATTGGAGACAAGAGGAGGTGTGAGCGAGAGGGTTGTGGAGGCTGTTAGAGGGGGGTCTGTGGAATGTTTGTGTGTAGGAGTAAGGAGTGTGTGAATTAGCGATGGAGTGGACTGTAGTGGTAGTTGGGAGTAGATGTAGTGGTAGCGGAAGTAGTGGTAGCTGTAGTTGTGGGAAGAGTAGAGTGGGAGTAGTAGTAGAGAGATGGTAGTAGCTGGAGTAGACTAAAAGAATTGGTGTTTAGAAGAGAGAATTGATAGTACCAGAAGAGGAATAATAGAAGCAAGGAGATAGTTTAGGCGGAAGGAGAGAAGGTACCATCAGAAGGTGGTAGGTGGGAGTGACAGTAGCGAGTAGAGGAACTGAGGAGTAGGAAATGAAATAAGATCAAAGGGTGGAGATAGGAAGGCACGGTGGGAGATCCGAGGGACAGTAGTACCGCCGCAGAAGAACATCTTGGCACCCAGGGCAGGAGAGAGTCAGTTAAGCCTGTGTGTGGAAGCAGAGAAAGTGGTACCATGGCGAAGGAGGCACCATTCCGGACTCCCCTAGAAAACTAAGCAGGGCTAAGAGATGGTGAGTTAGAAGAACCCTAGGGAGTCAGGTAGCCAACACCTTAAGGAAGCCACACTTGGTGTTAAAAAGAACAAGATGCAGTAGGGGGTCACCTGGCGCTAATTACTAACATGCAGTTAGGGACTCAGGGACGCATGGGTTAGGGGCGAGGAAAAGACCAAGTAAGTTGAGAGAGAGACGGCTGTAGCGCCAAACTACCCTAAGAATCCGGTAGACCCTAAAGCTCCCTTTGTAGGAGCCTACAACCATTCCAACTGCTGTACTAAGTTCAATAAACACCCTTGCACTTGCATCAAGAGTCAGTGTGGTTATTTGTGCCGGGCCACCCCGCATGATAGTCACAATGCATGATAGTACTTCAGCAGTATTGTCTGTGTTCCGACTGTCTTGAATTTAACACCTTCATCCCCCATATTGTGTTGCAGAGAATTCAGCACATGCTGGACATTATAGTTTACCATCCTTAGATCCCCTCCTTCCTGCTTGAGAGAAATCCCTACTGTCAGATCTCTGCCTTTCATCTTTCAGAGATGGAGTCCCCTAACGTTCAGAGTTATCCCTGTAGCTAATTGCTATATGAATAATTTCGCTGTGTTTAGAATCCTCCTGAACATCATTTCAGATTCTTGCAGACAACTGCTTTAAAATTCCTTACCTGGCCGGAAACCGCTCATAACCTTTCATTGTGCCTGGGTGTGCTGCAGACAATCTCAACCTTTTGCATGAATGCATCAAAACCAGAAGTTACTTTTGTGGTGTCAAACTGCCCCATGACACTCCCCTTCGATGGGCCTACCACAGTCCCACCTTCTCCACTCCCATCACTGAGGCAGAGAACCAGGTTCTTAAATAACACCATCGCCTTCTACAGAAAGATCTAAATACTGCCACTTCCATTTGTGCATGCTTAAACATATCCTGCCATTCCTCACTAGCAGAACAGGGTCCGAGTATCTAGAGCAATGGTTCTAGCAAGACTGGGCTACTGCATCCGCTTGTACCTTTGGCCCGCAAAGCATCAAATACACATACTACCGTTATCCAAAACAGGGTGACCTAACTAATCGTGAGAATGAAACCTTGAGATGACATCTCTGTGGACCCTGCACTAGCACCCCCTCATTTAATGGATTGGCTTCAAATCTATATGTATAATGCAGAGCTGCCAGTGCCCCCTCCCATGTCAGAATTCATCAGTAAAGTACACTTCCCCCCCCTGAGCTAAGGTTAACAGCGAGGCTATCCCCATCTGCCCTGAACAAGAAATGTGGGCTGCGTACGATTGGCTTAGGTGGTGCCTCTCTTTGGAACAAACTTACTTTAAACAGTAAAACTGAGGAAAGCCAACAGAAATTCAGAAGGATGCTAAAAACAGATTTAACATCTAGAATGTCCCACCTTGTAAATGATAAAGAAAAGGGGGCGCCCCACACCATGCTTCTTTGGAGGATGACCACTACTAAATGCCTCGGGACTGATCAGGGTCTCCACCCTGCTCCTTCCCTTTTTTTAATTATATGTATTTCTTCCCCATCCTGCTGTACATCTCTCGATGAAACCAAAGAAACTGTAAGCCTGTACTACAGACATTGTATACTGGAGAACTTTCACATTATGATTATCTGAATGCTATGCGATTGTGAACCCTTTGAAGAAAATGCAATCTGATCAAGAACACAGTTGGAATGAAAACACTGGAGGACTGCACCCCACTGTACGATCCAATGGTCTTTAATGGAGCAGTGCAAAAAATAAGCCTACTGCTGCAAATTGGCTAAGTGAAACATGCACATTTTTTAAAATCTACTGTATAAATAATGCAACTGGGATCCTTGAAAAATGTGTCCACAAACCCTTAACAATGTAACGGCACTCCCCACACCCAGAAGGTTCTTTCTAAAACTGCTCCTTCCTCCCCCTTGGACAAACAAACAATTCAAACATACAATAAGTTATTCAAACAGTAGGCAAAATGGAAGCATCAATTAAATCAGAATTGTTAATGGCACGTAATGCCCGATTCCAAATGCTTCTATGCACTGTAGTAATATATGCTTATTTAATGGTACTGAATGTATTTCTCGGAAACGCTGAGCTGTTGAATTAGCCCATTCAGAATTGGCACTTGAAAATTACAGGCTTACGCCATTTAAGAAACACGCACCTTACCTCTGACCCAAAATCCTTATTTACCTGGCAACATTCATTAAAGCTGAACTTACGCTAGATGTCACAGAGCTGCTCAACGCCTCCCTCCAGTAGGGGCAGGGGAAGACTGGCAACATTTAGCCTGGAGGGGCAAGTTTGCTTTATTGGCCCACAGTCCAATGGCCCAAGCCCACAGCGCAGTGGCCCCAACTTCCAGAAAAAGTAAACTCAATACCAACCTCTCTCCCTCCCACACAATTTCAAGAATATATAGTGTAGACATTATTGACATTAATTTCCTTTTAATGCAACATGTTTTTCAGTTATGCTTGCGTTTTTTTAGAGACCCGGACCCCTGACAATTCTCCTACGTACCAAACATAGTAACATAATTTCACCAGGATAATCTAATTGGTGAAATGGGAAAGCTGCGATTTGAGCCCAGTTTTCAATGCGTTAGAGTTTGGAGTTTGACAGCAGGCTACATCTCATCCTTTGTTTTAGAACAATGTAAAGAGGTGGCAAAGCCAGAGAATTAATTGAGAAAGCAGGGACATTGCTGAACCGGGAGGTGGGGGGGGGACGTCTAGGTTTGCTATCGGAGCTAAACATGAGCTGGCATGACAAACAATCCATACCTGGCTTCCTGCCACCGCAGCCCCACAACACAAAACCCATACCTTCACCTTATGTACCAACCCCACAACATAAGACCCTCACTTGTCTTCCTGATTCCTCACTAGTATGTTTAACATACATTGTTAAAATTACAAATATTTATAGAGTAACACTATAAAGTATAAACCCATATGAGTGAAGCTTTTTCCACAGATAGTTGAGGCAAATAAACTGTGGTTTGCTCGTGATCAGATACTGCATGAAGTGTGGAAGGTGGGATTTGAGCCCTGTCTTCCTGGTTCTACAGTTTCCAATTCATAAAGCAGGGAGGGAGTTGATATTCTCCTATTCCATCTTCAGTGCTAGAAAAAGTATAGTATACTGTTCAATACATATGGTTTTCAAAGGACACATTTATCTACAAGGGGGAAGCCTGTTAATCATCTGTATCCTGTAAATTGTGTGTACTTTCAAACCACCAAGTCAATTGATAAAGCAACTTGAAGAAATAGGACCAGTAGTAATTGAAGCATATTTTCATAGGGCAAATATGCATCACTTAGTCAGAAACAAGAAAAGTGGTCAAGCTAGTCCCACAATCGGGTGCAGTGGCATGCAGGTCAGACAAAGATCTCAGCAACAGTCACGCAAACATGCTGACCTACCGTTCCAGATTCTTACCCCCTTTTACCTTATTTTTCATACCCATCATCCTCCTCACTCCTTCTCAATTACCCTGTTCCTTAAAATTAACTTTCAGACCTCTGTTCCCCATTTGCTCCATCCTTCCACTATTAACTCATTCCCCCTTCCCTTATCTTGCATACACATCCTTTCCTTGCCCACGTTGCTCAGTCACCAATTCATTGACACTCACACCCGTTCATTGCCCATCACACCAAGCCCTCGCCTCCTTCCTTTGCCCTGGCTTACAGTTAGACATTAGACCACATTGATTTGCCAGTCAGCCTCGGCCAGACACAAGAAGTCGTGGTTGGGGTCTTACTGGTAATTGTGGCTATGGTGTCTGCTTTGCAACAATGAAGAGCGAAATCTGGCTAGGGGACGTGGCTCCCAAGTTACACGTTCTAGGAAGGTCAGCTGCCTATTTCAACTCACCGAAGCAGGGAGAACTGCAAGGGGAATACGTCTTGGACCTGGTGATGGAGAGTGAGCAAGAGTTGCCTATTATATTTATTTGTGTTTTCAAATAAGGTGGCATGTGTTTAAGTAATGTGATTTGGTTAATGTGTTCGAGTGTGTTTGTGACAGTGTAAAGTATAGGTGGAAAGATGCCCCTTGGTTTTTGATTTTGTATCTATATATCTGAATCTGCTGCTGATTGGCATGTGTGTCTTTTGCTGATCACATGAGGGAAGAGTTTTGTGCATAAAAAAATAAACACTATTTATATGAGCCTAATATACATAATCTTTCTCTCTTCAGATTAATGCTGAAAAGAATTATAAAGAAAAAAAGTTTTACATTGCTGCCATTGGAGATGGTATTTCTGCATTAGCACTGTAGATCTTCCAGAAATACCATCTATGCTAGAGCAGATTTTCAGAAATGCCACCGGCGAAGCTGGTAATGTTCATCAGTGGCATTAAACAACCTGCCTAACTCTGAATGACCCTCTTAGTTTGTAGTCTTCCAATAATTGATACCTCAATATTACACCGTTCTACGTGTGTTTTTCAACTGTGTTCAAACGCAAGTACCACAAACAGTCCAACAGCCATTTCTATAACCACTACGTAAGTAACATCCGTGGGGGCTATTCAGGGCGCTATTAAAACTTTTTGTAGGAACACAGCGGTGATCAAGAAATTCACCAGAACATAGGGGAAGAATTCATACAGAATCTAACCGAGGACAATCGCTAATGAGATATGGACCCTTACTACTTTGGCAAGTAGGAGCTGTGTTAAACTGCTGTGGATTGTAACGTGACCAATGGTGTATGGGGAGCAATCGGGCCAACACTGCCATCCAGGGTCACAGAATCTGTTATTTAAATGCATACATTGCCACTGGGTGGTATGAACATGCCCCTGCAGCCTAAACCCCTCTCCCTCACTGTGGATGCCCATGTGCAGGAGCCACCCAGACCCCTCTAGAACATTGCTGAAATTAAGACGAATGCCTCGCCCCATTTACACAGAATCTGAGGAGGCGTTGCAGCACTGCTTTCCTTTGTGGCAGGCTGGATTATTTTTTTATACATCTCTTTATTGAGTTTATAACATGAACATAGAAAAAGAGAAAAACAACAAATCCCCCTAACCTTCCCTTCTTTCCAGGGCCACTCTCGCTTGGGCGAGTTTGTTGCCCTTACTGAAGGTCTAGGATCTTAAGGCGTTGGGGGCACCAGATTATCCTATAATCGTCCCTCAGGAAGTCCAGCGTCTCTCCCCAATCCCTAGCAAATTTCAACAACTCCAGCATAGGTCTCCCACTCCAGAGCAACTGTCCCACACCTTCCTCAGCCAGTCTGAAAGGTCAGGACATTAATACTCCTCCATCTCTGAGCAATTAGTGTCATAGCTGCAAGTGTCAATATCACTCTTGCTCTTTCTCTTCTACACGGTTCTCCTGCTGTGCCACCGGCCTGCAGGCCCAGTAGCGCCTGTTCCGGAGATCTGCTCCCTTCTTCCCCAAATGCCTGATCTTGCCCCCTCTGCACTTCCTCCCAGAATGGAACAATTTTCGGGCACCTCCACCAGATATGCTCGGCTGTTCCCTCTTGCCCACACCCTCCAACACTCCCCTGATATCTCTGGGTACATCCTGTGCAGAATTGCTGGTGTATAGTGCCACCCATATATTATTTTATACCAGGCTTCCTGTGTTTGTGATGCCCTAGCCAGCTTGGGGATTTAACTCCACAGACTGGACCATTCCTCCAATTCCAAAGCCCTCCCTAGTACCCGCTCCCACCTTGCCATGAAGGGCCAGCGTTTATAGGTGGCAGGTTCCTCTAGAATCCTATATAGGTTGCCAATAAGGCCCTTGGCCTCGTCATTTGCAAGTAAAAATTTCTCAAAAGAGGTGATCACTCTGGTAGCCGCTCGTTTATTTGGCGGATGCAGCAGCCAGTGGCGTATCTGGGCATACCTAAACCTTTCCCCTTTTCCGATTACAAAGGCGGCTTTGAATTCTCTAAATGACAGGATCTCACCCTTTTGGAACATGTCCCGAAATCTTCTGCAGCCCCCCTCCTCCCATTTCATGAATGCTCCTTTTTCGGTTCCAGGGGTAAAGTCAGCGTTGTTAAAGATTGGTGTAAAGGGGGACGGGAAGGATGTAATTCCTCTCATCTTAACCAGTCTGTCCCAGTTGTTTGCCATTAAACTTGTGATGGAGCTTTCATACATGTGTTGAGGCCTAAGGTCCTTCCTCAACCATAATACTTCCCCTAAATTGTATTTAGTCACCTCCCTGTCCATCCCAACCCATAATTGCCCCTCTCCCTCCCGCAGCCACTCACTAATAACCCGCAGCTGTGTTGCTTCATAATATTGTCTACAGTTTGGAAGGGCTAAACCCCCCTCCCTCCTGGATGCCTCTAACAGGCGTCTGCTGAGTCTAACCCATTTTCCTTCCCATATAAACTCCTTCGTCAGGGATTGGATCGCCCTGAAAAATGTGTCTGGGACCGCCTGCGGGATGGCTTGGAAAAAGTAAAGCAAGCGTGGCAGTGTGACCATTTTAATTGTGGCTATACGGTCAAGCCAGGATATGGGTAAAGACCGCCATTTCCGAAAGTCGTTTTTGATCCTTTCCAACAGAGGGAGATAGTTCGCCGCGTACCTTTCCTTGAGCGTGGGAGTGATCCAAATTCCTAGATATTTGATTCCCCCCGGGGACCAAACAAATGGGGTCTCAGTTTTTAGCCTGTTGCTCATCTCCCTGACTAGGGATAGGCCCAATAGCTCTGACTTTCTCATGTTGATACGCAGGCCCGAGGCCTCGCCAAATTCCTCAAGGACCTTCTTGCTGGCACCAATGGATTTTACCGGGTTAATCACTGAGAGCAGCATGTCATCGGAAAATGCCGTGATCTTGTGCTACTTTCCCCCAAATGGGATACCCTGCACTCCATCCTCGTCCCGTACCAGCTGCAGGAGTGGCTCTAAGTATATATCATAGAGCAACGGGGAAAGGGGGCAGCCTTGTTTTGGGCCCCTATTCAATCTAAAGGAGCGTGAGAGAGACCCATTCACCAAAATCTGAGTTTTCGGTTCCTGGTAATTAGCCTTCACCATTTTTAGGAAGTCACCTCCCAACCCCAACCCCTCCGTGGTGCGAAACAGATACGACCACTACACGCGATCGAAAACCTTCTCAGCATCCAAAGATGATAGGACCGTGGGAGTGTTTGTTTTCTGCGTTTTTTCCACCAAGTGCGCTACTAGTCTTAAGTTATCCGCTGTCTGCCTCCCCCGGATGAACCCAGACTGGTCCCGATGGATTAACTCTGGGAGCAGTCCCTCTAATCGGTTAGCCAAAATCTTTGTATAGATTTTAGCATCAATGTTTATCAATGCAATCGGCCTGTAGGATGACCATTCCAATGGGTCCTTGTTAGGTTTTAGGATCAGGGTCATTTTAGCCTCCTCCATAGAAGGGGTTATACGTCCGGTGAGTTTGAACATATTAAATAAATGGATCAGATGTGGTATAAGAAAAGCAGAAAATGATTTGTAAAATGCCGCCGTATACCCATCTGGGCCTGGGGCCTTTTCAGAAGGGAGGTTCGATATCACTCGTCTCACCTCAACCTCCGTAATCTCTTGGCCTAAAACTTCTTGGGAGTCCTCACCGATTCTGCATGAGTTAACTTTTCCCAGAATCTCCTCCTGGCATTGAGCCATAGGGCGCTGTGATGTATAGAGTTTCTCATAGAAAGCTGCTAGGTGGTCCTGGATCTCCTCATTACGTGTTAACCTTCCTTCCGCCTCCGACTTAAGTGCCCCTATCACATTTTTCTCTGCCTCCCCTCTCAGAAGTCGAGACAGGAGGGGCGTCCGTCTTGTTCGCCTTTACGTCAAATTTTTGCTATATTGACAGTAAAGCTCCTTCCGCTTTTTTATTTCAGAGGATTCAGAGCTGCCCCTCGGCTCTCCTGTACTCTCTTAGAGAGACTCTATTTGGCTTTGCTTCTGCTTTTTGTTGCGTGGTTTACACTTCACCCTCTAATTGTCTCTCAAGCTCTCCCATTGGCCTTGGCGGCTATGAGCTCGCCTCTAATTGTAGCTTTAAACGCATCCCAGCTATAATCTATCCTGGATTGAGTACCATGTACACTCGAGAGGAACGTGTATCCCACCTCGCCCCCCTCCTTAATTCCCGCCATACGTCCCTCAAGCCTAACCCCACCATTCTTTCCCGTAAGCCCGCCAAAACCGCTCTCTCCATACCTGTTGCGCTCTTCCCGGATCTATCCCGTGTCCCGTCCCAGGCTAAATTAAAGTCTCCCATTAAGACCACAGGGCCCCTGGCCGTTTTGCCTAAGATTTCGAGGAACTGTCTCAGAAAAATGTCCTGACTTGTATTTGGGGCATATATAACCGTGATTTTACATACAGTATCTAAACACGTGCCCCGCACAATAATGTATCTGCCCCCCTTGTCTCGGACTATACACTCTTTCCTGAAATGCACCGAATTTTTAAACACCAGAGCCACCCCTGCCGCTTTCGTTCTCGCTGAGGCCTGAAAGATTTGGTCAAAGCCTCTAAGCCTCAGTCTCTTTTGATCCTTATGTAGTAAGTGTGTTTCCTCCAAGCCCAATATATCCGGCCCCTCCTTCCTTGTAAACCGCTCCAGCTTTTTCCTACTTAGGGGAGAATTCAGCCCCCTCACAATATGGTTTACCCACTTGAATTGTCCATTTTTTTCCAATGCCCAATGTAATCACCCTCTCGCAGGGCTATTTCTCTGGGAGCCTTTCTTCCTTTGATCCGCTACCCGCCACACCCTTCTTAAATTCTCTCGCCCTTTCCCTTTTTTGTTCCCTGTTGCCGCCCTTCTTGGTCCCTGAAAAGTATCGCCCGTGTCCCACCCCCACCCCTTTGCCCACAACAAGCCTCTCCCAACTGAGGTTTTCCCCCTCCCCGCATCCTTTCCAGGATAGCCTCTTCCCTTACCAACCCCAAGATGTTTGCTCCTTGTCGCTCCCTGCCCTGAAGCTTGCTTCAGAGCCCACCACCACTTTAAAACAATTCCTTGTCGTCAGGGATTCAACCCGTTGGCAGTAACTCCCACTTCAGTCTGCTTTTCTCCTCTCTCAGCCCTCTCAGGAGGGCCTCTCAAGGAATGGTTCCTGCTTTTTTCCCCTGCTGTAGACCATTCCCAATCCCTGGGTCTCGGGCCGTGATCCGCTCCCAGTGATCTCTCCAACCTTCCCCTTGGTTCATCCTGATCCAGGTCCAATTGCAGCAGGTTTGCCCCTTCTTGCAGAGAAGTTATCCTCTTTTGTACTCGCTGCCATTCAAAGAGGAGGCCGAAGGTGAAGGTCCATTTATACTTAATCCGCTTATCCCTGAGGAATGTCGAGATGGGGTTCATTTGTCGTCTCTTCACCAAGGTACTGCTGGCCAAATCTTGATATAGCTCTATTCTATGGCCGTCATGACTTAGAGGTTCTCTTTGCCTGGCTGCTCTCAAAGCTGCCTCCTTCTGTGCATATGTGGCGAAGGCCGCTAATACATCCCTTGGTCTTGCATTCGCTCCTTTGTTGATACGACCCACTCTTTGAACTCTATCCAACTCGACAGATTCCGGGGAGGGTTCCTCCAGCAGCCTTGCAAAGATGCTTTGCAACACACTCTTCAGGTCCTTGTCCTGGATTGTTTCCGGTTGCCATTTCAGCCGAATGTTGACTCTCCTGGACCTGTTCTCCAAATCCTCCATCCTCCGCTGCAAATCCCTTGTTGCTGTATCCAGTCTTTCAATCGCCTCACTATTCTCTGTGGCCTCCTTGCCCACTTCCTGCAGGCCCTTTTCTAGAATGTCTGTCCTCTCTTCTAGCTGCCCCAGCTCCTGCTTCATCTCCACCAGAGCCTGGCTAATATCCGAACGGAGAAATTGGATTTGATCCTGGAAGGTCTTGGCCAAGTTGTTTTGTAGGGTCAGCATCTCTCCATGGCGGTCCTGATGCGACACCGGGGCCGGCAGGATGTCCTCTACTTGTGGGCCCGGGCTCTGACTTTTCTCATGGGCAGTTGTCTGCTCATCACACTCCTCCCTGTGCTGCCACAGAGTCAGGAGGGTTCATGGAGTCTCTGATTGCGACAGACCACTCTTAGTCTGCCTACCTTTGTTTTTTGAGGACATTCTCAGTTTGGGGATGATGGGCTAAGGATCTCCTCACCCTGTAGAGGCACTAAGCCCCTTGACACTGCGGTGGGCCCTGGACAGCAGTTCCCTCTCCCCGGTCCCCTGCCTCGCTGAAGACCTGGTCGTCGCCTCACCTCCAATGTACTTTCTTTGTGAAGGGGGAACAAGTTCTCCAGTGACAGTAGCTCCTGTCTCTCTGCAGCCCCCTTGCTCTCCACCTCGTCACTCCTCTTCGCCTGTGGTCACTCTTCCAGCGTCTTTCCTTCCTGCGGCACGTGAGTCCTGCACAAGCACTCCACCCCCGGGTGGTGAGGTGGGGGAGAAGTTAGGTCTCTTTGCCTCCTCTCCTTTTGGCTTGTTCCGGCCCCTTCAGGGCCTTTCCGTAATCACTTCCCCCCAATCCAGTTCAAAAGAGATGTCCACTCCGGGACAGGTGCTTTAAACAGTGCCTCCTTGCACCGTTTAAACAGTTCGCCAACACTGCCACTGATATGTAGAATGGTAGCAATCTTCACCGTGAGGCACCTATTGTAAATCCGTGTTTCTTTGCTCCCTCTGGATCACACTCATAAGTCGGAAGGGGGGAAGTCATTCCAAGTATCTCACAGAAACCCCAACGTAGTACGAACCATGTGGTTCGGGGCAGTCTCTTAAGGACCCGCTCCCCTGCTTCCCTTCCTCTTACTCCCGCGGTCCCCCGGGTGGGAGTCTGGGCAGGGGGAGCGTGCCCAGCACCCCCTTAGATCTTGTGTCCCCATACCTTTTCCGACGCAGCTCCTGCTCTGCTCTTCCTGAAAGCGCGGCTTGTCCCCGGTGCCTCTGTCAATCTTCCCCGGGGTGCTCCGAGTGCTTCCTCCTGCGGCCGCTTGGTGAGCGTAGCCCTCTCTGGTCGCCTGCAGCACCGACCTCCCTCAGATGACTGTAGTGTCTTCTATGGCAGCAATCGCTGCGGTTCTCTCACTGGCTCCCCAACACCAGAGCCGTGGATCTCTCCTCAGGGCGGCCGCACCTTCCTGCCCAGTTGCTGGGGGGCAGTCCTCCTCCGCGGGGCCGCTTGTGTTCTGGGCCGGATCTGCCAACGGTCAGGGCGCTGTTGGCGGCTGCCGCTCATCCCGCCCAGTCGGCCCCCTTCCTCTGCCTTACTCTGTCTGTACGACCCGCTGAACCGTGGAGGGTGCTTCGCTGATCCTGGCCGGCCAATACGCACACCGGATTGTCTCCTTCTCCCGGGGCGAGCAGCTTGCTGTCGCAGCTGGTTAAATGGAGTGGTGGGGCCGTTAACTCCACTGTCGGGCTCCGGAGCGCCGTCGACACGTCTATCTTGTGTCGGCGGCAATCTTGAAGTCCCAGGCTAGATTTTTAAGGATTTTCTCTTTTACAATTATTTGTTTACATTTTGGAGCTGTGGCCCATGGGACCGCAGCTGGGGGACAATTGCCAATGTGCCCCCCTTGCCAGTCCGCTGCTGAGTAAGGGACAATTCCAAGCAACTATTTTCAAACACAGAATTTTTAAAATCGTGATTGCATAGCTGCAGACCCCCATTGTTAGTCTGGCTCAAGGGGATGGACCCCAAAGGTGTGTATATATAAGCGCAAACCTAAATGAGGGGGGTGTTGATGTTTGGAAGGAATCCACAAGCAGAGTTGATCAGAAGGGATTGAATCCACAGTTGGAAGAGGATCAAGTATGTGGGTCAACATTGAGCAGGGGTCGGAACAATCTGAGCAGAGAGAAGGCACCTTATTGATTGAAGGTGATGAGGCTGTCGTAAACTCCTCCTGGAAAGAACTTGATCAGAAACCTCCCCAGGTTGCTCCCTCCACAACTGAAAGAAATGTTCTTCCCACAACTCGCTGCAGACACACCTCTAAAGCACCTCTAGGAGGCTTCAGAAGTGGCAGTGTCCTAACATCACCAGAAGACAATTGAGATGATGCTTCTTTTCTGAATCAAAGGGACTGAGAGTGCTGGGAAGAACCCACAATCTCATGAGTGAACTGTGAAAGTAGAACCTGAGGCTGGTGAATCTAGTGGCAAGACTTTCCGGACATATTATTCTTTATTTTGCTTAAGTTTTGCCTGGGCAGAAGTTTTTTGAATTTCTTTTCCACTCTTCATTTATGCTCTTCCAAACATAATTTCACCACAAAGAAAACAATAAAGCAATCGTAAAGCAAAGGCTAAGAGAACACCACTTCGTTTAACACATTTTGCATTTTACACAACAGCTATATGCTGAATAATTCAATTTCCCCAAGTTGGCATGTTGGGTTACTTGCCATGATTCCTACAGGACCAGGATAAAACCTAATAAATGCAAACAATGGGGCACTCTGTACTTTGGTGTTCATTTATGGGTGATCTGATGATAGAATTCCATTGTATAGTGTCCCCAGCCCCATAAAGGTGGCTTGGGCTAGATAAACTCTTAGGTTGCTCAATATATCTTTTAGCCTACTGGATGCTGGTAACTGTTTCAAGGCCTGATCTTAGCATTATACTTGATCTCTCATTCACTTTTGGTGCCGATTTACCACCCATTGAATCGCAACACATGCCCTAGCTACGACAGTCGTGAAGTTCAGAAGGCTTAACTCTTCAATAGGGTTCTCCCTGAGTAAACCCATCAGCCATAGTTCTGGATCTAGTGCCAGCTCCTGCCCTATTATTCTCAACATTTTGTCCCTTAGCTCGCTCCAGAAGACCAATATGTGCACATACCCAAGCTAAATATGCCGGTTTCCGTCTGCATCGGGCCATTTAGTTTGTTTCTGAGGCATGCTTGTGAATTGGCTGGGGGGTGCGATACATTAAAGTGGATTCCTTTATGTCAATGATGCAATTAGATGTTTCCCGCCTGGTGACATGACCACTGGCATTCTGTGTCAGATAAGGGTTGTCTAAATGCAACTTTAAAGAAGCCACAAACATGGTAAGTGAAAGCCAGTTTATTTGGAACAGCTTCAGTAACTCACTTAAGACCCCAACACAGGCAGCATCCAGGGTATAACTGACTTCACTCCAGAGTAAACATCTCCAAGCACACATCATTCCAGAATGGCACAGTAGGCATAAATCCATTCTGGAATTACAGATGATGTGCTTGGCATAAACACAGCTGAAAACCATAGCAACAAGAAAGCATACAAAGGTTTAGCTTTATACAACAAAGCATACAAAGGTTTAGCTTTATACAACAGCAACGTCCCTACTTGCCCTGGCTGTCAGTGCCAGCAAGTCTCGTTTTCTGGATCCTACCATATATACTGTAGAGGGGTGCAAGGTAATCTAATTTATTAGTGACTGAATAATCGCAGAGGTTTTTGGTTCAGACAGGAAGCATTTCATAGCGTCTTGTAAAGCCATTTTGAACCTGTAAAAAAGGAAGATGGGCAAACTATTAATTGTACCTTTCACGCGCATTTGCTTGAGGGTGATGAAAGTCCCTCCCTGAAATAGATCTTCCAGTGTTGCTACCCCCAGCAGACTAAAGTGTTTTGTAGCTTCTTCTCAATGGTAATGGGCAAGCCTTAAGTATTATAAAGTGATTGCATCGGCAAGTAAGGCATATTGAGACATGTCGCCCTTATCGCCCACAGAGCGCTCTTCTAGTAACATTCCACGGTTGGATTTTGTTCTTAGGTGACTTGATTATCCCCCATAATCGGGCCTAATTGGTGCCAGGTTGCATAATGCTTTCTGTGTATATGTGGTATTTCTTTGTGGTTGCCAAACCAGTAGATGGCAAATTGTGCTTGTTCCACCCAAAAATACTGTTCCATATCTGGCACTGACAGTCCACCTTTCTCGTAATGTAGGTTAGCGTTGAGTATGATCTTCTCTGTATCGTATGCGCCCATGTTCGCTTTAGGAGCAAGCTTCTAACCCTACAGAAGTATGCAACTGGTGGAAAGACAGGCATGTTCTGATACATATAAAGTCATTTAGAAAGGACCACCATCTTGATAAGAGAGACACGTCCCATCCATGAATGGCCAAATGCGTCCATCGCTGTACTTTACACTCCAGCTCTTCCAGTGTTTGTGTAGGTCTCCTCATATACCACTTTCATATCAGTGGACTCCACCACTGCCAGGTACTTAATTTTGAAATCCTGCAAAATAAACCCCATGCCTCACTGATTCTCTTTTAGGGGGGTGAGGGGAAGCAGTTTGGATTTTCTCCAATTTATTTTTAACCCAGATAATCTGCCATCTATATTTATATCTTCTAAGATCTTTGCCAGATTGTTCCTTGGGTGATTGACATGCCGTCAGCATATAAAGAAACTGTTAAGTCATGGCACTGTATCCCTCACTGTGAATGAGACTTGTAGAGCGGGCATGCCAGCGGCTGTTTAGCAGTGTGGAGAGAGTGGGTATCCCTGCCAAGCTCCTCTTTCCAGTGTAAAGGGTAGAGCTGTAGTGTTAGCCTTCAGACCGGTGTAGAGTAGCCTGATAAATTTAATATAGCATTCACGCAGTCCAACCCAGCGTAATACCTTGAAAAATAGCAATTCAAAGGGTGAATGCCTTCTCGCCATCAAGCATAGCATAAGCCAACGGAATCCTAGTGTCTATATTGTGGCACAATGTAAATAGTTTACGTAAATTATACTGTCTCTCTGCTGGGTACACATCCCATCTGGCCAAGGCCAACTGAGTAAGGCTTCAGCTGTAGTATATGATTTGGTATAATTTTTGCCATTATCTTTTCCATATTTAGTAGGTAGTGCGGCCTGTATGATTTACACTGCTCCTCTGGGTTTAATAAGAGGACCATGGCCATCCTGCTTGATTCCAGTTGTTTTCCCGCTTCCAGGGAGGCATATACTTCCTTTAAATACAGAGCTCAAATATCTATATAAGCCTTGTAAAACTCGGTGTAAGGCCCGTCTGTCCCTAGTGCTTTCCCAGGAGGAAGTGCTTGTACTGCCTCTAAAATTTCCTCCACTGAGATGTCTGTATTCAACCTCACTGCTTGCTCATGGGACAATTGCCTTAGCTCCATTCTGATTAAGAGTTCTACTGTTTCACCCCTTAGCGGTATTGCTTTCGATACATATAAATCCTGGTAGAAATCCAAAAATGTGAAAATGGGCTGTTAATGTCACCTTCGCCTAGACACCAGACTCAACATGTTTTACCACTGTTTTAATAGTTTTCTGTTCTTTCTTATGTTGTACCAGGCATGCCAGGAGGGGACAGGATCTATGTTCCCATATCTCCTCACCTGTGGGTTCCCCTCAAAGTATCGTACTTCCCTGGTAGCCAAGCCCTGAGTTGAGTCCCCCCATACCTCCAGTATTGCTCCATCACAATGCTCTATATATTCCAACTCCAGACAGTCTTTTGAGACATTCCTAGCATTTCCCCAGGCCTGTGCATATTTTCATTACACTTGAACAATAGCAAATGCAGCTTTTCATAAAGGCTCCTTACAAACCCCACCCTAAAAACAAGGATCGAAATATGGCCATTACAGTTTGCTAAAAAGAGAATATCAGCATTTGTAATAACATGTTGTAAAGAATTGCACAAGCATTCTTGATTACGACAAAGCCTGGTAAACGTCCCCAATTTTGCTCCATAATTTAACAGTATAATAGAATAAATTAACACCTTCTTTAAAATATTCATCACCACCAATTTGAGGACACCTGCGGCTGTTAATAGGAGCGGCACATTCATTTATTAAGTGACACATAAACTAAATCCACTACGAGCAAAGCTCTGCCAGGTAGCCCCGTCCAGAGTGTTGTCAGTAAAAGTTTGATTAAACTTAATTTGCATGTCTAATTTAACAACGTGATTATACGAATTAGCGTGCAGATAACCATTGCTTCCCATGCCCAATTGATAGTGAGGAATGTAGTCTCTAGTAGAGCTCTTGGTGGCCAAATCGATTAAAGATTGTTTCATGTCCATCTCAAGGACGGTACGGTTGTCTATTAACTTCAATTTTAAATAAGGGTAAGTAACATTGTGCTACCCAGATTTTGAAACCAATGGCCAGCGTCATTATTCAGTTTACATACTGTAATTCAATTATTGTTCAAGTTAACTGTGGTCAAATGTTTACCATTCAAGTGAAGATCTCTACACAAGACTTTAGAATCTTCAGAATCCAATTAAGACTGGTAATAGAGTACACAACGTATTGAATCAAGGTTGGTTTTGAGATGGATATATTCTATTGGTGTAGAGCTGGGTAGACAAAGTATGGATTTCAAGCATAGTCTTTCAATCAATTCAACTTTTGGTCATCACCTTAAATTCCCAGATCTCTGTCGCATATATTAGAACCCCAGTCAGTTTTTAATTTTATATAACTCAACCAGGGAAGTAAGCGGATATCCAGCATGCAATCTAGAAAACTGTCTTATTACTTTGGTAAGTTGTTGTTTTGCTTTCACAAAGTACAGAGATATTTGTTTTCTCCCCAGTACACTGAATGAAAACCGTGGACGCTGGATGGCAATTATTCACACAAAGAATCAGGCTTTGAAATGGCTCTTCTACAGCCTCTTTATTCCCCAGATATTCACCAGAAGCATACATGACTGAATACATGCAGCAAGAATAATAAATGAATACATGAATAAAAGCTCTAGATAAAATACATCACAGTTAACACAGCTGCAAGGCACACCATCTCACCAGAATTCACTGAAAAGCTCCCAAACAGTCAGGCAGAGAGACCTCCGCCTCAACAGGCCTGGGGTGATGCGTTCATCCTCCAAGTGAAGCTTTCTACCTGACCGCTTTGGTGCCCCTTGTTTTAAACCCTTTGCAAATGTGGGTTGGCACCTTCTACAATCTTCTGGCTCCGTGTTTCCACTTGTTGGCAGTTCTCATGGGCCCCTAGCCGGAGTGACCCACGGTAACCTCAAGGGGCAAAACTCTCCCCTTTTTCAGGGAAGCAGTAAAACAACTCTATAACTCATCTTCAGCTTTGACAACATCCACGGTAACACTATCGGGTACCAGCCGGCACAGGCTCAATCTAGTGTATGCACGCACCTTCTTCCTAATGTGTCCTTAAAACAATGCAGACTAACAAAAGCAGTTTTATAAAGGGGAATGATGTTTGTCTCAGTAGCCCAGTTGGTCAGTTCTTGTAATAACACTCTGGCAAAGATCTTCGCCGGAGCGTCCAACTTGGCTAACAACAACCTATAATTCCCAGCATCGTTTTGCGAACCCTTTTTGTGTGCTGGATCCATAACACTTTCATTCCAAGAGGCTGGCAGGATATCCACGACAGAGATGGACTTCAATAATTGGTATAGTAGATTGCCCCACCAGATTGGGTTCAGTTTCAACCGCTCATTACTCAGCCCTTCGGGGCCAGGAGCATGAGATGATTTAAGTGTGGAAACAATCTTCCAAATGTCAATGGCTCTTAGGTTAAATTGCAGCTTATCGTGTACAAACTCATGTTTAAACTGTACACTTGGATGGCTTCCAATTCCCTTACTAAGTAGGTTATTCCAAGCCTCTTCACTGATGTTTCCTATATAGTTCAGGGTTAAACACTTGTTCACGAGCATCCAAAATTTCCTCTGATCATTCTTTAATACTGGCCTGTCAGCTTGCCCCATTTTTCCCTAGTTTGGGCTTGTTTTGTGAGACTTTAACTATGTAACATATTTTTTCTTGCGCAGACAATCACAAGAGGTTTGTATTTCATAGAATGATCCTGGTATCCCTGCGCATTTCTTTTTTCGCGTCCCTTATGGCTTTATCGTATCTGCCCCTAGTGATCTCCTGGGTACATCCATTTGCTAATGGCTGCCAACAATGGAGAATAGGATATGCAATAATATATAAGGATAAACATTACCAATGTAATTATAATATACATTCATGTTCCCCAAACCAGCACGAAATACACCATTATTGGTAGTCTGTCCCACCACAGAATAGTAATCATTCAACCAAGCGCCTTCCTCATTTGATGGCAAAGCTTGAGTTGGAATCTGTTTAATCAACTAGTTCCCTTTACGTAAGTTAGAGGCGTTCCATCTGATCGAGTTTTTACCCCCATTCAACGTCAGAGCACCTGACTTGTCTTGTTGCTTCAAGGGGATAGCTAGATCAGAAGGAGCAGGAGTGAAGTGATCGCTCTCCTCGCGCACAACCATGGACAGATCAATGTTGAGATCGAATAGGGAAGGGGTCACAAAGATGGTCAATAAGAGAATGAGAGCTGCCACTAACTGGTATAATAAGCGGGGCTATCATGCTCACACCTACCATTGAGCTTATGCAAATATAAAATGGTCAATGTGTTGGCTCAATCTTGCCCCTTTTTTATCAAAGGTGAAGGTTGAGTCAATCGACATCTAAGGTATTGTCTCTGACAGAAATAAATTGGGCGGTATCTTGACATTGAAATCTCCAAGAAGTATCACCCCAAGGTTATGGGCGTGCCTGTCAATTAGTGACCACCAAGGACACAAAGTTCCACTAACCTTCGACCCTGGAGGGTCATACATATTTATAATCGGGCATTTAAATATGCTTCCGCCCCATAGATTACAAGAGTATACCAGTAAGCAGATACTCTGACTCTGTCTTCAGTGCCTGCAAGTTAAAATGCATCTCAGAACTTATCCATAGGCCACCCCGAGGACGCCCACAAAGGCCTTTGGTGTCAGTTTTCTTTATGGTGATTCGATTACTCAATATTATTTTGTCAGACACCTAGGTTTTTCTGTAGAGCTAAAATGCCGGAAAAAAAATCATTTCTCTGGCAATCTGCTGTTTCTCACTGTGTCGGGGACGCTACTTCTAGGATTACCATTCCCAGAAGGCAAAGCAGTGACTGTTGGGCAATTTGCCACCCTTTGAGCCGTCTGTTTAGCAGTTAAAACACTTTTGGGATGCTGAAGCGTGTTCCCATCAACCGGCAGGGCATTGGCAGCATCGTTCCTCACTATCATGGATCCTACCTTGAGTAATGCATCTGTGTACTCGTCTGCATTTCTTCCTGAAAACATCTCTATCATCTTGCCAATGAGTACTGGCCCATCCACAACTAATACTTAAGGCAGAATAAGATGTGTCCCCCGAAAAGAATCAGGACACCTAATACGCTTAGCTCCGAGCACCCTACAATTACTCATTTTTTCACTGCTCAGCTGACGAAAGATTTAACAATGCGTTCCCAGTTGGAAACTCATATCAGCACAACGCTTGGTCTCAAAATGTATTGAAACTGTTAACTCTTTAACTGAGGAGTCTAACTGTGAACATGGTTGTAATGACAAGACTTTGATAGATGCCACCACGACTGATGCTTTGTCTTTATTGAAAGTTCTAGTACCAACTTTCACTACTTATGATTTCTGTACATTTTAACGCAGATAATGTGATTCAAGCTCGAGTCCCGATTCAGATTGAGAACCTATTAGATGGCAACGTGGTTGCTCCACTTGATAACATGGTGTCCTGACCATTGGAGTGTTACCCCTCTAAATTCTACACCAGATCATAGCATCTCTTCACTTGTGCATGCTGCACCCCCCTTGAGTAGCATTGCTATGACATTGATCCGGCCAAATAGACCCTTGACAAATGTAGCATGTCAGCAAGATCTCTGTTGAAATTCTGAAAGAGGTCTGTGTGGTTGGGCCAAGTGTAAGACAATTACGCAATGAGGTTGCATCCTCTATATCTAATCCAGGCGAGGAGGCTGCCACTAATAGTGGAAGCCGCCATCCTATATTGGTGAAAAATATGGTGCAGACTGAAAGGGCAATGGAAGCCAAGCAGGTGGCAGTCTCTTGAACTGGAATATTCGGTCCTCCTCCTCCTGAGAGGCCCACCCCCAATCTTAAGGAAAATAAAAGGTCTAGGGGGAAAAGGCTACTAAAAGGGTGACATTTGTTAGTGAAAGTACGCCTTTCACCAACTCTTTAATTGAATCCTATTCCATCATTAATACCAAACACACAACCACGAAAACGCAGGTGGTAAGATACGATCTACATGGTTCAACCAACCTCATCTATGGCTGTAGAGATGCTCTTAGGAAAAAGTGGAATAAAAGAGGTGCAGGGGGAAATCTATATAAGAAAAATGTTCCCTGCAGTGATATTCGGTCTTTGTTTAAGACCACTTACACCAGGGGCATTACTACTTGGTTTAGGTTGCATAAAACGAATTTAGAGCTGCAAGCTAATTTTAGACCTGAACAAGACCATGAGGTCATTGGCATTATAGAGGATGTGCAGTATTTGTTTGAGGTTGATCCATAATTAACATTCATACGTGCCGTTACGCCTGACCCTGTTATTGGGGGCCCTTCCCCCGAATCCCCTGTTTGTGTGAAATGCAATTGTTCTGCGGGCCAGAGTAGGAAGCTAACTGCCCCGGAGGCCCAAGGTGCAAAATGCCCACTAATTGGCACCACTGCCACTATCTACTCTAGAGTACTCTCGCACAATCCCCAAAAAATCCTGCCGGCCAGACAAAATCAGACTCCTTTTCTGCTAAAAAGAATATTAAAAATTAAAAGCTTGTTTCACAGGCCCAAAGATATTTGGCTTGTGGAAATCTGTGACAATCGGGAATTAGCCGAAATATATGTTCATTTTTGCAAAGAAAACACCATAGATATTTTACTATCGCATGAGGTCAATCTTTATAAATTTGGGTCTGAATGCTCAATTGTTTATTCAAGTGATAAGGATGCTAGGGTCAGTCTCACCCACGAAGAATTACTGCAAACTGATGCCAATGGCCCAAGTCTGATGAGTATCAAAACATCAGAATTACAGCAAAGGCCAATGGAAGTAGGGAAATTCCAATCTGGTGGTCATCTTCATTTTTACAATGGAACTCCGATAAGCGTTCCTAATATTAATTTCAATCTACTCTCTTGTAATACACAGGGGTTTCGCCACTTAGAACGGAAGGATGGTTTGTTTAATAATCTGCATTTATCTATCTAGATTTCTTTCTGCATGAGGCAACCAAGCCTATTCCTTGTCATAAAATAATCTATACATGTAACTGCATCATGCACAGTTGAGTAATATGTATATTCCCGTTTCTGGAATTGCAATGGTACCAGTCATGGTCTAATTGTGCAATTTCTAACCAGGTACGTGTAGAGCGTGGAATGTTTGTCTTTAGTCAATCTGTCTAGTTCTAGATACATCAGCATATTAGTCCCAAGCCTAAATAGTTACACAATTAAGTTATTTATGCAATTTACGAGCTGTAACCACAAAACATTACAGATGATCCAAGTTAGGAGCGTAGATATTTAAGAGGACCACCTGTGTTCCACAAGTCTCCAACAGTAACATGTGGCCTTCATAATCTGGCTTGGAGGTTAGAAGCCTGAAACCCACTGACGTATGTATGAACATGGCGACTCCCGTGGATCCAGATTTATAGGACGAGTACTCCCTATGCTCACTCTAGGATGGGGATAATCGGTTCTTACCCCCTGCATATAAGTGTTTACTGTAATGTTAGATTGTCTATGCTGCGTCTCTTGTCTTACTCCGGGCCTTTCTATTTTCTGTCGCCCCTCTTATGTTCCAAGAGATTATGGACAGGGATCTATCCCTTGTTCCCAATTTAGCAACTTAGTACTATAGTAGCTTTCCTCCCAATACGAGAGTTTGGGCTAGGTGTCATTCTGAGATGAGCCTTACAAGAAAACCTGCAACTTTTAGCTTATAATAACATCCCCAGTTTAGACCCAAACAGGATCCTCCCACCCAAGACTAACCAGCATATCTCCAAACACAACTGAAAAAACATAGACCCAATGTTGCAATACACGCCTCGGGTGCAGTTAGGTCGACCCAAGGTTACAGCAGCAGTGGCAAAAGCAAATTACCAACATGGTACTGTGCTGCCATAAGGATGACTTTGTACATATTATAGTAGGTCCAATTAATAAGAGTGGCGATCAAGAAGGGATCTCACTCAAACCTTCCCACCCCCCGAACCCCCAACCTCTTGATTTTCTCATAGCAAAGTCCTCAGCTGACTTTAGCTCCATAAAGTAATGTTTGACCGTCTGCGGTCACCCTTAACTTAGCCAGATAGAATATAGTGTAGGGCAGGTACGCTTTCTGAAATGTTCTCCTTGCCTCCTTCACTGTCTGACTGAAATCCTAGAACAGTGAAAGATTAGCTGAATCATACTGTAGGGACTTTTTCTCCCTTGCTGCAGTGAGGAGACATCACAGTCTCTGTAGTTTAGCACACTGATGACGATTGGCCGAGAAGCAGACTCGCTGTTAAGAATCTGTGTGTACTTTCCACTATGAAATCTTGCGACACAAGATAGTTATCCAGTATTTTCACCAGCATTAAATAAAGCTTGCCATTCTTCCCTGTATGAAGGTCCTTTCCGGTAAATCTGTCAGACTAATATTTCTTCTGGCTCTTACCTCCAAATATTTGGATTTAGCACCAGTTCTTTTTAACTCCAATAGTAATCTGTTTGTCTTTCTTCAATTTCGTAAAATTGGTTTCCGTTGCACTGATCCAGAACTCTTTTTTTTCTGCCACAGAGCATCTCCATTGGGGCCATCGACATGTCCACCTGAATGGAAAGTCACATTTCTAGTCATTGTCCATGCTATCTTTGAGTGAGGTGAGCAGCACCTCGAAGCCAGCAGAGTCCATAGATAGTCCAGCACCCCAGACCACTTCACAACCTTCTCCCTATGGTACTTCTACTGTTGGCTGCTGTGTACGCGGAGTGCCTGGGTATGCATCCAGCTTCCCCTGTTTTTTTTATTGTTGTCCATTGCATATTTATTAGTTGTATCCTGCTTAATTGGCACAATCAGCATTAAACCGCACATGTGCTTAACACAGGGGGTCGGTTTCAGTCTGGAAACATATGTTCTGGCTGTTTTCCAACAGGTCATTTGTGACATTGAACCCCAGAGGCAAGGCAGTGTGACAGGTAAACGCGGGGGAGGGAGGAGTGGCATTATCTCTAAATATTGAAAGCATCTCTGGGGCCGGTGCGCTGTTTTCGGCAGAGCAGTACGGAGCGCACCGCGTTCCTCTTCTATTCCCGAAGAGCCTCCTCCAATCTGCACTGCATCGCCACAGCGGGGAGAGCATGTGGGTCATCAGGACTCTCGCTGAGCCATGTGCCCCTCGTTCAGCAAAAACCCCTCTGGGTGCTCCCTGTGAGCGTACAGCACTCCCACCGTTCTCCATGTGACTCGCTGCCTACGCATCTCCCAGTGTTACAGGACTGTGCAGCCACTGAGCGTGCCAGGCACAGACTGTTGTCGTCATGCCCAAGTGCCTTTTCTTGACTCCTTAAGACCACTGAGCCACATGGGACATCCATTGCTCTCCCTGGCGCCGGTCAGGTCATGCTGCTGCATCGCTGACCGTGATTATTTAAGGATTTTATGCCTGATGCAGAGCCCTGCTATTATGTAGCCATCTTGGACACTGTACTCCAGTGCTCTCCCTGTTCCCTCATCCCCAGTTGCTTGACGATTTGAAAGGGAATGGAATAAAGGGATGATTATGGTCCGATAGAAGGGGATTATATTGAAGTTCAACCCTAGTACTGCAACTATTCGTCTTTTATTCTGTTTAGTGCATTTTAGCGAATGAAATAAACTAATTTACTAGTCAACCTAGGTTGATCTGTTGATCAGTGACGAAGGTATGACAGGCCACTTCCACTTCTGCCTTCAGAAGGGAATAGAGAATTGCAGAAATGTCCTTGAATGCATTAAGCACATTTGTTTCTGGGTAAAGGTACTTTTGCCTTAATGGGCCAAACCCAATGTAGATGAAAGTAAAACAGTCAACCCATTCTCTACCCACCACTCGTCGGATCACCCCCTTCTCACAATCAAAGAACATGACCTTGTTGAACTCAGCCCCTCCATCCCACAAATGGATTGCTCTAATCAAGAACACTAGCTTCCTCAATTATGTTGCTCAGAAAATGTCTCACTTTTAGAACTCTGAGCCCTGGTGCTATTCCCATCTAGAAGATTGCAACATACATACAAGGGCACCCCGCAATTAAGGAGCCAGCTGTCAGAACTTTAATAAAACTGCCCATTTAACACCCCCTCTGGGGAGAGGAGAGGGTCCACTGCATTTTGGAGTAGTCTAGTTTTAAATCTGTACAACATATACAAACCAGGGGACATAGGACCAGAGTACCGTCAGTATGTTTCTCCAGAGTACCGGCCCTTGGAATCTTGGATACATTTTTACCAGGACTTTGTCAGCGCACAAGTTTGAAGAAATATGGATGGAGGGATATTGATTAAGATGAAAGTTCCTTTTCTCCGGAATATCATAAACTCTTACATTAGAACTAGGCCAACCTTTCCAGTTTTGAAGAAAACTCAGAACAGCCCTCTCTGGAGACCTTTTCCTTTTTCTCGTGACCTCACTGAAAACCTCACCCTGTCTCATGAGCAATCAGAACCCACCCCTATTGTAATTTCTGGAGAACCTTAGAGGTAGCCTCCAAGATGGCCATTCACACTCTGCTTCCAGTCAGAAAAAGATACATGACATTTTAATGTGTATATCTCAGCATTGCGAGTTGGCGACAAAGGAATATTCTGATGCACAACACGCACATTGCACACAGTACGCTCTGGAGTGTTGAGGTGCTTTACAAACTGTATTACAGAAAACCTATTATTCAACAGACGTGATGAATCATTGTCTAACACCACACGTTTTGAATGCTGAGCTGCTGCCACTGCCAATATTTCACCTGTGACCTTGAAGTTGTAAATCTATACAACACACAATAATCTGAGTATTTTACTGGCTATTTAGAAGTACAGGTGTTCTGTAGTGATGTCAGACCTATGTTTATAGTGGAGTGTCCCATCCGAGTGCCAAAGAACACTCCGTGCCTACCTCTATCTGTATGGCAAGCATGAGAGGACTGTATGGAGCCTTTAGCGAGTTAAGTAGTTATAACTGCCTTTGCTCATGATTTTATCCTCGTTTGTTTTGCCGCGTGCATTTCTGTTGTCATGTTGTTTGAATTTTTTGTGTGTGGTAGTTTTATTTGCGTACGTATTATGCTTGGGATCTGCTGACTTCACCTCACTTGTTTTTTTGGTAACCTGAACCCGTTCTGCTCATTCCTTTTCAGTGTTGCAATCTTTAAGGATATATGTGTGTGTATGTGAAATGAGCTATTGTTCTCACTGGCTGCAGATTAGCTAGTTACCCTTTCTTTCCCACTCGACAAAGCCTCTACACTTCGTGGTATGTTGGTTGGCACAGTCTTAAGTGTTCTGGAGACTGCAAAAAAGTGCATCGATTTATGGATTTTGTGACGATTCACTACATGTAGTCTCTTCTCCCCGACGGGGAGCCCCTTCCCATGAGGCCAGGGAGGTGAGGCCGCCACCCGGTAGTCCCCCTGGGGGTGGTAGAATTCAGGAGGATCTCATGGAGAGGGACTCCTCCTCTAGGGATGAGTACGACCATCTTGGGTGCCACCTGTATAACATCAGCACCCCCTGTCGCCCCACAAACACTCTAACCTTTCTTTCCTGGAATAACCTCTTTGTAGAGAGTAAACCTATATTCTGTTATCAGGTAGAGAACTATAGGGAACCTTTAAAATATTCTGAGGAAGAGTGTAAGAAACTTGAAGATCACTTGCCACACAAGTACTGGTACTAAGTGGCCCTGTGCCAGTATCAAGAACAAAGCAAAAGAGATGATGGACTTCTACAACAAGGCAATTGTGAACTGGCTACATTGTATACAAACTAAAAGGGACAAAGATACCTGTCAACTCCAAGTGAGAAAGGAGCAGCTCTGGAAACACTCGGGCACTGGAGTTTCAAAGCTGCTTGGGGGACCAGAGAAGGAGGAGCACAGAGGATGCTGCAGAGCTGCTTCAGCCTTTCTTCTCAGGTGTTGCAGGAGCATTCCCAAAGGCCAGAAGGAAGCTGAACCATGCAAGGAAGTACAGCACTGACAGACACAGAGGGAAACCTACCGAAGAAGAGTTGCAGAGATGGAGACTACGCTGCCGTCACAGATGCGGAGAAAACCCCAGAGAAGCTGAGCCACGCGGAGTGAGGCCGCACTGTCATTGATGCAGAGAGAAGCCTGAAGGAGAAGTGAGGCATTCCCATGTCCCTGGAAGCCCCAGCGATGTACTGACATCCCTATGAAGGTAATGCCATAATTAGATGTCCCAGTTCAACTTGGACCTTTCTCCCCGTTGAGCAGCCAGAGAGATTAAACCAGATTAATTTTATTTATTGTGCATTTATTATGCGCTTATACAGTAAGTCAATTCTGTTTGAAAGAGCCCACAGAGCAGCAGGGAGGGAACATGGGATTGAAAAACAACGAATACAGTGGAAGATAAAGACAAGCCTACTATGCCTTGGGAGTATTCAGAACGTGCAAGTGCAGCGAGAAGAGGGGGAGGGGGAGTGGGAGGTGGGGGTAAGTGCTAGAATGTCCGTGCTCGTGGGTGAGCAGCAGATAAAGTGCATAGTAAGGTAAGTGCTATGCGGCCTGGGCCCACATTGGGTAGAAAGTGCAAGCCTACAGAATTGTGGCCGGTGGGTGCGGAGGCAAGTGCTGAGAGGTAGCAGAGGCTGGCAATTGGGTATGGGAGGCCAGGTCCCTGAGGGATACATAAAGGCCTTGGCCACCAATCACAGCGACTGTAAGATTAGCAGAGGGACGGACGAAGGGAATGAGGAGGTGAAGAAAGTCTTGAGAAGTTTCTGGAATTTGAGGAAGTCCTGCTCAAGACCGAGAGGGAGGGGGGAGGCTAAGAGGAAGCCAGCTGAAGAAAGTGATCAGCCTCTGGCCCTCTGTTTACAGAAACTCTTTATGCGCAGAGAGTTAGTGCCAGAGGCCCGCAGAGGTCTAGAAGGAGAGTATTTAGTAAGAGAAAAATGCAGATAGCGTGGTTCCAGGCCCCAGACAGCCCTGTGGATGATGCAGAGGGATTTTAATTTAATCCGTGCCCCAACCGGGAGCCAGTAAAGGGTTTTTAGGGCAGGAGAGATGCGGCCCCTCAAGGATAGTCTTGCTGCCTTATTCTGTATTAGCTGGTGTTAGGGAGAATTCTCTGTTTAGGCTGAATTTCCTAACCTAGTGAGTCCCCCAGCAGCTTTGCTGGATTTTTGGGGTTTATTTTTTTCCCCTGCCAAGAATGAGACTCTTTTACCCTCACTCTTGGACATGATTTGAGTGTGTTTCTTTGAATCTAGAAGTGTTTAATGGGCTATGGGGTCTTTTACTCCATAGGGTTTCATGTGTTTTTGTGATGTGTGTTACACAGCACCCTCAGTGCAGTGACACAGGGGTGTCTTAGTGACCCCCCAGTATAGACTCCATACCCTGGGACTGACTACTGTCTCCCAGGGCATGTAAAGTCACTATTGACTTTACTAGTCTTAAATTCTGAACAGAACCAGTACGAACCATCATATTGTGGACGTACTGGCTGGGGCAATTCGATTGCCCCAGGGTCTGTTAGTCGAGGGGGCACGTCTCCGTCCCCCCTGATCGAGTTTTGGCTGGTGGCAGTGGATACTACTTTTTATATTCAACCGCGAATATTTTCCTATGGGATTTCCCATTGTTTTAGGCTACTATCTTTATTTAATTATTTACGGTAGCCTCGAACATACCGGCGGTTTATTTCATTAATATTAATTCTCCGGTTGGTATTTTTTGCCAAAACTTGATTCTAAAATGGCGTTTGTGTTCTCTTCTGTGACTCCAACCCAAGTCGAGCCCTTTGTTCCACTTTTTGGCGGGCTTCTCCACAGAAGCCCTCCAAAGTGGTGCCACTCTGTCTGGGGTACGTAGGAGGGGTGGAGGGGAATTTAGGCACCCAGGACTGAGTTGCCTAGGCAACTCAAGTCGCACTCCATCCTGATTGGCCCAAGTGGTGAGCCGGCCGGCTCACCACTTAGCATGTTTGAGTGACAGCTAGGCTGAGTGAATGGAGATTTCTGCATAAAAGCAGGGCTTTGGGGACTGGAACTTCAGATGTCGCCACAGGACCTAAGAATCCGACGAGGGAGAAGCTGAGCTGACCTGCCACGACACCACCACCGGTGGAGCCCTGCTGGACCGCCTCCCCACTTTTCCCAACGACAGAGGAGATCTCCCACCGGAGAGTCTTCTTCCTTTGACTGGTGGGGATAACCAGTTTCACCGTCTTTTCGCTTTCCCAACGTACCTCGTGGCCGCCTTGCCCGTGCCAAGGCGGCCGGCGGTATGTTCGAGGCTGCCGTAAATAATTAAATAAAGATGGTAGACTAAAACAATGGGAAATCCCATAGGAAAATATTCGCGGTTGACTCACTAGGTTAGGAAATTCAGCCTAAACAGAGAATTCTCGCTAACACTCGCCCCCTCCCCCCCCCCAGACTAAGGGACAGGAGGATTTAATCCACTTCTGGATGAACCTCATACCTCTAGTCGATGACATACATCCTAGAGAGTCCATCAGCATTTTGATGGTGACACCCTGACCTGTGCTCAATGGTGAAATCAAACCCTTGCAGGCAGATTGACCATCTCAATAGTTTTGGATTTTCCCCCTTCATTTGCATTAACCATCTCAAGGGTTGGTGGTCAGTCTGAATGACAAAAGTAGAACCATACAAGTATGGCCTAAACTTCTTCAGTGCCCACACAATAGCAAAGCATTCTCTTTCTATTGTTGCCCATCTTGTCTCAGGATCCTTCAGCTTACGGCTAATGAAGCAAATGGGGTGCTCCCTACCCTTCTCATCCAGTTGGCTTAGAACTGCACCTATACCTACATTGGAAGCATCAGTTTGTACAATGAAAGTTTGGTGGTAGTCAGGAGCTCTCAATACTGGAGCTTGGCAAAGAGCTTTCTTCAGTTTTTCAAAGGCCAGATTGCACTCCTCATTCCATTTGACCTTTTTAGGGAATTTTGGAGAGATTACATTCAGTGGAGAAGCTATGGTCCCATAGTTCTCAATGAAATTCCTGTAATACCCAGTGAGGCCTAGGAAGGCCCTCACTTGGGTTTGAGTAGTAGGTGTTGTCCAATTTTGCACAGCTTCAATCTTGCTGAGCAAAGGCCTTATTTCTCCACCTCCTACCTCATGTCCAAGGTAGACCACCTTACTTTGACCTATCTGGCATTTACTTGCCTTGATAGTCAAATTGGCCTGTCCAAGAGCCTGCAAAACATGTCCTAGCTGGTTCACATGATCTTCCCAGGAGTGGCTGAAGACTGCAATGTCATCCAAGTATGCCATGCAGAAGTCCTCCATCCCAGCCAGAACTTGATTTACCATCCTTTGGAATGTAGCAGGTGCATTTTTTAATCCAAAAAGCATGACCTTAAACTGGTACAACCCAACTGGGGTGGAAAATGCACTTTTCTCCTTGGCATGGCCTGTCAAGGCTATTTGCCAATAGCCTGACGTAAGGTCAAATGTGCTGAGGTACTTGGCTGCACCAAGTTTATCCACCAACTCATCTGTCCTAGATAAAGGGTGGGCATCAGTCTTGGTGACTGCATTAAGAGCTCTATAGTCCACACAGAATTTCAAGTCTTTGGATCCTGCCTTTGGTACTAACACAACTGGGCTAGACCATGGACTGGTAGAGGGTTCTATTACCCCGAGATCAAGCATCTTCTTGACCTCCCCCTTGATATGGGTTCTCACATTTTCTGACATTCGGTATCCTCTGCTTTTGACTGGCAGACAGTCACCAGTGAGTATCTCGTGCTGTCCCCAAGGGGTCAAGCCTGGTGAGAGTGAGAACTGGGAGGCAAACTGATTTAACATAGATTTGCACTCCTCTTGTTGCTCAGGTGTCAGATCTGAAGAGAGATCGACTCCTTCAATTTTTTCATCTAAAGGTACACCTCTGAGGAGATCAGGGAGAGACTCACTCTCTTCTTCCTCTGCTGCTGAAGCTAGGAGCAGGTCGTCTACTTCAGGTCTGGAGATGTACGCTTTCAGTCGGTTGGTGTGGAAGACTCTAGGAGCTTCCCTGGGTCTGCCAAGATCCACCAGATAGTTGACCTCTCCAAGTTTTCCCACAACTTTGAAGGGCACCATCCATTTGTCTTGCAAGGCCCTCTGCCTTGTTGGGAGCATAACGAGAACTAGCTGGTCTTGAGTGAACTCAACCATGTTAGCCTTTTGATCATGCCAATGCTTGACCAAAGCTTATCCAGATTTCAGGTTATCACTAGCTTCTGCCATCTTGTGTGACATTCTCCTTCGGAGACCTATCACATAGTCAGTCACTCTGACTGGCTTGAGGGGAGGAGCGCCTTCCAACCCCTCTTTAATCAGGGCCAATGGACCTCTGACCGGATGGCCATAGAGAAGTCCAAAGGGAGAATAACCTACTCCCTCCTGAGTTACTTCTCTATAAGCAAAGAGAAGGCATGGCAGTAGAAGGTCCCACTTTCATTTCAGGGGTTCCTCTAAAGCACCTATCATGCTCTTCATGGTTCTGTTAAATATTTCCACCAGCCCATTGGTTTGGGGGTGGTAGGCGGTTGAGAACTTGTAAGTAACTCCACAGGTTTTCCACATGGCTTTCATGTAGTGGGACATAAAGTTTGACCCCCTGTCGGATATTACTTCCTTAGGAAACCCAACCCTGGTAAAAATACCAAGGAGGGCCTTAGCCACAGCCGGAGCTGTAACAGTTCTCATAGGTATTGCCTCAGGGTATCTAGTAGCATGGTCTACCTCAAGCAACAGGTTTATCCTTGTTGTAGAAGTAGGGGGATCAAGGGGACCAACAATGTCAATCCCTACCCTCTCAAATGGGACTCCCACAACTGGGAGAGGCACTAATGGTGCCACATTCTTGGCGCCAACCTTACCAGAAGTTTGGCAGATATGGCAGCTCTTGCAGAACTTATCTTCTTCGGCCCCCATATTTGGCCAGTAGAAGTAGAGTGAGAGCCTCTCCTTGGTCTTCTTGAAACTCAGGTGACCAGCCAAATGAATCTCGTGGGCTAAGTGCAAGAACTGTTGTCTGTTTTCTTGAGGTACTACAAGGCGTTTGTAGTCTCCAGGTTCAGACTCAGTTGGTTCACTGTAGAAGAGGCCATCTTCCCAGTGCAACCTATACTTCCCAGGCTCTTGCCCATCAGCCTGAGCAGCTGCCTGTTGGCGGAGACCCTCCAGAGTTGGACATTCTCTTTGTCCCTTACGGAAAGCTGCCCTGCTGGGTCCACCTTCTGCCAGTAAAGACTGCAGCTCAGGATGTTCCTCAGGGTCTAGATCTCCAATAAGTTCTTGGCCTCCCACTAGCTCTTCTTCAGAGTCTAGCTCAACCATACAGGGTTGTACCTCCCTCTCAGCCTCAGCTGGAGGTGGAGTTACAGGTGTAACTGTTGGAAGCACTGGAGTGCTTGCTGCTGACTTCTTCTTAGGAGTCTTGGGTTGCCCCTTTGCTCCTGATCTGGTAGTTGCTGCAGTGAGTTGCTCCAGTGGTAAAGGAGTGATCTCTGTCATCTCCTGAGATAACCCTCTCAGGGTTTTCTCTCTTGCAAGTTTTGTGAGCTCCTGTAACCTTTTACTAGGTGGTCTGGGGTATGTGACACAACTCCAAGAGCTTTTAGGTCATTACCCAACAGAACCCTACCTGGCACTTCACATTGTACACTGACAGGTATTTTTACAGCCATGTCGTTACACTGGATGAGAAGTGGTAACTGGGGACACATCTGCACAGGCCCTCCAGCTAACTTGGTGAGGCATTTGGGTGCCTTAGCAACATCCTCTGCCTTGAAAAATGATTCATCCACCACAGTTATGCTGGCCCCGGTGTCTCTAATGGCAGGAGTCTCCTCACCATTCACCTGGACACTGTCTTTATAATACTCTTTAGTATTATCTGGGATAGAATTATACACATCTAAATTCTGCTGTTCCCACAACCCCAGAGAGACTAAAGAAAAACTGGCTGAGACCCCAATGGGTTCATCAGCCAGCAGTAGAAAGTTTCCACTTGCCATTGGGACTTCCTCTTCTGGAGCGAAGGCTAAGGAGGCAAGTTGGATCCCTGAAGGTTTACCCTTGCATCTGGGATCTCCTTTCACATGGTCAGTAGAGCCACAAACAAAGCATTTTCCAAATGCCTTCTGGAATGGAGGCTTGTTCTGACCTCCCTCTGGTTTGGCACCAGAGGAGACACTATTCTGCTGTGGTTTCCCTGGTGGTTTAACATTCTGGTTTTGTTTGGGGCCCTCCTTGGAATTTGCAGTATTAGAATTCTCTTTGGAGTCCTTTTTAGGCTGTTTCCCCTCATCCTTTTTCTGAGTTACCCCAGAATCCCTGTGAGTGGCCCTGTTGGCAACCCACAAGTCAGCAGCCTTAGCTAGCTTTCGGGAATCTAATTCCTTTGAATCAGCCAAGTGCTGTCTGAGATCAGGAGAGCAGGCATCATAAATTGACTCCAACATAAAAAGATTCTTCATACCTTCATAAGTGTTCACTTTGTAACCCTTAATCCATCCCTCTACGTTTTTCAACCCTTCACTCACCCAGGTAGCCCAAGGCGTTACCATCATGCTTTTAGAGGGTTCTAAACCTCTTAAGATACTGGGAAGGGGTCTTCCCAAACCTAGCTATCAAAGCTAGTTTTACACATTCATACTCTTTCCTATCCTCCTCCCCCAACTCCATTACCACATCAGTTGCAACAGGGGGAAGCCTAGAGAACAACCAGGTGAGCAAGTCATTTCCTGTGATGTTCTGGAGCCCATGATTATATTCAAACAGAGACAACCAATCCAACACATCCAACTTAGGCTCATACATACCAACCAATTCTTTAGGCATCCAGGGTCTTTTAGGACTAGAACTTCTAGAGGAGCCAGAGAGAGAAGCATTTTCGACAGATAATTTCTTCATTTCTAGCTCATGCTTGAGCTCCATTTCCCTTAGCCTTAGTTCTTGATTAATTTCCTGATGTCTCTGTTCAGCCAGAGTATTCAGTCTCTTGAACTCTAGTTCAAGTTTCATTTTCTCTAATTCGAGATATTGAGGACTTAGTGTGGGACTTGGTAAAGGCCCAGTAGGTACAGCAGGTAGAGCAGACAGAGGCCTAGGGGGGACAGTCACAGCAGCCTCACCCTCCTCTTCTGACTCTTCCTCAAGATTATCAACATTTTGATCAATATCAATTTCTATACTGTTATCTACATTTTCTGGCATGTTGGGTTCCTCAGACCCATCATCCAGACTTTGGTTAGCTAACAACCTTTCTATTAACTCCATTTTCTTGCCTTTAGTCAGGAGGTTCTTATGCTTACACAATACTCTTAAACAATCAGCAGTTTTTGTAGCAAGGGACTCTTGACTATAAGTTTCCATAGTTGACATGTTAAAAAGATTACTTTTTCAGTGCTAAGCTTTGTGGTTAGTTGTACTAAGGTATCCTAAAGCACTCTAAAGTGTATACTCAATACAAATCCCACCGCTGTACACCAGTGTTATCTTAAATCTTTTGCAGTGTTCCCTAAGGGAACTGCACAGGTTTCCAGCCTAACAGCTGGATGGGTCGTGAAGTGGAAGAAGGCAGATTCGGGAGAAGGCTAGTGCAGTAGTCAAGCCTAGAGAGAACCAGGGCTCAGGTAACATTGAGCTTCTGAGGAAAGTGAGAAAGGGGAGAATTCCTTTTGACTTTGGACTTCTTGGCAATGTCCAGAGTGTGAGGGAGGAAGGAGAGAGAGGAGTCGAAGATGACTCCAAGGTTTGTGGGAAAAAGAGGGAGCAGGCAAGTAAGGCATTGTAAGTAAGACGGACACAAGTGATTACAGTTCAAGGGTGTTTATTGAACTTTATCAGGGGTGTGAAAAAACACCGATCTAAATCTAAGATGGGAGCAAGCTACGACCATCAAATAATAATACAGTCCTAACGGAGTCTAGTCAATATAAAGGGCCTATACTAAAAAAAAACTATTGCCAATCCTTACCGCTATGCTACAAAATAGTGTGGGTTAATGTTCACATAAAGAATTGTTCACAAAATAAGTCAGGATGTGGCCTCCCTTCCCCACGTTTTTAGCACAGGACAAGGCGGGTCACTCGAGCACAGCACACTCCTAGGCTTCTCTGGCAGTGGTCACAGTTCCTTTCACTAACATCAGGGTCTTCTGTGCCCAAGTCTCTTTTGTGCAAAGTCTCTTGCCTCAGAGGACCCGATTTACCATAAACAACAAAGAAAAGTTCATTTTTCAATATTCACGTCGGGTGATTTACTCTTCAGCCTGGCTCCCCCTCAGCCGGGCTCTGATCCTTTATTCACCGTAAGCCTTGCTCATTCAGGTTCAGACCAACTTCAGTGTGTAGGCATCCCTTACTCGGGTTCACATTTGCCACAACAATCTTCTACAATCTTCTCGGGTGTGTTGCTGTTCACCCAGGATCCCCTTCTTCCGGGCTCAGAACCCTTGTCTACAATTAGTGCCCCTGTGCTGGGCTCAGACCAATTTCAGTTTACAGACAATCCAAGACTTTCGATTGTGCACATGATTAAACGTAACCAACCGCAGGACCACTTCGATTTCACAGTTCAATTATTCGTCCCCTATCTGGGTGGTCCGGGGGGCACCAAACAGAGACCTTTGAGTGAGGACCCACGTGGCGCCGGACCACTCTGTATCTGGTACCTTTTTCGGTTTTACAAAGTACGCAACATAATAACTCATTCATATTTGTACTAGCTTCTGTTATTGATGCAATCAGGTGATGCTCCCAACCTTTAACACTAGACCTGGCGCTATCGGCATACACACGTGATCCTGTGTGCACGTTTGTATTGCTGCTCTAGCCCTTGCCTGAGGCGCCAACGCCAGTCATAATTGTTGTGCTCACTGTGCCCCTTGCCTGAGGCATTGACGCCAGTCATAATTGTTGTGCTCACTGTGCCCATAGCCTGAGGCGCTGACGCCAGCCACTGTGCCCAGCCCACATTAGACTTGGCTCTGCTTACTTGTTACCGGCAAGGCGCTTACAAGGTGCTTACACAGATGAGCTGCATGTTAATATGTGCAAATACCTACCTTATATGTGACCTACTACGTCTCTCTTGACCTAAAGTGACCCTGTCTGCTGTACTTAGATTAAGCATTTAGGATAGACCCCCTCTGCACACGTTTTAGTGTTGTCCAAGTACAAGAATATACTCCCCTAACAGTGATACACCATGAGCATCATAACACTTTGCCTTTGGTCTATCACCTACCCACTGCTCTCAACCTGCCTAACATCCGACATTAGCCTCCACCCTACTACTAAGTATCTCCAACACAACCCATCCTGTATAACCACCTCCTTCTGCGCCACCATGGAGCAAGCCAACACCACCAGTGGACCCAGGACTGGATCTACTAGCGAACCTCCAAGCAGACCATGTAGGCCACACACCAGAAATTCCAGACTTAGAGCAAGATTCACGAGACTACATGAGCCTCCCTGTCACCAACAAAAGAACCATTACTCAACAAGCTAGCACTGCCAATAGCAAAGTTAAGACATCTCTGACCTCCTCTATTAAAACCAAACAAACTAAAATCATCACTGCAGCTCCTCCGCTCAAAGGTGGACTAATAAATGCCAGATCCCTAACGGCGCATGCCAATGACATTTGTGAACTTATACTGTCCAACAATTTGGACTTCCTCGCCGTCAGACCTGGCTGCATGAGGGAGCAGGACCTCTACTATCTCTAGCAATCCCAGATGGATACACCATTCTGAGACAAGATAGACATAACATGCAAGGTGGTGGCATTGCCATCATTGCCAAAATCAGCCTAAACATGAGAACTACCCCAATTCCAGACTCTAACTCTTGCGAAGTGTGCACTATCAAACACCCCCTTCATAATTCACAGACCCTAACTATCTACCTCATTTATAGGCCCCCGGCCCGGTGGGTACATTTGAAGACGACATAAACTGTCTATTATCAACTAATCTCAAAACCTCCACACAACTACTCATTCTTGGAGACTTCAACATAGGTTATAATGACCCATCAGACAAGCATGCCTTCAATGTGGCTAATACCTTCACTGAACTATGACTAACTCAAAAAATTGTGGAACCCACCCATAATAGAGGAAGAATTCTCGATTGGTTAGCAGATTATAACTGCTCCGCCTCCATTAGCTCCATCTCCCCACAATTATAGACGGACCACTACTTGGTAACCTATGATTTATCCACATCTAGACCACTCCCGCCTGCAGCCAATAGGGCCCCTGCATGCTCCACCAGGAACAAAGAGTATCACAAAGGATAAATTGATTCCTGCTATTCTAACTTCCCTAAACCAACTCGATGAACAGCTAGACCCAGAGATGCTCGTTGAAGAGTATAACAAAATTATACAAACCACTCTTGACAGAATAGCCCCTCTAAAACTTAGACCAAGCAAACCCAAAGCCCACCTTAATAAATGGTTCACCCCTGAACTGAAAGATCTCCGACAACTTAAAAGAAGTTGCGAATCCACTTGGAGACGTACCCCGTCAGACGACCATAAAAACAAACTCATAGAAAAATCCTCACAATACAAGAAGGAAATCATCCTGGCCAAACGCAACTCATACAATAAGCGTATCTCTACAGCCAACTCGAGTATGAGAGAGCTGTTTTCCATCCTAAAGGAATTAGTCACCTACACCCTCTCCAGATATATACACAAAAGACAAAGTCTGGTGCACAGAGAAACAACAAGCACGGGCCAACAAAGTTACCATGCTCCAAAAGAAAATAGCGGTTAAGAAAGCAGCACTTAATCAACTGCCACTAACTAACGCCAACCTACCTTCTATGGAGCAAAATACAACTATCCAATTTAGTTTTGCCAAAACGTCTATCCTGGCGGTGGAGACAGTCATCCTTTCTCTTAAGCCTTCCAACTGTCAAGGTGACTTGTGCCCTGCACAACTCATAAAAGATGCCGCGAGAGAACTTTCCCCCTTCATATCCAAACTCGTAAACGCCTCATTCACCTCAGGTACTGTGCCGTGGGACAGAGACCGCTCTTATCGATTTGAAAGATCAAATAGATGATATAAGAGACAAAGGTTAAACAGCCCTCCTCTTACTCCTGGATCTCTCAGCTGCATTCGACCTTGTAGATCACAAAATCCTCTGGAACCACCTAAACTCTGCTGCACGCTTCTCTAAAGAAGCTATAATTTGGGTTGTATACTTCCTCAGCGAAAGGACCATGAGGGTGTTCTCCCCCTCAGATGCAGCAGACCCTATCCCCATTCTGTGCGGCATTCCTCAGGGCTCCTGTGTATCTCCGATACTATACAACATATTTACTAAGCCCCTTTTTGATGATCTGGACCTTCTTGGTATCACCTATACTAACTATGCAGATGATACCCAGAGTCTCCTCCCACTTTCAGGGGATTACAATAAGGATTTGGCCTTGGTAAATAGGGTGAACCTCATCATCCAGGCATGGATGGCAACTCATGGTCTATGCCTGAATGATGACAAAACAGAGTTAATTATTCTGGGCACACATTCCAACCTCAAAAAACTGGACCAGGATTACTTTGCATTTAAGATCAACGGGAATACTATTAAGGTAGCCAAGGAAGTGAAGACTCTAGGTTTCCATCTAGATGCCACCCTCTCCTTCAACAAACAGGTGAACTCACTGGCCTCAGCCACAGCTTACACATGTAAGCTCATCAGAGCAGGTAAACACTTTATCTCAGACGATAATTGCACGATTCTAGCCAGAGCCCTCATTCTATCTAGACTCGATTACTGCAATGCTTTATATATTGGGGCCTAAAAATACATCACACATACAATACAAATTCTACAATATAACGCCTCGAGAGCAGCTCTTGGTATTTCTAGACGATCACATATTTCTAAGATAAAGCCCAATGACAACTGGCTTTCAACCCAAGACAAAATCCTACTGAAAGTTGCCTACTTCACGCGCAAAGCCGTGAACAATGTGGCTCCTCCGTATATAACTGATAGATTAATAGAAAGAAGATCCTCTAGACCCACAAGAATCTCCACTGCTAACACACTTAACATTCTAAGATTCAAACTGACCAAGGCCGGAGGTGCCAGTTTCCCTATCCGGGCGGACCAAGTATGGGACTCGCTGCCCCACCCTAAACGCACTGAGAAATCCTACCTTAAATTCAGATCCAACTACATCAACCATTTGAAACAATCGATCAACTAGCCAGTGCCTCTTTTCCCCCTACCACCTGCGTCTACATAATCTACATCTAGTATCTTTACTCCCCCTTTCCAGTCTATTAGTGGATAGCTGTTACACAGATATGTCCTGAATATACCTAATCTGTGCATTATTACCGGCTATACTGCCACTAGTCGCACATTATCTGTAACCATGCATACCATTATCTACTTCCCCATGCTCATGCAATTCTGTATATTTTTTGCTAGACACAGCCTGTATATTGCTGATTGCTCTGTGCCCTATTGCCCGTACTATGACTCTGCTTATATATTACCTGTAACCTGTATTATATCCTGTATATAACTTACTGTATTACTGCTACTGCCTGTATATATTTTAGTATTATGTGCAAATATGTAACTATGTAACCTAAGTCTTGCATATCTTGTACTGCTGCCCCCTCTGACCTTCGGGTCTGGTGCTCATTATGAGTGAATAAAACAAACAACAAATTGTAAACAAGTTCTCAATGTTGCCGCTTGAAACCTTGAGCACAATACAGTCTGGTCTGCTATCAGTTTCTCCAACTCACCGGTTGTGCTGAACACGTTGGCGTTGCTTTGCTTTCGGAGTCAAGGATAGTAACACAGTGGCAATCGCTTCTCCCCGTCTTGGCTATCAATGCAGGAGGGCCTTGTGTACCTAGTTGTGTTCTGCCTAACTTTGAAACTTTACCTCCTATCGCAATTTTGCAAAGGTGACATATATTTGACGTTTGTGGATCTGCTTAAATGCATAGGCCGACATCTAGTGGTAGCCGTGGAGTATTACATTTTTTGTTTTCGAAACTCAAAAAGGGACGTTAACATGGCATGCCAGTAGTACTATCCGTAGTGTGACTTCTCCTGTACCCATGGTCCTTCACGCGTCAAGGTCGTTCATCATAGTCGGACGCAAGTTGCAGAGTTCCTGCTTGTGGCGAGTGCCTTTACTTATACAAACTTTACATTCAGACTTTCATTCCTTTCGACGGCTGTATACCGCAAGATCTCTGGCAACGGCTTTCTAGGACGAGACCATTCATCGACGACGACTCACGCGTCACAACCAACTTTGTCTGCGGCCTACCTAGGCCCCAGCGGGCTTCAGCCCCCACACTAGAAGAGAGAGTGGGGGGCGGTCATAATTAATCTCATTTGAGAATGCCTATTTCACTATTCTTACTTTTACATCGCTGAGCTGCCATCTTTCTATATGATGGAAAACACACTGTTTAAATATTGTCCTTCCTGTAACGGGAAGTTTCCCTGGAAGGACTAACACAGGGTGTGTAATCTCTGCCTTCGTAGGGACCATTCCGAAAAGTAGTGCAAGTCCTACAAACTGTTTTGGCCCAAGACACTAAAAGACCGGAAGACTAAACGCTGGGCCCACCACACCATGCAGGCCAAGGCCGCCATGGACGTTCAGAGAGCCTCCAGCAATGGGAGCATCAACGTCTTAAGTGATGCAGAGGGCTATCGGGACTGACAGTTTCCCACGTGTGTGCCCCCAGGCAGGCTGGCGGTTCTGCTACGGAGACAACACCCGGTGGCTCAAGCATCCACACTGCACGCCACACTAAGCACACCTCCCATGGCCGACAGTGGAGCGTGTTGCCCACCGATAAGCCGCACACAGTCGATGGGAAGGTCTGAAAAGTCACTGTCCTCCGGGCCATCACGTTTGCCATATGACAGGTCCCAAAAGCAAGCGCCGAAGTTGATTTCCAACATCGTAAGCAAATAAGACAAGTCCACGGGTACTGGAGACCGTGTGTCGAAAGAGGCGTCAACGGCCCTTGCTAATAATTCAAAAATTAGAGAACTCATTAAAAACACGTCCCAGACACACTCCTCATCTACAAAATGTAGAACTCCAAATCTTCTACGCCCCTACCCTCATAATCACTGGTTACAAAGGATAAAGAGCACTCTGCCCCTAGTGACACTCTCTCAGGGGCAATGAACCACAAACAGCCCTCTAGACCAGAGCCACAGTTTTACTAATCTCAACTCAATGGACCCCGGAACAGTTTGATAGATTAATGAGGAGAATGTCTAGCCTTGTTAACTTTTTTGATCAACACCCTGATCAACTTGACAACCCCGAGGGGGGCCCCCCTCAAAACGAAGCAGTTAATAAGAAGCACAACCACAATAGACCACGCCTAGACATGGCATAGCCTCTACCTCTCAAAACATATCTGACCTATACTATTTTGACACTACAGGTTCCCAGTACCCTGCCTCAATAGCAGACCAAGGGGACATAGAGGATACAGACCAATAGTATTATAATGATGATGCTGATGTATACTTCAATCTCCTGACCATATTGACCAACCTGTGACTGATTCCCCTGTGGATAACCAGCTGCAGTATAATCTTATTTTATAAGCTGCAGAACATTTTAAAATCTATACGCAGGAGGCACAAATCGACAAAGACTTTGTAGAGGACATCCTCAGGGATAAGAGATCTGCAGCACAGTTCATTCCACTGCTCCAATCTATCCAAAGGCGCATTCAGCCTTCTTTACTTACCCCCAACCTGACAAGGGCAGTCAAGCCTCGCATTGAGAAGATGTTTAGTCCAGCCCCGTCAGACCCATTGTACATCAGGGGGCAGCTAAAGCCCCCACAAGAAAAAAATGGGCACACCTTTAGCCTCTGCCGAAGCTCCTCCTGACAAGGAAAGCAAAAATATTTACACAATGGGCAGGAAAGTAGCTTCCTCGGCTGCTTACCAAGTAAGGATAGGCATTGGCAACAACACTATGCTTCTGGCGAGTTATAATTGTCACAAGTGGGACAAGATCGCCCAGCAAATAGACTCTGCCCTGGAACCCCTAAAACAGATTTTAAAAACAGTAGCTGAAGGTAAATGGTGGCTAGCTGCATCCTGAAAAATAATCTGGACGCAGCAGACGATGCCGGCCGGATAGTAGTATCCTCATTAAATGCCATGCATGGCTATGTCAATCAGGTTTGAAGCTGGAAACCCAAGCCATCCCTTTAAATATGCCAATTGAGCCCAACACCCTATTTGGGAAAGCGGTCGAGGACTCACTGAAAAGTCCTAAGGAGGTGTTTGACACCCTCAAATCCCTGGGACAGCTTACAAACAAACCATTTGTGCAGAGGTGTGTATTTAACTCCCGCCGTTTTAGAAGACAAAAGTCCCAGCGGACCTCCAACTACAACCAGGGCCTGCAGACATCATCTTGCGGTTCCTCGCAGGGCCAATCCTGCCAACAAAATCTTCAAAGAGGCCACAGAAGGTTGAGAAGTAGAGGCAGATCCTCCTCCAGAGGCTCCACCAACCCAAAGCCATGACCGCCCACTCCAGGTCCCCTCCCATGCCTCTCCAGTATTAGGTCACATTTCTAATTTTACCCACGCATGGGAGGGGAGTCAGACAAGTGGATACTTTCCACTGTGGCTGGACCCGCTGAGACAAAGACAAATGACGCATTATTCTGTGGAATTTGCAGAGTATTTTCGAAACTCGAAAAGGGACGTCGACAGGGCATGCCAGTAATACTATCCCTAGTTGTGACATCCACTGTACCCATAGTCCTTCATGCGTCGAGGTCCCTCAGATTGTTTTTTTCCCGCCATTGTGACGGACGCTTATTGCGGAGTTCATTTCGGCTAACTCCATTGATTATATTTAATTAGAGTTAGTTACTTTTTCTATCCTTTTAATCTCTGACTTTCGACAACATCTTCGGCGGTGAAAAGGACAAATGTCAGACAAATACCTTGATTCGACGGACCCTTTCGGCTTTGGAAGGCCCACTGGGCCGCGGTCAACACAGTAGGGAGAGTGTGGAAAGGAAATTGCTTGGAGATCTAAGAGAATGCATTTTCCCCTTTACCCTCTCTATTCTCGCCTGGCTGCCCTTCATCTAAAAATGGAAAATGCACTTTTTAAATTCTGCCCAAGTTGTAATAGAAAGCTCCCCTGGAAGGACAAGCACATGGTGTGCAACCTTTGTCTTCCATGCGACCATGACGAGGTGCATTGTCAAGCTTGTCAGCTCTTCAAAGCGAAAACACTCAAGGACCGAAAGACCAAGTGCTGGGCCCATCACGCCATGCAGGCCGAGGCCGACGTGGAGGGTGCCTCCAGCAATGACAAAGGCAACTGGGAACCAATAGATTCCCATGTGCTAGTCCCCGACCCCAATAGACACGCTGGTGACCCTGTTATGGGGACGGCACCCGGCGGAAGTAGCACTCACACTGCAGCCCGCACTAAACACATACCCAAGGGCAGAGATTCGACAGCAACGTCGTCTACACTCCCGCACACGGCATTGAGGGAGCGGTCCACCAATTCCCTGTCCTCTGGGCACTCGAGATCCTGATCGCCACATGACAGGCCCCCACCAAAGTCGAGAAACTATACAGACACTGTCCAAACCATCCGCTGAATGTCGGATGACGCGACTTCGGACCTCTCCACCGCCAAAGTTCGTCACTCTGCCCAAACGTCAAATACGGCCAAAAACAGCAAGAGCTCAAAAATAGCCCAGTTTGTGCAGAAGCATGTCCCTTAATGCCTTCTTAAGGCAAAACATTCGAAGAAACTCACCTCAAGGATTCATCACTCTCACAGGGAGAAATCTAGTATGCCTCACAGGGAAAAGGAGCCTGTTTCCCAGGGAGAAGATACCATAACGGCAGCCTTGAAAAACAAGGGCCAGACTATACCTTTGGGTCCTACTACACCTCAGAACCCTGTGTCCCTTCCAAGTTCCTGTCAATGGACCTCTGAGGACATTGCTAGGGTTATGAGAAGAATGATATTCATGGCAGAAAATACACAGGCTGTCCATAATTTACAAAACACGCCACCAACTACTGCCCCCTTGTCCTCCCAGCCCCCAGCAAAGAAGTCACGTCCTGACACCCTTCTTATTTCACCTCTGCAAGAACCAGTCCATATTGATCTATATGATACAAATACAGATAACAAGGACATTGACACACATGACCAGTGGGCAATCAACCGCTGTTTAACGATATGCTCACGAAGCCAGCTGAGCACTTTCAAATCCAGACCCAAGAAACTCAGCTAGATAAAGATTTTGTGGAATATATTTTGGGGGACAGAAAAGCTGCCCCCAATGTAAACCTATTCTTCAGTCCATTCAAAGAAGGATACAACCTTCTCTGGAGACCCCTAACCAAACGCGGGCAGTCAACCCACGTATTGAAAAACTGTTCCGCCCTCCAACCACTGACCCACTCTACATCAGGGGGCAGTTAAGACCGGACTCACTTGTGGTGACCATAACCCGTAAGAGGGCAGGTACACCTCTAGCCTCATCAGAAGCGATAAGGAGAGTAAAAAACTGTACACTCTGGGGAGGAATGTGGCCACCTCAGCTGCCTTTCAAATGAGGATTGCAAATAACACCACTTTGTTAGCGAGCTGCAACTGCCACAAGTGGGATGAGGTTTTAACCATAATGGCTTTAGTTAAAGTACCCCTCAAATCTCAACTGGCCCTAACAGTAGCAGATGGCAAGGCGGTATCCAGCTGCATCTTAAAAAAGAACGTAGATGCCGCAGATAATGCAGGCAGGATCATTGCCGAAGGGACCATCATTAAGCGCCATGCATGGCTTTGCCAGTCTGGGTTCAAACTTGAAACACAGGCAACACTTCAACATGCCAGTAGAACCCACTGTTCTGTTTGGGAAGGCTGTTGAGGGTGCATTCAAATTGCCAAAGAGTATGCCACTAACTAATAAGCACCAGGTCAAAGAGGCAGAAGTAATTGTCGTCCATTTCAAGGTCAAAGCTTGCAAAAGGGGTTCAGGTTATGGCCAAAGTCAGGGCTCATCCTTGGGGAAACAATCCAGGACACGCCTTGCATGGTTTCCAGAGAGGCCAGCATCGATCTCGTGGCCAGGGGAGGTCCTCCAGCTCTAGAGGTGGAGCTACACCTCCTAAACATTGACCACCCGCTTCAGATTTCCTGCCTTGCCTCTCAATTAGGAGAGCTTATTACACACCTCAGGCACTTGGGTGCTATCAACCGTAGCAGGCGGTTATTGTATGGAGATACTTCAGCGACCCTCAAACCACCCCCGCGTCAAAGAACAACCACCAAGGAAGAACGCATCCTTCTCGTGGAAGTCGCAACGCTGTAGAAATCGTACCAGCGACCCAGGTAAAAAAGGGTATCTATTCAACTTACTTCCTTGTGCCAAAAATAAATTGAACAATGCACCCAGTATTAGATCCATGCCCTGCAAATACCTATGTCAAGCCACAAAAGTTCTGCATGACAACACTACAAGAAGTAATCCCTCTGCTAAAGCAGGGGAGTCTACATGGCAGCATTGGCTATGAAAGATGCCTATTTTCATATTTCAATTTTCCCAGCGCATAGAAGACTCTTGCGTTTCAAGATAGCAAACCAGCAGTACCAATTTCAAGGTGCTACCCTTCGGAATAGCATCTGCTCCAAAGGTATTCACCAAGGTACTGGCGGTGGTGGCAGCGCACCTGCGCAGGGAGGCAATCCCAGTGTACCGCTACCTGGACGACTGGCTGATTAGAGGGGAATCACCCCAACTTTGTAGGCTAAACACTCAAAAGAACTATAAACCTTCTCTTCCAATTGGGCTTCTCAATAAACGAGAAAAAATCGAGCCTTGTGCCAAGCACAACCAAACAGTTCATAGGAGCTGTCATAAACACAGAAGAAGGGTTAGTCTTTCCATCAAAGGAAAGCGTTCAGAGCATGCTACTGCAAACACCTCAGTATCAAGCCGGTCGCCAGATAAGCATATGCAAAGCAATGCGTTTGCTCAGCATGATGCCATCTTGCATATGCCTGGTCCCACATGCACATCTGCGCATGCGCCCCATGCAGGAGTGGTTGGCGAAACAGTGGTCTCAGGCAAGCGGTCAGTGGGACAATCTAGTGATTGTTACGCCAAGACCATTAGAAAGCCTTCACTGGTGGACAAAGGAAAACCCTTCCACGATCCGGCAGTGCAAGCGGTAGTTACGACAGACGCGTCACTCTCCGGGTGGGTGGGAACATCACTTTCATCACACAGCACATGGTCTGTGGACTCGCATCATGGCACAGAACTGCATCAACCTGCTGGAACTTTAGGCAGTTTCAAAGCGCTTCAAGCATTCGAAGCACAGCTGACAAATCAGTCGATACAGATCCTCACCGACTGCACCACTGCTATGTTGTTCATCAACAAGCATGGGGGCACGCATTCTCCAAATCTGTCCAAGCTAGCACAGAAAATATGGTATGGACACTCAGACGGGGGATTTTCCTATCTTCCCAACACGTTCCAGGGGTACTGAACACTCTAGCAGACTCACTGAGCAGAGATCCCCTACCAGTAGAACACGAGTGGCAACTAGATACAAATGTCGTAGACCACATCTTTTCACAGTGGGGTTACGCCACGCTAGACTTGTTCACTACAAGAGAAAACAAGCAATGCCCAGACTTGCGTCCAGGTTCCCCCAACCAGGCTCCAAGGGGAACGCCCTATGGATGAACTGGTCAGGGAAATTTGCTTACGCTTTCCCCGCCCCACTCCTCTCATGAGGAAGGTGGTGAACAAGTTACACAAGGAACCGATGACGCTTATCCTAGTTGCTCCTATGTGGGCCACATCTGCGCAAACTGGCAATGTGCGATCCCATCAAGCTCCCGTGCCAGTACGACCTACTCACCCAGCATGAGGGACTAACCGTGCACCCCCAACCACAATCAATGAACTTGGCAGCATGGCTCCTGAAGTCATAGAGTTCGGGCATCTCAATCTACCGCAAAGATGCATGGATATCTTGAAGGAATCAAGAAATCCAAACACAAGGCACTGTTATTATGACAAATGGAGACGATTCGTAATCTGGTGCAAGACTAAGCAAATCAACCCCATAGATTGTACTCATCTAACATTCTAACCTACATGCTCCACTTGCTAGATACAGAGTTAGTGTTCAACTCCCTAAAAGTCCACCTGGCGGCCTTGTCAGCCTACAACACTTCCCATAACTGTCTCATGGTGGAAGGTACCGGTCATCAAAGCATTTATGAAAGTGGTAAAGAGACTCCACCCTCCAATTTCTAACCCACTGCATAAAATGTGCTGGACGGGTAACCAGGAATAAAACACCTTTAATATCCTACAAAAAACGAAATGCCTCTTGGGTATGATATGATATGGCATTTAAAACGCGCCTCTACACAAGTGTTTCAAGGCGCGGCAAGGGAGGGGGGGAACAGAGGGAAGACGGAGACAGCAATCCTACTAGGCCAAGTGTCAGTCAGATCGTGCAAGTGCATAGGAAGGGGGAGTAGGAGAAGTGTGGATTGGGAGGGTGGGGTAGGGACAGTGCAGTACAAGGGGAAATATAATAAATAAAACAAAGTAGGGCCAGCTGGTGGCAAGTGCAAGGGTAAGTGCAGACATCAGGTGTCAAGTGCTGGTGAGGGACTGTACAGATAGAGAAACAGTCCCCAAGTGTAGGGGTTTCCAGGGAGGCAGTGCAGGTATGTAACTGGCGGGGGAGGGGACCTGGGCCCCGAGATCAGAGGGTGGCCAGCTTACCAGTACAGTTTCAGCCAGGAATTCAACAGGGGAGAGGAAGAGAAAAAACAGAAGCAAAGAGGAAGGTTTTGAGGTGCTTCCGGAACCGAAGCTGGTTCTCCTCAAGTTTCAGGGAGGCTGTTCCAGAGGGAGGCCCCAGCCGAAGAAAGATATCTACCACCAACTTGTTGCTTGGAGAAGCGACTAACGCTGAGGGAGTCGGAGGTGGATGAGCGAAGAGCTAGCTCGAGAAGGAAGATATTTAGGAAGAGAGAGTTGAAGGTATTGAGGCCCCAGGGCTCAGAAGGCCTTGTGGACAATGTAGAGGGTTTTGAACTTAATCCTCGCAGCCACTGGGAGCCAGTGCATCGATTTCAGTCCTGGAGAGATGCGATCCGTGGGCTTGAGGCCAAGGACAAGTCTTGCAGTCCTGTTCTGGATGAGTTGCAAAGGGCGGAGAGTAGAAGCATGCAGATTTAGAAAGAGGCTGTTGCAATAATCCAGCCTAGAGAGCACCAGAGCTCTGGAGGCAGCTTCTTGGGGAAGGAGAGGAAAGGAAGAATACCTCTGAGGAGGTGCAGCTGGTAATGTGACTTCTTAGAGACTTCAGAGATGTGAGGAGAGAAGGAGAGTGTGGAGTCGAAGATGACCCCAATGTTTTTAGCCTCGCAGGTGGGAGCAGGAAGAGGGCCAAGAGAGGCTGGCCAGAGGGTGACAGGAAAGGAGGGAGCAGGTGTGCCGATGAGGAGAATCTCAGTCTTGATTGGCATTAAGGCAGAGATCATTGGCGGCACACCACTCCTGGATAGCAGACAGTCAGACATGAGGGATGGAGAAGAGGTGGCCGAAGGAAGCCTGAAAATGAGCGGAGTGTCATCCGCATAGCACTGAAAGTTGGGGCAGAGAGCGGCAATACAGTGGGCAACAAGTGCCAGGTATTGGTGGAACAGCCAGGGAGAGAGGTTAGATCCCTGGGGGACACCACAGGTAGAGATAAAGATGGAGGAGAGGAAGGACCCAAGTTGGACCTGGGAGGGTTGATCAGAGAGGAAAGAAGTCGGCCACGCCAGGGCCTGATCAGTGATAGCCAGGTTATCACGGAGACGGTTGAGCAGGATGGCATGGTTGACAGTGTCAAAGGCAGAAGAGAGAGCAAGTAAGTTGAGGACAGGGGTGTTGAAATCAAGGTTTGAGTTCAGGTCTTCACAGATGTTCAGGAGAGAAGTTTCCGTGCTTCTGGCAGCTCTGAAGCCAGACTGATGGTCATGAAGACAACTAACAGATTCAGTGTGAAGATTAAGCTGGGAAATGGCCAGCTTTTGCAGGAGTTTGCCCAGGAAGGGAGTGATGGAGATTGGGCAATAGTTAGCTGGGCAGGATGGGTCAGCAGAGGGTTTCTTAAGCGGGTGCACAAGAGTCTTTCTTTGGCTTGGGCATTGGGGTTTCGTAAACTGCCTTGTCTTTCTCAGTTTGCGGTTTGACCGGCCCATTACCAACGAAAGATACTTGACTGCTGATCATGCCAAGTAGCATTTAATTGGATTTGCTGTTATCTCTGCATTCCTTAATGCTCTGGCAACTAGGTATATATGGTGTAAATGCTCTTCCCAGATTCTACTGTGGATGATTATATCATCAATGTACGCTCCCACAGAAAGATGCACAGGGTCGGAGGATTTTATCCATTAACCTTCAAAAGGTAGCTCGTGCCCCATGCAATCCATTAGATAACACCTTAAACTGAAAAAGCCCAACTGAGTGGAAAAGGCTGTTTTCTCCTTATCCTCTGGGTTAATAGGGACTTGCCAGTACCCCTTAGTCAGATCGATCATTGAGAGTAAAACAGCGGTCCCCAATCATTAATCAGATCATCGATTCTAGACATTGGGTAGCTGTCGAATTGGGAAACAGCGTCAGTGCAGAGCTGTCATGATGCCTACTCCCGGGGACCCAGACCAAGTCCAGCAACCCCGGAAGCAGGCATCAAGTTATTCCAAACAAACCCAACAACCCATGCTAGGGGCTATTTGGGTGCAGTCCTGGCGTTTATGGCACCAGGCTCATATGGAGAGTCAGTCCTGGCGCCATAGGCGCCAGGCTCATATATTAAAACTTACCTGATGCAGACCATGCTGCAAGAGCTCCAAGCCAAAAGAGGCTTGGAAGGGACTACTTTACCTAGGGACTATTTTTTACTTGGGTGGGGCTGTGGAGGAATACTTACCTGGGACTACTTTGGACGCTATTTAAACCACGCCCGAAGAGCAGCACACGCTTCGCGTTATTCTGCATCCAGCAGCGTAACGCGCACTGTGCCTGCAAGTCTGCATCCAGTCTTCTGCCACGCCCGCCTCGAGTCTGGAGCTCCTAGAAAAAGGGAGAAAGAAGGAGAAAAGGTTAGAACAAGAGCAATACCTTTTGATCCTTGCCTGAATTCCCGATCCATCGCGCCTTCGAGCTGGAAGAAAGAAGTTATTTTATGCGCGTCGCCTCGCCTGCTGCAGCGCCGCGCTGAACTCACCGGCCTTCGCAGCATCTTCACATTCCACTGCATCCTTCTGCATGTTCCCGCCGCACTCCGGAACCTAAGGGGAAGACAAGAACAGCAATGTGAGCCAAGGGAATACACAGGCAATATTAGTTACCCCCCATAGACTTACCTGATTTTACCACCGGGGGTACTATTCCTCTTCACGGGTCGGCGCAGCTTCCACTGCATCCTCGCCGAACCCCGGCCCCTAAGGGGAAACAAAAGGACAGCAAGGTGAAACAAAGGGACAAACAAGGGGAAACCTCCTCACCACAATAAACGTACCTGATTTTACTGCCAGAGGCATTATTCCCCGAGACTTCATACTTTCTCTCAGCGCCTGAATAAGGGAGAAAGCAACAGGTTACATACTGACATCATTTTATCGAACTGTGTTGGATAATACAAATCCTTACCTGAATATTACCGGTTGCCACGAGGAACTCTTCGCTAGGGTCAAGCTGCAACCTGCAAGGAATCTGACAAGAGTGAAAGTCAGACATTTGAACTCTTACAAACTACATACTTACGGCGTCTTGCCGGAAATCTCAGAGTCAATATTGTTCTGGAACTCACCAATTCCTTCGAGCCAGTGTAGCAACTGGTTATCTACGCACCCCTGCGCTCAATGCAGGATGGAGAGCTCATCTTTCCAAACCATCAGGTGAGACTATAAGAGGGGACATCAAAGGTGATCAGTGGGGAGAAAAGCGGGAGTGGGGGGGGGGTTAACGCTCAACTCCACTTTTGGTTAATTCCCTTTCTCCATTCTCAGAAAATATTCCTACGGGCCAAGCAAACGAAGCTAGTTGGGCCAGTCCAGTCCGTCATCTCAGCACTACGCGTCACATTGGTGGAGACCGCAGCAGTCCAGTTCAGATCGACGCCCCTGTGGGAGCCAGGTGAGCGTAACAAGAACCTCCTCGATTGATCTGGCTTGGCACAAGTACTATAGTATATAACCAGGGCCTCTGAGAGGGTTCGATGATATAAGCCCTTATCATATTTTCTACTTCCTCTTTTATTGCTTTTCTAGATTTCGGTATCTGATAAGGTTTTGAATGGACTAACTTCCCTGGGGGTGTGGGGGTGTATGGATATAATGGTACATCAGTTGAATATGACATAATTGAATATGTTGATTGAAGAGATAAAAATTGAAATATACACTAACCAGTGTTTGCTTTGAAGTGATGTTCATAGAGATTGCTTACTCTACACAAATTAGTTGTTTAACTTAAACATTGAATTTTCAATTGATTGATTTTTGAGTTTATATTGATGTCCATACTGCTGATTATACCTGGATCGGTGGGATATCAGGAATATTGACCCTTTAACTTGACCTGGGACTATTTGTCCCCCTAGAAGTGCATATGTGGGCTACTGTATGGCAACATACGATTCTGTTTTTTTCTTACATCTGTTCTAAAGACATCGGGGAACTCTTCTAGGAGGTATATTAAATCCTCCTTTTCGGTTCTGAGGCAGGTCGGAGGGAATCAAAGCATTTCTAATCCACTCATCAAATGGCAAACTAGTTAATCCCACTGTAGTATCTTCAGTGGGACTTTCTCTCCATTGTTTAAGCAGATTTACATGATGGATACAAGTCTTGATTTTCCGGTCAGGTTGTGAGACCCAATAATCATAGGGCCCTGTCTGCTCTATTATTTCATAGGGCCCATGTCATTTGGAGAGCATGGTGTTCTCAGATGAGGGAAGGACAACCAGAACCTTTTGTCCAAGTGGTGACAGATCTTAGTACAGCCTTTCTATCATGACAGCTTTTCTGCTGTTCCCGGGTTTTTAATCAGGTGAGCTTGTACTATTGTCCTAACCGTGGCCATATGCTGCTATAATTTTTGGGCTGTTTAGGAAAGTGGTACAACTGCTTTTTCCCATTCCTCCCAGGTCTCTCGCATCATATCAAGGACGTCTTGCGGTTGTCCACCATATAAGAGTTCAAATGGGGAGAATCCTTTTGATGACTGTGGGGTCTTCCTAATGGCGAAAAGGGCCCAAGTTGTCATAACATCCCAAGTTTTGCTATCGGCTTCAACTAGTTTCTTTAAAATGTGTTTCAAAGTCTTGTTGAACTGTTCCACTAAGCCATCGGTTTGAGGGTGATAAATAGAAGTTCTGAGTGTTTTTATCTGAAGAATTTCCTTTACTAATGACATGAGTTTGCTCATAAAGGTAGATCCCTGGTCTGTTAGGACCTCTTTTGGAAACCCAACTCTAGAAAAGAATGAAATTCAATGTTTGAGAATTTGTTGTGATATTATTCTGTAAAGAAAAGACTTTAGGATAACGAGTTGCATAATCTTATATCACCAGTATGTATCGGTTTCCCAATTTTGATGGTTCAAGGGGCCCAGCTATATCCATGCCTGTGCGTGAAAAAGGTATCGACATTGGTAAAGGTTGTAATGTAGCTGGAGGACATATTTATGAACTTGTTTTCTGAACTAGGAGTATGCAATTACATTTTTCACATCTGCATAGATCCTGGGCCAATAGAATCGGTTCAGAATCTGTGCTTGTTTTGTCTGTCCCTAGTTGACCACCTGTAAAATGGGAATGGGCAATTTCAAATACTAATCCAGCCTTTAGGGAGAAAAATGCCGCCACCCTTTCTTCCTACCCTCCTCGTCGGGTAATACCTGAAGAAAAGGCTCGGCAAGTAAGGGATCATTCCTTTTGGGCAAAGGCTAGGTAAGGAATAACGCTGGCCTCTTCTCCCGATATCTGAGGTGGAACTACCTCTGATGTTGTATGAGAAGCTGTCTGCCTCCCCAAAACCCTTGGTGCCCCTTTTGGTTTTTAACTTCCTTGGGTTTTGGAAATAGGGCCCTTTTCACAATCACCTAGCCTTTTCTTTCGCCCCCTTTACTTGAAATGATGACTTTCTGTTATTTTGCATCAAGATTTTTTTGTCACCTATATAATCGGGTTCTATAATGATTGCTAAGACGTTCTGGCCATGTCGCCAGCCTAGACCCAAATTAGAGGTAAGTCTAATGTAAGTTCCTGGTGGGGGAATGAGGACTCAGTATGTGGGTATTAAAACTCGGTCCCAAGGTTGGATCAATTCTCCCCTGATACTGCATAGGTCAAACTCAATAGAGGGCTCTGTGGCAACTGATGCATCCGAAGCTTGGTTGCTGAGTTTCTCAACTGTAAGGGTCACCGAGTTTGTCAATTGATCCCAATCCCACCCTGACACCATATGTGAGGAGTCAGGAATGAAAGTCAGGCACAAAGCGGCCATGTTTTTGGTTAAAGAGTTATATTAACACAAATAAGGTTGGTAAAGGCCTCTATCACCCTGCTCTAAGAGGAATTTCCCTACCTAAAACCAAAACCTAAGGATCTGTCTGTCAGGATGTAAAAATCAAAACTGTCCTTGTGTCCTAACGTTCTATACTGACCGCTATACTACAAATCAAAAACTATACATTGGAAAGGGAAATGTCTTAAACCTGGTGATTGCAAAAAGAGTTCATAGCGGAAAATTCGAACAGCTCCAACATAAAGGTTCTCCAATGTAAAAGAACCCTGGTTCCAGTGGGTGATTTACTTCCCCTGGATTCTTCCTCAATGCCAACGATTCTTGGTCTAACAGTTCCTTGTGTCTTTCGTGGCCCACAACAATCCTGTTAGTTACAAAGCTGCATATCCTTGTAGCTCCTACTTTCAAATGTTCCTCCAGCAAACCGTTTTGTATCCTTTCTTAGGACTGCTTGTAGTTTTACAACTGCCTGGTATACTCCTCTGCCAGGACTTCTCATGCACTTGCATCTACCTCATTTAATCACTTGCCAGGACTACTTACTTTCACATATAACAGTTCCTCTTTTACTGCATATTTGCACATCTGGTTGAGTCAACATTGATCCAACATCCGCTCTTGCTCCCCACCCCCATATTTGCATTCCATGCACTCTTATATGGCTGGGTCTTTAATTTCAATATGCCTACTTGGTTTGCACTCAGTCTCTTTAATGTCTCTTTCTGCGGCTTCAATGTTTACAGTTTGTATTTGGCGCAGCTGCCAAAATGCCCCGTTCTCCAGATTGCTTGGGCTGACTCGACAGCTTTGTGTGCCGTGTTCGTCCCTTTTGCTCTTCCGTGGCAAAGCTCGGCTGCCTGCTTTTCACTGTGGCCTGTCTTCACGTTCCGGTTTCTCTTGTGGCTCCATGTCAACACCCCTTCCTTCAGGTCCCGGTAGGTGAAACGCTGCTTTTCTGGTTGCCGAACACCCAGGAATCTTCCCTTGGTTCCTGGCGTCTCTGTGGCACATCCTACTTGCACAGGGTTCCTCTGCTTTCCTGCTGGTAAGCCCTTTGGCTCTGCCACACCGGTCCGTGCTTTCCAGTTCCACAAGCCTTACGGAGAGGTGCATCAGCAGCCTCTTGCAAATTGTCTTCGATCTTTAAATAGCCTGCACACAGCTGCATTTTGAAAACTAGAATGTTCATTGAGATTGAGGCTCCTTCTGCTGTGCATCGTTCGCTTCCTCCTCCTCGTCTCAGTATTTGGGTAACTGTGGGAGATGTAGTCCAGTGATGTTAACTGATGCAGATTACTTGAGCAATTACTTTAAATGGTTCCACATGAACCAGTTCTATATGGAGGATTATAAAAGTCCTCACAGGACAAGGCCACTGTGTTGTGCGACGCAGGTGTTTGGTGACAAAGGGGTCGGAAATGCAGATTCAGAGCATGCAGCTCAGCTGTCTGCGACCGCAGGGTAAGACAAGTGTGGGCAGGGGGAACAGCCTTTACTGCGTCTTACTAAACTGCCCTACCTCACGCGTACCTCTATTTAAATGCGTATCTCACCCTGCATTGTTTCTACGCACCCATTAGGCTATCCCACTCTCGGGTAATCATACTTTGTTTTCTGCTGTTTTTGAAAGCTGTTTCTCTGTTTTTCTGTTGCATCTGCCACATTTCTCCCAGTATAGGTGTTTGTGTAGGCCTCATTCACTGTTTCTCTACATTCCTCTGCTTGTCATGCTTTCTCCCTCTAGGTGAATGCAAAGGCCTCTATCACTCTGCCTTGCACCTCTTATGCTGTGATCTCTACTGCTGTCCTCCTGGCTTTGTCCTCTCCTGGTTGAGCTGAGCCTGGTTTTCTCCCATTGCATACTCCACGCACTGCTTGTTTCTGGCCTTGCTGCTCCTCTCCGTATGCGCTCTTCTGTTGCTCACTCTGTTACCCCCCAGACCTCCCCCCCCCCCTTGGTTCCCGACTCGCCTCCTTGGGCACCAAGTGGGGCATATCTCTTTGCAGTGTTTTCCTTCTCTTCTCCACCTCCTGCTTTTCCTTCTCCTCCCTCTGACACCCACTATGGTGCTTTCAATTTCCCTCATCTTCTCTAACTGCTTTTCTATCTCCTAGCCTTCTCTTCTTGCTAAGCCTAGAAGGATGAAGCTTAAGAAAGACACCCTGCTCTCCAAATCAGGCCTTTCCATCACTGACACAGATGTCAGTGCCTTTTCCAGACAAACTCTCACTGACATCCTGTGTCGTTCCTTCGCCTGACCTATGGACCCTTCATATGGCCGCACTTCTCTCTCCTTCCTCCTTCTCTCCTATTAATGGTGGCACCCGGCGGGAGGTCGTCATGGCCCCCTTCCAGTCTTTCAGTCATTAATGTATATCTGAATGGCACTGTCATGGTCCAAGGCCCTCAGCCCTATCTCCTACTATTTGATAGGCGCCTCCCCGCCTCATAAACATCCTTCTCCTGCTATTCCTTCTACCACTGGGCTACTCTGCCTCCTCCTTCTACTGCTTTGGCTCCCTTGCCATCCACTAAATCTCTGGCTCCTCAGACACCTCTGTCCTCAACCTCTCAGGCCTCCTTGCCATCCACTACCTCTAGCTACTTTTCCGCCTCCTTTCACCTCTGTCTCTTCTGCAACCCCTGTCCTCCACCTCTTAGGCCCCCTTGCCTTTCACTACCTCTCTGGCTACTTTGCCACCGCCTCCTCCTTCCACCTCTCCGGCTCCTTTGCCACTTCCATTGGGGACTCTTCTTCCCTGCGCACACCCCACCCCATGGCAGTCTTTCAAGAGTGGCAACCTGTCAAACATGGTACTACCCAAATTGATTGCACAAATTTGAATGAATGGTAGATTTGACCGAATTCAGTCATTACGTGTATGCGTTCAATTTGAATCCGAAAAAGAACAGGGGTTGCTCCCCATGTTCGTTATCTTCGGCCTCGGTGTTGCAGGGGTGTCCCCCGCTTCCTCAACATTGGAAGCGTGGGACACCAAAAAAAGGGAGGGTCCCTGAAGGGTTTTCCTTATACCTCTGTGGGTGGGAACCTTTTTCCACACTCAAAGAATCTCTCTTTTTATGGGTGTCATTTTTTAGGCTCTCCATAGTGTATTTTCAAAGTTATGCTCTTTAACAACTTTTTGGCAAGAAGTGCCTGTTGTTGCTGGGTTGCCCTAGTGGCTACCCTTTTAACTTTTGCAGGCTAACTTTCAGAGAACTACAGTTCCCAAGTGTAGAAAGGATCTTTGGATCCCTTTTACATTTTATTTGGTGAAACCAGCACACCCCACCTTATGTGGAGTGCTGGGCAGATGCAATGTTTTCCCTTTCACATCAAAATTGTAACAATTATGTTACAGGGACAAGTCTACCTTCAATGGCTGGTGGCAGTGATGCCTTTTACTAATTTGGTGCCCCTTTTACGGTGGGCTGTGTTCACAGCTGCAGTAAAGGAACCTCATTTTACCAAAATGGCCCACGCCTTCTTTTTTCGCCATTTTAGTGTTTCTTGTCCTTTCTTCTTCCTTCCCCTGACATCCAGGGCGGGAAATTACTTTGGTGATTTTAATCTTCGGCAGGAGTCATCTGGACTCCCCGCCACTTCCCGCCCAGGCTCTGGTCTGTCTGTGAAGGCAGGAAGCAAGGGAGGAGTCCAAAACTCCACAGCCCTTTGTCTTCCTCCTTGCCTGAATGGGGACAAAACTCAGTGGGGGGCTGGCTGTCCTAATTGGACAACCAGATCGCTGCCCCTCGTTGTAAAATTCAGGAAGAAAATGTAGTGATTGTGCTGTAGTTCCTGTTAAATACTCCGAACCTGGAAGCTGAAGACAAGTCGACCACTGGAACCAAAGCCAAAGAGGATGATGAAGGAAAAGCAGCTGAGACGATTTCCAGTTTCCGGAGAGCCTGCTGTGTAACCCGAGCCTGCTGTAGCCCTTCCTTTCAATCGACCTGCGGTCTCTGAAAACGAGGACCCCCAACCAACAGAGCCTGGTGAGACCCACTAGACTCAAGACGACCTGCATTTTGAGCCATCCCACGCTGTGCTGTGACCTTGCAGGGCTCCAATACCCTGGGAACTCAAGCCATTGTGCGCTGCACGGTCTTCCGAATTGCAAATCTCGTGGAAACTTCGTGGGCATCCTGGTGTTTCTCCAGGGACACGAAAAGTTCCCTCACCAGAGTGCTGGACCATTGTAACGACAAGAATCCGACCTGTGATATTCTGTCTCCTTCTGTGCTCCTGTAAAAGGCACCAAATCAACAGAACAACATCCAGCCACGAGGAAAACCTTGCATAAAGCCTTCCCCGTTGATCCATGCTGCAAACTCCCTTCCAAGGTCCTGTTTCCAGTCACCACGACAAGGAATCCACTGACTCGGTTTTTGGCTGCAGATCCTGAAGTTCTCCTGCTGCAAAATCTTCTTCGAAGGGATTGGTTCCTCCGACGTATTCCACATCTATCACAGGTAATCAGCTTTGCTGCTTCGGAACATTTTCGGCAACTGCATCCTGCGTCAATGATGTCGATACGCTGTCCTCGAGGGCCTCTGTCGAGCTGACGTCACCGGATGTTATAAGTAGGACGCACGACGCCCGTAGCCTCAGTTCCGTTTGTTCCGCAAACGTGTTCGCTTTGGCGATCTCAGCATGCCTTGGTTCTTCTGTGTATTATTTTATCGGTTCTTCGAACCTGTTCCTTTGTGAAGATATCATGTCTTTGTCTTCCTCTACCCCACGGCCGGGTTTCAAGAAGTGTCGGGACTGCGGTTCCAAGATGTCACTGACGGACCCGCACGACGCCTGCCTCTGGTGCCTCAGTGAGGACCACGCCACGGATGATTTTGGCGATTGCCAGTCGTTAACATCGAAGGCCTTGCGGAAGCAGAAGCTTTCTGTCGGTGGGGTTTCCAAGCCCCGAAAGTCAAAATCCGCTGGGCTTTCGACGACGATTCGAGAGGCGACTCTCCGCGTCGTTGGCGTACGTCCAGGGGGGGTCTCGGTCCCGGAGTGGCTCCTGCCATTTCTCTGCCTCTTCGAGGCACTCGTGGAAACGCCGTCACTGGTCGCCTTCTTCGTCCGAGGACACCGCCAGTCGGTGGGTTGCTTGTCCCAACAAGCATTCTTCTCCTGCGGAATGGGATGCATTTCGTACGGAGATGGCAATTTTTCAGTTGCAGGGTTCTGTTCCATCCGCGCATTCGAAAGAAGCCGGCAGGGAATGTGCTAGGGCCACCGCTCGCACGTCTTCGGGCTTGGGTGGTCGGCGCGATCATCGGGCGCATTTGAGGTCCCGATCGGACAAGGTAGATCGCTCTAGTCATGCCCGCTCCAGGTCCTCAATGCCCTCGAGACCGTCGGAGCCTGTGAGGTCTTCGAAGAAGACGTCGACGCCATCGGCGCCATGTCCGTCGAGGGACTCTCTCGAGGCTCCGCCTCCGAGAAAGATATCGACGCAATCGGCGTCGAGGCTGTCGAAGGACACGCTCGGGGCTCCGCCCTCGAGGCCTGTGTCGAAGCCATCGGTGCCACGCTCGACGCCCTCAACGCCTTTCGAGGATGCTTTATCGGAGGTACCCCGTGCATCGGTGGACACCCAAGGGGGAGGCCCTGAAGAAGTCGGTGAGACCTGTCTTTGTGCCTTTTTCTGTGCCCTCCTTCAGGGATTTATTCCAGCCTCTGGATTATATTTCTAGGTGGAGGAAGGGTCTGAGGAAGGTTTGGTTCCGGATGAGGTTCCTGACAAAATATTGTCTGATCATAGCCAGATTGAAGACTTGCATCAGTCTTTGCACGATGCCAGTGGTCTTGATACCTCCCCGCATGCTGCCTCTTCATACAGGTGGCTGATGTCGAGGGTGACGGAGTACTTGGGGTGGTCTGCGCCACCTGTAGATTTTCTGCAGGATGACCTGACTGATATCTTGGACCAAGGTCCACCAGCTGACCCGGTACTGCCATTCCATATGGCCTTGCAATAAAGGGTGGCAGCGGCTTGGACTGCTCCAGAGAGTCTCCCGGCAGTGGGTAAGTGGTTGCCGAAGAAGTACCGCCCAGCCAGTGGCGACCCCGGCTACTTTTCCATGCACCCTGCTCCAGAGAGTTTGGTGGTGCAGGCGGCTACGGCCCCAGCAAAACAGGCGTCGTACCCTACCATCCCTCCTGATAGGGACGACAAACGTTTTGACGGTTGGGCGAAGAAAGTCTTTTCTTCAGGGGGTATGGCTTTGAAAACAGCCAACTCCGTGTGTGCCTTAGCACGTTTCACTCACACTTTGTGGAATTGTTTCATTGTCGGCTGAACATATTACCGAAGGGGAGGAACGGGATGGCTTTCTTGCCCTTGTACAGGATGGCAAGCATGCCATGTGCGAATCGGTTCAGTCGGGTATGGACTTGGCAGACTGTCAGCCGGTCCATGGCGGCGAGCACCGTGATGCGCAGATTTGCGTGGTTGCGGAAGTCCGGGTTTGCTCCGGATGTACAAGCCCGGCTTCTCAACATGCCCTTTGATGGTGACCATCTTTTTGGCAGCAAGGCTGACAAGAGCCTTGAGAGGTTGCAGACCTCCAAAGCTGCAGCGAAGTTGTTGAGCGCTGCAGTTCGCCAACCTCCGCCTTTTCGTCCTAGGGGACAGCAATGGAGGGGAGGTTCCTTTCGATACTACTGTACCTTTGGTAGATCGAGGGGAGCTGCAAGTCAAAGGGACAGCGTAGGAGTACCACAGGTGGAAAACAAGGTATTCGAGGTGCCAAGGCCTCTCAGGCAGTTGCCTCTTTGCCCCCAGGCACTGCTGCAGCCGCTTCAGCTCAGTCATGAGGCCATGTGCCATGGTTCGTCGGTTGGGGGAAGGCTGGCGCATCATCTTGTAGTATGGCGTGCCATTACTTCAGATGTGTGGGTTCTGGAGATCATACCCCACGGCTACTGTCTTCCTTTCCGGCAGAGGCCTCACGACAATCCACCAGGGAATCTCTCTTTGAAGAGTACGGATCCGCTCCTTGCGCAGGAAATGAAATCCCAGCTGGAGAAAGGCGCCATAGGACTAGTGCCTGTAGTGGAGAGGAACAAGGGATGGTATTCCCCTTATTTCTTTATTTCGAAAAAAGACAGGGGATTGAGACCCATCATGGACTTAAGTGGTTTGAACTAGCTCTTGAGGAAGGACAAGTTCAAGATGGTACCTCTCTCTCAAGTCCTCTCGGCCCTTCAACTTCAGGACTGGTTGGTGTCTCTCAACCTCAAGGATGCTTACTTTCATGTGCCGATTCGTCCCAAGCACAAGAAGTTCCTGAGATTCGCGGTTGGCGACTCACACTTTCAGTTTCGGGTCCTGCCGTTCGGATTGACCTCCGCCCCGAGGTTCTTCACCAAGCTCATGGTGGTGGTGACAGCGTATCTCAGGAAAGGGGGGATTCACGTCTACCCTTACCTGGACGATTGGTTGATCAGGGCGCGCTCTCCTGAGCAAGTCTTGGATCATCTGTCAGTCACCTGCCACTCCCTTCACAGACTGGGCTTCTCCCTCAACTTAAAGAAGTCCCACTTGACGCCAACCCAGCGGCACCAGTACATCGGAGCAGTGCTCGACAGTGTTTCCATCCCCAGGTGAGGGCTCATCATTTTCTGCAGATGGTGCACAAGTTTCAACATGCCCAGAGTCTCCCGGCGTTCGAGTTCTTGAGGTTGCTAGGCCTCATGGCATCCTGCATTCTCCAGGTGCCAGAGGCCAGGCTGCGGATGAGATCTCTGCAATGGGCTCTCAAGATGCAGTGGTCGTAGTCCTGCGGCAGGATGTCGGATCCCGTTCAGGTGCCGCCCTCGGTCGCCCAGGATCTTCTGTGGTGGGCCGTCGAAGGCAATCTGATGAAGGGGGCTCCACTTTGGCTACTCTGGCCGGAGGTGACGATCGTGATGGACGATTCCCTCACAGGATGGGGAGCTCATGCCAACGAATTGACAGTCAGCGGTCGTTAGTCTCCGTCGGAGTCAAGACTCCATATCAATCTGTTGGAGCTGAGGGCCATCAGGCTAGCTCTGAAGGCTTTTCTGCCGACTGTGTGAGGGAAGAATGTCCTGATTCTGAGGGACAACACAGTGGCCATGCACTACCGCAACAAAAACTGGGGGCAGGGTCACTTCCTCTGTGCAGAGAGGCGATGCAGCTCTGGTTCTGGGCCATCCAGCAGGAAATTTCGATCTCGGCAGTTCATCTGGCCAGAGACGAAAACGAGGCGGCGGATGCTCTGAGCAAGCAGAGCGCGGTCTCTCATGAGTGGGGGCTGGCTCAAGAGATTCTCCTGGAGATCTTCACCCTTTGGGGGACCCCTCAAAAGGATCTCTTCGCCACCAGTGTCAACCGGAAGTGCGAAAGATTCTGCTCGCGGGAATTTCCTCCAAGAGGAGCCTTACACGTTCGTAGTGGAGTGGTCCTTCCCACTGCTGTACACGTTTCCTCCAGTCCCCGTCATTCCGCAAGTGCTGAGGACTTTACGGAGGTTCGGTTCCCGAATGATCCTCATTGCTCCGGCATGGGCCCGGAGAACGTGGTACCCGGACCTTCTCAACATGTTCATCTGCCCTCCACGCCGTCTTCCCTATCTAGACAATCTGCACTCACGGGAGGGGGGGGGATCAGGTTCTCCATCCATAGGTCAAGTCCCTCAACCTTCATGCTTGGCTTCTCAAAGGTTGAGGTATAAGGATTGGGACCTCCCTGAAGACGTGATGGAGTTGTTACTTTCGGCCAGAAGGCCTGCAACAAAGTCCCTGTACCGTTGCCGCTGGAGAAAGTTCTGCGACTGGTGCAGGATTAAGAATGTGGATCCTTTTTCATGTGCTATTCCTGTGGTTCTGTCTTTTTTGCTTTTGTTATCCCACAAGGGCCTGTAATTGGGTACCATTAAAGGTTACCTGGCGGCGCTGTCTATATTTAAGCGCTCGTCTGAGGGGTGTTCTTACTTTAAGATTCCTTTAATTTCGCAGTTTCTGAAAGGGCTCACTAATGTGTGCCCACCGTCACCTTTTCAGGTGCCCGGTTGGGATATGAACCTAGTTCTAAAATTCCTAATGGGAGCTCCGTTTGAGCCTTTACATTCTTGTCCTTTGAGACTGTTGACTTTGAAAACTGTATTTTTAGTTGCGGTCACTTCCGCTCGCAGAGTGAGTGAGTTGCAGGCACTTTCCGTTAAGCCACCCTTCACGGGGTCAAGGTTGTCCTTAGGGTTCGTCCTTCTTTTCTTCCGAAAGTTGTGTCGAAATTTCATTTGAGCCAGAAGGTCATTCTTCCGGCGTTCTATCCTCTTCCACATCCTGGTAAGGAAGAAGCGAGACTCCATAGGTTGGATCCTAGGAGAGCTTTAAATTTCTACATATCACGCATGTCCCGGGTCAGAGTGGACGATCAACTCTTTGTAGGATACGCTGGAAGGCATTTGGGACAAGCTGTTACTAAGCAGACTTTGTCTAGATGGATTATCTTGACAATTTCTGAATGTTACCGCTTGGCGGGTAAGAACCCTCCGGTAGGCTTACAGGCCCATTCTACTAGAGTTGTGGTGCCTCTACTGCTCTGCAGAGGGGTGTTCCCATTCATAACATTTGTGAAGCAGCCACATGGGCCTTTGTCCATACTTTTGTCAAACACTACTCCTTGGATTCTATCCATGGGCAAGATCTGGCCTTTGGCAAGGCGGTCCTTTATTCTGCAATTTAATTGGGCATTCTAAAATTCTAAATTCTTTTCCCACCTCAATACGTTGGTACTGCTTTGGGAGTCTGTCATAGATGTGGAATACGTCAGAGGAACCAATCCCTTCGAACAACAAGTTACTTTCTTACCTGGTAACGTTCTTTCGATGGGATGTTCTGACGACCTTTTCCACATCGTTCCCTCCCAGGCTGCCCCGCTACAGAATTTCTTATGCGATTGCAGCTTACGTTTCCGCAAGGCTTTCTGTGGTTATACTGGCAGAAGATTGGTGCCACACATTTTCGGAAAAAACTACAACTAAGGCTACGGGCGTTGTGCGTCCTACTTATAACATCCGGTGACGTTGGCTCGACGGAGGCCCTCGAGGACAGCGTATCGACGTCATTGATGCAGGACACAGACGCCGAAAATGTTCAGAAGCAGCACAGCTGTGGTGATTACCTGTCATAGATGTGGAATACGTCGTCGGAACATCCTATCGAAAGAACGTTACCAGGTAAGAAAGTAACTTGTTCTTCTGTGCTCAACTACTGTGTTGGCTTGGGGGTATGTACTTACCTTCAGTCTCTTGTGAATCCTGTGTAGTTGTGGGGTGTTTTCTGTGATTGGGAGGCCTCTCGTCCAGTTCACCCAGTCCCATTGCTGGAATCCTCCAAAGGTGTCTTCTGTGAAGCCCCTGGACCCTCAGCTAACTCTAAAAACACTCACCTGTTTGAAAAGTCTTCCTAAGGAACTCTGACTTTTGCTACATAAAAACCTATCCTGACACTGCCTATTGGACACTAGACCCTAGTGACCCTCCACCCCCCTCTGCCAGTGAGAACACATGCGCCAAGAATAAGGGAAAGACTTTTAAAGGATTGGGCCTTTTGCCTAGAAAAGAGAATAATTGTTTAAAAGTGACTTACTTGTAAGAGTTGGTTGGTAACTGTACCTCTGAGAGTGAACAGTTACACGAGTTCTTACTTACCTTGCATGTTTGTTGCACTATTCTGAAAAGTATATGGAACATCTTTCTTTCCTTAGAAACTGTTTCGCCATTCTAACAGAAAGTAGATGTAAGGGTATATTACTCACCTGCGATTTGGTTGTGCCTCTTCCCAAAAGTAATGCTGTTGGTTTCACTTTATTCCTGTTAGGATAATTGTATGAGTGTCTCCCAACTGGGTCTTGCTTCCCCTGATTTGCTGTTGGCCTGTCCAAAATAAGTCTAAATTAGGTTTACCTACCTAGAATAACTTGGAGTCATTCATAAAGTGTAACACTGGGTTTTGTTTACCTGTGCTGTTTTAGACCGACACAAAAGGAGTCTTAGGTTTATACCTACCCCAAGTTGCTGATAGCTCCATGAAAAAGTATATGGGTTGTACTTACCTTGAGTTGGATGTGTGCCATCCAACAATAAGTTACAAGACTTTCTGCTCATCTCAATCTGTGTTTCAAAAATTTCAAAAGCACCTGTAATTGAATATTTATGGCTGTGTGCCTGCAAGCATAGTGTTGTGTTTTTATAATTGTGATTACATATAATATTATAGTTCTTATTTCCCACAAGAATTATATGGGCCTACTTGTATTTAAATAAATCATTTATTTTTTTACAATACAAAGTGTTTCAGTGTTTCTTTTGACCATTTTTATTAAAATTTCATTTGTACTGATTCTACAGCCTTCTCTCCCTACTAAGATAAGCCTCCCTGCTCTGTCCACGATATCATGAACTCAGGTGGTACAACCTTATACTAAGAGTGGAGTCTTCTCAATTGAATGGTTTTACTAAGCTCTTAGTTGGACTTCAGAAAAACTGTCCTAAGAGATCCCTAATACTATCATCCCCACTCAGACCTATTCCTCCTTTGAATGCCTTGTTTGCAGGCTTTTTATCCCTCCTTCCCTCTTACTCCTACGTCCTGTCCCCTTTCCTCCAACCTTTGTGTGTGTCTCGCGAGGGACAGGATCAGAACCTTTTTTCCGCCAGAAAAATACATTTATCCTTGAAATGTGGGAGCAGGGCCACGGGAGCGTGGGCTCCCTTAACCCCGCCCAACGATGCCACACCCAAGTCCCTTTTTCCGCATCGACTGGAACGGATCGCTCCACCAGCGCTCCTGGGTTAGGTCTCTGGCCTTGTAATTCCACACGCTTTGCCCGGAATCTTATCTTTTTCTTTTTCCATTTTCAGATCTGGGAACACCATCCACCGGTGCCTTAGCTCTGTCCCCGGCACTTGTCGGCCCGACAGGCTTTAGCAGGTGCCCGTGATGTGACGGTTCCTTCCCTAATCTCTGGAAACCACCCCGATGAAAGTCTCATCTAAACAGATGACCCTCTGCTCCTCCAGAACCCTCAGGAACAACATTGGTTCTCTCGCTCCAGCCTTGGTCAATTTCTGTAATCACTCCATCGCCAATGGTACTTCCCCTCTCTTCTCAAGCACTCTGTTGTGCACCCCCTGCTAAAAAAGCCTTCTGCAGACCCCTCCATTCTGGCAAACTATCGCCTGGTCTCTATCACTCCTTTCCTGGACAAACTCCTGGAGAAGTTGGCTATCTTCCAGCTAACCCTCCACACTGGATCTGTCGGTTGTCTCCATGACCATCAGTCTGGCTTCGGAGCTGCCAGAGGCACGGAAACCGCATTCCTGAGCACCTGTGAAAATCTGCTCTCTAATCCCAACACCAGTTCTCCCTCTGTCCTCATTCTCCTTGACCTTTCCTCTGCTTTTGACACGTTAAACACAACATCCTGATTACTTGTCTCTGCAAGACCCTTGGTATCACCGATCAGGCTTTGGCTTGGCTGACCTTCTTCCTCCTGGACTGACCTTCCGAAGTAGAGCTTGGTTCCTTTCTCTCCACCACCCTTCTCTCTACACGTGGCATTCCCAAGGGCTCTATCCTCTGCCCCTGGCTCTTTAATGTCTATCTGGCCCCTTTGGCCCTCCTGATCTCTACTTTCACGTCGAACTGTCAGTGTTATGCGGATGACACGCTGCTCTCTTTCAGGCTACCCTCGGCCTCCTTATCACTTATCCCTGACTGTCTATCTGCTATTCAGTCATGGTGCGCCTCTAACGATCTCTGCCTCAACACCAGCAAGACTGAGATCCTTCTCATTGGGACCCCTGCTCCCTCTCTCACTCTGGCCGCCTGGCAAGTCAGCCTTCCAGTTAGGGCCAGGTCAAAGGCCTTAAAACCTCATCCAAGACTCTCTTGGAGTCAGTCCTGGCGCCTTTGGCGCCACGCTCATAGCCATCATGAAGACCAACATTAGAATGGGACAATTTACTTGGGACTATTTAACTTGGGGGGGGGGGGGGAGTTCAGCCAACATGGAGGCACACACATAGCTCAGTTACAAGGAACTGAGCTATGCAGTCTAGTGTTTTGGGTGTGGCAGTCCTTGGACTACTTTACCTGGACTACTTTGGGTGTGGCAGGCCTGCGTCTATTTTACCTGGACTACTTTACCTGAGACTATTTAAACGGCACCCAAACAGCAGAACATGCTTCTCGTTATTCTGCTGTGGGCAGCGTAACGCTCACTGTGTCCAGTTCTTTGATGCCAGCTTACCTGAAACTAAGGACCTGCAGAGAGAGAAAGAACACTACAAAACTTAACTGGAATAGTATCCTGTCTTCAATCAATCGCCGACTTCAGTTCCACTCACCTGAAGGTACGAACTACATCATCCAGGACTGCATGCATCCTGGAATACCATAACCTGGAAAGAAGAGAAGGAAAGCATTAGTAAGCGTTTACTCACGTTTCCTCCCGAACAAAGAAAGCCACACAATTTTTACCTGGGTAGTCATCTCCTGGTCAGTATCATCGCTGGAACATCACGGCGCTCACTGCACTTTCGCCTACCGGCCCATGCTCATCTTCAAACTGCATGGCAACACCAAAATACCTTTCCATACCTAAAAGGAAAGAAGCAAGACATTATTCGAACTAAGAGGAACATAAGAACTGCATATAAAGACTGTAAAGCAGCAAACGTACGGAGTCGCAGCAGGCCTGGATTCCCACAGGGGGCTTGCACCAGTGAAGTAACTTGGTCACTGCTCGCCCCCCACATCTATGCGCCCCTGCCACGAGGAGCAGGACGTTATTTTACAATATTAAGGTGAGGAGAAGTCCCAAGGGGGAGGAAGGACTTGAGGCCAAAGGAGGTGGGAAAACATAAAGACAATCCGGGACTGAATCCAGCTCTCCTATATTGCAGACCCATCTTTAACCAGAGGCCTTTGCAAGGGACCGGGAGAGGGTTTGAGAGTGCAAATCATCCAACCAGGGCTGGGTGGCGTCCCCGTGGATACCAGGTGAGCGTAACACCGCCCTCCTTGGGCCCTCTGCCCTCACCCTCTTGTCAGGCAAAAAACCTTGGTGTGATCTTCGACTCCACACTCTCCTTCTCTCCACACATCGTTGACCTTGTGAAGAAGGCCCACTTCCAGCTGTACCTCCTCAAAGGTATTCTCCCTTTTCTCACCTTCCCCTAGAAACTCTCTCTCTAGGCCGGACTACTGCAACAGCCCCTTTCTCAATCTGCCTACCTCTACTCTCCGCCCCTTCAACTCATCCAGAACAGGACCGCAAGACTTATCCTTGGCCTCAAGCCCAGCGAGTGCATCTCTCCAGCCCTGAAATCCCTCTGCTGGTTCCCAGTGGCTACAAGGATCAAGTTTAAGACCCTCTGCATTGTCCACAAGGCTTTCTGGGGCTGTGGCCCTTACTTACCTTCAACTCTCTTCCTAAGTACCTTCCTCCTAGAGCCCTTTGCCCGTCTACTTCTAACTTTCTTTGGGTGAGTCGCTTCTCCAAGCAGAGATTGGGGGGTGGAACACTCTCCTCTGCAGGTGCCTTTCTCTGCTTTGAGCCGGACCTCTTCAAGTTCTGGAAACTCCTCGAGACCTACCATTTCGAATGGATTGTGTCCTCCAATGTATTCCTCATCTATGACATTTAATGGCCACAGCTGTGCTGCTTCCAAAACAAATTTTTCGGCAGGGGGCGCCCTGCGTCGATTGCATCGGGTCGATGTTCCTCAAAGGCCTCAATCGAGGGTGACATCATCAGATGTTATAAGTAGCAGGCACGGCGCCCATAGCCTCGGTTCTGTTTTTTCCACAACGTGTTTCCTTCGTAAAACTCTGCGCACCGCCTGGTAATGTTAAGTTTCCGTACTATGTCGTCGTCTTCTACCCCGACAACCCTGCGGTCTGGCTTTAAGAAATGTTGTGACTGCGGCTCCAAGATGTCGATCACGGACCTGCATCGGATTTGTCGGTGGTGCCTTGGCGAGGGCCACGCTACGGATGACTGTTCGAAGTGCCAGTTGCTGACTGCCAAGGCCTTGCAGGAACGAAAGGGGAAATTGAAGGTAGGCAGGGTGTCCAAGCCCCGTAAATCTAAGTCGGCTGGTCTTTTGACTGACAAGTCGGGAGGGGACTCTCCTTGTTGGAAGAAGTCCAAGCGATCCAGGTCCCGCAGTGGTTCCCGCCACTCGTCCTCTTCATCAAGGCGGTCCAGGAAGCAGCGTCATCGTACGCCTTCCTCATCCTCTTCGGATGACAATTCCAGACAAAGGTGACCTGCCTCACCAAATCCTCGACCCTAGAGGAGTGGGATGCTTTCCGGGTGCAGATGTTGGAGCTATTTCAGTCTCAGGGCACAGTTCCGTCCGTGCCTTCTGACGAAGGTCTTGGCCGGATGCTTGCATGCCTTCGTGCCCCGGTGGACAGCATGATGAACATTGTGAGCCTTCAAAGCCCGTTCGAACAAGGCTTTGGGTGATCACCAGGTCCAGGTCAAAGTATTCATCTCCAGCGAAACCGTTGAGACCTGCGAAATCATCGAAGCCCTTGAAGGTGTCGACTCCATCAGCGCCATTGTCTATGCCGTCAACGCCATTGATGCCATCTGGGCCGAATTTACCGGTGGAGGTCCCTGTGACTGTGGAGCGGCCGAGGAAGGCTACTGCTAAATCTGTAAAGTCTGTAGCAGAGAAGAGGTGCACTCGTCTCCCAAACAGGGACTTCTTGAAGTCCCTCCAGGATATTTGAGGATGAAGAAAGGTCTGATGAGGATGTTGGTCCTTTTGGTCTTCTATATGGGACTCCTGGTGTTACGGACTGTCTCATTTCTGAAGAGTCGGATGGAGGATATTTGTCAATCTTTGCATGATGCCAGTGGCCTTGACACTACCCCTGAGATGGAGTTCGGCAAGCTGGATCTGGGGATCATGCCAACTCTTATCAGAGACGAATGTCGAGAGTTGTGGAGCACCTGGGCTGAGCCAGGCCTCTGGTGCAGTTTGATAAAGATGGTTTTACAGATATTTTGGACCAGGTTCCATACACTGATCCGGTGTTGCCATTTCATGTGGCATTGCAAAAGAGGGTGGCTGCTACTTGGAACACTCCGTAGACGATTTAACGAAGAAATACTGCCCATCTAGTAGCGACTCCAGCTACCTGTCCACACACCCCACTCCGGAGAGTTTGGTGTTTCAGGCGGTTATGGTCAACTCGAAGCAGGTAGCGCACCCTACGATCCCTCCTGATGGGGATGATAAGTGCATGGATGGATGGGCATGCAAAGTATTTTCTGCTGGGAGCATGGAGTTGAAATCGTCCAACTCCACCTGTGCCTTAACAAAGTTTTCGCTCACTCTGTGGAATTGCATCTATTTAGCGGCCAAGCATATTCCAGAAGGGGAAGAAAGGGATAGTTTTCTAACTATTGTGAAGGATGGCAAGGATGCTATGTGTGAATCCCTTCAGTCCGGATTAGACACTGCGGATTGTGTCAGCAGGTTCATGGCTATGAGCACCGTGATGCGCAGGTTTGCGTGGTTGCGAAAGTCCGGGTTTGCACCTGACGTACAGGCTTGTCTTCTCAATATGCCCTTTGACGGATCTCATCTGTTTGGCAGCAAGGCTGACGAGAGCCTTGAGAAGTTGCAGACCTCCAAAGCAGCTGCCAAATCTTTGGGAGCAGCTGTTCGACAAACTCAACCTTTTCGTCCTAGGGGACAGCAATGGAAGGATGTGTCCTTTCGCTACTACTCCTCATTTGGAAGGGGGGGTGGCCAGTCAAAGGGGCCAACATAAGTTTCCTCGTGGTGGACGAGGTAGAGGTGCCAAAGCCACTCAAGCAGCAGCCTCTTTGCCATCAGGCGCTGACCCAGCCGCTTCAAAAACACTCTGAGGCCATGACTCATTGTTCACCGGTAGGGGGCAGGCTGTCTCAGCAGCTAGAAGAATGGCAATCCATTACTTGAGATGCGTGGGCTCTGGAAACAGTTGCCCATGGCTACTGCCTTCTTTTTCTATGACGGGATCACGACAATCCACCGGGGAAGCACTCTTTGAGGGTTCCGGATCCGCTCCTTGTGTAGGAGATTTTGACCCTGCTAGGGAAAGGCACTATAGAACCAGTGCCTGTAGCGGAGTGGAACAAGGGTCGGTATTCCCCGTATGTTTTTATTCCAAAGAAGGACGGAGGACTGAGACCCATCTTGAACTTACGATACTTGAACAAGTTCCTCAGGATGGACAAGTTCAAGAGGGTCACTCTTTCTCAGATCCTTCAGACCCTCCAACTTCAGGATTGGTTGGTGTCATTGGGCCTGCTGGATGTTTATTTTCATGTGCTGATCCATCTCAAGCACAGAAAATACCTGAGGTTCGCGGTTGGCGGCTCGTACGATCAGTTTTGAGTCTTGCCATTCGGGTTGACCTCTGCCTGGGGGTCTTCACCAAGCTCATGGTGGTGGTGGCAGCGCATCTCAGGAGAGGGGGGATTCACATCTACCCATACCTGGACGATTGGCTGATCAGGGCGCGTTCTCCTGAACAAGCCTTGGATCATCTCAGTGTCACTGCCACTTCCTTCACAAGCTGGGCTTCTCCCTCATTTTCAAGATGTCGCATATGACACCTTCCCAAAAGCTCCAGTACATCGGGGCTGTGTTGGGCACATCTTTGGGGATGTGCTCGCCGGCCAAGGTGAGGGCTCAACACATTCTCCAGATGGGTCACCAAATTACAAAAAGCCCAGAGTCTTCCGGCTTTCGAATTCTTAAGGTTGCTCGGCCTCATGGTTTCCTGCATTTTCCTGGTGCCAGAACTCCGACTGAGAATGCAATCCCTTCAGTGGGCTCTCCGGACTCAATGGTGCCAGTTCTCTGGCCGGATGTCGGATCTTCTTCATGTTCCAGTCCAGGTCTTGCAGGATCTTCTGTGGTGGGCCAGCGAGGACAATCTCATTAAAGGAGAGCCTTTTTGCCAACCATGGCCGGAGGTAGCAGTAGTGACGCACTCTTCCCTCACAGGGTGGGGAGCTCATGCCAACGATCTGACAATCATCGGTCGTTGGTCTCCATTGGAGTCTAAACTACACATCAATCTTTTGGAGCTGAGAGCAATCAGGCTAGCGCTGAAGGCTTTACTGCCGTCTGTGCAGGGGAAGAATGTCCTGATAATGACGGGCAACACGGTGGCCATGCATTACCTCAACTAGAGAGGCGGTGTAGGGTCACTAGCTCTGTGCAGGGACGCAATGCAGCTCTGGTTCTGGGCAATTCAAGAGAGAATCTCGCTAGCGACGGTTCATCTGGCCGGAGAGGAGAACATGGCGGAGGATGCTCTGAGCAGGCAGAGCAGTCTCCCATGAGTGGGCACTAGCTCAGGAAGTTCTTCAAGAGATCTTTGCCCTTTGGGGAATCCCACAGGTGGACCTGTTTGCGACAGGTGCGGACTAGAAGTGTGAAAGGTACTTCTGGAGGGAATTTCTTCCGAGAGGAACTCTAGGAGACACGTTAGTTGTGGATTGATTATTCCCGCTACTGTATGTGTTTCCTCTGATCCCCGTCATTCCTCAAGATCTCGGGAGGCTATGGCGGTTCGGGACCTGCATGATCCTGGTACCCGGACCTTCTAGATATGTCCATCTGTCCTCCAATACGTCTTCGTGAAAGAGAGGATCTTCTCTCGCAAGAGGAATGCCAGGTTCTCCATCCAGAGGTAAAGAGACTCAACCTTCACGCATGGTTTCTGACAGGTTGAGCTATAAGGATTGGGATCGCCTGGATGACGTGATGGAGGTGTAGCTTTCGGGCAGGCGGCCAGCAACTAAGTCCCTTCACCGTTGGCTTAAGTTTTGCAACTGGTGCAGAGCAGAGAAAGTTGATCCTTTTCAGTGCTCAATTCCGGAGGTGCTTTCCTTCTTGCTTTCTTTGGCCCACAGGGGTCTTCAGGTGGGAACCATTAAAGGTTACGTGGCAGCGCTTTCTATCTTTAAGCGCTCGTCCGAGGAATGCTCTTATTTTAAGATTCCACTGAACACTCAGTTTCTGAAAGGGCTCACAAATGTGTTCCCGCCGTCGCCTTTTTAGTTGCCGGTCTGGGACCTTAATTTGTTCTTGAAGTTTCTTATGGGTGCTTCGTTTGAACCTTTGCACTCTTGTCGGTTGAGATTGTTAACATTTAAGACTGTTTTCTTGGTTGCAATTACCTCTGCTCGAAGAGTGAGCGAGTTGCAGGCACTTTCTTCTAAGCCACCCTTTACTTTGTTCCATAAGGACAGGGTTGTATTAAGAGAACGTACATCCTTCCTACCTAAGGTAGTGTCAGAATTTAATTTAAGTCAGAAGGGGCATGCCTTCTATCCTCCTCATCCTAGTAAGGACGAGGAGAGACTCTATAAATTGTATTGGATCCTAGGAGACCATTGAGCTTTTATCTTTCTAGAATGTCCGGCTCTTTGTGGCGTATGTTGGACGCTGATTAGGCAATGCTGTTTCTAAGCAGACCTTGTCTATCTGAATCATCCTCACTATTTCTGAATGCTACAGGTTTGCTGGCAAGGATTCTTCTGAGGGCTTGCGGGCTCATTCCACCAGGGGCATAGCTACACCGAAAGCCCTGCAGAGGGGTGTACCGGTAAAGAACATCTGTGATGCTGCAACGTGGTCTTCCATACACACGTTTGTCAAGCATTATTCCCTTGATACTTCCAATGCTCAGGATATTGTCTTTGGTAAGGCAGTGCTTTACTCTGCCGTTTAATTGGGTATGTCTAAATTCTTCTCCCGCCTCCACTCATGGATACTGCTTTGGAGTCCTTTGTAGATGAGGAATACGTTGGAGGACACAATCCATTCGAAGAACAAGTTACTTACCAACTTGTAATCCGTTCTTTCGACTGGATGTTCCTCCAACGTATTCCTCATCGCCCTCTCAGCCTAACCCTCTCATGAATTTCCCATGCCATTACAGCTTTCGTTCCAACAAGGCTAAGTGCAGTTGATGCTGATTATGGGCACGTGTGCCACAAGTGAGGGGGAAAAAACATGAACTGAGGCTACTGGTGCTGTGCATGCTACTTACAACATCCGATGACGTCACCCTTGACAGAGGCCTTCGAGGGACATCGACCCAACGCAGGGCACCCTATGCCGAAAAACATTTCGAAGCAGCACAGCTGTAGACATTACATGTCATAGATGAGGAATACGTTGGAGGAACATCCAGTCGAAAGAACGTTACCAGTTGGTAAGTAACTTGTTGTTCTCTTCTTTCTCTATCCCTCTGCCCTGCTAACCTTCCTTTGCTCCTGCTCCGTCTGCTGACTGGTTGCCTGGTTGACACCAGGCGCTGCCCCCCTGATCAGTCACAACCGCACTTGCCACCAGGCTCTACTTGCACTGGCTAACCTTGCACTACTGGGCTGGGATTGCCCATTGTAGGTTCAGCCTCCCAGCACTTAACTCTGGGCCCTGCTGCTCTCGGGTGCACTTCTTTGTACCCTCTCCCCTGCACTTCTTGTTGCACACTTGCATAATCTCAATGACACAAGGCCTAGTAAGATCGCTGTCTTGTCCTCCCTCTGTTCCCTCTCCCTTGCCTTGTTGCGTCTGGAAACACTTGTATATAGGCACATAATAAATAACAAATTAATCAATAATTAACACTGAAAAGGTAGTCTTGGAACTTTTACCTTTTAACCCAGGGGTGGTAGTTTGGCATAAATGGTTTTGGGAAAAGGTTTTCCTATTTTCCCTAAGAGGGGGTGGAGGGGGTATAGATGCATGACAGTAGGCTATTAGGGATTAGGTAATAAGTGGTCTTCCTCATGGGGGATGCCATGTCTCATCCAATGAAGCCATGACATCTCCCCGGAGGCTGTCTCCTCCCATGTGATCCTCCCTCATGCAAACGCCCCCCCCCCCCCCCCCCCCCCGGGTCCGGATCACGTAGCAGCTGCCGTCCCCTGGCCACATGGGAGGAGGTTACCGCCGGAGAATCTGATGATTCCATTGGATTCATCACAATACACAATTAAAAGAAAATAAACAGCCAAATGTCCATTCTCGCTCCCCTTTTAACCGTTAGGTACATTTATATGTAGCATTTTGCATGACGCAAATGACCTAGCAGGGCAGATATTCTGTGGCTAAAATAGAACTGAATTGTATCCATGAGAGAGGGGCGTCTGGACGACCACTACCATATAAAACAGTTTAATGAAAACCATAGATGTGGGTGAAAATAGTACTCGATTTAGAGGTTACCCGTATCTGCTGTTCAGCATCCACTCATGGGGATCATACGATTGGCTGGCATAATTGTGGAACAGTCTGAGGGATGACAAAGGTCACCAAGACTCAAGATAAACCTGTGCTTAAAAATTCACAATCAAACCATGACCACTAGGGGACCAAGTGCCATCAGATAACATGATCATTGTTACTAGACTTGAGGTTAGCATTCAGATAAGTGTCCAAGCCAGATTTATTGATGTACAAAGTTGATGCGGTTCACAAATGGAGCAAAAGCCACATTTGTGATCTACAACACTGAGTAGTAAAAATGGCAGAGCCAGTATAAAAGCAGCTTTGTCTTCTAGAGATTCTTCCAACTGGTGAGATGATCTGCAGTTTTGCATTGAGAAGAGATGGGAAGGGCACTGGCTCATCTGCACAACATGAGTGCCGCCACACAACGCAAGACTACATTGCTGTCTTCAGGGCATCTTTCTTTACATGTCGAAAGACCTGACCCGGCATCCGGCACTCGCCTGACCACTTTTCTGGCTCTCTGGCAGTAAAGTTGCTGACGTTTTAATGTGTCATTGGGTATAACTGCGCTCCAGATACGGTAGCATTATGCCCGCACAGCCTCATAGGCTTCTATGTGCCTGCCAAGCAATCTGACATCTCACTGCAACACCTCCACAAAACATGGCTTCAATCGTTGCCTCATCCTCCCAACCATAGCTAGGGGTTCATGTACGTCCAGGGCCCCACTGAAATAAAATACTCTCAGGTCCGACAGGATAAAGCCAATAGCCTTATACAAATGACAATGTTCTAAGATTCCACAGCTACATATCATTACTATACAAACCCTTTCAAATGATCTGCTAGACCATTATTACATTTGACAATACGCTATTGTTGCTTTAACTGAATTGTATTGTTTCCGATTGTAATCATTAAAATAATGTTTGATACTTTTACATCAATAGCATGTACTGTACCACTTGAATGCCTGGTTTTCAAAAATATGTGAAGCACAACAATTGGCTGTACTTTTAATGTGTTGATGGTGGACTCGCATATGATAAGTAATACAGGGCCGCCCTTGGGAACAAACCTGTTCCAGCACAGATGCGCCATATCCTCTTATTTTGCAACTGTAACCCTGTGTACACATTGGTCTAAAAGTTGCAATAATCTTATCCTATCTAAATTTGGCATATCTTTTCCATGGGAACTCCTGGGGTTGGTAATATGTGCCTGTCCACTGTGCCCCTCTTTGTATGGGCAAAGTCCTGAAGCATGCAGTTCCCTCACCACAGTGGTACATGTGACATTAAGGACAGACAACTTTGTAGTGCTCCTCTTCTTTAATGCACAAATGCCCCAGCCGTTCAAGGATATATCTTTCTCTTTAACTTGGCCGAGGTGATTACTGGCCTCTATCAGTATGTCAAGATGTAAAATAACTTGAGTTGTGGCACCCTACCTCAAACCCCCATGATTACATTGCCTGGTAAGTGTGAACATTTAGAGCCTGGGTTCCATTAGAAAAGAGCTCAAGTGGGACATCGCATCGTAAGTACTTTCATTTTTAAAATATCACTAGGTTCCCCTTCAATTACCAATCATTTGGATAAGTGTTTTGCACTTCCAGTTGCTTTGAGAAAACATGAGCATGCTTGCACATGATTATTAATCCGCATAACTCTTCTTGGATGCACCTAAACATTTGCGTAGTTGAGAGGCTGTTCATACAACATTGCATGTTTTCGTGTTGTATTTTACATCTATATTCAATGAATTGAGATTCTGCTGAAGCAATCGTTCTCTTTTGTATCTTGGGCAAAGAGCTAGAAATGAATAAAATCTATTGTGTTAAACAATTACACGCTTATAGTTGAACATAGCTAAAATTCGTAGTAGTCAGAATAACTAAATTCACGCACAAATATTATTTATGCAGTGGGGAACACATTTATCAATTTTCTCAAAGAACCGATGATTATACATGTTTTCCTTTCCCAAATAATAGATGAAGTTATAACTTCGCATGGTGCAATTGAGCCAGATAAAGACAATGTCCGCCAAGAGCCGTACTCTTTGCCCCAGGGTTTTATGTGGGACACTTTGGATTTGAGCAATGCTGAGGTGGTAAGTGAAACCTATTGCATGCGGTCAAAAAGTCTGCTTTGATACACAATCTGTTGATATTGTAGAGCACCAATATTTAAGGCTGCAATAAGATGCCCTGTGCTTATTCAGAAAAAAAGTGCAGCTTTTTGGAATGGCCTTTGTTTTCTGACTGCAAACGTTTAGCGAATGGGTAATGGTGAAGGATGTGGACTGTCATCTCTTTAGCTCTGGAAACATTAACATTTGCTTATTTTACATGTACGTTTTCAAGTGGATACGTTTACACAGCCTTTCTTGGTCTATAGAACAGTCAACAAATCTAGAATTTTAGATGGGTAGCTTTCCACAGTGGTGTATCCCACTACGGTGTTAAATCTACTAGAATAATAAAGGGATCTCTCTGTCATGGTATTAAGAACCCAGACGTGAAATATACCCTGGTTATAGGTGCCCTCTGTGTGTGGTAGCTCTCGCCCATGCATCTCTTGCCTGGCCACTTCACATTCCCCATGTGCCAGTATTTCAGGCAGTGGAGAGAGGAGATCCGAGTGAAGTATAAACAATGTGGATGGACAACGCCCACGCCTTAGTCCTCACCCAAACACCAACATATACCTGACCACCTGTCACTTCCCCAAGCCCACCTCATGTTTGCCCTACCGCTCGCCTAAAATACAATACCATTTTTTGCTACCTGCCACCCTGGCTCTGCTTCGAGACATACCAGTTCCTGGTTGCCTGAACCAACACAATATCTAGCATTCAGCCATCTTTCCCCACCTCCCTTGTACCCATATAGCCCCCCTCCCCACACAATATCTAGCATTCAGCCATCTTTCCCCACCTCCCTTGTACCCATATAGCCCCCTTCCCCAACCCTCTATGAAACAAAAAAAGTACTGGCCACCCACCACAACTTCCTTCCCTTCATTACCGCCTCCCCCTCAGCATGGCTCCAGAGATGTGTGGGAGCTGCGATCCTGTCTGCTTTACAGAGCCATAGTTTCTGCACTGTTGTAATCCTAAGGCCAGGCATAATATTGACACGACATTGCTCTTCTAGATAGCCTGCCATCTTTCAGGATTCACGCCTCCCGTGTTGTTCGTGTCAGACTCCCATGGGCAGCAGAGAATATCCTAGAACCTTGCTGCAATGTCACAGCAGTTAAATTAGTTCCATAGTGGTAGTGGGAGGACAGTCATTTAGAAAGGCTTTATGTGGGTGGTAATAGCTTTCAATGGATCTTAAGGCATACAAAACATACATACACAGCATTAAAAATGTTACCACTTATCAAAGTGCCTCCTCAGTACCATCTGGATCAACTGATATCGGGCACAGGAGCTTTGTTTTATGACTGTGAATCATTGTTATCTTGTTGATTCATTCATTTCCATTTTGAATATTAGAATCCTTTGTCAAAAGCCAATTGGAAAAGCCATGTGTTCTAAGCATATTTAAGTAGGGGCTGCAAAGGGTATTTTTTAATGATTAAGGGATAATATTTGTTAATATCAGGATCCTCCATCCAGACTGTTTAGTCCTTCTTTCTTTCTGGTATTGACAATTGCATTTCGAACCCACATCAGAACCCATATCTGTCATTTGGGAAGTTTGACCACTGTGACCACTGCTTGCCAAATTCTTAGGACATAGGGTCAGCAACCTTTCTCTCTCCATATGTTTTGGACAAGAACTCCCATTAACTCTAACCAGCATAGTCAATGTGGTGGGATCATGGTTGTCGTAGCCCAAAGCATCTAGAGAGACACTGATTTTGCCAAGAAGTTTGGCAAAACCCTGATCTGATGCCCTTCCAGACTAACATCCACAAGATGGTTTCCATGTATGATTTGGGAGCTGTTATCAGTACCCACTCACCTAGGGAGAAATGTAATGTGAATGCTACATTGGTACTGTGATGTGGCAGACATGTCTGCTAGAGACCCGTCTGCAGGGTGTATAGATGTGACCAGTTTCCTGGTTACTGGAATGCTATTCCAGGCGTCTTTGACCTCTACTTTGGTTCAGCCACGCATTAGTTCCCTGAGCAGTTCATAGGAGTGCAATCCCATGCCTGACCCTCTCCATCAGTCAGATTGTGCATTCCAAAGATCATGACGCCTGGAAATTCATGCATGGTGTGCTTGCACCACTTGCCTTCTCACTCTTCCACTTTCCACTGTCTACCACCCACAGATGCTAGCTATTCGTATGCTGCAGGTAAACGCCAGCTAGGACCTCTCCTCCTCTGCTTGTAGCAACACCAGCCAAACTTTACACTTATCCCACTAGCTTGTCGCACACAGACGTCCAGCAACCCTCAATCTATCCTTTCTCGCAGGGCACACTTTGTTAGTAGCAAACCTAGCAGGATACAAAAACATGGGTATCTCTTCTGAATACACCTACCCAAAATGCAGTCACTGCAGTGTACCGATAAATATGCTTGTACACTAAAAGTGCTTTCTTCTAGTGTACACGTAACAACATTTCATGGTTCCCATCTTGTCCATTTTCCATAACTTCAACCTAGCACCAAGAGGCCACAACAATTGCAGATGTTAGCCTATGCAAGAGCACATTACATTACTGAAAGTCAAATTAATAGTAATAATATCACTTTTTTAAAGCACATCTTTCCAAATCTCCCGCCTCTAGGCACTATAACAGCAGGTGTTATTAAACAAGTAGCTTTGGGTAAGAAACGGGATCACCCAGGCCCTGGGTCAGTAAAATAGTTAGCTGTATGGTTTACTTGAATTCTCAAGCAATAAATGCGAAGTCTTGTCACTTGTTTTTTCTGGTGGTTTAATTTACGCACTAAAAGCCGGCACATGTTTCGACCCAACAAGGGTCTTTTTCAAGGCTGTGGTGAGTATACAAGTTGTGCAATAGTGATCGTTGTTGGTTGTAAGCAAAACAGCCGAGTGGTAAGAGGCAAGTTGATTTGTTTGTGAGGGGATCAGTGTTCAGGGTGTAAGGTTGGGTGGTATCGTGACATTAGAATGGTGGTGCACTGATGTGATATTGTAACAGTTATATTCACATGGTATACATGATGTTTTCATTGCAAATGATGTTAAAGATAACAGTTGGAGGTGCCACAGTTGTTAGGAGAGTCGAAATTAACCATTTAAGTTTAGTTAAGGTGACATGGTGAGGTCCATGGATATAACAGTGAGAGCAAAACATGTCAAATGTAGAGTAACAACAAGGAGAGAAGAACAACATTGAGAATAGTCAGGTTGGTTGTTGAGGTTGTGGGTAAGAGGGCGTAAGTGGCCAAGGATATTAAACTAAAATGGAATTCCCCTGTTTTGCGCTCACTGTTATATCTATGTGCCTCACCATGTCACCTTAACTAAGCTTAAGTGGTTAATTTCGACTAATTATACTCCAGTGCAATGATGCCTCCGGGGTAACTGATGCTACATCACAAATCCATAACCATGCAGCCAACCTAACCACAGGTTAATGCATCTGCTTATCAAAATTCATAAATTGCTGATGTGCCAACAACATTTCGTGAGATTGGATTACCCACACGTAAACCTTTTGGCTAGAGTATACAAATCTTGCTGTGCCATAACCAGCCATTACTTAGTTTGTGGGATATAAATCATTGAGTACACAACTCTTTGTTCAACGGACAATCACCCTGTATGTAGGCCATCAGAAATAACTAGAAAAACTAGACAATGGGTCATAGTGGCGACCATCTTAAGTGTACTGAAGTTTTGCCACAAATATCCAACCACAAATGCTGGATCCCCACAGCTAGGGGGCTGATGTTACACACCCAAATGGAAGAAATCATTTGTTTACTTATTCAAACGGGGGCACAAAAGCCAATCTTACAGGGACATTAAACATACTATAAGTACTTGATAACCTTCTGTGCGGGTGTTTCAGATGACCCGCAAAAGAAGGTGCCCCAAGGTGATAATGACTACATACCTTGTCAGTTCAATACGGCTCTTTCCTTCTTTTTGCTATTGATTTTCCACCCTGTGCCAGGGTGGTTTTACTCTCCTCTGCACCCAAAGTATCTTTATCGTGCTTACCGGATACTCTTATCTAGGAGTGCAACATCAGTGTTTTTGACAAGTTTGTATCTTCCCCTCTTTCTGTAGAGGGAGTGGCACATTCTTCACTGAAGTGCATCCACTGACTTACTTTGACAAAGGGATTATGTCCATTTCCAGAATAAATGAATTGACCAACAAAAAAGGCCACTACACTAGTCTTTGATGAATTTGAGGCTAATAGAATCCTGGGTCTCATTAAAGATATTGAATCCACAACACCACTTACCTCTAATCTGGATAAAACCATCTTTCAACTGGAAAAACATGAAATATCACAAACTACATGTGTCCACTTTGGCGCAATATTAACAAGCTCAGAGAATTCCAAGAGGGTTAAGAGTGTATCTTCAGCCAACCCTATGTAAAGATAACCCAGACTTCCTAGATGGGAACAAATACTTAATAAATGTTCCTTGGACGTGATTCTTCTAACAATAGAAGAACTATCTAAATGTGTAACTCATTTAGATTCAGAGATAGAGGATCTCGAACAACTATCAACATTAGTTGAATTTTAGCCTCTCATTCACACTTATTCAAAGTTTGAATTTCTTTGAAGAAAGAGTCACTCTTCACACAAATTCGTAAAATGAGTCTTTTTTGATGTACACCTTCACAAGATGAGCAATCAAGTACCTTTGATTATCTAGAGATGCGACCTAAAAGTAACTTTGACCCACAGATCAACAATATAGCACTTGTTGATTTTTTAAAATTCAAAATGATCAAAGACCGGAAGAACATTAATTACACTAAGATCAAGAATTATAATATACGGAAGCATCAGTGTGCCTTGATCAGGCAGCTAGCAGACAGGGGTGGGGGGGGTGCAACATTCATCATGGACATCCAATTTCACAGTGCACGTTGTAGAGAAATTCTAGCTGACACTGATACCTACATCAAGATAGACAATGACCCTTCCCATATCATTTCAGTACTTATCAAAGAGACATTCGAGAAAGCTCTCGGGAACGAACGGATTAACTCTAAAACAAAGGGGTTTCTGACCAGAGTTTCCAACTACCCCAGTATTTTATGGCCTTCCTAAAATACACAAAGATATAAGGAATCCCCCTCTGAGACCTATATTAGCGGGCACAGAGAGCATAGTTGACCCTCTAGCTCCATTTAGACAGTGTGTTACAGCACATCGTCCAGGGGACCTCCACATACCTAAGGGATGCATCTGAATTCATTAAATGTATCAAAGAATTAGGTACATTACCACCAGATTGCATCTTAGTTTCTTTCGACATACAGTGTCTATACACCTCTATCCCACAATTGGAGGGAATAGAAGTTCTCGAGTAGGCCTTACTAAGAGAAGAGAACTGTCAGACAACCAAAATCTTTGTACTAGAGCTGACCAAAATAATTCTGCATAATAACTTCTTTCGCTTTGACTCACAATTTTATCTACAGGCATCTGGTACATCAATGCGTTTCAGCGATGGCCCCAGCCTATGTAAACATTTTCATGTTTCATCTTGAGTACGTAGTTGTGCTCCAAAATATAGAATGGTCCTCTAAATTACTTACCTGGAAGAGGTACATCGATTCCAATTTTGCCATCTGGGGCGGTACAATTGAAGAACTTGGGAAGTTTCTAGAATACCTGAACTCTGTACACGATCAAATTAAATTCACAATGGGAAGAAGTGACCCGAAACTACACTTTTTCGAGGTAGAGATTGAGATAGTAAACAATGAACTATCCACTACCATCTTCAGAAAACCAACAGATGTAAACAATAACCTTCACTATCTAAGTCAGCATCCAAGACATCTAAAAGATAACTTGCCATCAGTTTTTGTGATTGCGTCAAACATTTGAAAATGAATGTGACAAACCAACAGGGAGAGATCAGGACAGGGGTATCCAATTGGCCTATTACAAAAAGCTTGCACCAAACCGAGCGACAGAACACAGGATGATTTGTTGACCCCAAAACATAAGAGCTGGGATACGCCATTCATATGCACCGTGAGATACTCGAGTCAGGGTCACCACATATCGAGGATCGTAAAGAAAAACTGGAGGCTGGTCCAACTAGATAGTTTAATAAACTGTTTCCTAGTCCACCAGTGATTGCCTTTAAAAGAGGCAAACACTTTTGTGACCATATGGTAAAGGCAGAAAAGACCAAAAACACACAACCAAACAGTTCTGCATAAACGTAAAAATGGCACCTTCCCTTGTTTAAGTTGGAATAATTGCAATAATATAATAAAAGGCGCGTATGTAAGGAATCTCCGCACAAGAGCTAAGATTAAATTGAGATATTTTGCAACATGCGACTCAAGTAATATCTATGGACTACGTTGCACATGTGGCATCTTCTGTGTAGGACAGACCACGAGGCGTTCTAAGGAAAGATGGAACGAACACAAGAGTGACATTAGAACTTTGAACACAAAGTCACTAGTCTCTAGACATTTCACAGAGAGGAGACATACAATGGCACAGCTACATTGTATAATACTTGATGTGCTACATAAGCCTCTGAGAGGTAGGAACATGTCTATAAACGGAGACAATGTGAGCTGACATGGATTGACAAACTGGATTGCCTACACCCAACAGGGATCTATGAAGAATTTTATTTGGGAGCTTTCTTGTAATCCTTCTTGTGATCAATCAAATTGTGACTAATACCAACCCTTGTTTGCTATGTAAAACTAGTTACTGACGAATTGATGCTTGGTATATGATTTTACAGCTCCCACAGAGAGAATATGCATTCTGTAATTGGAACCACTAGGACTAGTTATGCAACATCATCTAGAATGTTATTTCACATCTGTAAGATCTATATATGTATGGATTAATGATCCATACATATATAGAGTCCATATATATGGAGTCCATAAGATTATGACTGTATTCAAGGGTTCCTATCCATTGGATTGCAGATTTTGTGGCGAGTGCCTCCACCTCTGGGACAAATTATTTACAAGGACATTATGTCCTGTCCCCATTATCCATCCCCTCAACTTTTTCCTTGGTGATCATTTCACGTTATTTGTGAACTGCTAGTACCTCCTGTACATTACGAATAGTCGTCTCATCACATTGGGGTGCTTGACCCAGTTACATACCCTTACGGTAACGTTTACCTGGAACGCGTAAATATGGAGCAATGTTGTAAGATATGCATAATGTAACTAAGACTGCTGCAAGTAACAGCGCCACAATGCCCCTGGGCTGTCTGTGCGCTATATAAATTTAAAAAATAAAATAAAATGTTTAAATTATGACATCATTGCGTCAGCACAATAACTTCATACATCATGTTTTATTTAAAAGGCAGCTATCTTGGGCAGTGTGGGAAACCTGAAGGTGTCTCTCTCTGACTAGTCCCCAGGGGATCTGACATCCAGGTGGCCAGGACACAACATCACTATTAGATCCAGTTCCTGGGGGTGGACTGGTGAGGGAGGTTCACCTGGATGAGAGGTGCTCGGGGAGTGGAAGTGGGACCAGTGAGACGTGGTATCCCCTTCTTTTGACACCATTTCCCCAACTTACCACATAGGATATGCAAACACTCTACCCCCCCCTCTTTTCTGTTGCGAACACTTTTGCATATCACAAAGGACGACGGACTAACACCCGAGCGATCTACCTAACATATCTCAACACCAGTGTCAGGCAAAGTCAGGCAATTGACCAAAATCACACACACCTGACAGCCCTTTCCCTTCCCCACAGGGACAAAAGGTGGAGCACGAGCGCACAATACGAGCAAGGTAGGCTGCATGTTGAGAGAGCTAACTCAGAACGGCAGTTCAAGAGGAGAAAGACTGCGCAAACCAAGAGGGTGATAAGGGGAGAAGCAACCTTGCCCTTTCAAACCAAGGCACGCGAACCCTCTGCGAAAGGAAAGGGAAGACCGCAAACGATAGCCAGCGTGTGTTGGAGCAGATGTCAACGGTACACAAAACCCTCCTTCGCTGATAGCCAAGCTGGGGAGAGCCGCTTGTCTCTGTGGTACCAACTTTGACTCCAAACAGAAGGAAAGCCAAGCGGTTCATCACAGCAGGTGAGTCGAGGGGAGAGCGGATAAAACACCGAACTGTGTTGAACGAAAGTAGCAAACGGCTAATTGAAATGTGAAAGTACAAGGAACTGTTGATACTAAAGGGGGGGGAACCAGCAACAGAGGAGTCTGGCACCACGTGGGTGCTCACTTGGGGAAACTCTGGGCGATTACTCAATATTTCAAACTACTATAACCAGAAGGCCTTGCGAAAAGCGATTGAGGGGTCAAAGTGGTCATGCGGGGTCTAGTAAAATCCTCTGCGCAGTCGAAAGTCTTTGACCGACAGAAGATTGTGAATCTAAGGGAAGTGAATTCTGCATCGTAAAAGTTGAACGAGAAAATATACATTTGACAAAGTTGGCAAGAGTTGAACCCAAAGGGGGATGCCGATGAACAGGGGACGAAGGCTGATGTCCCAATTTACAGTGTGTTGACAAGAGTGAACCCGGCAGAGGGATGTCCACAGTGAACGGTTTAAAAAGGCGTTCAGAGTTGTGCATGTCACAGAAAAGATTGTTTTGAGAAGCCGTTGTGAACCCGGCTAAGGGAGGCAAAGAATTGAGAGGGGTCTGAGCCCGGAAGAAGCATCACCCAAATTGCAAGCAGAATGGAACTTTTTGTTTATTGTTTCAAATACATCAGGTACACGGAGGCAAGAGACTTTTTTGTAGAAAAAGAGACTTAACCACCGAAGTCCCTGATCGCTGAGAACAAAACTGTTGGCTCGTGCTGGGAAAGCTTGAGCGTGTGTTGTGCTCCAGAATCCCACCTTGTCCTGTGCTTAAAACGTGGGTAAGGGAGAACCCCAGAAACCACTTCCTAACTTATTATTTGTGAACACTTATTTCTTTCTTAAGAACATTATATCCCACACTCCTTTTGTATTTAGCGTAAGGATTGGCAATAGGTTTTTCTTAGTATAGGCCCTTTTATTTGACAAGACGCCACCAGGACTGACTCATTATTATTTGGTGGTTGAAGCTTGCTCCCATGTTAGATTAAGATTCGGCGTTTTTCCAACGTACCTATACAGTTGAATAAACGCCCTTGAACTGTGATGACTTGGGTCTGTCTTTACTGTTGCCACCATGAGAGCCTTACATCGGTCCATCCGTGCTTTTACTTGTTTGAAACATAACTATGAGACCACGCGGTGTTGAGTAGGCATCTTGTTCTGTGAGGTTACCTAATTCCAAAATAGGACAGAAGAGGCATATCCGAATAGTGACCTTTTCCACCTATATCCTTGTTATTTCAGCAGCACCACACCTCGTCTGCTGTTCCATATTGATTTGAATCCTGACCTTACACCGACCCTTAGAGACACCTGACACATCCTCGCAAGGTAGAATGATTTTCTTTTGTGCTACGTTGTTCTTACCTGTTTTTTACTTGTTATCTAATACACTAGACCGATATGTACACTAGACCGATATGATAGGTACAGTATTTACATTTAGTTTTGTTTGACTACGTAGATCAGTCTTTTTGACCCTAAACCTTAAGCTTCGAAGAAAGGACATACTCTTATGTCCCATCCCCTTTTCCTTCACACTGTATGGGCGTCCCTCTCTAGGGATGGGAGACAGAACTTTTTTCATCAGAAAAGCCCTTCTTCCCCTTTAAATTTAGAGGCCCGCGGGGGTGCAGCCCTGGGAGCAAGCGCTGCCCTGATTGCGCCCTCCGGGGCCACACCCCAGTCCCCTTTTCCGCTTTGATGGGAACGGGCCGAATTCACCAGCACTCCTTGCTTTGGCTTCAGCCATGTAATTCCACGCGTGGCTACTTCTTCTGTCTTTTTGTCTTTTTTCCTTCAGGTACTCAGTGCTCAGGCGTCACACTCCTCCCCGGTGCATGTCGACTTCAACAGAGTTCAGCAGGTGTACAGCCTGCAAAGGGCTCTTTCCTACGTCAGACCCCCACGCCCTTTGCCTCTGCTGCCTTGGCCCTGACCATGGCTGGCAAGCTTGTACTGCGTGCGACGCGCTTTCTTCAAGGGTTCTGAAGAACAGACTGGCTAGGTGGAGGGAGCTCTTCCAGAGGTCGCCACCAGAGGACCTGAAGGATTTCGTCAAACATCGATCGAGGCCCAAGGTAGGGCCACTCTTCTCCAGCGCACCCCGCAAGGGAGACTCCTTCCCAAGGACTCGCCTGAGCAGGAGCAACCTCTCAGGTTAGTACCAAGACTAGTCCAGCTACCGGCCAACAGGCGAGGGGGTCAACAGATCCTCCCGGTGTCAATGCTGAGGGACCGGAAAGTCCTTTTACCGGGTGCTCACCCGAGGGGCTACGCCCTTGTACCGGCAACATGTCTGAGGGGGTGACTATACGCAGTACTACTGGCAGATCCGCTGAGGGCAAAACAGCTTCCAATTTGGCCTGAAGAGCAGGGTAGGCCTCATGATTGAGTCCTGGACGAGGCTGGGCCCAGTGAACCAAGCAACACGACGCATGCACGTGGAAGGCAGCTCGACAAGATGGCCACCGAGCCAGACCGATACTGCACCAAGGAAGGGAGCAGGTGGAGGAACGAGTGTCAAGCTGGGACTGTTGTCAACTAGGTACGTGGCCTACAGCCAATACATTGTTTGCGCAGGGCAGGTTCTCGCTGTGTCCATACCGTCAGGTAATGCAACGGCCCCCGCAGCCGCCTGCAACCCCGTCAATATCACCTACCACCCCTCTGGCCTGTGACGGCAGTTTCTTTGAAAGGTTCCTCGGGCTCATGAAATCTCCTCGGATGGCGGTCATTCTAAGAGATGCGCCTTTGGACGGGTGCTGCCTCCGGCCGCGCCCGTAGCCATTCCTCCAGTGCGACAGGCACCAGTGCAGCCCCCGCTGCCTGCTCTGACCCCCTAGCCATTAGTGCAGGCAGTTCCGTACCAGCCTCCGCCACAGCCTCCAGTTTCCACACCGCAGCCCTCAGTCCCGAGCTCTCTTCCACCGGCGCCGGACCAAACGGACACCCAGGTGGACACAGACGAGGAGGAGGACCCTGATACACCATCGTCAGCCAAAGCCTTCCACGAACGTTTTGCAGGACTGGCAGAGTACTGTTAGTCCCAAAAAATGAGGCTGCTGCAAAGAAATGAAGACACACCAGTCATGAGGAACAAATGTATAAACAGTTTATTAACTCTTGCGGTCTCAGATTCGTCGATGCATGTACAGGCATAGAGGAAGTGAGCCAAAACATGTGGGAGAGAACGTATCTTATACAGTTTAGAATACCATGATGAATTCATGTTAACCCATCACATGATGATGGTTCATGACCTGTAGACGTGGCCAATTTACCATAGCAGATAGCAACATGTGCTGGAACACTAGGCGTCATCTCGCAGACAATTTACTGTCTGGGAAGCAGAGCGGAGTAGGGTGTAGGAGTATATTGTGTTCCTAACACAAGGTAACATTCCTCTTGCTTCTTTATCTATGTTATTAATAGACTAAAAAGGTCAGTCTGTATTTCCACTTAGCAGCTCGGTCTTTCAGAACAACATATGCAATAAATTGTGATTCATTTTATTAGTCTAGATGCACATTCATAATGGGTTGCGGAACGACAAGAGAGCCTCTGAAGACAGGAAGGCACCTAATTACAGATTAGCTATGTTTATGCCAGTACTTCAAGGCTCTAAGTTAAGACAATGTGCTCATTAGATTTAGTATTTCTGTGCAGTGCAGGGGTATGTTTTGAGACGCTCACAAAGCGGTAACTTTGTGAATTTTTATTGCGTTCAGAATGAGAACAAACGACGATGGAGTTTTCAGAAAACCGCGATGGCGCAATTCAATGTGGATGCGCTTAGGCCAATATTATGATGTAATTTAGATATGCTTTTACAGTACTTGGGCCTTCCTCAGCCCGAGGTCGAAGTGGCCAGAAGATGGGGTGCTCGCTGAGGTCCTCGCACTATGCTCCGCGGCTCGAACTGGGATCCCGATGCAGAAGGACATGGTTGCCTTGGGCAAAAAGGGGTGGCTCAAGCCCCAATCGGTCCAACCGGTCAGTCGACGCCTGGCTGCAAAGTACAGTCAAATGGAGGGGGATACACTCTTGTTGTCGGCTCATCCTGAGCCACGCTCTTCAGTGATTGCTGCGGCATCACTCTACTCCAAGCCTCATTCATCCTCGGCTCCTCGTCAGCAGCACTGCTAGGCAAGGAGAAGATGATCATGGAGGCGTACAGCAAGAAGCTTTATTCCAACGCTTCACTGCATCTTCGTCAGGCCAACACGGAATCCATGCTGGCAGCCGTTAACCAGAGGCTTTGGCTAAAAATAGCAGACTTCCTCCCAAAGCTTCCGACGCATTGACGGTCACATTTCAAGACGGGACTGGCAGATGCCAAGATGGTGGCACAAGACATCATGGAGTACACCGTGGCCCACATTGACACCTTTGGACAGGCCATTTGCATTGCCACGGACATGAGAAGAATGGCCTGGCTCTGTGCTACTAAATTTAACCTGGATGTCCAGGAAGGCATTTTGGACCAGCCATTCGAGGGGGGGTGACCTCTTTGACGCCACCACGGACGAGGAGGTGGATAAAAAGAAAAACAGCTCTGAAACAGCCAAGTCTTTATCCATCCTCACAAAGACCACGTCCAAAACGTACACCTAGTTACAGCAGCGCTCAGACAAGGGGCGTACATACGGAGGGTTCTGCGGCTTCCAGGAGCAGAGGTCCAGGCAGCCGGACTGATTGCAGACTCAACATCGGCGCAAACAACAAAAAGGCTGTGGGGGGTCGGAGGGGGTAAGGGCTTTCTCCAGTCCCCCTGCTCCGCAACAACCTCAGAGGGAAAGAAGGCATGACACGCCCCTCTGGGTCCACCTGTCTCCAGTGGGTGGGCAGGCTTTAACTCCATGTATAGTTCTGCGTCAATTTCGCGGACCCCTGGATCCTCTGTTTCCACGGGGTACCGCCTACCTATCCCTGCCTCTACTCCCTCCTTCCCTCTACTCCCACAGATTGGGAGCCAGGCAGTGGAGCAAGTCCCAGCCTCCCAGCGAGGCTTGGGCTTCTACTCCAGAATTTACGCCATTCAGAAAAAGAACCAGGCTGGCCTGAGAGTTGTGTTGGACCTATCCATCCTCAACCTCTCCCTACCTCTACAAAAATTCAAGATGGTTACGGCAGCGCTCATAGTGGGGACATTGTTCATGGGAGACTGGATGTGCTCCCTGGATCTGAAGGACGCGTACCTTTGCGTCCTGATTTGGCAGCCTCACCGTTCTGTTCTACGATTCAGAATCATGGGCTACCATTTCCAAAACAAGGTGCTTCCCTTCGGCCTCAACTCGGCCCCCAGGGTCTTTACCAGACTGATGAATACGGTGACGGCCCTCCTCAGGGCCCAAAGCCACCATATCTACCCATACCTCGACGATTGGCTTGTCAGGGCGACATCCCCGGAAGCGGTGCACCACACTTCCCACGCTCTTATGAACACACTCCACGATCTGGGCTTTTAGCTCAATCTCAAGAAGTCACAGCTGCAGCCTACACAGAGACTGATCTTCCTGGGGATTATCTGGGACACATGCTCCAAGAGTTTTCCCCTCTGAGAATCTGATCACGGCCATCAAGAGGGCCACTGCTCACTTCCTCAGCAGGGAAGTGACATCAGCCTGGCGCTACCAACACCTACTGCGTCTCATGGCAGTGGTTCTATTGGCCGTCCCCATAGGACTCAGGATGAGGAGGATACAGATGCACTTTGCAGCATCATGGTACCAGGAGGGGAGATGATCAACGTTCTTTCTCTTCACCCGGACCTCACATGGTGGTCCAGGGACTGCAACCTGCGGACGGGAAAGCCCTTCTGGCAGCCTACCCCACAGGTCACCATCACTACGGACTCGCCTCTCGAGGGCTGTGGGGGCCACCCTGGACAACAACCACAGCGTCCATGGAACCTGTACCCGGCAGTAGCAGGAGTACCATATCAATTGGCTGGAACTAAAGACCATCTGGCTAACGCTCCGAGCCTTCCTTCCGGTTATTGGGGGCAAGGTCATCCTCATTCAGACAGACAACTCGACCAGCATATTTTATTTCAACAAGCAGGGAGGTACCAGATCCCCTCCACTGTGCAGACTGGCAGTCATGTGGGAATGGGCCCCGAAGAACATCATCTACCTCATGGCCGTCCACTTTCCGGGGGAATCCAAGCTGTAGGCGGACAGGCTCAGCAGACTGGGATCGGACAAATACGAGTGGTAATTGAACGGACAAGTGCTGCGGGAGATCTTCAGCAAGTTGGGACACCCCCCATGTGGACCTCTTTCCCTCCTGGGACAACACAAAGTGCCTACAGTTTGCATCCTGGCAGGGGCAGCACCCCGGCTCCCTGGGCGAGCCATTTCAGATTCAGTGGAGCTGCATGATAGCGTACGCCTTCCCACCCACTCTGCTGATCCACAGGGTGATCTGCAAGATAAAGGAGTCTTGCTACCTCTGCGTCATTCTGATAGCTCCATGGTGGCCAGCCAGGCCATGGTTCTCGGAGCTGATCAGCCTCTCGGAGAGAACACCTATTCTCCTCTCGACAGGCCCAGCACATCATCTGGCACAGCAGGGGGCAGGGTCATACACCCTGCGCCACAGAAATTAGCCCTCACAGCGTTGTTTCTGAGCAGGTCAAGCTAGGGCACCTCGGCTGTTCACAGGCTAACCTAGAGATCATACAGGGTGCAAGTAGCAAGTCTACCAGGTCCCAGTATAAGAGCAAGTGGACCAGGTTCTGTCACTGCACAGACTCGAAGGATATCGACCCTCTTGCATGCACGTTGGATGACGTGCTCTCCTTCTCGGAGCACCTCGCCCACTCTGGCGTGCTGGTGGACACATGCCACACTTATTTGGTGGCCAAAGGGGCCTACAGAAACTCGGAGGAGGAGGTAATCGCCTCTTCCAACCCAATAGTCAAGAAGCAACTGACGGGCCTCGCGAGACTCTACCTGCCCATAGAAAGGTCACACCCTGTGTGGGACCTCCAACGTAATGTTGGGTGCCCTGGCGCATAAACCATTTGAGCCAATGGCATCCGTGGACATCAGGCTGGTCACCGTTAAAACGGCCTTGCTAGTTGGCCTCACTTCGGCTTGCATAATCAGCGAAATCCAGGCCCTAGTCGCCTCATAGCCCTATACTACTTTTCACAAGGATAAGTTAGTCCTGCGGACACACCCAGTGTTCCTACCTAAGGTACCTTCTGCGTTCCATCTAAACAAAGAGATAGTGCTGCCTATGTTATTTGCCGAACCGAAGGACGAGACTCAGAGGGTTCTGCACTGCCTCGATGTCAGGCGTGCTCTAAAATTCTACTTGGACAGGACCAACGGCTTTCGCAATTCAGATGCACTGTTTGTCACCTTTGGCGCATCAAGGCCTGGGTATCGGGCATCCAAGGCCTATATAGCACGATGGATGGTCTCGGCCATCAAGGAGGCATATAAGGGGCAGCATAAACCACTTCCGGCTAACATGCACGCCACGCTGTCAGAGCCAAAGCCACACCCATCGCATTCCAACGGTAGATTCTGTGGCAAGTCATAAGCAGGGCGCACTTCGGCCACCCCTTCGGCTTTCTGCAAGCATTACCGTTTGTGTGCTGGCTCTAGATCAGAGGCGGCTTTCGGACAGGCTAGCCTGTTTGCTTAAAGAGGGTCTCCTCTCCACCCTTAGGCTACTCTCAGTTGTAATTGCCCTTACAGTATGGAGAAAAGGGGACGGGACACAAGAGTAATTTTCAGGCACTCACTTTAGTGACTTAACATACTCTTAGTCCCCTTTCCTCCATACATCCCACCATCCTCCTCTTTAAACTTGTGTCATTAGGCAATGTTTAAAACTATTGTCGACGCGTCTATGGGGACTGAGGCGTCGCACCGGAGGGCAGAGTTAGGGCAGTGCATGATCCCAGGGCTGCACCCCTCCGCGCCTCTAAATTTAAAGGGGAAGAATGTTTTTTCTGGTGAAAAAGGTTCTGTCTCCCTTCCCTAGGGAGGGACACCCTTGCAGTATGGCGGAAAGGGGACGAGAGTAACTTATAATTTCCAGTCCGCTGCCTTCCATTTCTAGGTAAGATACCTACCTGTTGTATGGAAGTTTGATTTTCCAATGACTATAGCAATTTAACTTTGAACTAATGAAGTTTGGAATTTGAGTACAGATTTGGCTAATACACTGTGTTTACCTTATAGTAATGGAAGATTGAATCTGTTGGATTGATGACCTAATTCAGCTCCTGATAAAGGGATTTACCCGAAACGCATAGAGCTTTGTATTTTTGTTTGACTGCATTATTAAGTGATTTCTTTGAATGAATTTGATTGAAAGTGCCCATGAATTATTGTTCTTTTGACAAATGTGTTTGCTTATGATTGTTGCCTTAAATCTTGAAGATTTTTGACTGTTCTATTTTTTGGGTGTGCAGGGGACACGAGGGCCCTTATTTAGGCATCTTTCCTTCTTTTTGCTATTGACGTTCCACCTTGTGCCAGGGTGGTTTTACTCTCCTCTGTACCCAAAGTGGTGTTAAGGATTTTAAAGAGGCCTCACACTCCAGACGAGGACTCTTTTCACTGTCAAGGGCTGTGGCGCACAATAAAAACGCTTTTAAATTTCTGAATTTGGATTCAGCTTTGAGAAGGCAGCCAACCGTTCTCACACCCCCTTAACCTACACCCCGTGTCGCAATAGAACATGAACCAGGCCGGTGTGTAATAATAGAATATGTATTTATTTGTAATTATGAATAAAAATCACACACATTCAATATAGGGCAGCAATCACCAGTGTGGTGATAATTTCACAGTAAAATGATAGGATACACTTAGTTTAACCTTCTAACATAAGAGAGACGATGCACAATTGAAGGAAAGCAACATTACTTTTGGGTAGTGCTTTTAAATGGCACCAGAGTTAAGCATTCCCCCTGCAAGACTCCCTCAAACCCCTGTTAACCAACTTTTGTGTGGGTGGCAAGGAGTAGCAAGGAGTCGGGTATACTATGCAAAAAAATGGGAGGCAAAAATTGGATTGAGCTCCCTTGAAAAATGAGCAAAATGGCACTCGGAATTACTGAATGGTGATTTTACATGTGCGGTTGAATGAATAAGGCAAGAATGTGTATGGCTGTATCAAAGAAGCATGAAAACTGACAAACTACAAGGCAAAGTACTACACAATGGGCATACAGTTTAGAAAATACTCCTACGTCCCGTCCTCTTTCCTCCATACTTATGGGACATTCCTCCGTCCTGTGGGACGGGATCGGAGCACTTTGTAAAAACCATCACATTTTTAAAAAAATGTGTCCTTCCTCTCTTTTTACGTGGGATACCGCACAAAGCCGTAAACCCCGCCCTCCTTAGCTCCGCCCAGCGCATCGCCGATCAGTCCTTTTCTCCTCTCGTTCGGGACTGGACGCACTTGCATCTTCGGAAGATTTTTTCCTTCCCGTTTCCTCCTCTCTTGCTCTGGTTTAGCGGTCGCGTGGTAGTCGATCTATGCGTTTCAGCTAAACTTTCCAAATTGTTGTTCTTGTCAGCGACGCTTCGTTAGCACGGATCCCCATTCTCTTTGTTTAGAGTGTTTGGGTCCGAACCACCAGTGGTACTCGTGTTTTTATTGCGACTCGCTTTCAGACCGGTTGCTTGAACGTTGTTTAGAGCGTTGGGAGGAGGTGTTTCACTGTACTCCCCCGGCGACTTTCAAACTTTCATCGACGAGAAGAAGAAACGCCCAGTGAGCTCTTTTAAAGCACCCCAGCCGGGGGCTCCTTCCTGGTGTCTTCCCGGTCCGGGAGGAGCATCGAAAGCTCTATTACCGGGGATTGCCCTGAGGTGCCTTCTAGGCCTAAAGTGTACCAGAGTTTTCTCCGAGTGCCTCCGTAAGGGGCCTATTGACACCGGATTACAATCCGAGGCTCCTCCTGTGGGGGCTATTTGTGGGGCCAGTTCTACTGAGGCTTCGGTACCAGAGCTTGCTTCGAGGTCTCCTTGACTGGAGCTTCCTGTACAAACACCAGGGTACGCCCTGAGGCCTCAGTTGAGGCTGTTCACACCGAACGGAAGTTTGTGGCCCATCGTGAAGAGGCTTTTACCGGACTCTGGTCCGAGGTCCCTCGTTTAGAGGCTAAGGTGAACAACAGTTCTGAGAGGCCTGTTAAGGTCTTGTCAGTGAGGTGTGTTCCTCATCGTTCCCGCTCTAGCAGTGACTCCAGATCTGTTGAGGGGGCACGGAGTGAGGCCTTGGACCGTAATCCCTCCATTACTGGCAGTGCCGAGGACCTTCCTTTGAAGGCTAGTTTGGCTGATGGCATGTCACAGGAACATCCTAGGCCACACAGTACCAGCTCGTCCGAGGTTCCTTGTGTTAAGGCTAAGATGAAGACCCCTGACCCACCTGTGGGGAACCTTGCCTCACTTCCACACGTGTCGCAGTTCTCCTCAGGAGCCGACTAAATGGCGGCCGTTCCCACCAAGACCACGGTGGCCATTTTGGATAAGTCCCTTACAACTAAACCATCAGCCCTAGGTGTAGGAAGTGGTTTTTCAGGTGAACATCGGTTTCCTTGTGCGCATCCATTTCGTCCATTTTATGACTGGAATGCTCGGATGCCCCTACCGCATAATGTCTTGCTTCCTGCGGCATCGGCGCCCTTGATTTATGTGGACACCAGTGGGGAGAGCCTCTCTTGGCAACCCTCTCCCTTGCGTCCCTGGAATTACTCCGCTCATGAGAGGCCTCCTGCAGTCGTGCATAAATCGTCGGCAATGGACATCTTTTTCGGCAAGTTTCAAAGACTTATGCATTCCGACCCCATGAAGGAGTACTTTCGAGGTTTGTTTAGGGAGATATGCCCGCCTGCGCCGACGGTCCCAGCTGTGGTTCCGCCGGCGCCGCCTTTGCCGGCAGCGCCTCACCCAACTCTTCCACCCCTGCCTCCGTTGTCCCCAGTGGACAAGTCTATTGTGGTGCCTGATGCGACTCAGCCTGATCCGGACCTGTCGGACGACGCACAGGGCGATCAGGACAGCAAAGACCAGCCCCGCTCCGTCAGAGCCTTTCACGACCGGGTGCTGGACATGTGTCTGTTGGATGTTCCAGTACCCGAGGCACCCGCTCCGCAGGAGGGCGTGCTTTCGGGGGTGTTCACCTTGTCTCCTGGTGCATACCGGTTTGTTCTTGCAGAAGGACGTTTTGGCCGAGGTCCATAAAGTCTGGGAGAAACCACACTCTGGACTGTTTGTCAACAAGAAAATTGATGCGCTACAGGTTCCATTCTTTGGAAGAGGTGGCATTAGCGTCATGTCCGCCCCCCTCCTCCACGGTAGTGGCTGCGGCCACTTTGCAATCCAGACCTGTGTCATTCTCTTCTACGACGGCTACACAGGTTCTGGCCAAAGAGGACAAGCTTCTTGACTCCCTTGGAAGATTTTCGCTAATTCAGCCCTGCAGCTGCGTCAAGCCAATGCAGAACTGGTGTTAGCGGGGGCGAATATGAAAATGTGGAAAGGTCTGTCGGAGTTTGAGGAGTTTATTCCCGCTGAAAAGTTAGACGATTTCACAGCAGGATTGTCAGATGTCAGGGTCCTGGCGCAGTATTTGCTGGTGGCAGCGGCACATCATGTCGACACCTCGGCCCGGGGCCTTATGCTTGATGTGGATACCTCTCGTCAGACTTGGCTGCACGCCACCAAGTTCTCTAAGAAGGTGCAGGATAAGGTTTTGGACCTGCCTTTTGTTGGCAAGGAGCTCTTTCATTCTACAACGGACGTGGAGCTGAACAAAAATAAGGACAGCACTCAGACCGCCAAGTCCTTGTCTGTCCTGGTAAAACCACCTTTCAGGACACAGAGATCTTTGTCGAGGCCTCTGCCTTCCTCTGGTTTCAGGTTTTTTTAGATTGAAAATCCTGCAGGGTTGACACCCCTTTGGGAAATTCCCACCGAAGGCAGCAATGGAGTCTGTTTTTTCTCCCGCTCCTCAGCCTCCTCCTCAGGTTCAGGTGGTGCCGCCACCGAGAAACCAGCTAAATGAGGGTTTTGTTGTTTGTTTGTTTATTGAATTTCTAATGCGCACCAGACCCAGAAGTAACAGGGCGCATCAAAGGAGATGCAAGGCTTACGTGGTTACATAATGACATTATAAATTGACAAGACTAATACAATATAGGAGGTCTCGCTCGCACGAGATACCAGTGGGAGGACGCATTGCGTCCCATTGGGAGGCGTGGCAGACCATCACCGAGGACCGGTGGGTCTTGTCAGTCGCTCGGGCGGGCTTCCGCTTGCCCCTTCCCCACCCATCAATCCTCCCTTCCAGCAGTCAGGGTCGCCCTCCCTCAAAGCCGAAATTACTGGATCTCAGAGCGGTGGAACCCATTCCCCTAGGGGAGCGAGGGTAGGGCTTCTACTCCTGTCTGGTTACGGTGCCCAAAGCCAACCAGGCTGGCCTGCGCACCATCCTAGACCTTTCCCAGTTCAATCTTTCTCTACCCCAAGAGAAATTCAAGATGATCAAGCCTTGTCAAATAAAGTCCTCTTTGCAGAAGGGCGATTGGCTCAGCGTGGTGGACCTTCAGGATGCTTATATGCATATTCTGATCTGGATTCCACACCGGAGATACCTACGGTTTTCCGTAGGGGAGGAGCACTTCCAGTTCCGAGTGCTCCCCTTTGGCCTCAGCTCAGCACCGCGTGTCTTTACGAAGATGATGTTGGTTATCGCAGTTTATCTTCGGCTTCAGGGTATCCATGTGTATCCATATTTGGACGATTGGCTGTTGCGCAGTCCTTGCCTGCTGAAAGCATTGAGCAATCTTCAGTCTCTCCGCCAGCTCCTGTTCCACCTTGGGCTGTCAGTGAACTGGTGGAAATCTTCCATGACGGTCTCTCAGGACTTGACTTTCCTGGGTTTTCGTTGGAACACGATCGACTGCAGAGTTTACCTGACTGGGGACAGAATGGCAGATCTGTTGGCCACATGTCAGATGTTTGCGCAGTCGGAGAGCATGTCGGCCTGCTGGTTCCAGAGGATTCTGCGCCTCATGGCCTTGTGCGTGTTGGCTCTTCCTCTTTCTCGGCTCAAGATGAGGCAGACACAGATGGCTCTTCGGAGTTCTTGGCGTCAGGCTGTGGATCCGGACTCCAAGATATTATTGATTCCGGCTTTCATGACAATGGACCTTGTGTGGAGGTCGTCTCTCAGCAACCTGTCGGTGGGCGCAGGTTTTCAAGACCCTGCTCCGATGGTGACAATCACGACAGGCTCCTCCCTTCTGGGGTGGGGTGCAACGTTGGATCTTCTTCAGCCCTACTCACCGTAGTGACCACCTTACTCCTAGTCCATAGTCCACTTTCCTCCATACGCCCGCTCGCCGTCCCCTCTAATAAAGTTTCTCTATTATTGCTTAAAGGTCTCTGACCTGGCGATAGAAAAGGACTGATGGGTGATGCGCTGGGCGGAGATAAGGAGGGCAGGGTTTACGGCCGTGTGCGGTACCCCGCGTAAAAAGAGAGGAAAGACACATTTTTTTTAAATGTGATGCTTTTTACAAAGTACTCCGGTCCCGTCCCACAGGACGGAGGAATGTTCCATAAGTATGGAGGAAAGGGGACTATGGGCTAGGAGTAAAGTGGTCACTACGGTGAGTAACCTTATTATTGACTTTAGGAAGGAAAAACATTGCAGAAAAATCACACGTGGCAGGATTGCAATTTCTTGACTTTTACAGGTTTAAAATAGCAAACCGGCTTGGAAAATGAGCTACACAGGCAAAATCGGAATGCAGTTTTAATGCTAAGGTACAAAGACACATAACAGGTATGACATGAAAGTGAAATGGTGACTTATTGATGGATTATAGTAAGGAGATTCTTTAAAGGAAAGGAAATTAGGTTTTTACAAGGCAAACACTTTGACAGGCAACTCGGTTTGGTCAGAAAAAGGATTTATTCTACTGTGACTATATATTTAGTGACTATAATTAGTAAAAACACTCGACACAATTGTTGTTTTCGAATAGCAACAATAATGAACATTAGTTTTCAACTGTGCAATTAATTGATTTACTTCAAATACTGATAACTGAATGAGTTGTAAAGGATTGCGCTAACACATAGGGCCTCATTACGACCCAGGCGGTAAGTTACCGCCTGGGTCGTACCTTTACCACCATGGCGTAAACTATGTTTACGCCATGGTGGTTGGCGGACTTACCGCCCCATTCCGAGGTGAGTGGGGCGGTAAGTCCCCATTAACCCATTTACCCTTCCCCATTCCCATTTGTGCCCCATAGGGCATAATGGGAGTGGGGAAGGCGTTAATTACGCCACCGTAAATTACGGTGGCGTAATTAACAACAAGGTCCCTTAGCCCCATGGATTTTAACACCTGCTAAAAGCAGGTGTTAAAACCTCCATGGCGCTAAGGGACCTCGGAATCAGGCGGTAAGGGTCGGCGCTGTTTACGCCGCCGTAAACCCCTTACCGCCTGGGTCCTAATGAGGCCCATAGTCTAACTCAGATTTTTCCAAGGACAGGATACACAGATGATTCTAACAATTTTCAAGAAGTTACTAGGACACTTATAATATTTCTTATAGGGTTACTTATAGGGTTGGACAAATGGCAAGGTAACAGAGTAAAGGATGCACCATTTTGATATTGGGGAGGGGTAATACTTACAAAAAGCACTTGAATGGGGCAGTTTGGACAACCAGCCGGGCCTCGGGACACAGGACAAAGATCTGGTCATTTGGGCAACAGTGCAGCCCTCCTCTAGGGACACGGCAGGGTAACCAGGGTCTGGTCACAGTAGACAGCGGGGTGCATCAGCTGGGCTCTCCCTGAATTATTGGTGTTTTGTAGGGTTTTAATTCTGGATCAGTGGTTCTGCCTGGATCTGCTATCAGCTACCCCTGGCCTGGCACTGGAATCTTGCAGGGTGAATGTGGAATGAATGGATCCCTGGATGTTGATTTACGAATCTTGAATTTTCTTGAATGTCTGGATTTTTTAATGTATCTACCTTATATAAACTGGATCACATCAGAGGAGTGTTACTATGTGGGCAGAACTAAGCTAGACATACCTCTAAATCAGATAGGTCAGCCAGTAACTGTCGCTGCCTCCCTCAGAGCAGATTGGACTGAAGGAAGTGACGTTTTTATGAGGTGCATTGTTATGCCATAGTTACTTTTACCAAAATCAGTTATGACCCAAAACGTCTATATTTGCAATTGTTATCTTCCTGAAAATTCGATAGGTAGACTCTATATTTTACAAGTAATATGCTGTTCCAAATCCCAAGTCGGTGCAATGCTATTTAGTCATTCTGGCAATCCTTCGCCATTTCCATGGAAAACATTTCACCTAAAATTCTCCATTTGTCTCCATAGATACATATTATCACTGGGCATATTTTCATTAAGTTTCAAAACTGTACCATGTACGCTTTCCCCAGAAATTACATTTTACTGGCGTCTGCGTCTACCACATGCCTGAAAAATCTACAATGTCTTATTTTAATGGCGCAAAAATGTCATTTAAAACAGTCATAATTACACATTACTGTCTCTTTAGATTACTGAAATAAATGTCATAAGAGCAGTCTTTGAAATCAAATGGACTGGCTTTGTTTCCAAATATGGGCAGTCTTTCCAACCCTCAGCCAAATGTCATGCTCTGGTCAGCTTTGCCCAGTGGATTCGCCTTTGATCCTAGGCAGCAGAAGCGGAGGAGAGGTGTCAGAGGAATTCACATTTCAGTGGCAGGGCTGTCCATTGTCCCATGCAAGGGGAAATGCCATTCCGTCTAACGAGGTCGTGAATTCTCACACCTTCATCCTTTCATTGGGAAAGGGGCTTCCTTTGAAGTGTTCTCCTTTTGCCAAACTGGTTCTGCTAGTCTCAAACAGCTTTCAAACATTTCTTTCTCTTTCTTTCACACAAGCCAGTCTTTTTGTAAATGAATATATTAAATATTTATAATAGTCCTGGGAGGATAGCTCAGCGGCAACATGCTCGCCTTGGAAGCAAGACGACAGGGCGCAACAGGTTCGCTCCCCGGGTCCGCGTTTAGAAACCTATTAACCCCATCTCCACATAAAATACTATTTCGAAGGGATTGTGTCCTCCGACGTATTCCTTATCTTAGATAGAAATCCTTCAGCTTTGCTGGCCTCGGAAAATTTTTTTTTCGCCAGAGGGCGCTGCGCGTCGATGATCGCCGAGTCGATGACCCTCGACGGCCTCCGTGCCGACGTCGACGTCATCCTGCCTATAAAGGCCGCGCGCAGCGTCCGTTGCTCAGTTCCGTTTTTCCGCGCTTCGTTGTGCCTCGGAACACCGTTGCTCAGTTCTCGTCAAGATAACGTATATAATAACTACTATTTACCTCGATATCGATGGCATCCTCCTCCGACCCGACGACCCCTCGGTCCGGTTTCAAAAAGTGCCGAGACTGCGGGAAGAAAATGTCGTTGACGGACCCTCACAGGGTCTGTTTGTGGTGTCTGGGAATCACGCACCAGAGTTCGGAGTGTGAGGAATGCCTTTCCATGACGGCGAAAGCCTTGAAGGAGCGTAGGGGGAAGCTCGAGAGAGGTAGGTCAACTTTAACTTCCTCGAAAGCTTCTTCGGTAGAGTCGAGACGTTCGTCTCCTCACCATAAAAAACACTCTCGATCTAGATCACGAAGTGGCTCCCACCACTCGTCGACATCGAGACACTCGAAGAAGAGACGTAGGAGATCCCCTTCGTCATCTTCGTCGAGTTCTCCTGAGAGAGTTCATTGCCCCACAAAACGCAGCTCGCAAGCTGAGTGGGAGGAATTCAGGAAAAAGATGCTAAGCGTCTTCGAGAAAGCGGCCTCGTCCCCCTCGAAGACAGCTGAGGGTGATACCCCGGGTAAAAAACCCAAAAAATCTAAACGCCGCGAGTCGCAGTACCCGGCGGAAAAGTCAACCCGAAAGCGCCTCGAGCCATCGGGAGATAAAGCATCATCGACGCCATCGTCGAAAACTCCTTCGAAACAGAGGTCGGCGCCATCGACGCCGTTGTCGAAGGATTCATCGGCGCATCAGTCGATCGAGTCGACGTCGACGCCGATATCGACGCCGGTGAAGGAAAGAACCACGGCTACTCCACAGCCAACGGTTAGACAAAAGACCTCCGACTCGACGCCGAGAACGTCGACGTCGTTCTCGAGCAAGACTCCGATCCTTTCGAGTTCTTCGAGGCCTAGTACACATTTCTCGACGCTTTTCACGGCGCCTTCGAGTACTTTCACGTCGGTGTCGACGACATCGACGTTTTCAAGGCCTGTGATGATGGCTCCTTCTGCATTGGAAATGGGGTTTATACCATTCCAAAAACCAATGTATCCCCCTTTAACCTCGATTTTTGAGGAAAGGGAGGATTCAGACCAAGATATTGATTTACAGAGGACCACATCACCAGAGCCAGAGACTTTCGCCTCTGAGGAAGGAAGATTAAAAAATCTTCAGGATGCACTTCAGGAAGCTAGTGGCTTGGACACTTCTCCTGAAGCAGAATTTATCAAACCAGACCCAGGAGAACATGCGGAGACTCCATATAGAGCTCTGATGTCTAGAATCATAGAATTTATGGGTTGGTCTGCACCTTCTCCTGCCTTTCAGCAGGATGACCTCACTGACATACTGGACAAGGGCCCACAGGAGGATCCTGTGGTTCCATTTCACTCTGCTCTACAGAGAAGGATTTTGACAAACTGGGAAACGCCAGAAATTATCCCGGCAGTAAATAAAAAACTGTCAACAAAATACAGGGTGGCTAGTTCTGACCCTGAATATTTGTCAAAACACCCTACTCCTGAGAGCTTGGTTGTACAGGCTGCAACCTCATCAGGCAGCACATCTGCATACCCCACTGCTCCGCAGGATAGGGATGACAAAAAATATGATGCCATGGCTAAGAAGGTTTTTTCTGCCTGTAGCATGGCGTTAAAGTCTATTAACGCGACCTGTACGCTCGCTAGGTTCAGCCACACCCTTTGGGAGTGCGCTTCATCAGCGGCTGACTGCCTCCAAGAAGGAGAGGAAAGGGACGCATTTTTAAACATCATCAGGGATGGTAAAGATGCGATGTGCGAGACCCTACAAACTGGCCTAGATTCTGCTGACAGTATCAGCAGGGCCATGGCGGCAAGTACCACAATCCGCAGGCATGCGTGGTTGAGGAAGTCTGGTTTTGCCTCTGACGTGCAGACCAGGCTTTTGAATATGCCCTTTGACGGTTCTACCCTCTTTGGAAAGAAGGCGGATGACAGTTTGGAGAAACTGCAAACGTCCAAGGCAGCAGCCAAGTCATTGGGAGCTGCTATCCGTCAGAATACCTTTCGTCCTTCGGGATCATCGTGGAGAGGACGGTCCTTTCGTTACTATTCCTCATATGGAAGGGGCAGGGGACGACCGGCTCAAAGAGGCCAAGGAAGATTTACCCGTGGTGGACGGGGTAGGGGAAAGAAAGCCGCACCCGCAGGAGCAGGAGCCACTTTACCTTCGGCAACTGCATCAGCCGCTTCAAAACCACTCTGAGGTCTCCCCTCACAGAACACCAGTAGGGGGCAGGTTAACTCACCATCTGACGGAATGGCAGGCTATTACGTCAGATGCTTGGGCTCTGGAGACAGTAGCCCAAGGTTACTGCCTGCCCTTCCTACATATCCCTCAGAGTCATCCACCGGGGAACAACCCTTTGAAGCTTCCAGATCCGCTCCTCTTGCAGGAGGTTTTAGACCTGCTAGAGAAAGGTGCCATAGAACTGGTACCTGTAGCGGAAAGGAACAAGGGTTGGTACTCCCCCTACTTCATAATACCGAAGAAGGACGGAGGACTGAGACCCATCTTAGACTTACGGGAATTGAACAAATTCCTCCGAAAGGACAAGTTCAAGATGGTGACTCTCTCTCAGATCCTTCAGGCCCTCCAGCTTCAGGACTGGTTGGTATCTCTAGACCTCCAGGACGCTTATTTCCATGTGCCGATCCATCCCAGGCACAGGAGATACCTGAGGTTCGCAATTGGCAGCTCTCATTATCAATTTCGAGTTCTGCCATTTGGGCTAACCTCCGCCCCGAGGGTCTTTACCAAGCTAATGTCGGTTGTGGCTGCAAGTCTAAGGAGGGAAGGGATTCATGTCTACCCTTACCTAGACGATTGGTTGATCAGAGCTGTATCTTCGGAACAGGCTCAGAGACAACTAGATTATGTTTGCCACTTCCTTCACAAGCTGGGCTTCTCCCTCAATTTAAAGAAGTCACAGATGATACCATCACAGAGACTCCAATTCATTGGAGCAGTCCTGGACACTTCCCTGGGAAAAGCCTTGCCACCAGAGGTGAGGGCTCGAGATATTCTGCAGATGGTCATCAGATTTCAGAATGCCCAATATCTCCCAGCCTACGACTTTCTGAGGTTGCTAGGCCTCATGGCATCCTGCATATTCCTCGTGCCGGAGGCTCGCCTGAGAATGAGATCCCTCCAGTGGGCACTGAGAACTCAGTGGTCACAGTTCTCAGGAAGGATGACAGATCTCCTTCGGATCCCGGTCAAAGTAGCCCGAGACCTTCAGTGGTGGGCCTGTCGGGAGAACATCCTGAAAGGAGAAATGTTTTGGCAACCATGGCCGGAGATAACAGTAGTCACGGATGCCTCACTCACGGGGTGGGGAGCTCACGCCAACGACTTGACCATCAGCGGTCGTTGGTCTCCATCGGAGTCCAGACTACATATCAACCTGTTGGAGCTGAGAGCCATCAGACTAGCGCTGAAGGCTTTTCTGCCGTCTGTACGGGGAAGAAACGTCCTAATAATGACGGACAATACAGTGGCCATGCACTACCTCAACAAAAGAGGAGGCGTAGGCTCACTACCACTGTGCAGAGAGGCGATGCAGCTCTGGTTTTGGGCAATTCAGGAAGGAATCTCTCTATCGGCAATTCACCTAGCCGGAGAGAAGAACTTGACAGCGGACGCTCTGAGCAGGCAGAGCACAGTCTCTCACGAGTGGGAGATAGCTCAGGAAGTCCTTCAAGAGATCTTCGCCCTTTGGGGAACCCCTCAAGTGGATCTGTTCGCCACCAGTATCAACAGGAAGTGCGACAGATTTTGCTCAAGGGAATTTCCCCCGAGAGGAGCTCTAGGAGATGCGTTCGTAGTGGACTGGGAGTTCCCACTTCTGTACGCGTTCCCTCCGGTCCCTGTCATTCCTCAAATGATCAGGAGGTTGAGAAGGTTTCGGAAGACCATGATCCTAATTGCCCCGGATTGGGCCAGGAGAACGTGGTACCCGGACCTTCTAGACATGTCCATCTGCCCTCCAATTCGACTGCCATACAGAGAGGATCTTCTCTCGCAGAAGGAAGGTCAGGTTCTCCATCCAGCCATCAAGACCCTCAACCTTCACGCTTGGTGTCTGAAAGGTTGAGGTACAAGGATTGGGACCTTCCGGATGATGTTATGGAGGTGTTGCTTTCGGCCAGAAGGCCGGCAACTAAAACTCTATACCGCTGCCGTTGGAACAAATTTTGCAGCTGGTGCAGAGAAAAGAATATTGAACCCTTTTCTTGTGGTACACCTATGGTGTTGTCATTCTTACTTTACCTGGCTAATTCAGGCCTACAGGTTGGCACAATTAAGGGCTATCTCGCAGCGCTATCAATCTTTAAGCGCACTGCAGAGGAGCCTTCATACTTCAAAATTCCATTGGTAATACAATACCTAAAAGGATTAACTAATGTTTATCCCCCGAAACCTTTTCAAGTTCCCTTATGGGATTTAAACCTAATTTTAAACTTCCTAAAGGGTGCCCCTTTTGAACCACTACACTCTTGTTCATTGAAGCTTCTCACCCTCAAAACTGTTTTGCTAATAGCATTGACATCTGCTAGAAGGGTTAGCGAGTTGCAAGCCTTATCGTGTAAACCTCCACATACAATCTTTTACAAGGACAAGGTTGTTCTTCAGGTGAAGCCTAACTTCCTCCCGAAGGTAGTCTCGGAGTTTCACATCACTCAGAAGATTATATTACCTTCTTTCTACCCTCCTCCTCATCCGGGGAAGGAGGAAGAGAGACTGCACAGGCTGGACCCTAAGCGAGCCTTGAGCTTCTATATCAGCAGATTGGCTAAGATCAGACAAGCAGACCAACTCTTTGTAGGTTATGCAGGACATAAGTTGGGCCTTCCAATAACAAAACAAACCATCTCCAGATGGATTATTTTAGCCATTCTGGAGTGCTACAAATTGGCAGGAAAGGAGCCTCCTCAAAATCTAAGGGCTCATTCTACCAGGGGTATCGCAACATCCTCAGCCCTTCAAAGAGGGGTGCCAATTCGAGATATATGTGCGGCTGCCACATGGTCGTCCGCACATACATTTACCAAATTCTATAGCCTGGATTCCTCCTCTAGTCAAGAAACTAGATTCGGCAAGGCTGTGTTACACTCTGTCCATTCTGGAAGGGTAACATAACTTTTATTACTCCCGCCTCCAGTCACAATACCACTGCTATGGGAGTCTATCTAAGATAAGGAATACGTCGGAGGACACAATCCCTTCGAAGAACTAGTTACTCTTACCTTGTAACGTTCTTTCGATGGGATGTTCCTCCGACGTATTCCTTATCGACCCTCCCATCCATCCCCGCAGTATGACTTCCTGTGGGTTTGCAGCCTATGCTCCTTCAAGGTGATTAGTCTAATCCAAAAACATTACTGGGGACTACAAAACGGAACTGAGCAACGGACGCTGCGCGCGGCCTTTATAGGCAGGATGACGTCGACGTCGGCACGGAGGCCGTCGAGGGTCATCGACTCGGCGATCATCGACGCGCAGCGCCCTCTGGCGAAAAAAAAATTTTCCGAGGCCAGCAAAGCTGAAGGATTTCTATCTAAGATAAGGAATACGTCGGAGGAACATCCCATCGAAAGAACGTTACAAGGTAAGAGTAACTAGTTCTTCTGTGCAATTATTTGGGATGATTTCACATTTTAACTTTCAAAGCATTATTTCACTGCTGTTGCAAAAACGAATTTACACATGTTCATTTTACATGGTAATTTAACCCGATGCAGTTTTTTTATCACATTTTCATAATAGCCTGGACAGATGAGATCCGTTTCATGGCAGGGAAAGGTGCTAGAAATAGTTTTCTTTGGTAATTGACGCAAAGCCAGGGAGAAAAGCTTTATTTTTGAAGTTCTTTGCACTGGTTAATTTGTTGCAAAAGTAAACGCGGGTCATACAGCCTGAAACAAATTTCTCTACTGTTCATAGATTTTGCTCGACACACAATGCCTTTCAGGGAGGAATGCCCTCCTTTGCTGGTGTACAACCTGAAGTTAGATGGGCATGTGTCTTATCAGCAACCAAACTATGTACTGTTGAAAAGATGGAAAAAGCATCAGTGCGCAGTCATTTTAAACACAGAAAATGTTCTCTTACAGTTAGAAATCTTGAGCTTTCAGCATAGCAGCACTGCACCAGGCTGCTTTTGAATTCTTCTTTTTGGTGCACATGAAGAAAATAACTGCAACAATTCTCAGGGTGTTGTAGATTTCATCTCGCCCCATATGTGCTCAACGGAGCCAGCGCAGCCATTATTTTTGGTAATTGCTAAAAACACAGTTTTGATACAAGGGAATAAGTGCTCAGCAGAGCCAGCACAGCCATTCCTCTTGTAACTGCTGAAAATGCAGTTTGGTGGTGCAGGAGAGTTCTGCTGGGCTGGTAAATGTACCCCACAGATTCTTTATAGTGCTTACCCTATACTCTTATCAACTAGAAGTGCAACATCACTGTTTTTCTTGACAAGTTCAATAAAGATGCCCAGTTCAGGTCATCTTTTAAACCACACACCCGTATGTGTGATTTAAACATTACTGTTTTCTTTTATTTGAAAAATGAAAATTGGATTTTATTAGTATGTTCTAAAGTTACATTACATTGTATGTGAAAAGTCAGATTTTGTTATTTTTGACTATCGCAATAAAAACAAAATAATAAACACGTGTGTGCGAAGGCGATGGATGCAAGTCTGTTCTAATTTGAATAGCAGAGATGCAACTGAAAGGTTGTTTGCAATCTGGTTTGAGTTGATCTATTACAAGCCATCCTCTGGGCCTTGTTGTTTGTCTAAAAAATGCTGAACAATGGGTGCAGTGGCCGTGCTGTTGCGTTGTCTGCTGCGATGTTCATTGATGCACACAGATACTTTTCATTCATCATTCTGACGTACAATAGGTCACATGGACACATAATGTTAAATGCGTTTGAGTAAGTTTGAAAAAATGTTAATATACCAACGAAAGGTTGAGATGTTACAAATGCAACTCGACTGGTTCCAAATTGACTGGTTGGCTTTACCCATTTACCCAGATGCACTTGTCTCACTGCCGCGGTCAGTGATTGGTAGCTGCAAGATGGTGTCTATGGAGTGGGTCAAAGGTGATCAGAGCCCAAGCTGATCAGAGCTCATTGCAAGCTCCAGATATTTTCTGGCACCTAATGAATGCCTAGAATCTGTCCCATTAGAAACAGGAAGAGGGGCAGATAAGATGGCTGGTGCCCTTAAAGATGCTACGTCCAGGATCATTTCCTGAGGGGCCGCCTGCCCTTGAGAGCTGTGTTCAAATCGCAGAAATAGACACTTCACAGTTGAGTCATGTGTCAGTGAGCGTCTTGACCATGTCCCAACATCTAAGGAGGTTTCTAGGGACCAGCAAAAGCCAGTCTTTTAGGGCCCTTGTGCCAGTGCCGCGAGATACATGAAGGACATTATGGATTGAACCACAGAGACCCCTCCTTACAGTAAAGGTAGGCCCATTCAATGCCACAGTGCTCTTCTACATGATCTGCTCTCTAACTTTCGTGGACACTCCCTGCTCCTCAGTTGTGAGAGGGGGCCTTATTGTGGCGGAAAGCATTTCATAGCCTTATAGTAACTGTCAAAGCATAGTTATGTAACATGAGAGAAAGATACCATTCTGTAGGAGGACAAGTATCTGGCACTTCTCTCCCTACCAATCCTGTTTGGTCACACATCCACCTGCGCCTTTGACATAGTGTAATGAACACGTTCTATAAAGGGTTCTCGGGCTATATTCCTATACATGGATACCCTACTTCCAAGTCTAGCAAGACAAGACATGTAACAAACTCTTAATAACTTTTTTGACAGCAAGATGTGCGTTTTAAAAAAAATGTACTCGTCCAGTTTGACCACTCCGTTCCCTTCACTTCTGTTACCAACAACATTCAACTTTATGGACAGTCTATTCTTGACTTTTGGCTCAGGCTTAGCAGTCACAGAATAAAACCATAACAAAAACAGTGTATGTTGTGGGAATCAAGCAAATGCTTAGCATAAATATATCCCCCTGTGATGAATTAAGCCATACTCCATGATCAAGGTGTCTATAGAGACTGACACATTGGCATTCTTGTGACGTGTGGATGTAAAGACTGCAGGGGGTATCTGTACTTCTGCACTCTACATGGTAGGGTAAAGGCACAGAACACCCCAGCATGGGTAGAAGCGGAGGAGCAATCAAGGCTTTAGTTTTCACGATGTGATGCAGGCTGGTTCCTAAGTACAGAGAGTCCCCAAACCCCACAAAGGAATGTCCACACACTGTTAGGTGATAACACAGCTTCTTTAGGTTCAGGAGTATATATGCATTTAAATAATAACACTTAGTACTTTGGCAATACTTATTCAAAGAATGGCAAATATATACACTCTGTGGTACCACACAATACTTAAACTCAGTAATGGATGCACTACCTGCAGACCATTGAAAATAGGCATGTGAATTCTTAAGTGAGGTGTAACAGCATAGAATGGGGAAGAAAGGCAGGTTATTTATGAACAGACAGTGGTAGAAGGCTTTCTTTAGACTAGATTAGCAATTCTGAGTGAGAATCCCCCCACCTGGTAAGCCTGTAATGGAAAAGTTAGGGAGTCATTTATCTTGTCTTTTACAGTCCATTCCAATAATGTTCAATAACCATGTACTTTCTTTTAAAAGGTTCTACCACCCAAAAGTACCTGCAAGGCCACATGAGAACAGGATCCAAGACGAATCTTGGTCCCCTGTGTAAAGACTGGTAGGGGGAGTCTGTACCTCCGCTCTCTATATGGTAGAGGAGAGGCACAGAAGACCCCAGCCAAGATTCTCTATAAGGTAGCAATGGACGCGCAATCAAGGCCTAGCTTCTCAGGAGGCGATGCAGGCTGGTTCTTAAGTACAGTGTAGTCCCCGAGCCCCAACACAAAGGAATGTCCACATACTGTATTACTGAAAACACAGTCTTTATATGATTAATATTCAAAGGTATGTACACAATCACAACAACACACTTTGTACTCGGAAGTCAAGAATGCTAAATATATACAATTCTAAAGTGGTACCACTAATGTTATCAAATCTCATTAAGGTGCATCAACTGTACAGTTAAAATGTCACACCGATCAATAACGAGGAAACCAGCAATAGAGATAGGGAGGAACGCAAGATGGTTGAAACAGTAGGCAGAATACTGACCCCTATCACGAGGCACAGTTTTGAGTGGAGATCCCCCCCACCTGGGCAACCTGTAAATAAGATATATCGCACAAGCTCAGTCCATATGTTCAATAGTCTCCCTTCTTCCTATTAAGGTTTTACCCCCCCGCCCCAATGTACCTGGTGGAGTAGAGTTCTCATTGGATGCGTCGACCGATCCTTCTTGAGTGACTCCCTTTCAGGCGGGAGCCACGGATCGTCGAGAGGTGTCGGGGAACTTGGCGTTTGGTGTCGGGGAATCGATGGCCCTTCTTGAGTGCCCTCCCTTTAAGGCAGGAGTCATGGATCGTCGAACGTCCGACGGTGAACAGGGTGAACTATGGCAGGGAAGTGGCAACTTCGTTCCTAGCGGTGCTCGTCGACGACAGAGCGTTGGCGTCCTGCAAGGAAGAGGAGTGCAGGGCACCTCGTGACGATAGTTCTGGACCGCAAAGAGATGATGAAGAACTGTGGCCAAGCAAGGGCGTCGAGTCATCAGCGTCTCTGCGGTCGTTAAGTGGCAGGAAACCCACCGGTGGATGCTCCTCGGCGTGTCGACGGTCGGGCCTGCACGATGGTCCCTCGTAGATCGGGAAGAGGGCGCCTTACCAGGTCCTCTCCGGGTCAGTCCTTGGAAACACAGCAGCCTTCAGATTGCGAGGGAGAGCCACAGCACTCCTTCTCATCCAGCGGGGGTTTCAAGGTCAAGCGTCAGTTACTCCAGTTACTCGTCGTAGTGGACTTCAGATTCTGAACACGATTCCTAGCAGTGAGAGGTCCCTAGATATACATTCATTCCGCTGGGTCACACTCAAGCATCCAATCACGACTACGGGCATTCATGCAGGCAGGCAGCCAATCAGGCACACGAGGTATTCAGGCCATTCACTTCTCTCCAGACACTAACAACAAGTTATGTGTATTGGGACAAGTACCGAGCCATTCAACACTCCAAGCTGCATTCATACCGGTTTCGGGCAGGGTTGTCTCAGTCATTGTGTCAACCACCAGATACTAGACACCCACAACACAGAATGCATATTCGTCACACACTCCATTCACCCAGGTCCCACCCCCAGGAGGTACCCACAACATACATCACAGGGAAGGCTCCAGCTAGTCTGGCCGGGCCTTCACAACAACACCATATATGGCATTTCCACCCAACAGCCAGTCAGGGGGAAGGGACAGAGTCAGGGCTTCCCAGGACTTTGGGAAAACAAGGTAATGGGTAATAGAAGGCAAGAGGCCACCGGGGCCATCTTGTTTTCCATCAGGAATCAACTGATCCCAATGGCAGGGCCGGGGTATCCCAAAATGGAGGATACTCCGCACACCTGTCAAACTCAGCATGGAGCTGCCACCAGCCCCTACCCTGCTCTGCGGGCCACCCACATAAACATACACTAGGGGTACAGGGTTGTACCCCCACCCATGGGTGCCATAAGGGTATCCCATGGGTCCGTTCACCAAACCAAAAGAGGGCTGCACCGCCAGGAGTCCCACATGAACTCCTGTGCGGAAAACACGACAGAACACACGATAAAAAGCAGTAAAGGACAAGGATACGGAGGCCCTGTCCCTCCGATGCATTTCCAGCATCACACCCTGTACGACTCTTGAGGCTAGAAGATGCTCTTCCTTGTCACAGTACCTTTGGTGCCTTGTCAGGCGAAGTGGCAGAGTTTCTCGATTTCACTTGACAATTCCCTCCGAGGATGGATCCCCCTTGGAAGAAGGAGCCACTGGAATGAGTCCAAGAAGAAAAATGTCTCTTCACTGTGTTATCCTTTGGTCGGCAATTTCTCTGACTGTAGAAGTCCAGGGAAGATGAAACTTGCTGTGGGCTACTTACAGGCTTGGCAGATGAGAGTAAGACTCCTGGGACCCTTCGATGACTTCTGGGGATGACAGGTGTATAGGTCACATTTGGTGTCGAGTTTTGGATTTACACGGTTGTCCGACTTTAGGTTGTTCGGTGCTGCAGCTGCAGCACAGACCTCTGGATGGATTCTGGTGACCTGGACTCCACCACTGGAGTGAGCCCCAAACCCTCACCAAGTTTGGACCCTCTGGACATCTTCATTAGCTTCTGGTGGCAGGTAACCCACCGACTGACCTTCCTCTGCACCCAGCGACTCTGGACTCTCGCCAGTGGGAAAAAGTGGTCAGTGATTATGGCAAGGATGTCCTTTGAAATATTTCTAGGCATTTGTGAACATTCGCAGCTCCAGGTGTCCAGCAGGACTATGCCTGGGTAGCCATCTTCGGGGCAGTAGACAGCAATGGCTTCCAGTGGTCACGAAACGCACCTGCGGACCCTAAGCAACACCAATGGACTTATTCGACTTGAGATATGCAGGCACTCTTCTTCAGGACTCACTAAGACACCTTTTCCTGGACAGCAGGCACACAGGACTGGCTTCCAGGGCACTTTGGTTGTAGAGTAGCAGGTTGCAAGCTGAGCCCTCATAGCTCGGAGAGAGGTCTCCTTCGCAGGTCCTCTCTGGATCAGTCCTTGGAACAACATGGCAGCTTTTGGATTGCACAAAGAAAATGCAGCAGCAGGCTACTTCTCCTCCAGCTGGACTTCAAGGAACAGTTTCTTCTTGCTTCATCTTCGACTTCAGCTTCTGAACAAATTGGTGAGTGAGAGGTCCCCTGTTATACACATGTGGTCCCCAGTCACTCTGGCGGAGCAAGAACCAATCGCAACGGAAGGGATTCATGTAGGCAGGCTCACAGGCATTCAGGCCCTTCATTCCACCCAGACACTCAACAAATAATGTGGATTTGGGTAAGTACCCAGCATTTCAGCACATACACTGCATTCATGTCAGTTTCAGTCAGGGCTGTCCCAGGCATTGTCACACTAACCACACTCAGACACCCATAACCCAGAATGTAAGTTCACGTCAGACTCCACTCACACAGGTCCCACCCCTAGGGTGTACCCACAACACTCATCCTGAGGGAAGGCGCTAGTCATTCTAACAGGAGGCAGCCCCAGAAACATATATGGGATTTCCACCCAACAGCTAGTTGGGAGGAAGGGACAAAGTCAAGGTCTCCCAGGACTTTGGCAAACAAGGTAAAAGGCAATAGAAACCAAGAGGCTACGGTGGCCGTCCTGCCTAAGTGTACAAAAAATGGAGAGCACCCCGAGCCAATGCCATACCTTGCTCTGTGGGCAACACAAACGTGCCCAAAAACACACATCAGGGTTACAAGTTTGTACCCCCACTGGTGGGTGTTCACCAAAAGGAAATCATGAAGAGCTGCAATGCCAGAGGTCCAGGTCGGATCTCTGTGGCAGAAAACTGAGAAAACACAGAGAAGTGGTAGGACAAAGACTAGGAGGACCTGCCCCTCCAAAAGGCATTTCCAGCATCACAATGGACTTAAACATTTGTGTTTCATAAGTGTCACAACCATGTGTTGTTCGTCAGAGTGTGTTAGGAAGTGTGGCGGGTCAGAAGAAAAACACTTGACTCTGCTTTTCCATCTGACTGCTGATATTTTTCAAATGAAAAGTTAAAACTCCCATCTTTCCCTATGCTTAGGGGTTTCCCTGCCTAACAAAACTAAGGTGCTTGCCAGTCGCCAGTGAGAGTCCAAATCAAGATCAGTCCACTGTCCAAAATAACCTTTGCAAAGTTCAGTTCAATAAAGTATCATTAGGTAGTTCTTGGTAACTACTTTTGTTAAGTCACACAGTTCTGATACTGTGTTCTTCAAGGTTTCAACTGCCTTCCACTCGATTACTCTTTCTTTCCTTCTTGTTCTCTTCATGACTTATTCTATTTTGTAATTATCCTTTTCCTTTCATGGGATAGCTTTATCCAGCATTTACAACTTTTCCCTTGACTTTTGGGATTCTTTTTATTTTTAAACATCTTATTAGGTTTTGCATAGCGGTGGGGTCATCAAGCATAACACAGAACAATTCAACCGTAGAGCTTTGAAGATCATATCCCTCAATCCTCAGTACCCATCACCTCCCCCGAACACCCCACGCCCCCTGTCCAGCTTCTGGTACTCTTTTTCCACATATTACTCTTGCCCGGGCTCTGTCCCCCATTCCCTATGGCTCCCTCCTCGCCCCCCCTTCTTCCTCTAATCCCTATCGGCTCCAAATTTTGTGTTTCTGCAGGCGCCACCTATTTCTATATATTGCCTAGTCCCACCTTGGTATGGCGTCCCTCCCTGCCCTCCATGCTGCGATTGTCGGGGCATCTGGGCTCATTCATTCTCTGCTGTGGCACGTTTGGCCACTATGCAGGCAGTTTTCAAAAAATGTCTTGTATCTATTTCCCCTATCCTCACCAAGATCCAGAGCAATGCACCCTTAGGGTCCATTTGCACTGACCTCTCCCTTCTATCTCCTGATGGACTTCCATCAGCATCTGTGTAACTTCGGGCGCTACCATACCATATGGATATAGGTACCCCCCTGGGTCTTGTATTTAGGGCAAGTTTCATCCTCCCCTCTACCCTTCCTCTGTAGACTCTCCCCAGAGTATTATAATCTATGAAGATACTTGAATTGGATCAGCTTCAGTGGGGCTGAGATGACTACCACTCTGGGGTACTTTAGGGCCTCCCTCCATATGCATCGATTTCTCCCAGGTCTTTCACCCATCTCTACCGGTCCTCTAATTTCACTGCCGAAATTAAGGTTTAACACCCTGTATAGGGTAGATATCTGCTTTTCCTTAATTTCCCCATCCAGTATGTTCTGCTCGATGGGGGGACGCCTGTGGGATCGCCGTACCCCTGGTCGTGTGTGGCTCCAGCGCTACAGCTACAAGGACCTGTAATGGTCCTGTCCAGACCCCAACGGCCCCTCAATAACTGGAAGGACCGGACTTCCCCGGCTTTACCACTTATCCTACCGTCTTAATGGCTTTGTCCTTCCACTCCCCTCCCCCATCTCGGATGTTGTATTCCCTTAATAAGCCTATTCCCTCAGATCCTGGCCCCCAGCGTAAATTACTTCTCCCAGATTAAAATGGTAAATAAAAAACACATTATTATAATTGTCTCTGGGCTTGTGCCCATACCCGGCCCACCGCCGCTGTACTTTTGGGGTGTTCCCATATAGGAGCTCCTCCCAACCATTCCTACCCATCAAGCCCACTTCTGTTTCTACCAAGGAGTCACTCCCTCCACGGTACACCCATCTGTTGGCTATGGCCAGCTGAGTCGTCCAGTACTAGAGCTTCAAGTTCGGGAGCCTTAGCCCCCAGTGCGAGTTGTACAGAGTTACTTTCCACCCTTCCTCTAGGCATTTCACGCTCCCATAAGAATTCCCTCAATACGCTGTCGACCCTATTAAATTCTCTTGGATGGATCATGCACAGGGCATGTTGAACGACATGTAGCAGCCTGGGCAAGGTTACCATCTTATAAAGTGTGCCCTGCCCATCAAAGAGATAGGATAATTCATCCACTGTTTCATGTTTTGCTTAAATCTCCTAATCGCTGGGCTGCGATTCCTTTTGGACGAACACACCTAAATATCGGAATCCTATCTCATCCATTTTCTGCAGGGTCTAACTTCTCTGGCCCCTCCCCTCTTCCCTCTTCCCCTGGGCAATGGATGGATTTATCCAAGTTAATCTTCATTCCTGAGTACGATTCAAACTCCTCGAATAGTAATCATTCTCGGCACCGAGCTCTCCTAGTCATTTACATAGAGAAGGATCTCTGTGTACAGCGATGTTAGGCAAGAATTGATGTAGTAACCCTGTTTGAGACTACACAACACTTGTCCTCTTGGTATTAGGTAACCCACCTTTTGGTATAGGCCTGTACTACACAGGTTGGTAGTGTGACTGAGAAGCCAGGCTTATCTCAAGAGGGGTAAATGTGAGCTGTAGCAATGAAATCCACAAATACAAGTAGCCAAGTAACACTTGCACTCAAGGTTTCAGTTATAAATAGTTATTTATTTAACATCAGTTTTTAAATAAGGATTCTTTAAAAAGGGCAATATATGTTACAATCAAAAATACGTTCAAATACTTTTCCAGAATCAACACAAAGCTAGTATATACTCTTTACAGATGCTTCTTACACAATGAAGTCTAGATAAAAACCTTTCCAAGCAAAAATAGTTAAAAACCAAGTTATCACCTATGAGGGACACTAAGTATCAAAGTCAAATGGGCTAGAAGAGTCTGCAGGGAGCCAGGACAATTGGAGCACAGTCTATGGAGCTGAGGTGGTACTTAGATAGCGAAGTCTTGCACAATGTTAGAGAGTTTGTTGAAGAACAATCACTGTAGGGTCACAAGCTGTTACGCTTGTGAAGGGTAGAGCTGAAATCAACTCTAGCAAAGTAGCTACTGCAAGTCTCAACTGAGAAGAGCAAAGCTAAAGACACTCTGGCAAGTAACCCAAGTCAGAACAGTACCTTTTGTTAGAAAAGTGGTCCAGATGGCTTCTATCTGGGTGCAGTGATGCAGATCATGGATTCCTGGGCCTCAGTCGTGGGGACAAGAAGGAGGACGTCTGGTGGACTCCTGCGGCAGCAATTCGGAGGTCGGCAGCTACAGGCTCTTTTCAGGTCAACAGCACTTTGCAGATTCAGAGCTTGGTAAACAGCACCACAGCGGATCTTGGTTACCGGTTGGGCTTCCATCACTCCTTGAGTCCTGCACTCTGGTGAGGGGACACAAGCTCTGGTCGCCCTGCTTCTGGAGGGTCCTGGGGAGACTCCTGGAGCTTTTGGCCGAATCGTTGCACTAGACTACAAATTTCACGACCCCTGGCACTCGGTTCCTGCAGCAGCGAAGAAGTACAGCCAGTCAGGGAATATGGTCCAATGGCGTTCGTCTCTGGTTTAGTTGGTCCCCCTTATCCAAAGGAAGAAGTTGGCCCTTTCGGAGCTTCTCTTGTCGATCAGAAAAAGGAGTTTCAGCACAGCAGCAGAGCTTCACCGGGCAATTCAAAGTTCCAGGAGTGTTAGGCAAAAATTGGAGTGATAACCCTGTGGGAGACTTCACCACCCTTGTCCTCTTGGTAGTAGGTAACCCACCTATTGGTATAGGTCTGTACCACACAAGTTGGTTGTGTGTCTGAGAAGCCAGAGCGCTCTCAAGAGGGGTACATGTGAGCTGTAGAGATGTAGCATTGAAATCCACAAATACAAGTATCCAAATAACACTTGCACGGTTTTCTAGTAAAATACTAATTTATTTAACTCTCAGTTTTAAATAAGCATTCTTTAAAAAGGGCAATGTGCAACAATAAAAATGCACTTCAAAATACTTTCTCAGAATCAAGGCAAAGCTGGTAGACACTCTTAGAGATGCTTCATCCTCACTTCCTACACCCTGGGCTGACTTCAATGACTAGGACATTATTGGCATTTATATGTCACATATACTTTGTAACATTCTGAGATTAGTAAGAGATGAAAGATTAATGAAAAGAAAAAGATTAACAGGTTCACGGAGCATGTGAGCACTTTTAAAATCCCCCAATGAAGTCTAGATAAAAGTCTGTTCCAGCAATATTAGTTCCAAACCAATGTATCACCTATGAGAAGCAGTTAGAATCAAAGTCAATGGGTTAGAGTCTGCAGGGAGCCAGGACAGCCAGTCAATTTGGAACAAAGTCTAAGAAGCTGACTTCTTATCACAAATGTCTTGCACAAAGTTAGTTTGTTGCAGGAAATCACTGTTGGGCCACAAGCTGCTACACTTGGGAAAAGTTAGAGCTAGAAAGAATAACTCTAGATAGGCAGCTACTGCAAATCTCAACTGAGAAAAGCAAGCTACAGACAGAGGCAGGTACCCCCGAGTAAGAACAGTACCTTAGCTTAGAAGATGAGGATCTATCTGGCTTTTGTCCGGTTGCAGTGATGCAAATCCTGTGTTTCTGGGCCTCAGTCGTGGCGACAAGAGGGCCTCCTAAAAGATCTTGCGTTCGACTACCGATTTCTCAACCCCTGGCACTCGGTTCCAGCAGCAGCAAAGATGTGCAGCCAGTTGGGGAAGGTCTTCCAGCAAAGCTCGTCTTGGGGTTAGTTGGTCCCACTAACGCAAGGGAAGACGTCCTTTCCGGAGCTTCTCTTGTTGATTAGGAAAAGGAGCTTCATCACAGCAGCAGGGCTTCACCGGGCAGTTCACGATTCCTTCAGATGTTTCGTCCAGTGGTTGACTCTGTTTTCAGTCCAAGCAGCCTCGGCTTTTATGCAGGTTTCTCCCATTCATGCACAGCTTAGCTGTCACTCACAAAGCAAGGACAGCCAGCCAATAAGGCTGGGTGCATTCAGGTAACCAAGGAGTCCAAGGACACGGGCGTTTTGGGCGCCTCCCTCACTTCCTGCCCTTCCAGACACACTGGAGCCAGAGGCGGTTTTCAATACTGAAACCCGCCAGATGCAAAACGAACAAACGGCTTAAGCCTGGTTTGGCGCGCAGAGTAAACCCCACAAAAGACCTCACAAACAAGAAATGGCAAAAAAAGAATACCGCGGCCATTTTGATTTTATTTATTTATTTATAGAGCGCTTTACACCAAGGCGCTGTGCAGTGGAACAACATAATACAAGATAACAACAAAATAACAGTGGGAGCAAATTACATCATGAATCATTCGACAAAACAGTACAAAGAGCAATTAACTGAAGGGGAGTGGGATTAGGTGTGGGGGGGTGGAGATGAGTTGGGCTAGGAAAAATGGAAGGGAGAGAGAGGAGGAGCAGGAGAGGGGAGGGAAGGGAGAGGGGGGACGGGAAGTAGAGGGCTGAAGGGGAGTTTTCAAGGAGGAGAATGGAGGAGGAGGGATTTAAGCGAAGTTCGAAATGAGGTGAAGGTCGTGGTAGAGCGGATTGTGAGAGGAAGTGAGTTCCAGTGCAGAGGTGCAAGGAGTTGGAAGGAGCGGAAACGGGAGGAAGCACAGGGGGATGGAGGTACAGTGAGAAGGAAATGGTCAGCGGAACAAAGGGAACGGGAGTGGGAGTAGAAGGAGAGAATTGAGGAGAGATAAGGAGGAGCAAGACCATGGAGGGATTTGAAGACAAGGCAGAGAAAGTAAACATTTTTGCTGCAAGTGGAATGGTAGCCACCCAAGGTAAGAGCGGGGAAGAGATGGAGTGACGGGAGGTAAGGAGACAAAGGGTACGAACAGCAGAGTGGTAGATGGATTTAAGAGGGGCAAGATGAGATGCCGGAATTCCAAAGAGTGGAGAAGTGCAGTAGAAGAGGTGGGAAAAGATGAGAGAGGAATTAGGAGTTTGGTGGCGTGGAATGTGAGGGAGGGACGAATTTTGCGAATATTGTAGAGGTGGTATCGCCAGGTGCGAGAGGGGAGTGAAATATGTTGTGAGAAGGAGAGGAGTCAAAGAGAATGCCTAAATTACGAGCTTGTGGAGAGATGGGGAGATTGGAGGGAGGAAAGTGAATGAAAGGGGGAGGACGGGGAGGGGGAAGAGAATTAGAGGGGAAGAAAAGGACTTTGGTTTTATCGGTGTTAAGAGAGAGAAAGCGGGAGGACATCCAGTTCTTGATAGCAGTGAGGCAGGAGGAGAGCTTAAGGTGAAGATCAGTTGAGAAGGAGGAGAAAGAGAGAAAGAGTTGAGTATCGTCAGCATAGAAATGGTGGGAGATGCCAAACGAGGAGATAACAGGGGCAATGAGGGAGGTGTAAAGAGAGAAGAGGAAAGGACCAAGTACAGAACCTTGAGGAACACCGTAAATAAGAGGGAAGGAAGGAGAGGTCTGGCCTCCCCATGATACAGCAAAGGAACGGGAGGAGAGGTAAGAGGATAGCCATTTTAGAACAGGGCCTTTAAACCCGAAGGAGGAAAGAGTGTGGAGCAGGAGTGGATGATCGACAGTGTCAAAAGTTGCAGAGAGATCAAGGAGAATAAGGATAGAGGATTGCTTGGCATGTCGAGCAGAAAGAAGGGAGTTAAGGATAGAGGTGAGAGCAGTTTCTGTGGAATGTTTGGGACAGAAGCAAGATTGGAAGGGAGGAAGGAGAGAGGAAGTAGTGACAAAGGATGGGAGCTGAGAGTAGGCAAGGCGCTCAAGAAGCTTAGAAAGGAATGGTAGAAGAGAGATAGGTCTGTAGTTAGCAGTGAGAAGTGGATCGGCAGAGGGTTTCTTTAGAATAGGAATAATCGTAGCATGTTTGAAAGCAGAGGGAAAGATTGATGAGGAGAGGCAGGAGTTGAAGGAAGTGGTAAGGGATAAGAAGAGGGTAGATCTTGGGGATAAGAACGGAGGGGAGAGGGTCAGAAGAGGCGGACGTGGGGTGGGCTTTGGATAGAAGGGAGGATACTTCGGAAGGGGAAACAGGTGAGAAGATGGACATGAAGGAAGAGGGAGGAGAGGGGGGAGGAGAAGAGGGGGAGTCAGAGAGGGAGTTGATTTTTTTGCCAGAGGGTGAGGATTTTGGAGGAGAAGTTGGCAAAGTCAGAAGGAGAAAGTGTGGAATTGGATGAGGGATCAGGGTGTAGGAGGAGAGAGAAGACGAGAGAGAGTTTGAAAAATCCGACGAGGGTGGGAGGCTTCAGACTGGAGAAGGTTAGAGTAGTAGGAGGATTTGGCTGCTGCAAGACAAAGTTGTATAGTGCATGGTAAGAGAAGTAAGAGGTTTGATTAGAAAGCGAGGGAGTTTTGAGCCAGAGTGTCTCCAACCGTCAGGGAAGGCGCCGCATAGAGAGGAGATGGGAAGTAAGCCAGGGTTGAGAAGGCTTCCGGGTAGGACGGAAGTGAGAAAGGGGGTAAAGTTGATCAAGAGCAGTGGAGATGGAGGAGGAAAGGGAGGATAGTGCATCATCCGCAGAGAGTAAAGCAAAGTCCTGGAGCGATGGAAGAGAAGAAGAGCAGGTGTCAAAAAAGAGGGTAGCGTCGAAGTCATGAAGGTCACAACGTGAGTAGATTGGAGGGGAGGGATTAGCAGTAGGGGAGTGTGAGAGAGGAGAAAGGGAGAATGAGAGTAAGGCATGGTTAGAGAGATGAACAGGAAGAGAAGAGACAGGGGAAGAGGGATAGGAAGAATTGAAGATGAGGTCAAGAGTGGAGCCAGAGGAGTGTGTAGGGGAAGAAGGAAGGGGGGAGAGGAGGTAGGAGTCAAGGATGGATAATAGGGGGAGAAGATTGAGGGGGAGAAGGAAGATGAATATTAAAGTCACCAAGTACTGATAGAGGAGAGGGGGAGATAAGTGAGAGGAGATTATCAAGGTCTTCATAGAAGTAAGCGAGAGGGCCAGGGGGACGATAGATGATTAGGAAGGAAATAGGGTGGGGAGAGGAGGAGGACTTGTAGAGGAATTCAAAGGAAGGGAAAGAAGGGAGAGTTGCAGAAGAAGAGGAGGAGATGTATTTGGGGTGGTAGAAGAGTCCAACGCCTCCGCTACGGCCAGAGGGGCGGGGGGTGTGAATGAAGGAGGAAGAAGAGGTTGTTAAGGAGGCGGGGACAGAGGCGTTATGAGGGGGAATCCAGGTTTCAGTTAGGCAGAGGAAATGAAGGTTAAGGCGAAAGAATAAGTCAAGAATAGCTGTGGTTTTATTACAGATGGATCTGGCGTTCCAGAGAGCAGTGTTCATGAGGGCAGAGTGGCTGGCAGTAGGGGGTAGAGAAGATTAGGGCGGTGAGAGAAGGAAGGAGCGTGACTGGAGGAGTGGGCGTGAGGATAGTGAAGAGGACTAGGCATTAGGAGGAAAGAGGGAGAGTAGGAGGGAAAGGAGAAGGTGGAAGGGTGGAGAGGGGGGAGAGGGAGGCGGAAAGGAGTTATGGAAGATCGCATACCAAAGGACACAGAGAAAGGATGAGTAGAGAAGGGACGTAGAGTTAGAAATGGAGGGGGTAGAGACCAGTGTGATAGTTACAGAAAGGGGGGGCAGTATGCAATGTAGGACCAAAGTGTGGTATGGGGAGAGGAAAGGTGGTCTCGGGTCCAGTGATAAGATGGCCGGCAGGAACCAATAGAGTAAGAGGGAGCAGGCACTCAAAACTGTAGTTGGAGGAGACCAGGTGGGGAGAGCAGTGGCACCAGGTACAGTGTGGAGGCGCCAGGGAAGGAAATCACGCAGCCAAGGTATGCAGAGGTACAAGGATCTGAGGAAGCTGGAGGCACGTTAGAACAGCAGTGGCACCAGGTACAGCGTGGAGGCGCCCGGGGAGGAAATCACGCAGCCAAGGTATGCAGAGGTACAAGGATCCGAGGAAGCTGGAGGCACGTTGGGACAGAAGTGGCACCAGGTACAGTGTGGAGGTGCCAGGGGAGGAATTCACGCAGCCAAGGTATGCGGAGAGGTAGAGGGAACCAAGGAAGCTGGAGTCGCGTTAGGACAAGGGGACAGCAGGGAATGGGTCCGGGAATAGAGTGGAGGTATCAGGAGAAAAGTACTCGAGTCAGGTTAGATGGCCGGTGCAGCGATGCTCAGTAACCTCAACCAACCCCTGGGCGGGGAGGATTGCCAGCTGTCGTAGAAGATGGAAAGGTGGCACCGGCGGGAGGACTTGCAGCAGCAGAGGAAGATGGTTGTAGTAGGGGGTCCCGGTCAGCCACGTTGGTCAAAGGCAGGGAGGCCGTATAATGGAGTTACCCCAGGCAGCCACAACCCCACATGGACTGCAATTGCCTGGATGTGAGTAATCGAGCTCAGGCGGACAGGACCGGAGGGCAGGAGGAGCCGGGCTGGAGAAGGCGTACCTGGGTGTGAGCAATCGAGCTCAGGCGGGCTGGACCACTGTAGGAGGCACCAGAGTAGAATGGAGGTACCCCAGGCATCCACAACCCCACAGGGACTGCAAGTGTTTGGATGTGAGTAAAAGAGCTCAGGCGGGCAGGACTGCTGTAGGTGGAATGCAGGAGGAGCCAGGCTGAAGAAGGCGTACCTGGGTGTGTACAATCCAGCTCAGGCGGGCAGGGTAGCTGTAGATAGCACCAGGGTAGAATGGAGGTACTCCAGACAGCCACAACCCCACATGGACTGCAATTGCCTGGATGTGAGTAATCGAGCTCAGGCGGACAGGACCGGAGGGCAGGAGGAGCCGGGCTGGAGAAGGCGTACCTGGGTGTGAGCAATCGAGCTCAGGCGGGCTGGACCACTGTAGGAGGCACCAGAGTAGAATGGAGGTACCCCAGGCATCCACAACCCCACAGGGACTGCAAGTGTTTGGATGTGAGTAAAAGAGCTCAGGCGGGCAGGACTGCTGTAGGTGGAATGCAGGAGGAGCCAGGCTGAAGAAGGCGTACCTGGGTGTGTACAATCCAGCTCAGGCGGGCAGGGTAGCTGTAGATAGCACCAGGGTAGAATGGAGGTACTCCAGACAGCCACAACCCCACAGGGACTGTAAGTGCACCAGTTGATAAGGCAGCCCAAAGCAGGACGAAAAACTATGGCGAAGCCACGTCCCATTCGCATCTGGAGCCGAGTGAACAGAGGACCGTAGGAGCAGGGCTGGAGCGGAGAGTGAGGCAGGCTGGATCCGCTCTTGGGTGAGGGGGAGTGGAGGAGGCGGGCAAAATGAGGATGGTGGAACTCCAGGCCGCCACGATCCCGCCAGGACTTGGAGAACCGATGCAGAGGTGGAGTGTTCAGGTGCCGGTATGAAAACACGCAGAGCCGTCTCGTCCCCGTCAGGACACAGGACGGTGAGACCAAATGGAGGCTCCAAGGGCTGCAGCAGGGGAGTAGATATGCCGGCACCCCGGACTGAAGCAGATATCCCAGGACACAGAAAGCCGTACTCCGGGGGGGGCACCATAGGAACAGGACTGGGGCCGGAGAAAGAGGAAGGCTGGACCCGTACCTGAGCACGGAGGAATGAGGGAGCGGGTTAATGTCAAGATGGCAGCACCCCAGACCGCCGTGATCCCGCCAGGGCTCTGAGAGCCGATGTAAAAGCGGAATGCTCTGGAGTGGCTGCGGGGGCACACAGAGCCACCCTGTCACCGCCAGGACACAAGAAGGGTGAGCGCCGAACAGAGGCCCCAGGAGCTGCAGCAGACCGGTCCAGACGCTGACTCCACAGACGGCTGTAGACTCATCAGGTCACCGGGTGTCGAAGAAGGGGCGCCGGAGGCAGTGTGGAGGCACACAGAGCTGTCCCGTCCCCGTCAGGACCCAGGATGGGAAGGAGCCGAAGGGGGGTCCCAGGAGCTGCAGCAGGCGCCGGGTGAGTCACGACAGGAGGGGAGGACCGCTGATCAGGACGTCCACGAGGCGTGAAGGATCCCGCAAGGGCCGGACCCGATGGTAGAGCCGGAGGAGGCCGCCCCAAGGCTTGATCTGAAAACCACACAAGGCGGACCCGATTCCTACTGGGAATGCCGTTGGAGTAGCCCCAGTAGGTGAGGAACAGGAACGGAGAAAGGTGAGGGGCAGAATTGCCGTTAAAACTGTTTTATTTCAGAATGATTCAGCCTGAGTGAAGGAGACGCTGGTTCAGGCTGCCATGCTCTGCGCCCCCTGGTGGTATTTTGACACAATGGTCACCCATGGATGCTATACTGCAGCTGAGGATTCAGCCTGCGGTAGAAAAGCACAAAGGTAGGAACATTAAACCACTGCCAGCAGCCATTTAAAGTTGTGACGGTAACATAAAAAATGTTACATGAGTAAGTAGGTAAAGGGGCTACTGAGTAATCCCACAGCCCTCCACATAAGATGGTGTGTGCTGGACCTACAAAGAGAAAAGGTAAGTAAAGTCAATTCCACTTTACTAGTCTTTGCAACTGTAGTTCACCCAAGAAACATATTTTAACCTTCACTGAAATCTAAAGGATTTCTCTGTGACACTGCACTGAAGGTATGTGAGACTCCAAAAACAAAGGAAACACATACTCCAAATCAGATCAAAATACATGAGAGGGTGAGAAAAAAAGGGCTCAATCTCTGCAGGGTCAAAATTAAAAAGTCCTAAAGTCCAGCAAAAGAGCTTGGGGTCTCTAAGATTGAAGGGGATTAGCACATAAATGAGAATTCTCCCCAACATCCCCTCCCCCTCCCAGACTAAGATAGGAGGATTTAATCCACTTCTGCATGAATCTCCTAATCCAGTCGGTCATACTTTCTGGAGAGGCCATCAGCATGTTGGTGATTGCACCATGACCTGTGTTCTATGGTGAAATCAAACCCTTGGAGGCTGATTGACCACCTTAACAATTTGGATTCTCCCCTTCATCTGCATTAACCATCTCAAGGGTTGGTGGTCGGTCTGAATCACAAAAGTAGAACCATACAAGTATGGTCTAAACTTCTTTAGAGACCACACAATGGCAAAACACTCAAGTTAAATAGTTGCCCACCTTGTCTCACGGTCCTTCAGTTTCCTACTGATGAATCAGATAGGGTGTTCCCTGCCTTTCTCATCCAGCTGACTCAAAACTGCACATATCCCTGTGTTAGAAGCATCTGTCTGTACAATGAAGGATTGGTTGTAGTTGGGAGGTCTCAAGGCTGGAGCTTGACAAAGGGCTTTCTTCAGTCTTTCAAAAGCCTTAATGCACTCTTCATTCCACCTGACCTTCATGGGGAATTTCGGTGAGGAGATCACATTCAAGGGAGAAGCTATGGTACCATAGTTCTCTATGAAGTTCCTGCAGTACCAAGTGAGACCTAGAAAGGCTCTCACTTGGATCTGAGTAGTAGGGGTGGCCCAGTCTTGTACAGCGTGTACTTTGCTAGACAATGGACTTATTTCACCTCCTCCTACCTCATGTCCAAGGTAGACTACTTTACTCTGACTAATTTGACATTTGCTAGCCTTTATGGTCAGATGAGCCTGCAAAACATATCCTAGGTGGTGAAGATGCTCTTCCCAAGTGGGGCTGAACACTGCAATGTCATGCAAGTATTCCATGCAGAAGTCCTCCATCCCATACAGAACTTGATTCACCATCCTCTGGAATCTAGCAAGTGCATTTTTGAGTCCAAAAGGCATAACCTTAAACTGGCAGATGCCTCCTGGGGTAGAAAATGCAGTTTTCGCCTTGGCATGGTCTGTCAGAGGTATTTGCCAATAGCCTGAGGTCAGGTCAAATGTACTGAGGAACTTGGCTGAACGAAGTTTGTCAACCAGCTCATCTGTCCTGGGTAAAGGATGGGCATCAGTCGTGATGACTTCATTAAGAGCTCTATAGTCCACACAGAATCTGAATTCCTTTTTTCCTGCTTTTGGCACTAGTACAACTGGACTAGCCCATGGTCTGGTAGATGGCTGTTACCCCAAGATCAAGCATCTTCTTGATCTCTTCCTTTGTGGGATCTGATATGACATCCTGTAACCACTGCTTTTGACAGGGAGACTGTCACCAGTGAGAATATCATGCTGGCCCCAAGGGGTCAAGACTGGTGTCCATGAAAATGAGGAGGCAAACTGATTAACAGAGCTTTGCACTCCTGTTGTTTTAGAGTCGGATGTGAAGAGAGTTTTACTTCTTCAATTGTCTCATCTGAGGGTTGTCCCCTGAGGAGACCAGGGAGAGGCTCACTCTCCTCCTCCTCTTGATCATAGGCTAGAAGCAAAGTTCCTAGTTCTGGTCTGGAAACATAAGCCTTCAGACAGTTAGTGTGATAGACCCTGGGCCCCTCTTTGGGATGACCCAGGTCCACTAAATAATTGACTTCTCCAAGTTTACCCACAGCCTTGAATGGTCCAATACACATGTCCTGAAGGGTCCTCTTCCTTGTAGGTACCATAACCAAAACTAGCTGGTCTGGAGTAAACTTCACCATGGTGTCCATCTGTTCATGCCAATGCTTGACCAGAACCTAACCCGCTTTTAGGTTTTCGTAAGCTTCTGTCATCATGAGTACCATTCCCCTCTGGAGACCTAGCACATAGTGACTCTCACTGGCTGTAGGGAAGGAGCACTCTCCAACCCTTCCTTGATCAGGGCCAAAGGGCCCTCTAACTGGATGACCATAGAGCATTTCAAAGGAGCTGTACCCAACCCCTGCTTGAGGGACTTCTCTATAAGCAAAGACAAGGCATGGCAGTAGAATGTCCCACTTTCTTCTAAGGGGTTCCTCCAAGGCACCTATCATGCGCTTCATAGTTCTATTAAACCTCTCCACCAATCCATTGGTTTGGGGATGGTAGGCTGTTGAGAACTTGTAGGTCACTCCACAGTTTTTCCACATGGTTTGTCTGTAGTGGGACATACCATTTTGACCCCCCGTCAAAACCTACCCTGGTAAAGATACCAAGGAGAGACTTAGCCACTGCCTGAGAAGTAATGGTTCTCATAGGTATTACTTCGGGGTACCTGGTAGCATGGTCTACCACAACCAATATAAATTGGTTGCCTGAAGAATCTGCAGGGTCTAGGGACCAACAGTGTCCATACCCACCCTCTCAAAAGGTGCCACATTCTTGGCTCCAGTCTTGCCAGATGTCTGACAAGTGTGGCAGCTCTTACAGAATTTTTCTACATAAGCCCCCATCTTGGGTCACTTGAAATACAGAGATAACTTCTCTTTGGTCCGCTGGAAACTCAAGTAGCCCGCTAGAGGAATCTCATGGGCTAACTGTAAGAACTTCGGTCTCACCTCCTGGGGCACTACAAGTCTCCTGTAGTCCCCTGGGGTAGACTCAGTAGGTTCTCCGTAGAGGAGGCCATCCTCCAAGTAAAGCCACTGCTTCGTTGGCTCTTGCCCTTCCAGCTGGGAAGCTGTCTGTTGGCGAAGACCTTCTAGAGAGGTACACTCTCTTTGGCCTCTGCTGAAGTCTGCCCTACATGGTCCACCTTCTGCAAGTAACGTCTGCATTTTAGGATGCTCTGTAGGATCTAGATCTCCACCGTAGGGAAGGTTTTCTTGCAGCTCTGTTTTATTTATTTATTTATTTCGATTTGTATACCGCACATCTGCCCAGGGGCATCGTGGCGCTGAAAGCAATCTTACTTGTTACAGGCGTACATGGAGTATATATAGATACAGTGCAGAGCATTTTTTGCATATTTACATACAGTTGTGCTTATTTACATACAGTTGTGAAGATACAGTAGGATGGGTAAGGTGGGGTGGAGTTAATTAAACAGCGTGGTTTTGAGTACTTTGCGGAAGGCGTGGTATGAGTTTTCGTTCCTTAGCGCGGTAGGGAGTGCGTTCCAGTTTTTGGGTGCTAAGTGTTGAAAGCTAGACCCACCGGCTTTGCTTCTTTTGAATGTGGGTACATAGGTCTGGTTCGTCAAGTGTGACCTAGTGGGTCTGGTGGATGTGTTAAGGGTGATTCTTTCAGAAAGATAGGGGGGAGCCTTGGCGGAAAGTCATCTGTGGGTGATGGCCATGGATTTGAATAGTATCCGTTCTTTTATTGGTAACCAGTGGGCTTCTTTCCTGGCTTGGGAGATGTGCTCCCTTTTAGGGATGCTTAGGGCTGCTCTTAGGGCATTGTTTGCAGTACCTGACTCTTCTGAGTTTGGTTGGTTCTCACACTCGGCCTCAGCTGGGGAAAGGGTCACTGGGGTGACCTGGGACTGTCATCTCAGGGATAACCTTGTCCTGTGAACAGATTTAGGTTTGAGACATTTCTTTTCCCCCCGAAACCTTGGGTTTCCCCTTTGTCTCTTTCTTTGGCTTGGAAATAGAAGGGTGGCCTTCCTGTGGGCTGGGCGTATTGGAAGTTTCCTCATCCTCCCACTGCCTTTCTGGCCAATCTTGTTTGCCCCTGCTTCTTTTTACTGGGAGGCCTGGGGGTACTAGATACAACTGCAAGAGTTTTCAAATCATTCCCCAATAGGACTCTCCCAGGCACTTCATTTTGTACACGGACATTTATTCTAACAGTCATATTATTGCACTGGATGAGAGCTGGCAGAATATGAACCATTTGGATAGGGCCTCTTACAAGTTAAGTGGGACATGTGGGGGCCTTAACCACATCCTCAGGTTTGAAGAATCTTTTATCAACCACTGTAATACTTGCCCGAGTGTCTCTAACGGCAGGGGTCTCCTGACCATTCACAAGTACACTGTCTTTATAATATTCTTTTGTGTTACCTGGTATGGAGTTGTACAGACCCACATTATGTTGTTCCCACAGACCCAGGGACACTAAAGAAACAAGGGCTTGAATTCTAATGGGTCTTCAGCCGGTAATTGAAAGTTGCCACTTGCCATTTGAACTTCTCCCTCAGGGATTAAGGCTAAGGAGGCAGTGTGGACCCCTGAAGGTTTACCCTTGCATCTGGGATCCCCTTTCACGTGGTCAGTAGACCCATATACAAAAGATTTCCCAACTGTTCTCTGGAATGGGGGTTTCTGCTGACCTCCCTCTGGGTTGGCACCAGAGGTTTCACTAGACCTTCAAGGTTTCCCATGGGACTTAACCTTACTATGTTTGTGGCCCTCTTTTGGATGATTGGAATTAGAATTCTCTTTTCCCTCTTTCTTGTGCGGCTTCTCTTCTTCCTTTTTGTGAGTTGCACCAGAGTCCTTGTGAGTGGCCCTGTTGGCTACCCACACATCAGCAGCCTGTGCTAACATTTTGGGATCAATCTCTTTTGAGTCAGCCAAGTGCTGTCTCAGCTCAGGAGAGCAGGCATCAAAAATAGATTCTAACAAAAAAAGATCCTCATTCCTTCAAAGGTGTTCACTCTGTAACCCTTAACCCAACGATCTAAATTCTTTAAACACTCACATACCCTGGTAGCCCAAGGGGGTACCATCAGTCTTTTTGAGGTTCCTAAACCTCTTAAGATACTGTGAAGGGGTTTTCCCAAATCTGGCTATTTAATGCCAGCTTCTCAGATTCATAATCCTTTCCATCAATGGCACCCAACTTCATTACAGCATCACAGCCATTCAGGGGGAGTCTAGACATGAGCGAAGGGATCAAATCATTGCCACTGATTTTTTGAAGACCATAGGTGTATTAAAACGTACCCAGTCAATCCAACACATCAAGTTTAGATTCATACATAATGTTTCTTTGGGCAGGCGGGGCCTCTTGGGACTAGCCGACCTAGATGACCCTGAAAGGGAAGTAGAATCAAGAGACTGTCTTTTCATATCCATTTCTTGTTGCATCTCCCTTGAGTTTGATATCTTGATGTTTGGTTTCAGCTGGAGCACTCAACTTTTTGAACTCCAACTCTAATCTCATTCTTTCAAGAGAAACATATTCTGGGCTTAATGTTGGACCTTGTAGGGTCCCAATAGAAATAGGCTGAGGCATAAGGGCAGTCTGTGGCAAAGAGAGGCTCTCTTCCTGAGACTCCTCTAACTCCTCTTGCAGAATGGAGTTAGACTCTAAACTGTCATCCTCATAATTTTCAACATTAACTGGGATAGTATGTGTTGCAGGCCTACTACCCAAAATTTGGTGATTCAACAACCTTGCAATTCACATTTCTTTCCTTTTACAGGCAGATCCCTGGCTTTGCACATATCCTTCAGTTGATCTACTGTTAGAACAATCAGGGCTGCCTCCTTGAAGTTATCCATATATGGCATGTTAAAATTGATTTTTCTTTTTGATGGAGCTTAACCTTGTGGCTGGTTTAGTTGGGCACAAGTACAGCAAATAATCAATGTAACCCCTGAACACAAATCCTCACCGCCTGCGACCAGTGTTGGGCAAGAATTGTAGTAGTAACCCTGTGGGAGACTACACCACCCTTGTCTTCTTGGTAGTAGGTAACCCACTAATTGGTTTTGGTCTGTACCACACAAGTTGATAGTGTGACTGAGCAGCCAGACATATCTCAAGAGGGGTAAATGTGAGCTGTAGAGCTGTAGCATCGAAATCCACAAATACAAGTAGTCCAAATAACACTTACACTCTAGGTTTTCTAGTAAAACAATGTATTTATTTAATGCTCTGTTTTAAATAGCATTCTTTAAAAAGAGCACAGTGCAACAATAAAAATACACTTCAGAATAATTTCTTAGAATCAAGGCAAAGCTGGTAGACACTCTTTGGAGATGCTTCATACACACTTCCTACACCTTGGGGTGACTTCAGTGACTAGGACAGTATTGGCATTTATATGTCACATATACTTTGTAACCTTCTGAGATTAGCAAGAGAGGAAAGGTTAATAGAAGGAAAAAGGCTAACAGGTTCTCGGAGCATGTGAGCACTTTTAAAATCCCCCAATGAAGTCTAGATAAAAGTCTGTTCCAGCAATATTAGTTCAAGACCAATGTATCACCTATGAGGGGCAGTTAGAATCAAAGTCAATGGGTTAGAAGAGTCTGCAGGGATCCAGGATAGCCAAAGTCAATTTGGAACAAAGTCTATGGAGCTGAGACACTTCTTAGATAGCACAGAAGTCTTGCACAAAGTTAGTTTGTTGTAGGAAATCACTGTTGGGCCACACACTGTTACACTTGTGAAAAGTTAGAGCTAGAATAACTCTAGAAAGGCAGCTTCTACAAATCTCAACGGAGACGAGCAAGCTACAGACAAAGAGGAAAGCACCCCTGAGTCAGAACAGTAACTTAGGTTAGAAGAAGAGGATCCAGCTGGCCTCTGTCTAGTTGCAGTGATGCAGATCCTGTGTTCCTGGGCCTCAGTCGTGGGGACAAGAGGGAGGATGTCTGGAGGACTTCTGCACAGCAAGTCAAAGGTTGGCGGCAGCTACAGGCTTTCTTCAGGTCAGCGGCGCTTTGCGGTTTCAGCTACCGGCAAATAGCACCACTGCGGATCTTGGACACTGGATGGGTGTCCTTCACTCCTTGAGTCCAGCACTCTGGTGAGGTGACTCGAGCTTGGGTCGTCCTACTTAGTGTGGGTCCTCAGGACCTTCCTGGAGCTTTGGTCCGGCTTAAAGACGTTGCACTCGACTATGGATTTTTAGACCCCTGGGATTCTGTTCCAGCAGCAGCAAAGAAGTACAGCCAGTTTTGGAAGGTCTTTTACTTGTCAGGTTGGCTTCTGATACCGTCTGTGTTCTTCATGCGGTTTCTCTGTTCTTTCTTCGGTTCAGGTAACATTAAAGGGAAGTATCAGCGTTGGTCACAGACCCACTGGTCCACCACGACTTTCTTGCGGTCATACCACCACTTATCTCTTACTCAGGATCATGACGCCTAGCGCGACCTTAGTTTTTCGGGTCTCCTCTCCTTTCCAACGCCACACGTCAGAAGCTGCACTTGGGCTTCTCTTTGGCATTGGTCAACACGTGTCCAAGTTTCCTTCAGTATACCTCTGCGAGCAGATTTGAAACTTGTGTGTTTTCTCTCACAATGTCTCTGCCTCCTAACTTTTATTACGCTGCTGTGGTACTTCCCAGCATAATGTCATAGTCCTTCCTGTGTGTTTGGTTCATGCTCTGTGTTCTTCCGGAGGTTTTCTTCATCTCAGTACAATATAGGTTTTCCTTAATAGGCACAATTAGAGTATTTTGATGACAATATCATATCTTGGTTTTTTATTCATGTCTTCAGTGGTCGAAGTGGGCGGAAGCGCTGCTCCTATACTTCTTTAAAGTAAGTTTTACCGTTCCTATACTTTTATTTTAAAAAGAAACCAAACGGTTTCGTTTCAAAATAAGTGTAGGAAGAAGTTGAAACTTGCACTTTCAGTGCACTGCACTGGACGTGCCCTCACACAGAAAGTGCATGGTTTGGGGGTTTGCATTGTGCATGGGAGGGGGTGTGGCAATGGGGTTTGTGGGGAGCGGTGCAGGCCAGTAGGGAACATAGCTCCACTACTTCTTTTCGTAAACTTCGACCACTGCATGTAGTTCTTCACTGGATGTTTTTAAAGGTATGTTAATGGTATGTTGCTTATGGAGTTCGTCATAAAAACGTATTTCTTTGAGGCCAGGGGGCAGAGAGGTCTTGCTTGCCTCTACCCCTAGGGAGGGTATTGCAGCACAGGCTCACCTCTCCATCCTCACTGGGGATGGCTCTGTTGTTGGGGTAAGTGACAGATTCCTGCGATTAGTTACAAAAGTGAGAACCCCAGAGACTCTTGATGTCCCCCAGGAGATTAAACCTTGTGGCAAGGCAACCCTGAAGCCAAACTGGAATCGCTCTAAGCTAAATCTGTGCTGCTGGAGAAGAGGGGAGAAAACATTGAGCAGGCATAGTGCACAGCACAGAGAATTCCAGCATTGTGCAGCATGTTCCACCCTAGATGTATATACAGGGTACAGAGACTTCAGAACCCACTGAGGCAGTGGGGCTAATAACAGAAAATATTGGTGCTAATGTTGAAAAAAGGTAGTATTTTATGGTAATTTCAAGTATGGCGCATTGCTACTTGTAGGTTCCTATTAGGGAAGTATACATTCTTAGGAAGCTCTCATGTATGGCTAGTGTTCTGGAATGGAGTGATGGGACAGAGGAGTGGCAGTTGGGAGAGATGCTGGAAGGACTGAGACGTTGGCAGCGGTTACTGGGATTTATGATCTAATTATCTACCTTAACTCCTGAAAGCCCCAGGATGTATATTTAAAGCTTGAATCAGTTTCCAAGTCACATGCTTTCATATTGTGCCTTCTAATAGTCCGCTGACAAAAGTACAACTTGTATTTGAGCTCTTAGGATGTACCTTTGATAAAAGCTAGTCAGTTTGTTCTTTTCCGTCATTGAGTTTGAATGTGTGCATGGGAGCTCAACAGAGCAAAATGGTCAGGATTATGAACATGACCAAACTTCAGGCATACACCCAATTTTTACATATTTTCCTTTGGCTCGAAATAATTATAGTTGGCTACAGTGCACTTGTGGATTGGATAGGGAGTTCTTGTACCTAGGCTACAATCTCCTAGAAAGTCTGCAGTGGAAGGGGGGTCATGGCAAGTGGTGCCTGAAATGGCCGCAATCTGATTGTGCTCTGACTTCCCCAGAAATAATCTCCCCTCCTCAGAATAAACTTACCTCGGACCAGAGCCACATGCAGTGCGAATAAGCCTGCAGTCACGGGGGGATCCTCCGAACTGGAATAAGAAAAATGCAACGGCAGGAGTGCCGAGCCTCGATGAGGAGCAAAGGGCCTCTGGGAGACCATTCGGGAGTGTGAGCCGCCTCTGCTGGTGAACCTGACTGGTTGGAGTTTTGTAACTTGAACAAGGCCATAATCGGCTTGGCATTTGGCTGACCCACCAGAGGGGGGCAGGGGATATTGGCTCTGCTCTCCTGTATCTGTTGGAGCACTCCCAAGAGCACCACAGGGTGAGCGGCTATCCCCAAAGACAAGAGGTGAGGGACGGGCCTGTCCGAGGCCCTCCACTGGCAGAGCTGCAGATGGGCAAGTAGAGGCCTGTGGCAGCACACTACTGTGGGATCCCGCAGCATGTGGACCAGTGTGGGGGGGTCTGCCGTAAATCAGAGTATCGAGAATGCGACCGGACTGCCCACATCAAAATTGGAAAAATTGATAAGAGGCGGACATCCTGGATCGGTGCACAGCACACTCTTCTCTTTGGTGAGTCTGCATTCAGCCCCCCGTGGGTAAAGTCTTGGATCCTTTGAGGCTTTAGAAATTGAAACCAGAGCAGGAGGCACACTGGGAAGGATTTCTATATATGTCACCCATTCCAGAGTGCATTCAGTTAATACATCTGGATCTGGATCAGAGTGTGCTCCTTCCCTCCATTTATAATCTTCTACATATTGGCAAATCTAAGTCTGGTACCCACAGCCACACTTACTATATGTTGAGCAGCCCCACTATTGACGCCGAGACCTGAATCGTACTGGCTACTGGCAGGTAGTGGTTCAATCGGGGGGGGGGGTTGGGTGGAGGGATATATTATTTCTGTTAGGAGTTTATTGTCGAGGACATTTTCCCAAAAAGCAAAACCCCTAAAAGCATTTTAGTCACCAAAGAAAAGCAACCATCGCAGACTGGAAGGCCAAAGGGAAGAACGAAGGAAGAGGTGATTTGTCGGCCATGGAGCTGCCCATCTGCACACTGCTTCTCTAAACAAGAAGGACCCCCTGGAATGCTTAATGTCACTAAAAGGAGACTTAGCGTCCTCTTTAAAGCAGGAGATCCAAAAATCCTCAGCAGATATAGAAACAATACAATAACAGATGCATCCTAAGATCTGACACATGGATGCCTGCATGGTAAATGCGGGAAACTCAATACAATCCTTGCAGGAAGATGTTAATTAACATGTAGGGTCAAGTAGCACGCGTGAAGCAGAGCATGGAACTCCTGGTAGCTGCCATAAGACTTGGAGAACCACCATAGTGTGGGGTGTCCCTGAGGGTATAGAATATCAGAATTTGTGAAGGTGGATGATCTCAATGGGCCTCATTACGAGTCCGGCGCTAGCCATGGCGGAAAAACCGGCAGGCTGCAGCTGGACCGGTAATACCATTCCGTCTCCGTGATTGCTGGAAACACCGGGGCATTACAACCCTGGTGACCTGGTAATTCCGGAGGCGGAATTCTGTAAATCCCCATTCTCATGGGCATGGGGACCATGGAAAAACTGGTTCCGTCTATGACAGAGCTGGTGTTACTTCCGCCAGGTCAGACCTGGCGGGAGTGACACCTCCCGCCTGCAGGACTCGGAATCAGCTGGTCTGGAAACAACGGTGGTGGCGGATTTACTGCCACCGTTGTTTCTGGACAGGCTGACTCATAATGAGGCCCAATGTTTGAGTCTGTTTTCCCAGATATTACAAAGAAAGAAATAACCTTGGATGGACTACAGAGCAGGACACTGCTTAAATCCGGCTATTCAGCAGACAATGACAACCTTGAAGGGACACCAGCAACAACACTACCACAGACAAACCACTAGAGAGGAGACGAGATGGGCCAAAGAACCACAAACAAGAACCTGGCTAGATACCGTTAAGTGGTAACCAAAGTGCTGCACCAGAGGCTCCAACAAACTGACCAACTTACTTAACCATTTCCAACATAACTGCTGCCACTACACCAGACCTTGGACTAGCCACACTACACATAAACAGGGAATCAATACTATGTTCACACCCAGTATCTCAAGATGCTAAAGCACACCTAGTGTGAACCGCCCACATAGTCCTTAAAACCATCAACAACACAACTACACGCCAAGATACCGGATTATATTACATCTACGCCCACCCGTGACTCTGGATCCCTTATGGCCACCATCTAATAAGCGCACACGACCAAACCCACCATAACCCACACAACATACTAACACCAACACAAAACACTACCACACACCCAAGGCACTGAATCTTACCCATACAGTCACAATGCACAAGACCTCTGGCACAAACTGCCACATGCAAAACAACACTCAAAGACGCCGGTTCCTCCTGGTTCTGAATCTGTCCTCTCACCCTATCCCCACTAACCTCCCAACCCCCATCTCTTGTAGAAACACACAAGTGCCTGGAGACTGCCCCTGGGTGGTAGCGGTGCACAGTATAAATCATCATTACATGACACACAGAGTGGGACCAATCTGACATGGCCCTAAAGAGCAAAATGATCATGAGGTTTCACTCTTGCAGCACGAAAGAAGATAGTTGGGAGCATCTAGAGACTTTGGAACAATGACTTGAGAACAAATAACTCCCAAGGCAAACATCTGCTAATTTTCCAGGATATTGCAGTGCTCATCCAGTAGAGACCATCATTCCGTATGGAGACAGAGAAAATGAGACCTGCAGAGGTGAGGTAAAGGGACCTTCCCATTTGGCATACTATTCACCTGGTCTGTTACACCAATGTTGAAGAAGCAGCAAAGATCATAGGTATCGCATCGGAACAAGAAACCAGAATAGAACAAGCATAGACCAGATAGATGAAAATCCTGTTCCGTACCGGATCAAGTAGAATGAGTTATGAAACTGGCATGAGTCACGGATACCATGAGTGCTGACTAAAGTTGGAACATAGGCATGTTTCAATGTTATCCCAACTTTACTCATAACATGAAGTGTGAACTATACCAGCAAACTCTTCGTTCTTGAACGAAAACAATCTGTATCCAGATTAATCATCTGGGTATGTGTTTAGGTAATATAAGATGTCATGAGCTGTCACCAGTGAGGAAGGACATTCCTGAGGCTCTGCGGGGGGTGGCTGTTGCCAAGGGGACATGTTGCTTCAAATTCGAGGAGCCTCTCTCAGGAGACTTGGCCCTTAGGGTCCATCTAGTTGTACACCAGATGCACATGACATATATTATGTTGGATGTTGTTTATATGTTTGAATCAACTCGACGGATAGTGGTAGAGAAGGGATTAGGGTGGGCAAGGGCTTGTCTGTAGGTTACAACAGGTAATCATGAATGCACGTTTTCGATATGAGTCACTTGGAAGCAAGGGAGGCTACAGAACGCATCTTCACGCTATGGTAAAGTTCAAGCTAGTGTTCTATGTGAAGGGACTAAAATACTCCCAACAAGAGGACCCAATTCTTTCAAAAATTGAATGGCATTGTGATGAATTCTACGGATCCCTCACAGAACCCCTGCCTAAAGTCTCCTTCCAGGTGGCCAGGGAAAGGCAGACGCTTCCCGATCCTGAATTTAGGGGTAGTGTACTGCTGGAGGATCACCTGGGAGGCGTGGTGAGATCATCGCGTGGGATGAGACACAGTATCTGATCTTTGAAAGAGAAAACCTCTCAAGATTGCCAAAAACCAGTAATGGCTTATTGCTATTATGATGTATCTGAACGACATATAAGACCTGTGGCTCTGGGTACAAATACCATAAAACGTGAACAAGCCTTAATACCAAAAAGATCTTTCAAGGTATTTCAGGATACAAATCCCCCTTAATCCCAAAGGTATAATATAAAGGAATCTAAAAATGTTGCCTTAAGTAAGCTGTATTCCTCTATAACAATTCAAATGGTTCATTCTTAAATGATTTTAAGGGAAATAAATCAACCCTTAAAACTAAAATGTTACTAAAGAGAACGACCTTTGTTGTTTAAGACTGCAAGTCCAATATGCCCATAAGTACTGGGAAGAGGACTGAAGAATCATGCTGTAGTAGTAGTCAGGCAATTAAGCTGAACAGCCCATATGTGAAGGAACCTGGGAGGCATGAAAGGCCCCCTCTAGTGCAGGCAATTGGAAGTAGCTGGAACTGAGAGTGGACTGCTTGTAGTAGTAGTAGCAGAGGCATAAGGAGGAAGGCACAGCATTAGCAATCCAGACAGAAGTGGGAGAACCAGAGGGATGCCGGAACGTTGATGCAGCAGATTTCACCTGCTTGTTCTGTGAGGGTCCTGTTTCCCCAAACTCTGAAGTGCAGAGGCTGCACAGCAGAAGGCATGCAGGAAGGCTGCCTGTCCTCATGTGATATGATATGTCATTTATAACGCGCCCGTACACAAGTGTTTCTAGGCGCGACAAGACAAGGAAGGGAAGACAGAAGGAGGACAAAACAAACGATCTTACTAGGTCTTGTCATTCATATCGCGCAAGTGCTAGGGGGACGGTAGGGGAGAAGTGCCACGGGGAAGGGGTAGGTGCAATGCAATGCGTTACTGCTGCCAGGGAAGTGGCCCATATGTCCAGGGAGTCGGGATTGTAGGGTTGCAGATACAGTCCCTAAGTGGTTGGGAGGCCCGTCGGAAATGCAAGGGCAACTGCTCGTGCAGGAGCCTGGTCCCGTAGGTTCAGTGGGTGGCCAGGTAACCAGTTAGCGCAGCAGACAGGAGCATCAGCAAGGGAGAGAGCGAGAGAGAACGCGGAAGTGAGAAAAGGAAGGTCTTGCGTTGCTTCCAGAACCTTAGGTGGTCCTGTTCAAGTTTGAGAGCCGGGGAGGCTGTTCCAGGGGTAGACCCCATCTGAGGACAGAGATCTACCCCCCACTCTTTGCCTGAAGAAGCGTCTGACCTTCAGAGAGTTGGAGGTGGATGAGCAAATGGCTCGAGAATGAAGATGCTTAGGAAGAGCGCGTTGGATGTAGTGTGGCCCCCGCCGCAGAAAGCCTTGTGTACGATGCAGAGGGTCTTCAACGTGATCCTTGCATCTACTATGAGCCAGTGGAGAGGTTTCAAGGCTGGAGGGATACAATCCCTGGGCTTGAGGCCAAGGACAAGTCTCAGTCCTTTCTGGATTAGTTGTAAAGGGTGAAGAGTAAAGGCAGGCAGATTTAGAAGCATGCTGTTGCAGTAGTCCACCCTAGAGAGAACCAGGGCTCTGGAGACAGTGAGCTTCTGGGGGAAAGGGAGAAAAGGAAGAACACCTCTGGGGAGGTGCAGCCGATGGTGTGACTTCTTAGAGAAATTAGAGATGTGGGGAGAGAAGGAATGGCAGGAGTCGAAGATGACACCAAGGTTCTTTGCCTCAAAGGAAAGTGCAGGTAGCAGGCCCAGGGAGGGCGGCCAGAGTGAGAGAAGGAAGGCGGAGCAAGTGTCCTGAAATTGCAGCCTAATTGCAGAGGCTGCCATGCAAGAAACGTGTCAGAGACCGAGGCTAAGAGCTGTTGTGAAGCTGTGGGTCTCGGGAGCGAGAGGGGCTCCTTCATTTAGTAGCCGGACCGAAGACGTCTTCAGCGAGGAAGGATGTGGGTCCCAAGTGTAGCCAGAAGCAGTAGAAGTTATGCAACAAATGGAGAGAGGATCATAGAAGCCGGAGAGTCAAACCTGGCGTTCGGATTCCTTGAGTGAGCATGGCTGGCAACAGTATCCAGCTTCACATTCACTTGCATATAAACAGATGCAAGCTGATGATGTTGAATTTTTAACAATGGGACAATGGAAAAGTAACACTCGGATAATTTCTCGTTCACTCGCGTGAAAAGCAAATGCTGCAGAGCGCCATTGTTAAACCCTTAAACATTGTAAACCTTATGAAGAAGCGGTCGTGTGTCTCTCATTATGCAGAACAAACGTTACGAAGAGCCATTGTTGAACATTTCAACTTTGTAAAACTCATGAAGAAGTGGTCCCGTGTGCCTAATTTCTCTTTCAAAGGGCAGAGTGAACTTTATATCTTTATTCACGCAAACAACCATTGCTCATAAAAGAAGCCAAGTTTCTAAACATTGTGGGCCTGATCACGACTTTGGCGGTAACGCCGGTGGTATTACCACCGATGGTATTAGCCCTACCGCCGAACTCTCTGGCGCTAATAGCGCCGGATCACGAGTTCGGCAGTTATGTAGTTCCTCATTCCCCATTGAGCCCATTCGGGAATGCACCATTCCCCATTGGGATCAATGGGAAAAATTTGCGCTCTTACCGCCGGCGGATTTGCCGCCGGCGGTAATAGCGAGAATTTTCGGTGGATTTCCCCCCAGCCAAGAGCTGGGCCGAAATCCGCCAAAGTCCTGATTTGGCTGACCCTTAAATCTGGCGGTAATAGCGCGACCGCCGGATTTAAGTGTTACCGCCAAAGTCGTGATGAGGCCCTGTATCTGCAGTTGAAAAGAGAGCAATCATTTCCCAAGCCAGGAGTATCTCTCTATTAAGACTGAACACAGCCTTTCTCATTGCCGGAAAACATTCTAACCAGTACTGTGAGTCCAATAAAAGTTGAACCTTGCATAAGTGTTTGTGCGCACGCATTGCCTGCAGTCAAGAGAGTGGCACCAAGGCTTCTGGGTAATTATTTTGGCTAGCAGTTGGTAGAGAGATGAAGGCAAAGTTGGGGAAGGGCCCTTAAATCCGACGGTAATAGCGCAACAGCCGGATTTAAGGGTTACCGCCAAAGTCGTGATGAGTCCCTGTATCTGCAGTTGAAAAGAGAGCAATCATTTCCCAAGCCAGGAGTAGCTCCCTATTCTATTAAAACTGAACACAGCCTTTCTCATTGCCGGAAAACATTCTAACCAGTACTGTGAGCCCAATAAAAGTTCACCCTTGCCTAAGTGTGTGTGCGCACGCATTGCCTGCAGCCAAGAGAGTGGCACCAAGGCTTCTGGGTAATTGTTTTGGCTAACAGTTGGTAGAGAGGTGAAGGCAAAGTTGGGGAAGGGCAACCTTGCTACTTATAAAGATTATTAGAAGTCGACACAACTTATATTGCCAAAGGCTATACGAGCAATAGAAAAGTGGTTCATAAAGGCAAACTTAGGTTTTTATTGTGGCAGACAGACAAGAGAGGCAAAGAAGCTGCCCCTTTTGAAGAGTTATTCAGAGGAAGAGTGCCTTGCCTATTTGAAGGGGTTGAAGTACCTTAAAGTGAATCTTGTAAGAACCTTTCTTGAGTCACAATGTACTGAAGTTGTAGTGGTTTATCTGGTTGTCAGTGGATGCAAGACTTCAGTGATGGAAGTGAAGTGGAATGCTATGAGGCAAAGGAGAATGTCCTCATGGTAAACTCTAGTAGAAGTGAAGTTGTTGAATTAGAAGCGGCAGCCCTGAGAAGTCATCATAACAAATATACCTCTTGTGAGTCCTAATCTTGAGTAGAGACATAACTGGTAACCACGACTTGTTTGACTAACATTTATAGAAGTTGTATTTCTTTTTTAATTGTGTCAAGTCTTCTTGGATAACTTGAAGTGGTGGCAAAGCATTGTGGCTCGGAATAACTTTGATGCTATTCTGAGGAAGTGGAAAGTCTTTATTTCACCAAGAAGAAAAGCTAAATTGTTATAGGAACTTTGGTTAAGAAAACTTGATCTTAACATTGAGACTTCAAGAACTGGATTGAGACTTTGCTATCTACTTGGATTTCCTTATTTCTTTGGAACTGAATTTACCTTGAATCCTTGGGACGGGAGTTCACCCATGTTACTAAAAGGTTATCAAGAAATTGTGACTATAATAGTTGATGATACCTGAATTGCCATATATTTTCTTTCTGTATTTGATTAACTTTGAGGGCCAGATACCCTGTGTTAGTGTTTCCTTAAGTTTTGTTAGGCAGGGAAGCCCTTATCAGAGTAGGGATAGTGAGGCATTTAATGTGATTTACACTTGAATAAAATGGCATAATTTGAACAATCATCAAAAAGTTGTCCGCCTCGCATTGCTGACCCCTCACAGCATGCAGTCCAATGTGGCCTGTCTCCAAGGGAAGCACCTATTGATGAAGGACATCTCTAGATTGAAATCAAAACATGTACACCTACAAAGGTTCTCATCAGGATCGAAAAAGAAAAGAGGGATTGGAATTTTAGTTAGCTTGAGACTACATTTTACATTAATAGATACCACGAAAGATGAGAAGGGACGATACATGTACCTTATAGGAGAAATAAGTGAACTTTAATAAATTAACATTCATCAATGGACCGAACAAGGGGTACAAGGACTTGCTGCGCTCTGCAATATTAGAATGAAATGTTATGTTAATAGTTATTGTACTGTGCACTGTTGCCACCTGCATGGTCTCTTGGCGCTCTGGTGGATCTGCAATTTAAGGAGGGTGGAAGGGTATGTTAGTCGGATTGAGGGGGAAAAACGCAAGAGAGCTGTGATGTTCTGTTGGCAGCTTCAGTTCGAAGAAACCATTCACTGAGCGTAGGTGCTCTTTCGGTTGGTAGGCGTCATGTGGTGTTGAGGTGAGATTGTGAATAGTTTGTTTCCTTGTTGGGGTGTTGTGAAGTGCGTGCAGTTTGTGGTGCTGTAGAGGTATGGCTGTGTTTAGCTCAGTGTTTGAGAAGGTGTATGCAGAGGGGTGAGTTTTTAGTATGGTTAGTTAGTGTTAATACATTTCCTACCCCCGACATTCTAACTACACACATCCCATTTCCCTCCCCCCGATATGCATGGTTAATTTCCCAATCTATCTTAAGTGTGATGCGTGGCTAATGTTCACAATTTAAGTGAGCCGCATGGCTAATCTTCACAAATCCATTCAATTGTGATGCATCGCTAGTTATTTGCAATTACTAAGTGCAGAATGTTGCTACCTTACACAAATAAGGCAGATGCAGAATACAGCTACCACACACAAACAGGCCAAATGCAGACAATGGCTACCCCCACACAAACCGGCTACCTGCAGCATATGGCCACCTTACACAAATAGGCTAAATACAAACCATGGCTACCCCACACAAACAAGCCAGATGCAAACCATGGCTACCCCCACACAACCAGGCTAACTGCAGCATATTGCACCCTTACACAAATAGGCTAACTGCATTTGGATAAATGGTATTGGGTAATAAGTGGAGGGGTTTTAGTGGAGTACAGTAATGGCTGTACTGCCAGCCCACACCACACATACCTTATCAGTCGCTGGTGGTTGACTGTAGCAGGCGAACACATGCAAACAGAGTGCAGCTGCTTCATTGAGAGCTGCCCTTTACCTTGTGGCGCCTAGCCGGCTGCCCGGGCATGGCTTCCCTGGGAGGATCCTTGATGAGATTTGCCTGGTCACGTGACGCAGTCACTGACCTATCCGGCACTCGTGGGGCGGGAAGAGGGGAAGGCATGGGCAGAGAGGGGAAAACAAAGGCCAAAATGGAGGTAGAGGGCAGGCAGGAACAAGTCGTCTAGGCGGATGCCTCCAAGGACTTAACCTGGAGGGTCCTTTCTCTGCTGGTGCGAGACTCGAGTGGCCTAAAAACATGCCACCTGCAGAGAAAAAGCTCTCCTGGTGCTGCAGGAGATTCCTGGTCACGTGACCCAGGCACTGACCTATTTAGCCCTCGTGAGGTGTGGAGGGAGGGTCAGGCAAGGAAAAGGTGAAGGCCTGGGTAGAGAGGGGAAAACAAAGGCCAAACAGGAGGTAAAGGGCAGGCGGGAACAAGCCCTGCTGGCGGAGGCCTGAAAGCACCTAGCAGGAGTGTCCTTTCTCGGCTTGTGAGGCTCAACAGGGTTAGATTGTACTAGCTGGAGACACAGACAGGGTATTACATCAAAGGTTGGTTGAAACAAAAGGGGCCTATATGGGTTTGGGGGGTCAACCAAGCTTCATAGAAGGTGATAAATATATTGTAGGAATCGGGGCTAGTAGACTCATGGATACATGCACATGGAGAAGAGAAATATTAAATTCTCTCATCTTATCTATACTAGGCTAGGTATTGAAAAATGCCATTTAGACTTTATGTATCTCTAACCTAGGCAACATGGGATTATCTGATCATGTCCCAATTTCCATAGAGTTAAAATCAGTAAGGAACAAGAGAAGAATGCACTGGTGGAATTTCTTTTTGATAACCCAAAAAATCTGTTTAAGCTTGGGCCCAGGTGGGATGCCTTCAAGGCACATAGCAGGCATGCTTATCGAAAAAGGCTCAACGGCTAATAGGATAACAGGGAATGAACAGATACACTTTCCAAGGAACTGAGGGAAAGAGTGCAGGGGCAAATAGAATCAAGCCCACAAAAGTCATTCCAAGATGTTCAAGATCTCCGTACTCAGATCAACATCTTGAATAGTAATAAAGCCAAAGGTACTCTATTAAGAACCAAGCAACACTACTATGAACTTGTCAACAAAGCAGGGAAAATCTTAGCCTATAAACTTAAAGCAAAGAATGTCTCAAACCACATAGCCCCAATAAGAAGGGAAGACTGTAAAATACTTAAATTAGATGACAGCAAGTTACAAGAATTCAAAAGGTTCCATAGCAAATTATACACACCTGAGGCACCGACAACAAAGAGCCTAAGCGGCTTGAACCAATGCACTGCTCTTACACCATAGCAAAATGAAATGCTCAATACTGAGATCACCAAGGAGGAAATAAGACTAACACTTAACATCTTAGATGCAGATAAGGCACCGGGATTGTACGATTTCCCTGCTAGTTTTTACAAAGCCTACTCCAAAAATGTCTCAGGCCACGCTACAAAATGAATAATTCTTTCTGGAATGAAGGCCAGGCAACTCTGTTATAGAAGAGGCCAGAATCGCATTCATAAACAAAGAGGACAGATTCAGATGGAATGTGTTTCTAATAGGCTGATAGCGGTGCTTAAACGCAGATGTCAAGGTTTATCCTACAGTACTTGCATGCAAATTAGAAAAATACTTGCTAGCATTGTTGGAGTAGAACAATTTAGATTTGTGGCAAACAGCAGACATGGTTAGGAAGATCATTAATCTTGTGGGCATTGCTCATAAGAAGAAACTCGTCCTTTCTAATGACACTCGACAAGGAAAAAGCCTTTGACCAGGTCGAATGGCACTCTCATAAAGCAGTGATGGAAAGATTCAACCTGGGCAAGGATTTCATTAGGGGAGCATTTGCATTATATTCTGGCCCATCAGGTAGGGTATTGGACCCCTTTCCAACAACCCCTTACTAACAAATGTGCACTTACCAGAGAAACAAGACCGGAATACCTACTTTTAGACAGGAATGTCCTTTCACCAAAAGGCCAGGGGTAGTGAAAGTGACATCACATGATCTTTGCCCTCTGATGACATCCCAAGAAGTGATGTCATTTGACACCAATACCCCCCCCCCCCTTACCCCACATCGACGTGACATCACGGGAAGCGATGGAACACAACTTTTCACCCCGTGACAAAACAGGAAGGGACAACACATATTGTCCCTAAGTACACTACAAAAAAAGGTTGCAATATCACTATAATGTTATATACATTTCCTACAAGAATGGATCACCATATGTATCATTAATATCAGTGTTTATTACTGAGAATGCAAGCAGACGTCCAAGGCCAAATGATATGTTATTATACAGCACTTACGCTTAAGCGCTTTACATAGATCAAATGTACATACAATATCAGCCAACCTGTGTTGGTACTCATTTATCGACCTCAGAAGGGTGAAAGGCTAAGTTGAGGTGTTTAAGAACAGGCTAAATCAGTGACTCACCACCTGAAGTGCCTGGAAATAAACCTTTGAGTCTAGCAATTATTTGATAAAATCCCAGAAAGAGTGTCACTGCTCAAAGTGATACACCTGTGGAACCCCGTTTTATTTTTAAGAGGCCTGCACAAGAAAGTCAGCCACTCCAAAAATAAAGAGCCACATGACAATGGCCAAAGCCCAGGAGCTTACATTTACAAAAAAAAAAGTTACAAAAAATTATTTTCTAGGGGTAGCAAGGGAGACCACAGGGTTAGCAAGGGAGACCTTGGGGTCGCAACTGCGACCCCTGGCGACCCCCAAATGACTTCCCTGCTTTTAGAACGAGCCGTTGAACCATTGGAAATTAAAATTAAATCCGATGATGGAGGGAATGGACTATCCGGGTACTGCCAATATGATAATTCACAGATAATCACTGCGCTCACCACCTGTCTCCCTTCCCCCCGTTGCTTCAGGTCATGGAAACCTTCTACACTGCATCAGGTTTTAAGATCAACCTAAGCAAGAGTGAAGCATCAAATCTGACCCTGAGTGAGGCTCAAGCCCAGGTACTAGCCGCAACAACCCTCTTCAGGTGCGCAAAAGGCAGCATTGAACACTTTGGAATGAGGAATAGCAGTCACGTCCACTAACTCCTCACTGTACCAGGCCAATTATCTGAAACTATGGAGTGATATCGGAGCATATTTTAAGGAGATGGAAGTACAATGCAATTTCCTTCTTTGGATGGATAGCTGCAATAAAAAGGAATATATTGCAAAAACTGCCATACTTTTTTCACAGGGAATATTGGTTACAATTCCCAGATCCACCCTCAGTAGAATTCATCCAGCTATTACTGGCTTCATATAGAAAAATGTATTCCTAGAATCCCGGCAACCACTTTATATAAGCCATAAGACAAGGCAGGGTGGGTTTGCTCAATATACAACGGTACTTGCAGGCTGCCCAACTAAGGGCCTGATTCACAGAAGCGTTTTATAATGGTGCAATCCCATATTGAAATGTTTTGTGAATCAGGCCCTAAGAGTGTTCAGTGAATGGATTGATTCTAACTCGGACAAAACCTGGAAACTACTGGTAGAATCCATTGTAGGAAAACCTTTACAGTGTATGATTTGGATACATAGAAAGGACAGGACGTGAGCCATGTATGAGTTGCCATCCATAAAATCTGCTATGCTATAGCAACTAAGCTTCCACTCACCACAGTGCCAGGTCCAGCGCCTCCCCATTCAGTACATCCTTGAATTTACACCCGCGTACAAGGAGAGTGCATTTGACAAATGGGGTAATGGGGGTTGTGAATTCCTCGCTTATATTTTTCAACATGTAAAAAGTTAAGACCTTTAAGAGCAACCGTATATAACAGGCTGATGCTGACACCAGACCATTGACCTGAGCAGACCTACTCAATGTCTGATCAAATGTTACTCCCAGAATTTTTATTTTTTCTTTGGTCGGAATATCATGATCTGCAATGTGAAAGGATATATACTCTGTCGCGAATTTGTCAAGTCTACGTCTAGATCCAATTATCATGAGCTCTGTCTTGCCATGGTTCAATGCCATACCATTCCTGTCCACCCAATTGTGTATGAGGTCATATATCTCTACGACTACTATGGCGTCTTTCTTATAGTTGCCTGTAAGAGGAATAAGGCACTGCGAATCGTCCTCATAATTTGAGAAGCAGATCTTTTTTTGCTTCTAGCATATGAAAGAAAGGGGCTGTGAAAAGATTATATAGGACTGGGGAAAGTGCAGCCCTTTCAGGGACACCATAGCTGACTGAAACAGGATCTGCTTCTGCTTGCTTGCTACAAACCCGCATAGTCCTTTTCCCTAAGGACTGCATCCAATCCCTTGCAAGTACACTAAAATTAGCTAAATTCTGCAATCTGTCCAGGAGGAGAGGGTGGTTCACTAAATTGAACGTGGACGATAAATCCAAGGACTTCAACAACATTGTTGTGCCCTCATTGATGTTAGTCATCATGTTCGATTTTTAGTTCTAGCAGCGCTGATTGAGTGTTGAAGCCTAACCGAAAACCTGATCTTTTATATAGCGCAAAAGTTGTTAATACGCAACTTTATCCATGATCTTCAGAGTGAAGGGTGAATCGATAATTAGTTTCCCCTCAGCACTCCACTTAAGGTGGGGTGTGCTGATCTTGCACAATAAAATACAGGTGGGACAGATTGTCCTCCTGCTCTAGTAACATTGTGTTATCACAGGTAAAATACAAATGGAAGCTCTAGGAAATCCGAGTAACACTGCACAGAAATTGCTGTACGCTGCAACAGGTAAAGGTAGGTGCCAGAAAAGTTTGAGGAAAGCATAACTCCATTTAAAAGTACCAAAAAGAGGCAAAAAGGGTTCCCAGCGTCAGAGTAAAAGGATGAGTGAGTGTGGAAAAAATGTCCCACTCACTCACGAGAATCAGTCAAAAAATCCAATAGTTGAGCAAAAAGGCTGGGGGACTCACAAAGTGGGAAGAATTTCACTCAGGAAAATCTACCCAAGTATGTTCTAAAAAGTAATTGTAATCGGTTGTGGAAAGAATATTTCTAGTGAAAATAACATATGGGATATGGCTTGCAATGCTGATTACAGATTTGTGCAAATTAGCCAAGTGCACAGCGCTTACTCAATATAGAGCAGGAATTTTCAAGGTATACCTTTCACTAGATGATGTATATAATTGCTTTGTTTTAATAGTTATATTAAGATTAATTTCCCTAATAAAACTAGGAAAGCATGTAATTGGTGCCAGTGGGCAGGACGAGGCTTGTGATTCTGTTGGGCCTCTGAATTAAAAAGTTGTGGGAGCCACATCCGTATTCTTTGGAAAGGTATTGCACTGGATTTTTGGTTACACCTGCTAAACATCTGCCTTGTGTTCTTTTTCAATGTGTCTGTTGATGTTTATTTTATTTATGCCCTTTAGCTAAAAGAACTGTACACATTGTTAAATGAAAATTATGTAGAAGATGATGACAATATGTTCAGATTTGATTATTCACCAGAGTTTCTGCAGTGGTGAGTATGGAAATGAAAACTGGGGCTTTACATTTATTTTTGCTGAGATTATACCATTTGAACAGTGGTTGACAGTTGCTAATCTTCAAATTCCTTTCCAGGGCACTGCGACCCCCAGGCTGGTTACCCCAGTGGCACTGTGGGGTTCGTGTTACCTCAAATAAAAAGTTAGTTGGATTTATAAGTGCCATTCCTGCTAGCATTCGCATTCATGAAAGGTAAGTGGTTGCTGACATACAATCACACAAAAGGTTTAATCAACACTTGCAGGCGCTTTTCACTTTGTGAAAGTATGCCAACATCACACTTGTGTATCAAGATATTCCATCACCAATATCAAGTTTGCCGAAATTCATATGATTGTGTTTTTCTCATAGTAATGCTGTTAAGTTTTTTATGAATTATTTTAAGCATTCATTGTTGGTAACTATGAATATTATTTTGTCTGCTTTCTATTAAAAGCCTCTGTTTAACAGCTGAAGTCCCATCACAGTATGTGGTGTGGTGTGGATTCTTAAATTGACAATAGAGGCATTAAAATTCTATCAAAGGCAGAATAATGTATTTAGGCTTGCACTACAGAGTCAAAGAAATTAAATGTGCTGTAATATTTGATCAAAACAGTTCCAACCGCAGAACTGTCATTATCAAAGAACAGCCTTTATCACTATATGTAAACCATTTGGAGTAAGATTAGTACTTCTAGGGCCCATCCCCTTTCCTTCATAATATGGGGATTTGATCACCTAAAGCAAGGGATTTGCAACCTGCGGTTCTCGAGACGTTTTGGATGGACTCCCATGGTCCATCGCCATTGACAATGTGGTGTGAGGAGTCGGGAATGAAACTTGCCACGTTCTTGGTTAAAGACTTTTATTTAAATGAAAAAGGGTTGGGAAAATGCTTCTCAGACCCTGCTCTAAGAGTATTTCCCTGCCTAAACCAAAAATAAGGTCCGTCGGTGTCCAAATGTCCAAAACGATACTGTCCTGTGTCCAAAGTTCTATTCTGACCCTCACACTAAAACTAAACCCTAAGGTAAAACGGGAAATGTCTTAAACCTCTGGGAGGTTTTGAAAAGTGTTCACAAAATACGAATAAATGGTTGCAACACTAATGTTCTTTGATAAGAAGTCTCTGCTACAGAGGGTGGTTCCTTTCCTGTGAATTCTTCTTTGCTCTTTGAAGTTTTACATATAATATGTTTCTAGAACTCTTATGACCCACAATGCACAAACTTGTCGGATTTTACAATATTTCTCTTCTTGAATATATCTCTTCTTGTTTTCACACTCTGATGACTGCCTGGTATACTCTCCTGCCAGGGCTTCTGGTTCTCACACACTGTGACTGCCTGGTAAACTTGCCTGCCAGGGCTTCTTGCTCTCACACACTTGTGATTGCCTGGTGTAGTCGTCTGCCAGGACTTCTGATTGCCACACACTTGTAAGTACAGGCTTTCTGCACTTTTCCAAAGCTGCTTATACACTTTGTTCTTCACTATGTTCTGTGGATGTATTATCCAATATGAGTTCCTTTCGCATTTGCACAAAATATATTTGTCTGGTTGTAAGGGATTTTTGCAATTTAAAGTCCCTTCTTATATTAAGTTAATTCGTTCTTTCCCTTTTGGTTTCTTGCACGTTACTCACTTTCATTCGCTATGGCCGCTGATACGCCCCATGGTGCCCACTTCCTCTGAGCAGACTCTCTGCTATTCGTTGGTGTGGTTGTGCGGCTCTGTGGTCAACCGGAGAAACCTAATCACTAGCTTTTCCCTCCCGACCGCTTCCTTCTGGGGTTTTCGATCTTGCAGCTTCTCTTCTCCATGTCGGCTCTGCTCTGGGTGCCAGTAGGCAAATGGCTGCTTTGGAGTCCCTTTCTGGCTCCTGGCATTCGTGTTCGTGCCTTTGCTTTGCAGCAGCTTCGAATCTCTTCGTTGGCGAGCATCCTGGCTCCTCCACTCCGGTACTCGCCAGCTGCAGTCGATGATCATTCCTTCCTTCAGGTGCCTCATACAGTTTCTGGGTCCTGGTGTGAAGGTTTAACCACTAGAGCACTTACTGGAGCTGTTGCTTCCAGTGCTCTGCACTACTCAATATCCTCTTACTTGTCCCAGTAGCTCAGTTCTTTGAAAGCCGATTTGGAATACTTGAATAAATATTCTTAACTGTCTCAAATGATGAATGAGCTCTGGATGAATTATATGTGAAATTGGATAGAGGGATTTCCCTTTTCTTCATTCATGAGTGAATGGGTGGCTGCATAACAAAATACTATGAGGGAATTTGATAGGGGAAGGTTATTTTCAAGAGGAAAATGGGGGAGATACCATGGCTCACCCGATCAAGCCCTGACATCTCCCTGCAGGTTGTCTGCCCCTCATATAGCCGACCCCTTTGTCAGGATCAGGTAGCAGTTGCCATCCCCTGGACACATGGGCGGTGCTCACAGCTGGGAAGTCAGTGATGACTCCATCGCCCTCATCACAGTGGGTAGGGTTGAAATATCTGGTGAGCCCAAGGTTGCAGACCCTCTATGCTTGAATGGGACAGTACTGAAGAGTGACACATAGCAACAATAGAAATAGTCAGAGAAAAAGAATGAGTGAGTGGTAAAACATTCTACTCACTCGGGAGATTAAAATAAAAAAAGTCCTGAGTCCTTTGATGGGGGTCTTTCAGGTTAAAGGGAAATAGCACAGAAACTGAAAATTCCCCCTATCAGTGTAATTTGAGGAAGTTTGGCTCCTGCTGAGTGTTAGGGAGATTTATCATCATTACTCTTCGTCCCCTCTCCTAGTGAGACCCCCTGCACTTTTTTCTGGACTTCTGCACCTTTTTCTTTCAATCCTGAATGAGTGGAGCCTATTTCCACCCATTCATTCTTTTGGAACTCTATTCTGTGTATTCTAAACTGTACTATGGAGTCTGTCTGCTCCATAGCTCTTAAAGACATATGTATTTTTATATTGCTTCACACAGCTCCTTATGGGCAGTGTTGCTGGGTCCCTTACGGTTCTCCTTTAAGATTATTTTTCTATATCCCCAAGTAACTACCGTTCTTAAGGATAGAGAGATACTTGGTATCTCTCCCAAAACTATATAGCATGATAGATTGGCACACACCACCAAGTGGAGTGCCAAACGGATACCTAGCATCCCTCTTGTCTCTTCTCCTGTGACCTCTAAGTCACATAGACAATCTCCTAATTATGGCTGGTGGCAGTGGACGTGGTCTACCAACTATTGTGTACATTTTGTACCGCACGCTATGTCCATAGCGTCGGTAGCGCACAATAGGGGCACCCGAGTGCCAACTTGGGGCCCTTCCTTCTTTTTTCACCATTACTAGCATGGTTATTTGTTAGCCCTTCTACCATTCTGGGAGGGGGTGGTCAGTGTGTGTGTTTTGCCTTTGGCCAGAACCCTTGGGTGTGCCTGCCTAGGCTCCAGAGTGTCTGGGCAGGCAGCAAGTGGGGGAGGAGTTTTCCACCTACTTGTCCTTTGTCTGACAGAGTGCCTGAATAGAACCAGCTCCCACAAGGGTCTGACTGTCCTGATTGGACAGCCAAACACCCCTTTCTGTAAAATGCTGAGAGATTGCAGAGGAGTGTGTGCTGTAACTGTATGAAAGGTGAGGTTTCTGGAGGGAAAAGCAAGTCGACCACTGGAAGCAGAGGTATCCAAAGAAGAAGACGACCAGAGACGCCTGTAGACCCTTTGCAAAGCCGTGAAACGACCACTGCTGTCCTGATCTCGTTTTCTGTGCGACAGTGGAGCTCCGAAGAGGATGACTCCTTCCCTTTGACTGGTGGGAACAACCAGTCCCAAGACGAACTTTGAATTGAGCCATCTCCAGAGGTCCTGTGGAGTTTCCAGAGCTGTGGGATTAATACCAGGAGACCTGCTGCCCATTTCGAGTGCATCGTTGTGGAAAGGTCAATTCTGTCAAAATCTTTGCTGAACCCGTAAGGACGCTCCAGAGGTCCGATTCATCGGAGCATGCGACTGCAGGAAGTGAAGAAGATTGACAGGGCGATCTGAGTACTTTGTTGGTGCTTCAGAAAAGGCACCAAAACCGCAGTTTGAACCAAGAAGTTGTTGAAAGTCGTGTCGTGCCCCAGGTCCACCCTCGAGACTTCTGCTGAGAGATCCCATCCATTGCCCTGCCTTAGGTCATCAGACCAAGGAATCCGGCGGACGGGTCCAGAGCTGCAACATCACGGAGAATCCAGCACAAACATTTTCTTCTAGCCTAAGGTACTATGGGGAAATAGGTATTGCTTACCCGATTCTAAGAAGTCTCCACAGCGTTGGAGTGCACGTAGAGATGTCAAGGGCAAACCCCCTCTTACATCGGACTCAAGCCACTGCTTGTGTCCCCTCATCAAGGCCTTTATAGGGTCTCCGGTGTTAGTTGCTACCTCGCTGCTTCTATAACACTAGAGACTGGAAAAAATCCACAGAACTCTTCATATTCTGTTGCTTGTCAAGCCTTTGAGCCCTCTCCGAACTGCCTTTAGCTAGGGTTGCGTTACTGGACTTAAGACTTGCTGTGCGAAGAAACCCTCTGTAGAACCTTGAACCAGGCTAATTTTCCACTAACTAACCATTTTCCACACGTTAAGTGACTTTTTTATGTGTTTGCAGAGTAAATGCATTACCGTAAAACTGCTAAGAACCGCATGTGCGCGTAATTCTTTTTATATAAACAATTTTATTAATTCCACATGGTCACCATACAATACCAACAAATATACATGTTAATTGTCATATACATTCCCATGTTGTTTTTACCCCCCCTCACTCTCCTCCCGCCTCCCCCCTTTCGAAGCCTACCACACACCACCATTGTCTTCATCCCTTTTCTGCGGGCGTCTCCCCATCCTCTCTGCCTGACTGGGTGTCCTCCTCTGGGCTTACCCGGACCCAGCCAGAGTCGCTACCATTTTTTTCCAGGCAGTCAAGGTATCCGCTTCTTCCTCCCAGTCCCCACCCCTATTTACTGCCTCATTCCACACCATAGTTTCGGCATTCGCCCATTTCTGAAGATCATACCACCAGGCTTCAACTTGTGGTTTCCTGCATGCCTTCCAACCCATTGCTATCCTACCTTTACCAAGTATGAATGCCAGGTCTTTGAGTTTGCTCACATGTTTAAGTTTGCGCAGCCTGTGGGAAACACCCCACCCCCCAACATGCATGCCCATGGGGAGTTCACATCCAAGTTTATCTCTTTTCTCGCCATGAGGTGGGCTACCTCCCTCCAGAATCTCCTTATTTCAGGGCATGCCCAGAACATGTGTACCATTCCTGCCTCCACTTCCCCGCATTTTGGACATGCCTGTATTTTAGCATTTTAAAACTTGGCGGTGGTCTTAGGGGTTAGGTATGCTCTGTTGGTGACATACAACTGGATCTGTTGCACTCTCACGTTCCTTGATACTTGTTCATGGTATCCCTGTACCTTGATCCACAGCCCATCTCCCATTGATGCCCCACCTCCTCCCAATCTCGTCTCGTCTGGATCACTTCCTTCCCCCGCCTTGGACAACACTAGTTCATATATTCGGGAGACCTCATGGCCCCCCTCGTAAAACGTTTCTATGGCGGCATTGTGTTGTTGGGTCAACACTGCCTCGGGCCACACTCCTTTTATCATATTCACCAGCCTTGCATATGTGATGTATTGTCCTCGATGTATCCCTGTCTACCACCAGTGTATCAAACTCTACCGCCTTCCCATCCTGCCATAAGTCCCCAAGGGTCGCTATACCTGTTGGTTCCCAATGCTTCCTGATGGTCCGCCTCATTTGCCCTTCAATCCCATCCAGTGCCACCAGTGGTATCTGTGGGGAGCATGGGAAAAGGATCTCCACTACCTGGCAAGCTCTCCGCCACATCTCCACGCCCGGGTCTAGCAATCTTGACCCTCCACCCTGCTGCAATTTTGGCAACCACATCAATTCATTTAGGAAATAAGGGGTGCACTCAACCCTCAATAATTTGGTTTCTGATGTAGAATCTTCCAATAACTACCTGATCACATATTGAAGTTGACTAGCCAAGTAGGGTACCTCAAAGTTGGGCAATCTAACGCCCCCTAGTTCATATGGGTTCTGTAGCTTCCATAACGCTATTCTATTCCTCAAGTTCTGCCATATGAACTCCCTGCATATGCCCTGCACTTTGGCAAGAAATCACTTCGGTACCATATATGGGATGTTCGCAAAGTAGTGTAATAACCTCGGTAACATCACCATCTTTAGCAGTGCCACTCTCCCCATCATGGTCAATGGTAGCTTGGACCAAAATGCCATGCTCTTGGCTATTTTAGACACTGGCTTCTCAGTGTTCTGCTTGTGTTCAACTTCGACCTTGTGATATACATCTATTCCCAGGTATCTGAATGTCTCCGTTTCCCACTCTATCTGTAATACCGGCAGTTTGTGCCTTGGTGTTCCTACATATCTACCCAAGGGGAATATGTTAGATTTTTTAGGGTTAACTGGTATGCCAGACACCATCGCGTATCGCTCCATAACCTCTAGAATATACTGTAGGTTCTCCTCGGGGTACCTCAGGTACAGCAACATGTCATCCCTGTAGATCGATATCAGATGTTGCCCTCCCTTAGTCCTGATCCCTACTTCTCCATATTGCTGCCTCAAGTACACCGCTAAGGTTTCAAGCTCTAAAATAAACAGCATCGGGGACCACGGACATCCCTGTCTGGTGCCTCTGTCACTATTCTGATATGGTCGCTCCAGTTCTGACTCAAGCCAATGGTTTGTTGTATAACAACTGGACCCACTTTAAATATACGGGCCCAATAACATACTCTTCTAAAAGCTCCAATAGCCAGGGCCACTTGGCTGAGTCGAAGGCTTTCACTGCATCTAGAGAGATTATCTCCACCTCTTGGGAGCTTCGCTCTGTTGGCTCTATGAGGTGATGGAGTCTTCTAAGGTTGTCAGATATGTTCCTTCACGGGACATACCCAGTTTGGTCAGGATGTATGAGTTTGTTTATGACTGGTCTCAACCTATTCGCCATCACCGCTGTGAGTATGTTGCTCTATTGATTAAGCATTGAGAGCGGCCTATAGGACCCACAATCCATGTCTGATTTGTTAATTTGAAGGAGCGGAACGATGATCGCTTCCCGGAGAGACTCGGGCAATGTGCTTGTGTTAAACACTTTGATGAACATTTCCAGCATCGGAGGGAGCAATTCTGTCCTGTAAGCCTTATAAAACTCACTCGGGAGTCCATTTGACCCTGGAGGCCTTGTTGGTAGGTAGCATCTTAATCACTAGTTCTAGCTCCTCTAACATTATTGGGGACTCTAGGTTATCTCTTTCTGCCGTCTCAAGCTTGGGTAAAGCGATCTCTGTTAATGCTTCATGCACATCTTCCCCCTCAGTGGTATCTGAATACAGTTTCTTATAATATTCAAAGAAACATTTGTTTACTCCCTCCTGGGTATCTCGTGTCTGCCCATCTGTCCCTTGCATTGCTCTAATTGCTTGTTGGGGGGGTCATACTTTTGTATAGCCAGACTAGTAACCTGCCATGCGTGTCTCTTTTCGCATGCAGTCTCTCCACATACCTTTTATAATTTGTTACTAAGTCTCTCCCAGTGGTCCCTGCATTCTTGCTGTAAGTGGTTTATAGTCCCAGCCTCCTTAGGGGATCCCGTGCCCTCCCGCATTTTTGTCTCTAACTTCTTCTCTGCAATCTGCAGGTCTCATATTATGCTCCCTTGCCATCCTTGTGATTTAGATATTGCCGCCCCTCTCACTACCACCTTGAATGTTATGTTGCTTTGCATTTATATAGCGCCTTATATACCATTGGTATGGTCTGAAGGCACTGGTAGGTTGAACGCCCTTGGGAACCGAAGTTCAGGTCAGTAGAGAGAGTCAAAGGTGCGTGTGAGCGCCGGATATGTGTGCAGCTGATGTGGTATTCGTGTAATAGCTGCTTCTTAGCGGAAGGTGTGGTGGTTGAGATATCAAGAGTATGTGTTCGTTCTGGCAGGATTTATCCAGACCAATTGTGGCTGCGTTAGTCCTGAGGAGAACGACTGGCTGGGGGTATGTAACCAGTAGTGTTTAGTTAGTGATGGGGAGTATGAGGCAGATGTTGGTATGAGAGCAGTTATACCGAATGGTGTCATAGTATCTCTGTGTTCTAGTTGAATAGTGGTGTAAAGAAGAGACTAAGCATGGTGATGGGTTACATGCTCTTCAAACGTTCCATGCATTCCAAATCATTTCATGTAAGTCGCGCAATTCCATGCACTCCAGTCCGCTCCATGCACTCCAGTCCGCTCCATGCACTCCAGTCCACTCTGCGCACTCCAGTCCATTCCATGTACCCTGATCCGGTCAGTGTATTTCTAAATTGTTTTATACACTCGATCCACGTATTTTTATCCGTACCATCCACATACTTCCCAGTACCTTCCACTTACTTAATCCATTCCATCCACATATTTCCCTTTCCATCCACATATTTCACCCGTTTCATCCACATACGTCACTTGTTCCATCCACATACGTCACCCGTTCCATCCACATACATCACCCATTCCATCAGCATACGTCACCCGTTCCATCCACATACATCACTCGTTCTATCTACATATGTCACCCATTCCATCCATAAACGTCACCCGTTCCATCCGCTCTGCACACTCACCTGCTCTGCGCACTCACCTGTTCTGCGCACTCACCTGCTCTGCGCACTCACCCGCTCTCACGCACCCCTCTGCTCTCACGCACCCATTCGTTCTTACGCACTCATCTGCACCATACATTCGTTTGCTCTACCCACTATTCCGTTCTACTCATTCATTCACGGTACACACTCCATCGTTCTTACACACTCCTCCGCTCTGCGCACCTGTCACCCTCTGCGCACCTGTCACCCTCTGCGCACCTGTCATGCTCTGCGCACCTGTCACGCTCTGCGCACCTGTCACGTTCTGCACATTCATCCGTTCTGCGCACCTATCCGTTCCACGCACTCATCCATTGCCGACACTCATTTGCTCTATGCACTTGTTCTTTTCACGCACTCATCTGCTCTATGCACTCATCTGCTCTATACACTCATCTGCTCTATACACTCATCTGCTCTATACACTCATCTGCTCTATACACTCATCTGCTCTATACACTCATCTGCTCTATACACTCATCTGCTCTATACACTCATCTGCTCTATACACTCATCTGCTCTATACACTCATCTGCTCTATACACTCATCCACTCAATACACACATCCGTTCTGTGCATTCCTGCGTTCTACACACTCCTACGCACTTACGCACTCATCCGCTCCACAGATCCATCCGTTCTACACCCCATCCGCTCAACACACTCATCTGCACAACATACTCATGCGTTCTATATACTCATCCGGTCAGCACACTCATTTGCTCAACACATTAATCCGCTCAGCGCACTCATATGTTCCACGCACTTCATTCATTCTAACGATTTCGTCCGCTCCATTCACTTCGTTCATTCATCGTGCATTATCGATTTCAGGCCATGTCACTCGTCATATGCACTGGATCCGTTCCGTGCTCTCTCTGTTTCATGTACTACACTCGTCTCATGTACTTGAATCATCTATTCTGTGTTTTCCATTTTTGCCATGCACTCATACAGTCGGTGTCATCTGACTGTGTATTCATTAGTCTCTTGTATTCATCTGTCTGTCCCCTTCTCTTTATTCCTTTCGCCCATTTTGTTCATTGCACTCATTACAGTCTCTTGTATTAATTTTTCCATCCTCTTCTCTTTATTCATTTTGTTCATTTTGTCCATTGCATTCATTACATCCATTTAATTAATTTAAACCTCATTACTGTTTTCATACGATTTATTCTTTTTATCCACTTCACTGCTTCGATCTACTTCACTCGTTCTATTCTGTTTGTCCTTTTAGTTTACGTTAGCGTTTTTAGTTGTCGCTTTCTCGCATGGATCTTGATGTTGTATTGTTATTTGTCTTATTGTTATTCAAAATCTGGTAGTTAGTTGGGTTGGTGTCCTTGACATGCTATTATTCAGTTTGGGTTAGTTTGAGTGCGGGTTGGTTTTAGGGGAAGAGACAAGTTTTCAGTAGTTGGCGGAAAGACATTAGATCTTCAGTTAGGCGGATGTGGGGTGGGAGTGCGTTCCACAGCGTGGGGGCCAAGGCTGAGAATGATGATCTGCCTAACCTGGCTGAGTTTGTTTTAGGTATGACTAGGAGGCCGGTTGAGCTTGATTTTAGAGTACGTGGAGGGTGATGGGGTTTTAGCTTGTCTTGAAGATATTGTGGTCCGGCTTTATGCACTGCTCGATGAGAAATGCATAAGGTTTTGAAAGTCACCCTCGGGCCACTGGAAGCCAGTGGAGAGGTTTAAGGGCTGGGGAGTTGTGGTCTCTCGGGCCGAGCGCTAGTAGCAGTTTGGCTGCAGCGTTTTGTGCTCTTTGAAGTTTATTCAGTTGGTAAGCGTGGACTCCGAGGTAGAGGGGGTTAACAATTGATTGGACCGTGGAGAGTCTGTTGGGAAAGGAGAGAGATGGAAAGATGTGCCTAAGAGTTTTAAGGTGTAAGTGGCAGGACTTTGAGACATTGTTGACTTGACGCGAGAGTGTTAGGTCGGAGTCAAGGGTGCATCCAAGGTCTTTTACTGAGTTAGCGGGAGTCGGTGAGTTGCCCATGGCAGATGGCCAGGGTAGTGGGTGTGAAAGAAGTTTGGAGTTGCCACATACCATAATTTCGGTTTTGGAGGGGTTTAACAAGAGGTGGCTTTGGGTCATCCAGAGCTCTATGTCGAGGAGGCAGGAGGCGAGGTCAGGTCGGTGGTTGGGTTTTGAGTTCAAGAGTTTTAGAATTAGTTGAGTGTCATCAGCGTAGTTGTAACACATGATGTTGTGTGAACGAATTATTGGTGGGAGGGTGATCAAGTCGAGAATTAACAGGAGGGCTGTGTCGACTGGTCGGGCTTGGGAGGAATAGGTGGAGAGTATCGTTATTTGGTACCTATCACAGAGGAATGATGCTATCCATTTGTGAGCGGTTCCACAAATTCCTAGGGAGTGGAGGCGGTCAAGGAGGATTGAGTGCTTGATTGTGTCGAAGGCGGCGGATAGGTTGAGAAGGATTAATGCGGCACATCCCGCTGAGTCTTCCGTGATTTTAAGGTCATCACAGATTGAGGTTAGGGTGGTTTCAGTTCCGTGCCGGGCTCTGAAACCTGATTGTGCGGGGTCAAGGAGATTGTTGGCTTCGACAAAGGCAATTAGTTGGGTGTAGGCGGTTCGGTCAATGAGTTTGGCAAGGAACCTGGTGTTTGAGATGGGGCGGTAGTTTTTGGGCTGGAGAAGGTCGAGGGAAGGTTATTTTATTGGAGGTTTGACATGAACCGTTTTGAATGCATCGGGAAAAATACCAGAGGGAAGGGAGTCATTTATGATGGATCTTGCATGTTCTCCTGCGCAGGTAGAAGCGAATATTTCTTTGAGGGTTGTGGCCGGGCAAGGGTCTAGCGGAGAGCCAGATGGTTTGCGGGCAGAGAGAAGTTTGAGAAATTGTCCGGGTGATATTGGACTAAAGATTTCGAACGTTGGTTGCGCAGTGGTCACAGGCGGTGGGTTGGCCGGTATGGGGGAGGGTTGCCTTGTGGATGTGAGAGAGCTAGTTTGGTGGTTAGCGCATTTGTTCTTTCGAGAGACGTGGCGTAAAAGTGGAGAGAGAGTGAGTCACACAGTGATTGTGAGGGGGTCGGGACGGTGGTAGTGCATGCCGGTTTGGTGAATTCGTTGATGATTTTGTGAAGTTCTTTGCTGGGGCTTTTGCAGTTTAGGATTCTGGAGTTGTGGTCTTTTTTTGCTTTCTGGATTTCGGCCTTGTACTGATGAAGGTGTCGGGCCAAGGTGGCTCTACTCTCTTGGGTTTTGTCTTTCTGCCATTTGCGTTCTAGGTATTTATGTAGTTGTTTGGTGGTCTTCAAATCAGGTGTGAACCATCTAGGGAAGAGGCTATGGCGGGCTGATGGTTTGCAGGAGGATGTTAGCCGCATTAGTGAGGCGTTGAGCCATGAGTCAAAGGCGTCCGAGGTTAGTTTATTGAGTTGGCAGATAGGTGGAGGAGACTGGAGGAGTGCGTCGGCTAGGTCAGCAACGATTATTACTTTTTTCCAGCATTTGTGTAGATTTGGAGGTTCAGGTTCGAGTACGGGAAGCGGGTCAGGTGAGCGAATTGCGAAAGAAACAATGAAGTGATCGGACCAGATGATGGGGGTGGGAGGGTTTAGATGTATCGGGTTGTGGGAGCTAAAGATGGCATCAAGAGTGTGTCCTTTTATAGTGAGTCGGGCTGTTTATGTGGGGTTGGAGCTTAATCGCGTCTAGACCGTCAACCAGAGAGAGAGTCATAGGGTTGGTGGGGATGTCGAGCCATATGTTGAAGTCTCCAGGAAGGGTGAGGTTGGGATGGTTTAGTTGAAGGGTGGCAATAGACTCACAGAGGTTGTTTGAGAATTGTCTATCGTAGCCAGAGGGTCTGTGGATTATTAGGAAACTGTGTGAGAATGATGGGGAGAGGGATAGTTTAATGAGGAGTGGAAGTGAGACTTGAAGACGAATGCTATTCCCCCTCCTCTAGAGGATCGGTTCAGTGGGATGAGGGAGTAGTCAGGGGGAAAGCTTCATTGGCGATTGGGGCGAAGTCATCAGAGAGCCAAGTTCCGGTGATGAAAACCAGGTCTGGTTTGTCAGAGGCGAGGAGGTCGAAGATGCTGTGTCTGTTTTTTGCTACGGCTCCGGCATTGAATAGGATGCAAGTCACTTCGGTAGGTGAGGTTGGTGTCGGAGCTGCAGCGGAAGGTGCTTGGGGGGGTAGAGGGTGGAAACTGGAGAGGGAAAGGGGTGGGATGGTTGATGATTGGTGGGAAAAGTGGGCAGGCGGGTTTCGGGTGGGAGTGGGTGGATGCGCGTGTTAGGGTGATTGGGTTTGGCATGGGGGATTTGAAGGTGGGGTGTGGGCGGTTCGGAGTTTCAGTTGCAGTCGGTGAGAAAACGAGGGAGAGGGGTTTCAGGAAGGGTGAAGCAAGGGGGGATGGGGTGATTGGGGGAATGAGGTGGTGGGTCGAGACAGGGGAGGTGATGAGTGCTGAGAGATTGAGGGGGGACCAGGTACGTTTCCTCTTTAGTGTCTTTGTTGCGATTGGTGTGTGCGAGAAGGTAGGGGGGTCGGCGGGGGAAGAGGGTTGAGGCTTCTGTTCTTGCTAGGGCTAGGCGTGCGGTTTTCAGGGAGGGGAAGGGGTGTGGTTGGGGGGATGATGGTGGGAGTTAGTGGCATGATTGCAGGGCAGGGAGTGCCAGGTATGATAGTGAGGGGAGCGGGCATGATCAACGTAGGTTGGTTGGTGGTGGGGTTCGGGGGAGCAGTGGTTTTAGGGTGGTTGGCTCGCCATCGTGCCCCTCTGGCTTGGTGTTTGGAAAGGGGATGGGTAGGAGATGTGAAGGAGGGTGGGATGATTTGGAAAGGGGGGGGATGGGCGGCAAGGCTGACCGGAGAGTGTAGGCGGTCCACGGTTTCCGGCCGACCTTGGCGGATTGGGTCCATTCATGGTTAGTACGTGCTATTAGGTTTAGTTTCAGGTGCAATTTACACTTTATGTTGGACTTTATAAGTTCGGCTATATCACTGGGTGAGATTAGTCTTGGTTTCTGGGTTCCACAGAGCAGGGTGATATTATTCACTTATTCTAGGTTTTAGTGTACTAATTGTAACTAGGATGCAGATATTAGGCCGTTTTGAAGTGTAGCTACACCTTTGGATATGGTGTTAAGGGTGCCTATTTAGTTGCAACGACAGCACAGTTTCGCTGTTGGGTAGGCTTTCTTCTAGGAAGCTGGAATACAGGTAAGCTATTAGGGAGAGATTAAATGTAGCGAAGGAATGCTTTTAGGAGGACTTTTAAGTGCTGTTTAGGAGGGCTTTCTAATTGTAGTTCTAAATTCAACCAGGGCACGCTATTGGGCACACTTCAAGATTCAAGCAAGGGGCGCTATTAGTCCCACTTCTAAATTTGAGTTTTGTACAGATAGGATATTGGGGATGCTTCTATATTCAACTAATAACTCAGCGCTAATTGGTCCACTTTTGCACAGAGGGATATTGTGTACACAGAGAGGATAATGGGTACACTTCCAAGTTCAATTTGCGCAGAGAGGGTATTAGGGACACTTCCGAATTCAACTAGGGCAGGTTATTAGGCACACTTCTAAATTTCTGCAAGGTGAGCTATTAGGTCTACTTCTAGATTTAGCTTTGCGCAGTGTGGATATTAGGGACACTTCTAAATTCAACCTTGGACGGAGGGGATATTTAGGCAAACTTCTAAATTCCATTTTTTTCACAGAGGGGATATTAGGCTATTAGGCACACTTCTAAATTCTACATTACACAGAGATGATATTAGGAACACATCTAAATTAAACTTTGCACAGAAGGGATATTGTGCACACTTCTAAATTAAAGAGGGCACGCTTAAAACTTCACGTTTTGCACAGAGAGGCTATTAGGTACACTTTTAAATTCAACATTACACAAAGCGGAAATTAGGCACTGTTCTAAATTTAACCAGGGTGGAGTATTGGGTGCCCTTCTAAAATCAATTTTGTACAGCGAGGTTATTAGGGAATACTAGTTAGTTGGACTAGGCATGCTATTAGGTACGCTTCTAAATTAAACTTTGCACAGAGAGGATATTAGGGACACTTTGTCAGTTCAACTAGGGCACACTATTAGGCACACTTCTAACTTCTACTTTGCACAGAGAGGATATTAGGCACAATTCTAAATTCACCAGAGCACGCTATTAGGCACACTTTTAATTTCAACTTTGCAAGGGAGGATACTTGGGACACTTCTAAATTCAACTTTGCACAGAGAGGATACTTGGCACACTTCTAGATTCAATTTTGCACAGAGAGGCTGTTAGGCCCACTTCTAAATTCAAGTAGGCACACTATTAGGTGCACTTCTAAATTCAACTTTACACAGAGTCGCTATTGGGCACACTTCTAAAATCAGCTTTACGCAGGGAGGATATCAGGCACACTTCTAAATTCAAGTCTTGAATTTACTTGACTAACAGAGGCTATTAGGCAGGGTTCTAAATTCGACTTTACGCAGAGAGGATACTTGGGACACTTCTAAATTCAATTTTGCACAGAGATGATCCTTGGCACACTTCTAAATTCGACTTTGCACAGAGAGGCTATTAGGCACACTTCTAAATTCAAGTAGGCACGCTTTTAGGCACATTTCTAAATTCAAGGAGGCACGCTATTAGGTACACTTCTAAATTCAAGTAGGCATGCTATTAGGCATACTTCTAAATTCAACTTTACACAGAGGAAATCAGGCACACTTCTAGATTCAACTTTGTACTGAGAGGCTATCAGGGACACTTCTAAATTCTACTTTGCACAGAGAGGCTATTAGGGACACTTCTAAATTCAAGTAGGGCATGCTATTAGGCACACCTCTGAATTAAACTATGTACAGAGAGAATATTAGGGACACTTCTAAATTCAAGTTGGGCACGCTATTAGGCACACTTCTAAATTCAACCCGGGCACGCTATTAGGCACACTTCTAAATTAAAACTATTCACAGAGAGACTATTAGGGACACTAGTCTGTTCAACTAGGGCACGCTATTAGGCAAACTTCTGTCTTCAACTTTGTACAGAGAGGCTGTTAGGCATGCTTCTAGAATTCAACTTTACACAGAGTGGCTATTAGGCACAATTCTAAAATCAACTTTGCACAGAGAGGTCATTAGGGACACTAGTCCGTTCAACCAGGGCACGCTACTAGGCACACTTCTAAATTCAACTTTGCACAGAGAGGATATCAGGGACACTTCTAAATTCAACTTTGTACAGCGAGGATACTTGGCACACTTCTAGATTCAACTTTGCACAGAAAGGCTTATTAGGCACACTTCTAAATTCATCCCGGGCACGCTATTAGGCACACCTCTAAATTAAACTATGTACAGAGAGACTATTATGGACACTTTGTCAGTTCAACTAGGGCATGCTATTAGGCACACTTCTAAATTAAAACTATGCACAGAAAGACTATTAGGGACACTAGTCAGTTCAACTAGGGCACGCTATTAGGCACACTTCTAAATTAAAACTATGCACAGAGAGACTATTAGGGACACTATACAGACCTTCCAGGATTTTGCGGCATGAAATGGCAAATTTTGCGGCACAAACCTTTATTTATTGCTGCATTTTTGCGGGACATTTTGTATTAACTGGAGGGTGTAAGATTGCCACATTGCAGGAAATAGGCAGAGTGCAAGGCTACCAGAGAGCCAGGGTATCATTATTATGTATCTTTTGTATTAATTTAATAGGAAGAGTCCCAGATGTCTCTGGCTTGGCAGAACAGTGTTTGATTTGGCTATGTTTCTGGTTTAATGTTCATGCCGATTTAATAGTGTTAACTAAATTCATCATTATCAATTGTAATGCTGAAAATATTCCCCTTCTATGCTCTGCAATCCCCCAAACACCCACACACCTCTCTCACCAACACACATCTCACCAACTCTCCATCACAACTTAAATTCCTTAACCTCTCACTCTGTCATACAAATACTCACGTGCTATGTCACACTGTCAAGTGACAATTTGCACTGCCCAGCCCCTACCACACTCCAAATCATACTCCCAACTCACACCTTTACACTCTACAATTCCTCCCGCACTATACAGTCCTTCATTCTTTTGTGTTGCTTCTGCATCTTACATCCTTTCTCCCATTCTATTGCACTCTTCCCTCATCCTTTTTCCCAATCTGCAGCTCACTGCCTCTTTCTGGCCAACCGCTTCCTCTCTGCTTTCTGGCTCACTGACCACATGCTCCCTCTACTTTCTGTACCTCTGCTCGCTCTCAGATTTCTGGCCCACCGCCTCACTGCTTCCCCTGCTCTCTTGTGCAGCGCTTCCTCCTCTGACCCACTGCTCTCCCTCTGCTTTCTTGCCTATCACTTCACATCTCACCCATCACTCTCCCTCTCTCTCAAAGTGTAACCATTTTTTTTATTTTTTTTAAATGTAGATTTTGACCCAATTCCTCAAATAATGGGGCATTTAAAAAAAAAAAAATTTGGAAATGAGCAGGTCACCTTATTCTCAAAGGTGACCGGCGCATTTACACAGGCTTAAGTTGTAGCGCAAATTGTGCACTGGCCAGCTGCCTTCAATGGTGTTCTGGGTTGTTTGACCGAAGTGTAATTATTTGCGGTGGAATTGTCCGTAGTCAATTTCGCTGCGAATTGATTTGCACTTCGGCCAAACAACCCAAAATGTACCTTTCACCACTACCCCACCGACTCCCCTACTTAACTGCTTGGTCGCTGCCGCTTCCCCTGCAACCCTGCGGTGCCAGATCCGTCCCTGTAACGCGGGTCGGATCCGACTCTGCAGGTTCCCTTTTTCGTGAAATAGTTGCTTCAGTCCCCGCCCTTGCCACACTTGCTTGTTGTTGTTTTCTTGCTTCTACTGCGGATACCTGCAGATACGATCTGGTGCCGTCTCAGTGGGAGCCGTCCTTTGCCTCAGGTCTTTAGCCGATGGGCTGCCGGGCAGAGGGCTGCCCTGGGAGGACTAGCAACGAAAGGGGGACCCTCCTGCTTGGACCAGTCAGGGGCGGTGGGCAGGCAGAGGGGAGGGCAGAAGGGAAGCAGGAGAATGGCGAGGGGATGCGGGCTAAGGGGGCACAGGGAGGATTTTACACGTTACTAGGCAAATTTAACAAAAAGGAGCAGCTTAGGGGCACTCACCTGCTCAATCACCCATGGATGGCAAGCAGGAGCGGGAGCCCAAGCGCGGCTCGGTAGATTCAGAGGCTCACGGGGCGCAGACCAATAGGGGGCGGTGGGCTGGCAGAGGAGAGGGCAGAAGGGAAGCTGGAGAAAGGCGAGGGGATGCAGGCTAAGGGGGCACAGGGAGGATTTTACGCGGTACTGGTCAAATTTAACAAGGAGGAGCAGTTTAGGAGCACTCATGAATGCCTCTCACAGCGTCCTGGCTGAATCTACACGGGCGGTGTTATGCTCTAAATACTCCTTTGTCTTTTCTCAGGTCCTCCCTGAACACTGTATCTTTCAGCGCCTCAGCTCTGAGTCTCCATGTCGGGATTCTCAACCTGGGGGTAAGTTCTGCCACGTTACTATCAGTGGTTCGTGGTCCGAGAGGACTATAGCCTTGTATTCTGCTTGTGTCCTTTCCTCCACTATCTCTGGTCCAATAAATATATAATCCAATCTAGTATACAGGTTTTGAGGGGCGGAATAGTGTGAGTATCCTCTATCCTGTGGGTTGTGCATTCTCCACACATCCGCTAACCGAAAGTCATTTAACAGGGTGCTCAGGGCCTTCGCCGCTGGGTCCGGCTTCCCGGCCTTCTCATTGGACCTATCTAGCTTCGGGTCCAAGGTACAGTTGAAGTCCATCCCACCCCCCATATAACTGCCCAATCAATATATGGGCGTATCTTGGTATACAGATTCTTAAAATAAACAGTGGTATCTTGTTTCGGGGCATAAACATTGATGATATTCACTTCTTTATTTTCTACCATCTCTTTTATTGGTACCATCCTCCCATCTTTATCTATGCTAGACTGCAATAGCTTAAACGGGACATTTGGCGCTATCCATGTAATATCTCCTCTGGCATACCTTTCCATTTCCTCGCTACCACCACTTGCTTCTCTTTGTTCAGGGGAGTTTCCTGTAGCAGGCTCTCCCTTGCAACTCCCCAACTACCCATCCTCCCCCCTCCACACCCCCTCCAAACTGTTGCCCAGCTCCAACTTTGGATCTCAGGCTACCCTGCATCTAGACCTTTTTTTTCTGACCCAGCCGATACTGAGGGCTCCGCAGGGGGACACCGCCCTACTGGTCTCCCGACTAAACCAACTACTAGGGGTAGTAACATGTTCCATCTGTGTCTCCCGCATTAAACTTTCAGTTTATCACACTCTTTTACATCTCAAGGCCTATTTGTGCGCAATTCGATTTAAACTCCCCGTAATACGTTTTATATTCTTGTCCAAAATCAATGTCATTGCTAAATAGAACATCCCCACCCTTACTCAGTTTACAGTATTTCTCGGAGAAACCCCAAGTTCACTTATCCAGTATGCTCTCCGTCTGGTCATCTGCCCCTGCCGGGCAGGTCCGTTCGTCCAACCATGCTGTTGCCTCATCCGGGGTTTCGAAGAAATGCGCATTGTTATTTTGCATCACTTTCAGCTTCGCTGGGTACAGCAACATATATTTGTATCCCGCCTCGCATAGCCTCCTTTTGACGGATACATAATTCAACCGCTGTCTCTGCACCAAAAAGGTGTAATCCGGGTAAGCTGTGATGGTCGCGGATCCTCTGTTTATTGTCCCTCCTTTGCGGAAGTGCTCCAGTATCTTCTCCCTGTCTTTATAGTCACTATCTTGGCGCTAAGAGGCCGGGGGGGTGCCCCCGGTTGCAGCCTTCTGGTTGTGACCCTAAGCGCCCTTTCCACGGCGAATCCCTGGGTGAGTGCACCGCATCTATTTCCTGTAGCAGCATATTCTCGACATAATCAATCGGGTCCGAGCCCTCTTCCCCTTCCGGAAGTCCTATGATGCGAATGTTATTTCTGCGCGCCCGCCCGCCCTTCCGCCTCCTAAGCTCTGTTTCTCAGATTGCGCACACGTTGTAGCACAGAGACCTCCTTAGCATTCGAAGTGCAAGTGTTTGTGTTGGCTTCCACATCTTTTTCCAGCGTGCCCGTGCACTCTGCCAGCTTCCTAACATCTTGCCGAAGGAGATTTACATCCACACTGACAGTCAATTTTTTGTTCCATAGAGGTTTTTAATTCCGCAATAGCTGTCTCCATCTGCTATGACATCCAGGATCTGTTGGTCATTTCATGTCGGGGTCACTTCTCCTTGCGTGTCTTGCTTCTTGGGTTTCACCATTTCCATAGTCGGAGGTGATTTGGTAAAGTCCTCAAACGTTGGTTGTTTCCCCTTGGTTTGCCCACCTTGGACGCCATTTCCTCCCTCTTAGTCCTGCAGTCCTGGCCACCAGTTTTCGGTCACTTATTTGCCTCCATCCTCCTTCCTCCGGGTCACAATTCCGAGGTAGTGTCTCAACTTTGTGGCTCCTCCAACCATGGCCTCCATGTCCAGCTTGGCCCTCCTGCCCTGGTACCACAAAGCTCCCTGTTTCGTATTGTTTGCTATGCTCTATCCCAGTTCCACATTGGGTTATGCCTGTGTCTCTAGCGCTCATGCAGTCTTCCTTGTTATGCCAAGGTCGGGCCTTTTATGTGAGTGTCCCTCTCTGATAACTGTGAGTCCCTTATCCCCTCATGCCACTGGCACACAATCTTGTCTGCAAGGTCTGCATCAATGCTTGCCTGTGCACCAACGTCTGGTGAGCTGGAGTCGGGGTCCTACTGATACGGGTGGAACAATATGCCTTCCTCAGGGTGTACCCCACATGTGCCTGTGTCCTGATCCATCCAACTCTTTGCTTCCGTGGCAGCTTGCTGGTTAATTCTTTCCCATGTTCGGGCTGCTCCACCATTCTCACTCTTGTTTCGTTTGCATGCAGTCCCCCAGGGCTGCCGTACTTATTGCTCCACATTATTGCAAGCCCCTTTCTTTTCTGCCTGTGATCTCTCATTAGGTCCAGGCATCCCTCCTTCTGCAGCTACGTAGTCATTTATGCTACAAATGTATCACCCTCCAAGTATGCAGCATGGTTACACGGCCCAGAGCAGTTTCGGCTACAGATGCTTGCTAAGTCTCTGTGTGCTCCGCTGATGCATTGTTTCCTGCGAGTGTTGGGAGTTCGGGCTGTGCTTCCTGCAATCGGCTCCATGCCTCACCGCGTCCAGCCCACAGCAGGGAGGTCGCATAGCCCGCGTGATTGGGCTTCATTCCAGCGATGCCCTTCAGCGCCCAGGTCCCACCTCCTCGATCACTCGATTCAGGGCATGCACTTCACGGATGTCTTACTAACCGGCTGTGCCATCTGTCTCTCAGCTGGGAAAATCACATGCGTGCAGCACTTCTGTAGTAGGGCTCCTCTCGCTCTGTTTCACTGCTCGTTTCTTTTCTGTCCGTGTCCCACGGCGCCACAGTACAGAGCAATCGGAGCGCTCATGCTGCCCTTCATATTACGGCCTTTTGTTCCGTGCAGATCGCCATTTTGGATCAGTTGTGTGCGATCAGCCGCAATCTTCTCCGGGGTCCTCTTCTGTGAGCCGCTTTACCGATCAAAGCTGTATTACTCTCCAGCTGTGCCTCACAGTTTCACACGCCTGCCTCACCAATAATATTCCGTTTTAGCCTCAAATGTGTGTAGTTTCAGTCCGGATCACCGCAGCAACAACGGGAGTTCTCTGGAACACGTCTTCTTACATTGCCTTGTAGCCACGCCGCCCACCGCATGTGTGCATAATTACCGATAATACGATTGCATTATTTTCCCTTTCTAACATTGCTACAAATGTAACTGCGAACAAACACAAACGTGAAAGAGCCCTTTGAAGTGTATTGTAATGTATTTTTAAAGTGTTCTAGTGTAAACGTTAAAGTGATTCTGGTGTAAATATATAATTTTATATAAATGATAAGTGTAAGAGTTTCTTTGATGTGCATGTCTAACTAGGTACAGTGTACTTACCTACTGCTCACAACTTCCTATTAAGATAAGTCTGAGTTAGTACACACTGATACTAAGAGTTTGAGATCTACAAACCACTCGGATAGTTTACTAAAGTTTTACTACCAGTCGGACTTTAGAAAAACTCCCCTCGCAGTGAGATTCATTGGATGCTGTCTTGGATGGCTCAGGTCAACTTTAAATGTTACACTTAAGACTGAGTGGCTGCTGTTTGGACAAGAAAAATCAAATTTCCAACCCAATCTTGGTTATGATGATCTTCCCAGCAGGGTATCACCCCATCCTTGGTTGGCTCTGCTGGTCCCTGTGCTTTCCGTTGGACAAATTGTTTGATGTCTCGCCTGTCCCGGAAGGCACAGCTGGTGCAATATCACCTGTGCCTTCTACGCAGAGCGAAGGATTTCTTTCCTGCCAAACCTTGCTGTTCTTTAGTACAGTCTTTTATGTTAACTGATATTGATGAAGTTGACGCACTGTAGGTGGACATCTCAAAGGAGGCCTCGCATCACCCTTGTAATGCCTTCCACTCCGCTGCTCGGTTAGTATCATGGGCACAAACATTTGATCACAACTTCCCTCTTCTCACCTTCTTTCATTGGATTCCCCTAGAGTCCATTGTTCTTTTCAAACTAGAATGCCTAACTTCTAAATCATGAATCTTGCACCAACCCAATTATTTATCCACCAAATTACAGCTATTAGGTTGAAACTTCACATAGCTGTCATCTGTTTGTCCTTTCATTTTTGAAGGTCAATAAAACCCTTGCACATGTTTTCTGTTGCATACACCAGTTTCTGTTTCTTGCTTCCTATAACTTTGAGCATGGCTATTTTAACTCTAGATTTTCAACCTGGCCGAAAAGCTAAATTTCCTAGATAAGTGCACCTGGATGGTTATTCCTCTCCAAGCTCCTTTATTTTGTATTAATTATTTCATCTTATATCTTGTTTGTCGACCTGATTTCTACCTCTTATGCACCTATTGTACTTTTCTGCGGTTTACTTGGGGACATGGTTTGCACTCTATAAAATATAGAAATAAAACCTTTAACAAATATGGTATGCCTTTTTCGGTTGCTGATGTGCATTCTTTGTTCAGAACACCCAAGTCTGCATCACTCCTGGGGCTCTGCAAAAATAAAGGATGTGCTCAGACGTTTTTGTTGCTCTATATTGTTTCAGACTTTACAGGTTCAGCTACAAAGGTGGAACACCTTCCACAAGACTCCACAGTGGTGCCTGTCTACATTAGTAAGCTCAAAGGTGGTGAATGGGCTCCAGTTTTCTAGGACACACCACAGCATGATGACCGGTTCGCCATATGCACTCTGGTACAAAAGGTTTCAGAAAGCTCTTCCTTGCGCTGCAAGGTGATGATTACCTGGACCTGCTCTAAGGTGCCTCAAGGGCCTAATTGCAGTAAGGTTAATGAGGTGTGAAACAATTCTGAAACCGGGACTTGTCTCAAAGAGCTCCTCTGGTGGCCAAATAGTGGTAACTTGAACAAAAAGTCTGTTTGCAACATGCTACACACCTGGAACTAGTCTGGAGGGAGGCCTATGCAGGGCCTGTTTGTCACCCTGTGGAATGACTGAAAGGCCTTTGTCACCAGCAGCATTAAAGAAAACTGCCTGCATCACATTCTCAGAGCTGCTTTCTACTAGAATGTGCCTCCTAGCCAGCAGGTTTTGTGCACCACTCCTGTGGGCAGAGATCCCTCACAATCCTAAGTATCATTTAGTTTCCTGTGGTGGCGAAGGATCCACCTGATTGGGGACAGGTTCTCTGTCCTCCCCAGGGAAATTCTCTAGGGCTATATTCCCTAAGGAACTGAGGCAGAAAGGATGCAGGTTATTTAATTCCCTTGAGAGCAGGTACTCAACCTTTGGTCTACCCACTCTTACAGGGAGATCAGGGGGATCACTGTGATTGTGTATTTTGTTCTTGACAATCTGCCTAAAAGCAATACTATGTTCCCCAGAATTGCTGCTCCACTTCACACCCAATTGCTGCCTTGGGAACCATTCCCTTTGGCACGGATGAAGAACCCTCTTAATGTCCTTGCTCAGCCAGCTTCATTCCTATGGCATCTTCTAACAATCAAGGACATTCTTTAAAGACTTTATAATGGAAGTTATGATGGCGACCCTTCTGCTGGGTGCTCTTCCTCCAAGATTACTACCACCTCCTTCCACCAACTCTCAGGGATTCCACAGGTGGTCTGCTACACGTGTCCCCTGAACAGGGTATAATCTGCACCTCTGAGAACAAGGAACTGGACACTAACAACCTTCTTTGGTGGACTCATAGCAACACATTGCATCAGGCGGTTATGTCAGGGAATGGGGAGGAGGATGTTCTGTTTCAGGTTTTTTTTTATGCTGTTTACCACTAAGTATTGGTGCCGGCCCTGCTTGATGAGAAGCAAGAACAATCAAACTTTGTATTTTCCACGGAAGACTAGGTAAGTTGGGTTAGAACGGATGCTCAAGTGAAGGGAGTTCCTCTGTGGGGGCATCTGCAGGAAGTGCCCACAAGCAGGCAGGTGGAGCCGGCCATGAACAAAGGCCAAGAAGAAAGGCTCCCACCTGTCTTGGCGCTATCGCTGCCCATTGCCAGTCTCCTGCAGCTATGGGTCACCTTATACCTGCGACCCTGTGCAGGTACCCCCGACCAATAACACTGACATAAGCCCCAAATGAAGCAAATGGGATTCACTCAATTCGCTACTGCCTCGCAGCTCAACGCCAATATACCAACAGCGACCTGCAAAGTCACATATCTGCCACACATGCTGGATGCTACCCGCCTCAGTCCTCACAACCCCAGGCCCACCATCTCGCCCCTGAGAATTCTCACAGAGCCTGGAAACCCAGCGCTCAGCGTCACCTGCCTCATTAGCCTGCGCCGCAGCAGTGCATCAGATGCCATCCTAGCAACGGTCTGCGTCTGTGCCTACCACCTCGTCCCAACTCGAGACATCGACACTCACCACATGCCTACCAGGTAAGCCTATGATTGCTGATACTGTTGTGACCACTCCCCAATCATATGCGTTACCGCAATTGAACATATACTCCTTATAGCCCCTTACAAGTAGTCTATTGCTGTAACTGAAAGTCCCCTACTCTGTACTGCGCTAGCTACCCTCACTGAAGCAAACTGTACTACCATGCCCGAGAGCGCCGTTCTAACGGCCCACCCCACTGGAGCCAACTTGCCTTTGACTGTAGACCGCACTCCTACACCCAAAAATCATGTGATAAGCATATCGCCCTCTAGCATCATTCAACTATACCATAACTTGACCACAAGCACCTTCCAAATGGTCTACCCCACAGCAGCTAATGCGTCTATGTTCCTGGTTAAGACACCCTTAAACTCTCAGCTACTGACCCACTATGACTGTGCCGCGACCTACCCCCACTTTGCTGAAGCACCTGCATGCCCCAAACAGGTCCTCCGCCTCAGATGCGCTAAGGCCCAAACAAACATCACCATCATCTGGGCACCACCATGCACTCAAACAATACCTGATCGCCTCTCATATCTCTCAGTGCGCATCCCTCAGCACCACCACCACGCTGTCATCCTCCTACCCACTTTCGCAACGAATGACTGAACGCTTGGACCACAACGCCATGCCACCCTACACTCTCTCCTGCTCACTCCCGAACCCCCCCCCAAGCCATGCCCTCACTCCTCCACAGACCTTGCAATGTGCATCATTGAACTTAATGTTCTAGGCATCCTAGTTGTCAAGGAGACCTGGCTACACAATGCTGCTGGCCCTGCGCTCTCCATCGCCATCCCTCCTAACTACGCCATCCTCCACAACGACAGACCTATGCAGAAAGGTGTTGGAGCCGCCATCATCCTCAAGAATTCCATTCCCATCTTTATCATGCCCTTCACCCCCCTCCCCAACTGCCAATCTCTTACTGCCAAAATTGCACTTTCTCACGCTTCTACCATCGCATTGCGTGTCATCTATCGCCCACCCGGTCCTGTCGCCACCTTCGAAGATGACCTACGTTAGCTCCTCCTTTCGAATATCAAACCCAAATCCAAAATTTTCTCTGGGAGACTTAAATGTCATCTACAATTATCCTCTCAATATTGATTCTCCCTCCCTTGCCAGCTCTTTTGCTTTCCCTCAGGCGCTCCCTGGAATGGATACTTGACCATGACACTGCGATATTGTTCAACACCCCATGTGCGTGGTCCGACCAACACACAAACAAATTTGCTATCCCCATCCTTCACTAGCTAAGCCCCCCTCCGCCTACCTCCTCTTTCCTCTCGAGATGCACCGGTACCCTCACTAGCGATTGCTTCCAGCCACTTCTCGCTGACCTCCTACCACCCCCCAGAAACCCCTCGGACGTTGACCTGCTCGTCAACCAGTACAACTCAGCGTTTGCGTCCGCCACCAGCACTCTGGCCCCCCTTTTAGAGCAGCTACCCAAACGATCCAAGAACCACATTGCTGGTTGACCCTGGGCCTACACTCTGCATGCTGATAAAAGGTGCTGTGAAAGTTATACGGCGCAAACACACCACAGCTGAAAACAAAGCCCGCTTTCTTGCAATGTCAAAAACCTACAAAAACAGATCCAAGCCACTAAGGCCTCTGCCTATAACACATGCATTCAGAATGGCAACTCAAATTCACGTGAGCTCTTCACCATACTCCAGGAGCTAGAATCAGCAGCAACCCCTTTCCACAGTCATCAAGAACGAAAGCTGGTGCAATGATGTCTGGAAGGCCCTTCTAGACAAAATCGCTTCACTGCAACAAAAAAATCCAGCTCAAACTGGCATCTATCAACCTGCCAGCCAAACCCTCCACCCCACTGCCACAGCTCCAATAATCCCGGCTTTTCCACTTCCATCCTGTTTCGGAAAACCGATTTAAGCAACATTCAAGGCCTCAAACCCGCACGCTGACTCATGCCCTCCTCCCCTCTTCAAAGATTGCGCCAACTTGCTACCACACAACAGCGATCATTAATGCCTCCCTCTCCTCTTGCTCTGTCCCGGTGTCGCTCAAAGAATCCTGGATCGCACTGCTTCTCAAAAAACCCGGCCTTGATCCAGCTATGCAGACCATCTACACACCAATTGCAACTGTCCCTTTTCTGTCAAAAATCATTGACCGTACTGCCTACCTTCAAATCCAGCAACACCTTGAACTAAACATTCTCAGGTAATTGGGCTTCCGCCTTGGACACAGCACTGAAACTGCCCTGCTAGATCTAAAGAACTTGCTTTGCAACGCCAGAGATGGGGAAACCTCACCCTACTCATGCTCCTGGACATATCAGCCGTGTTCATCCTGGTCGGCCACTCCACTCTGTCACCACCGGTTGCATCCTTCCTCGCAGACCGCACCTCCAGGGTCTTCTCCAACAACCATTCTTCTACCCCCACCGCCTCCACATGCAGAATCTCTCAAGCCTCCTGTGTCCAAACGCCCTCTATAATGTCTCTACCAAACCCCTCTTTGACCACCTCGACTCGCTCCACATCAAGTACACAAACTACGCCGACGACACAAAGGTGCCCTGCACAATCACATCCAGACTAATGCGTACCGCCTACTCCAATCGCCTCTCTTGCTCCAGGTTCAAGCGCTCCAAGGCGGGAGGCTCCAGCTTCCATGTCATCTCAGCTATTTTTTGGTACTCACTCCCCTCAGCTCTGAGTGCTGAACCCTCTTACTGTTCCGGAAACAGCTAAGACCCACCTCTTCAACTAATGGTGTTCACAGCATCAATTTACAATGACCTGTGCATATATTGTTTATGCTGTAACACCTCACCTGTAACTAGTGCCTAGATGCCCATTAGTTATGCACACTCCTAGAAATTAATAAATCATTCTTTGCTGTATTATAGCGTTCTATTAACGTCTGTTTGAGTTCATGGATTATCTGTAGTGGCAGGTTCTAGAGCTGCCTCCGCTTGAGGTGGGTGTTCTGTTGGCAGTTTTCTTGTACACAGCAGAGGGGTAGCTGTCACCATCTGACGAGAGGCCCTGGAGGAAGCTAAAGAAATATGGAAGACACCTAATCCATAATGCAGAGCACACTAACCGAAGGGTTGACTGTAAACCTAGTCTACCCTAGTCGGCAGGAAATTCTGACGGAGCACTAGCTTTGAGTAGTTACATCTTGCATAGCTTATTGTAGTTTCCCTTCATCCTTCTCTTTGACATTGTGTTGAGCTGTCTCTGGCAGGGAAGAACACAATATGGACTCTTAATGCAAGAAAGTGTACACAAATAGTGCTGTACAAATGTGGCAAACTATTGTAGACATCCTTATGGCAGCATCTGATGTTAAACTCTGAGGAGACATTTCAGAGTTTGCCTCTGACCTTTCGCTAAAGTAAGGAAGTTTGTGGCTGATGTAGTGAGCACAAATTGGTAGTGCATGGCCATGTTGGCATTACAGTTAGGGGCATATGCATTAGACATGACACCAGGAGACACAAGCCCAGCTGAGTGGGGGAGGGGCACCAAGCTCACCCATGAAGCACAAGAAAAAGGTTTGAGCTCTTCCATTGTATGAGACCCATTAGTTTCACTGAACAACCAACAGAGTTCACCTAAGAGAACCCTAACACCCTTGAAGCAAAGTGCCTCTGCCATTCAGAAGCCGACTCAAAGTTTGATTTGCTTTTTCCTTCTTGTATGAAAGGTGACTAGGGCTACTCCTTTCAGGAGTGAGATCCCTAAAAAAGCACCAGGAGCACACCAAAGGGTTTTAATAAACTGCACGTCATCTGCAGATGAGCAGACCAATTGGCATCTTCCTCTTTCACTCAACCCCTGTAGGTGACAAAATCGCTCTTCATCTTCCTGCTTGGAAGCAATTTACCCTTGATTCATAGACTATTTGTATTGTCTCCCACAGATCCAGGCTGCCCCTTCCATCTTCACCCCTTCTCCACATATCTGCACCATCCCACAACTCCCCCCTAGCAACATTTATCGAATGTATGCAAGGAGATTGCCATGTTGCTTGAGATCAAGACAATAGAGCCAGTTCCTGCAAACAACACCTACACTTCCAAGGAAAGGCAAGAGGAGTTGAGGACTATGAGGGATGTTACGGAATTCAACAAGTTGGTTCAAATAGAGACGTTTGCACTGATCACCCAAGCACAGAGTCCCTCCTCTCCTCATGAAGGAAACTGGTAGTGCACAATAGATCTTCAGGACTACTGTGTGTAAGCAGTCATTTGCCTCCTTACCTTATCTCAGTTTTGTTTACAGTGAATCATTCAATTCAGTTTGTGATCCTTACATTTCACCTTTGTTCCCAGTTTTGGGCAAAGCAGTGGTACTGGTGGTAGTGATATTTCTTGATCAGCAGGGTGTCTAGAGGTATCCCTATCTAAAAGCCTTTCTCATCTTAGATAATCTGTCTCTTAATGCGGGTACTGGTGTGCTCAAACTTTCTAACCCAGTGACTATGAGACACTTAAATGGCCTATTGAGACTTTGACTGCAGGTTCTTCTGCCACATCCCTCTTGGGCTCATAATGTGATTCTCTCAAACCTTACTGTGTGTTCTATCCTCTGCCATCTGCCGACCTCAAGTAGGTGGCAAGGAAATGTGTTTTTAGAAGCTTTTACTTCATCTCGGGTAATAAGTGAACTTTAAGCACAGTTATTAGAACGCCCCTGCTTTTTTTAACATCTGAATTTCAGATTTTCAAAGAAATTGCTCTTTTTCCCGAACCAAGAGTAAGATTCTGAAAAGCCTCTTCACAGTGAATTAGGCCACCTCTCTGATTTTCCAGAGACATGTTTACTTGGAATAGACTTGTAAGGCATCACTCCATGGACTCAAGCTCTTGAGGTGATACTCGATTTACCAGGCTGTTGTGTATAATCTTTATAGATGAATCCTAGCTTTTCGTGGTTCTTTGGGATTACATAATGTTCCTTATGAGGCCACCATTTCATTGTTTAGGGTGCTTTCCAATCCGTCACAAGTATTAAGGAAAGAGGACAGGGCACAGAAGTGAGTCAAAGTTACTACTGCTCTGCTTTTCCCCTTTCCTCCATGCATCCCGGTCTCCATCCCCTCATCTTCTCCATGCATTACACAATGATGGAAAGAATGGACGGTTGGGACGTGGAGGAATGCCCTATGCTAGGTGTGTTCATCCCAGGAAAGAATATTGCCTACAGAAAGTTTGGAGTTTCAGTCGTAATCAAAAACGTGGTAAGTAATTATATGTATTATCTTACATTTGTTTACCTTAAGCAACCTAAATACATTCACTGAGGAAGGAATCGTTACATTTTATAAATCCTTTTTTGAAAGTATAAGAGGAACAAGAAACGAAATGGAAAGATGTTGTGAAGACAGAGAAAAGGCATACGCTATTCAAGGTAATAACTTTGAGCCAAGAGCAACAAGCTTTTGTTATGAAACCTAATTTTAAAAAAATCTTTTGAGATAGCCTCTGCTTATTGTGATCACAGTGATGCATATTATTCTCTAAGGGAACTAATTTACTTGGGTCAGACAACCAGTATTTGAAACTTCTCAGTTTTAAACGCAAGTTCTTTAATTCCCACAAAGAATATTCAGCAGAGGGTCTTTCAGTGTGTCTTACGCGTTGACTCAGAATTGAGCTTAACCATGTAAAAACATCAAACCAAATACCATTTCAGTCCCATTGATTAAGGAAATTGGCCTCCATTTCCACAAAAAGGCATTGGCAATTATAGGAGGACTGAGTGATAATTGAGAAAGAAAATGCTACCTTTTGTTCTGGATCTTCCTCTGGCTCGTTGAAGCTCAATGGTTCCATACACCCACTGCAGAGATCTGCATTTAATTTGGAAGTAACAAGGCTCAAATAAAGAGTAGACCGCACCAGCTTTTTATCCTTCTATGAGTAGGGCCATCTGCTATAGTTGGCAATGTATACTTTCGTTGAGCTCAAGGAACAAATTAAAAAGGGTACTGAATCCAGAATCTGAAAATATACCAGCCCTTCTGCAAAAATTCCCACCCAAGCGAACCTACTGTGAGGGGTCAGAAATGAAATCCGGACAAAGGGTTGGTTAAATACTTTTATTCAACTTACATTGGTTGGGAAAATGCATCACTGACCCTATTCTAAAGAACTTTCCCTACTTAAAAGCCAAAAACAAAGGATCTGTCTTTATCAGGGTGTCCTAAATCAAAAGCTGTCCTAGGGTCCAAACAATCTATCCTGATCCTCACACTAAAACAAAATAACAAAGTGGCAAGGGGAATGTCTTTAACCTGGTATATGCAAAAGTGTTCTTAAATAAAAATAAATCGCTCCAATGTAAATGTTCTCCAATATGGAAAAGTTGTTAATTCCAGAGGATGATTCCCTTCCCCTGGATTGTTCAGTGGTATCACAAATGTCTCTGGGTCTAACAGTTCTATATGCCTTTCTTCGCCCAAAACAATCCTGTTAGATGAGCATGGTTCAACCTTGTAAATTTCTCTGCAACAAAAGATCCTTCTTTTAACGCAAGTTCCTTCTTTGTTTAACAAAGAATGTTTCTGCTTGACACTACTTGTAGGTTTTCAATTTGACTGGTATACTCCCCTGCCAGAACTCTCTACGTACTTACAACTCTTGCACTCACAATTGCCTGGTGTACTCTCCTGCCAGGACATCTTTTGCACACACAATTGCCTGGTATACTCCCCTGCCAGGACTTCTCTTGTATTCACAACTGCCTGGTGAATGTTTGTCCGGAATTCTATTATCGTATAGTTCTGCTTTATATTCAAATAGAATATACCTTGCTTGTTGGCTTGGTATATCTACTTGACATACAATATTCTTATTCTCCAGCATGGGGTCTGCCATAGATTGACATGCTCATGAATATTCCCTGTCAGGCTGGGAATCCTCGGTAAAAGAAAAAATAGTTTCACTTTCAAACTGTATTTCTCCCTTAAAGCAATCACTATGGGTCATACTGCCCCCATCTAATAACAGTCCTCTCCCTAATACCCTCCTCTGGCAACCATATTCAGATTTTTAACACACGCTTTACTGTTGGGAGTCCTCAAGTTTGCTCTGCAAGCTACTTCTGTGATTTTTCACGTTTTTGACGGGAAAAGGTTCTATTTTTGTTCCGAAAGAGCCTGTGTGCTCTTTTCTCCACAGCGGGGTTCCATTTTCTGTGAATTTTAGCACCCCTCAAGGGCAAAGATCATCGAAGTTTCCAGAGGGCCATTGGGTCTACTTCGCGACCTCCAACCATGAAGAAGGGAAGGTCCCTCTACAAGCCCTGCACCACGTGCAGGCTATTAAATGTTTTTGTGGAAGACAGGCACCTATAATGCCTCTACTGCCTGCAACCGGCCATAAGGCGGAGGAGTGCGAGATATGCCTCGGGTTCCCCAAGAATACGACAGACAGGCTAGTAGACTGGTGGTGTGGCTTAACGCTAAGGCCTCTGCCACATGCTCCAAGCAGGATCATGCCTCACCCAGGACCGGCCGGTCCGAGGAGCAGTCTTCTAAGTCCTTTGAGGGCGCCTCATCCGTGGGGGCCCTAGACAAGGCCAAGAACCGCAGGTCCGAGTCCACCGGGGAGCTGCGTTAGCGGGTCCCCCGGTGGATAGGGCGCAATCGACATCTCCCTCGGCCTCCATTGCCAGCCGGAAATCCTGCTCCTCCTCAAAAAGGAAATCTACCCTGGCTAAACTGTGGGAAAAATCCGAGAGACCGCGGACGGAGGAGAAAGCTGAGCTGCCCAAGCAGGCCCGATCGGCACAAGCAAAGACTTCATCAACGATAGAGTTGCTGGCAGCTGCTCTCGCGGCGGCTAAGGGAGCTGGCCCTGTGAAGGTAGCCCCCGCAGCACAGAAGGTATCCTTGCCCCCTAGGCGTGACACCACTGCAGTGACTTTGGCAAGGGGGGTAAGTGTCTCAGGCCCCGGTTCATACCCCACAGGGGCGGAAGGGAGGCCCCGAAACAGCCCTCCCAGGCCGTGGCACAAGCCATGGAGGACTCGGCCACAGACGAGCACCAGGAGTCCTTGCACACGGTCAATGAGGATATGGAAGAGGACAGTGGTGATGACTGAGATGACTGCGCGGGACTTAGGTTTGCCGATCCCTCCAACTCAGCTGAGGGATGCGTCTCTGGACATTGTCATCTCTTCACACCTTGGTGTCAGAGATCCAGAAGAGGATGCCACCGGGCCTGGTTCCAATGGTCGCCCAGACTCCCGTTGAACCTCAAACTAAGAGGAAGCGTTATCCGACGGCCCCATTTCAGCCTCCAAATCTGCATCAGGCCCTTTCTCCCCCAGCAGACCCAGACACTTGGATGGATACGGCCACAACCACGGACGACGACGATGATATTGTTGCAGCGGGCGGCGAGTCTCCACATTTGGATGCTCCATCTAGGGCGTCCCCACCGGACGTGGTGGGGTCATTCCATTCAATGATTGCCAGAGCCTCCGAGCTTTTTCATCTTGTGCCTGAAGAAACCAGAAAGGAGGGTTTCTTGTACCAGAGGCGCAAGTCCAGGAGGAAGACAATCATTGCCGTGCATCTTCTAGACGTGTGGGATGAGGGCCTTGCCCTCATGAAGAATCATTGCAATGCTACAGCCAAACGGGATAGACTTGAGAAGTAGTATCGGGTGCTGGACTCCACACCCTAGTGCCTGAGGTCGTGTTAGGCGATCCTCTGCACACCGATCCACTGCACACCAGAACACTGCTCACATTTCCCCAACACCTCCCTCCAGGGTTCGAGGCTCATGTGATTCGGTTTACCCAAAGGACCGAAAGCTCCGTACCAGGTACGATTTACGGGCTCGATTGCAGCTCTTCCTGCACTGGCAGTTGCCATGGAGAACATACAGCAGAAGGGGCGGCGTTACACCTCCACGCCGATCATTCACTTGCTCACGTGATCCAGAGTGGCGTTTCCCACGTGACCTTGGTGGACGTCACATGACCCCGAAACGCACAGTATATAAGGCTTGATGCACGGAACACTCATTGCTTCTCAGCTGTCTTCAGACCCTGTTTGGCGCTACCTTTGGATAACACTACTGGTTTACCTTGATCTTGGAACTCTCTCTTGGACTCCTTCGGATTACCCTTTTGTACCTTTGCTTGGAACTGCTTACCTATTGCTGGATTTCTGACACAACCCTAACTTGTCTTCGGATCATCCCTTGGTACCTTGTTGAACTTCTACGCCATTTCCCTTTTGGGATTCAAGTCACACCTTCAGTCCTACAGGTGGCTTATCCTGCATCCACGCTTGTCTGCAGTCCTCTTGTTCTAGGGACCGCCTCATCTGAGTCTCGAACCTCCCTCCTAGTTTTCCTGGGTTTTCCAAACACTGGATAGGTAAGACTATTCCGATCCTTTGGTTCTTGTGATATATTGTAATTGCCTGGTACTTAACCTCGTTCTTTTTGACAGCAGCATCGGTGTTCCAGAGGTTCCGTGGATCCGGGAAGTAACATCTCCCACCTGTGGCCCCAAAGGTCGCACAGCGGGTTTCTTTTAGTTCCCCTGTGCGTCACTTGAGGACGGAGGTTTCAACGGTCTACACGACACTCAAGTCAGAACAGGTCGCAACCATCTCTGGATTTGGTGGTATCGCTGACCGTGAGGAAACGGTCGGTTAACCCGTCCTCGTCGTCAATCCCTCCGGCCAGCAAGAGGAAGAAGCTGGACGCATAGGAAGGAAGGTGATTTACACTGCAGCGTCCATGATCAAGGCAGCCAACGCATTGGCGATCCTAGCCAGGTGCGACAGGGAGCTGTGGTGCAAGCTGGACCCTGTTCTGGAGTTCCTCCCAGACGATAAGAGGATTGAAGCAATCGCTCTTTTCCAGGAGGGAGAAGTTGCGTCTGATCACACCATTACAGTGGCGTTGGACGTTGATGACGCAGGGTTCCGGCAGATGGGGAACGGTGTCTGCCTTAGTCGACAAGGCTGGATGAAGGACACATTTCCAGTAGGAAGTCCAGGTGAAGGTGTTGGACATGCTCTTCGACGGAGAGAACTTGTTTGGGAAGGTCGTCGACGAGTCTCTCCAGGTCATCAAGGCGGATGCGGAGACGGACCATTCCTTGGACACGCTCCAGTAGCAGCGCTCTTCTTTTTGCTCCTCCAGAGGAAAGCCAAGCAGGTCTTCCAAAGGTTTCTCCTCTTCGTACCGTCAGCCTTCCAGATCCATGACCCAGGAAGCCTACAGAGGCCGTTTCCATGCCTATGGTAATGGAGGACAGCGTCGCCATCGCCTGCAGGGCAGAACGGCGGCTCCGAAACAGGCCTGAACCGGCCCGGGACGTGTGGCCCCCACGCATGCACCCGGGTGGGCGGCCGGCTGACTAGGTTTGTAAGCGACTGGAAGATCATCACCACCACTGACAGATGGGTGCTGGACGCTCTCGCCCAGGGATACACCCTGAAGGTGTCCGCAGATCCCTCCGGTTACCGGACAGGAGCAGCACATTTCTCAGCTCCTGGAGGAGGTACAGGCCATGCTCCGGAAAGGGGCGATAGAGCTAGTTCCCCTGACGGCTCTGGGGCTCCGGAGTTTATTCCATATACTTTCCAGTCAGAAAGAAGACAGGGGGCTGGAGAACCATCCTAGACCTGTGACGTCTCAACAAATATAAAAGTCCCAAAAGTTCAGGATGTCAAATTGCAGCACGTGCTCGGCCAAATGGAGGAAGGAGACTTCTTGACGTTGCTGGACCTGGTGGACGACTATTTCCATGTGCCCATTCACAAGAAACATCAAAGTTTTCTGCATTTTTTAGTGATGGGCTAGCACTACCAGTTCAAGGCCCTACCTTTTGGATTGAAGTCAGCCCCCAGTGTGTTCACAAAGTCCCTGGCACTGCTGGCTGCTCACCTACGTCTATGGGGTTTTACACATATACCTGTACCTCGACGACTGGCTCATGCGGCCCGCTCGCGAGAGTTGGCTGTCGGGCACACGGAAGTGACCGTCCAGCTGACGGATCTGGGATTCTCCGTCAACAATCCAAAGTCCAGCTTGATACCATCGTGGAATGCGCTGTTCCTAGGAGCCAGACTAGATACGGTATCCTGACTGGCGTCACCGTCAGAGGAAAGGGTACTGCCCATTCAAGGGAAGAAGCAGCAGCTGTTGTCGATGAAGACAGCCACGGTGCGAACCATAAAGTCGTTGCTCGGCATGATGTCCTGTATTGTTTTGTTTTGTATATGGTATTTGCAGAGTGCACAAAGACCGCGAGGCATCAAGGCACTGATGGTGAGAGGGAAACTGTTGGGCATACAGTCTAAAACGGGTACGTTTTTAGAGCCTTTCGAAAAGAGAGAAACTCCTGAAGATTACGAAGATCCAAAGGTAAGGCATTCCAGTGCATGGGGGCAAGAACTGAAAAAGATCTCCCTCCCGCTCTGGAGTGGCGAAATCTAGGAACGCATAAAAAGGATTGATTCGTTGAGCGCAATGAACTGCCTGGAATGTAGGGCACAAGTTTGGAGTGCAGGAACTCTGCCCCAGCATTGTGACTAGCACGGTGAACGAGCCAGACTACCTTAAACGTAACTTGGATTTTAACAGGAAGCCAGTGTAGTTGATGTAAAAGATCGTGAGAGTGAGCAAGTCTGGGACTCCAAGCGCGAGACGCGCTGCTGCATTCTGGAGGGTTTGAAGGCATTGGATTAGAATCTCAGGTTGGCCAAGATAAATTGTGTTGCAATAATCTATAGAGCTCATGGTAGATGCTGTTACAATTTTTCTCCTGAAGGAGGCCGGAAGAAAAGGTAGAGCTTTTTTTTCAGAACCTTAAGTTTTATATAGACCAGATGGCAAACTGCAAAGATCTGAGTTCCTGCACGTACCACTGCAGGTTACAGATGCAACCTCTTCAGGAGTTCCTGGATGCTCACTGGATACAAGTGAAGACCCTGCTCGACGAGTAGTTCAGTCGGTCGATAGGGTGGTGGGGCGTCCGCTCCAACATCGGCAGGTGCATGGGGTTTCAAAACCCTCCATACCAGGAGACGGTCACCACGGACACTTCCCTGGAAGGGTAGTGAGCCCACACAGGATGTCTGCATGCCAGAGACCTGTGGCTGGCGTAGAAGGATGATGTCCATATTAACATTCTGGAACTGCGGGCAGTGTTCCGTCTCTGAAGCGCATGGTAGTGAGGATCTTCACGGACAACACCACCACGATGTTCTACATCAGGAAAATGGGGCACTCTATCCCCAGCGCTCTCCAAGGAAGCGCATGACTTGTGGCGATGGGCCATCATACAAGAGATGTTCCTCGTCCCTCTCCACATAGCGGGAGTCAAGAACATCGTCACAAACTCCCTCAGCAGGGAATTGCGCTCCTGCAACGAGTGGGAGCTTCGGCAGGACCAAGTGGACTGCATCTTTGCCGAGTGAGGCAAGTCCTAGATCGATCTGTTTGCGAAGGCGGTAAACTCCAAATGCCAGACGTTTGTCATCAGATTCCACCAACAGAGGACCCTGAAGGAAGCGTCCTCCTTCCTGTGGGAAGGGTTGTTTCTGTAAACATTTCCTTTGTTGCCTCTCCTGCTATGAGTCATCAGCACACTGAAACAGTGCTAATGCAGGATGATACTCATCGGCCCGGCATGGCTGGGGCTGATTTGTATCTGGACCTTCCCACCCTGTCAGCCTCACCTCCGGTCAAACTGCCAGTGGTCCCGGATCTTCTCACCAGAGAAGGAGGCGCAATCCTTCACCATGACCCAGGATCGCTAACCTGAGGGCTTGGCTTCTGCAGCCCTAGAGTTTGGAGGATATGAGTTGCCTGCTGGCTGCAGGGAGGTTCCCGCCAAGGCCAGTGCATCGTCGACTTTGAAGTGTTAGTCACAAGTGGAAGTTTTCGCTACATGGTGCCGGTCTCAAAAGATTACCCCTCTGAGGGTCACGGCCCCACCGATTCTTCCATACTTGCTATCCTTGGCCAAGGCTGGACTGGTGCTCGCCTCTATCAAGGTACATCTGACGGCTACTTCCTGCTACACCAGGTCTCCAGGAAGATTTTCACTTTGGTCTCATCGACTCATCAAAGAGTTCCTTAAAGGACTTCTTTGATCTTTCCCGCCAGTGAAGGCTCCTGCCCCGGTGTGGGAAGTCAACATGATAGTGACAATGGTCATGGGGGCCCCATTGGCCCCTTTAAAGTCCCTCCCACTGTCGTAACTGGGCAGAGGTCTTTAGGATGCCCTTAGTGGGCCTACTCTCCTGGAGTTCCCCGCTAAACTTCACAGTACTTGTGTGCCCATACCCAGATGCCCACCCATCCATACCTGGGAGGTGCTGATCTATGAGCCCCAAACTTCTAACTGGATAGTAATCTGCCATCCCCGTGGCCCTGGGCTCATGTGCGCCAGGGGACCTGGGGGTGGCAGAGTCCAGGGACTGGGAGACATGAAGGCCTCTGGTACTAGGGTTCCTGAGGTTATGCGCCGGTGTTTCCCTTTCCCAGCGAACCTCATCTCTATCAGCCTCTGCTCCCTGTTGCCATGCAAGAACCTGAACTTTCTGTTCCTCAATCAAGGCCTTATTATTTTCTATCAGTCTCTCTCGCATGACTATCTGTCTGAGGAGCCTATCATTGTTCTCACAGAGAGCCTCATTTTCTCTCTGTGCTTTCTGTAACGCTTACCTGGACTCTGCGGGGACACTCACGATGGAACTACGTGACTCTGTTCTTCTCAATTGGTGTAGCTCCCAGTTCCCCCTTCAACCATACGAATGTGAGTTCCTAGGACAAACACAAGAGATTTCTAAGAATTTTGATTAGCACTTCTATGGAGTTTAACTAATTCTACACTCTCATATGACACTACAGCCCCTTCTTAATTACCTTGGGAATTAATGTTGTTAGCTCTCCATCCTGCGTCTGTGCAGGGGCGCTAGTTCTGAAGAGGGGAGATGGAACCAGGATAACTGGGCCGGACTGAAGTGACTGGAATTAGGACTGGGAAATGTCGGAGTGCCTAAAGTGTGTGAGGAATTTCTACACCCACGCATTCATGGGCACCACAACCGGAAAACGAATTTACCTCAGGAAACACACTCACAACCCCCAAAGCATTCAAGCCTTTGGAAATAAGTGAAAAAACATACAGCAACATGCCATACAAGGCGTGTGGAGTACTCAACAATATGTAAAGAACACACGACAAGCTAAGATCCTTCACTGAGGAACACTCAGTAGCTATGAAGCGCAACTCAGCTCCATACGTTACGCGCAAACAATGTTCAGAAACTAATTACAATGCAACATTGAATTTCACTATATCATGAAAGAAAACTTATGCTGCCTCAGAGGATAAAGCAAAGATACTTGGGAAAACTTTTCTGACAGGAACTCTTGAATTATGGAAGTCGTTCCGTGACTGGAAAAATGACGGGGCTAAAGGAGTGACCGAAATGAAGTCTGTGACGGGAGTTCCAAAACACCGACTGTGGAAAATACTATGACTGGAAAATTGTAGGAATTGCAGGGAACTCAGGGAAACTGGAACGGGCCAAAAGGGGACCGAAATGACAGGAGGGAAAGAGTAACAGGTGGCGCTAAAACGTGACAGGACCTAAAGCGGGACAGAGGCAAGCGTTGACTGGATTCTTCCAAACGCGAAGCAGGGAATGCTCGAGGGGAGGGGCTTAAATAGGAGGAGAGAGAAAACAACTAGACCTACACTGCGCATTCTACCAGCATAAACCAGGCAGCCCTGTTGAGAGTTGGGAAGTGCCGCCCATGCCTAACACTGCCCTGAGTTGCTTTTTCTTAAACTCCACGAATGGTAGATTGAAGACCAACTCTTTTTGGACGCAATTGTAGGAACTTTTGCTGTGATTATGACACTTTCTGCTCGTCTTTGAATACTGGGCCAGCCTTTGCTGCAGGAGGGTTACCTCCTGAGTCCCGTCCCTACTGGCCTGCTCCTTTCTTGCCAGAGCATCTTCCACCCTCCTGGTGTGCTCTAACAAGTTTTGATGCTCTTTTTGAAGATCACCCAGTCCCTGGAGGGCCAGGTGATTTTCTTCCAGTTTCCCTTTTAAGTGACAGACTTCCTGGCCTAAGGTGTTCCTTTCCTGCGTAAGAGCCTGCTTCTGTGCCGCCAGGTCGTCCCTCTGCCTTTGAAGGGCACTAGCTTTCTGGCGCTCTTCATCAAACTCTGCTTGGGTATCCAGTGCTTCAAAATCAATGTATTGCTCTCTGTCGTCTCTCTATCTAGGTGGCTTTGCAGGATGACTATCTGCTCTGCACATGCCCTGTTGAAATCCAGTTGTTGCTCCAGCTTTTTCTGGCTCTGCAGTAGGGAGTCCAAACCTTCTTGGTACTCCTTCTGCAAGGCCAGAATTCTGGTATCCTGGTCTGCCTTTTCCTGTTGCAGGATACCCATGTCCCCTTTTATTTTGATTATATACTGTCTGCTTTCATTTTCTGACTCCTGGCTCCTCTGTAGCCTCTGCTCAGAAGAGTACAGATCTGATTGGGCCCTCTCTAATGCCATCAGTTGCCTATTTTCCAGATCTTGGCCTTCAGCATATTTCTCCTGTATGGCTCCCATAGATAAATATAAATATGCCGCTATCTTGGCAATCTTATTTTGCTCATCCTATAGTTCACTGGGGGCCACATGTAAGGGACCCTGATCTCTCCAGATATCTAATCCAGTTGCATTGGTATGCTGTGTGATTGCCTGCAACCACACATTCTGGTCCTGCTCAGTCCACTCCTCTCACAAATAACTTATGTAAAAGGTGTTCTCTAGCTATCTTGATGTCTATCAATGTCGCCATTTCGGAAATATTAATTTCCTTCCTGACTTACAGAAGTTTATTATTTTATCTTTGCAAAACAGACCGTTTCTTTAGAACGTTCCCTTTTGAGGGGTGCTTTTACAGCGTAACACAGCATAATATCCCAACAGGATTTATGTATCCTGTCAGCACACTGTATTAAGCTGCACAAGTGGTAGATCTAACTCCCCAAATCCCGGACGAGCCCCCAATCTGTAGGTGATTTCAATCCAGCACTCCAACCAAGTCAATGCTTAGGATGGGATGCCCAATGGAAACCCTTATTTATGCTAAAAAAGATTTTAATTCGCTAAATTGAATTCAGAACTAGTGAGAGTGGCTTGGGATAGGTTTAGGTCAACACTAGCAATGATTATAGAATGATTAGCAGATGGAAAACGAAATTCAGAAGTTGAAAGCAAGAAATAGCTATTTTACATGAAGTGAAATTCAGTCAAATTGCAAATGTGCTGCAACTTTTCCACATGCAGGAAACATGATTACAGAAAAGCTATAAGGAATTTGAATGTTTTGGGTTCGTTGGAAAGCTGAGGATGTTCGCTTCAAAATGACATTTAGATTTCGTCTCTAGGACGTACGGTTCAGAAGTTAGAGGTATTTGTGAAGGTCGATTTTTCAGAAACCGAGTCAAAATTCAAAATGAAAGATGCGCTTTAAAGATTATATACCAATATGGACTGATACTAAAGGGCTATGAAAGTACAAGATACCCAACGGGACAACAACCAGAACAGGGCGACTTCCACTCTGATTGTGCGCCAGGACACTTGACTTTCTTCAGAAAATATCAGCGCACAGATGGTTATCGCTACAATTATCACAGACAATCTAATGAGAAGAATTCAGGATGGACAGAAGATTCTATAATTCTATAATGCAGTTCTGGACAGGTTGAAATGAAATTAATAGGATTACTTTAAACTAAGAGATGACTATGAACAGTTCTATACTAAATACTCACTCCTATGGCTTTGGGATGGAATGGATCCGTCAAAGATATGGTCCAGGGTTGGGACTTCACTTGCCACCATACAGGTCTCAGGGCACCTGGACTCTGCTGATCTGGATCTTGGTTCTATCACAGAGTTCTTAGCTAGAATAGCAAAACAGCTCAGCCAGGCTGTTGGATTTTGTGGTTTCCCTTGGAGGTTTAGGGGTTAGAATCAGGTTGCAAAAGATTCTGAGGCCTGCTGAAAAACGGTTCAGCTTCTTGGGTTAGGCCTCTCTGCTTCAAAGTTCTAGAGTTTGGTTCTAGAGTCTGGTCTCTGGAACTATGTCTGGAGCCTGGATCTTCCTGCAGGGTGCTTCGCCAAGAAATCAGTTGAGGAGTGGAAAGTGTGTGTCTGCCTGTCCTCAGCAGTCCCTATTTATGTATTTCTTATCTAATTTATTTATTTAGTTAATGTGATACAGTCTATTTAATAAACTTTACACATATGATAGCTAAATACATAAATAACAAACATTTGACAAACAAGATAAAAATGATATATCAATATGATAAGAACAAACCATTTACAAAAAAGAAACCAATCTAAGAGCTCAAGTAGCATATAGGCAAGAAGAAACGAAGCAGTACACAATGTCACCCGTATATTTATGTATTTCCAAAGTGGTTAGGGAGGCTGATTATCTATGCCCAACCCTCTAAGGATCTGATAGGTCAGAGAATTTCCCATCTCCTGATTTGAGACAGAAGCAGTGTGTCATATGTGTCAGAGTAACACTGTTTATGATCCAAAGGAAATCCCTCCCCTTTGCTTTTACTTAGGAAATCTATTTTCCCCCCAAAAAACATATTTCCAAGATGCACAACTTGTTCATAACACATAATTACATGATAGATTGCCTAAGGTACATCCCTGTGCAAATCTCATCTTCCTGCGAGCTTCAGTTAATAAATGACAACTTTTTCGCACTTTTGGTGGTCTTCTCAATGTTAGTTCACCAATTTTTATACATGCATGCACATCCCATCTGGGCACATTTCTGTAATGTTGCATGTTCCTAACATAAACACAATGGCTACAATATGAATAATTTCCGGGGTTCAGTCTCAGAACATTGCACAGATTCCAGTTTAGTCTTAAACTGTGAGCAAAATTTTCATTTTAACAATATCTAAGTTTCATATTTTTGTCAGTTCAGTACACTTTGCCATAAGCATTTTTCTAAACATACATTTACATCCAATTCAATCCACATTTTCAGTCTGGCCCGCCCCCAGAGCTGGGCTGAGTCAGAGGGTCACATGGCTTGCCTTCCTGCCAGAGCAGTTTGTGGTCAGTTACACCCAAATTAGCATTTCTCTTCAGTCCAGGGAACCCATTGTTTCTTTCCCAGGGAACCCATTGTTTCTTTCCCAGGCAGCAGAGGAAATCTCCTCCCCTTCTGATTAACATGCCAATGCGAAATGCTCTCCTTTTGGTGGGATGGAACAAGGTGCGAGTTTCTCAGGGGAAGAAGGCCTCTTGGAAGTTTTAAGTGAATCAGGTTACCTTCTGGTCAATTGTAACATAGTTCCTTGTAAAAAAAATACATTTATAAATTTAAAATAAGCAAACCCATCTTTACTTCCAGTCCTTATTCAACATGAAAATCATGTGTGGCACTCTTATATGGCATTTTGATGGAAATCTCTTCTTTGGCATAGTTTGAGTTCAGTGTACAACTTTACACATAAGTATCAAATCGCCGGCTCCTGACAGAGGCGAGTAATGGTACTACACCCATTTGTGACAGCTTTCTTTCCATCAAATATCTTTAAAAGTGGATTTTGTTCTGATGACCTATGATTCTTGCTGACATTGTAGTTATGTGGATTCTTGCAGTAGAATAATATGGAACACCCACAAGGAGGTTGGCTCTTTTAGGGGGTTTGTGAGCCATGATTTTGCACATTTTTGACCATCAAGAAAACGGATTTCCAAACAGCTCTGTGTTTCTTTTTGGCAATCAGCATTGCTTTTTCAAGTGATTTCAGGCTACTTTGTGGGTAGCCCAATGGTGGGTTTTGGCAGTGGTCTCCTGTGTTACCACTGACAGGCAAAAGTGGATGGCGGCCTATTTTTCAGATTTTTACTGCACACTTTCTGGTGATTTTGTTAGCAAGCAGCATGCTTTCCGGCGGCCATTCTGATGTTTCTGCTGCAAGCAATGCACAGTAATGTTGGAGGGCCTGGACTAGTGGGTTGAAACGTCCCACAAGCCCCCCTCTTGCGATTGGCGTTGATCGACCATCAATGGAAATTTGCAAAACTGGGATGTCAACCTCATCTCTTCTGATTCCACCAATGGCAAATTTCATAATCTTTTCCTCCATCAGGGGTGGATCGATCGGTTCTCCTTGCCAGTCCTGATGGGAGTATTGCGCGATACTCCAGGCCCCTCGGATCTTTGCTCCCGGTCCCCGGTAGTCGTCCTTGGTTAGTCTCATGGTCTCCAAACAACTATAGGTTATCTCTCCTAGGATGACAAAGCAAAAACATATTTGTAGACATTTCCCCACCACTATTAATGTAGTGGGGCAGACACATACATTTGATAAATCAGGACACATTTTTGTTATTGTATTTAATAGACTATTATATATTTGGAATTTTATGGATCTGTAGGGGCCCCCTCTGGGGTTCCAGAAGACTCCTCCAGTTGCAGCAGAGTGTGCCTAGGATGGCAACACTTTAGTTGATAAATATGGACCCACTTATCTTCCCCCTCTGCCAAACTGCTTTTCTGGATGCGGATCCTGTACGCGACTGGTGAGATTTTGTCTACAATTTCAAAAGGTCCCCTCCAGGTAGGCAAACATTTGCGTTGTTTGGCCTGGTTGTGTTATCTGTTATCCTGATAATTGGTATATGACAATCTGTATCACTAACCTGGGCAGACTGCGGTTCCTAATGAAGACAGCCAGCAAGGAATTGGAAGATCTCCCGTAAGAATCCTGCTCACCTCTCTCCCCGCGGTCCAATGTCAGGGAGGAGGAAGGCACAACCCCCAGGGAAACCCTCCTGGGGAAGAAAACCCTGGGTAGCAGTGAAGCTTCGGACTGGGCAGTAGAATGTGGATGCAGTTCCTTAGACGAGTTGGTACGCAAGGAGGATTTGTGTTCTTTTAAGCACTAGACTGAAAGAAAGTTAAAAATGCCCTCTGCAAGCAGGCTACGTTGTTACTGCAGGCCTGGGGGCTTGGAAAGTGGCAGAAATAAAATTTCTCCCGTCCGTTCAGGTGGAAGAAATATGATTTCCAGGCACTTTCTAAGCACCCAGGCCTGCAGTAATAACATAGCCTGCTTGTAGAGGGCATTTCAAATATTCCTTCCTTCTCGCAAATCACGAGAAGGAAAGAATATTTGAAAGGCGATCTGCCAGCATGCCATTTTACTGTGGGGCTGGGTACTAGCAAGTGGCTGGAATTAATATTTCTCGTGGCCACTTGCTAACACCCAGCCCCGCAGACAAGGGGCTCCCCCTCCTCCACCCTCCCCTAAGCACCCCAGCATGACTCCTTACCTTGGATGGAAGCCGGGTCTGTGAGTGGAGCTGGGGTGCTCCTGCTGAAGTCTTCTCCGCGTGACTTCGACGCCGCTCCCGGGCTGGGCTCATACATTGATACAATGTATTTAGCCCAGCCCGCAAGCTGCTGCCTGCACACTGTCAGTGCACCAAGCGCAGAGTTTAAATAAACAGGCACAGTAATCTGTGCCTTTTAAACTCTACGCTCGATGCCATAAATCATATAGCAGTTTCTGCAACATGATATTAAATTTAAAACGCAAACCAGCGGTATCGTATCGCAAATTGCGATGCCATACCGCTTATTTTATGCCCTGAGACTGTTGCCCACGGTTACTGCATTGATTTCAGCTGACACCTCGATTCAGACCTCCGAGATCAAGACACCTAACACCAGACCACCTGAGGATCCTGCTGCAAAAGGGCGAGATCCTGCAGGAAAAGGGCACTATCGAAGACGTCCCTCTTCTATGGGTAAACTAGGGTATTTATTCAGTGTACTTCCTTGTACCCAAAAAGCATCTCACCATGCGCCCTGTGCTAGACTTGCGCCCAGCGAACAAATTTGGCAAACCTCAGAGGTTTCGTATGGGCACACTGCAATAAGTAATTCCTCTGCTAACACAGGGGGATTACATGGCAACATTGGACAGGAAAGGTGCATACTTTCATATTTCAATGTTGCCGGCACACAGAAAATACCTAAGGTTTATGATGGAGGACAAACACGATCAGTTCAAAGTACTTCCCTTCGACATTGCCTCAGCCCCAAGGGTATTTACAAAGGTACTGGCAGTTGCAGCAGCACATCTGTGCAGGCAATCCATTGCAGTTTATCCTTAACTCGCCCACTGGCTCATAACTGGGGACTCCTACGGAACATGCCGGTCGAATACTGAAGACAATAGACCTCTTATTCAGTCTGGGATTCTCCATAAACGAGAAGAAATCCAGCCTAGACCCCAGTCAAGTCGAGCAGTTTCTGGGGGCTCTAATTCGGACAGAAGACTGCCTCGCCTTCGCCTCCAACCAGAGATTTCAAAACATGCTGTTTCAGATCCCTCAGTATGTAGCCAGTCGAAAGGTACGCCATGCGACTGTTAAGAATGATGGCGTCCTGCATTTACTTGGTTCCTCACGCACGTTTGCGCATGTGTCCCACGCAAGAGTGGCTCAATACCCAGTGGTGTCAGGCCAGCGGACAATGGGACAATCTAGTGGTTGTCTTGGCAACTCTCGTTCTCTCTGTGCAGTGGTGGTCGGGGGAAAACCTCTTGAAGTCCTTCAACCCACCCCCAGTAGAAGCCACTCTCACAATGGACGCATCTCTCACGGAGTGGGGGGCACACATGCTTCAGCAGACAGCACACAGCGTTTGGTCCCCAGCGGTAGCGTCCAACCACATAAATCTGTTGGAGCTGTTAGCTGTAACCAAAGCACTAAAGGCCTTTCAGACACAGTTCCAGGGGAAAATGGTCGCCCCATGGCCATGTACTACCTGAACAAGCAAGGGGGCATTCAGTCTCCAGGGCTATCGAAACTGTCCCAGAACATTTGGAAATGGGCTCTCAAACACAAGATGTTCCTGTTGTCCCCACACGTTACAGGGGAACTCAATCTTATGGCGGATGTGCTCAGCTGCCCTAAGCATGGCGATTACACGAAGACATCGTCTCCAACGTTTTCGCAGAATGGGGCTTCCCAGAGATGGAGTTCTTCGCAACTCGGGAGAACGCACAATGCCAAGATTACGCCTCCAGGTACCCTCAGAAATGATCCAAGGGTAACGGTCTACGGATAACATGGTCAGTGCAATTTGTTTACGCTTTTCCCCCCCGACTCCCCTACTCAACAAGATTGTGCACAAGATGCACCAGGAACCAGTCACCATGATATTGGTGGCCACGATGTGGGCCCGCCAACCCTGGTTCTCTCATCTGATGGAGATGTCTCTCTCTCCTCAAATGAAACTGCCTTGCCCATACAGCATGTCATCTCAGGACAAGGGGGAAACACTTCAACCAGGCCCGCAAACTCTGAATTTAGCGGCCTGGCTCCTGAGGTCATATAGTTCGGGCACCTCCAACTTCCTCAGAGATGCATGGAGATACTTAGGGAGGCAAGAAAACCTAACACTCGATATTGCTACTCCAGTAAATGCAAGCGCTTTGTCATCTGGTGCAATTCCAGGAGCATCAATCCAATTGACTGCTCACCTACACATATTGTGTTGTACCTGACTCACTAGACTCAGGCCTGGTTTTTAATTCCACGAAGGTTCACTTAGCTGCACTCTCAGCCTACAAAACATCCCAACAAAAGGTGTTTTGTTGGAAGCTACCAGTTAAGTCTTTCATGGAAGGGGTTAAAAGGATTCATCCCCCCATTTCTAACCCTAATGTGGTATTAACTAGACTTATGGGGTCTGGGTTTGAGCCTATGCATAAAGCAAGTCTCGAAGATCTTACCTACAAGACTGCCTTCATAGTGGCTATCACATCAATAAGAGAGTCAGTGAACTACATGCCTTTTCAGTTCTAGACCCTGTTGTTACAGTTCACAGAGATATGGTAGTTCTGCGCACTCACCCTCGATTTGCGCCAACATTTATTTCCAAGTTCCGTGTGAACCAGTCTATAAAACTGCCACCTCTCTTCCAGAACCCCACTAACGTGGCAGAAAGAAGCCTACACACACTAGATGTGCGCAGGGCAGTCCTGTATTACCTGGAAAGAACTAAGCCACTAAGGAAGATGAACCTGTTTTTCATTTCAGTGGCAGCTGGTAGAGAAGGGGATCCTGTCTCTAAATCGGCCATCTCAAGGTGTATTGTCAATTGCATCACACTCTGCTACACTCTGGCTAAGAGAGAACTGACCTTCAAGCCTTGAGCACACTCTACTCGAGGCACTAGGGCTTCCATAGCATTCATTGCAATTTTTCCCCTAGAGTCGATTTACAAAGCGGCAACCTGGAGTTCTCTACACACCTTTACAAAACACTATTGTCTAGACACTCATTCTAGGTCTGATTCTCAGGTAGGACAAGCAGTACTAAGACATCTTTTCACTACTGTTCCTTCTCACATCCCACCTCCAACTCTGGGTACTGCTCGCTAGTCTATGCACAACATGTGATTCTAAGCAGCTTAACAAGCATAAGAAGACATGCATTACTTACTGTGATAGCATTTCTGATGATTAGATTCACATGCGCCCACCCTTCCTTCCCGCTCGGAAGGTAGGAACATAGACACCTTACTACTATTCTCTCTTTTCTTTACTCACTCACGATAGTCATAAGGCTCCCTCACGGCAGAAAAAGTACAATCGGAGGGACCTCGATGCCTGAGGGATTTTGGGTACACTACTCGTCGCGTTAGGGATAGTGTTACAGGCACGCCCGTGTCGACGTCCCCTTTCGATCCGCGAAAGACCAGATGCAATACTCCGCGGTTACCACTAGATGTTGGATTATATGCACAGCATGTGAATTTAAGCAGATACAATCATCAGAAATGCTATTACGTTAAGTAATGCATGTCTTCTCACTTTCCCCCCCGAGACTCATTGTCTCCAGAGCTCGGGTTCTCTCTAGACTGGACTACTGTAAGTCTTTCTCAATCTCCCTTCTACACTCAGACCTGTACAACTCATCCAGAACAGAACCGCAAGACTTATCCTTGGCCTCAAGCCCAGGGACCGCATCTCTACCACACTGAAATTCCTCCACTGGCTCCCTGTGGTTGCAAGGATCACGTACTAGACCCTCTGCATTGTTTACAAGGCTTTCTGGGGCCGGGGCCCACACTACTTACAACACACTATTATCATAAACACCCCCTCTAGAGCACTCCGCTCATCCATCCTCCAACTCTCTGACAGTGAGCTGTTTTTTCCAAACAGAGACCTGGGGGTAGATCCTTATCCTCTGCAGGGGCCACCCTCTGGAACAGTCTCCCTCCTCTCTCTGTCTGAAGCCGGATCTCCTTAAATTCCAGAAACTTCTCAAGACCTTCCTCTTCTCCTCAGCCTTCTCTCTACCTCGCCCCTGCTAACCTCCGCTTTCTACCTGCTACCACCACCTTCTGCTCAGCTTGTTGACTGGTCGCCTGGTTCACCTCAGAACCTTACAGGTCCCAGGCACCCACACCAGTCCCTGCACTTGCCTCCGGGCCCCTCGCACTGCTTGCAGCATTACGCACTTACATAAAAGACAACCCTCTACACTAACCTGGCCCTTCTGGACCAGGCGCAATTCCCTTCGCCCATCACTTGCACTTCCTGTCTGGCACATACACGATCTGAATGCACCTCACCCAGTAAGTTTGTTGTCTGTCTCCCCTTATCCCCCCTTGCATTGTGCACCTGAAACACTTGTGTTAGTGACACATTATAAAGGCACAATTACCTACTCGTATCCCCTCCTATCCTAACTGCTGGTCACGCACATGCATTATTGTCAGTTTGTTATGCTTGTACCCCACTCTCCTCCCTGCCCCTCCCCCAAACTACTTGGTAACTCACTTGAATTAGCATACATTTCATCAGGCCTAGTATGCTTATTATTACTGTATATCTTTCTGAAATTTCCAAGGCCTTATGAATGATTGTATCCCATGTTCCCCTGCTGTCTTGTAGCGTTTTGAAGCACTCATTGTGTATAAGCGCTTCATAAATAAACAATACAATACACCCAACTGATCTTGGAGATCAGTGGGGATCATCACATCGACTCAAGAAATATTAACTCCATTCACAGGGTTATTGAGCACTGGATGACTGAGAACTGGCTTTTCTTAAATGGAGCAAAACTGCTGCTTTTCGGCAGTCCCTCGACAAGATCCAAACTAGGGAACGAGTGCTTGTGTTTTAGGATCAAGGATTGCCCAATCCCTGTAGTGGATAAACATAAGACCCTGGGGGTTTTCTTCCTTGAATCATTCCTCAACCAACCGAGGGTCAGACAAACTATGCCTCAAAGAACTGTCTTTATTATCTGAAGCTCCTGAGAAACATTAGACCTCTTATCTCTGAAGCTAACTGTTCTATTGCTCAAGCCATTATCCTCTCATGCCTTGATTACTGCAGTGGGTCCAGTAAAAAATGCATGAATCAATTACAGATAATTTAGAATGACGCGTTGGTGTCTTTAAAAACATACCTAGACACAAGCACATTTCTTCCAGCAGACAAACACTACATTGGCTTCCCATCTCGGCCCGGATTAAATTCAAGACAGCCGTCCTGGTGCACAAATGCCTGTATGGCAAGACACTGATGTACTTGGAAGCGTGCATCTCATTGTACATACCCAACTGTGCTCTTTGTTCCACCAATCTGGGACTGATTAAGTCCTTCAAGTTCAAAAGGACTAAGGTCTTAGGAAGGGCTTTACCAGTACTGGCAGCACAGGTCTGGAATGCACTACCAAGTACCCTATGTTAAGCAAAGTTTGTATGCAGTACCCTTTGGGACCACTACACACAACTAGGACTACAGGTGCAAGCAAAACTAACCTTTGATATAAGTCTGTACTACACAGTCTTGGTAGCAGAGCTGAGCAGCCAGGCTTATCTCAAGAGGGGAATGTGAGCAGTAATGATGTTATACGGAGGTCTACAATCAAGTAAACTCTTACACTCAAGGTTTCTTTGATAAATACTTATTAATTTATTTATCTTTCATTTATAAAACATTCATAAGAAGGAGGCAATATAATCACACACAAATATACCTCAATACTATTTCAGAATACTTTTCAAGAGGAGTAAAAGGCAAAGATTATTAGAACAAGAAAGTTTACAATCATTCTTAGATAGTGCAAACACTTTGAGTTCACCAGAAGTCAATTTAATTGAATAAGCGTGGCCAAAGACAATGGGCTAAAGTTTTGGATAGGATAAAGTGGTTCTGGTAAGTAAACAGTAAAGTCTCTGCAAAAGTTCTCAGAAGTAGTTTGTAAAAAGAAGAGTCATATGTTGGATCGCAAGCTGATTAGGCCTGCGAGTTGTAAAAGTTTCAATTACTTGCACCACAAGGGGTAAGTGCTCTCTTATTTCCACAGTACCTTTCAATGAAGAAAAAGATGCAGCTGTTGACTTCTGTTCCGGGCAGTTCCTACAGATCTCACTGTTCCTGTGCCTCAGTGGTGGGGACAAGAGGGAGGATGTCGGGGGACTCCTGCACTGCACTGGGACTGGTGAAGACACTGGCACTTGGCAAGTCTTCAATTCCGGCGGCTGTGAGTAAAGCACACAAACTGGTGTCCCTCTCCCTGGTTATAAGGTTTCCTGCAGCACTCTGAGGAAAATGCAACCAGCTCTGAGATTGGTATCCAGGTGGCTTACTGTCGAGTTGATTGGTCCCACCAACTCAAAGGGAGAAGTTGTCCTTGCAGGGGCTTCTCTGTTGAGGTGAACTTGGCGATTCGGACCTGCAGCAGGGCTTCACCAGGCAAACCAACGGTCCAGGAGTTGCAGCAGTCGTCCTCTTCAAGCTCGTCATCAGTTCTTTCGTTACAATGGTCAACTCTGCCTTCCAAGCCAACAGACTCGTCTTTTATTCAGTTCTCTCCCATTCATTCCAGCCTAGCTGTCACTCACCCAGCAGGGTGGCTGTCCTTGCCGGACAGTCAGCCAGCCAATCGCCGCAGAGTGCATTTGGGTCTCCTAGGAGACTTAAGCACAGGGAGTTTCGAGCACCTCCCTCACTTCCTGCCCACCCCAGACACTCGAGCGCCATAGGCGGTCTTCACTCCTGAAGCCTACCAAAGGCGAAGGAACAAAGGGACCAAACTTAGTTTGGCGCGCAGTGACAAACTCTAGAAGGACCTTTAAACAAAGGAGGCTCAGACGCCATCTTGAAAAATCCTGGTAGTTCGTTGTAAAACCATTGCCACCAGCCATTCTGAGAGGAAAGGGTAGCATTTGGCTGCTACATGAGTATCTAGAGACAGGGCATACTAAGTAACACCTCCAGCACTCTATTGTAAGATAGGGTGTGCTGGGTCTAGGAATTTAAAAAGACTAGTAAAGTCAATTTCACTTTACTTACTCTGGGAAACATGAGTTTATCCCAGAGAAGGTATTTAAACCTTGGGAAAGCCTGAAAAGGTTTCCCAGTGCCACTGCACTATGGGTGCTGTGTGACACAAATTAAAAGATGATGCCTATGGAGTTGGTTTTAGACTGCATAACCAAAAAGAAACAAACACAGAAAACACATTGATTTGAAAAGTTCAAAGTCCCAACGTTTAGCAAAAGAGCTGGAGGGCTCTAAGGGGGGAGGAATTGGCACATTTATGAGAATTCTCCCTAACACCCTACGGTTGGACCAAAATACTAGACTGTTCACTTAGCCTGATAAATTTGACTCGTCTCTCTAAGATCCTGTTTTAACCATACCCTCTGGCCTTGAACTATATTGTCCCGTTATATATGTATGTGTCCTTGTGTTTTTTGTGCACCCCGATGCCTAGGGATAAACGGCAGGAAATAAGAAAATAAAAAAATAAAAAAGAAATGGCCTCTGGGTGGGGGAAGGAGTTGGGGATGCATAAGATACACAATTGACCCTCCTCTGCAGGCTCCACTATTGGTGACAATATAATTTTTTAAGCTGGTCTTCCTGGTGCAGTCAGCATTCTACTGGCGAAGTTACCACAGCAAGACATTGACCATGGCGATCTCTTCATCCATGTCGCTACAACTCTACACTCTACAGACATAGCAGCAGGGGTAGAGTGGAAAATGGTGGTGAGCAGAATGAAGGTGAATGGGGAGTGCAGCTATTAGGAAAGATATCCCTTTTCCAACTTTATCTCTATAGTGTTCTGGGGAACCCCATTCTTTTTTGCTCTGTTTTTAATCCTGTACTGAATTTTTGAATAGATATATAACCTTCAGCTTCACAGACTAGAGGTGTGGTGGCACAACCTCCTAAAATGGGCAGAGGTGGAGACAATGGCATGGTACGAAGCGGTCTGCAGGGGAGGGGAGGAGGAAACAGGGCACCTGATGGCATGGGGGCAAATGATAACCATGATATCGGGACTCCCCGATGCTGAATCCAGTGGAGATGACATGCCCGAATATAATAATGGAGATAAACCCTAAGCAACGAACTGGAAGGCACTGAATTAGGGGCTCGAGTTAAAGGGGAGGGAGGGGGGGAGGACTGCAAAGCGTAACATGTGCTTGTAAGACAAGATGTGCATTACGGAATAGTCCTACATGTTGGTTATGTTTGATGTGTTGTTTAAAGCAATAAAAATATATATTTCTGATGTTTGTTAATCTGCTTAGAATCACATGCTGTGCATAGGTCCGACATCCAGTGGTCACTGCGGAGTATTGCATTTTGTTTTTCGTAGTCGAAAAGGGGACGTCGACAAGGCGTGTCTGTAACACTATCCCTATAGTGACGTGCGTTGTACCCACAATCCCTCACGCGTCGACGTCCCTCAGATTGTTTTTTTCCGCCCAGCTACTTGTCGCCTTTATGCGGAGCTCCTCGAGAGACATTGCCAAATAGATTCTTCGACCTTTGGTCGTTTGTTATTAATATCAATAACGATAGATCCCTCCCTCGACGCAGAGCCGTTTCTCCGCCGAGCAAGATCTTCGACGGAAGGACGAGCGGAGGAGATCCTTCGGCGCTGCCGAACACGTGGCCTGGCCTCGCCTCGCCGACCATTCACAGTAGGGAGAGTGGGACTTTGTGGTCTTTCTTTCTTTTCTTTAAGAATGCCTTTCTCTTTCCCCTCCCTCTCTTTCGAGGTCGTAGTCACACCTATTACCCTCAGCTATGGAGAGGACGGCATTTAGGTTTTGCCCGCTTTGCAAGGGTAAATATACCTGGAAGGATAAGCATAAACGGTGCAACCGTTGCTTACCCCTCGATCACCAGGAGGACTGCTGTGCGGCCTGCAAATTACTAAAGCCCAAAACTCTAAAGGACCGCAGGGTCAAAAGGTGGGCGGCCTACGCCATGTATAGGCCTGACTCCTCGCCCGCTGCCGCCGCCGCCGAGTGTGACGAGGACAGTGACTACACGGCCCCCATAACGGAGGCTGTAGACCTCTCAAAGGAGCGCTCTCGCTCCTCGTCGTCCGTCCCCGGCTCCGACAAGCCCGGCTCACGCCCATCTTATGGGGATGAACACCCCGGCGACGAGGATGCACACAGAAAAACACCAAAGCACATACCCCCAGGCACACATACGTCGAAGACGAAGACAGCCTTAGCGCCAACGGGGACGCCGGGCTCACCAACGTCTTCCACCGACCGTAAGGGTTGGCAGCCCTCCCCGCCACCGCTTCCGCGACAGGCGACTGGGCACTCTAAAAATAAGGGCGCTAACACCAAAATTTCCGGCGACACGCATCGCAAGAGCGCTCACGTTGCCAACAAGGACTCGACGACCAATGACTCGACGAGCAAAGGCTCGACGCTCCATAGCGCGACGGCGACCGATCCCTCGGAAGAGAGAATGATCGCCGAAAGCCTCGCGCGCATAGCATCTAAGGACGGTCAAAGACGTACGGCGAGTGAAACACCGAAAACCGCGCACAAGGCTAAAGATACGCCGAAGGCCTCGGAAAACAGATCAGGTCAGTTCCCGATGCCGTCGGAAGGCCCTAGCCAGCAAGAAGGCTACTCAGAAGGCGAAGACTCTCTTTCTTCGGCGTTATGGGACTGAACCAGACAATTACAGGAGGAAGAAACCACCTTTTCGTTCCTAGACTGTCCTGGCCGACCTCAGTGGACCTTTGAAAGGTTCCAGACCTGTATGGACAAACTAGATAGGTTCATGTCCATCCCAGAAGACAGGGCGCCCAAGAGACCAAGGGAGGCACCCCTTGAGAGTCCAAGGGCTAAATACCAGAAGTTTTATAGCCCCATACAGGAGGACATAAACGCTTACAATCCCACTGAGGAAGACACCTTCTTCCAAGAGGAAGATGAGTTCACCTATGTTGAGGACCAACAAGAAGAGGAAGGTTTTCACGAGGAAACTAACCTATGTGAGGAAGGATTCCAGGAAGACACAGGCGAGGGCGACCAAAATCCCTGCCAGTCACCGGCTAGGTCGACTGACACAGGCAGTAGCAGTATAGTCATCAGGTCTACTGAAACTACACCAGTCAGGAACCCTTCGCCTGTTGATGATCAACCCACCTTCAATGCACTGCTGAAGAAGGCAGCAGCACATTTCGAAATCGAAACTGGAGACGTCACCCCAGACACTGATTTTGTGGAGAGGATTATCAAAGAAAAACCCCCCACTAGCCAGGCTATACCTATCCTCGCCTCAGTTAAGAGACGTATTACACCTTCTCTTTCCACTCCTGCATTGGTGAGAGGGGTCAATCCGAGGATTGAGAAACTGTTCTCTCCCTCTCAATCAGACCCATTATACATTAAGGGTCACTCTATCCCGGACTCCCTGGTCGTGACCAACACCAGAAAAAGGGCAGGAGTCCCACTATCTACTAGCGAGGCGCCCCCAGATAAAGAGGGGAAGAAGCTGTATGCCCTAGCTAAGAGAATCACCACCTCTGCAGCATTCTCTACCAGAATCGCCAATAATAATACCCTATTGGCAAGCTACGCCGATGCTCAATGGGCTAAGCTCAGACAGGACATCGAAGAAGCTCCCGAACCCCTAAGGACTCGTTAACTGGCTACAGTTAACGAGGGCTCTCTGGTCAATCAAAGCATCGTCAAGAATACCCTTGATGCAGCAGAGACGGCTGGCCGCACTTTGGTACAAGGAATTTTACTGAAGCGTCACGTCTGGCTTCGCAATTCCAGATTTAAGGCGGAAACACAAGCATCCCTTATTAATAAACCCATAGAGGAATCCAACCTCTTTGGGAGAGCAGTGGATGACGCGCTGGAGAACGCGAAGAAAGAATGTGATACTATAAAGACCTTAGACCAAATTTCTAAGCCCCCTAAAAGGCGGGGATTTGGTAATAAGCGCTTTTTTCGTGGACAACGCCAGCAACAAAACCAACAACAACAGTACTCTGCCAGCAACTACCAGAGTAATAGCGGCCAGTACAATCAGAGGGGTCAACGTCGTGGCAAGGGAAGAGGCCGGGGTTCCACCCCCAGAGGCTCCCAAGCCAACAACACCACCAAGTGACGCGAAGATTCGCGTCCCCTCCCATGCAACGCCAGTCGGGGGCCGGTTAACATCCTTTCTTCCAGCATGGGAGGGAATAACATCAGACCGCTGGGTACTTTCCACCGTAGCCCTCGGCTACTGTATAGAGTTCAACAGTTCCCCAACATACAGACCCCCGAGGGGACGCCGCATGACACCAGAACACCTCGCCATCCTTCTCCAAGAAGTGGACCAACTGCTGGAAAAGGGAGCCATAGAGGTCGTGCCTCTATCTCAGGTAATGGAAGGTATTTATTCAGTGTACTTCCTTGTACCCAAAAAGGATCTAACCATGCGCCCTGTATTAGATCTGCGCCCAGCGAACAAGTTTGGCAAACCTCAGAAGTTTCGTATGGTGACCTTACAGGAAGTGATCCCACTGCTATCACAGGGAGACTACATGACAACACTGGACATGAAAGATGTATACCTTCATATTTTAATGTTGCCAGCGCACAGAAAATACCTCAGGTTCATGATAGAGGGCAAACACTACCAGTTCAGAGTGCTACCCTTCGGCATAGCATCTGCATCAAGGGTATTCACGAAGGTACTGGCAGTGGCAGCGGCACACCTGCGCAGGTTATCCATCCCAGTATACCCTTACCTCGACGACTGGCTCATAACAGGGGATTCTTACAAGACATGCTTCTCAAACACCCAAAAGACTGTAGACCTTTTGTTCCAACTGGGCTTCTCCATCAACGAGAAGAAGTCCAGCTTAGACCCCAGCCAAGTCAAACAATTCCTAGGGGCTCTAATTCGAACAAGGGACGGCCTCGTCTTCCCCTCCAACGAGAGGGTCCACAACATGCTGTTTCAGATCCCCCAATATGTGGCAGGTCGAGAGGTGACGGTGCGCAAAGCGATGCGTTTGCTAGATATGATGGCGTTGTGTATTTATTTGGTAACTCACGCGCGCCTGCGCATTCGCCCAATGCAAGAGTGGCTCAACAGCCAGTGGTGTCAGGCCAGCGGACAATGGGACGATCTAGTGGTGGTCTTGCAGGCCTTGGTTCTCTCGCTACGGCGGTGGACAAAGGAAAACCTGATAATAGGGAAACCCTTTGCCACACCCGCGGTGGAAGCCACTCTAACCACGGATGCATCCCTCACAGGATGGGGGGCTCACCTATCCCATCAAACTGCTCACGGAGTCTGGACTCCGAACGTAGCATCCAAGCACATAAACCTACTGGAGCTACTGGCGGTGTTCAAAGCACTAAAAGCCTTCCAGGAACACCTACAAGGAAAGACAGTGATGGCCCTTACAGACAGCACCACAGCCATGTACTACATCAACAAGCAGGGGGGAACCCACTCTCCAGGACTGTCCAAGCTGTCCCAGAATATATGGAAGTGGGCTCTCAAACACAACATGTTCCTACTGTCACAACACGTACCAGGGGAACTCAATCTGCTAGCAGACAAACTCAGCAGAGACTTCCCCCTGCCCGAAGAGTACGAATGGCAATTGCATGAAGACATCGTCTTAGACGTCTTCACGCAATGGGGATTCCCGGAAATAGACATGTTTGCAACACTGGAGAACTCACAATACCAAAGTTACGCCTCCAGGTACCTCCAAAACCAGTCCAAGGGGAACAGTCTGTCGATTCAATGGTCAGGGAAACTTGTTTACGCCTTTCCCCCGACTCCCCTTCTCAACAAGGTGGTGCACAAGATGCACCAGGAGCAGGTTACCATGATACTAGTGGCCCCAATGTGGGCCCGGCAGCCCTGGTTCGCTCACTTGATGGAGATGTCCCTATCTCCCCCAGTGAGACTTCCCTGCCCGTACAACATGCTGTCACAGGACAAGGGCAGGACACTGCATCCATGCCCTCAGACCATGAACTTAGCAGCCTGGCTCCTGAGATCATAGAATTTGGACATCTACAACTCCCGGAGAGATGTATGGACATCCTCAGGGAAGCCAGAAAACCTAATACTCGCCACTGCTATTCTAGCAAGTGGAAAAGATTTGTCATCTGGTGTAGAGGTAAGAGCATCAACCCGGTTGACTGCTCTCCCACAAACATTGTTCTGTACTTGACCCATTTACTGGATTCAGGTCTAGTGTTCAATTCCATTAAAGTCCACCTAGCGGCACTTTCTGCATACACCACTTCCCAACTTAAAGTGTCGTGGTGGAAGATACCAGTTATCAAAGCCTTCATGGAGGGGGTAAAGAGAATACACCCTCCGATAGCTAACCCAGCTCCCGGATGGGACTTAAATGTGGTACTTTCTAGACTCGTGGGCCCGCCCTTTGAGCCCCTGCACAAGGCAACTCTTAAAGACCTCACTCTTAAGACTGCTTTCCTAATAGCTATCACCTCCATTAGGAGAGTAAGTGAACTACAGGCGCTTTCTGTTCTAGACCCCTTCGTAACAGTTCACAAGGACAAGGTGGTTCTACGCACACACCCAAGGTTTGCACCAAAATTCATCTCGAAATTTCATGTAAACCAGTCAATAGAACTACCAACATTCTTTCAAAACCCTTCCAGCTTGGGAGAAAAAAGTCTGCATACACTAGATGTACGCAGAGCTGTCATGTTCTACATGGAAAGAACCAGACCACTGAGAAAGACTAATCAGTTCTTTGTCTCGGTGGCAGCAGGAAGAGAAGGAGATGCAGTCTCAAAGTCCACTATATCTAGATGGATTGTTCAATGCATCACTCTCTGTTACACTCTTGCTAAGAGAGAACTACCCTTCAAGCCAAGAGCACATTCCACTCGAGGCACTGGGGCTTCCATAGCGTTCATTGCAAATGTTCCCCTTGAGTACATCTGCAAAGTGGCTACCTGGAGTTCTGTGCACACCTTTACAAAACACTGCTGTCTAGATGCACACTCTAGATCTGACTCCCAGGTGGGACAGGCAGTATTAAGATATCTTTTCTCTACTGTTCCTTCTCATAAGCCACCGCCAACTCCGGGTACTGCTCGCTAGTCTATGCACAGCATGTGATTCTAAGCAGATTAACAAACATCAGAAGACAATGCATTACTTACCGTAAAAGCATTTCTGATGGTTGTATCTGCTTAGATTCACATGCGCCCACCCTTCCTCCCCACTCGGATGGAAGGAACATAGTCATCTTTCTACATCTCTCTCTTTTCTGTACTCACTCACGTATAGAAGGCCCCCTCAGGGCAGAAAAAATACAAACAGAGGGACCTCGACGCGTGAGGGATTGTGGGTACAACGCACGTCACTATAGGGATAGTGTTACATACACGCCTTGTCGACGTCCCCTTTTTGACTACGAAAAACAAAATGCAATACTCCGCAGTGACCACTGGATGTCGGACCTATGCACAGCATGTGAATCTAAGCAGATACAACCATCAGAAATGCTTTTACGGTAAGTAATGCATTGTCATATATTTTTTTTAAAACCTTCAGGTTCACTTCCCTTGCCTTTGGCTCATTGGTATGGGGATACTGATCAGTCTTCAGACTATCAATACTGGGAAACTTGAGATGTGAGCCCTCTCGCTTCCAGCTACAGCCGGCATTCTCCTACAATATCCTAGTCCCCTGTCGTGCCTTTAAGCTAAAAATGCAGTGATCTGACGGCGGAATAGTGGAGCTATAATTGGGAAAAACAACTGTCCGCAATCACCCAGATGGTGAAAATCTTGAAATTAGAGCAAAAGATAATGAGGGACGGGCGCACCAGAACAATATACGCATCCTGGGGGTCCCTGAGAAGGAGGAGGGGCCCAGTGTCTAGCTCTTTCTTGAGCAATGGCTCAACTAACTCTTTGCCCCTAAGAAACTCTCCAGGTTGTTCTCAATTGACGACGCACATAGGATCACAACTGGGCGACTGGTTCCTGGCACGCCCACATGTACAATTATCACCATACTCTGAATTTCCGCGATAGGGATGCCATTCTCCCGAATCACTGGCCCCATCACTTACAATGGCTACCGCATTGGCTTCTACCTAGACTAAACCAGAGAGGTTTAAAGGGCTCAGCAGTCTTGTGACTCTGTTAAAAAGAAGCTTCAGGGTCTGTCTATAAAATATGCAGAGTTCTTTCCGGCACAGCTTAAAGTGCACCACAAGCGAGTCACCCACCTGTTTTACTCGCCCAAAGAGGCATGAGAAAGGCTGGAGACTCAAATCCTGAATGGAGCTGTGCCGCAACAGTCACCAAAAGGGCCACCTGGGCAGAGGCCTGGGACTGACCGATCCCAGCCGCAACTGGACCCCCAGGTCACTGAATCATCTGGGCCTCTACGGACTGGAGAGAGCAGAGATGAGAATGGATGACCACCTTTACCACCTCTTAGGTTTCGGTAGTGGACTGATATGGCAGCAGGAACCCGTATCGGCAGTCGCTGCCTCACGATGTGGGATTTGTATTAGCAGTAAGGGGTAAACACCCCATAATGTGTTTACTCTGTGGTTTTGCGCCCGGTTGGCGCATTGTTCGGGCTACAGGTGCTTCTGGTAGGGGGGTGGTGGGGAGTACAGGGTGATGGGTGGGGTGTGTTGCTCTAAACAATGGTTCTTGTATGGCGTGAAGCAGCTAAATGGGAACGGGTGGGTGTTTATAAAGGTAGTTACGGCAGGTCGCAACGTGTAAGGAGGGGGTGACTGTAGGGAGAGAATATGGGTCGTGTGTCGGCCCCAAACATGGGAACATCCTGACTCCATCAGTTGGGGCTTCAGTGGTCAGACACTATGCTACAGGATACAGGGAGGGATCTCCGGAGCTCAAACTACTGAGGGGGGGGACCATACAAGCACCCTGACATCTCCTCTGACATCAATGGCACATGAGGGACATTTAACCCTACTTATATTGAACGTCAACGGGCTGGGCTCCAGTATTAAACGGAGGATAGTGCTCCAGTTCTTGAACAGTCATTCACCCGATATCGCTCTGCTTACTGAGACACATTTTATGGGCACGGAATGCAGTTTTTTTCTGTAAAATCCAACTATACAACAGCCTTTCACAGAGGATTCTCAAGCGGGGGACGGGGGACGATGATCCTCATACAGAAAAGGGTCCCATTCCAGCTGGGAGGGCTCCAGGCGCTTTGTGGTAATTACTGATGATATCGGAGGGACTTCCTAGGGGATAGTAGCAATGTATGCACCCCCACCAATCACTCTTGAACTCCTAAATGACCTCCAAGAGGTAATGCTAGACAAACACGCAGCTAACTGGGTGCTGGGTGGCAATTTTAATGAAGTGACAGAACGCACATGGGCAGTAGGAATCCTGATCACCCGACCAAACTGAATTCCTTCGCGACAGCACTTGGGTGGTTGGATGTATGGCGAACTCTGCACCCCACAGACTCCAGGTTTTCCTTCTATTCCAATGCACATAGGTCTCTGTCTCGTATAGATTCCTTGTTTGTCCCACACAACATGACACACAGGCTGCTGACAGCTACGTATCTGGCCAGGGGCATCTCAGACCACTCCCCTCTGATCATGGCGATAAAGCAGGCCCGAAACAATTCCAAACCCACCTGGCGGCTCAACGCTCATTATCTTGGTGTCCCTGGGGTGGCCGACGGACTCACCCAAAAAACAGCAGAATATTACTCCCTGAAATAAGGCTCTGTGACAGTCCGATAACTCGGTGGGAGGGCTTTAAGGTGATGCTCCGGGGGCAGGCCCTTTCTCTGGTGTCGGCCCATCGCTGGCAACGGGCCAGTGAAATCGCGGAGGAGGAGGCGGCCACTGGTAGGGCTGAAGAGCAGTTCCTTGTATCAGGGACAGGGGACTCCAGGGATGCTATGATTACGGCCCAGGAGACTTTGAAGAACCTGGCACTAGACAATGCAAGGACTGCTCACTGGGCCGTGCGCAGTCTGATATATGAAACTGGAAATAAAGCCGGGAAAACCCTTGCATGGCTGGAAAGACGAGATAGGAACAGGTGTCATGTATGCGCCATACACGGGGCCGCTGGGGACTTACTCCACGGCGATGACGACATTGCAGAGGCATTTGCCACTTTCTACAAACGCCTTTACTCCCCCCTAGGTGGCTTCGCTGGGTAAGGAGGGCTCACACTATTTAGACTCTGTCGTGATTCCCAGACTCTGAGCTCCAGACATGCAAACTGGAGGCTGAGATCACTGAAGAAGTGGTTGCGGCCCTTTCCCAACTTCAATCCAGTTAAACCCCAGGACCGAATGGCTTCCCGGTGGAGACCTGGAAGCGACCGGGGGAACCGATAGTAGGGCACATGCACCGCATTTTGATACGTTCTCAAGTGGAAGGGGAACTTCCCCATGACCAGGCAGCCATTGTAGTGATCCCGAAACCCGGGAAACCACCGGAACTCTGTGCCTCCCACAGACCCATCTCACTCATTAATGGTGTGGCCAAAGTTCTCACCCGGGTTTTAGCCAATAGACTGCTGGGTGTTATATATTCCCTGGTGCACCCGGACCAATGTGGATGTCAGGGAGAATTCTCAGAAATTGGCTAATTCCCTTCTACCTTAGAGACCCCCTTTTTGCTGGGCTTTAGGACTTTAAATTTCTTTCTTTTTTTTTTTTTTACTTTTATTTATTTAGCTTGACATCACAAGAGAACCAAGCAGCATACAAGACCGTGATATATCGTACACATTACATACAGTACAGGTACAGAGCATTAACATATATTGTGACAGTAACATGGGGATTGTTCACCAACTAGAGAGGAGGCCAGAGAGCCGATGCTACAGAGGGGGGGTGAATGGGATTAGGGGGTGAGGGGGGAGATTCAGCATCAGAGTCCGGGTATGTAGGGGCCATGTAGGACTGAAACTTCGCCCAGATGCTTCTGGGCCTCGAGTGGGTTGGCTGCTGAATAGCCCGGGATTCTTCGGTATCAGAGGCCCATGTGACCGCCCCAAGCCACTGCGCGTGAGTAGGTGGTGTAGGTCGAAGCCAGCATAATACGATGCAGCATACTATGAGTAGCATACAGAGGCCAGCCAACTTTTTGGAATCACGGCGCAGCTCAGGGAAGTCATGGATGAGACATCGTGTCTGAGTCAGAGTGATGTTCTGATAAAGAATTGCTGACATGGTGGAGCATATTTCCTTCCAGTACTGTGTAAGGCGGGGACATGACCAGATCATGTGAATGTAACCAGCACTGTTGAAGCCGCACCTGGGACATTTGGGGGAGTGGTTGTTTGACATACGGTGTAGTCTGGTCGGGGTATAGTGATATCTGTGCAGTACTTTAAACTGAATCAACTTGAAACGGGAGTTGAAAGATACATTGTGAGTGCATGCACACATAAGGGCCCAACGTTCATCAGACATCTCCACCCCCAGTTCGTCCTCCCATGCCTGTTTCAATTTAGTGAATGCTGGTGTGGATCCGGTCTGTTCCAGGGAATATAGCCTAGACACCTTACCTCTCGAGGGGTTTGGGGCGGATAGCTCCGTGACCACAGGGTCGTCGGGTGGTATCGATAGGAAATTGGGGTATTTGAGTTTAAGAGTTTTCCGTAGGGATGAATATTGGAGCCATACAGATGGCTTCCGTCTCGGGGATAATGGGAGATCCGGCCATTCAATAAAAAATCCTTGTTCAAAGACGTCCCGGAGCAGTTCGTAGCCTGCTTCGGCCCAACAGAGCACGGTACGTGGTGTTACATGTGGGACCTCCGGAAGAAAGTTCCAGAGTGGTAGGTCACCATGAAAGGGGTGGGTAGTAGTTAGTAGTTTTCAGGTTTTAGATAGTGCAAAGGATGTGCATGCTACTGGGTCTAGTGAGTCTAGTGCTGCTGGAATGGGAGTGAGAACTAAAGATCGAATATCTCGATCACATACCGCTAATCTCGCGAGTCTAACGTGTGGGGGTGGAGGGATCCAATTTGTTGAACCAGTGCAAGGTAAATTGGGCCTGCGCCACCAGCCAGTATCTGAGGAAATCGGGGGCACCAAAGCCACCACACTCCATAGGGGTGGTCAGTGTCCCAGGCTTTAGCCGAATCGCACCTGAATGCCAGAAGAAGGTGTTAACGGTGCGAGTTAATGGGACTTTAAATTTCTAACCTGGAGAGAGCGAGACCTTTTTTCCCCACTCTCATCTATTTTTTCATTGATTTGAACACTTTCTTTTTGACAGGATTGTAGATTCTGTAAAACAGCTGAAAAAACTGAATCTATTTACCATGTAATTATGGAATGCGAAGCACTCAATCAGAAGCGTTTAACATTCAGCAGAAAATATTTAAGTACTTCACATGAACTGGAGGCCAAAGAACATTGGAATCAAATTCTTATTGGCAATAACAGAAAAATGGTGGCCACTATTATGCATTTCTGGAAGGCCATTACTACTGATAACTTCAGTGGTTTCCCCCTGTAGAACTTAAATGTAACACATATGCAAATCAAAATCATTTTGTTTATTTTACAAATTAACTGTATGCGACAAAACTAAATCTAGGGTTTAAGATATGAACCAAATTCATTTTGAAAAAAAGAAATAAAACAAAAAATTGACTTTACTTACATTTTGTAACTTTCTAGACCCAGCACATACTATTCTACAATAGGGTACTGGAGGGGTTACTTAGTATCCACTTTGTCTAATTTCTCATGTAACATTGTTATGTTACCCTTTCTACAATTAATGGCTGGTGGCAGTGGTTTACTTTTTCCTATCATTTTGTGTTTTTACTGCGTGCTGCAATTGCAGCTGCAGTAAACACCCAAGGGGGCCCATTTTGTCAAAATGGCCCCGGTCTTTTTTTCTCAATTTTTTTGTTGGAAAGGTCCTTCTTGCAATTTACTCTGTGCGCCAAACCAGGTTTGGTTCGTTTGTTCGTTTTGCCTTTGGCTGGATTCACTGCCGAAGCCTGCCTCTGGACCCAGCTTGTCCGGCAGGGGAAGGAAATGAGGGAGGTGCCCAAACTCCCTCTGGTTAATCACCTTGGTCACAGGAATTCACCATAAGGTGAGTGAATCCTGGACCGTTGGTTTGCCCGGTGAAGCCCTGCTGCTTTTGCGGAAGGTCTGAATTCGCCTCGACTAGAGAAGCCCTGCAACGGACGACTTCTCCCCTTGGGTTGGTGGGACCAATCAACCCCAAAGCGAACTCGTCTGGACATCCTCTCGGAGCTGGCTGTACATCCACTGCTGCTGCAGGAACCGATTGCAAGGGGAGAGGAACACCAGAGCAAGTGCATCGTTTTTAAGTCAGACCCAAGCTCCATCAAAATCCTCTGGACTCCCATGAAGCAGGACTGGCCATGCCTGAGCCACCTCAACAGATTGCTGGACCCCAGATGCGAGTAAAGTCCATTAAGGTATCCGAGAACCGCGGTGGTGCTGTTTGGGAGAGACGTGAGGAGCTGAAACCGCGAAGTGCTGCTGATCTGAAGTTGGCCCATTGCTGCTGCTGACTTTCCATTTGTAGTGCAGGAGTCCCCAGATGTCCTCCCTCTTGCCCCCACGACTGAGGCCCAGGAACACAGAATATGCAGACCTACACAGGAACAGAAGCCAGCTGGATCCAGTTTTCTTCAAACCAAAGGTACTGTAAAACTAAGGGGATTTACTACTTGTTGTGTAGCCTTGCTAGCTCTTAGTTGAAACTTGCTTGGTTATACTTGCAGAGTTGCTTGCAGCTTTGCCCCTCACAAGCCTCCAAGCATGTGGCCCTTCAGTGATTTCCTTTCTACAAACATTTCTAAAACATTGTGCCTTTTACTTACTTGCAAGAAGATCTTCAGCTCCTCTAGACTTTGCTCAACTAACATTGGATGTCCTGGATCCCAGAAAGACACGTCTTACTTCTTAATTTGTGCTTTTGCGTTTCCCCTGGGAAAGGGTTAATTTACTCTGCATTGGAGGGTTCAAAAAGTACTTACCTGCTTAAGAATATTTGTTAACCATTGTTTTATTTGTGACAGTGATAAATAAATGTCCACAGTGTCCTAGTTATTTAAGTCACCTGAGGGTGTAGGAAGTGTCTGCGTGCCACTCCGAATGGGTATCAACTTATTTAGTGAAACTGAGTGTGTGAATTTATTGAAGTATAGTTTGTGTTTTTTGATTGCTCCTTTCTAAAGAAGGCTTATTCAACTGACTGTTAAATAAATTAATAATGATTTAATCAAGAGACGTTGTATAAGTGTTTATTTGAATTACTGTCATTGTGAAACTGTTATAACCTTACAGCTCACATTGACCCCTCTTGAGATAAGCCTGGCTGCTCATTCACTCTACCAACTTGTGTAGTGCATGCTTATACCAAAGGTTGGGTTAACTATTGCCAAGAAGACAAGGCTGGTTCAGTCTCCCACAGGGTAATGCATACAATATTGCCTAACAGTGGATTTATGCCATCCAGATCCACCCGGATGAATCTGCGAAGGGTGCACTTTGCTATCAGCCAGGCTGCCGCGATAAAAAACCTACTTGCTCTCCTAGCATTGGATTTTTAACAAGCCTTTGACTCGGTGGGATGGACGGCCTTTTGGAATATTATGGACCACATGGTCTTTGGGGCCAACCATATGTCCTGGGTCAAGATGCTGTATGACTCCCCTGAAGCTGTGGTATGGGTGAATGGGTCCTCATCCAGGCCTTTTATGTTGGGGAGGGGAAATAGACAAGGCTGCCCCTTCTCCCACCTGCTATTAACACTGGCCATAGAGCTGCTCGCAATTGGACTTAGGATGTCAAGCGAGTGATCAGGATTTGTGTGGCCGTGGGGTGGGGAGGACCGGGTTTCACTCTACGCAGATGATCTGCTCCTTTACATGAGCAACCCCCGGACCTCGTGTCCAGTAGTATCGAAAATCCTCAGAGTATCAGGGGTTCTGTGGTCTCAAATCAATAAACAGAAGACGGTGCTCTTCCCCCCTCCAGGGCGGGGTTGAAGCGATCCTGCAGTCATGTTCTTATTCGGTCTCCATCCGGAGCTTTGTCTAATTGTGCATCCACGTGGGCCCCAATCCCGATGACTTCACCTTGCTCAATCTTCAACCAGTGAACGGATTTGAAACGGAGGCTACCCACTGGCAATTCCTCCCACTAACCCTGATGGGCAGAGCAGCCCTCTTTAAAATGCTCTCGCTCCTGAGATTCCTGTACGTTCTCAAAAAAGGCAAGATCCATGTCGCCCACATGGCCTTTGTACCCCTCAAGGGTATCCTCCGGAGACTCTTTCTGGGGAGGGAATCAGCCCTGTATAGCCCTCAAAACCCTTCAGCGCTCTGTCTGGGAGGGGGGAATGGGTTTACCCTGCCTCTGAGCTTACTACTGGGCCGCACAGTTGGGGGTGGAGAATGACTGGCTTCATGGGGATTCAGGGCTTCCACACATAGGGGGTGAAATCAGAAGCATGGGCGCAATGCCACCCCTTCGAGACTTGTATGGGTCAGAAAGAGTGATGTCCGACATTCCGGGGCTGATACGACAAATCTGCAAATAATGGGCAGAAGCTCTCCACCATGTTGGCTTAGGCGATAGAGCGACATTGGGCAAACCCCTATGAAACAACATGCATATTCCGGAAGTCCTGACAATTGGCCACTTTACCAGGTGGGAGGAGCAAGGGATACAGACTCTAGCTGATATGATACAGGACGGGCAACTATTACCATTTAGGGAGATGCGGGATAGGTTTGCTCTACCCACTGGGAAACAATACTGGCACCTAAAACTAACACATGCTCTTAGGGCCCAATTCCTTGTGCTGGCAGGCATTCCAAAGTGTTCCCCCCCTAGAGGCGAACATTCTCCAGGCCAGGATCCTGGCGAAGGCCACATCAACACTATACCAGTTAATTACTGCTTTCGGGCTCGGGAACTGTCTTGGCTCTGTGAGAAATGGAAAAGGGTAGTGGGCCCACTGGAATCGGAAGAATGGGTTGAGACACTAATGTTCCCACGAGAGATAGATACTAAACTCTGCCTAATACAATACAAAATACTGCACCAGGCCTACTAATCTCGTGCCTCGATGAAGTGGGGTGCGGTGGATGATGGGGACTGTATGCGCTGCCGAAGGTCAGAAGGAACCTTCTTTCACATGATTTGGGATTGTGACGTTATACAAGACTTCTGGCACAAATGCATTCGTAAGATCAGTGGGGTTCTGGGTTCTCCAGTCCTGCAGTACCCAAAGATGGTGCTACTGGGGATCTGGGGAGAGGTGTAGTATACCAAATACGAGAAAAAAAATCCTCTCAGTGGCAACAGGACTAGGAAAGAGGGGGTGGGGATCCTCAGATGGAATGAGCCTTAACCGGTGGGCTAATTGAGTGGACCGATGTGTGTCCCTGGAGAAACGCATATATATAATGCCAGGGGAAGTTTCTGAAAGTTTGGGGGAAGTGAACTGGAACTGTGTGAACATCTGGCCATGGGAATATCTTATGTCGGACGTATTGGGCCTGGGGGTGTGGCAGCGGACTCTTTCACCTCTCATAGCTATTTTACATATGTGACATACTGTACCTTTGCAATGCAACCTTGTTTTGTTCATGTTTGTTTTATATGCACAGCCTCTAGCTCCGGTAAATCGATAGTTATTTTAAAAAAATATACTGGGAAAGTTTGTTTACCTTTTGGAATTCTTGTATTTTTATATTGCACACAGCATCTTACAATTCAGTGCAGTGGGGATACTTTGGTAACACCCTAGCCTTTTACACATGGGATTTTTGGTTACCTTTATTTGTGCCTAAAGACAAGCTGGTGGCAGCAATACATTTAAAAAAAAGGTTTTTGCATTATTTTTAGTGTGCACATTTACCTACTAAACGTGGCTCGTTCCCTAAAATGGTAGTGTTACAAGATTATTTTTTGTTGTATGGCATGTTGGAGTTTGGCCTTCTTCCTGCCTTCTCGGGCCATGAAAGTCCTTATAAGGTCATGCACGTGTCCTTGAAAGCTGCTGCTTTTGTGGACTAGCGAGCCTTTGTGTGTGCATGGCCCAGGAAGGGGCTGGGATTGTCTAGTCCCCGTCCACATCACTAGTGCCAGAATGTCTGCTACTGGAGCGGATATGAAACGAGTAGTGCCCGATTGGACAACTACTGGCTGTTTGAAGGGTACAGATCCTTACCATTGGTGGGTGTGGACTTGTTCCGATCTCGGATTTTGGATAAGAGGAGGACTTCTGCAGTTATTCTTCAGATCTACATTGGAGGCAAGAATCCCTCGAAGAAGAGAAGACTGTTGACCCGAAGACGACTCCTGAAGTGGCATCCCCTCCAGTGTCCAGCTTGGTGAAGTGCTCCTCCTCTGTCTGATCTCCGAAGACCGTGAGCAGTGCTTCAGCCCTTGGACTAGTGGGACCAACTAATCTCAACACCTTTTCGAGGATCCAGCCTTCCAGAGCCTTCAGCATTGTCCCTGGACTACCTGGTGGACTGACCAGCTCTCTCGTGGGCTACATCGCCAGAACAGTCGCTGTTCCGCGTTCCAACCCTGAACTTTAGTGGTCGCTAGTGTGGGCCACAAGTAGCATTCTCGCCCAATTCCAGCTTCCTATCTTCAAGTGAACCTGTCCTGGAGCAGCTCTTGTGACCATGACTGGAAGGACGCCCGTCCTCGACTGCAAACCGTGATTGTCGCTGGACCTAGCCTTCCCGCATCCTGTGAAGTGGCCTGAAGATGTCTGCATCGTTGGATTCTGCATTTCATTGCCATCAAGACTGCACCTTGCAGTTGCGCTCGACCAGAAGAATCCTCTTAACTATTGGGCAGCCTCTCACTGGAACAAAGGGCATAGGACCGAGCTCCCAGCAACCCCAGGGAAATCCATAATGGAATCTGTGAAAATAAATTGGAGTTGGGGTAAGTAAGCATCTGTGTCTGTACCCCCATGTCCTCCAAAGGATAACGTTGGGAACAAGTCTCTTTTACTCCTGTCTCCCCTCCACACATCTTTGGTCGTCTAACCTGGGCTGGGTATCCTGCCCCTCGGTTATCCTTGGGTCTAGAAGAAAGGAAATAACGTATCTATAGTCTGGTAAATTTTGACTGAATGTTAATTTCTTTAAAACTAATCACCACTGTTAGGCAAGATTGTATGCAGTACCCTTTGGGTGCACTACAACAACCCTGACCACCTGGCAATAGGAACCCAACCTTTGGTATAAGTATGTACTACACAGGTTGGTAGCTTGTTGAGCAGCCAGGCTTATCTCAAGATGAGAAAATGTGAGCTGTAGGGGAGTTACACAGAGATTCACAGTGACAAGTATTCAAATAAACTTACACACAAGGTTTCTTGATTAAACAATTATTTATTTAAGTCATTTAGAGTAAGCCTTCAGAAGTGGGAAAATAATAGTAACACACAATTACTCTAAAATCCACGCTCTTAATATTTCTAAATCAGTAAGTACCCTTTTGGGATGGCACACAGACACTCCCTACACCAGTGGTCTTCAAACTTTTCTGGCCGGGACCCCCTGAGCAACATTTGGGCAGATCGGGACCCCCCAGAAATGCCAAATGGACAGTATATATAGCGCGCCGTCACCTTCTCCCATCACAGTTGCTGGGCTCCCTCATCCCACTCCTACCCAGTCCATGGTCTCTCCCCACCCCATCATACACCCATGGCTCTCCCCACTCTGCTCCCACCACTATCCCATGGTTCCCGCCCATAGTGCTCCCACCATAGTCACTGGGTTCCCCCCATCCCGTTCCCAACACAGTCTGAGGGCCAGTGGCGGCTGGTGATTTTTTTAAGTGGAGGGTCATAACTATTTCCCCCAAAAATGCCATAGCGACCGAGCATAGTGAGGGAGCCCAAAACAATAAATGGGGGTTCGGGGGGGGGGTTTCCCCCCTGTGAATTTTTTTTAAATAATGGGTTCAAATGTTGCATTGTAGAGCATACTTTTAACAAAAAATTGGGTAAATAGCCAAACAGTTTACAATTGGTGCTGGGGGGTCCAGGGGGCAGGCATGACATTTTTTATTGGACATCTCTGATAGACGTCCAGTAAAAAGATACCATCCCTGTCCCCTGGGCCCCACTGGGCCTAACACAATGAACATGATTATGTGTGTATGCAAGGCGCTGCACATTCATACAGCAATCACTCTATCATTCACACGAGCATCCATCACCGTACACTCACTCATAACATAAGCATACATGCATCCATACACATGTTCAAATAAAAACAATGAACATAAACGTACCTTCTGCATTGGCCTGCATGTGGGTGCTGAAACGCCCTGCTCTTTCTGTATGTGCGAGGAAGCGCAGGAGCTCCCCCTCGGACATACAGACATGCAGTGCCCCAAACAATGTTTCCCTTTGACGGTTCCAGCCCAGGAGCTCTCCATCAGCTGGAAAAAGCAGCTGAGGGAGTGCTCACTGTTTCACTGGGCTGGCTCCTTAGCTCCTCCATAATGGGTGAGGGGCCACTGGGTGGGCGCCCCCTCACCATTATGGATGAGCTGCCAGGCTCAGACTGGCCTATAGGGCAATGCCTGTACCAAAAATGTAAAATTCTAGTGTGGGCCAGTCAAGATGGCCCACAATTTTGGCCATTTTGGCCAATGTGGACCAGTTTGATGAGTTACTTAATTATGCAGTTAGTAATTTTGACCATTGTTGCTGAATATATCACAATTTCCTTACATTTTAACACAGTGGGCCTCATTACAACCCTGGTGGTAGCTGTGCCGGTAAAACTGGCACGGCTGCCGCCGGAGTTGGATCCAGGTCCGCCACCTGTGAATGGGCAATTACCGGGTCATGCCGACCTGATAATTGCCCTTTCGTTGGTGCCGGTACCGGTAGATCCCCATTCCCATTGAGTCCCATAGGGCTCAATGGGAATGGGGAGCTTGGATGCACCGTTAATGGTGCCGGTGCATCCGACGAGCGGGTGCCGCACGGCCTGCCAGGTCAGACCTGGCGGGCTGTCAGGCACCCGGGAGCACAAATCTTACAATGGCGGTACAGTAGCAACGGTGCCGGTAGCTTACCGGCACCGTTGTTACTGTACCGCCATAGTTGTAATGAGCACGTCTGTGACTAAAGGTATGAATATCCATTTACAACTGCAGGCCACTTTTTCATTGTTGCCTGAGACAGTTTCATGATTCAGCCCGACCATGTGAGCCACCCCTGCCCATTTCTTCCAATCTAAAAAAAAAACAAAAAAATGCTGAGCTCTCAGGGCCCCCCAGGGATACACTCGCGGACCCCTTGGGGGTCGCGCCCCACAGTTTGAATACCACTGCCCTACACCCTCAGGTGACTTTAGTAACAAGCACACTGTGGACATTAATATACCACTGTTTGCATTTAGAATCCGACTTAAGAGTTTGGCAAAGAAAAAGGTTATCAGAACAGAACATGAGATCACACAAATATTCTGAAGCAGGTAAGTACTTTTAGTAACCGCCAATGTAAAGTTAGTTAACCCCTTCCTGGAAGGAAGACAAAACAAAACATCAGAGGGAAGAAGAGTCATTCAGGGAGCCAGGCTAGGTCAAAGTCAATTGGGCAAAAGTCTAGGTGAGCTGAAGCACTTCTTGTAGGTAAGTAAAGGTCTTGCACAATGTTTTCAAAGTCTTTATAGAAAAGAAGAATTCAAAGCAGGGCCACAAGCTGTTTAGACCTGTGAAGTAAAGAAGCTATCAGCAACTCTACAGAGTAACCACAACAGGTCTCACCAACAGAGAACAAGTGCAGTTACGCAAGAGGTAAGTTCTCTTAGACTGTACAGTACCTTTAGGTTGAAGAGAAAGGGCAGCAGATGACTTGTTCCTGTGCAGCTCTGCAGATCCTGGTGTTCCTGGGCCTCAGTCGTGGGGACAAGAGGGAGGACGTCTGAGGACTCCTGCACTGCAATGGGACGGTCACTGACCGCAACCGGCAATCTTCAAACAAGTGGCACTTCGGTGTTTCAGCTCCTTGCGTCTACCGCAAATAGCAACACCACGGTTCCTGGCTTTCGAGGTGGACTTTCCGTGCATCTGGGGTCCAGCACTCTGAGGTGCCTCAGACTTGGTCAGTCCTGCTTCCTGGAAGTCCGGAGGATCTTCCTGGTGCTCTTGGCCATCTTCAAAGCAACACAGACGATCTGGTGTTCCTCTGCCTGGCTATTTGGTTCCATCAGCAACTGCAGTGGAATTTCAACCAGCTCCGAGAGGATGTCCAGGTGGCTTACTTTGGAGTTGATTGATCCCACCAACTCAAAGGGAGAAGCCGTCCTTGCAGGGACCTCTGTCGATACGAATTTGGAGTTTCAGCACCGCAGCAGTGCTTCACCGGGCAAACCAACGGTCCAGGAGTTGCAGCAGGCGTCCTAGTCAAGTTCTTCTTCGTATTCCTTCGTCCAGTGATAGACTCTGCCTTCTAAGCCAAAAAGCTTCGCCTTTTATGCAGGTTTCTCCCATTCATTCCAGCCTAGCTGTCAGTCACCCAGCAGCGACCGCAGCCTGCGATAAACGCACACCACGGTAGTTAAAAGTAAACCACTGTCACCAGCCATTCATGTAGGAAAGAGTAAAAATGTTACATGAGAAGCTAGACAAAGGGGATACTAAGTAACCCCTTCAGCACCCTATTGTAAGATAGTGTGTGCTGGGTCTAGAAAGTTACAAGTGTAAGTAAAGTCAATTTCACTTCACTGCTCTTGGAAACAGTAGTTTGTCCAAGAGAAGGTATTTAAACCTTTGGAAATCTTCGACTTCCCTGTGCCACTCCACTGAAGGTGCTGTGTGACACAATGTAAAAAGATGATGCCTATGGAATTTGTCAGACTCCACAACCAAAAGTAACAGAGTTCAAAATCACATTAAAATACATGATAGAGTGGGAAAAGGGTATCTAACGTAGAGCAGAATTAGCACATTTCTGAGAATTCTTCCTAACAACCACCTCAAGCCCATTGCATCTTTTTTTTTTAAAGAAAAGAGGACTCATACCTGTGAGAAACATTATGTTGGACCTTCTGACTTTTCGACACGAGGCCCCATTGAAATTAGTGTTTGGACTTCTAAAATTATGATATTGTACTTGTGACTGTGACTGGTTCCCATAATCTGCAGTACTGATGTGGCATGATTGGCAGGATGGTAATGCTATGGTAAACTACATTGTGCGCTCTCATACATTTAGGCCTCAGATCCTTCATTTTGCCTTCGCCTGAGGCATCCCTCTGCTCCTCTGACATGCCCAAACCCCTCCTGGTGCAGATTAGACCAAGACCCCTTAACAAGGCAAAGGGACACGTCAGACCTTCTCTTCCGTTTGCTCTCTGCAAGTATAGCATTAGCACCATGTATGGTAGATAATACTAGGGTTTCTGTGAATGCTGCTTATCCATAGTACAACACAATGTACCCAAAAGGCTTTGTCACAAGGTTACAAGTGATACCATGACCGTTATTGCCAAATGTCTGCAGTGTCATGCCAAGTCTCACTTATTGTGAAAATGCTATAATATATTAGTGATTGCTTATGATATGCTATATAACCTGTACTCTAAGGACTGCCCCTGCAGAGCTCTGTGTGACAACTGCCTGGACACTTGTCCTTCTGTATTGTCCTGCCCATCAGCTGATAACTCTGTATGCTGTTTATTTTCTATCTAATAGAAGAAGCTTGGTTTGCCATCAGTCATTCTGGTGTCTCCTCTCCTTTTTGCTGCATGCTGAGGTTGAGGCTAAGGTGACCCTTGGGAAGGGTCCAACCTTAGCTACCACAGTACACACCTGCTTTGCTTTATAAGTCAGTTGATGTCTATTAAGTTAATCTAATAGTGATTATATATATATATATATTGTATATATATATATATATATTTCTGAGGCTTGTGGAATCTGCTTAGATCACATGCTGTGCATAGGCTGACATCTAGTGGAAGTTGCGGAGTATTACAGTTTGTTTTTCGAAACTCGAAAAAGGGCGTCGACACAGGGCGTGCCAGTAATACTATCCCTAGTGTGACGTCCACTGTACCCATGATCCCTCACGCGTCTAGGACCCTCAGATTGTTTTTTTACGCCATTCTGGTCGGAAGCATTTCGCAGAGTTCCCTGGCCTTAGCCATACTTTTGCTAAATATTGTTAAATTTACCCATTTCTCCACCCCAACGTCGAGTCACCGAACTTCCACACTCGACGCCGGCCCGGAAAAGAATTCGACCGTCGACAGCTGCACGACGGATTTGGGCCTATGAAGGCCTCTGGGCTCGGTCCGCGCCTTGGAAGGCCGCTGGCATCGGCCCTGCAAGTAGGGAGAGTGGGGGGTGGACATATTCTACACTCTTTTGGTATATAGGTACATTCTTCTATATTCCTACACTTACAAGCCCGTTGCCATAAGGTGCGTATGGAGGGTACCCCTTTCCAATTCTGCCCCAAGTGCAACCGCAAATACCCTTGGGTCGACAGGCACGCCACATGCAATCTCTGCTTGCCGAGGGACCACCCCGAGGCGAACTGCAGAGCGTTTAGTAGGTTTAAACCCAAAACACTTAAGGACCGTTCGATCAAGCGTTGGGCCCACCACACCAGTCGTCAAGAGGCCATGGCATCGGAGGGCGCCTTCAGCGATGGCAGCGACGCTGTGCTTTCGGACGGCGAGGGCATTATGGCGTCGAAAGACAGCCAAGCGCAAGTCCCCGACCTCGGAAGGTCGTCCAGCAGGGCGGCTATGAGGAAGACCCCCGGCGACACAAGCGCTTCCCATAGCAATTCCACAAAACACATGAAGTCCAACCGGGACTCTACACGCACGTCGAGTTCTCGGAAAGAGGCACATAGATAACGGTCCGAATCGGCGTCCTCTGGGCGTTCTCGATCACGATCGCCGCATGACTCCAGGCAATCATCCACTGTTGCCAAGAGTGCCTCGCACCCCAAGGTAACGGAAGTTCGATCATCGGAGGACGAAGCTGGCTTCCATCCCCAGACCGCACTCCAGGAGTCGGCGCCCGCAGACTGCGTTACGGCGGCTCCCAAACCCCTACCTCCACACTCGAAGGATAGGGACACTACCCCCGAACCTCGACGCCAGGCGTCGAAAGGCTCCGTAGGGGCGATAAAACAGGGAAAACACTCTTCCACTCACGGGGAGGGGGAAAAACAACAAAGGAGGCAGCCTCTGCCTACTTCCACACCTTTAAGACACTCCACTCCACAGAAACAAACAGACAAGTCTTGTGCTATCACAAAAACCCCTACTCAGACCACCAAGTCTAGTTAGGATAAGTCAGAGAGACTTCCAGAAAGGGTCATCCACAGTTCTAGAGAATAGTCTAGTGATGACATAGACAGGGTCATGTCAAGGATGTCATCATTGGCAGATTTTTACGCAAAAAACCCTGAACACTTTCTCTCATATACTCCTGACGGATCAGCTCCCTCAGGCTCTAAGGATCCTATACCTCCAAGTAAAAGGTCCCGGTTTGAAACACCAACACGGTCTTCAGACCCCTTCTATGTACAGCCCTACTCTCAGTATCAAGGAGAGACATCCTTTTGTGAGGATCCAGATTTGGGAATGTTGGAAGAGCAAATTGGTACGGGCTACTATGGGGATGATGAGGACCAAGAAGAGGATGAGGATGACCCGGAAACCTACAGAGTAGATTCCCCGGTAGAGAAGGAACCCTCGGTTACCGACTCCCCTGTCGACAACCAACCTCTCCTGAATGAAGTGCTGTCTCGAGCAGCTGAACATTTCCACATCGACACCCAGGGTGCTCAAGAGGAGAGGGACTTCGCCGAAGAGTTAGTGGGAGAAAGGAGGCCTGTTGCTCAGGCCATCCCTATCCTGAAGTCTATTCAAAGGAGAATAGACCCTTCACTCGTAAATCCTAACCTCACCAGAGCAGTGAACCCCAGGATTGAGAAACTTTTCAGGGCAGCCCAATCAGACCCACTGTATATAAGGGGGCATCTGAAGCCGGACTCCCTAGTTGTTACAAACACCCGTAAGAGGGCTGGAACACCCTTGTCATTGTCCGAAGCTCCTCCCGACAAGGAGACTAAGAAACTGTATGGGTTGGGCAGGAAAGTTGCCTCCACTTCCGCTTACCAGGCAAGGATTGCCAACTCCACCACCCTGTTGGCCAGCTACAACTGCCATCAATGGGAAGAAGTCGCGGCACTCATAGACTCCGCCCCAGAACCATTAAAGAGCCAGTTGGCACGAGTTTCGGCAGAGGGAAGAGCTGTGTCCGGTTGCATTCTAAAGGCAACCTTTGATGCCGCGGATAACGCCGGCAGATTGATAGCAGAAGGAACTGTTATCAAGAGACACGCTTGGTTAAGGCAGTCTGGATTCAAGGCTGAAACCCAAGCATCATTGTTAGATAAACCGGTGGAGCCGGATCTGTTGTTTGGTAAGGTGGTCGAGGACGCGCTGAAAAATGCCAAGGACGAGTATGAAACACTCAAATCCCTAGGCCAACTAACCAATAAACCCCCTAATCAGAGAGGGAATGGCAATTTTCGTCGCCCACGAGGCCAAAATTCCCAGAGAGGATCTAACTATTCCCATGGGCAGGGTACACCGTGGAGCAATAATAACCAACAGTCTACCCAGGGTTACGGCAGGGGTAATAAGATAGCCCCAGTAGAGGAGGTGGCACGCCTCCACCAAAACAGTGACGCTCAGTTCAGGGTCCCTTCTCACGCAACCCCAGTAGGGGGACGCATTTCCAACTTCAGCCAAGCTTGGGAAGGGATCACATCAGACAGATGGGTGCTGTCCACAGTATTCGCAGGGTACTGCATAGAACTGTTAGAGCGTCCCCGAAACCATCCTCCACGACAAAGAAAACATTCTTTGGGCCACCAGAAGATCCTCCTCGAGGAGATTGTCAATCTGCTAGCAAAGGTCGCGATAGAACTCGTCCCGGGACACCAGGTAAACAAGGGTATTTATTCAACTTACTTCCTTGTGCCAAAAAAAAATTTGACAATGCGCCCAGTATTGGACTTACGGCCTGCAAACAAGTATGTCAAGCCCCAAAAATTTCGCATGACTACTCTCCAGGAGGTAATCCCCCTCCTAAAAAAGGGGGATTACATGGCAACATTGGACATGAAAGATGCCTATTTTCATATTTCCATGTTCCCAGCACACAGAAAGTACTTGCGCTTCAAGGTGGACCAGTTCAAGGTACTGCCCTTCGGGATAGCTTCGGCTCCAAGAGTATTCACCAAGGTACTGGCGGTGGCGGCAGCACACCTACGCAGGGAGGCAATCCCGGTGTACCCTTTACCTGGACGACTGGCTTATCACGGGGGAGACCCCAGTAATTTGCAAAGCAAACATTCAAAGGACAATCGACCTCCTTTTCGAATTGGGTTTCTCAATAAACGAGAAAAAGTCAAGTCTCGTGCCAAGCACTTCCAAACAGTTCCTAGGAGCTATCCTAGACACTCAAGAGGGGTTGACCTTTCCTTCCGAGGAAAGAATTCGGAATATACTGCTGCAAATTCCACAATATCAGTCCGGTCGCCAGTTAACAATACGCAAAGCAATGCATGATGGCGTCATGTATTTACCTGGTCCCCCACGCGTTCCTGCGCATGCATCCCATGCAAGAATGGTTGGCGAAACAGTGGTCTCAGGCAAGTGGTCAGTGTGACGATCTAGTGGTCGTTTCGCCAACACTTGTACGAAGCCTTCACTGGTGGACAAGAGAGAATCTGTCCAAGGGGAAACCCTTTTACGATCCCGATATACAGGCGGTAGTCACAACCGATGCATGCCTGACGGGGTGGGGAGCTCACCATCTCCACCACACAGCTCAGGGTCTCTGGTCGCACTCAGTGGCCAAGAATCACATCAACCTGCTAGAGCTTCTGGCAGCATTCAGAGCACTTCAAGCGTTCGAGCCCTACCTGTTAAATCTGTCAGTGCAAATCCGGACGGACAGCACTACAGCTATGTTCTACCTGAACAAGCAAGGTGGGACTCGATCACCAAATCTGTTCAAGCTTGCCCAGAAAATCTGGATATGGGCACTCAGACGGAACATCTTCCTGCAATCGCAACATGTTCCAGGGGATCTCAATTCCCTAGCGGATGCTCTGAGCAGAGACCCCCTCCCAAAGGAACACGAATGGTGTCTACACAGAGAAGTCGTAGAAGATATCTTCTCTCAGTGGGGTTTCCCCACTATAGACCTATTCGCCACAAGCGAAAACAGACAATGCCCAGGATTCGCATCCAGTTTCCCCAACCAGACTCCCAGGGGAACGCCCTGTGGATGAACTGGTCAGGGATGTTTGCGTACGCTTTTCCACCAACTCCTCTAATCAGATGAACAGAGAATCGATGACGCTTGTCCTAGTTGCTACCATGTGGGCAAGACAACCGTGGTTCCCACACTTACGCAGATTGGCGGTGTGCGAACCCATCAAACTTCCGGCCTGGTACAACCTACTGTCCCAGCACCAAGGTCAATCAGTGCATCCTCAACCCAACTCAATGAACCTGGCAGCATGGCTCCTGAGGTCATAGAGTTCAGACATCTCAATTTACCACCGAGGTGTGTGGACATCCTAAAGGAATCTAGAAAACCTAACACAAGGCACTGCTACTTTGACAAATGGAAGAGATTTGTTATCTGGTGCCAGAATAAACAAATCAACCCAGTTGATTGCACTCCTTCCACTATTGTTACATACATGCTCCACCTGCTGGACGCAGGACTGGTTTTTAACTCACTGAAGGTACACCTGGCAGCCCTGTCAGCATACACCACTTCCCATAACAAGGTGTCGTGGTGGAAAGTACCAGTAGTTAAAGCCTTCATGGAAGGAGTAAAGAGACTTCACCCTCCTATTTCAAACCCACCACCAGGATGGGACCTTAACGTGGTGCTATCTAAGCTCATGAGCCCCCCATTCGAGCCCATGCACAAAAGCAGTCTCAAACACCTGACTTACAAAACGGCCTTCTTAGTAGCAATTACATCTATAAGAAGTGAAATTCAGGCTCTGTCAGTGCAAGATCCCTTCTTTACTGTCCATAAAGATAAACTGGTTTTACGCACACACCCTAGTTTTTCACCTAAGTTTATTTCAAAATTCCACGTGAACCAGTCCATCGAGCTTCCGGCTTTCTTCCAAGACCCACAAAGCTCGGCTGAGGTGAAACTACACACACTAGATGTGCGTAGGGCGGTCCTCTACTATATAAACAAGACCAGACCGCTATGGAAAACAGATCAGCTGTTTGTCTCCGTAGCTACAGGCAGAGAGGGGGATCGCGTCTCTAAAGGTGCCATCTCTAAGTGGATTATTAACTGTATCCAGCTGTGCTACTCACTTTCTGAAAACACTCTGCCTTTCACGCCTAGGGCCCACTCTACAAGAGGCATTGGGGCCACTCTGGCTTTCATTGCAAATGTACCCCTTGACACCATTTGCAAAGCAGCTACTTGGAGCTCTATTCACACTTTTACTCACACTACTGCATTGACACTCATTCCAAGACAGATACACAAGTGGGACAAGCGGTTGTAAGACATTTATTTGCTCTTGACCCTTCTCACATCCCACCTCCTTCTTCAGATACTGCTCGCTAATCTATGCACAGCATGTGATCTAAACAGATTCCACAAGCCTGAGAAGGGATACATTACTCACCGCAATCGTATTTCTGATGCTTGTATCTGCTTAGATTCACATGTGACCCACCCTTCCTCCCCCCTGAGAGAAGGCGCATGGATGCTTGTAGTCTTACCTTTCTATCTATCTGCTTGGATTATCTATACTCACGCTACCTCATGTCAGAAAAAATACAATCTGAGGATCCTAGACGCGTGAGGGATCATGGGTAGAGTGGACGTCACACTAGGGATAGTATTGCTGGCACGCCCTTTTTCGACGCCCTTTTTCGAGTTTCGAAAAACAAACTGTAATACTCCGCAGCTTCCACTAGATGTCGGCCTATGCACAGCATGTGAATCTAAGCAGATACAAGCATCAGAAATATATGATTACGGTGAGTAATGTATCCCATATTGTATTATAGAGTATTGAGTGATTTCCAGTTTCATTTTTCAGTGTGTTCTAAAGGCCTAGATAAATAGCTATTTTTATAACGGACTGTCTAAGCTGAATTATTGTGTACCATTCTGTGTGAACTCATTGAGGACCCTTTACTGCACTCACACTCTCCATGATACTAAGCCTTGACTGCTCTTAATTGCTACCATGATTGGGTTTTTGTTAAACTCTGAGAAATCCATCTTAGCAGCAGTGACGAAGAGAATGTCGGGAGGCAAGGAGAAGTGAGTGTGGTCATCTACAAAACACGGAGTTGGACAATTCCTAGGGACCAAAAAGCGGGTTGTAGAAGGGGGCAGGGACGGCACGCTGACGGAGCAGGATAAGATGGCGCGTGGAAAGTTGAGCCCCTATAAGGTGAGACTGAACCCTTGTTTGAGTCTACTTCCATACTCTTTGTTTAGCTATCACAAGGATTCTTCACCAACAACTTACAAATTGGTTATGTTATATTCCAGCTTAAACTGTAACTAGACCAGTTTTTTTCCCAGCAACTATCATTGCATTTCATCGCCAAGTATCACTTGACAAGGGCTTTGATAAAAGAGTTTCCTTCTACTGCCTTTGAAGACACCTTCTATTGAGCTTCTGCCCATTATAGATCAGACACAGCCACAGTGCAGGTGATTTACTTTACCCTGGATTGGAGCACTCGTCGTTCCAGTAAAATCCTGGTACAGGGCTCTTATCCTGTCCAATGGTAGACTGTACTGACTGGCCATAAATTCCATATTGATCCCCTCAGGTTACCCACATGTCATGTCGCCAGTGTTTACCGAGGCATGACCTACAACCTGATGCGTCCTGGAAATCTGGGAGATTAAGGGGCATAGAGAAAATGCCATTGCTGAGCTATGGTGTTTAATAAGTGTCTGAATGTAACCGTGGCAGCGGAGTATCAATGAAATGAATGTTGTTGCTACAATACAGTTCATACTTTTGGAACTTTCTTCCAATACACACAATATTTACTGATAATACTGCAGTATTTGAGAACTCTGTTTCTGAAGTATGGTTAAGAAGTGTTCACTGATTTGCTACAGGGTCCTGCAAATTAATTGTATTCTGCAGTCATTCAATGTTCCATGACATTACAGAAATGAAAAACCTAAGATGATCTCACCTACAGAGGTCGATGGGGACATATAAATATGTATTATGGTTCATCTGTAGTATTTCGATGTCTAGAATTTTATTAATACTGATATGTTGAAATTATTTAATGAAGTGAACTGGTGCAAAAGTAAACCTTTCTCGATGGCAATAGGTTCAACTTGTATCGTGCTCGACCGATCTTACATGGTGTCGCAAGATACCAGCAGCATAGTGACTCTATCAACTAGTGACTGAGGTTGACACAATCTCAGATTTGTGATCACTGCATTTTACTTCTAGCCGCTGGTTACTTCTTTTTCTTACATTTCAGAAACTCAATATACATTTTTTTTTCTCATGACCTTTACTTCTGTCACCCTTAGGCTGCAGAATATTGAGCGGGATAACACTTTTCTTTTTAATTCTTTCCCCTTCTAGTTTAAAAAAGATGGTAGAAATAAATTTCCTGTGTGTTCATAAAAAATTGCGCTCAAAACGAGTGGCACCTGTCCTAATTCGTGAAATAACGAGAAGAGTAAATCTGGAAGGAATATTTCAGGCAGTATACACAGCGGGAGTTGTACTGCCTAAGCCAGTCTCAACATGCAGGTATGTTCCCATCACTGTAATATTTGTCATTTGATCTTAATGTGAGTTTAATATAGAAACCCTTTTTTAAATGTCCTGAGCGCATCTTTTTCCTTTTATTGGTGTAAAGGTTTAGTGCTTGACTAATGGGTATAATAATTTTGAAAGCTGTTTGTTTTAGAATTACATTTCGAAGGGATTGTGTCCTCCGACGTATTCCTCATCTTAGATATATATCCTTCCAGCTCTGCTGGCCTCAGAACATTTTTTCTCTAGAGGGCGCTGCGCGTCGACGTCCCTCGAGTCGATGTCCTTCGACAGCCGCCGTATCGACGCTCGACGTCATCCTGCCTATAAAGGCCGCGCGCAGCGTCCGTTGCTCAGTTCTGTTTTTCCGAGCTTACTCGGTGCCTCGGAATACCGTTGCTCAGTTCTTAGTCAGATTAATCCTATTTACCTCGAGTTATTCGATCCGTACTCGATGGCTTCCTCGTCGGAACCGACAACTCCTCGATCCGGCTTCAAAAAATGTCGAGATTGTGGGAAAAAGATGTCGTTGACCGATCCTCACAGAAATTGTCTGTGGTGCTTGGGAGCTGAACACCATTGTTCGGAATGCGAGGACTGTATGTCCATGACAGCTAAGGCCCTGAAGGAGCGTAGGGGGAAGCTGGAGAGAGGTAAGACTTTTAAAGCTTCTTCTTCGTCGACGAAGTCGAGACATTCGTCTCCTCGTCACCATTCGTGCTCTAGGTCTCGGAGTGGGTCTCATCACTCCTCGAGATCGAAGCACTCGAAGAGGAGACGTCGAAGATCCCCTTCTCCGTCTTCCTCTTCCTCTGTTTCGCCAAAAAGAATCCCTTGTCCCACGAAACATAGTTCCCGGGCTGAATGGGAGGAATTCCGAAAAAATATGATGAGCGTCTTCGAGAAAGCGGCCTCGACCCCCTCGAAGACTGCCGAGAGCGATGCTCTGGTCGAAAGACCCGAAGGTCAAAAACGCTGCGAGTCGCAGTACCCGGCGAAAGAAACCTCTCGAGCGCGTCTCGAACCCTCGAGCAGGACTATGACCTCCAAACCTTCCTCGAAGGTTCCGTCGACGCCGTCGACGAAGGTTCCGTCGACGTCGAGGTCGATGTCTTCGACGCCGTTGTCGAAGGGACCTTCGACACACGAGTCTGTTGACTCGACGCCGGCCTCGACACCGGCGTCGACGCCAAGAAAAGTCACGGTGACCACACATCCAGTGACTATCCCCAGGCCCTCGACGTCGATGGCGTCGATATTGTCGAGTAGAATTCCAATTCTGTCAAGGTCCTCGAGGTCTCCACCTCTGTTTTCGACGCCACGCTCGAAGCCTTCGACGACATCGACGTTTTCGAGGCCAATAATGACAAGTTCGGCACCCTCTGCCTTGGAAATGGGATTTACTCCCTTTATGAGTTCAGAACAATTGAGAACTATATCCTCAATTTTAGAAGAGGGTGATTTGTCTGAACAAGACACATTTGAGTTACAGGGACCTGTAACCCCAGTTAGAGAGGAATTTTCCTCTGAAGAGCGCAGATTAAAGGATCTTCATGATTCTTTACATGAGGCAAGTGGATTAGACACTTCCCCTGAGGTGGATTTTGCTAAGCCAGAACCGGGGGAGCATGCTGAAACCCCCTACAGAGCCTTAATGGCTAGGATTACAGAGTTCATGGGGTGGTCTGCACCTTCACAATCTTTCCAGCAAGATGACCTCACGGATATTCTTGACAAAGGCCCACAAGAGGATCCGGTGGTGCCCTTTCATAAAGCTCTTCAGAGAAAGATCATGACAAACTGGGAAACCCCAGATGTAATACCAGCAGTAAATAAAAAACTGTCTGCAAAGTACAGGGTATCTTCCACAGACCCAGAGTTTTTGTCTAAACATCCATCCCCAGAAAGTCTGGTGGTACAAGCAGCATCCTCTACCGATGTCAAGACGGCTTATCCTACAGTCCCACAGGACAGGGACGATAAAAAATATGATGCTATGGCAAAAAAAGTCTTTTCAGCATGTAGCATGGCGCTAAAGTCGGTTAATGCTACGTGCACCCTTGCTAGGTACAGCCATACACTTTGGGAGTGTGCTTCTACAGCGGCTGACTGCATCCCGGAGGGAGAAGAAAGGGATGCGTTCCTGAATATTATACAGGACGGTAAAGACGCTATGTGCGAATCCCTCCAGACAGGCATTGATTCGGCTGACAGTATCAGCAGAGCAATGGCGGCAAGTACATCAACCAGGAGATTCGCTTGGTTGAGAAAGTCGGGTTTTGCCCCAGATGTGCAAGCCAGGCTCTTGAACATGCCATTCGATGGCTCTTCTTTGTTTGGGAAAAAGGCGGATGACAGTTTAGAGAAACTGCAAACTTCAAAAGCTGCAGCAAAATCCCTAGGAGCTGCAATCCGTCAGACTCCTTTTCGTCCCACAGGAACCTCTGCGAGGGGCAAGTCCTTTCGCTTCTACTCCGCATTCGGAAGAGGTAGAGGACGACCGGCTCAAAGGGGTCAAAGAAGAACTACCCGAGGTGGACGGGGTAGATATTCTAAAGCCGCAGCAACAGCAGGTGCCTCTTTACCATCGGCATCTGCATCAGCCGCCCCAAAACCACTCTGAGGACTCTTCTCACAGGACACCTGTAGGAGGCAGGTTGACTCAACATCTGACGGTATGGCAGGCTATCACGTCAGATGCTTGGGCATTGGAAACAGTCGCCCAAGGTTACCACCTGCCTTTCCTACGTATACCTCAGAGTCATCCACCGGGGATCAGCTCTCAGAAATCTCCAGATCCGCTCCTCTTGCAGGAAATTTTGGACCTGCTAGAGAAAGGTGCCATAGAACCGGTACCTGTAGCGGAGAGGAACAAGGGCTGGTACTCCCCTTACTTTCTCATTCCGAAGAAAGACGGAGGACTGAGACCCATCTTGGACTTGCGAGAATTGAACAAATTCCTCAGGAAAGACAAATTCAAGATGGTCACTCTTTCTCAGATCCTCCAGGCCCTTCAGTTTCAGGACTGGTTGGTATCTCTGGACCTTCAGGACGCTTATTTCCATGTGCCTATCCATCTCAAACACAGGAAATACCTGAGGTTCGCAATTGGCAACTCTCACTATCAATTTCGAGTACTGCCATTTGGGCTGACCTCCGCCAAGTTAATGTCGGTAGTGGCTGCAAGTCTAAGGAGGGAAGGGATTCACGTCTACCCCTACCTGGACGATTGGCTAATCAGGGCTGTTTCTCCGGAGCAAGCTCAGATCCAGCTAAATCACGTGTGCTACTCCCTTCACAAACTGGGCTTCTCCCTCAATTTAAAGAAGTCTCAAATGATACCATCGCAGAGACTCCAGTTCATAGGAGCGATCCTGGATACTTCCCTGGGAAAAGCCTCGCCACCAGAGGTGAGGGCTCAAGATATTCTACAGATGGTTACCAAGTTCCAACATGCCCAACGTCTCCCAGCCTTCGACTTTTTGAGGTTGCTAGGCCTCATGGCATCCTGCATTTTCCTTGTGCCAGAGGCTCGCCTGAGAATGAGATCCCTCCAGTGGGCACTGAGGACTCAGTGGTCACAATTCTCAGGGAGAATGACAGATCTTCTTCAGGTTCCCGGCAGGGTGGCTCGAGACCTTCAGTGGTGGGCCTGTCAGGAGAACATTCTGAAAGGAGAACAGTTTTGGCAACCCTGGCCGGAGATAACAGTAGTCACGGATGCCTCACTCACGGGGTGGGGAGCCCACGCCAACGACTTGACCATCAGCGGTCGTTGGTCTCCATCGGAGTCCAGACTACACATCAACCTGTTAGAGCTGAGAGCCATCAGACTTGCGTTGAAGGCTTTCCTGCTAGCTGTACAAGGGAAGAACGTCCTGATAATGACGGACAACACGGTGGCCATGCATTACCTCAACAAAAGAGGAGGCGTAGGATCACTACCCCTGTGCAGAGAGGCGATGCAGCTCTGGTTTTGGGCAATCCAAGAAGGAATATCTCTTTCGGCAGTTCACCTAGCCGGAGAGAAGAACTTGACAGCGGACGCTCTGAGCAGGCAGAACACAGTCTCCCACGAGTGGTAGCTAGCTCAGGAAGTCCTTCAAGAGATCTTCGCCCTTTGGGGAACCCCTCAGGTAGATCTGTTTGCCACCAGCCTAAACAGGAAATGCGACCTGTTCTGCTCAAGGGAATTTCCTCCGAGAGGAGCTCTGGGAGACGCGTTCATAGTGGACTGGGAGTTTCCGCTTCTGTACGCGTTCCCACCGATCCCTGTCATTCCTCAAATGATCAGGAGGTTGAGAAGATTCCGGCGAACCATGATCCTAATTGCCTCGGATTGGGCCAGGAGAACTTGGTACCCGGACCTTCTAGACTTGTCCATCTGCCCTCCAATTCGACTTCCTCTCAGAGAGAACCTACTCTCACAGAAGGGAGGTCAGGTTCTCCATCCAGACATCAAAACCCTCAACCTTCACGCTTGGCTTCTGAACGGCTGAGGTACAAGGATTGGGACCTCCCTGATGATGTTATGGAGGTGTTGCTTTCGGCAAGGAGGCCAGCAACAAAGTCTTTATACCGCTGCCGTTGGAACAGATTTTGCAGCTGGTGTAGAGAACAGAATATCGACCCATTTTCATGTGGTACACCAATGGTTTTGTCCTTCCTACTATATTTGGCAAATTCAGGCCTTCAAGTTGGCACCATTAAGGGCTATCTCGCAGCGCTATCTATCTTTAAGCGTACTGCGGAAGAACCATCCTATTTCAAATTACCCTTGGTAATACAGTTTCTAAAGGGGTTAACCAATGTTTTTCCCCCAAGACCATTCCAAGTTCCCCTATGGGATTTAAACTTAGTACTAACTTTCCTGATGGGTACACCTCTCGAACCTCTCCATTCTTGTTCGTTAAGATTCCTTACCCTTAAAACTGTTTTATTAATAGCACTTACATCTGCTAGAAGGGTGAGCGAATTACAAGCTCTTTCTTGTAAACCCCCTCATACAATCTTTCACAAAGACAAAGTTGTCCTGCAAGTGAAGCCTAATTTCCTCCCAAAGGTAGTTTCTGAATTCCATATCTCTCAGAAGATTACCCTACCATCTTTCTATCCTCCTCCTCACCCGGGGAAAGAGGAAGAGAGGTTACACAGACTAGACCCTAGGAGGGTTTTAAGTTTTTACATTAGTAGACTAGCCAGGATAAGACAGGCAGACCAGCTGTTTGTAGGTTACGCAGGTCACAAGCTGGGGTTACCAATAACTAAGCAGACCATTTCCAGATGGATCATTCTAGCCATTCTGGAATGTTATAAACTGGCAGGGAAAGAGCCCCCTCAAAACCTTAGGGCTCATTCGACCAGAGGTATTGCAGCTTCATCGGCCCTCAAAAGAGGCGTGCCGGTTAAAGACATATGTGCGGCCGCTACATGGTCGTCTGTCCATACCTTTACACGTTTTTACAATCTGGATTCCTCCTCTAGTCAAGAGACTAGGTTTGGAAGGGCTGTACTGCATTCTATTCATCAATAGAAGACAGCGTGAAGTCAGTACTCCCTCCTCCGAATATAGAATACTGCAATGGGAGCCTATCTAAGATGAGGAATACGTCGGAGGACACAATCCCTTCGAAGAACAAGTTACTTCTTACCTTGTAACGTTCTTTCGACGGGATGTTCCTCCGACGTATTCCTCATCGACCCTCCCATCCATCCCCGCAGTTCTACTTCCCTTGCTGTTGCAGCTTACGCTCCTTCAGGGTGATTAGTCTAGTCCAGACAGTAATACTGTGGGCTACAAAACGGAACTGAGCAACGGACGCTGCGCGCGGCCTTTATAGGCAGGATGACGTTGAGCGTCGATACGGCGGCTGTCGAAGGACATCGACTCGAGGGACGTCGACGCGCAGCGCCCTCTAGAGAGAAAAATTTCCGAGGCCAGCAGAGCTGGAAGGATATATATCTAAGATGAGGAATACGTCGGAGGAACATCCCGTCGAAAGAACGTTACAAGGTAAGAAGTAACTTGTTCTTCTGTTCTTTTCTCAAAGATTTTACAATATTAAGTGTGATGTCCTGAAAAACATCATAAACAATTGGGTACTCCCCTATTTATGTTCACGGGGGGTCGAATCTGTACTATGGGGAGAGTCATGCAGTGAAAACACAATAAAGACAGATAGAATACCCCTCTCTAGAGGTCCCTTTAGTACAACTGGCAGGAGGATCGGAATCTAATAAGTTAGTTGGTAGATTAAACACCCTTTGCCACTTTGACACTTCTCTATATCAAAAAAAATGTTTTAAAACAATTCTCTTTATTTTCCTTTTTTTTTAAACAATGTAAAAAACATCTCATCATTTAGTCAATATTCAACATTTACCACTTTCATACAACAATTTCACTTCTCACATTCACCACTTTCATACAATTTCACTTCTCTAATGTGGTAACTTTGTTTTGCGTTTCTAGGATAACACAACAGTCATTTAGTTATGTAACAGAGATAGTGAAAAAAACATTTTATGTTCCCTAGTAGGTCGACATATGTTTTGGCCATTCTTGTGTGTACTGCTCCCTTTCAAGGGCTGTCACTCAATGTGATTATTGGGCCATCTTCAGGACAAAGCAATAGATTGGGGAAACTAAATTCGATTCCCCAGTGGTAGATCTTCTGATCTAAAAACAATACATAAAAACTACATTAAGTAACACTTTACAATTCATAGAGCGCCAAAGGGGCAGTATTGGCAGAGGTGATGTCTCAATTATTATCCGAAATATCGACCCGATCACTGATCTGTTGTCCACACAATAGTATTCGGGACGTCTGAGAACACACTCTAATTTATGTTGTTTTTAACTTCAAGTGCCTTTTGTGACCTGAGAATGAAACCAGAGTACTAGTTTTAACCTCCTATAGTTTATTTTCTACATTGTTTCGTTACAATTTATAATACGAAACGTTATATTTCACTTACGTATAGTAACACTACTGCTTGTTTCCGTGTTGACTGCTCGCCGCCTGGATTTTAGTGGTTAGCGAAAGGTGTATCAGAGGGACACCCTCCTCAATGCAATGCCGCTCTGTTTCTGTGAAAAAATAGGCGAGGCAATTATTGGAAAAACCGCATTTCATAATTGGTTTTCAAACCTTAGTGATTAGTTTCATCCAGGTTTTTCTAAATGAGAGAAGGACTCCTCCTTTTCTCAATGTTCTCTGTGTTGTAATGACTCATTGGGCAAAATAAAGAGGCCCATTTTGTAAAAGTTGCGCCATATTGCCCAACTTGTACCCTCCCGTTTTTGTACTAGTGCCTTTATGCCCCTGTAAATAGAGAGGTAACGCGCCCTTACGGGTCTCCCTTTCTTGGGATTTGCTTTCTTCAAAAAGAACCCTGAACCTGTGTGCCTTTAGTGCCTAGTCGACGCTGTTCGCCTTTTTGACTTACCTCAGCGGTTCTTTATTCTTTGTATTAACGCCGTCTATCCCGTTGTGTACGATTCGGGAGAGGGAAGAGGCGTGGACTTACTTGAGCAGCTTCTGGTCACGTGGCTCGGAATACCGAGTCATGCGGTTGCGCGTCCCGTTATTCCTTACGTCACATCACTTCCCTCAAAGTCGACATTATCTATTTGAGAGATGTCATTATTCAGAGGTGATAAGACACCTAATTCTTTTATATTGCCAGGTAGTTCAATATAGACAGCCTTAATGTTTTAAACACAGGCAGTTATTTGAAAATACTACTGATCACGTGACGCAAATTGCCTGGTCACGTGTTAAGTGCCCTATTCCTCGTTTTATCACGTCCTACAATCTAAAGATGATTTGGTTGTAGGTCGTCTGGCTTTTATCTTATTTAGGAATATGTCATTACTCAAGTGTAATGAACACCTGATTCATTTACTGTATATGTCAGTATCCACAGCCACTGTCTTTTTACAGAGGGTTTTTCTGTAGAAAATCCATGATCCTTAATACAAATACCTGACTATAACACCAAGTGCAACGGCATTCATTTGGGGCTAAACAGTGTCTGAAAAATAATGCCTCAATTTATTAGCCTATCTAAAGGGTCATATTTCCTGTATTGACCCTCCTTTTCTACTCACATGTCTCACATGTGGTTGGTTTGCAAGGGCACAGTCCATCGTCTATAGGGCCTTCAATTTATTAGAAAAATATTGGAATGTATTGGCCTATCAGCTTATAGCTGTTACATTCAATAGCTCTATTTGCATCATTTTATTGCAAAAGCAACCACAGTAAAATAAGTATAAACCTATCTTCCTAGATAAATAACCCCTATCTACCACCCTTCTTAAACAGACTTTACCACTACTGCAACATCACGGACTTGAACTCTTTGTAAGTACTCTAACCCCCAATGACCAAAGTCCCACCAGAAGGTGGCAGGAAGGGGGGTGGCGGAGGGGGTGAACAATATAAGCCTTTCATTTCAAAACTATAGTAGTAGATTCCTCTTTTCTAGACCACCTTTGAACTTAACATTTGAGACTGGCAAGTCTCATATGGATCTCCTCGGCACACAGAGCTGCCAATCACCCACGGTCCTGTATCAGATGTAAACAAAAACATTTAACAGGGATTATATTGTCACCTCTTTTGATCTTGCACCCTCCAAAAAGAATTTGAAACTTCAACTTGTGTGCCGGGGTCTTTCCTATCTGTAAGGGTGTAGAAGCAAAAGACTGACACAAGGGTGGGATTTTGATTTGTTATAAATGTTTATTCAACTTAAGAAGGGTTGGGGAAATGCCTCACAAGCCCTAACACTAAAAGGGGTTTCCCTGCCTCAACAAAACAAATAAGTTCACTGTTGTGTCAAAACTCTCTCTCACAATAATAACTAAGTGCAGGGTGGGGGTGGGAGTCCATCTTCGTAACAGTTCCACTGTAGCTCAAAACACACAAGATCGACAACAATGGTCCTGCAGGCTGTGGGCTCCTGGTGTTGCCAAGCAAGGGTTTCCTTCCTCTTGGCGAGAGACAATGTCCACTTTCTTTCAAGGGGCTCTACTTCTCTTTCCCTTGATTCTTCTTCCCGCTTCCTAGCCTTTTTTTATAACACATTTCAAGGGGGTATGTGCCCCTTCCTCCTTTTATTCTCAGTCAATCCGGTGCACTAACCTGTCAGACACTTGTTTTATGAAGATTAGTATGTGTGCGAGTATTATTGCTCATCTCGCATTTCCAGGGATTAGTTTCAACGGTTTGGGGTTTGTGTCTTGCAGTCCTAGCCAACCTGTTACACTAACCGACCAGGTACTCTGACTAGGAAGATTGTCTTGGATGCAATCTTCATATGGGTGCGGGTCCCAGACTCGCCTTTCTTCTGTCTCTCACTTTCCTCTTCTGTCTCCCACTTTCCTGGACTACTACTTTGTCCACCAGGGTTCCTGACCCAGTATTCATGCAACATCTGCTACTACTTCTCAGGGGCCCTCCGTCCACCCAATAGCCAGTATATCTTGTTTCTTGGTCTGCAATGGCTTTGATTCTCTCGCGATGCCAGGGGTCTGCTGTGGTGATTGGTCTGTGCTTGCCTTCCTCCGTCGCTCCTCCACAGACAGGCAGAGACAAGTGAGGCCTCAGGGTCGCGTTTTGCTTCCTCGCTTCTCCCTGTGACCGATCACACCGGGAGCTTCTGCTTCATTGCTCTGTGAGCAGGCTCTCACTAGGGCCGCCTTCTCTCCTTCTCGCTCCCTTCTCGTGTCCCGCTCCGTCTGCTTTCCAAACGTACTCACACACTGCTTGTGACTGCAGTTCCTCCAGGGAGAGCTTTATCTTGTGGCAAGTCCTTCTTCCATCTTCATATTGGTAAGGGTTCTCAATTATCCGTATTGACTAGACCGCGCTGTTAGTGTTTGCTTGGTATTCATCATTCTTCCGTGCTCCTTCGTCCCAGTAGTTTCTTTAATGTTGATATGGGTAGCCCTTGTTATTCGTCTCAGTACATGGTGTGGCGTTCATGTAGTCTACCCTGCAGCATAACATGGCGGGAGGTAAGGACTAGGTTATCCTGTGGGGTATGGAAAGGTATGGGAGTTTGATAAGGGTTATCTGCATACAGCGTTCTCCCTTCTATGTCGTCCCTCGTCACATGAGGGATATTGTCATGATGCCTACCCCCAGGCATCCGGACCAAGCCCATCAGCCCTGGGAGCAGGCATCTAGACATTTAGTAAAACCTCAGCAGCCCCGGCTAGGGGCTATCTAGGTTCAGTCCTGGCGCCTTTGGCGCCAGGCTCATTGTAGAAATCAGTCCTGGCACCTAATGCGCCAGGCTCATAATCATTACTTACCTCAGGCAGACCATGCTGTAAAGGACGCCAATCCAACATGAAGCCTGAAAGGGACTATTTTTCTACAGGGACTATTTTTTACTCGGGTGTGGTTCTAGGGACTTCTTACCTGGGACTACTTTTGAGGCTATTTAAACCACGCCCGACCAGCAACACATGCTTCGCGTTATTCTGCATCCAGCAGCGTAACGCTCACCGTGCCTGCAGCCTGCATCCAGTCTTCTGCCACGCCCGCCTCGAATCCGGAGCTTCTATTCCACACCTGATTCTGGATCCATCTCGTCTCCGGACCCGTAAAGAACATAATTTTTGCACGCGCCGCACCTCCAGCTGCAGCGCTGCGCCATACTCGCCAGTCTTCACAGCATCCTTCGGGTCGGCGCTGCCTCCATCATTTCTTCGCCGAACTTCGGCACCTAGGAGACAAAAGAAAACCACAAGGAGAGCCGAGGGAACCAACAAATATAATTCTTACCACCATAGACTTACCTGATTTACCACCGGAGGCATCCTTTTGTGACTCTCCATATTTTCACGTGCCGCATCTGTAAAGAGAGACAAAACACGTTTTCCACGTGCAACATTTACCGGACAGCTCCGGGTAATACAGACTCTTACCTGAGCGCCACCAGCTGCCACAAGAGCATCTTTTCACGAGCCAGCTGCAAGACAAGAAAGGAAGGGGGGAAACAAGAGTGAACATCGGACATATTGAACTCTATGAACTTAATACTTACTGGTCCTCACCAGGAACCTCAGAGTCAATACTCTCCGGAACTCTCCCGAGCCTTCAAACCAGTGAAGTAACAGGAATCGACGCGCCCCTGCAAATCCACACACGATGGAGAGCTCATCTTTCAAGAATATAAGGTGAGATTGCTGTGAGGGCATTTCGGAGGTGATTAGTTGGGGAGGACTGTGGGTGTGCCATCACTTGAATCCACAAGTGGCTAAATCCATCTCTCCACTTGCAGGAGAATATTTCTACGGGTTAAGCAGACAAGATTAGGAGGGCAGATCCAGTCAGTCATCGCTGCACTACGCATCACGTGGGTGGAGACCGCAGCTGTCCGGGTCCGACCGATGCCCCTGTGGAAGCCAGGTGAGCGTAACAGATATCCCTCCTCATGTGATACTCCTGCTGCTACCACAGGGACACGCGGACCGCTCGAGGCGGCCACGCTTCATTGAGAGATTGAGTGCTGCCCCCAGGACAATACAAGAGATACGAACGAGGACTGACGAGCACTCTGCCACGTTAGCAGTGAACACACGCACACAGCGCTGTTCTGCACGGACGAACAAGATTTACTTCATGCCCACTGGCATTACCCATATAGCGTAGCTCCCGACTGCACAGGAAGGACATCCATTCGCCTGACTACACCTGTGTCGTGGCCGCATATCCCTCTCTCGAGAGGCAAAAGGAAGGACGCATACTGCACCTACCACCATCATTTGATTGGCTTCGCCTTCTACATGCACCAACACAGGGGAAGGAAACAAATCCGTCCAAAGGACTGTAGCGTAGTCTAAACGCTTGCACAGAAAACCAGGTTTCCATTCCTGATTAATGTTCCGGATTTTTCCCTTTGAGAACTGAAACATGTTGAGAGAATATACTGTGTAAAGTCAATACAGTGAAAACATTGATGCAAATAATCAGAGGTTTATGCAAAAAATCCTTTGTTTTCCTAGATTTAGGGAAAATCTGCACAATCTTTGGTTGATACGATACCCTGGCCACAGATTTGGCAGTTGTGGCAACTATGTTTAACCAATGAGTTATTTATCCAGGTTTTGGTTTATAAAATGTATTGTATGACGATTAATGTTTAAATTTGTCATGATTAAATTGTTTTTAAACTACTGAAAGTAGTTCCCCTTTCAGTGTTTTTCCTAACCTCCCAGACTTACCTCCATCTCCTTCTTTTCTCATACGTAACCTCCACCCGGGACTAGATAGAGGCAGCACTCAGATATTTGATAATGAGTGCACACCCAGGGTTCCTCCTTTATTTTGAGATACTCCTGCTGCGTTCCACCCCCAGGGGGATTATTGGAATGTGGCCGCACCGCCTTGGTCACATGATAAGTGTTCTCCCCCCAGAGAAGGGACAACATCCAGGGATTCGTCACAAATTAAGAAAAAGGTTTACCTGAATACTTGTTTTCACCTTTAGTCACAAAATGTTCTGCATTCATCAGCACCATCTTCCAGGCCAGTCGCTTTCCCTTAGACTTTCTCCATGCTCTCAATAACACACTGTATATCTTTTTTGTTTGCTGCAACATGCATAACAAAGGTTTGAAATGCATTCTCCATAGTAGTGATTTTAGATTCAAATGTATGCCTTGTTTTGTGTGAGTGAGTGCTTCCATCTACGTAAACTCCCAAGGGACAATAAGAGAACAGCCTCATCTTTTGCGATGTGTTATTGAAAAGGCAACTAACAGGGTGGGCATGCCCTGTTAGTTGCCTTTCCACTAACGGATTATGAAAGGCTCAATGTCATTGAAAGTAAGTTTGATACTTTGTTGACTTCCAACATTACAATAACAAGCTTAGGCATTTTCCTGATGATTTACTGACCTGCTAAGTGGGATCACATGGAAAACCTCAATCTTCTTCCAAATAAAACCAGAATGAAGGGTCATAATATAGTGGGCACATGAAATTACTGCAAAAGAAGGGGGTCTGGGAAACTCTCTACCAGCACAAACACAGCCCATTGACTTGTTCTTGGGTGTATGGCCCCTGGGAGAGTCTCAACCAAGTCTTTAGCTCACTGTTCTTTTCACAGAGAAGAAATTTCCCCGCATATCAGTCTTTGTCCTGCCCAGGGGCAGTCCAGCACCGAAATGCTAGGCAATTCTCCTCTGAACAAGAGTACCACAGCAACTCCATACACGTGTTTCAGCCTTGTTGGGCATCATCAGTGAGGTGAAGCTGCGCCTCTCTAAAAACAGTGAGCAAGGGGTCCACGTCTAGATCGCCCTGGTAACTTAGGGTTAGACCCAAAGTTAATGTATGCAAAAGAAGGGGGGTCTGGGAAACTCTCTACCAGCACAAACACAGCCCATTGACTTGTTCTTTGGTGGATGGCCCGTGGGAGAGTCTCAACCAAGTCTTTAGCTCACTGTTCTTTTCACAGAGAAGACATTTCCCCGCATATCAGTCTTTGTCCTGCCCAGGGGCAGTCCAGCACCGAAATGCTAGGCAATTCTCCTCTGAACAAGAGTACCACAGCAACCCCATACACGTGTTTCAGCCTTGTTGGGCATCAACAGTGAGGTGAAGCTGCGCCTCTCTAAAAACAGTGAGCAAGGGGTCCCCGTCTGGATCGCCCTGGTAACTTAGGGTTAGACCCAAAGTTAATGTATGCAAAAGACCCCTTTCTCACTGTTCTTAGAGAGGCAACAGTTTCACCTCACTGATGATGCCCAACAAGGCTGAAACACGTGTATGGGGTTACTGATGGTACTCTTGTTCAGGGGAGAATTGCCTAGCATTTCGGCGCTGGACTGCCCCTGGGCAGGACAAAGGCTGATATGCGGGGAAATTTCTTCTCTGTGAAAAGGACAGTGAGCTAAAGACTTGGTAGAGTCTCTCCCAGGGGTTACTCACCGAAGAACAGGTCATTGGGCTGTGTTCGTGCTGGTAGAGAGATTCCCAGACCCCCCTTTGTTTGCATACATGAAATTATTGACTCCGCTTAGAAGCTTCAGTAGCAGCTGTCTGATAAGGGACCCTAGCTTGGTAGTTGAAAAAAACCAAACACTCTTGTGTAAGAGTCTCTGGGTTACCCAAGAGGGACAGATCAATCATATGACATTTGACTTGTAAACAAGAGAATGAGCCACTTTTAAAAGTGAAAAACAAGAATGGCACTGGGAAATATATTGGGGTCTTTAACACCTAGCCCGCTCAAGAGAAATTGGACTTCTAGTGATTAGTGATTGAAGAACTCAAAGGTGATGCATTCCCTCGCCACATTTTGGTCCTTGCTTTCATTTCCCCCTTTTATCATGACTGCAAATATAGACCTCTTGAATAACATCAGAACTAGAAAACAAGAGCAAGAGGTTGCTCTGGAAAATGAGCCATTCCCATAAAACATCCTCTGTCCAACCACAGTAACCTGGAAGGCAGCAGGTACAGATTCTTAACACTCAAATAAGGTGGTATTACAACAGTCGAGCCAGATGGGCACTGTTTAAAATGAATATTGCGTAGTGTTTTTATACACTAAGCAGAATTCCTCCAAACGACAGATGGAGACACCAGAACATGTACCCTTTCTATCAAAGTCCAAACAATATTGGAACGGCAAACATAGATGATGTATAAACAAACCCATACTGTACTGATTGTGTGCACTAGTCTCATCAGGACATATTTATTCTTATATGTAGGTCATCTTGTTAAAACATCACCAACAAATTGATTCTTCATTAAAAAATAAATACCATATCAATGTACTCTTCCAACAGAGTCATGGACTCTTTGGTCTCAAAACTATGGAGAAAGGAAATTGCAACACTTTCACATATTATTGTGCTGAACTATTTAGCACAAAGTGTGTGCTTCTTCAGGCCCTTTTAAGCTTATATTTTTTTACATAGATTATCATAAATCATAATACAAAAGAAACACGTTTTAAATAAGGAAAGAAAATGATTTAAAAATTGTTTTTAAATTTATATTTTGATAAAGTACTCTTCTAATTACATTTTAGGTATGTTACTTATACTTAACTTCTTGTTTTTATGTCTTTTTTTCCCCTTTTCCTTCTTATTTAAAATGTGTGCATTGATGCTGTAAACATAATTTTTTTAATGAAGAATCAATTTGTTACAAATGTTATAACAAAACAAACATTAGAATAACTATCTACTGATGAGAACAATCACTCTAGTGTCCTTTTCAAAATGTTGGTAGTCTTTTACAGGCAGGGATTCTTCAAGTGACTAAAGTGCAGCAAATCGTAGGTAAATCATACCTTAATAGTTATAAGAATGATTGGGGGACAAATGGGGCACAGGGACACAATAGATATAAGGGATGTACCTGTACTCAAAATGAGTACTTATTCAACATAGTTACTTATTTCAGAGAAAGACTGGACATTCGGGTCCATTCTAGATTTGAAGCCATTAAACAGATGGCCACCCTCCAAGAAGTCAGTTTGATGATGCAGACTGGAAATGACAGAAACACCAAATCCCACGATATACATGTATAATTGCAAGAATCCAACACTTGGGAAATACTTACTTTTCCAGTTGGCTAGCAGTCCATAGCAAATGGAGGTTTTACCATGATGTTAACACAATTTCATTTGTGATAGCTGCATATTTACGCAGAAGCTCGGTACATGTATTCGCAGATCTAAGTGAATGGCCCACTACAGGAAGCCTGTCCACAGAATGTCAAGCAGACCCTCAGCAAACTGTACACGTTTCATAGATTATTTTTACATTGACTAGAAGATGTCAATTCAAATTCCGAGTGAAACGACAAAAATAGATAGTTATGCCACTGGTCTGGACCGTGCCAAAGGTGATGAAAGTTATGGGAATTACATGATCACAAGATTACAAATAGAGGCATGGCACACGAACAATGGTCACTCACAAGCAGGGACTGGGAAAAAGTAGTGTGTGTAAATATACAGGCTGTCAATACCGTGGAATGCTAGAATGGACAAAAAAGGCTTATGAAATTACTATTTCAGTGCTTCCTTGGGTGATAACAATAAATGCATCCCTCTTGGCCTGAGGAACACACCCATAGGGAATCCTAGTGCAGGTGGCATGGTTACCCACCAAAATACGTGAACCTTTGTCAGTGGGCTGAGCTTCAAAAAACGTACAAATCAAAATGCACCACATGTCAGTTTTCATTAACACATACAACACAATGGCAAGGCGGGAGCACACCAACTCCTCACCTATCTAAAGTAGGACATCAGAAATGGAAGTGGTGTCTCCAAAGAGACATCATTCTTGTGAGCGAACACCCCCGTGTTGAGTAAAAACAGATATCGGAATAACTAAGTCATCCGTTAATATGTAATAGACATGCCACCCTTAAGGGACATATCCCATCAATGGTGTACTCCAGACCTAGATATTTTTGTAAGAAGCACTAATAAAACATTGGAAAGCTATGCCTCCAGGTGCCAATAAAAGGAGAAAAGAGTTGACGTGCAACACACTGTGGAACTGGTACTTGAAATGTCCTTATGCTTTTCCAACAATACTTCTGATTTAGAGAGTGCCTCACAAAACAATGATATCATGCATGCCAATAATTCTTATCGCCCCAAATCGTTGCCAGCCAGGTATGGTATCCACATCTACTTCATCTTGTCAGTGGGTTTGCACATTATGTTTCAAGCACATCAGGGCATCATAGATGAATTCAAGGAAAGATAACTCAACCCATACACAAAACTATAACCATAACAGACCGGCTCCTGGGGCCATACAATGTGCACATTTAGGATTACCAAAAAGGTGTTTGAAAGTACATAGGGAAGCAGGAGGACCTAATGGAATGTTCTGCTACTACCAATGGGAATCATTGGTTTTAAGTCTTTGTAATTGCATCAGCATATGCAGCTTAAATTCACATGATCACAGCTGTATCCAGAACCCTTGCTAGGTTAGTACCAAAGATGTCAACATTTCTTCTAAACCAAAGCATTGAGCTTCCTGTTTTGTTTAAACCACTCCAGTTAGCTAATATGATTCTAGAGCCTTAGCGCATTTTACAAAGGGCCACATTGCCATGATTACTTAGTGAATGTTCCTTTCAACAATGTGTCTGAAGATGTACTACATGGGGATAAGTACATACCTTTATGAAATTGAACTGAAACACAGACATATGATTGACTGGTGGCACACTGGCAGTTTTATTGAACATATTTAATCTTGTCCCAACCTTACACACATTTCCCTATGGGGACTGTTTAAAGACTGTTTTGTAATCTATGCACAGCGTGCGAGAGTTACACTGCAAAAGGAGAATGTTACTTATCTGTAACACTTTTTTGTGTTTGCAGATTCCCTGTTGTAGGTTCTTATTCCACCCACCCATTCTTCATTAGCAGTTGGTTACAGCAAAACAAAATACCGAATTGCTTTTAAGTTTTTTTTTTAATAATTTTTATTATTTCCAACTTGATAGCCATACAGTGTAGCAGCAAGTATGCATTTCAATTCTCATGTACAGTTTCATGTTTTCTTCACCACCAACCCATCCTACCCCCCTTCCTGAGCCTACCACACGCCTCAGCCTTTCACATCCTCTTCTATGGGCCTCCCTCCCTCCTCTCCCCCTGAAGGGCTGCCTTCCTCCGGGCTTGCCTGGTCAGACCCAGACAGTGTAGCTACTATTTGCTTCCAGGCTATCAACGTGTCCACTTCTTTCTTCCCACCTCTGTTTGCTGCTTCATTCCACACCACTGTTTCAGCATTCGCCCTTTTCTGGAGATCGTGCCACCAGGCTTCTACTTTCGGTCTTCTACTTGCTTTCCAACTAATTGCTATCCTGTGTTTAGCAAGTATGTACACCAGGTCTTTGAGTTTACTCACGTGTTTCAGTTTATGCGGCCTGGAGAACCCCCCCTAACATGCACGCCCACAAGGAGTTCACATCCAACTTTATCTCCTTCCCTGGCCATAAGGTGGGCCACCTCCCTCCAGAATCTCCTTATTTCAGGGCATGCCCAGAACATATGTACCATTCCTGCATTCACGTCCCCACATTTTGGACATGTCTCTGTTCCTGCGTTTTTAAACTTGGCTATATTCTTAGGGGTTATGTATGCTCTGTGGGTAACATATAGCTGAATCTGTTGCAATTCTCACATTTCTTGATACTTTCTTGTGGTATCCCTGTACCCTTACCCACAACCCGTCTCCCATTGATTCCTCAGCCGCCTCCTCCCAATCTCGACTCGTCTGCATCACCTCCTTCCCCGCCATAGACATCAACAGTTTGTATATTCGGGAGACCTCATGGCCTCCATCTGACACATTATAAAATGTTTCTATGGCAGTGTCGGGCTGTCGCGTCAACACTGTCTCTGACCATGTACCTTTTATCATCTTCACCAGCCTAGCGTATGTGATGTATTGTCCTCTGTGTAATCCTGTGTCTTCCAACAGTGTATCAAACTCAATCGTCTTCCCGTCTTGCCACACATCCCCGAGGGCTGCTATACCGGTCGGTTCCCATTGTCCTCTGACAATCCTCCTCATTTGCTCATCAATCGAATCCAGTGCCACTAGCGGCATCTGTGGGGAGCACGGGAACGGGTTCTCTGTTACCGGGCAGGCACTTTGCCCCATTTTCCCACCCAGATCCAGCAGTCTTGTCCCTTCTTTGCACTGCAATTTTGGCAGCCATATCCATTCATTCAGAAAATGAGTACACTTGGCTTTCAATAGTGTGGACTCTGGTGTAGGATCCTCCGATAACCACCTTGCGACGTATTGAATTTGGCTAGCCAGATAGTATACCTCAAAATTGGGCAATCTAATGCCCCCTTGTTCATATGGGTTCTGTAGCTTCCATAACGCTATTCTGTTCCTGGAGTTGTGCCATATGAACCCCCTACATATACTCTGAACTTTAGCAAAGAATCGTTTGGGTATCATATATGGTAAGTTCGCAAAGTAGTGTAGTAGCCTGGGCAGTTCCACCATCTTTAACAGTGCCACTCTCCCCATCATGCTCAAGGGGCGCTTGGGCCAAAATGTCATGCTATTTTCAATTTTAGACACCGTCTTTTCTGTGTTTTGCTCGTGTTCTTCTCCAACATGGGGTCTGGCATGGATTCACATGCTCATGAATATTCCCCATCGTCAGGCTGGGAATCCTCAGTAAAGAAAAAAATCAGTTTCAGTTTAGTTTCTGAACTGTCTTTTTACTAATAACCAATCACTGGTCTCTGGGTCATACTGCCCCCAGCCAATGACTGCCCTCTACCTAAGCCCCTACTCTGGCAGCCATCTTCAGATTTTTACTGCACGTTCAAGTGTTGGGAGTCCTCGTGCTTAGCTCTCTAGCTTTTACTGCGTGTTGCGTTTTTTCAAAGAGTTTACTCTAATTTTGTCAGTCAATTCGAGCCTCAAGCTCCACCGATTCATCTTCCGATTAACAGGGAACTGTTTCGGAATTTTCTACGCCCCTCAAGGGCGATTTTTCATTGAATTTCACTTCCTGGAGGAGCCCAGAAGATCTTTGAGGCCTACCCCGCGTGGACATGGCTCAACACAAAGGAGACTCGACGCCCGTTGGATCTAAGCTGTTCAGGAACTGCCCAGGATGTGGACTACAGAACGTCTTCAAGGAGGATGAGCACTCTGTGTCTCTACTGCCTGCACTCCGACAAGTCGCACATGGAGGAGGACTGTGCGTTCTGCAAGAACATGTCTGTCTGGACCATGAAGGACCATCGAAAACGACTCGCTCACTGGCTGGAGGCGAAGAGCCCGGCAGCAGGTGAGAAGAAGTCTGAGCGGTCTTCTAAGACCTTTGAGGGCGCACTGGCGACAGGGGCCCAACAGAAGGCAAAGCAACGCGAGTCCGTGGGCACCGGGAGCGCCGTTGGTTCGGGCTCCTCGGCTGCCAGGCCGGGCGCAATGTCACCGACGCCATCAACCACAAGCCAGCATTCCGGCTCTGTGAAATGGAAATTGGAGAACCAGGGTAAGCTTCGGGAGAAGCCCCGGCCGATCCCGACAGAGAAAGCCAAGGGGGAGCTGGGCGGTGACCCTCCCTCCACGGTGAAGGCCTCCGATGCGCCTAAGGTCGTGAAGCCCCAGATTCACCTGGCTAAGGCCTCAAATGAGGGGGTTGTGGTGTCTCTGGCGAAGCCCGCAGAGGGAACCACAGTGGAGACGGCCTAGCGTTTCCCTGCCATCCCAGAGGGAATCGTCTTTCCAACTGATCGAAAAGACGAAGCCCTGGGATGAGAAGGAGGGGGGAGAGGTAGTCCTAGCAGACTCGGATACCTCCTCCGAGGACGAGCTGTCTGTCATCAAGGCAGCCCTGGACAAGAGGTTCGAGGAGGTCAGGGCCTGGGGGAAGGATCCCGACGAGGTGGACGTACAGAGCGAGGGTGGAGCCGACGCAGAACGGCAGGTTGAGGAGGAACCGGAGGAGCCTCCACCGACGCTCCCGTCTCAACCGATGCCAGCACCGTCGGACAGGTCGGAAGACGTCTTGCTGGCACTGGACACCTTGTGCACAGAGAGAAGGACAAGGTTGCCCTTACCGCCAGCGGACGATCCAGCAGCGCCTGGACCGCCGGGCAGCCCTCCAGCCAAACGGAGGTCAGTCCATCTACCCCCACCTTTCCAGCCTTCACCTCCATCCCCTCTACCGAGACGGGGACGGACAACGGCGGAGACGACGGAACAGATCTCCCATTGCCCCCTCCCCGTGCTTTCCCTCCCGTCGAAATTGGCATGTTTCACCGAGGCCTCTGAGCTCTTTCAGCTGTGCCCCGAAGAGAGGAAGGAGGGAGTCCTGTATCAACGACGAGAGGCCAAAGGAACACCGTACTCTCAGTTCCGCTGTTGGACGACATCTGGGACGAGGGACTGTCCCTTCTGAAGAACCCGTCCACGGCCCCTGTGAAGAGAGACCGGTACGAGAAGTAGTACCGGGTCCCAGATTCCGCTCCTAAGTGCCTCAGGGCGCAGCCGTCCCCGGACTCAGTAGTCTCCGCGGTGGCAAAGAAGAAATCGGCAGGGGCGACGGCATCAACTTCCACTTCCCCGCCGGACGACAAGGAGAAGAAGCTGGACGCCATGGGACGTCAGGTCATCTCGTCGGCAGCGACGACCATTAAGGCGGCCGACGCTCTCACTATCGTGGCCCGCTATGATAGGGAGCTGTGTTTTTAAATCACCCCCCTCCTGGACTTCCTCCCGGATGACAAGAGAGCGGAGGCCCTCGGAATCCTGCAGTAGGGCGAGGTGGCTTCTGATCACGCTATCACGGTAGCCACAGACATCGCCGACACCGGGTTTCAACAGATGGGCAACAGCGTTTGCCTTCGTCGGCGTGGTTGGCTCAGCGCAACCGACTTCAGTCAGGACGTACAGACCAGGGTACTGGACATGCCCTTCGACAGGAACAATCTGTTTGGCAAGGCAGTGGACGAGTCCCTGCAGGCCATCAATGCAGACACCGAGACAGCCCGTGCCCTGGGAACGCTACATCGGCGACGGCTGTCCTTTCGGACCTCCGGAGGTCTTACCGCCAGGTGGCCCGTTCTTCGTCGCAAATAGCCTACAGAGGCCGCAACAAGGCCGGTGGACATCGTCACCATCGTCAAGGGGGCAAGGCCTCAGTGAAGCAGGACTGAACCGGCCGTGATGTCGGCGCCACCCGAGCACCCCGGTGGGAGGCTGGCGAAATTCGTCGGCGTGTGGGAATCCATCTCCACCGACCGTTGGGTGCTGGATGCCCTGGCCCACGGGCACACTCTGGAGTTCCAAAGGAAGTGCCCAGACTTTCCACCTGTGGCCAGGAAAGAAAACCACATCCCACAACTACTTCTGGAGGTACGAGCGATGCTGGCAAAGGGCGCAATAGAACTCGTCCCGAAGAGGCTCTGGAGCTCTGGAGTATACTCACCGTACTTCCTCGTCCGAAAGAAAACCGGCGGCTGGTTGCCTATCCTGGACCTCCGCCGCCTCAACAGGTACATACAATCCCAGAAATTACAGATTATCACCCTTAAGCACGTGCTGGGAGTCGCTGGACCTGGAAGATGCATACTTCCACATCCCTATACACAAAGGACATCGGAACTTTCTGTGCTTCGTGGTCCAGGTGCTGCACTATCAGTTCAGGGCACTGCCCTTTGGGTTGAAGTCGGCACCAAGGGTCTTCACCAAGTGCCTGGCACCGGTGGGGGCATGGCTACACCTGCAGGGGATCCATGTCTACCCCTATCTGGACGATTGGCTCATCCGAGCGAAGTCAAGGGAACTCGCCGTCGACCACAAAGCGAGGACCGTCCGCCTGCTCACGGAAGTGGGGTTCTCGATCAACTTTGCGAAGTCCTGCTTGGTGCCATTGCAGGACGCCCTATTCCTAGGGGCCAGGCTCAACACGGTGGTGTGGCTAGCTTCACTGTCGGAGGAGAGGATAAAGTCCATCATGGGCAAGGTACAACGGCTGTTGTCTATGGAAGTAGCCAGGGTGAGGTCCATCAAGTCCCGCAAGAGGCCTCTGGCTCCCGGAGAAGAAGTCACTGCACATCAATGTCCTGGAGCTCCTGGCCGTGTTCTGGGCCCTCAGGTCCTTCCTTCCGTCCCTCAAGGACAAGGTGGTACGGACAACACCACTATGATGATCTACATATGGAAGCAGGGGGACACCAGATTTCCAGCTCTATACAAGGAAGCGCGTGATCTGTGGCACTGAGCTGTCTCCCAGGGGATGTTCTTGGTACCCTTTCACCTGGCAGGAGTGAAGAACAGTCGCCGACTCACTCAGCAGGGAGCTGCGCTCTTGCCAAGAGTGGGAGCTTCGGCAGGATCAAGTAGATCTTCTATTCTGACGATGGGGCAGTCCCCAGATCGATCTATTCACGACGGTGATGAACACCAAGTGCCGGAGGTTTGCCAACAGGTTTCCCCAGCCCAGGAGCATGGGGGTTGCATTCTCCTTCCCCTGGAACGGCCTGTTCTTCTATGCATTCCCACCGTTGCTGCTGGTACTGCGACTCATCAGTCAACTCAGACGGTTCTGGTGCAGGATGATCCTCGTCGCACCGGCGTGGTCGAGGCAGATATGGTTCCCATACCTTCTGGACATGTCAGCGTCCCCTCCGGTCAAGCTACCGACAGACGCAGATCTTCTCACCAGCGAAGAAGGTGCGATCCTGCATCACGACCCAGGATCGCTGAACCTGCAGGCCTGGCTCCGGCAGCGCTAGTGTTTGGAGGCTATGATATCCTGGCGGACTGCAAGAAGGTACTTGCCAAGGCCAGGGCTTCCTCGAATCTTAAGTGCTATGGACATAAATGGAAGAGTTTCTCTGTCTTGTGCCGTGCACAGAAGATTCACCCTCTACGGATTACGGCCCCTCAAGTGCTGCCGTACTTGCTGTCGCTGGCAAAGGCGGGGCTGGCACATGCCTTCATCAAAATTCATCTGTCGGATATCTCCCGCCACACCAGAACTCCGGGCGGTCATCACTGTGGTCTCACCGCCTGGTGAAGGAGTTCATGAAAGGACAGTTCCGCTCGTTCCCGCCGGTGAAGTTTCCGGCCCCGGCGTGGGAGCTCAACGTGGTGCTGACCAGGCTTATGGGAGCTCAACGTGGTGCTGACCAGGCTTATGGGTCCGCCATTCGAGCCTTTGCATTCGGCAACTATGAAATTCCTATCGTGGAAGACTGCGTTTCTTGTGGCCATCACCTCTGCACGACGAGTGGGAGAGATCCAGGCCCTCTCCTGTAAACCGCTGTACCTGACATTCCACCAGACGAGGGTAGTGCTGAGGACACACCCCTCCTTCATGCCCAGGGTGCCATCGGACTTCCACCTCAACAAGCCCTTGGTGTTGCCTGTTTTCTTCCCGTCGCCTTCGTCGCCGGCTGAGAGAACTTTGCACTCGCTGGATATGGCTAGAGCACTGAAGTTCTACATGGACTGCACAAAGAGTTTTCGGAAGACATCACAGCTGTTTGTGAACTTTGGCCCTGTGAACCAAGGAAAGGCCCTCTCCAAGGCTTCCATTTCCAGATGTCTCTACGGCTGCATCATGCACTGTCACCGGTTGGCAAACCGACCGTTGCCCGGCCGTCCGAGAGCCCATTCGACCAGAGCGACCGCTGCTACTAAGGCGTTCCTGTCTGGTGTGCCCCTGCTGGACATCTTCAGGGCAGCTACGCGGAGGTCGACGCACACCTTCACGAAATTCTACTGCGTTGACCGGGATTCCAGGGAGGAGTCCAGAGTCGGTCAAGCAGTGCTGCGCAACCTGTTCGCTTAAAGGTGAGCATGGGGAGGGGGTAAGAGATGCTTAATGTTGAGTTTTTGAAATGCTTAATGTTGAGCTTTGCCACCTCCCGTGGTTGTGCATGTGTGTACTGCTATGTATTCTTGTATTCATGAGCATGTGAATCCATGCCAGACCCCCATGCTGGAGAAGGAACAAGTTACTTACCTGTAACTGTTGTTTTCCAGCATGGGTCTGGCATGGATACACATGCGAACCCTCCCTCCAACCCCTCTGCGGCTCTTCTCTTGGTCCTACTGCCACTTTACCTGGTACCATATATGAAGATGGCTGCCAGAGGAGGGGCTTAGGTAGAGGGCAGTCATTGGCTGGGGCAGTATGACCCAGAGACCAGTGATTGGTTATTAGTAGAAAGACAGTTCAGAAACGAAACTGAAACTGATTTTTTTCTTTACTGAGGATTCCCAGCCTGACGACAGGAAATATTCATGAGCATGTGAATCCATGCCAGACCCATGCTGGAGAACAACAGTTACAGGTAAGTAACTTGTTCCAACTTCAACATTGTGGTATACATCTATTCCCAGGTATCTGAACGTCTCAGTTTCCCTCCATATCTGTAACACAGGCAGTTTGTCGTGGTATTCCCACATATCTATCGAGGTGGAATATGCTAGATTTGTTGGGGTTAATTATTAGGCCAGACAGCAGCATGCATCGTTCCATAACCTCCAAAATACACTGTAGGTTTTCCTCAGGATACTTCAAGTACAGCAGCATATCATCTGTGTAAATCGATATCAGATGTTTCCTTCCCTTCGTGTTGCTCCCTACTTCTCCATATTGCTGCCTCAAGTATATCGCATGGGGATCAAGTGCTAAAATAAGAAGCATCTTGAAAGGGGCCCCTAGGGGTCCCTTACGTCTATGGAAACAAGGCGAGTCACCACACACGATAGATACGCCAGACACAAGGTTGTATTCACAAAGCTAGGGTTTATTGCAAAGCAAAAGTCTCAGTTTTCCAACTCGGTCTCACGCCCCGCGACGTGTATCTCTAGACCTCGAGGGACGCAAGAGAGTGAATTACGTACATCAGTTACATATATACAAAATGCGCATCAAACAATCAGCTATGACATGTTTAACACCCCCCTTTATTGGGTTTCTTTGAACTTGGTGTGATGATGGACATTTTCGACAACTATGACACCTTCAAATATCTATTCTAGTAACAATTTGCAATTTGTGAGTGCGGAAGCATCTTCCAGTTGTTGAACAGAACACAGCGCTTCTGTTCCTGGAAGCGAGCAACATACAGGGGGAGAGTTGCATTTCAGACCTTGCTATCTATGAGGTGCTTTTCGTGTCCTGGGAGCTGACGCGCTCTAACGGGGCCCAGCAAAGGGGGGCCGTAAGAAGAGCATAATTCAAGCCTTTAGCTGCTTTATTCTAACATATTCTACCATATAACGAGACTGGCTGGCAGCTGCGAAATGATTAAATGCCCTGCAGCTCTGCTTCAAGGCTACATTCGGGAGGGAGCAGGGCATTCCTTCCTGGCGCTGCCTACGTTGTGTTTCAACAAACTCTTGTTATCCTCGCGGCCCTGAGGCCTTGTCCTTTCACGTGCAGACAACAATGTTTTACAGTCGAGCAGTGTTAGCAGAAAATGTACTGCGAAGCAATAAGAACAGAAAGCAATGAGCAATGGTTAGAAAACAAAATGGTGATTTTTGTTACATCAAAATGGCCGTTCATTTGCAAACTCGGAAACCTATATTCTGTCCTATCGTGCATGAGACGGTTGGCCCACGGCCATCAAAATACGTTTGCGGTCACACAGTAGAGGTATCCATTTTTCTAGACTGACAATCTGGGACCATGGGCATCCCTGTCTAGTACCTCTGCTAAGTTGCCACTGTTCTGATCTGGTCAGTCCCGTTCTGACTCAAGCCAATGGTTTGCTGTATAGCAGTTAGACCCACTTCAAATATGCGGGCCCGATACCATATTCCTTTAAAACAGCCATTAACCATGGCCATTTGACTGAGTCAAAGGCTTTCCCTGCATCCAATGAGATTACTGCCACCTCCAGGGAGCCCCCCCTCCGTCTGCTCTATAATGTGATGGAGCCGCCTAAGGTTGTCGGATATGCTCCTGCGCGGGACATACCCCGTCTGGTCAGGATCTACAAGTTTATTTATAACTGATCTCAACCTATTGGCCATCACTGCTGAGAGTATCTTACTGTCCTGGTTGAGCATTGATAGTGGTCTGTATGATCCGCAGTCTGTGCTCGATTTATTGGGTTTAAGGAGCGGAATGATGATCGCTTCCCTAAGGGACTCTGGCAACATGCCCCTGTCAAACGCCTCGTTTAACATTGCTAGCATCGGGGGGAGCAATTCTGACCTGTATGTTTTGTAAAATTCACTTGGGAGTTAATCCGCCCCTGGTGCTTTATTAGTGGGTAGTTGCTTAATCACTCGTGTAATTGGAGCCTCCAAGTTCTCTTTCCCCTGCCTCAAGTTTGGGAAGATTAATCTCAGTCAATGTTTCCAGCACATCAATGTCCTCCCCCTCGGTTATGTCTGTGTACAATCGCTGATAGTACTCAAAAAAACATTTGTTCACACCTTCTTGGATATCTCGGGTCTGCCCATCCATACCCTGCATTGCTCTGATTGTTTGTCTGGGGGTCTCGCTCTTATATAACCAGGCTAGTAATCTGCCTGTCTTATCTCCTTCTGCATTCTGCCTTTCTACGTATTTTTTGTAGTTTATGTTGCATAGTCTTTCCCAGGGATCCCTACAATCTTATTGTAGTTGGTATATGGTCTCCGCCTCCTCTGGGGAACTCGCACCCTCCCACATTTTGGTCATCACTTTCCTTTCTGCGTCATGCAGTTCCTGTATTATACTGCCTTGCAACCCTTTTGACTTTGATATTGCCGCCCCCCTCACCACCACCTTAAATGCCTCCCACAGTGTACCAGCCGATCCTACATTACCAGTGTTGTGTTCAAAGTACTGTTGTATTTCTTTCCTCAGGTCTTCTCTAAACACAGTCTCTTTTAGTGCCTCGGCCCTGAGTCTCCATGTCGGGATTCTCGCCCTAGGAGGCAAGTTCTGCCATGTTGCTATCAACGGCGCGTGGTCTGAGAGGACCACAGCTTTGTATTTTGCCCTCATCATTTCTTCCGTTAGCTCCGATGCGGCAAATACATAATCTAATAGGGTGTGCAGGTTTTGTGGGGCAGAATAGTGAGAATATTCACTGTTCTGTGGCTGGTGCATTTTCCACACATCCACTAGCCGAAAATTACTTAATAGGGCCCTCAAGGCCTTATCTGCTGGGGTAGGCTTCTCGACCTTCTCATCTGATCTGTCGAATTTTGGGTCCAATGTGCAGTTGAAGTGCCCCCCCCACGCCCCAATAGAACTGCCCCATCCATATATGGGCTAATCTTGACATATTGGTTCCTAAAGTAGACAGTGGTGTCCTGATTCAGAGCATAAGTGTCAATGATGTTCACCTCTCTATTTTCTACCAACCCTCTTAATAACACCATCCTCCCGTCTGTCTCTATGGTGGACTGTAATAGCTTAAACAGGACGTGTGGTGCTATCCACGTTAAAACCCCTCTGGCGTATGCTGAGTACGTTGTTCGTATGGTGGTCCCTTTCCATTTCCTCACCACCGCCTCTTGCTTATCTTGAGTTTCTTGTAACAAGACAATATCTATTTTCTGTCTCTTCAGGTACAGAATGACCTTATTCCATTTGATATAATTATTTAGCCCTCTCACATTCCAGGTCACTATCTTCAGGTCTCCCATCTCATCCGTTCCCTACTCCGTCCGCCTCCTCTCCTATCCTCCTCTTCTTACACTGTGGCTTGTGATTGTAGGCTTTGCCCTTTACAACTCCCCAAACTCACTCCCCCCTCCTCCACTTCAGCACCCCAAGTCCCTCTTCCCTACCCTTCGCAAACTGTTGCCCAACTCATTCCTTGGATATCCGGCTACCCCACATCTAGTCCCTTTCTCGGACTCAGCCGATACTCGGAGCCCCGCAGGTGGATACCACACTACTAGTATCCCAACTAAACTACCTTTTGGGGGTGATAGTGTGTCTTCTGGTGCTGCTGATCTAAAGCGGCACTTGTGTCTCCTGCATTAGGCTAACAACATATTGCACAGTTTACACATACCCGAGCCTTCATGCAAACATTTTCATCTCATCTTGTTACACACTGCGTTATATGCTAGTTCCAAAGTCAATGTGTTTGCCATGCTCATTGCCACATATCATCTGCTTGGCCAACATTATTGCTCAGACAAAATTAGGGTTTCACCTATAGCGTGTCTGTGTTTCCTGTTTTGGGCTATTAGTATATTGCACAGTTTACATACTTAATTCCCCATTCAACCTTTCCTAGCAATCTCATCATGGGCTGCATTATAGTCTAGTCCCAAAGTCAACAGCTGTGTGGTGCTTATTACTTCTTAACATACGCCTACACAACATTACAGCCAAGGAAACCACTGGTTCACTTATCCATTTCGCTATCCGTCTGGACAGTTCCTTGTGTCCAACCAATGCCGTCGCGTTCTCTGGAGTCTCAAAAGAAGGGCCTTGTTCTTATGAAACACCTTCAGTTTTGCTGGGTACATCAGCATATATTTGTAGCCCGCTTCGCGCAGCCTCCTTTTGATCGCCACATAATTTAGTCGCTGCCTCTGTATCAAGAAGATGTAGTCTGGGTATGCTGCGATAGTTGCAGACGCTCTACTTATGATACCCCCTTTTCCGAAAGTGCTCCAAGATCTTCACTCTGTCTTTGTAGTTCAATATCTTGGCGATGATCGTGGTTGGGGGGCTCCCGATGGTGGCTTCCTGACCAGGGCTCTGTGCGCTCTCTCCACTGCGAATCCCTAGGTGAGTGCGCCTCCCTTTATGTCCTGTAAAAGCATGTTCTCGACATAGTTGGGTCTGATCCTTCTCCCTACGGGAGCCCAAATATGCATACATTATTCCTGCATGCACGCCCTTCTGCTTCTTCCGCCCGGCTCTCCAGGTTGCGCACTTGTTGTAGCAGTGTATAAACTTCTTTGGTGTTAGCCGTGCAGGTGGCTGTGTTAGGCTTTACCTCTTTTTCCAGTCCGCCTGTGCATTCAGCTAGCGCCCTCACATCTTGCCGCAGCAAATGAACGTCCACACTTACAGCGTCTATCTTAAATTCAAGCGAGGTCTTCGGTCCAGCGATACAGCGATAGGGTGCCATGTAATAATGTTGCCACAAAAATCTTGCCATGCAAAAATATCGCCGAAAAATGGCCGTTTTTTGTGGCGACATTATTGCATGGAACATGCGGGGACACCCCCGCAACCCCCAAACTTATTTTTTTCTTTTTTTTAAAAAAACATTTTTTTTTTTTTTGCCCCTGTCCCCATATATATGGTCACCCATATAATATCGCCGCAACCTTTTCCCGGCAATATTATTCACGGCGACTATATATATGGGGATAATATTACCTGATACCGCAATAGCAGTGTCAATTTTGCTCTCCCACAATGCCTTCAATTCTGCAACAGCTTCCATGATCTGTTGGTCATTCCGTGTCGGGGTAACTTCTCCCTGCGTGCTTTGTCCCTTACTTCTAACAACTTCCGTTGTTTGTGGCGATTTAGCAAACTCCTCAATTGTTGGCTGCTTCCCTTTGGCTTTAGGCAACTTAGAGCCCATTTCACTTACCGTAGGGGTTTCTTCCGCTATGGACGATGTACCGCAACTGGTTTATACTGTCGATTCGCAGGTTAGGTGTCCTGTCTCTGGGGCTGCTTCTCAGTCCGGTCTCAGTGTTCGTGACCAGTACGTGGTGGTGCATCACTCTCTCTTTAGTTGCTTGGCCCTGATCAATCTTAACCAGCAACACCTCACTCAGGCCTCTGTGGCCTCTGTGTCCATCAGTCCAGTCTCGTACGGCGATCCCTGTTGTTTCCGTCCTGTGGCTCTCTGTTGTGGGGCTCGCCTTTGCTCCTGCTGGTTTTAGTCTCGCTTTAGCCTCCCCAGTGTTCGCTTGTCTGTTAGGGCCGGGGATCTCGCCTAAAGGGGGTGTGAGGGCTTCCCGTGGCTACCTTTTCTTCTGCGACAATTCTGTAATGTGGCTTACTGGAACAACGCCACTGTTATGGTTCCAGTTGAGTTGTTTGTGTGTGGGCTGGGGCTGACACCTTTTGTCCCACATAGCTGTTAATGTCACTGGGCTGCGGCAGCGTTGCTTACGCGCCTGCCCCCATGTACTACACTCGCATAGCTTCACTCCTAGTTGGATGAGCTTGGAGATTCACATAACCTACACAGGCCACTTGCTTTTAGGGCCTTGGTGGGGCCATTGTAGCTCCAGTCCCTCACACAGTGCTCACGTTAACATGGAGGGTCTTGCTGCCGTTCAGTCGCACAGCCTCCGTTACCATCCACCTGATCCTTTGTTACCTGAGTCCGTCGTCCTGATTCAGCTCTTGTTTACCTCTCACATACCCTGTTCATAGCAGTCCAGTGACCATGTCTCCCTGCGAGCGTTCAGTGTCGTCTCAGCTCGAATGATATTGCGTCTCTAAGGATAGCCTACCCGTGTTGTACATCAACTCCGTATCCGCAGCATGTAAGAATTCTTATCGTTCTGTTCCCATGCCATAACCTGGGCATTTGTCCATTAGCTATGCCGTTTGTACCCAACATTACTCATTTTGTCAGCCCCTTTTCGTTTCCCCTCCAGTAAGGTGCTGCATGAGACATTTCCTTTGGTTTGGCATAACAAGGCCGCAGATTTATTTTTTACATATACATAACCACTGCAAACAGGTATTAAAAATTAGTTCCAAAAGGTGTGGCGACTGCTCCTCGTCCTGCTTCCTTCCCCCTTTACCTCCATATTGATTGCAGGCACAACTCCCCCAAGGCCTTCGAATCTGAGAAACCGCCTGCCCCTGCAGGTCTTTGCGGACTGGGGGAGCGCCGTTTGTTGGGGGGAAGTTGAGCCCCAATTGCTACCGCCAGACACCCCCGCCGTTTAGGCTCCCAGGAGGCGCTGTCTAGAATGGGCGAAGCCCCTTCCGGTTTAGCAATGGCTCATTCGGAGTCTTTGTCTTATCATAGGTTGCCACAACCCGCCTGTCCATCCTGCGACAACGACGTCCAGGCTCTGCCATAGCTGTAGGGTGGGAGGGTGGGAAACGAAGTCCTCCACTTTTGGCGGGCGCCCGGCTGCTGGAAGAGCTGCAAGTGCTCCTGCGCCGGGCGCCCGCCGCTTTTATGTCCCAAGCCCCGCCTCCTTCCTTTGTTGCCCTTCGCGGGCTTTCCCGGGCTCTTGGCGCCCTTTCCTCTGGCTCCTTTGCCGCCCTCTCCCCTGCCCCTGGGGGGGGAGGGGCAAGAGCGCGTAAAGGAGGAAGGCCCCTGCCCCGGTTATCGGGGTGCCTCCTCCACTCGCTGTGCTCCCCGTTCGTCACCTTCAGTTTCACTGTTTCGGCCAGCCCAGTGTCGTGTACGTTCAGTGCTCCCAATGTATATGGGAGTTTTCCCCTCTATTATTCTTAGTCCGTTTCACCTTAATGGGAGGCCCGGTCCGAATACACTCTTAACACAGTTATACTCTCCACTCGTGTGGCACACCAAAGAAGCAGGCTCTGTGTATTATTGCAGCATATTGCTTTACGAAGCTCGGTCAATGTCGGAGCTCCAGTGCGAGGGCCCCACTTCTCTGGACCCCCAGCATATGCTCCACTCCTACCTTTCAAGCCTCCAGGTCGCTTCACGGACCCGGCAAGGGCTTCTGTGTACGTTGGCGCAGCGCGGTTCTGCCTGCCTGCTTTTCACTTCTTTCTGCTTCTGACCTGCAGCCGGTCGGGGTTTCATCCATCCGCCACTGTGTTACGGCCATTCTGCTTCCGCTATCGGGGTCCGTCAGCTCGGTCCTTTGATCCCATGCAGCCACCGTCTTGTTCTTTTTTTCGGCAGGACCTCGCTCCTCTTCCCCAGCACCCTATTCCTGGGCTGTGTTCTGTTTCACATCAGAATTGCGCTCACCATGCTCCTCACATGTTCATGCATGTGTCGTTACGAAATAAAGTGTGGTGGTCGACTCAGAATATATTTTATCCTCAGGATCATAGAGGATCAGCAGGAGCACCTCAGAGTCACATATCACATGGCTCTAAAGCCACGCCCCATCGAATTGCTTTTAAGTTCATTAATTTACATTTTCATTAATGTAAGAGGTGATTAATATGGATATGATTTTATTGTGTTTCTTCTGCAATAATGATTTTATTGGAAGAGTAATTATGAGGCAATGGAGAGTAATACATGAGTTTAAATGTACAGGTTTAAGTTTTACTTCTGCCTTGAAAAGCGTATTTGGTACCGTGTGTTTGCTCATCACTCCCAAGGAGCAAAAGTATTCTGGTTTAGAACTGCTCGTTTCCCGTTTAGCCCCCCCTGTACATTTGTACATGCCATTTAGCATCTGACTATTGTGAGGCTTCTGCACAGTTCCTTAAAGAACTGTGCACTTGTAGCAATTCTCCACAGTGCCCAAATAATTATACACCTAGTTAATAACTAACATTTTGATTATTATTCATAAAATGCAATACACCTGGATTACTTCATTACATACTTCTCTTGTTTGAGACACAATTGTTTTGATTGTACTTAAAAAAATACTTGCATTTATTTCCGCAGTATGTATACATACTTCATATAAGAGAATGTTCTGGAAAAAATACCCTGCATTTACATATAATGTAAAGGCAGGATATAAAACATGTTTGATAGCCTTGCTTTATTTTATAGCTGTAATCACAGGTGCATGATTGGTTTTACTGCATCAGTTAGACTTCCTGTCTGTTGTTGAGTATTGGGCACAGTACCTTTCATTACATTGAGCATGTGCAGAGATGTGAAATCTTAATAGAGGGGTGAATATTTTGTATGTAACTGGAGAGCAGCGGGGCGCTGTGCAGGACGTGAATAGCTAGTGTTTGGGCTGGTATCTTTGAACAGTAGCGCAATATTGTACGCTGTGGCCTGTGCTGCAGTCTGTGCATCCATTAGGATTAGTCCATGGTCCGGTTTTGTTGAAAAAGTGTTAGGACAGTTCTTCTGAAAACCAACTAAGGGCTTAGTAAAACCATTCAACTGAGGCAGTACAAGACTCCACTGCTAGCATAAGGCTGTACCACCTGAGTTCAGTGTAGCGTAGACTGAGCAGCCAGGCTTATCTTAGGAGGGAGAGAGGGCTGTAGAATCAGTACAAAGAAATTGTAATCCAAATGGTCCAAAGAAACACTGACATACTATGTATTGTAAAAAATAAATGGTTTATTTAAATACAAGTAGGATGTGATAAATCTTGGGCAAAATAAGTACTATCACAGATCATATAAACACATTATAGAAAAACACAACACTATGCTTGAAGGTACACAGACCAAAGAATATAACATAATTTGGAACACCTAACAGGAGTTATAGGAAAGTCAAACCAATAGTTACTTTTTACATTACTTTCAGTAATATAAGGATAGTAGACCCTAGCAGTTGGACTATGACGCTCAGCAAGAAATCACTTAGTCACCCAACTGGACAATTTACTTTTTTGTGAATAGTGGAACACTTATTCTAGGAACAGTAAAACACCTATAACTCTGATTCACTAAAAGTTATTCTAGGGGAGTTGGACATTGGAGTGTAATATTCAATTGCAGTTGCTTTTCAGTTCACAGACTAAGGGAAGCAATAACTCTTAACTTATTTTAGGATAACATAGATATGCTCAAGGTAAGTTAAAGCTATACACGTTTTACAGGAGCTATCGGGCAATTAAAGGCAGGTGTAAACCTAAGACTTTTTGTGTCTGTCTAAAACAGACCAGGGAAAACAAAACCCAATGTTACTCGTTATGAATGACTCAAGGTTATTCTAGGTAGGTAAAACCTAAGGCTGGCTTATTCTGGACAGGCTAACAGCAAGTCAGTTGGAGCAAGACCCAGTTGTGGACACTCAGACATTTATTCTAACGGGAATAGTGATGTGGAACCAACAGCATTACTTTTGGGAAGAGAATCGCAGATAAGTAGTATACCTTCACATCTACTTTCTGTTAGAATGGCGACACAGTTTCTAAGGAAAGGGAGAGGTTACATATACTTTTCAGAATGGCACAACATTTCTAAGGTAAGTAATAACTTTTTGTAACTGTTCACTCAGTTACAGTTACCAACCAACTTCTTTTGCAAGTAAGTAACTTTAAAACACGTATTCTCTTTTCTAGGCAAAAGGACCACTCCATAGAAGTCTTTCCCTTATTCTTGGAGTGTTCTCAGTGGCAGAAGAGGGGTTACTACGGTCTATTGTCCAACAAGCAGGTCAGAATAGGTTGTTAAGTAGGAAAGGCCTGAGTTCCTAAAGAAGACTGTTAGAACAAGTATGTACTTTACTTTAGAGTTCGTTGAGGGACCAGGAGCTTCACAGAAGACACCCTACGGATTTCAACAAGGACCTGGGTGCACTGGACAAGATGACTCCCAGTCACAGAAAATACCTGTAACGCTCACCTGATTCCCGCAGAGGCGCCGGTCTTGACTGGGTGAATGCCGTATCTTCAAAGGTGATGTGTAACACACGGTTGGCTCTTTGGGCTGGACCTCTGTGCACTGTATGTCTGACTCAAAGAGTAAGATGTCAGCAGATAGAAAATATGGGATTAATGAACTGGGGTTATTGGGTGCCTCTCTCCTCTACCCTTTCTCTTCTCCTGTAGAACCCCAAAGGTTAACGCCCTCACCTTAGGTAAGTGAACGCCGAGCTCTCCATCTGCCTCGGGCAGGGTGCCGTAACCAGTTTCTTCACTGGATAAGGGTGCAGGCCTCTTGACCTCAGAGGACTGCTGTCCGTCGTTAACTGCACGAACGGTAAGTTCTGGGCACTTCAAATGTCTTAAAAGTCTTTTGTAATAATATCTCTTGTTTTGCAGGGTTCCGGCGATGGCGGATGGCGGGCTGAAGAGAATAGAGGATCGAACCCGCGTGAGGAATAGAAGCGCCTGGAAGCACGTAAGTAAGCGCTTGTAGCCTGCTTCACGATGCGCACTAACTGTCCCTTTTATCTTGCAGGTACAAGTTCGGAGCTTTAGAGAAGCTGAAGGGTGCTGGAATACCCACTGGATTCGGCGTGGGAAGGAGTAATGGCACGTGAGTAATAAAGTTGCCCAATGTCTTTAAACGCACCTTCTTTTGTCTTTCAGATGCGGGATGCAGCGCGGAAGGCCTCCGGAGCGTGCGAAGAGCTGGTAAACTTTTGTCTTTCAGATGCCGGAATGCAGTGCGAAGACCTCCGGATCATGCAAAGAGTAGGTAAGCCTTTGTCTTTCAGATGCCGGAATGCAGCGCGAGGCGTTGGTGACAGCCGATGGACCAGGTAAGAGATGCGCTGCCACTGAAGACCGTAGTGCTAACCTGTTCTTTCTTTGTCTTTACAGGTGCTGCTGAAGACTGGATTCCAGGATGATAAGCATTTGTTCCCTTAGGCCCAGGATCAGAAGCTGAAGACACGATGAGCGTTCTGCTGCAGAGAATGCAGAATAACGCAAAGCAAGATTCATCCATCGGGTGTGGTTTAAATAGCCTCCTGTAGTGCTTAGGTGTCTCCTTCCACAGCCTCGCCTAGGTAAGAAAAGAGTTCCTGCTTTCCAGAAGAGTTCCAGTGTTCTGAACCTAGGGAGTGGCTCCTGCCCCACCCAACAGGAAAAGTAGTCCCAAACAGAAGAGGATCAGGGGCTCAACTGGCAGGTAAGTAAGCAGCATGGTCTGCTGCAGGTAAGTCCACCCAAGCATTACGAGCCCGGCGCTTCCAGCGCTGAGACTGGGCATCTTTATGAGCCTGGTGCCACTGGCGCCAGGACAGGGTCTAAAAGGTCCCAATTGGGACTGGCTGGCACTCGGAACCGGGGTTATGGGTCTGCTTCCAAGGGAGTTGGGCAAGTCCTGATCTTTTGGAAGCAGAGATAATGACAATACCCTAAAGCTACACAAGAATCACAAGAGACTTCAGGTAAGTAAATACCCAAGCCAGCACAGTACCTCAGCACAGAGGATTTTGCAGCAGTAGGACTGCAGCAAGGATCACAGGGAACGCTCTAGACAAGGTTTTCCTCATGGCTGGATGCGGCTCTGGATTTGGCGCCTTTTTCAGGGTCACAGAAGACAGAATATTGCCGGTCGGATTCCTGTTGTTTGCGAGGTCCAGCCCTCTTGTGAGGGGATTTTTCCGACTGCAATCGTTTCTCTGGAGATCCAGCAGGATGCCCACGAAGTTTCAACATGATTCTGGATTTCTCTTTTTTAAATTTATTTTGTATTTTTATTGTTTATGGTTGAAATAAACCTTTGCAATTTACAGTTTTAAAACAAACTTAAAAGTATTTCATTTTAAAAATAAAAACATCTTTTGTGAATTACATAAATACTGGTTAGATTCAGTAAGTAAGCGTGAGTCGGTTTTCTATCTATACACACAGACGACAGTTCATATACATATTGCATTGATTCGGGTTTCGGAAGACCGTGCAACGCACAATGGCTCGACGTCCCAGGATATTGGGGTATTGCAGACCCGCAAGGTTGCAACACGGCGTGGGATGCTCACGTCCCAGGATATTGTGGTATTGCAGACCCGCAAGGTCGCAACACGGCGTGGGATGACTCAAAATGCAGGTCTTCTTGAGTCTAGTGGGTCCTGCTAGGCTCGGGGTCGTCGTTTTCTGAGTCCCCAGGTTGATTGGAAGGGAGGAGTACTGCAGGCTCCGGTTGCGCAGCAGGCTCTCCGGTTGCTGGAAATCGTCTCAGCCGCAAATTCTTAATCTCCCTCTTCGGTTTTGGTTCCGGTGGTCGACTACCTCTTCAGCTTCCAGGATCAGACTTTTATGCAGGAACCCAGCCAATCAAACAGCCTTGCAACATTAAAACTTGGGGAGGTTGGCAATCCTTTCAAGACAGCCAGCCTCCCATGTTGAACTGGAATCTCACACTCAGGCTGGAAGACAAAGAGCTGCTAAGTTTTGGACTCCTGCCTCGCTTCCTGCCTTCACAGACACTCTGGAGCCTGGGCAGGGAGTCCACAAGACTCCCGCCGAAGATAAAAATCACACAAAGGAATTTCCCACCCTTAATGTCTGAGGAAGGAACAAGAAACGACAAGGAACACTAAAATGGTGGAAAAACAAGACGGGGGCCATTTTGGTAAAATGAGCACTCATGGGCTTGTCTGTGCAAACACCCTGCGGTAAAAGTGCACCGAAGTAATAAAACGGTTCACTGCCACTAGCTATTAAAGGTATGTTTGTATTGCAACATGAATGTTACATTTAAAATGAGAAAGTAATACTTGGTATCTCCCCAGCACTCCACATAAGGTGGGGGGTGCTGGTCTCACCTAATAAGTGTAAAAGGGATCCAAAAATCCTTTCTACCCTTGGGAACTGTAGGTCTCACAAGGTTAGCCATAGAAATTTAAAAGGGGATCCTCAAGGGCAATCCAGCAACAATAGGTACTTATTCCCAAAAAGTTGTCAAGGAGTATAACTTTTAAAATACACTACAGAGAGTCTTAAAAACGACACCCATTAAAAAGAGTAAAAGATTATGTGAGTTTTTGAAAAAGGTTCCCACTCAGAGGTACATGGAAAAGAAAATCCACCAGAAAAAGCAAACATTTCTGGGTTTGACACAAGTCAGGACGATTTATAATTGCTATGAAAACCTTGCCTAACAAAAAGCAGCATTTTTGAAGTTTATGAAACTGGAGCATTGTGGGGGCATTCCGAGCTGGTACCAGGGATTGTGTTCCAAAAGGGTGGGTGCGGGACAAGAGGACTGTTTGCGGGTCCTCCCTTTGCAGACGAGTTGTGATTTTAGCCGGTTTGTCGACTTGCTGTGCGAGGAGTGTGTCCCACATTTGGAGCTTAGCTGCCAGGTATGCTACTCATGACTGCTTTGTAGATGATGCATGCAGTCTTGAACAGCATCCTGGCCTGGAGAGGAAGCCAATGTAGATCATGTCAGACTGGGTTGATTGTGTTAAAATTCCGGGCATCAGTACTAAGGCATATTGTAGCATGATGGACTGCTTTTAGGGGAGCAGAGGGAGCGACTTAGAGCCCCATCAGGAGGGCATTACCCCCATCGATGTGCGAGACAAAAAGGGCCTGCTCTACTTTCAGGAAGTCCTGCAGGGGGATGAAGGGTTTGGTTTTTCAAAGGATGGATACTTGGAGCCAGGCAGTTTGCGATTTCTTGGATATGTGCTTCTTGAAGGACAGACTGCTGTTAATGGTGAAGCCTAAGGATTTTGCTGAATCCTAGAGTTGCAGATTAAATCTTTTTAGGCGCATATCATTGAGCTGTTGTTGGACAAGTTGTTTAGCAGGAGGACCGATGAGGACGAATTCTGTTTTGGATGGGGGTAGGTTTGTGGTAGGAGGTCGACATCCAGGACTGGGTGATAGCTATGTAATCGTGGAGATGACAGATGTCCTGTGAGTGTTTTTACTCTCATGTACAACAGAGTATCATGCGTGTATTGGTGGGTCGGCTTTATCAGTATCTTTGAGGAGTATGCCCTTTGAGAAACCTTAAGGTGTCACCCACGCTACTTCCTGGGGATCTGTCATCCAGGTGGCCATGACACGGCCATCGCTATTGGATCCAGTTCCTGCAGGTGGACCAGTGCGGTAGGATCACCTGGATGGGGGGATCTTAGGGGAGTGGGACACCGAAGTTTGAGATGCAGTATCTCCTTCCTTATAACAGCTTTTCCCCATCCTACCAGGTAGGATACCCAGAAACTAACCTCACAACACAAGGGTCGGGCAGAGTCGGGCAATTACTGATAATTGCATACACCTGACTTCCATCGCACTTCCCCACATGGTATAAAAGGCAGAGCACGAAATCATACTCTGAGCAAGGCAAAATGCACGAAGAAGCAGCAATTCCGAGATGACATTTTAAACCGAGGAGAAAAGCAGCGAGGTCAGAGGGGACGACAAAGAGGGAATTACCCTTGCCCTTTTCAACACAGAACTGCGACTTTCATGAGGCCTCAAAGAAAATAAACATTAGACTGGGAATTGCAGCTGACGAACTATGTAGCATGTGTCAAAGGTACACAGAGCCCTCCCGCATTGATAGTCAAGGCGGGGAGAAGCGATTGCCACCGTGGTACAGTCCTGGACTCTGACAGCAAAGCAACACCAACGAGTTCAGCACAGCCGGGGAGTTCGAGAAACTGATGGCAGACTGGACTGTGTTGTGCTCAAGGTTGCAAGCGGCAACATTGTAGGAATAAAGAGAACTTGTATACAATTGAACTTTATAAAACCGAAATAGGTACTGGATACAGAGTGGTCCGGGGCCACGTGGGTGCTCACTCGACTGTCTCTGTTTGGTGCCACGTCCCCTGAGCGTGGAAGAATTATTCAACTGTGAAATCGAAGAAGTCCTGCTGCAGGTTACATTGAATTCCGTGCACATTCGAAAGTCTTTTTCTGTAAACTGAAATTGGTCTGATCCTGGCTGAGGGGGCCTAATTGTAGAAAAGGGGGGTCTGAGCCCGGAAGAGGGGGATCCTGGTTGAACAGTAGTGCAACCCAGAAGATTGTTGTGGTAAATGTGAACCTGACTGAGGGATGTCTAACACACTTGAGAAGATATTGCTGTGGCAACTGTGAACCCGATGGAAGAATGCCTGCACATTGAAGTTGGTCTGAACCAGACTGAGGGAGACTAACAGTGAAAGAAGGCACGGACCCCGACTGAGGGGTTTCCAGGGTGAAGAGTAAATTGGACGACGTGAATATTGAAAAAAGGAACTTTTCTTTGTTTATTGTACATCAGGTCCTCTGAGGCAAGAGACTTTGCACAAAAAAGACTTAGGCACAGAAGGCCCTGATGTTGGTGAAAGGAACTGTGACCTTGTGCCAGAGGAGCCCAGGAGTGTGCTGTGATTGAGCGATCTGCCTTGTCCTGTGCTAAAAACGTAGGGAAGGGATGCCAAGGGCCTAAACATCCTGATTTATCATTTTGTGTACATTATCCCACAATATTTTGTAGCATAGCGGTAAGGATTAGCAATGTTTTTTTTTAGTATAAGCCCTTTTTTATTTGACTAGGCTCCAATAGGACTGTGTTATCATTATTTCATGGTCGTAGCTTTCTCCCATCTTAGATTTAGGTTTAGATAGCTGTTTTTCACACCCCTGTTAAAGTTCAATAAACACCCTTTAACTGTGTTCACTTTTGTCTGTCTTACTTTGATGCCATGCCGTCCTTACAGCCCAGAATCTCTGTGTAAATGTTTAAAAGGATCAGTGAGTGTGAGAGGATGGAGCCTTGGGGGACTCCACAGGAGTTTGCTAGTTGGTTAGAATGCAGTATGTTCATCTGGGCGGCCTGTTATTTACCCAAGAAATAGGAGGTTGACCCATTCTGGACAGTGCCAGAGAATCCCATCCTGTCGGCGAGTAGGGAGAGGGGGCTGCAATCGTTGACTGTGTTTGAGGTCAAGGGGGATGAGGAGGCATGAGTCGCCCTTAATCATGATTTGGAGGGCATCATCCACCACTTGGATGGTGACTGTCTTGATGCTACACTTTGGGTGAAACCCCGACTGATAGTAGTTTAGGAGGTGGTGTAGTTCGTTTCTGGCAAGTAGTTCTGTTATGACTGCTTTTTCCACGATTTTGCCAATAAACAGGAGGTTGGTAATGGGCCGATCATTAGCTTTGGTGGTCTGGGTCTAGGGTTGTTTTTTCAAATGGTTTTGTATGAGACAAGTCTTGAGGGTGTCAGGAATGACCCCTCTGTGAAGGGGTCATTAATAATGCTGAGGAGTTCTTTGAGAGCCGGGCCCATCAATTGCTTAATGACTGGTATGATAATGCCAGAGTAAGAGGTAGGTTTGAGGGAGACCATTTTTTTTTTGTCTATGGGAGAGGCAGTAGAGACTTCCCTTCAGAGAGGCAGTGTGCGTACTGGAGTATGAGAGGGGGGTGGGAGAGCAAATGCTGTGGGATGTTGATTCGATCTGTTCAAATTTGTCAATTTTTCAATATTTTATATCTCTAGGACTCTGATTGTGCGTTTGCTTGAGGCAAGCTCAGAGAGTGTACCAAGGGGTGGATGGTTTGGTCTTTGCACGCCTGGATTTTAGAGGGGCACAGTTGTATGCCAGTTTTGTAGCAGAGTTGTTTAATAATTCTAGGAGGACCAAGGCATTCCCTGTCGTGGGGAAGTCTGTGAAGTTTACTTTGTTCGAGAAAGTTTTGAATGAGCGGTACTGAGTGAGGGGGCATTTAGCCTGACTTTTGTGAGCGGATGTTGGCTGAGTGATCTACAATGGGAAAAAGTTGTCCGACCAATCAATTGTGGTACGGTCTGGGCAGGTGAAGAGAGGGTATGATGTAAACACAAAGTCTAGTGTGTTGTCTTTGTTGTGCATGTGGGAGAGCACAATTTGCTTAAGATCCATGGATGGGCTCAGTGTCAAAAGTGTGCTTTGAGTTTGGTTGTCGAAGTGAGACACAAGGACACTAAAATCTCACAGACATTTGTGTGTGCTAATTTGGCAGAGGAGAGTAATTTGGGGAGGTCATCCATGAAAGAGTCACTGCTTTTGATATATGTGAATATTTGTTTTTCTCCTAAATCTGTTTGTGAAAAGGGAGGTGTGCTGAGAGTGTTACTTAGTTGTTGTGATTGCCTTTATTTTGTGTAGCTTTTATTTTCCTGATTGATTGTAAGTGCATCTGTGCCACAGCATTCATGCCCCATTGTGATGCCACCTTGGAGCTTTGGTGAACATGCGTTCTGTTAACTTTGTTCTTATAACTTTGTTCTTGGGTGCATGGCCTTTGGCCATGCACCCAAAACTCTAGGTCCTGCCCAGAACCACCACAGCATATCACACCCATTGTGGCTTGTAACTTCACTACGTATAAATTTGGGCTTGGGCGCATGGCCTTTGGCCATGTGCCCACAACGCTAGGCCCTCCCTTAAAGCTGGATTTTAGCAATGCAGTGCATTTGGACTTACCAACATTACTCTTGATGAGTCTTCAATGGGTGCAATATCCCCTTGTCCATACTATGCCAAAAATCTGGCATCAACTTCATTAGCACTCAAGCAACTATATTGGCTAGAAGTCTTTGAATACATAAGTTTCAAAAATGATGCATAGTTCACAATACTTTTTTGCCAATGTGGTCCAATATGCATGATATATATATATATCACAGCCAAGGTAGTGGCTGTGTAGTTATGGTTGAGTTGCTGTTTCCATAGGAAGAGCACTTTTTGGGTGGCTTATAACTCCGCCCCCCCTTGACGAATCCTCACCAAACTTTGTAAAAAAAAAGTATATGGGCCACTCGGAATGTTTTTGAAAAGTTTGGTGACGTTTGGTCCAGGGGGGGAAAAGTTATAGCGGGGTCCCAAAACATCTTTTTTTCCCATAGACTGAATGGGGGAAAAACTTTGTGCACGCCTACAGGCCAAACCGCTGGATGGATTTTCACCAAATTTGCGGCAGGGGCAGGGTCTTGGTCCCGAAAGCATTTTGTAAATTTGGTAACAATCCGTCCAGTAGTTTTCTTTAAAACGACAAAAAAGTATGTCTCAAAAAATTTGTCATATCGATGTCCGCTCCGCTGTAACACTTTCCTGTTTGCTCCGCGGACAAGATACTGATTGGCTAAGGGGCTGGCATCATGACCGCAGACACCCGACGTCTCAGCTGATTGGCTGCAGTGAGCCGTGATGTGCGTCAGATTGTTTGGATGCGCCCGACATCTTGGATCCGCCGACAGCGGAGCAGCGACCAGAGGCAAAATGCTGTTTCGGAAACTGTTTTGGTGTGTCAGAGTGCTTGGGGAGGTTCAGAGAGTAAGAGATCGGTGAAATACTGTATTTGTTTAGGCGGCAGGTGTTAATGATGTATTCCCTATGCCCGCCTTGTCCGGGATGTTTGTAAGTAATGAAAATGAGGGGTCTCATAAGGATAGTACTTCAGTCCGTGCTGTGCGCAGGCAACCTGAAACTGTTCTAAGGACACGTGTGGTGTTAGCGAATATTAAAATTGAGTACATGTCGTTGTTAAAATGTTTGTTTCTATAGGTGTGGTCCTGATTTATATGCCGCCATGGGTGTGATATGCTGCGGTGGTTGTGGCCAGGGCCTAGAGTCTTGGGTGCATGGCCGTAGGCCATACTCCCAAGACGTTAGGCCCTGGCCACAACCACCGCAGCATATGACAGCTGTAGATAGACCCGTAGTATCGCATATCGATCAGGTGGTTGTGGGGAAGGCCATGCACCCAAGAACAAAGTTATAAGCACTGAACTTATAAGCCAACATGGGTTTCATATACTGGACACCTACAGATTCAATTATCTATGCCTACACACCCAAGACTCTAGGCCCTGGCTACAACCACCGCAGCACATCACAGCTATAGATAGACCCGTAGTATCAAACATCGATCAGGTGGTTGGGGGTAGGGACTAGAGTCTTGGGTGCATGGCCACACACCCAAGACTCTAGGCCCTGCCCACAACCACTGTAGTATATCAAATTCACACATCACACCCATACAATCGAATATTTATCTGGTAGGTGTGGGCAGGGCCTACAGTCTTGGGTGCAAATTGAGTGTATGCTGCAGTTAAAATGTGTCATTCTATGGGTGTGCTATTGATTATAAGCCACTATGCGTGTGAGATGCTGCAGTGGTTGTGGCCTGGGCCTAGATTCTTAGGTGCTTGGCCGTAGGCCATACTCCCAAAACTTAGGCCCTGGCCACAACCACCGCAGCATATCACAACAATAGATACACCCGTAGTATCGCATATCGATCAGGTGGCTGTGGGGAGGGACTAGAGACCAAATTTATACGTAGTGAAGTTTTAAGCCACAATGGGTGTGATATGCTGTGGTGGTTGTGGCCTGGGCCTAGATTCTTAGGTGCTTGGCCGTAGGCCATACTCCCAAAACTTAGACCCTGGCCACAACCACCGCAGCATATCACAACAATAGATACACCCGTAGTATCGCATATCGATCAGGTGGCTGTGGGGAGGGACTAGAGACCAAATTTATACGTAGTGAAGTTTTAAGCCACAATGGGTGTGATATGCTGTGGTGGTTGTGGGCTGGACCTAGAATCTTGGGTGCATGGCCAAAGGCCATGCACCCAAGAACAAACTTATAAGCACTGCAGTTATAAGCCACAATGGTTGTGATATGCTGCAGTGGTGTGGCCAGGAGCTAGATTCTTGGGTGCATGGCCAAAGGCCATGCACCCAAGACTGCAGTTATAAGCACTGAGGTTATAAGTCAGCTTGGGTGTGATGTGGTGCGGTGGTTGTGTGCACGACCTAGAGTCTTAGGTGCATGGCCGCAGGGTGTAGGTCGTAGGTTATACATCCAAGACTCTAGGCCCTGCCTACAGCCACTGCACCATATTACTGCCATAGATCAGACGTACAGATTTGAATATGTATAACATGTGTGAAATTATACTTACTGTTTACTTTGTTGAGAGTCGATACATTTCTTACATGACTTTAGTACTTGGTGGAAATGTCCTTTTTTAATTTCTGTGATAAAAGAAAAGAGCATGTTAGTGTTTGCATTTTATGAAGACTTATTACATTGTACAATAGACATTTTAGCTTTTTTTACCCTCATATTTAGTTTACAAAACAGTGTACTGTGCATTTTTCTCAGTTTCTGTGTTTGTTTTTCAAATCTTTGGGTCTGGGGGAAAAAAATCCTTGTTGGATTAAAAAAAACCTTTCTTTGCTATGCTACAAACTATTCCTTTGTTTCACTTGTTGTTTCTGATTAATGTTATGTATGTTGGCTTGTTGCAGATTTTTTAAACAGTTTCTAACTGTTCTAGCGTATTCTAACTGTTTTTTTTCTGTTACGGATCTGTGGTATTCATTTATCTGTTTGGTTGTTATACACTCTTGGGCAGTTAGATACGTGTTGGCGTATTCTAACTGTTTATAGTGTTTTACTTTAATTTTTGTTAATGTTGAAGTACACATTAGTTATCAAATTTTGGCTTTAAGAAGATTAAATACGCGTTTGTAAGATTTGCTGGCAATCTGTGCTTTAGAGTAATGGTACTATCATTACATTCAAACCACCCACATTTCTTTTTAATATATGCAGTGTAGTGTCCTGCATTGGTTGTGGCTCCTACTTGGTAGATTATACCTATTGTTGTAAAGGTTTTCTTACCAAGTGACACTTGACCGTGTGTGAATCCAGTCAGCTTGCAGTTGTTTTTGGTACCACCTGCGTTGTAACGTAGAAGCATTAGTATTATGTAGTTACTATGTGTTTGTATCAGTAAGGTGGAGCGATTATCTGAATTGCAGATAGTACATAATCTGCCATGGTTTGCATTCTGTAGAAGTTGCTGGAATGGATTCACAATTAGGTATGGGGACATACACAAATCACTCATTTGGGATTTGTTCCTGTCTCACATTGTTACAGAGAGTGCATGTATGTTTCCACATGTATGATATCGTGAGGATTTCCTTTATAGGTATGTTTTTGTTTTCCAGTACTTGTAGTCAGTACATTAGAAATTCTTGTGGATCTTCTTGTGAGTTTATAGTGAATCTCACCATTCCAGCACAGTAGTCCAATTCTTGTCTTATTCCGTGAACACTATACGTGTTGTCAGGATTGTTTGTTGCGTTTCTATGAAGGACTAACATTTGCAAACACAATTGGTCTGTACTGTGTAAGTAAATGTTGTTAACAATTGGTGGCAATTGAAATAGAATATTCATTGCTACATTTGCGTAGCAACTTATACCAGTTTCATTTGAAAATTTGAATGGACCACCTAGTTCTGTTTCTGAGTGTTTTTTTTCAGAGTTTCTGTTCCTTCTTTGAAGAAGTACCTGATTTACTTTCCTTAATAGGTTCTTCTTTGCTTGTGCTAATTGATGAAGTTTTACCTTCTTTTGTTTTCTTTGAAGGATTTACTATCAGATTCTGTTGCATTTCTGTTTGAATTAGATTTCTTTTACCACATTTTCCTTTTTCTGGAACAGGACATGATTTCAGATGGGGGGTGTACAGTGAACACAGTGTATTCTATTCTAAAAAGCAAGGAATATCAGCGTTCACTTTACTTGCATCTAAGTTGATTAGAAATAGACCGTCAAGTGTACGTAAGCGGGATGGTGCTACGTAGCTCATGCCTTCTTTAAAGACTGTGTTTCCCATATCTATCAATGCTTTGTCTAGGGTAAGATCTTGGGATTTATGAATGGTGACTGCATATGCAAGAGTTAGAGAAAATTGTTCTCTACGTACATACATGTCTTTGAAGAGAACGAATCGAGCTGTTGAGCGTGCTATCCTTTTCACTTCTGAAAGTTTGTCAAAGCGAATATTGACAAACTGAATGTTGTCACGTGGGTATGTTTGAAAGCCAAAAAGTGTACCCAGTGCCCCAGTAACTAGCCCTTGTTTCACGTCAAGGTTACGTTTAAGCATTACTCTTTTAAGGATCATTTTAATATTTTTTTCCAACCCTGCTGTGTTGGAGATTTAATTTTCTAAGGTATCCAGTCTTGTTGTGGCTTGCTGACACATGGGTAGTGTCATGCCATGTACGTCCAGTTTGTCTGTGGAGCAAATTTCCATTATTGGTTGCATTTCATTTTTAACATTGTTTCATTGAATTTAAAACAGCTTGCAAGAGTTGGCATTAACACCATACAATTGACATGTGTGTGCGCTAATTGTTCCATAACATCAGTAGCACATGCGTTATTGCCATAAAGTGCATGAATATGCCGTTTTTTCAATATTGCTTGTGCTTCTTGAGATAGTACACCAACTGTGTACTCCAATACTTTTTAAAATGTTGGCGTAAGTGAGATCTGCAGATTGACGCATGTTTTATGTTAATTCTCTGTATTGGAAATGTTGCCAAAGGTTGACATTTCCTATGCTGCCAACAGTTTTACGGCAGAGTTTGTGTCCTAAGGTTTTAAAAATAGGTTCACCTTTCACTGGTGTCAATTGTAGAAGATGTCCAAAAACGATAATGTGTTTCCCTGCAAAGAGTTCTTTGTAGTTTGTTTTAAGTACTTCTTAAAATCTGAGGTGAATCAAAGCCAACATTAGGTTGGAGACCATGCTCACTTCATCTATTAGTAGCATTTCCATTTGTTTTAATACCCTGCGTAGTTCCAATGCAGCTTCTGCAGAAAGTTTGTAATAGTCTAATTTGTTTTGGTGTTCTACTGGAAGGTGTAGTGACACCGGCTATGTTGTAGGCAGCTAAACCTGAGGGGGCTGTCACAACAGCTGACCGTTTGTTTGTCAATTGTTGAAGGAACTAACTGATGATTTTGATTAAGAATGTTTTTCCTGACCCAGCTTCACCACTGACGTACAGCAGTATAGTTTTGTAATTTTGGCAGGTACATTCTTTATTTTCGTGCTGTACACCATGTGCAATTTCTTTTGTTACTTTTTGAAAAATGGTGCACTGATCTTAAATGGTGCACTGATCTTTAAGTTTTGATTGTAGTACAGTTAAGTCTTCTATATCTTCTTCATAGTGACAGATGGTGTTTTCCACTTCTATCATAGCTAATTCTGCCTCATTTGCTATTAGTGGCTGTCCTAGCGGTTCTTGACTTTCTGTTAGAGAAGGTTGACTACTGTCGGAAGTGTCCTTATTTAGTTGGGCCTGAAGTTCTTCGTCGTGTTGCTGTTCATTGTGCAACATTGTTTTGTACTGCGTAAAGTTCACATCGGTGATAGTGCTTTCATTTGCTTTGAAAGCATCTTCATAGCAGTCATAGTTATCTAGTATCTCTTCCTCTTTTCTTCATGGTTTAAAAAGTTGCAGCAGGGACATGTAATATATTTCTTTCTGTTGAGGAGTTTTTAATGACAATATGACATGATTAAATAAGCCTCATTTGGTAAGTTTCACTAAGCTGCCTTCACAATCTGTCACTCTATATCTACCTTTGCTTTCATTGGGTTTTATATTATTTTTGTATGCAAAGTTTTGAGCTAGGTGGTATAGACACATGGTTTCCAAAGTGGTACTCCTGTTCGGGTAGTATGTGTCCAGTAAATTGTTTTTTAAAATGTCTTGGCTGTTGGGATCATTTTTGGCAATTGTTTCTATGTCCTCATATGATTTCAGAACTCTTTTTCTAGATTTAGCAGGACCAAGACTTAGCCATACTATGTTTTCTGATTTTCCATACAAAGCAGTACCGATTAAACGATCTGCAGCTTCATAGGCGCCACATTCTCTGAGAGAGCATTTTTGTGCCTAGGCTGTACAATTTCTGAGATAGTGTTTTGTCTGATGATAGGTCATTCCAGAGGTCTTGAAGCTCTGTTTTTTCTGCTTTTGTTCAGTAGGCTGTAACATATCGTGCAACTGCAGTGGAATTGTCTGCAATGTACTGCACATCTATGTTTGCATTCCATAAGAGGGCAATGATTGCATTGTAATCATTGATGTATTTTGTTTCTTCTGTTCTTTTTATGTAATACATGTTGTTAGGTGATTTACCTTTAACACTATGTCGAACTGAAGACATGAAGTTGTTCACTTCACCTGTTTCTTTAACTGGTCTATGGAAACCAAAGCGGCATTTGGTGTAGTATTTCCCTTTGCTTTTGTATTTGCGACAACAATATTTGCCACATTTGTGTTTTTGAAATTGTAAAATCTGTCTATGAAGGTCACTATGTGTCCGTTGTGAAGGGATTTCACAAGTGACATATTTTTGGATGAACTGCAAAACAGTGGCATCACTGTCCTGACCAAATTTAGGTACACCTTTGATCCATAAAAGCATGTGAATATGTGGTGCTCCTCTGGCTTGGTATTATTTTCTCCAAAAGAAGTGTTGCAACCTTTTTTGGATTTATAGTCACCTATTTTGTATTACGTTTTTTCGAATTCACAGTTTTTCAAACGCAAAAAACACCACCAAAAGGCTCTTTTCAGAGCCACCACTTACTCCCAGCGAAAAGTGCATTAGTTTTGCTCCGCTTGATCCCTGTATTTTTGTGCGTCCTACTACTGTCCGCAGACTTTTTGAAAAATACGCTGGGGCCTACACCGGTCACTTGACAGTTCCATTGTTAAACTGAGAAAGTCGGCTATGAAAAGAGCCTTTTTTTGTAATTTTTGTTGTTTTCCATTTTCTTTATTTTTTTACACACGACACACTAGGCGAGGAGGGTAAAGGAGGGTAAGAAAGGTACAACAACCATGGGGATAAGAAAGGGCATGTGGAGACAGAAAGATGTAGGGTGGGCCTTACTTAGTTACGGCGCATTTCTTCTGGTGCTCCGTGACTGTAGTCTCAAAAGCACTTTGAAGACTCTCTCCCCTGCAGAGTAATGTGTCGCAGTACATACACAATATTGTGACCCTTGAAAGATAAGGGTCGACAGCATTGCGAATGGCCTGTGAGGCAGCTGGAGGGATGTGCTCTCCCACAGAAGTGTCTCTTGTGGTGAGAGGATCGGACACAGAGGATACTGCGGAGGAACTCAACCTACTACTTTCTTCACATTGTACCACCTTGCGAATGTCCGCTCTGTGGAACGAAATTAGGTGTTGCTTCATGGTTGTCGTACCAAAGCTGTACGTACCAGGTCTCCCGCGACTCAGCACCAAGTTGCACTGGTTACACATGACCTGGTTCGCACGTGCTTTTGGTACGTTTATCAAAAACAGTAAACAACAGGCACACTCACGACTCCCGGCGAGTGCTTGTAGTGCAGAGTTCCTCCACCTCATTCTCTTCTTCCTCTTCTTCCTCGCTCTCTACATCCGAGGCGAACTGCAGAGTGTGTAGTAGGTTCAAACCGAAAACACTAAAGGACCGTTCGATCAAGCGTTAGGCCCACCATGCCAGGCATCAAGAGGCCATGGCAGCGGAGGGCGCCTTCAGCGATGGCAGCGACGCCGTGCTTTCGGACGGCGAGGGCAACGTGGCGTCGAGAGACAGCCAAGCGCAAGTTCCTGACCTCGGAAGGTCGTCCAGCAGGGCGGCTATGGGGAAGACACCCGGCGACACAAGCGCTACCCACACTACTTCCACCAAACATAAGTCCAACCGAGACTCGACACGCACGTCGAGTTCTCGGAAAGAGGCACACAGAGAACAGTCCACCGAATCGGTGTCCTCTGGGCGTTCGTCATCAAGATCGCCGCATGATTCCAGGCAACCATCCACTGTTGCCAAAAGTGCCTCACTCCCTAAGGCAACGGAGGTTTGATCGTCAGAAGACGAAGCCGACCTCTATACCCAGGCCGCACTCCAGGAGACAGTGCCAGCAGACCGCGTAGCGGCTGCGTCAGAGTCCCAACCTCCACACTCTAGAGATGGTGACACTACCCCCGAACCTCGGCGCCAGGCGTTGAAAGGCTCCAAAGGGGCCAAAAAGCAGGGAAAACACTCTTCCACCCACAGGGAGGGGGAAAACAGCTCATTAAGCAGTCTCAGCCTCCTTCCACACCTCAGAAACATTCTACTCCACATAAACAGACAGACAAGTCTCAGTCTTCTGTTACCCCAAAGACCCCTGCTCAAACCAGTAGGTCTAGTCAAGATAAAACAGGGAAAGACCCCAGGGAAGTCATTCCCAGTTCAAGAGAATGGTCGAGTGATGACATAGACGGAGTCATGTCAAGGATGTCATCATTGGCAGATTTCTACGCCAAAAACCCTGCACACTTTCTCTCTTATACCCCGGACGGGTCAACACGCTCAGGCTCTAAGGATCCTATACCCCCAAGTAAAAAGTCCCGGGTTGAAGCTCCTACTTCAGACCCCTTCTATATGCAACCCTATTCTCAATATCAGGGAGATCCATCCTTTTGTGAGGATCCAGAATTGGACATGTTGGAAGAACAAACTGGGACAGACTACTATGGAGATGATGAGGACTAAGAGGAGGAGGAGGACGACCCAGAAACCTACAGGGTAGATTCCCTGGTACATAAAGAACCCCCGGTTACCGACTCCCCTGTCGACAACCAGCCTCTTTTAAATGAAGTTCTGTCCAGAGCGGCAGAACACTTCCACATTGACACCCAGGGTGCTCAGGAAGAGAGGGACTTTGCCGAGGAGTTAGTGGGAGAAAGGAGACCTGTTGCCCAGACCATCCCTATCCTTAAGTCAATACAAAGAAGAATAGACCCTTCCCTTGTTAATCCAAATCTCACTAGGGCGGTAAACCCCAGAGTTGAGAAGCTTTTCAGGGCAGCCCAAACAGACCCACTGTACATAAGAGGGCATCTGAAACCGGACTCCCTGGTAGTTACAAACACCCGTAAGAGGGCGGGAACACCCTTGTCATCATCCGAAGCTCCTCCCGACAAGGAGAGCAAGATGATTTATGGCTTGGGCAGGAAAGTAGCCTCCACTTCTGCCTACCAGGCAAGGATTGCCAACTCCACCACCCTGCTGGTGAGTTACAACAAGAAGTCGCGGCACTCATAGATTCCGCCCCAGAACCCTTAAAAAGCCAGTTGGCACGAGTTTCGGCGGAAGGGAGAGCCGTGTCCGGTTGCATATTAAAAGCAACCTTTGATGCCGTGGATAACGCCGGCAGATTGATAGCAGAAGGTACTGTTATCAAAAGGCATGCTTGGTTGCGACAGTCTGGGTTCAAAGCCGAAACCCAAGCATCATTGATAGATAAACCGGTGGAGCCGGATCTATTGTTTGGAAAATTGGTCGAGGACGTGCTGAAAAACGCCAAGGACGAGTATGAGACACTCAAATCCCTAGGCCAACTAACCAATAAACCCCCAAACCAAAGAGGGAATGGCAATTTTCGTCGCCCACGTGGACAAAATTCCCAGAGAGGGTCTAACTATTCCCAGGGGCAGGGTACACAATGGAACAACAGCCAGCAGTCTACCCAGGGTTATGGCAGGGGTAATAAGAGAGGACGTGGTAAAGGTAGAGGCAGCCCCAGTAGAGGCGGCGGCACGCCTCCACCAAAACAGTGACGCTCCATTCAGGGTCCCTTCTCACACATCCCCAGTAGGGGGGCGCATTTCCAACTTCACCCAAGCTTGGGAAGGGATCACATCAGATAGATGGGTGCTGTCTACAGTGTCTGCAGGATACTGCATAGAACTGTTAGAGCGTCCCCGAAATCACCCTCCACGACAAAAAATACATTCTTTGGATAACCAGAAGATCCTCCTCGAGGAGATCGTAAATCTTCTAGCAAAGGACGCGATGGAACTCGTCCCGGGACACCAGGTAAACAAGGGTATTAATTCAACTTACTTCCTTGTGCCAAAAAAAGATTTGACAATGCGCCCAGTATTGGATTTACGGCCTGCAAACAATTATGTCAAGCCCCAAAAATGTTGCATGACTACTCTCCAAGAGGTAATCCCCCTCCTAAAAAAGGGGATTACATGGCAACATTGGACATGAAAGATGCCTATTTTCATATTTCCATGTTCCCAGCGCACAGAAAGTACTTGCACTTCAAGGTGGACAGTCGGCACTACCAGTTCAAGGTACTGCCCTTCGGGATAGCTTCGGCTCCAAGGGTATTCACCAAGGTACTGGCGGTGGCGGCAGCACACCTTCGCAGGAAGTCAATCCCGGTGTACCCTTACCTGGACGACTGGCTCATCACGGGGGAGACCCCAGTAATTTGCAGAACAAACATTCAAAGGACGATCGACCTCCTATTCGAATTATGTTTCTCAATAAACGAGAAAAAGTCAAGTCTGGTGCCAAGCACCTCCAAACAGTTTCTAGGAGCTATCCTAGACACGCAAGAGGGGTTGACCTTCCCATCAGAGGAAAGAATTCGGAATATACTGCTGCAAATTCCGCAATATCAGGCTGGTCGCAGATAACGGTACGCAAAGCAATGCGTTTGCTGGGCATGATGGCGTCATGTATTTACCTGGTCCCCCACGCGCGCCTGCGCATGTGTCCCATGCAGGAATGGTTGGCGAAACAGTGGTCTCAGGCAAGTGGTCAGTGGGACGATCTAGTGGTCTTTTCGCCAACACTTGTACAAAGCCTTCACTGGTGGACAAGAGAAAATCTGTCCAAGGGGAAACCCTTTTACGATCCCGAGATACAGGTGGTAGTCACAACCGATGCATGCCTGACAGGATGGGGAGCTCACCACCTCCATCACACAGCTCAGGGTCTCTGGTCTCACTCAGTGGCCAAGAATCACATCAACCTGCTAGAGCGTCTGGCAGTATTCAGAGCGCTTCAAGCGTTCGAGCCCTACCTGCTGAACCTGTCAGTGCAGATCCGGACGGACAGCACTACAGCCATGTTTTACCTGAACAAACAAGGAGGGACTCGTTCGCCAAATCTGTCCAAGCTTGCCCAAAAAATTTGGATATGGATACATCTTCCTGTCATCTCAACATGTTCCAGGGGATCTCAATTCCCCTCCCAGAGGAACACAAATGGTGTCTACACAGAGAAATCATAGAAGATATCTTCTCTCAGTGGGGTTTCCCCACTATAGACCTATTCGCCACAAGTGAAAACAGACAGTGCCCAGGATTTGCATCCAGGTTCCCCCAGCCAGACTCCCAGGGGAACGCCCTGTGGATGAACTGGTCAGGGATGTTTGCGTACGCTTTTCCACCAACACCTCTCATCAGAAAGGTGGTCAACAAGATGAACAAAGAATCGATGACGCTCGTCCTAGTTGCTCCCATGTGGGCGAAACAACCGTGGTTCCCACACTTACGCAGACTAGCGGTGTGCGAACCCATCAAACTCCCGGGCTGGTACAACCTACTGTCCCAGCACCAAGGTCTCAAGGTGCATCCTCAACCCAACTCATTGAACCTGGCAGCATGGCTCCCGAGATCATAGAGTTTGGACATCTCAAATTACCACAGAAATGTATGGACATCCTAAAAGAATCTAGGAAGCCAAACACAAGGCACTGCTACTTTGACAAATAGAAAGGATTTGTTATCTGGTGCCAGAATAAACAAATCAACCCAGTTGATTGCACTCCGTCCACAATTGTCACATACATGCTCCATCTGCTGGATGCAGGACTGGTTTTTAACTCACTGAAGGTACAGCTGGCAGCTCTGACAGCATACACCACATCCCGTAACAAGATATCGTGGTGGAAAATACCAGTGGTTAAAGCCTTCACGGAAGGGGTAAAGAGACTTCACCCTCCTATTTCGAACCCACCACCAGGATGGGACCTGAACGTGGTGCTATCTAAACTCATGGTCCCCCCATTCGAGCCCATGCATAAAAGCAGTCTCAAACACCTGACTTACAAGACGGCCTGCTTAGTAGCAGTAACATCTATAAGAAGGGTTAGTGAAATTCAGGCTCTGTCAGTGCAGGATCCATTCTTTACAGTTCATAAAGACAAACTGGTTTTACGTACACACCCTAGGTTCTCACCTAAGTTTATTTCTAAATTCCACGTGAACCAGTCCATCGAGCTTCCGGCTTTCTTCCAAGACTCACAAAGCTGGGCTGAGGTGAAACTAGACACCATAGATGTGCCTAGGGCGGTCCTCTACTATGTAAACAAAACCAGACCGCTAAGGGTAACAGATCAGCTGTTTGTTTCCGTAGCTACAGGCAGAGAGGGAGATCGCGTCTCTAAAGGTGCCAGCTCTAAGTGGATTGTTAACTGTATCCAGCTGTGTTACTCTCTTTCTGAAAAAACCTTGCCTTTCATGCCAAGAGCCCACTCTACAAGAGGCATTGGGGCCACTCTGGCGATCATTGCAAATGTACCCCTTGACACCATTTGCAAAGCAGCTACTTGGAGCTCTATTCACACTTTTACTCAGCACTACTGCATTGACACCCATTCCAAGACAGATACTCAAGTGGGACAAGCGGTTCTAAGACATTTATTTGCTCATGACCCTTCTCACATCCTTCTTCTAACACTGCTCGCTAATCTACGCACAGCATGTGATCTAAGCAGATTCCACAAGCCTCAGAAGGGATACATTACTCACCGTAATCGTATTTCTGATGCTTGTATCTGCTTAGATTCACATGCGACCCACCCTTCCTCCCCTCTGAGAGAAGGCGCATGGATGCTTGTAGTCTTATCTATCTATCTGCTTGGATTATCTGTACTCACGCTACTCCTCATGTCAGAGAAAATTCAATCTGAGGGTCCTAGACGCGCGAGGGATCATGGGTACAGTGGACGTCACACTAGGAATAGTATTACTGGCACGCCCTGTGTGGCCCCCCTTTTTCGAAAAACAAACTGTAATACTCCGCAGCTTCCACTAGATGTCGGCCTATGCACAGCATGTGAATCTAAGCAGATACAAGCATCAGAAATACGATTACGGTGAGTAATGTATCCCATATTTATACACACACACGCGCACACACACACACCCCTCCTCTCCCCCCCTACATGGAGTGGGAGCAGAAAGTAATCCTCACAGAAGAGAATTGTAAATTCCTCCTGTTAGGGAGAATTCTCATAAATGGTTAATTTCCCTTACCTACTGAGTCCCTCAGCAGCTTTGCTGGATTTCTGGATTTATTTCTTTCACCTGGTAAGAGTGTGAGCCTTTTTTCCCACTCTTATATGTGTTTTGCTATGTGTATTTCTATGTTTTGTGTGACCTTGGGCACTGAAGCCTCACCTACTCCATGGCACCATATTTGAAGGTGTGTTACACAGCACCTTCAGTACAGTGGCACAGGGTTGTCTTTGAGACTTCCCACAGACTCCATTTTCTGGGGCTGACTACTGTCCCCCAGAAAAGGGTAAAGTTGCCATTAACTTTACTTTAGTCACTTTAAACCACAGACCCAGTACACCCCATTTTACATGGAGTATTGGAAAGGGTTAACTCATCCCTTTTTGTCTGTGCCTCTTGGAGCATTGTTTCGCTCCCTTTACATTAAGACTTGGCTGGTGGCAGTGGTATCTACCCTATTCTTTATACAGCGGTTATCTTAAATAACCATGGTATTGTTTTAGGCTGTTATATTAGCCTCAAACATAAACTTGCTTGACCATATATAATTTATTACGGTTCCGGCTGGGTTTATTCACCATTTCTTTTTGTAAATGTCTTTCTCGTGTTTTACTCTGCGCGCCAAACCAGGTTTGGTCCCTTTGTTCATCGCCTTTTTGCGGGCTTCCACAAAGAAGCCCTCCTTTAGGTGCCTGAGAGTCTGGGTAGGCAGGATGTGAGGGAGGGATTTTAGGACCCCTGCCATGGGTTCCCTTGGTAACTCAAGTCGCACTCCTGTTTGATTGGCTGGGTGAATGTTCTTGCCAGGACACCCACCCTGCTGTGTGACTGACAGCCAGGCTGTAGGAATGGGGGAAAACTGCATACAAAGTAGTTCTCTGGGACTGGAAGAGCAGAGTCGCCACTGGAACAAAAGAACCAACGAGGAACTGGCAGAAGAGGACCCCTACGACGACTAAACCGCCCGGTGAAGCCCTGCTGCAGATCCGAATCTTCAGAATCTGATGACAGGGAAGATCCTCCAGGAAACTTCTTCCCTTGAGCTGGTGGGACCAACCAGTTCACCCAAACTGCAAGCCAGGACCCCTCCTCTGGTCGAATTCGCTGTTAAGAGGTACAGTGGGTCGGATAGCCAGGAAGGTCGGACTCTGCTTGTGTTTTAAGGAGCGCACCTTTTATTTGTTGCTTTGCTCTGCTGCTGGTTTCTTCCCTGGGTAGTGCAGAACCCTCCAGTCTTCCTAGGTCTGATCAGTCTGACAGTCGCTTCAGGAACCGTGAGCCTGTAGGAACTACCAGGAATGTCTGCCTCAGCTACAGCTCCCTCTCCGTTTTAAGGTACTGTGCAAATCCGGTTGTTCGTTTCTTTCAGCTGTGGTGAAAGTGTTTGAAATCTTTCTCCAATCCGAGGGCTTGTCCTTCTCTTCTCTTTGAACTACCTTTTCTACCAACCAACCTCGTCCGGAAACCGTGCCACGAACTTTACCGTAAACTACCCTGAACTGTATTATCTTGAGCAAAAGACTTTTGACCTATTGACTTTGGCCCTAAGCTTTTTCTACCTGATTTTATCATTGTAGTCTCTCTTGTTCGCTTGCCCTGTTGGTGTGATTCAGTTTCAGTTAACTTTGTCTTTCCCTCCCTTTTTAATTGCTGGAGTGCCATTTTGCTCCCACTTCATTTTGTGAGCTTAACTTGTCTGGAACTTATTGGGAGTTGGATGGTGTATTAAGAATGTGATTTTTAAACTGCTTAGAATAATGAAATAAATGTATATTCTTTTACTTGAAAACCTTGAGTCAGTGTTTGCCTGAATCACAGTAATTGCTGTCCTTTGTGTAACTATTTGATACTGCTCACTTACTCTTGCGATAAGTCTTGCTGCTCCGCTACTGCTACCACTTTAACTGTGTAGTACAGGCTTGTACCAAAGGTGAAATTGTACTGTCACTTGTAGTCTTAATTGTGTGTGGTGTTCCCAAAGGGTACTGGATATAATTCTGCCTAACGCCTCCTAATTGCCAACTCAACTATGCCGACTATTTACTTCCTCCGAAAAATCCACAAGAACATAAGAAGCTGCCAGGGAGACCCATTGTGTCTCTGGAAGGTTTACTGCTGGAAAATGTCTAAATATAGACAAAGTCCTTTTCCCATTTGTCTCTTCTCTTCCATCATATTTGACAGACACTACAGACCTTCTCACTCAAATTGATGACTTACCATGGGAAACGAATTACATCATGGCTACCATGGATGTTGTGTACTTCTACTCATTGATAGGACACAAATTTGAAAAACTGGCTTGTGAACATTATCTAAATACCAGGTCTCTCAATTACCTTGAACATATTCAAATGGTCCTTGAAATGATAATCTTTTTCTTACCAACAATGTTTTTCTATTTAACAATGAATATTTTAGACCGGTGCAGGGAACTGCCATGGGCACAACCTTTGCGTCGTCTTACGCAAATCTTACTATGGGTGCCTGGGAGCAATCAGAGGTTTGGTCGAAGCAGAATCAAAAAACAGAGGGGGCGTGGCCAACTGCCATGTGAGAGGCTGGGCTGCTCCGAAGCTCCTACAGATCTGTAGTCTATCCGTGGATATCCTGCCGCCGAATCTACACCCCAAACTACCTAAAAGAAGGTGAAGTAATGGGAACAGCAGCTGAGGGGAATGCTCCGCATGGGATTTGAAATCGGGCCATATCAACAAAGATATCCGAAAGAAACGGGAAGCGGGACCCCAGAGAAAGACTGGACAAAATGGCCGCTCTAAACAAAGTGTTCGGAAAATCGCCCACCACGGAAGCAAAGTGCTGAGCCCCCGCTGAATGGCCGAGAATTCGAACATTGTGCATAGCCCTGCCAGAGCTCAAGAGCACACGCAACACAGAATCAAGCTAGTCCCCACAGGCGGGTGAAGCCCACGGACAAGACAAAAGTGCAAGCAGAACGCATGCAGAGGGAGACAGGACAAAGCTGCCCCTTCAGACACAGCCTATGCGGGGCTGAAAAGCTGGTGAATCTGAAACAGAGGGCCCCAGTAGATGCTCACCGCGGAGAGGAAAGAGCCCCTGCTGAGCAGCAAAGCACACAACACCTTGAAGGGTCCCTCCGGAGCCTGAAAGTGTACACAAGCAGTACTTGACGGGAGTGCATGTCAGATCGCCCGAGGACGCACTCACAGAGGAACAGGGAGTGCCGCATGGCGCGTGCTGGGATAGACACACACTTATAATGTTCATTGCGCAAACACAGCGACTGCCTCCTATATTGTAATACTGGGACCGCAGTACAGGCACGAATGAGCAAGACGGTATAATTAGAACGCAGAGGGGCTCCGAAGTTGGTGAGCCCTGTATATGCAGAGACCACCTACTATCCTGAAGGACCAAAACCACAGAACGGCCACGAAGGGGCACAACTGTGCAACAGGAGCACTGCGCGGCTCAGAAGCTGGTGAGCCTTGAAAACGTAGCGACCACCCCCCACTCTGAGCAATTGCCATGAAAGAGTAATAGCACACGCGAGCAGGGGGCAAGAGACTCTCACAGAGTGGAGCGGTAGAAGATACGATGGTGAGGGCGGTGTCAGAGCGAGTGCTCCAACTGGGAGTGAAAAGGCATATGGAACCATAAGAAGTGGCAGAAGTCCCCTAACACGATCGCTGCACAAGTATACCATGCAGGGATCTCTAGACTAAGGGCACTACTCCCCAGCGACCAAGGAATAAGGACAGACCCGGCAAGTCTGGGTGGCATGGAGATAAACAAAGAGCACAAGACCGGAGAAGGGCAGACCCTGGAAAGGGCACGGAGAGACTAGCGGAACCCAGACACGTTCAAGAAACACCGAAAGCAACAGAGGAAGCGTGACCAACGCTCAGACGGGGTGAGACTCCCTCACTGAGGCAGTGGAATGCTAGACCGGGAAAGAGCGGTCTGAGCACAGCACACTGGGCAAATCCTAACATTACAGCAGACCCTGTGAGTCACGCTAAGCACCCCAAGACTCTTAATACCAGGAAGGGCCCCGGACCCCTGGCGAACACAATGAATGCCTCCCCCCACCCTTAAAAAAAATAGAGGTGGGTAAGAGGGGGGAAAAAAAGGGAGCCCGGACGCTAAGAAGAATATTAAGGGAGCGGATAATGACTTGAGCGGTCCCGGAGACCTGGAACCACAGCACTGGAAACCAGAGCGATGTCATCTAAACAGATCAAGACAAAGGGGAAGCAGTCCTCGATGGAGGATTTCACAAAGACCCCACTTACAGCGGAGGGGGCCAAAAACAAAGAGAGAAGCACCCAGACCGGAACATCTCCAGTACGAGGGGACCAACAGATCCCTGAGGCCATTGCAGATCTGAAATTGACACTGGAAACAAAACTGGAGGCCGCTATAACCAAACTGAAGGAAGCGCTAGAGGTCAAAATCGACACAGTACAAGTGGACCTCCCCCTTCTAAGACAAGATGTGAGAACAATTGCAGAACGAACGGGCGTGCTGGAAGAGGAAATTAAATCCAACACGGCCGCCAGCACATCACATGCCTCGGACATCCACGTGCTACGACAACAAGTGAATAACCTGGAGGCCAGAGCTGAGGAAGACGAAGGACGCTGCAAAGAAATATACGCATTGTGGGCCTCCCGGAGAGGCAGAAGGGATCTAACCCAACGGAATATGTGGAGACCATGCTACTGCAAGAAATAGGGGGCGGGCCACTCACCCAAGGCTTTGCGGTGGAGCGAGTGCATAGGGCCCTGACAAGAAGGCCCCCTCCGGGAGCCCCCCCAGACCCATCATTGCCAAAATACTAAATTACCGTGATAGAGAAAGGATCCTGGAGCACTTTCGGAAAGGAGGTACAATACGTAGGGCATCAGCGTCCATAACCGCCTCCCGGGACTACACCCTCCAGGTGCAGAGAAGGCATCTTAACTTTGGAACTGTGAGAAGGAGACTACAGGAAGCTGGCTACAAATACATGTTACTGTACCCAGCCAAGTTGAAGTTGTTTTGTAAAAATCGCACCGTATTATTTGACACGCCAGAAGAAGCAACGGAGTGGCTGGACTTACAGAATTGCCCGACTGAGAAGAATGACGAGAAAGAGAGCGGGGCTGAATGCTGAGGAAATGCAACCTACTGCTGAGGTGTCATATAAAATGTCACTTTGGGACTTGATTATAGATGTGGTAAACAGAGAAATGACGGGCAGGTCCTTTAGGACAAGAAATAGGAGATGAAGAGAACCTGAACTCACACCCCACCAGAAAGTTAGGTTACCAATAGTGTGGTAACACCTTGCTTGGTTCCTACCACCGGTACGCCTAGATAGGACCAAATGTGGGAACGCCTGAGATCCAGGGATGGAGCTGGGCAACAGTTGGCTAAGGGGAGGGAGGCGGGAGGGAAGAGAATTGGGGATGGAAAGGGAGTTGAGGTATAGAGGAGATATCAACTAGGAAGCGTAGCACTGAAGTTGAAGGGAAGCAACAGTTGGGGCTTGGGAGGATGGGGGGTTAGTTTGGGGGTGGGTAGACGGGGGGTGTTGTAAGGGGAGTTTGGATTGGGGGAGGGACGGAGGAGCGGGAGGGAATAACAAAGATGACACAGGAGCACAGCACGGGCCACCTACAAACACAACTAAATCTGCACAGGAAGAGGATGGGGAGAAGGGCGGGCGGAGTAGGATATAGCTGAAATGGGGGACCTTAGAATTGTGACCTGGAATGTACACGGGTTAAACACTTTTATATTAAGCGCAACAAAGTTATGACGTATTTACACAGGCAAACGATAGACATAGCAATGCTACAGGAAACCCACTTAGCGAAAGAGAGATTAGAGCTGTTGAAGAAATGGAAAGGGACCACAATAGGAGCCACATACTCGGTATACACCGGGGACGTCCTTATATGGATTGCACGCCATATCCCGTTCAAATTGTTGCAGCAGTAAGTAAGAGAAGACGGAAGAATGGTGCTGGTAAAAGGGATGGTGTGTAACAAAATGGTTAACCTGATTAATATTTATGCCCCAAACAATGATACCGCACCTTATCTCGGAATCTGTATGCTATTGTTAGCCCATACATGGATGGAGCGGCCATAGTCGGGGGGACTTTAACTGCACACTAGACCCCAAGATGGATAGGTCAGATGATAAAAGAATCAAGCCTATCCCGGCGGCAAAGGCCCTGACCACACTTACGTGAGATTTCCAGCTCACTGAGATATGGAGGAAGTTGCACCCCACTGGCAGGGGGTACTCCCATTATGCAGCCCCACATGACTTATACACCAGGTTAGACTACATACTAGTGTCTAGTCCCGTGGTGGAGCAGATTAAGTGTGCAGAGTACAAAACGGCAGTCCTATCAGACCACACGCCACTGACAGTGACATGGCAGATCTCGCCGCCTAGGCCCAGGATACGACATGGAAACTTCGAGCTGAAGCTCTCAAAGATATCATGTTCAGGGAACATCTAAGGAAAGCAGTACAGGAGTACTTTGAACTAAATGATGGAAGTGTTGAGGTTGCTGGCGCACTCTGGGAAGCATTTAAGGTGGTGATAAGGGGGGCAGCAATATCAAAGTCAACTGGGCTACTGGGGGTGCATAATGGCAGACCTACAAACCACTGAAAGGGAGATTGAGGATAAAATGCAAGAGAGACCGGACTCTCTGGAAAAGACGGAGGCAATAAGACACCTAACTGAAAAATGTAAATCCCACTGGGAGAGGTTATGTAACCTCAACTACAGAAAATATATAGAGACAACATGCGGAAGGGGATAAACCAGGCAGATTACTAGCCTGGTTGTGTAAAAGTGAGACCCCAAAACAAGTGATCCGAGAGATGCGCCGTGAGGATGGCATACTCGAAGATCCACAAGAAGGGGTGAATGAGTGCTTTCAGAGATACTATTGTAAATTATATACCGATAAAACAGAGGCAGAGGAAATGGATATAAACGAAGTGCTGGAGTATATCATCCGGCCCAGGCTTGAGGTAGCCGATAGGGAAAGGCTTGAGGCACCACTGGAATTGGAGGAATTGGAATATGTAATCCGTTACCTACCGACCAATCAGGCGCCGGGGGGCCGATGGCCTCCCAAGTGAATTTTATAAGACATATATGGCAGACCTGCCTCCACCACTGTTGGCAATGTTAAATGAGGCGTTGGTACGGGGCAGGCTGCCGGAGACTCTGAGGCAAGCAGTCATCATCCCGCTCCTCAAGCTGGGCAAAATAGACACTGACTGCGGGTCTTACAGACCGTTGTCAATGTTAAATCAGGACAGCAAGATCCTTACCGCAGGGATGGCAAATAGATTGAAACCACTGATTAACACCTTGATACACCATGTCCAAACAGGATCTTAGGAGATTGCACCAATCAAAGCTTTTGACTCAGTTAAGTGGCCCTGGCTGCTAACTGTTCTTGAAGTTTTGGATGGGACCAGTGTATCTGCAGTGGGTGAAACTATTGTATAGTGCACCGACTGCTAGAGTTCGGATAGGGTCGGTGGTCTCGGAAAGGTGGACGCTAGGCAGAGGAACTAGACAAGGCTTCCTCTGGTCCCCGATGCTGTTTGTTCTAGCGCTGGAGCCACTCACGGCATACCTCAGATACCAATATGGGGAGGTGGGCATTACAACGAAAGGTGGACAGCACCTGATCTCTTTGTATGCGGATGACATGCTATTGTATCTGAGATACCCTGAAGAAAACTTACAATTTATACTAGAGGTATTAGATCGATATGCACTATTATCGGGTATAACGGTAAACCCACGGAAGTCCATGATATTCCCGCTAGGGAGATATAAGGGAATGCCCCAAGATACGCTACCAGTATTACAGATTGAATGGGCGGTAGACACCTTTAGATACCTGGGGATAAATGTGTATCACAGGGTTGAAAATGAACACAAGAACAATACAGAGAAAACAGTAGAGGGGATCCAACGCAGTATGACATTCTATTAAACTACCCAATTTTGAAGTGTACTACTTAGCGGGCCAATTGCAATATGTAGCTAGATGGCTTTCTGATGACACCACATCGGAGTCTAGACTATTGAGGGCGGAGTGTACACCATATTTCCTGAACTAATGGATGTGGGTAACAGAACCACCGAAAAGTAGGAGAGCGGCATTACTGACCCTGGGAAAGAAGATCTGGCATAGGACCTGTGTAATTTTGGGAAGCCGGACACCGTGCTCCCCGCAGGTCCCTTTTTTGTGACACTACAGGGGGTAGATGACCAACTGAGACGCGCTAGAAGGGAACACTGGGAACCTGTAGGGGTGACAACAGTTGGGGATGTGTGGCAAGAAGGAGGCAAGATAGAGTTTGATATCTTAAGAGAGGACACAGGTCTACATAGCGGGCAGTATATCATGTACGTGAGGCTGATGGCAATGCTAAAAAAAGATGTGGTCAGAAGTAGAACTGGCCCAGCAGCCAGACAAGGCTATAGAAATGTTCCAAGCAGTGTCAGACGGGGGACACGAGGTCTCCAGAATTTACGAATTACTGATGTCTAAAGTGGGAAAAGAGATGGTTCAAATGAGGCGAGACTGGGAAGAAGAAAGTGGGGAGACAATAAGTGATGGTCTATGGGAAAGGATGCAAGGGTACCACAAAAAAGTGTTGAGGAATGCCCGATTACAACAGATTCAATTGTATATTACTCATAGAGCATATATGACCCCCAAGAGAATTGCTAAATTTGATGATGCGGCTACACAGTGATGCCCGAAATGTGGGGCGGAAAATGCCAGGATGGTAGGCATGTTTTGGGCTTGTCCCGAAATAGTGAGATTTTGGAGGGAAATAGCAGACCGACTGGCTACCAAAGGGATTGAGCTGGTGGTAGACTCCTTGTGGGCATGTATGGTGGGGGGCTTCCCTAGACCACGCAAACTCAAGCATGTGTGCATTCTTAAAGAACTGGCCTATATTTTAGCGAAACGAAGGATAGCCATGGGATGGAAAGCTCACGCGAGACCCAAGGTAGATACCTGGTGGAGGGACCTCCTGCAGTGGGCCGAGGCTGAAACAGTGGTCTGGAGGGAGGCCCCATGTAGAGGGGGCGAAGAGGAAGCAGAAACATTGATGGCATGGCAGCATTTGATTGCATCACTGACGGGTTTGGGACCCAATTAATTGGATACCGATAGCTCCCTGGATTATGGAAAAGAGACAGTTGTGGACTAGGGGACTGTGCTGGCCCCTTGCAGAGACTTAATGGGGGAGGAGGGAAGAAAAGGCGGGATGTTGGGGTTTTAGTAGTTTATGCACCATGTTAAGATGCACTGTTTGTTTGTTATGAAACTAATAAAAAATTTACAAAAACAAAAAAGCAGAGAATGTTATTTTATGGCTCTGATACATAGATGATCTGTTTACAATCTGGAAAGGATCAGAACACGGATGGATAGACTTTGTCAAGTTATTGAATTGTAACACGAATAACATTAGATTCACAAACTCATAGTCATACTTTCATTACCTTTTTGGATGTGAACCTGAGAATTATTGATCACACACTAACTTGTGAATTATACAGAAAGCCCACTGGATCGAATACGGCATTACATGCTACGAGTGGACATCCAAAGAGTTTCATATGGAGCATTCCTTACAGCAAATTTGTCAGGATAAGAAGGAACAGCTCCACTTTAGAATCATATGATTCAGAAAGCAAAATCACGGCTCTTGGATTTCAACAACAACTCTATCCCAAGAAGGTGATTGAAAGAGCCTACATCAAAGCTAGGCAGCAAAATGACAAAGCCTTCTTACAGGATCCCAGAAACAGATGAACCCAGATATGGACAAGGAAACCATACGCCTTATCTTAACCTTTGATAGCCAAGCTTTGGCTATCAGATGCATACGACAAAGACCTTGGAAGATTTTGTTGGCTGACAATAATCTAAATAATTTGAAGGCAAATCCGGATATCGGTTTCAGAAGAAATTGTTCAATCAAAGACACATTAGTGCATAGCTTCATGGCACATGAAGAAGACAAGAGATCCAGAATGTGGTTGACAGATCAGAGAAAGGGTTTTTCAAAGTGTATTAGGTGTAAAATCTGTAAATATTAAAAAAAATTGTACATTGTTTGAACATCCCATATTGGGCCATACAATCTCCATAGTTGATAAAATTACGTGTGAAACAGACTATGTGGCTTATGTGTTGATATGCTCTTGTCGGAAGTGGTACATCGACAGCACGAAGTGCAAGTTGAAAATGTGTATCCAGCTGCACGTGCAAGCAGTTCTGAACAATGACTCTAATTACCCCATGGTCAAACATTTTGCAGATTTTCATCGTGGGAATATGGAGAGTTTTAGTTTCTTTGGAATCAATGGGATCGAACATGGACCACGTGGGGGTGATGGAGAGCGTATGCTCAGACAAAAAGAAACACGATGCATCTTAGATTTTGAGAGCAAACACCCTAATGGCCATAATATGGACAAAGAACTAAACACCTTTCTAGGATAATTAATTTTAGTATATAACTTGCTATGTTTCTGACTTTTTATATTTTGATTTGTATTCTTATATTGTTCTCCATATGTGCAGTGCAGTATATATTGCATTTGATTTGAGATTGTCTATGGTGGTAGAGGGGCGTTTTGTTATGCTATGTCATTTTATTATTGTGTGGTTGCTTTTCTCACTTACTTAACTGGAAATAGGATTATATGTTCCATTTTGCACTTGTTTTTTGTACGATTTGGGTGTTGGACTATAAGATTGCACAGTTTGCTCAATGTGCTGGTTTTGGGGCAAGAGATGGTATGGATGGCTCAATATGTTGTTGTCGATAATAGTTGAATGTAGAATACTGGAGGGTGGATCAGTCATTATGAGAGACAGCACTTTTATTGGCAATAGTACTAAAATGGAAAATCATGCATTATGATGCAACATATGCCACGAATTACCATACATAAGAAATGTGGGTTAACAAGTTATATATAATTCTTGATAATTCAAATTGCTGTTAAGCACCTTGTGCTGTAACCTGATATATAAACCATAGTGTATTGCACACCGCACTTTGATGGATAACATTGAAAAACACTACTGCTGCTATGCATTATGTACCCTAAGCAGATGCATTGATTGTAACGCTCACCATATATCCACGGGGACGCCACTCAGCCTGTCTGGACCACTCACAATCTCAAACCCTTCCCTGGAATCTGTTCGACTGGGGACTGGGCCTGAAATACAGGATTTCCACATTTTAACTGTATTGTCTCTGGTTGCTTGACCCCCACTTCCCTTGAGGACCAAACCTTCCCCTATGTCCTCTCTCACCTTATTTTCTTGTGCCCTGTGCTCTCCGCCCTGTTCTGCGGTGCAGGAGTGCGTCGGTAGATTTGGGCGTTGCGCGACCTAGTTGCTTCACTGGTGCAGGCCCAAAGCGCCTGGGCTTGTGACTCCAGCCTGACAAGTTAGGTTTGTTCATTCTTGGTGAACTGTCCTTTTCTTGTCTCTTGCCCCTTAATAATGTCTTCTCTTCTCCCTTAGGTGTTGAAGGGGGTCGGTGATGGTGTTGTGCGGCTTAGGGAAACCAAGCACTAGAGGTGAGTGAAAGCGCGATGCGCGGCACTGTTCGCTTTTTCTTGTGCTGACCTATGTCTCTCCTTGTCCCTTGCAGGCCCTGAAAAGTCCCAGTATGGCCGCCGGCTGAGAGATATGGTGCGGTGAGTAAAGCACAATGTGCGGCTCCTTCTTGTCCTTTATGTGCTAACCTGTATTGTCATTTCCCTTTGTAGGTCGATGGCGTGCTCCGGAGCTGAAGTTACCATAAGCGGCTCGAGTTCAGGTAAATGTTTGACTCTTCTTGCTGTTTTAGAAGAATCGGGGATACGAGCATGCTTACTAATGTCTTCTCCTTTCGTTCTTTTCTTCCCAGGGTGCGGCGTTCCGAGATGGAGACGCCGAAATGCTGTCCACAGGACCGGAGGAGCGATGGATGGAAGCAGGATTCTTCTCAAGGTAAGTGTAATGTTAATGCTGTTCTTGTTCTTTAAGGTACGTGGGATGCGGAGGAAAGGCGAAGGCCTTCAGGAGACCGATCCAAACACGGTGAGTGTCACGCTGCAGGCGCAGAGTAACGCAAAGCGTGTTTCTCTGCTCGGGCGTGGTTTATATAGCCTCCAGGTAACCTAGGTATCCCTAGGTCGAACCACACCCAAAAAGCTAAGCCGCATAGCTCAGTTCATGGAACCGAGTTGTGTGGGGGCATCCATATTGCCCAAAATGCATTACCAAGTCCAGTGCCAAGTCTATCCTCTGAGTCATGTATGAACCTGGTGCCACAGGCGCCAGGTCCGACTCCAAGTGGGTCTCGGATGAGATGGGGAGGCCTTTAAGGACCATGTGGGGGATCGTGGCCTGGCTCCAGTGTTTTGCCTAAGCAGGCTAGGGACAGGGATCATGACATTGATATAGCGAATTGCATATAGCACTTTAATTGACAAATATTATTGCTGCTAGGCACGATGTGCCTTGTATTGGTTAGCCATGCATAATGGTGATAATGCTGGTTAATGACCTATATATAGCACCTTATTGAAAATCTAAATTGTTTGTAAGCACTTTGCGCTTTAAGTTGGTATATAAACTGTATTGTATTGCATACAGCACTTTAATGATGTAACGTCGACAATATAATTGCTGCCAAGCATTATGTACACCAAGTTTATGTATGGATTTTAGCTAATTGTATGTAGTACTTTATTTGATAAATATTATTGCTGTTAGGCACTATGTGTCTGACACTGGTCAGTTCTGCATATGAGAATAATGCTAGTCAATGACATCGATATAGCACCCTTTTAAAAACCTTTTCTTTTTAATTTCTGCTAAACCTTTTTTGCGCTTTAAGTTGATGTCCAAATTATGGTGTATTGCACATAGCAATTTGATTAATAACATCAAGAATACAATTGCTGCTAAGCACTATGCACTTGAAGTTGATATATGGATTATAGCCAAATGCACATAGCACTTTATTTGATAAATATTATTGTAGCAAGGCAAAATGTGGCTCTTTTTGGTCAGCCATATATGTGGACATTTGTAAAGCAGTATTAAGAACATGGCAGTTCACACTGAGATACTATAGGCACTTGCTGGTCTAAAAATGTCAAAGGTTTTGCAAAATAACAGTCATATGTCTTTAGCATCTTATTGATTTTTGGGAAATTCACATTCCGTAGATTATGAGGAAATGTACTGTGCAGCGAATAGCTGTCCCGAGGTAAACAGCACATGGTACTGAGCAACCAGTATAAAATGGCCGACAAATATAACTTAAGAAACTAGTCCCCTTTTTGTTTTTTAATCTGTCCAACACCTGGTATTTTAATGTGCACGTGTGAATGGGCTAATTGTTGTGAACAAGCGGCGAGGCAGTCGCAAAACGCGCAACGCGGACTCATTTTCGGGTGAAAACACTGTGGGAATGCCATACTCTGATGGCTTTTTAACCAGATTGCTGTGATGCTAATTTGAAGAAAAAATAACGGAAGTTGGTCTAAACTGTTTTGTATCCTGATTTCACTTTGGAGAGTGCAATTTACCAACTGGTTTGGTAACCAGAAGTAGGAACATATATTTCTGAGGCTTGTGAAATATGCTTAGATCACATGCTGTGCATAGGCCGACATCTAGTGGAAGCTGCAGAGAATTACAGTTGTTTTTGAAACTCGAAAAGGGACGTCGACAAGGCGTGCCAGTAATACTATCCCTAGTGTGACGTCCACTGTACCCATGGTCCTTCACGCATCGATGTCTCTCGATTGTTTTTTTTTCCACCATCATAGACGGATGCTGAGTTCCCTTTCGGCTTATCGCCATTTATTATTATACAATAAACAATAGTTTTTCTTACTATTCTTTATAATCCTTTATATCCACCGGCTATCGAGACCATCCGACAGCGATGGGGGAAAAGAAACGACTGTTGAAGACTCCCGTCGACGGATCCGTTCTGGCCTTGGAAGAATGTTCCGGAATTCGGCCTACACAGTAGAGAGAGAGGAGGGAGGTCATATTAGAATGTATATACCCCTTTTCGTAGACTACATTCGCCTAATTGCCGTGTCATTTAGTTATGGAAAAGACCCCATTTAAATTGTGCCCTAAGTAGAACAAAAAGTTCCTGTGGGTCAACAAACACCTTTTGTGTAACCTGTCTCCCCCTCGGGACCACGTTGATGGTTCCTGTCGAGCGTGTAGACTCTTCAAACCCAAGACATTGAAGGACCGCTTAACTAAACGCTGGACCCATCACACCAGGCAACTCAAGGCCATGGAAGTGGAGGGTGCATTCAGCAACGGCAGTAACGCTGCAGTATCAGACGGCGAAGGTGACAGGGTTACACTGGTTTCCCAGGCACAGGCCCCTGACCCCAGCAGACAGGCCGGCGGCCATGGTATAGGGACAACACCCGGCGGCAAAAATGCTCTTACTTCCCCCTGCCCCCCACCAAACACACAATCCACCGCCAAGAATCGACACATGCGTCGAGCAAACGGCAACGCGCGTAGTTTAGGGAGAGGTCGGTTGAATCGCTGTCCTCTGGGCACTCTAGATCGCCACATGACAGGCCCTGAATGTTGAAAGACAGAACAGACGTTGCAGAATAAAATATGATGAGACTTCAGAGCTGACCGTAGCCGAGATTCGACGTTCCGCTTCGATAGCGTAAAAATAACATGCAGGCCGGACTTGCTCAGTTAGTTGAAAAGCAAGTACCGGAAGGCCTTGTAAAGTCAAGGGAGTCTAAGAAGAGCCCTTCTAAGACCCCTCAAAGGGATAAAACACAGAAAGATAGGTCCCCTCATAAGAGTAAGGAACCTAAGTCACAGGATTCCCTGTCTTCAGCCTTGAAGAAAAAGGCTACACCTTCTAATGTAATACCACCCACTCCAGAAGATTTAGGTCTCCCACCTCAACCTAGGGTCGTCTAGTTCTGCCCAATGGTCAGCTGAAGATAGATAGGGTCATGAGAAGAATGTCTTTCATGGCAAATTCTTATGAAAAATACCCTAACTACTTCACAAGTTTTCACTCCAACCCTCTCACAACAGCGGCCTCTGGGTCGCAGAACCCTGTTGAATCCCCTGCTAAAAGGTCTTGCCCCAGTGCACCAGCGCAAGATACAACTATAATTGACCTATATGGCCCGGACACTGATCATGAAAACCTCTATGACAAGAAAACGCAGACCCTTATTATAGGGATAATGAGGAGGATGACCCTGATACAGACCTGTACATCATAGACTCAACCTCTTCTGAACGAGGTACTTATCAAAGCGGATTCGCCTCTTCAAATATCTACCCAAGAGAATCCACAGGACAAGGATTTTGTTGACGAAATCTTGGGAGATAAAAAGGCTGTTACTCAGTTTATTCCACTACTAAAGTCTGTCCAGCGAAAGGTACAACCCTTGCTGGAGACACCCAATCAGATGAGTGCGGTGAACCCACACATAGAAAGACTTTTCAGACCTGCACTATCAGACACGCTATACATTAGGGGGCAGCTAAAGCTTAGCTCACTAGTTGTTACTACAAGAAAGAAAGAGCAGGTCATCCCCGAGCCTCCTCTGAGGCTCCCCCTGACAAAGATAGCAAGAGGTTATACACAATGTGCAGGAAGGTGGCGTCTTCTGCTGCACACCGGACCAGAAGTGCTAAGAACTCTACCTTATTAGCTAGTTATAGCTGCCATAAATGGGACTAAGTCTCATCGTTACTCTCATCAGCCCCGGAAACCCTCAAGACTCAACTAGCACTGGTGGCTGCAGAAGGGCGGGTAGTGTCAAGCTGCCTGCTAAAAAGTGGTCTTGACGCCGCGGACAACGCTGGCAGACTCATAGCTGAGGGAACTATTTTAAGTGTCATGCTTGGTTATGCCAATCCGGGTTTAAGCCAGAGACCCAGGCTACTCTCATTAACATGCCTGTCAAGCAAATGTACTCTTTGGCAAGGCCGTCGAGGACACCTTGAAGACATCTAAGGAAGAATATGACACATTGAAATCATTAGGCCAATTGACCAATAAACCTCCTGGCCAAAGGTGAAACAGCAATTTTCACCGCACACAAGGACAATTTTCCCAGAGCGGTTCCTATAATCAAAATCAGGGTGCGGTCTGGGGTAACAATCAAAGCGAAGCCTCTCAGAATTATCAGCGAGGACCGCGCAGATCTCGCAGTCGGGAATGGGTTCCTCCTCCAGAGGTGATACCCCACCTCAGAAGCAGTGACATCCCACTTCAGGTGCCCTCCCATGCCTTTCCAGTAGGAGGGCGCATTTCCAATTTCACCCAAGCATGGGAGGGAATCACCTCAGGCAGATGGGTGATGTCCACCCTAGCAGGCGGATATTGTATAGAGCTTCTTCGGGCAACCCCGAAATCACCCCCCACTCCAGAAAACCCACTCCAAAGAAGATCATCACATCCTCCTTGAGGAAATCGTCACGCTGCTCCAAAAGGACACCATAGTAATCATCCCGGCCAACCAGGTAAACAAGGGTATTTATTCAATTTACTTCCTTGTGCCAAAGAAAGATCTAACAATGCAACCAGTATTAGATTTGCACCCTGCAAACAAATGTCAAGTAACAAAAGTTCTGCATGACTACGCTACAAGAGGTAATCCCTCTACTTAAAAAGGGAGATTACATGGCAACACTGGATATGAAAGATGCCTATTTTCATATTTCAATGTTCCCAGTGCACAGAAGATTCTTGAGTTTCAAAATAGCGAACCAGCATTACCAATTCAAAGTGCTGCCGTTCGGAATAGCATCTGCTCCAATGGTATTCACAAAGGTACTGGCAGTGGTGGCAGCACACCTGCGCAGGGAGGCAATCCCAGTGTACACTTACCTGAATGACTCGCTGATTACAGGGGAGTCTCCCCTGATTTGCAGGCAAAACATTCAAATAACTATCAACCTTCTCTTTTAATTGGGCTTTTCCGTCAACGAGAAGAAATCAAATCTAGTGCCAAGCACAACCAAACAGTTCCTAGGAGCTGTCTTAAACACAGAAGAGGGGTTGGTCGTTCCGTCAGAGGAAAGAGTCCAAAACATGTTACTGCCAATACCACATCAGGCCGGCCGCCAGATAAGGGTGCGCAAAGCTCTGCGTTTGCTAGGCATGATGGCATCTTTCATTTACCTGGTACCACAGGCGCGCCTGTGCATGCGACCCAGGCACTAGTGGTTGGCGAAACATTGGTCTCAGGCAAGTGGTTAGTGGGAAGATCTAGTGGTCGTTTTGGCAACACTAGTAAATAATCTTTGCTGGTGGACACAGGAAAATCTGCTTTAGGGGAAACCCTTCTGTGATCTGGAAGTACAAGCGATTGTCAAGACAGACGCCTCACTCGCCGGGTGGGGGGCTCATTACCTTCACCACACAGCTCAGGGTCTGTGGTATCGGGCGGCAGCTCAGAACCACATCAATCTGCTAGAACTATTGGCAGTATTCAAACCCCTTCAGGCCTTCGAGTTTCACCTATCAAACCGATCTGTGCAAGTCCTGACAGACAGCACTACAGCGATGTTCTACATCAACAAACAGGGGCACACATTCTCCAAATCTGTCCAGGCTTGCGCAACACATTTGGAGATGGGCACTCAAACAGAAGATATTCCTATCGTCACAGCATGTTCCAGGGGAACTCAACTCTCTGAGCAGATCCCCTACCAGAGGAACATAAATGGTGATTAAACGCAGGGGTCATAGAGCACCTCTTCTCTCAATGGGGTTACCCCACAATAGACTTGTTCGCTACGAGCGAAAACAGTCGATGCCCAGACTTCACGTCCAGATTCCCCCAGCCAGGTTCCACGGGGAATGCCCTATGGATGAACTGGTCAGGGAGATTTGCTTACGCTTTTACCCCAACACCTCTCATGAAGAAGGTGGTGAACAAGATCCACAAGCAACATATGACGCTCATCCTAGTTGCTCCTATGTGGGCAAGACAACCTTGGTATCCACATCTGCGCAAACTGGTGATGTGCGATTCCCATTAAGCTCCCGTGCCCGACCAATCTACTCACTCAGCATGGGAGGCTAACAGTGCACCCTCAACCTCACTCAATGAACTTGGCAGCATGGCTCCTAAGGTCATAGTTTGGACATCTTAACTTTCCACAGAGGCGTATGGATATCTTGAAGGAAGGGAAACCTAACACTAGACCCCGTTATTTCGACAAGTGGAGGAGATTTGTAATTTGGTGCCAGTATAAACAAATATACCCCATAGAATGTACTCCATCCCACATTCTAATTTATATGCTCAACTTGCTAGATTCAGGGTTAGTATTCAACTCTTTAAAGGTCCACCTGGCGGCCTTGTCAGCCTACTGTCATGACCCTGGCCCCTGGCCCTCACTGGCAAGTCAGCCTTCGAGTTAGGGCCAGGTCAAAGGCCTTAAAACCTCATCCAAGACACTCTTGGAGTCAGTCCTGGCGCCTTTGACGCCAGGCTTATAACCATCATGAAGACCAACATTAGAATGGGACTATTTACTTGGGACTATTTAACTTTGGGGGTTCAGCCAACATGGAGGCACACACATAGTTAAGTTACAAGGAACTGAGGAATGAGGTCTAGTTTTTTGGGTGTGGCAGGCCTGGGACTACTTTATCTGGACTACTTTGGGTGTGGCAGACCTGGGACCATTTTACCTGGACTACTTTACCTGAGACTATTTAAACCGCACTCAAACAGCAGAACATGCTTTGCGTTATTCTGCTGTGGGCAGTGTAAGGCTCACCGAGTCCAGTTCTTTGATGCCAGTTTACCTGAAACCAAGTACCTGTAGAGAGAGAAAGAACGCTACGAAATTTACCAGCAACATCATCCTGTCTTCAATCCATCGCTGACTTCAGTTCCACTCACCTGAAGGTACGAACTCCATCATCCGGCACCGCATGCATCCTGGAATACCATAACCTGGAAAGTGGAGAAAGAAAGCATTAGTAAGCACACACCTAACACAACATGCACACACACCTAACACACAAACTCATGTTTCTTCCCGAATGAAGAAAGCCACACAATTCTTACCTGGTTAGTCATCTCCTGGTCAGTATCATTGCTGAAACATTATGGTGCTCGGTGAGGAACATCGCAACCTGCAAGGAGAGAAAAGACGCGGGTTAGCAATATAAAAGGTGAAACTGTGCCGTGCATCGCGCGTTACTCACCGGACAGCATCGCACACACCGTGCTTTTGCCTACCGGCCCATGCTCATCTTCAAACTGTATGACAACACCAAAATACCTTTCCATACCTAAAAGGAAAGAAGCAAGACATTATTATTCGAACTAAGAGGAACATAAGAACTGCATATAAAGACTGTAAAGCAGCAAACCTATGCAGTCACAGCAGGCCTGGATTCCCACAGGGGCCGGGGGGCTTGCACCAGTGCAGTAACTTGCTCGCTGCTTGCTCCCCACATCTACGCGCCCCTGCCACAAGGAGCAGGCTGGAGAATCCACCTTTTACAATATTAAGGTGAGGAGACAGGAAGGAAGGGGGAGGAAGGAGTTGAGGCCAAGGGAGGGGGTGGGAAACATAAAGAAAATCTGGTATTGAATCCAGCTCTGCTATATTGCAGACCCATCTTTAACCAGAGGCCTTACCAAGGGACCGGGAGAGGGTTCGAGAGTGCAACTCATCCAACCAGGGCTGGGTGGTGCCCCCGTGGATACCAGGTGAGCGTAATACCTACACCACCTCCCACAATAAAGTCTCATGGTGGAAGGGGCCTGTCATCAAAGTATTCATGGAGGGGTAAAGAGACTTCACCCTCCAATTTCTAATCCGCCGCCAGGATGGGATCTCAATGTTGAACACGCTAAGCTCATGGGACCTCCTTTTGAGCCGATGCATAAGTCTAGTCTTAAACACCTAACTTACAAGACTGCCTTCTTAGTGGCTATTGCTTCCATATGAAGAGTTAGTGAAGTACAAGTATTGTCAGTGCAGGATCCTTTCTTTGTTATACACAAGGATAAGCTGGTTTTACGTACTGATCCTAGGTTCTCCCCCAAGTTCTTCTCTAAATGTCATGTAAACCAGTCTATTGAGCTACCGGCTTTCGTTCAGAACCCCACAAGCTCAGCTGAGGTAAAACTCGACACACTAGATGTGAGAAGGGCGGTCCATTACTATGTAAACAAGACCAGACCGCTAAGGAAAACAGACCAACTGTTTGTCTCCATAACAGCATGCAGAGAAGGAGATTGCATTTCCAAAAATGCCATCTCCAGATGGAAAGTCAGATGTATACAATTGTGCTATTCATTATTAAACAAGACACTGCCTTTCACGCCTACAGCCCACTCCACAAGGAGTACTGGAGCCACTCTGGCCTTCATGGCAAATGTCCCTCTAGACAGCATTTGCAAAGCAGCTACATGGAGCTCAATACACACTTTCACTCTGCATTACTGCATTGACACTCATTCCAAGACAGATACACAGGTGGGACAAGCGGTTCTAAGACATCTGTTCACACATGAACCTTCTCACATCCCACCACCTTCTGCTAACCCTGCTCGCTAATCTATGCACAACATGTGATCTAAGCAGATTCCACAAGCCTCAGAAGGGATACATTACTTACTGTAATCATATTTCTGATGCTTGTAGCTGCTTAGATTCACATGCGCCCAACTTTCCTCCCTGCGAAGAGAAGGTGCATGGATGCTTGTGAGCTTGTCTGATACGTATCTGCTTGGATACAACTGTACTCATGCTACACTTCATGCTACCTCATGTCAGAAAAATAACGTGAAGGACCATGGGTACAGTGGACGTCACACTAGGGATAGTATTACTAGCATGCCCTATCGACGTCCCTTTTCGAGTTTCGAAAACAACAATTGTAATACTCTGCAGTTTTCACTAGATGTCAGCCTATCCACAGCATGTGAATCTAAGCAGATACAAGCATCAGAAATATGATTACAGTGAGTAATGTATCCCATATATACCTCCTTGTTGTGGCGTTCCATACCAGGATCAATCAGCAAAATAGACAACACACTAATATTCCGAAGCTTTTAAAACGTTCCTCTGCGACAACACATTTTTTTCTCTGGTAGAGGAGGATTCAAATACAAAGTAATTAGGCTGAGCGATTCACTTAGCCCCATTGTACACATTGAGACATAATTTCGCTTTATGAAAACAAAATAAACTAAGAGTAATTGTGACAAGGAAGCAGCTTGGCACTATATCCCTATGACTGTCAATTTACCACACGAGCAGCTAGGCTCTATATCCTGAACCAGTCTAAATCCAACAACCTGTGAGAGAACAGTACCCCATAAAGAAGAGAACCCTGATACTGTTATTCAATCCATCATGACTAGTCCCAGAGGAAAATTCCTAGTTAGGTTATGGATTAGCCATTGTATGCTATAGGTGTTTATCCGAGAGATCTCACATGTTTTGTTGATCCACCACAGATAATTATTTAACATGCTACAGTGCTATATCAGTGTACATTGGGACATCAGGCAAATGTTGAACATTAACAAAGTTCTCCCTGAGGCATCATAGAGAAAGAAGCCATGACGCATGGTCAAAGTCTCTCATGATCAAGAGACAAACAGGTTGACAGTTCTTGTGATGCCAGAATTTCAGTAAACATTTGTATTTGATGAGCTTTGCACCATCCTTTGTTCGTCAACGAGTATTTGCAAAGTAGGATTTCTTTGGGTTATGTATACCTTTTACCGCTCTGAACAATGGTGCCTTTATCCAAGGATTGTTGTTATCGATTGACTGGAAAATGTATGCCTTGCTTCATATTACACCAGACCGATCTACATGGGGCTTTTCAATTAGCATAATTCTGTCCTTGTTTGCCCTCTATAAGGTATGCTCTGTAATCACTAGGCTTCAAATGCATATATCTCTAACCTTGCCGTAGGGAACTAAACTGCAACTCACTGAGGCCCAACAAGGCCGAAAACGTGTCTGGGCTTGCTTGGGTTTTCTGTGCAGAGGGGACCTAGCCTAGCGTTTGGGCCTGGGCTGCTCCCATTGGTTCCATCACATTTCTGGTTATGGTCTATCGCAAACCTCAACATTGTGACTTTGTATTTAATAATTGAGGGACGTTTTGAAGATGTTTGGTTGATTCCTGAATAGGGCCAAGGGTATCCTTTCTTTATTGGTGTCAAACACCACCCTCATCAACTTTTAATATTTAGAGCAAATGGCTTTGGCGATGTTTCCAGAAAAGGGATAGTTTATAAAAGGAATGTCTTGAGAGCGATCAAGATTTTTCCAGTCTATTAGACAAAAGTGATAAGTAAAACCTTACATTCCAAGAGAGAATATCATAGTTTGTGACAAAGCCCCCTGTGTTTGTGCTGTGGCAGAAAGGGTTACAGATTTAGAAATTGCTGGTTCTCAATTTGGTTTTCACTCCATCATTTACATTTAAAATGTCTTTCACTTTTCTCATTTTTAAAGTGGTACAAAAAAGAAATGTCACTTTGGTTTTGTTAAGTTTGATTTGTTATAGCAGCATTGGTGGTAGGTGTTAGGTAAGATTTTCATAGCAATGATACATCTTCTTGATCTGTGTCAACACCTGAACATTTTGCTTTACTGGTGGATTAGTGGGAACCTTTTTCCACACTCACAGAATCTTTTACTCATTTTATGGGTGTAATTTTAAGACTCTCCATAGTGTCTTTTCAATTGTATCCTCTTTGACAACTTTTGGCATAAACTGCCTATGGTTGCTGGGTTGCCCTTTGGGATGCCCCTTTTAACATTCTCTGGCTAACCTTGTGAGAACTACAGTTCCCAAGGATTGAAAGGATATTTTATCCTCTCTAAACTTTATTTAAGTGAGACCAGCACACCCCACCTTAGGTTGAGTGCTTGGGTGATAAAATGTATCCCCTTTTAACTGTAACATTTCTGTTACAGGCACACGCTTACCTTTAATGGCTGGTGGCAGTGAACCTTTTTACTATTTCGATGCACCTTTACACAGCCCCGGTAAAGACACCCATGGGTGCTAATTTTACCAAAATGGTCCATGTCTTCTTGTTGTGCCATTTTAGCGTTCCTTGTCCTTTCTTGGATCTTCCCCTGCCCTCCAGGCTGGGAAAGTCTTTTGTGTGATTTCTATCTTCGGCGGGACACCTCTGTCAATCCCGCCCTGGCTCCATAGTGTCTGTGAAGGTAGGAAGCGAGGGAGGAGTCCAAAACATTCCTTATATGAGAACGTAGGTGATCATATAACCTCATCAAAGAGAGTTTTCGTCCATTTTAAAAAGAGACTCTGTTAACATCTTACAGAATTGCGAGGTAACAAGTGATTACAACCAGAGACCTTCGAAGTGTGAGAAAATTTAGTATTTGTGAAAAATCAAGCAAATATATACTGCCATATTTGAGATGGTTTCCCAACCCTGAATGGCGTGCCGAATTATTATGGTTTCGATGAAATTTAGTGAAAACAAATGAGACCATGAGAATATGGCATAACCTAGATCAAAAGAAGATCCATGTGGCAAAGGATATGTCCAAGATATTAGACCTCTCCTAATAACCTGTGCAGCCACACTCCCAAGAAGAGAGAAATACTTTGCAAGGTTTGTGCATCATATAGAGTGGCTCAACACTAAAGATTTTTGGCACAGGCTATCGGCTGGTAAACAAATCTTCTTGTCAAAAGAGTTATTGAAATTGCTTAATGAACTAAAACTTGTAAAAATGGCCTTGTGAACAGAATTGGGGGGGGGGTGTAAATTTATAGCTTCTCACTTCCTTTTGATTAATCATCTTGTATCATGATGAAGTATTGCATATTAACTTTTGCTGATTTTCTTCTTTTTTAATGTTTGCTGATAATCAATTAATAAGATCTGTGTAAAAAGTCAAAATATGACTAATTGAACAATACCATTTTTTTAAAAGACTGCACCCCTTTGTCTTCCAGCCTGACTGCGAGAATCCAGTTTAAACTGGGAGGCTGACTGTCCTGAAAGGACTGCCAACCCCGCAAGTTTGCATGTTACAAGTCTGTTTGATTGGCTGGGTTCCTGCATAAAAGTCTGATCCTGGAAGCTGAAGAGAAAGTTGACCGCTGGAGCTTAAACCAAAGAGGAAGATGAAGAAATGACGGCCGCATCGATTTCCATCGACTGGAGTGCGTGCTGTCTAACCGGAGCCTGCTGTAACCCTTCCTTCCAGTCGACCTGGGGATCCTGAAAAGGACGACCCAGAGCTTGGTGAGATCCACTAGAATCAAGAAGACCTGCATTTTGAGCCATCCCACGTGTTGCTGCAACCTTGCAGGGCTGCAATACCCCAATACCCTGGGACCTCCAGCCACCGTGCAGTGCAGGACCTTCTGAATTCCAAATCGAGCTGAAACTTTGGTAGCATCCTGCTAGACCTTCAGAGACGTGAATCGAGTCCGAAAAGTCTCCTCACCAGAGTACTGGACCTTGCAAGTGACGAGAATCCAACCAGCGATATTCAGTCTTTTTTTGGCTCCTAAAAATGGTGGCAAAACCACAGAGCCATATCCAGCCGCGGAGAAACAATTGCCTGTTTATCGTTGCTGAGAAATCCCTTTGTGTCTTGTCTTGATGATAAAGGATTACAACAACTGGGTTTTTGGCTCCAGATCCTAAAGTCTTTTTGCTGCAACATTTCTTCCGTGCGAAGGTACAGTGTTGGCTGGGGTATTTACTTACCTAAAGCCTGTGTGATTTCTGTAAAGCTTTGGGGTGTTCTTGTGATTGGGAGTCCTCTCATCCAGTTCACCCAGGCCCACTGCTGGAATCCTCCGAAGGTGGCTTCTCAGAAGTCCCTGACCCTAACTAACTTTAAAGTGAACTACTTACTTGTTTGAACAGTCTTCCACATGAACTCTGCCTTTTGCCTGCAACAGAACCCTATCTCACCCTGCCTATAGCTGGCTCCTAGACGACTAGGGTCCCTCTTCTGCCCCTGAGTGAACTCATGCAGTAGAATAGGAAAGGACTGGATAAGTAAAGGATACTGTCTGGAAAAGTATAACAAGTGTTGAAAAGTACTTACTTGTGAAAGAGTTGGTTGGTAACCGACTCTGAGAGTGAACAGTTAACAAAAGTTCTTACTTAATTTGAATGTGGGTTGTGCCATTCTGAAAAGCATATATAAGGTTAATTTACTCACCTGTGAATTGTCTGCGGCTCTTCCCCAAAAGTAATGCTGTTGGTTTCACTTTATATTCCTGTTAGAATATAAATGTATGAGTGCTTCCCCTGACTTGCTGTTAGCCTGTCTAGAATAAGTCTGCCTCAAGTTATACTTACCTTTAAGGTGCTTGTAGCTCCTTTAAAATGTTTATGGGTTTTAATTGCCTTGAGTTAGCCACGTGTCATCCTAAAATAAGTTAGTTATTGCTTACCTCTGTCTGTTTTCCACTGACCTGAAAAGCAACTGTAATAGTATATTACAACATTAGGTTTTACCTGCCTAGAATAGCTGTGTGCTATTCTTAAAAAGTGTTATTTAGGTGTAGCTGACCTTGGTCTGCCTGGTGAAATCCAAAATGTGTAAAGAGTTCTCGCTTATCTTAGACTGTGTTCCACTGAGCTGAAAAGTAACTGTAATTGTATATTACACTAAAAGATCTTACACACCAAGTGTGTTATCATAAAAGTAGTTATAGGTATATACTGTTCCTTGAATCTGTGTTCCAGGTATTCCGGTCACAGGGTTGGTCGATTGTGATTTCTTTGCTGAGTGTCACAAGTAATCAAAGTAACTTGTGGTTGTACCCCACATAGAGAGGTGTGGCCTATACTAAATGTGTATGATAAGGTCTGACTTCCCTCGAATTACTATTAGGTATTATGAATAAGGTTTATGCTTTGGTCTTTGTACCTTCAATCATTCTGTTGTGTTTTTATAATGTGTTTGACTCTGACAAATTACTTAACCCAAGATTTAACTTGGCCTAACTGTATTTATATTAAGCCTTTATTTTTTATAATACTTCTGGTTGTAAGTGTTTGTATTGAATCCTTGGTATACCACAGGTTCTATGTACTTTCCGGGAGCCCTCTCTCCCTCCTAAAATAAGCCTGGCTGCTCTGTCTACGCAACCATATACTCAGGTGGTACCGCCTTATACTAATTGGAGCCTTGTACTGTCTCAGTTGAATGGTTTTGCTAAGCCCTTAGGTGGACTTCAGAAGAACTGTCCTAACAGTAGGGAATTATAGTTTACCTGAAATTCATTTCTAACCAGTTCCTGACAGCCAGCAATATTTAGCATGTTTAGGCATTTCTTCAAAAAGTAAAAAGTGCTTCCACTGTTAAAAATCTAATCATTTCAAACATCCGATTACACTTGATTTTTTACTTTCTTTCAGATACTGGCACCGATCGTTAAACCCTAGAAAACTGGTAGAAGTAAAATTCTCTCATCTCAGCAGAAATATGACTTTGCAGAGAACAATGAAGCTTTACAGACTGCCTGATGTAAGTCCTTTACATAGAGAATGATTGCCATCCAATACACGCATAGTCAAATTGAGTTTGGGTATCTGCATCTATCACGTTTCCATTCTATTTATATCTTGTAAACCTTATTTATGGGATGTGGTGAAAATCAGAAAGTAGTATTATTGACTTCTTAACTGTCCCTAATGACTGTGAAAGATGCCTGCGTTTCTGAGGTTGGCACATCTGAAATTCCATGGCCCTACGTTCAAGAAGTTGCTATTCGAGACTCTACCAACTACTTCATCAATTTAGTGACTGCAGTCCACCCGTTTGCATGCCTCCTATCAATTAACAATTCCTCCTGCAGCTCATAAAAACAATAGAATTGCCAGTTGCACAGAACTTAGACTGCTTTGTTTGTGGTTTGACAAATTCTGGACCATACAGCAGGAGAGGGAGGAGTCGGAGGCAATGTAAAAGTATATACACGCTGGATGGCTTCCTTCCCCCCAACTTCGAAACAGCATGTAGTACAGTGGCATTTTATCAAATCATTAAAACAATTCATAAACTAGTGTTTTAATACTGGTGTTCTGCTGCTGGCATGTGTTTCCAAACCTTAAATCACATGTTTTATGTCGGGGACGAGGGGTGACAAAACAGAAATGATGTATTGATTCTAGGCAAATAGAAGTTGTTCGCAATTTCAAATATCTAGGAATTTTTCACTCATTTAAACTGAAAAAGACACAGGAAATAAATGATTTGATGCAGAGGTTTGGGCTGTGGGAGGGTTACTGTTGCTTGATAAATTGGAAGGTGAAGTCTAGAATATATCCTGGGAATTGTCTAAGTTTATCCTACTTCAGGTTATCTGATCCGAGCTCAACCTAGCTTTCCTGGTCATGCCAGCAAAAAATAAAAGGGTCAAGCATATAATTAATCAGTTATCTCATTGTTGCACATCATACATGATTTATTGATCAGTGATCATGATACTGCAAACGAACATCTCCATTCCTGCACTTTGTTTTGAAATGTAATCAATAATGAGCTCAAGCTGGATCCTCTAACTGATCCAAAATGGAAATCCATGAGAGGCCCCGTCAGTGGAATATGTGAAAATCAAGACCACACTCCTGCCACCACAATCATACCTGGTTCAATTTCTAGGTTAAGCGCACTGTTAGGGAGAATTTTCATTTCTGTGCTAATTCCCTTCAACGATGGAGACCCCCTGCTCTTTTGCTAGACTATGAACTTTTTAATTTTAACTCCTGAGTGAATGGGACCTTTTTCTCACTCCCTCATGTGTTTATTTTCTAACCAGGATTGTATGTTTCTCTCTGTTTTTGAAGTCTGACAAACTCCATAGGCATCTGCTTTTTGTATAGTGACAAACAGCACACTCAGTGCAGTGTCACTGAGAAGGCCCTTGGATTTGTCTTACCTTTTCTTGGGTAAACTACTGTTCCCAATCATAGTAAGGTGAAATTGATCTTACTTACGTTTTTACTTTGTAGGTACAGCACAAACAATCTTATGTGAAGTGCTGGGGGGTTACCTAGTAGCCCATTATCCTATTTTCTCATGTAACATGTTTTGTTCCCCTTACTACTTCAAATGGCTGGTGGCAGTGATTTACTTTTTACTACCATTGTGCATTGTTACAGCAGGCTCAACCCTCAGCTGCAGTACAGCACCTAGGGGTGACCATTTTATCAAAATGGCCCGGGCTTCCTTTTTCACCATTTTCTGTTAGTAAGGTCTTTCTTGGCTTGTACTCTGTACGTTGAAACATGTTTGAGCCCTTTGTGCATTTCGCCTTTGGCGGGATTCAGCCCTGAAGCCCGCCCCTGGCTCCAGTGTGTCTGGAACAACAGCAAGTGAGGGAGGTTCCCAAAACTCCCCTATGCTTTGTCTCTAGGTGTGCCTGCACAAAACCAGTCCTTTTGGGCCAGCTGGCTGTCTGATGGGCGATTGATAGCCTAGGGCCGTGAATGAATGAGAACAAGCTTAAAAGGCGAGGTTCTTGGGACTACAGGCAGGGTCGACCACTGAAAGAAACGTCCTAAGAAGAAACCGTGAAGAAAGGCCTGCTGCAAACTCCTGAAACTCGAAGTGCCCGGTGAAGCCTTGCTGCTGTGCTGGTTTCCTTTTTCAAATCGACAGAGAAGCTCCGGATGGAACGACTTCTCCCCTTGGGCTGGTGGGACCAACTAGCCCCAAGACGAACTCCACTTTGAGGCAAACCTCCACTTGCTGTGCCTCTCCAGTGCTGCAGAAGCCCAATGCTGGGGGGCGGGTGTCCATTACCGAGTGCAAAGTCTTCCACGGAACAAATCCTCCAGGAGCCTCCTAAGGGCCCTCCAGAAGCAGGAAATCCTGATCCAGAGTCCAGGACCGAGGGAGCAAGGAAAGTCCAACCGGGGCTAATCGTTCTGCATTAGTGCTGTTTGAAAGGCGCTGAAACCACGAAGAGCCATTGAATCTAAGAAAATCTATAGCTGATGAAGTCCTCTCCCAAGTACTACCACAGGAGCCCGCCAGACATCCTCCCTCTTGGTCCCATGGCTGAGGCCCAGGAACAAGGGCCTGGTTGGCTATAGCAAAGAGGAATCTAGCTGTAACACTTTCTTCAAACCAGAGGTTCTGTGGGGGCTTGGGGTACTTAACTTATTGCTATAAGTCATGCTTTCTCACTTGGGAAGTGCACTGGCTTTACCTTTTGGAGTTGATCTCAACTCCCTTTGCACAGGCTTAAGAACTTGTGTTCCTCCAGTGATATTTTTTTGACTATCTGACTTTGTGAAAGACTTTATCCAAGAAGAAGTGCATCAGAACCATTGACTGTTTCCATTTGACTTTGGCTGTCCTGGCTCCCTAAAGGCACTCTTCTAATTCTATTGACTTGGGCATTGCCTGTCCCCTCTAGGAAAGGCTTACCTAGATTTCATTATTCAAACTGTCTTCACATTATAAGAAAGTATGTTCTAACCTTTCTATTTCCCTAACCCTTCCTTAATGAAACCAAGAGTCTAAAAAGTAAAGTAAATTGGTGTTTAAGATAAATGCAATACTATCCTTGTTATGGAAGCCACTTCAGGGTGTAGGAGAAATGTATTGGCATGACCAAAGCATATTCACCATCTTTATTGACTTTGTAAAGTGATTCCAAAGTTTGCTTGACTGTTACAAACAATGGCATGTTTAAAGGATGCTTAACTAAAACTGATGTGTAAATAAATATTTAGAACTGAAACCTTGAGTGTAAGTGTTACTTGGTTATTTGTATTGACTGATTTCCTCTGTACAGCTCTACAGGTCACATTTATCCCTCTTGAGATAGGCCTGGCTGCACATTCACACTACCAACTTGTGCAGTACAGACCTATACCAAAAGGTGGGTAACCTATTAACAAGCAGCTCATCTTGTGTAGTCTCACCCAGTGTGACTGCACCAATTCTTACCTATGTCATGTACATTGTTCATGAAAATAATGTTTTGTTGATCCCTGGGAAATACTGGGGGGTGACAGAAGATAAATAGACCTTCTAGAACTTTCCTTATGTGCAAGTTTATTATTGAAATAGAATCTTTACCTCTCTTTATGATTGCTACTATGAACTTGGAAAAAACGAAATACAGGTTTTACGAAATTGGAGCTTTCAGGACAAAATTGTGGGCGAAATCACGTCTGGATAAGGTGCCTGATGGGTAATGAATTATCCGTATATTTAGCAGTTGTGAAATTTTGAATATTTTACAAATTATCGCACAAGTTACACTAGCAGTGTAGGAATAATTTTGTTTTAGTAATTGTTTAAAAAAATAATTTAGACATACCTATAATGTTGTTCATGGTTTTGGTTATGGAACTTTGTGTAGGTTTTACATTCAACCAAATGCAGGGCGTGGCCAGCGCGCATGTAGTGAAGGCGGCTTTCCAAGGAGCTCCTGCCCATGATCCTGCAGCACAAGTAATAGCGGCGAAAATATTGAAGCTCCAGGGCTGAAATTTGACCGAGCCATAATAGAACCTTTCAAGCGTACCCGACCAAATTGCGGGACAGAAACTAGATCCGCAGGCCTCCGCTGAACACCACAACAACCTGTCTCCCCTCGGCCGGAAGCACCACCATCAGGCTCCCACAGCTCCATCCCAAGGCAAGTAGGAGCGGGGACGCTTGAGGCGACCCAGGAGAGGCAGCGGACAGTAGGACCCGGGGGGCCCCGGACGAGGAGGCCGAACAAAGCTCACCGCCGTCCCTGCCGAGCCTTCCAGCGGGAGCGCTCCCGAGGGCAACCTGCCCTTACGCGACCAGGGGACCCGGTTGGGGAACCGCGGGCCATGCAGAGCAGAAATCAAACGGAGCCACAGAAGAACCGGCTCAACCAGCGCCTGAAACGAAACGCCCTAAGATTCCCCCCTTGCGGCACCTAAGATGGCGATCACACCAAGCGGCCTGTAACGGAGCGACTCGCGGAGGCCAACGGAGATTCCAAACCTCTGCGGACGGCTTGACCCAGCAACGGAAGCAGACAGTACCCCCATCAGGCTCCCACTACCCCAACCTGTGGTGGGAAAGGGGAAGGATCCTTGTGGTGGCCCGTGAGTGGCCGAAGGCAGCCGGACCCGCCGGCTCTCCTGAGGAGCGAGCCCCCTGAAGCAACTCACCTCGGTGTGACCGGGGACCCCGACTGGAGCCCTGTGGGCCCCCATCCTGGCCCGCTTGCGGAGGCTGCCCCCCAACACGTGGGACAGGCCAAGTAACAAGAGCGGGAAGATCCAAACGAGGGAGCAGCCAGGAACCCACGCAGCGTTCCAGACGGCCACCACGAGGGACCCGTACCCAAGAAAGTGAATCCCGACGACAACTGTGGACCCACCCAACCCAAAATGAAGTAAGTGGCTGCCCCATTTAAGAACTCACTATCCCACACTGTCACCAGTTGTGCGGGAGCAACTATCCTCCTTGCGCAGGCCGTGGACAGCGAACTAGGTATTGTGCTAGGGGAAGCGCCTTGTACCAGCCTCCGCTTAACTACCACATAGGGTCAGCCACTGAGGAGTCAAATCAGTGCATAACTCAACCTCATACTCGCAGAGACCCCCAGAAGTGGGCTCCGCACATCAAATTAAGGCCACCGACCAAAACTGCCAAAGCTAACATTACACTACACGAAATCCCGGACACCCCGCATGGTGCGATGTCTCCTCCCAAAAACAGGTCCAGAACCGTAACGATGGACTCGTTCACCACAGCTCGACCAAAGACACATATGTCACAAGAAGGGCCCCCGCGACTCTCAGATCCTTCAGGCGATTGCAGCACTGAAAACAACTGTTGAAGATATGAGAGGAGAAATAAAATCGGACCTACAACTAATAAGGCAAGATGCCCGTAACCTGGCCGAGAGAGTCACTGCCACAGAAGCCACTCTACAGGAAACCACAGAGACCACACAGGAGCTAAAAGCGAAAGTTAAAGAGCTGGAACCAACAGTGGCTCGTTTGGAAGCACGCTCCGAAGATGCGGAAGGCCGGGCCCGACAAAATAACGTCCGAATTCTGGGAGTTCCGGAAGACATGGAGGGCTCAAACCCCACAGAGTTCATAGAAACACTGCTGATGCAGGAAATTGGAGCGGGCAATCTCACCCAAGGGTTCTCTGTGGAGCTGGCCCATAGGTCTCTTCAGAAGCGACCACCCCCCGGGTCTTACCCAAGACCAATGATTGCGAAAATATTGAACTTCAGAGACCGAGAGACTATACTGAGGTTCTCGAGGGAGGGAGGTGAGATCAAAAGAAACAATGCATCAATAGTCATGTATCCTGACTATACCCCTGCGGTACAGCGGGCAAGGAACTCCTACATACCCATAAAGGCCAGATTACGAAAACTGAACCTTAAATTTATGCTGCTGTACCCGGCAAGTCTTAAAATACTATACAAGGGAAAGGCCATTTTCCTAGAGACCCCGGCTGCAGCAAACCTATGGCTCGAACACAATAACCTTGCAGAAGACCCTGGGGAATTGATGGAACACAACAAAAGATGAAACCATACAAAGGCACCACATGCACCTAAATATTGAGACCAAATCTACTGCCGCATCAAGGAAATATCACAACTGGGCAGGAAACTGGAAGCCCATTCACAAGACCGCTGATGACCCCCCCCAAACCGGAAAGGTGTAGGCAAAAAACCTACACACTGCTTGAGCCGAAAGACCTGGACAGGACTGGAAGGCCTGGGAGCCCCTGAGCGTTGTCAGTTCGAAACGACTGCTGGGGGCAGTTCCTTGTTGTTTTTCCTAGTTAATCCATTCCACGGAATGATAGTTAAAATAGTTAGTAAGTCTCCATACAGTAAAATACAACCAGTTATCTGGCGGGCTGGAACAGCGGTCGTGGAGGGCTGGATCCATGAGTTGGCGAGGACCCTGGGGCCCTAGACGAGACCGCAAACACTTCGGGGGGAAGCGAGCGTCTCCTGAACCCTCCACCGATACCAAGATGGCGGTGCACATTAAGATATTAACTTGAAATGTGAGGGGCCTGGGCACTTATCTTCGTAGAAATAGGATTAAATCCTACTTACGCAGGAAAAAAGTGGACATTGCCCTACTGCAGGAAACACACTGCACCACAGAAGCCAATGCAACTGGGGGGGACAGGGTTTCGGAGCACCCTACTCCAAATACGCCAGAGGGGTTTACACCTGGATCAACCCCCAAGTGTCATTCCACTTGACTAACATGGAAAAAGACCCAGAGGGCAGATACCTAATAATATGGGGCACTTTCGAGCAAAGGGAGATTTGCATAGTAAATTCATATTTCCCCAACAGTAACATCCCTGCCCATTTGAAAACACTGAGTGCCAAGATGGTGCAATTTAGAGAGGGCTTTTTCCTGTGGGGAGGAGATTTCAATTGTGTCCACGATTCTGTGTTGGACAGGTCCTGGCCTCCAGCGAAAGGTCCCTCCACAGCCACTATGTCCCTAGCCACCCTGGTCAAGGAACTAGACGTGGCAGATGCATGGCGAGAATTACATCCAGACGAGAGAGCCTATTCATACTACTCATCCCCCCACAAACTCCACACTAGGCTGGACTACCTTTTCATAAGCAAGGAGCACCTGCCACAAGTAGGGAGCATGCAATATTTGGGGAGGTCTATCTCTGACCATTCCCCACTTCTGATGGACTGGCATCACAACAGTCCCAGACCACCCATCCCCATGTGGAGGATGCCTACCGATGCCCTGAAGGACCCAGCCTTCAGGGAGGAATTGCAAGAATCCATAGAGAATTACATAACAGAAAATTCAGGTAGCGTAGAACACACCAGCATGGTTTGGGAAGCCTTAAAAGTAGTCACCCGAGGGGAAGTTATTGTGAAAGCGGGAGGCATCAGAAAAACACTAAGAGCTGAACTTGAACAGAGAGAAGGCGAGATTCTGAAACTGGAGGCCACCCCAATAGAAACCCCCGGGAGGGAGGACGACCTTAGAACCCTTAGAGATGCCTGCTCCGGCGCGTGGAATAGACTAGCCAAATTTGATTTTAGCGCCAGGACTGACAGAACACACGCAGAAGCAGATAAACCGGGCTAGTTATTGGCCTGGCTGTGTAAACGAGACCACCCCAGACAGATAACCACAATATTAAGGGACGAACACGACACAGAGCACAGAACCCAGCAGAGTATCAACGACACTTTTAAACTTTACTACGCAGATCTATACTCCCATGCGGACAAGATCCCACCAGAACAAATTGCAGATACACTGGAGGAAATAGGCCTACCTAAGCTATCGCCAACACAATCTGACACCTTGGACTCCGACATCACACTGGAAGACATAACAGAAGCTATTTGGTCCCTAGCCACGTGTAAAACCCCGGGAACTGATGGGCTCCCCTCTGAGTTCTATAAAGCATTCAAACCCTCCCTAACCCCACTACTACACCAAGTCTTTTCAGAGGCATACGAAAGAGGTGTCCTTCCAGACAGCATGAGAGAGACCCTAGTGATCCCAATGCTCAAGCCCGATAGGCCTCCCGACAAATGCGACTCTTATCGCCCGCTCGCCATGCTTATCTACGACGTTAAAATATTAACGACGATCCTAGCAAAGCGACTATCCAAAGTGATAGGAGAAATAGTACATACAGACCAAAACGGCTTCATACCCGGCCACAACACATCCCTAAATTTGCGCAGGCTCCAACATATCATAACCCAGACTGACACATGCGACAAACAACTAGCACTACTATCCTTAGACGCCATTAAGCTTTTGACTCCATATACTGGGAATGGCTAATAGCAGTCCTGGAGGGATTCGGAATCGGCCAGGGATTCATCAGATGGGTCAAGATCCTGTATAACAAACCTAAGGCCAGGCTGAAATCTGGGAAAGCATGGGACATTCAGAGGGGTACTAGGCAGGGCTGCCCACTCTCCCCCATGCTCTATGTTTTAGGATTGGAACCTATAGCAATTTATTTCAGACAGCAATTTTTTGATGCAGGGATCAGGTTGGCAGGAATCGACCATATCATCTCATTATATGCTGATGATGTTCTAATATATGTTAACAATCCCCATCTAAATGTCCCGACAATACTGGAAGTCCTCGACAATTTCGCCAAATTCTCTGGCATTAAGTTTAGCAAAACTAAATCCTGCTTGTTCCCTCTGGAAGGACTGAAAAACAGAAGCAGTGAAGATCTCCCCAAGGTGGGCGTCAAATGGCAGACGACCTCCTTCCGTTACCTAGGAATCCAAATAATGCACACCCCAGAGTTAATGCACATACACAATACGAAGGCTAAAGTAACCGCACTACGCAAATCCATAAGATTCTGGGCAAAGCTTCCATTATCCATGCTAGGGAGGGCCTCGATAGCCAAGATGATTATTCTCCCCAGATTCCTGTATGGATTCCAAAATGTCCACTTCTATATCACAAAACCCCTTTTCCAACTTCTTGACACAATAATCAAGGAATTTCTATGGGGAAAGGGCAGACACCGGGTAGCCCTATCCACGCTAGTCCTACCATACGATCAAGGTGGCATCCAACTACCAAATCTAGAAAAGCACTATCTGGCAGCCCAACTGAGCCATGTGTCCAAATGGCTGGCGGATGATGCCACATCCGAGACCCCCCCTGCTACAGGCCACGATTGCCCCGATCCAGTTGAAAGAATGGCTTTGGGCCCCACAGAAACTAATACATAGACCACCATTACTGGCGACCCTAGGCAAGAAGATATGGCACAGAACCATAACGATCTTGCGCCTGAAACATCCATACTCCCGGGAAGTGCCAATCATCTCAGGGCTCGACAAAACAGATACCAACCTATACAACATCAGGCTATGGGAAAAGAAAGGGATATATACTTGGGGTGACCTATAGGCCGACGGTACATTCAGAGAATTCCCCGAGCTGCAGGCAGTAGAAGATATCCAGGCCGGTCAATTCCTGTGGTATCAAAAGATCCGCAACATAGCCTGCACGAGATGGACCACCTGGCCAGAAGAACCCGAAGAGGACCCCTTCTTGACACTGATGTACAACTTGAACGAAGGAGGAAAAGCGATATCTCAAATATATAGTCTTCTAAGGGACACCCCCAACCCTCGCAGTGCTGCACTAAAGACCCGCTGGGAAACGGACATGGGACACGAAATGACAGAAAGTGAATGGCTCAGAGCACTGTCCTTCCCAAAAGAGGTCTCCAGGAACCAGAGATTTCGATTAATACAAATCAATGTATTATACCGCACCTACTTGACCCCGAGCAAGATAGCGAAGTTCAGCAGAACCGCTGAGACACAATGCACCTGGTGCGGGACAGATGGGACAGACTTGATTCACATGTTATGGAACTGCACCAAGGCACAGAACCTCTGGTCGAAAGTAAAACAAACCTGCGAAGAAGCAGAAGTCACAAGATACAAATGGACTCCAGCTGAGTGCCTCCTAGGCAGCTACCCTAGGCTAGCCAAACTTAAATATGCTGTAAAATTAATGGACTTGCTGTGCATAACGGCCAAAAGAACTATCGCCATGGCCTGGAAAAAGCCCACAGGACCAAGCCACAAAGTATGGCGCAAAGAACTGGAAAGATGGGCGAACGCCGAAACCAGAGCCTGGGAGGACAGTGTAACTAGATCCACTGAAGACTCAAGCATGGCATTAGAGGCATGGAAAGACACCATATCTAAACTGTTCCGATCCTCTGATGATAAACCTCCCTGAACGACGCAAATGTTTATTCCACTGATCTACATGAAGCCATAGAACACTAAGCACCAGACCACCCCGAACCCTGAACTACTCCAGAAAGGACTCCTCCCGCTCCCCTGAGGAAAGTACACTCGCCCTCCCCGACAATACCAACCATCATTTGCCCATTGTAAGGAGACAGTTAATGTTAAATGTGTTGTATGAATGTTATTTTGTTTTATAAACAAGGCATAACTGCAATAAGTCTGTCAGCTATCCTGAATAAAGGCCCTGACCAGTAATAATGTAAAACGCTTTTAACCATAAATGCCAATAAACACATTTGAAAATAAATACATTCAACCAAATGCACTGATTTAAAAACATTTATATTTCAAGTGTCATTTTCGACACTAAAACATGACGACTTGAAGGTCACAAACATTGTTCTTTCTGTAGGTATTTTTGTCTTTACCAACTTTAACTCATGGTTTTTCTTTTTTCCTTTCATTGTTGGCTGTTTTCCTTGGTGTGTGTTACCATGGTTTCAAGGATGGCAGCACTGACTTGTTGCTTTTGATCTGCTTGGACTCTTGTTGGCCTTTGCAAATCCTAGTAATGTGGCGTATCATTGAACCAAAATCTGCAGGATGTAACTGTTAGAGAGATTTTTCATTTTTATGCCAAATCCCCTCAACCTGTGAGACCCCCAGCACTGTCTGCTGGACTTCAGGACCTTTTTCTTGTTCTCCTGAATGAGAGGAGCATTTTTCCACTGATTGTCTTTTTGGTGTAACCATGGTACCCTGTTCATTTTTTTTTTTTTTTTTTAAATGTGTTTATTTTAAACCAAGGCAGGATGACAGTAGTACATCAAATTTCAAGATAAAGTAAACATCATATAACAAACCCATTCAAACCCCTCTCCGCCTCCCTCCAACTCCTTCCCACTAGGGCCGGTCTTTTATTGGTCTGTGTTTTCTGTGACCAGTCCGGCTGGTGCTCCTTCTGGTTGGGTGTCTTCGTCACCCAGGGTCCATCTGGCCTTACGAGGCTTATAGGTTAGGGCCGGGAACTTTCGTTCATAGTCCAGAAATGGGGCCCAGATGTTCTGGAAGCGGTGGAGAAAACCATCTCTAACCGCTGTTCTTTTTTCCGCAATCAATATGTCCCATTTTCTTCTCCCCCCAATGGAACATGAGGGGGCCATCTGCAGATTTCCAAGAACGGGCGATCTTTTTCCTGCTAGAAGGCATTGGGCTAGCAGTTTGGCTTTGTTTCCAGAGTGTGGGTAGATTCCTGGGATCGGGGTCCCCAGGAGGATGGGCTCAGGCTCTAGTGGGAGCGCTATCTGGGTGATCTGTTCAATGGTGGCTAAGCATAGTCTCCAGAACTGTTGGATTCTAGGGCATGCCCACCACATGTGAAAAAAGGAGCCTGGCAGGCCACATGGTCTCCTGCAAGTTGGGTCCAGTGCCTGGTTCATGTGGTGGAGCCTGAGGGGAGGATAGCACCAACATAGCAGGATTTTGTAACCACATTCTCTGTTGGTACACAGAGAGATGATTTATGTGTTCGGGTCCATACATCTACCCAGGCCTGATCTTCTATAGAGTGTCCGAGATCTGCCTCCCAGCGGGCCATGGATAGTTTTTGAGGCCAAGAAGACTACCAGAAAGTGTTTGTATAAGGTGGAGGTTCTGCCTCGGGCTGGAAGATCACAGAGGGTCAATTCGAGGGTGTGAGATTGTGAGTAGCAGCTTGGAGAGTTTGAGGGTGCGAGCACCAGTGACGTAGTTGGATGTAGGAAAATCTGTATCTTTCCTGAAGCTGAAAGGATTCCTTACATTATTCAAAGGCGCGAGGTAGGCCTCCCACGAATAGTTGATTTAGGGTTTTGAGGCCTCCTGCAATCCAGTTCTTAAAATTCTGGGGGTTTGCTCCAGGTGAAAAAGCCAGGTTGTGGAAGAGCAGGGATAGGGGGCCTAGCCCCCTTGGGACTATTGCGTCTCAGGGCCTAATCCCAAGAGTTTATAGTGTGTGTTTAGTAGCTGAGAGGAGGCCCTCCCATCGCTTTCGCCAGGGGGTTGGAATGTGTGGGAGAGAGGGAGGCGTGATTGTTCTAGTTCGACCCATCTGGGGCGGTTGGTGGTTACCTGCCATGCTTGACGTGTGCCAGTTGTGCTGCCATCTGGTAGGCCTGGAGATCCGGGACTCCCAGTCCACCCAGTTCATTGGGTTTTTACTTTGTTCTATGGAGCCTTGCTTTCCTTGGTACATTTAAAGGAATCTGTGTTCCACATTTGCAGCACACAGCAACTTTTTCACAGTGTTGCTGGGAGCCCTTTGGGCTCTCCTTTTTATTATATTGTTTTATTTTCCTTAAGAACTACTATTCTCAAGGTTAGAGGGATACTTTTTATCCTACTTAGTTTTTCCTTTTGTGATATCAGCAAACACCACCCTATGTTGAATGCTGAGGGGTTACCTTGTATCCCCTTTCTCACTGCTCCTGTAACATTTCTGTTACAGTGACAGGCATACGTGTATGGCTGGTGCTGGGAGCAGTGGACGTCTTCTACTGACTTGTGTGCAGTTTTACTTGCAGGCTGTCTCCACAGCTCCGGTTATGCACAGAAGGTTCACCATTGACCCAAAATTGAGGCTTCTTTCTTGTATCGCCAATTTTTGTATACTTGTCCTTTATTGGTCCTTTTTTTGCTGTCCTGGGTGGGCGAGGTCCTGGTGTGAGTTTCGTCTCCGGCGGGGACCCTTTGTGAAGCCCGCCAAGGCTCCTCTGTGTCTGCGAGTACAGGAAACCTGGGAGGACCCCAACACTCTGCTGTCCTTTGTCTTCTGGTGTGGCTGAGAGAAACCAGTTCCCACTGTGGGGCTGATTATTTTACCTGGAGAGAGTGAGACATTTTTTCCCCACTCACCCATGTATTTTAATGTGATGTTCTTTTTTTAACACTGTTTCCTATGGTTGTGGCGTCTGACCAACTCCATAGGCATCATCTTTTACATTGTGTCACACAGCACCTTCAATGTAGTGACACAGGGAAGTCTTACAGATTTCCCAAAGGTTTAAATACCTTCTCTGGGATAAACTACTGTTTCCCAGAGCAGTAAAGTGAAATTGACTTTACTTACATGTATAACATTCTAGACCCAGCACACACTATCTTACAATAGGGTGCTGGAGGGGTTACTTAGTATCCCCTTTGTCTAGCTTCTCATGTAACAATTTTATGTTACCCTTTCCTCGATGAATGGCTGGTGGCAGTGGTTTACCTTTAACTACCGTGGTGAGCATTTACTGCGGTCTGCGTTCGCAGCTGCAGTAAAGCACCCAAGGATGCCATTTTTGTCAAAATGGCCCGATCTTCTTTTTTTGCCATTTCTTTGTGGAAAGGTCCTCCTTGAGATTTACTCTGCGCGCCAAACCCGGTTTGGTCCCTTTGTTCGCTTTTCCTTTGGCGGGATTCACGAGTGAAGTCCGCCTCTGGCTCCAGGGTGTCTGGGGTGGGCAGGAAGTGAGGGAAGTGCACGAAACGCCCCGTGCTTAGTCTCCTAGGAGACCCGAATGCACTCTGTAGTGATTGGCCAGCTGACAGTCCGGCAAGGACAGTCACCCTGCTGGTTGACTGACAGCTAGGCTGGAATGAATGGGAGAGAACTGAATATGAATAAAAGGTGAGGCTTTTGGCTTGGAAGGCAGAGTCGACCACTGGATGAAGCAACCGAAGAATAACTTGAAGAGGACGAATGCTGCAACTCCTGGACCGTTGGTTTGCCTGGTGAAGCCCTGCTGCTGTGCTGAAACTCCAAATTTGTATCAACAGAGAAGCCCCTGCAAGGACGACTTCTCCCCTTGAGTTGGTGGGACCAATCAACTGCAAAGTAAGCCACTTGGACATTCTCTCTGAGCTGGTTGACTTTCCATAAAGTTGCTGATGGAAATCGAAACAACAGGGAGAGGAACACCAGATTGTGTGCATTGCTTTAAGCTGGCCAAGATCTCCAGGAAGATCCTCCAGACTCCTAGGAAGCAGGACTGACCGAGCCTGAGCCCACTCAAGAGAGTGCGCGACGCCAGAAGCAAGGAAAGCCCATCTCGACAGCCAGGAACTGCAGTGTTGCTATTTGCGGTAGACGCGAGGAGCTGAAACACCGAACAGCCACTTGTTTGAAGGTTGCGAGCAGTGACCGTCCCATTGCAGTGCAGGAGTCCCCAGAAGTCCTCCCTCTTGTCCCCACCAACAGTGAGATCTGCTAGCTTCTCGGGACCAGAAGTTATCTGCTGCACTTTTTCTTCAATACAAAGGTACTGTAAAGGTCTGAGAGAACATACCTCTTGCTGTAGAGTTGCCTGCATCTATTACTACTCACAAGTCTAACAGCCAGCTTGTGACCTTACACTGATTCTTCTTTTTCTTCAAAGATTTCTAAGACATTGTGCAAAGACTTTTCTTACTTGCCTGCAAAGAAGTGCTTTAGCTCATATAGACTTTTCCCCATTGACTTTAGCTTAGCCTGTTCCACTGAAGGACTCTTATTGGGGGATCTGAAAGTAATTGCCTGCTAAAAGAATATTTGTGGTCTCTTGTATTTCTAATATCCTTTTCCATTGTCTTGCTCTTAAATGATTCTAAATGCAACAGTGATATATTAATGTCCCCAGCACCCTAGCTATTGAAGTCACCTGAGGGTGTAGGTTGTGTCTATGGGCTATCCCAAAAGGGTACTTACTGATTTAGAAGTATTAAGAGTGTTTATTTTTGTGAAGTATATTTGAGTGTTACTGTTATATTTCTCCCTTCTGAAGAAGGCTTACCCTAACTGACTGATAAATTAATAATTGTTTATTCAAGAAGCCTTGTGTGTGTTTAATTGAATACTTGTCACTGTGAATCTCTGTGGAACAGCCCTAGAGCTCACAATGACCCCTCTTGAGATGAGCCTGGCTGCTCAACACGCTATCGACCTGTGTAGTACAAGCTTATACCAAAGGTTTGGTTCCTATTGCCAGGAGGTCAGGGTTGTTTTAGTGCACCCAAAGGTGCAATCGTACCTAACACAGGCAGAATTTGCAGAGGATGAGTGTGGGTTCCTGATAAAAGGCGAGGATCATGAGGCAAAAGGCAAGTTGACCACTGGAACATAAGCACCAAAGAAGGTGACTAGAGATGCCTGCAGCACCTTCCAGCAACTGCAAAGAGACTACTTCTGCCCTGACCCCGTTTTCTAATCAAAAGAGGAGCTCTGAAGACGACTCCTTCCCTTTGGCTGGTGGGACCAATCAGCCATAAAACTAACTGCAAAACAAGCCCATTGCATGACGTACTGCGACCTTCTTGGGCTGCAAACCGCTAATACCCAGGGACCTACGACCCTATTGCAGTGCATCATCTTCACATGAACAAATCTTCCCAGAACTTTTGTGCATTCTTGGTGGGCCTCCAAAGGCAAGATCACCCTCCTGAAGGTCCCGTCACCAGAGTACAGGACCAAAGAATCGAAGCGGATTGACCGGGCGTTAAACGTTCATCCTGGGAGTATGTAAAAAGACACCAAAACTGCAGATCGACGTTGGAGCACAAATAATCCTTTTGCTGGGAGCCCTTTCTCTCAACTGATGCTGCAACATCCCTTCCAGAGTCCTTTGTTTCGTCACCACAACCAAGGAACAGCAGACTGCGTCCACCACTGCTGCACCATGAAATAACCCAGCTCCCCTAACACTGAGGAGTAATCTTCTTCATTACTCCTCAGTGTTAGGGGAGTTTTCCTAAAGTGCCACTTGGAGGTAATACTTTAATAAGCGGTACTAGTGATTTGTAGCTCCCCAACTCTTAGTATCAGTCTGTACTCCTCAAATAATTTGGTGGAGTGGCAAAGCAGTCCGGCTTATTTTAATAGGAACATGTGAGCTGTAGACAAGTACACTGAATCCAAGAAAAAGTTACACATACTTGTGTACAAGCGCGATAGAAATAAAATATCAATATCAAAAATATCAATACATTTATATTAAAATATAGGTTTATTACATTTACACAAGAGTCACTGTTAAATACTTAGCACAATAAAGCAACACACATAGGTATACTTTTCAATACTTTCAAAGGGTCTTTTCTTAGTTGGTAGTTGGTGAACGCACACAATTGTTACAGGAGTTTGACAGTTCTATCAGTAATACTGCATACCCACTCAGTAGTCTGCATACACCTATAAGAAGGTGATTTTTGGGAAGGAAAACAGTTGGTTAGTGTTTTCCTAGCAAAGCTTCAGGTTCTAGAGGCAGTTTTGCGACACAGCAAGTCTTTCATAGTCCAAAATGCAACCCTAGCTAAAAGGCAGTTTGTAGCCGCTTAGTCTTGCAAAGCAGTAGAAATCAAACGTTCCTGTGGATACTTTCTAGTCTCTATGAAGGAAGATACAAGAATGCTTAACCAATGTTGGAAACCCTGTTGAAGGACTCGCTAAAGGGACCCAAGCAGCAGCTTGTCGGAGGTAAGATGGGGTTGCCCTGGACACCTCTACTCCAATGCTCTGGAGCGACTTTCTGGAATCGGGTAAGCAATACCTTTATCCCCATAGTACCTTAGGTTAGAAGAAAACGTTCGTGGTGGACCTGACCTCCGGATTCCAGTCTGATGACTGAAGGTAGGACAATGGACGGGATCTCTCAACAGTAGTCTCTAGGGAGGACCTCTGCCACGGCTTTCATCAACTTTTTTGGTCACTCTGTGGTTTTGGCGCCTTTTCTGCAGCACCATCAAAGGGAGCAATTTGCACGGTCATTCTTCTTCGCTTCCTGCAGTCCCACGCTGATGAGGGGTCTGGGCGAGTTGGATCGGATCTCCGGAGTGTCCTTGAGGGCTGCGCATAGATTTGGATGGATTCGGGCTTTCCTCGCTGATGCACTCGAAATGGGCATCAGGTCTCCTGGTATTGGGGTTCCGCAGCTCTGTAAACTCATAGGACCTCGGTAGATGGGTAAAATCAAAGTTCGTGTTGGGACTGGTTGTTCCCACCAGTCAAAGGGAAGGAGTTGTCCTCGTTGGAGTACCTCTGTCGCACAGAAAACGGGGTCAGAACAGCAGTGGTCGCTTCACGGTGTTGCAAAGGGTCTGCAGGTGTCTCTGGTCATTGTCTTCTTCGGTTACTTCAGCTTCCAGTGGTCGACTTACCCAGCACACACTCCTCTGCAATCACTGTCAAAAATGTACAGAAAAGGGTGCTTGGCTGTCCGATCAGGACAGCCAGATCCCAGTGGGAGCTGATTCAATTCAGGCACTGGGGCAGACAGAGGACAGGAGGGTGGAAAACTCCTCCCATCCTTCCTGCTTGCCCAGACACTCTGGAGCCTAGGCGGGGACACCCAAGGGTTACAGCCAAAGGCAAATCACACACACAGGCCTCCCTCTCCCAGAATGGTAGAAGGTCTAACAAAGAACAACCACGCTAGTAATGGTGGAAAAAGAAGGGAGTCCCCAAGTTGATACTTGGGTGCCCCTATTGTGCACTACCGTGGCTATGGACATAGCCAGTGGTATATAAAAATGACACAATAGTTTGTAGAACACGTCCACTGCCACCATCCATAACTAGGAGATTGGCTCTGTGACTAGTCACAGGAGCAGAAAGAAGGGGGATACTAGGTATCCCTTTTGCACTCCACATAAGGTGGTGTGTTCCAATCCCTGACGATAACGTTTTAGGAGAGATACTATCCTTAAGAACTGTAGTTACTCTAGGATAAAGAAAATAATCTCAAAGGGGAACCCTAAGGGTCCTTAGGGAGGACCCTAAGCAACGCTGCACATAAGGAGCTATGAGCTGCAGTAGTAAAATGCAGATACCTTTGAGTTATGGAGAAAATAGACTCCATAGTGTAGGTAAAATACAAAGAATAGAGTTCCAAAAGACAGAGCCCATAAGAATGAATGAGTGGAAAAAGGCTCCACTCATTCAGGATTTAAAGAAAAAGGTCCAGCAATCCAGACAAAAGTGCTGGTGGTCTCACTAGGTGAGCAGATTAAACCTGAAAATGATAAATCTCCCTAACACTGAGGTACTGTGGGACTCGTGGTAGTACATACTACAAGGGAGACATGGTATCACAAGTATGACACTGACACAAGAGATACCATTTTCAAACCTTTATTCAATTTTAGGGTTTTGGGAAACTCCTGGTTTGCCCTATAGCTATGATGGAAGTAGTCTCTACCATCAAATAATAAAGAAAACAGTCCCAGTCAGTCTGTTCAAAATCAAAATGGCCTATACTAACAAAACCTAATGCGCCTGCCCTAGCTCTTAGGGGAACTGTGCAAAGGGGAATGTGTATGCAAAGAAAATTCAGGGTTATAACATAACGGATCAAAGTGGCTGAGTCAGCCCTCATCCCCATGTTGGACAGCACAGAGAAAGGCAGCCCCAGTAGACAGGATGACACACACTGGCACAGGTTATCAAAAAGGCAGTTCAAAGCCTGGACCGAGTCCTTTCTGGCCCTTCATTTCAAAGTCACTTATTCCAGCCTTCCAAAAGTTGTTTCATGATTCAACAAAAAGTTCACGTAGGTCTCCCTCCATCAGGCTCGGACCTCTCAAACACAGCACTTGCAGGGGTGCCCTTCTCCAAGCTTAATTCACATTAATTAGGGGTTCCCTTCCCCTGACTTATCACACTTCCGGTCTCCCTCAGTCGGGCTTAGACCTTTTACTGATGTCAAAGACTTTCAAATGTGCAAGGCTTTTACTAAAGACATCTGCAGGACCACTTCGACTTTCTCTTTAGCTCACACTCTTATGTTATTTGCCCCAGTGTGTCTTGGTCTTGGTAGTTTAGCAACATAAGCACAAGTTCAAAGAAATCTTTCTCTTCAAGCATTCAACTTTTTACTTCCCCTTTTGCCAGGGTTAGTCATGACCATTACGCATTTCAGAGTTCCCTCACTTTTCTGCTTTATAACAAAACATTTCACATTTCGTGGAGACTTTCCCCGGACCACTCAACTACTCTGTATCCCTGGCTTCACAGTTATCAGCCACTTGAAAAGGTCATCATTGGTTAGCTTTCTTGCGCGTCTCAGCACCATGTGCGCAACCTTCAATTGTGAGATACTGTTGCACTTCAATCTTTCCTTAACACATGTCGGCTTTAATTCATGGGTCAAGGTTAATACCACAGGCTTGGCATCGCCTTCCCAACTCAGTCGTTCACCCGGCAGGGTCGCTGGTGTCCTTGAAACACAATGCAATCTTCTTGTCTGGGATTTGGCCATCTCCGCGTATCCTTCACAGCTCTTCTGAGGCAACGACCTCCTGCAGCGATCTCCAGGGTTTCTCTACCCTTTGCTCTCGTCCCTCGATTGATCGTTCTGCTCCAGTAGGTCCGCCCCGAAAGTTGTGCTCCTTCTCGTGTTCCACCTTGCTCAGAGTGTGTCTCTCTGTTCCGCCTTTTATCCGTGTGGGGAGAGCTAATGGGTATCAGATGTATGTGATTAATGTAAGTGGCTGACTTTGCCTAACTTGATTAGTGGGACATGCCCGATGAGATATGTAAGGGTTAGCCTATTTACTATGTTGCCCTCTTCCTCGGCCCAGTGTTTGTGTAGAAAATGGGGTTGGGTGGGTGGTTTGGGACGACGGAGAATCGTATAAGATAGGATGATATATGGGAAAGGGGGAATACTAGGTCTCACCATCAGTTGCCTCACCCCGCCCCCCTTCCCTAAGACCCCTCACCCAGGTGATCCTCCCACACTGGTCCACCCCCAGGGTCTGGATCCAAAGGCGATGGCCGTGCCCTGGCCACCTGAGAGAGAGTTTCCTGGGAACTAGTAGGTGAGATACCCTTTGCTGTCTCACAATACTGTGAATCATTTTTCCCCTCCTTTGTTGTTAGAGTGCTGATTCTGGTGTTTAGGTGTTACACCCTTCACCAAGGCACAACGCTTCTGCATCCATAGGGAGCCTATCACAAGGTTCATGAAGCCTTTTTGATCAACAAAACCCCTTTACTTGTAATTGAAGAATCCTCTGGAACATTCTTTTCTGCATCTGTGCCTTTTCTGCTTTACCTCCAATCTGACATTGAAGCACTCATGCCTACATAGGGATGGACTGCTAAAGCCTTAAGGCCTCTGAAAAGTAATACAAGTCTTTTAAAGTAGTGAACGGCTATTGTTGGTGTTGCTTAACCTTTTTATTCCTACAACAGAATATCATATTTTTTCTACCGTGTTTATTGGTTTGAAATAGTACTTGCTTACCTAGTTTTACCTTGTGTATATAAAATAAATAACTATTTTACTATAACTACAAGAGTGAGAGTTTATTTGGGCCTATGAATTTACTGAGTTCATTGTACGTACTTACAGCTCACATCTCCCTCCTAAGATAATCTTGGCTGCTTTGCCATACTATCAAAACCTTGAGTAATACAGACTTACACTAAAAGTTGGGGCCTGTAGACTTTAGGAAAACTCCCCCAACAGTAACAATGAATCCCCTGGAGATTCCTAGTTTCCCTGTTTTGCACATCTATAAATATTTTTGTTTTATCCATTATCCTAGGTGCAAGGTGTTTATAAAAGAACATGTTATGCCCATTCCTCATAGATAATGCACCTCTCAACTGTTGAAATACATTCCCTTTCGTTGAGTGCCCTTGAAAGGACAAACTGAATGGACACTGAGTCTTCCCTGCATCTGGCCTAGGACTTGTCCTTTTCACGTAGCAATACATTGCTTTACCTTTGGTGACATTGTAAAGGTCTACATTTCAGACATTTCCTTTATTTCATACTTTCTTTAGTTTTCAGTAAGCCTTTCCACATTGTTCCAAATTGCCCCTTCTTGGCTAGTACAACTAAGTATCTTGTTTATCCTCTGATGCTCAGAATATCTGTACGAAACATAATTTCCTTTTTGGAGAAATAATGTTTGTAGTGCAAATTGGCCACTGGATACCTCAGAACCATTGCCATCACCAGCCAGTGAGCTCCTGTCACAAGTCCATGATTTAAACCGGTTCCCAAAAGAATATTTGCCTAATTCTCCATCATTGGATCTTTCATAGATTTACATGCTGTGTATATTCCCTGTCGTCAGGCTGGGAATCATCAGTAACATAGAGCAGTTTAAACTTGAACTGAAAACTTTCAGTCACTTTTGTGCTCTATTGCAGTCATTATGCTTCATACTGCCCACAGCCAATAGGAACACCTCCCTGAACTCCTCCCCTGTCAGCCATCTTCATATTTATTTACCACACTTTATATAAGGAGTCCTCAAAAATCATCTCCCAACATTTCTACGAATAGTTTTGGATTTTAACATCATTTCAATGAAAAAAGTATATTTTTCGTCATCTACTAAAAGACTGGCATTAGTGGGGACGGTGCTAGCTCTGTAGATTGTTCCTGCCACCGGTAATCTTAGATGAAGCTTTGTTTGTGCAGTTGGGCCTACCTCATGGCTGAATCCACGAGGAAGAGCCTGTTCAAGGCCTGTGCATGCTGTGGACTGATGAATGTTTACGTTGAGGATCATCATGACTGCCTGTACTACCTTCACCCTCACCATGTCATCCAAGACTGCAAAATCTGCCAGTCGTTCTCCAACAAGATGCTGACGGATCGACATAGTCATCTCGCCTCGTGGCTCGATGACGCCGGCGAGGCCTCTAACTCTACAACTGTATGGAGTCATGCTTCGTTACGGCATGGCAGGACGGACCAGCGAACCACCTCTAGTAAGAAGTCAAGATCGTATGAAGTCCCGGCCACCAGCCAGAAGTGGCATAAAGAAACCTGCGGTGATGAGCCCAGATCCTCGCACAGGGACCAGTCTTCACCAAAGGTCAGTTCCCAAGCAGGGTCGGCAGGGAAGGAGAGCCAAGGCCCTTTCCATCACCCCAAGGAAATGTCTTCATCTAAGTCTACGTCTAAATCTGGTGGCCACTCTTTGCCTTCAACGTCAAAATGGCTCGTCCAGATCGGCGGCGGGTACGTCATCGTCGACGACCAAACCTCCCCCCAGGTCATCTGCCCCAAGGCCGTCAACGCTGTCCACCAGCAATGAAGCGGTCATCGGCCGTGACGGTGTCATTGACAAAACAGCCAGCTGCCATGAACTTGTCATCTACGAAACCGTCAACAGCCACAACCATGACTGCTGCATCGACGGAATCTACGTCGACTGCTGTGATACCCTTGTTGACGGCCCCGCCGATGACCCAGTTGAGAGGGAAAAATTGCGTCTTCCCATAAGATTGTTTGCACCGCCATTGTAACTGGTGTCGCCGACACCCAGATCAGCACAGTGTCTGCATTGACGCCCCGTCCATGGGCATCATTCCCCAACCTTGGGGTGACTCTTCTACTTGGAGGTATTGTTGTCTCAGAGCCTAGTCCTTCCCATTCGGAAGAGGTAGAGGAAGCACATGAGGAGGCCTTCATGTCACTGCTGTCGTCTCCAGCACACAGGACATTGCCTCCCAGAAGGCAATCCATTCATCTCAGGTACAGGACAGTTTGCTTTTAATGCAGTGAGCTCCATTTCTGCCTTCACAGGGAAACATGGCACTGGGCATTTTATCCACATTAACCACTCTGGTGGTTGTCTCAGAGCCTAGTCCTTCCCAATCGGAAGAGGTAGAGGAAGCACATGAGGAGGCCTTCATGTCACTGCTGTCGTCTCCAGCACACAGGACATTGCCTCCCAGAAGGCAATCCATTCATCTCAGGTACAGGACAGTTTGTTTTTAATGCAGTGAGCTCCATTTCTGCCTTCACAGGGAAACATGGCACTGGGCATTTTATCCACATTAACCACTCTGGTGGCAACCTTGCAACAACGGCTGCCTGCACCAGCCCTGGTTCCGGTTCTTCCTAGGCGATGGCACGCTGATGTCTCCAGGCCCTCCAGGGAGGTAGATCGCATTTCTTGCCCGCCCAAAAGGGCCGACCAGCGGTCAGTAACGCAGAGGCTGTCTGATACTGGAACACTGATCCGGACCAGTTGGATGACGTGGTTTCCAGTCACACTTCCCACACTGACGAATTTGACAATTTCATTGCAGGTGATGGGGAACCAGATGACATTCCACTCCGGGACACATACCCCCAACGAGGTAGGGGCCTTCCACATGCTCATGTCCAGGGTGGCCAAGATGTTCGCCATCTGGAGGAGCAGCGTAAATAGAGTGTGCTATACCAATGCAGAGAACAGTGCAGGAAGTCTGTCATGTCCATCCCTCTGTTTGAAGACATCTGGGAGGATGGCCTGGTCACCTTGGCACACCACGCAACCAGTGGTCGAAGTGGGCAGGAGCGGTTGGGAACGGTGCTCCTCTACTTCTTTTATTAAGTTTTACAATTCCTCTACTTTTATTTTAAAAAGAAACTGTTCCGGAATGGTTTTGTTTTAAAATAAAAGTGTAGGAAGAAGTTGAAACTTTCACTTTCAGTGGACTGCACTGACCGTTTCCCTAAACAGCAGGATCATGTGTTTTGGGGTTTGTATTGTGCGTGGGAGGGTGCGTGGCGATGGGGTTTGTGGGGCGCGGTGCAGGCCAGTAGGGACCATAGTTCCACTACTTCTTTTCGTACACTTCGACCACTGCCCGCAACTGCCCTGGCTAAGAAAGACCAGTTCAATAAAAAATACAGAGCCCCAGAGTGCAATGTCGCCTGCCCCCACACCCAAGATGGGTCCCCAGAGTTTCTGCCAGATGAGGAGAAACAAGAGGCCATGGACATCTTCCATCGGGCGAATTGGCTTTGAACCATGCCATCACAGTCTCTGTGGACATCGTAGATACTGTGTTTCACCAGCTTGGAAATGAAACGGCTCTATGCATGCAGGGTTGGCTCAAGGCCACAGACTTTAGACCCGATGTCCAGGGTCGTTGATATGCCTTTTGATGGATCTGCCCTTTTTGGGAAGAAGGTGGATGAAGCCTTACAGTCCATAAAGAGACACAGGAAACTACAGCAAAGGGGCCAGTCCTTTCTTTCAGGAAAAGGGCATTATGGCAGGGTTTCACGGGATAACCGCTCCACGTACCAGTCTTTCTCCTCTTACAAGACTCTGTACTAATCAGGGGCCTAGTACAGAACAAAGTCCCAGTCCTACAAGGGATCACAGTGGCTCTTTTCAATCTAGGGGTCAGCACGGCAAACAGACATAACCAGCCCAGGGCCAGGTCCTCCCGCTTCAGCACCCCGATGGGAGGACTGTCAATGTTCATCGATTAATAGACAAACATCACAACCGACGAAGGGGTGCTATTCCTGCTCTAGCAGGGCCACTCAAAGGAATTCGTGGACTATCGACCGGACATTCCTCCCGCACACAAACCAGAAAAGTTGCAACACAAGAAGTACAAGAAGTACGAGCTCTTCAGCTAAAAGGCGCAGTGAAGAAGGTTCCAAAGGAGGAGCCGGGCAGAGGAATCTACTCTTGCTGCTCCTGATAAGGACAAATTCACTAGACAACAAGTCAGGAAGCTGGAGTCCCATATTCACTCTAAGGGTGCTCAAAAAGTTACTAAAGGCACAAACGTTCAGCATGGTCCCACTGCAAGTGTTGTCCCAGCTACAACAAGGAGACTTCTTCGTGCCCCTCGAGGACGCCCATTTTCACATCACTATTCGCTGCTCACACCGGCGCTACCTACACTTTGTGGTAGCAGGGAGTACATTATCAGTTCAAGACCCTTCCATTCGGCCTGTGGTCTGCCCCACAGGTGTTTACCAAACGTCTTGCACCAGTAGCTGCGGAGGGGAGTTCACGTCTACCCGTATCTAGACGACTGGTTGGTGCGATCCCCCTCCTATTGAAGGCAAGCCCCTGAACGCTCACACCAGAGAAACTACACCCCGCCAGGGAAGAAAGGTCCAAGTCGATCTTGTAAGGATAACAAGTTTAAGCTCATGCGCAGATGAGAGCAACAGCAAAGAACTCTGCTGCTAAGAACGTCTGCCAAAGAGAGGTACAAGCAGAAACCTTTAAAGCAAAACATAGTCATAAGCGACGCAATACATGCAATGAAACCCCGAGCATCTGATTGGATGGACCCTATACAGGTGCTGCCTTTAAACATATGGGATGGCAGTTTATTGGCTCCAGTCTGTCCATCTTGCATCACGTGGGTGCTGCGGGGCTCATCCTCTCACATCGAAGGTCAGAAAATTAATTCTACTCCTACTATACAGCTTGCTTATCACTCATAGTATGCACTTGGCAGGCTTTAAAACGGACACACAGGATGTTCCAGGTTACTTTAACCTTCACACACACATTTCACTCGCTCCCTCTGTTCCATCCAGCTCCAAGGTCTCTGCCCTCGTTTTGAACTATAATTTATCCCTCCAGCACCTCGCAATACAAATCACATGATTGTCACTTCAATGATACACCCTGTCCATCTTCTTTGAACATTTCAGGACTTGTTACTTTTGGGTTGGTGGTCAAAGGGCACCTGGTGTCATGGAATTTCGGGAATCAAAGGGTTCCGTGAGTTGTATGGGCTATAACTCGTGGACACTCGGGAATGGGCCGGGTCATGCTTTGGCCAAAGTGAGATGACATGCACACTAGGCGCCGGCCTCTGATCGCGGCCTTGTAGGGTACGTTCCTCTTGGGTGAAAGACGCATCTTCGCAACACTTTCAAGAAAAATGAACAAACAGTGTGGTGGGTGGGGGTGCAAACTGTCCTCATGGGATCTCGGGCATGACTTGAGATTTCTGTAGCCTCGTGGATTTGTGCCTGGAATGCTGCCTTTATCACGCTTAACGTGTGCAAGCCTTCTCTTCTACCTATGAATATCAATATGTATGCAAAATAATGATGCCTTCCGTACATTGAGCCACACCATATGAATAAACTATAACTGATTATATTAGCAAGGGGTACTGCTGAACGGGAAAGAGGCCCTTTCACTGACCACCTTCCCCCTGGATCATCCAGAGAGCTTGGGGGTGGGGACACCTTTGCGTTTCCATGGGAATGGAAGATTCTGTATGCATTCCCCCCCCATCCCTCTGGTCCCTCAAGTCCTACACACCTTCAGATTGTTTTGGTGCAAACTGATATTAGTGGCCCCTGCCTGGCTGAGACAGTTTTGGTACTCCAACCTTCTTGCCCTCTCATCAGTGGTGCTGATCAAGCTGCACCCGCACCAATCGCTCCTGTGCGGAACCAGGGTGCGGTGCTGCACCACGACCTGGCCTCACTCAATCTGACAGCCTGGCTCCTGTGTTCTTAGAATGCAGAACTCTGTCCCTTCCACAAGACTGCCAGGAGGTCCTGGCCCAGGCAAGAGCTCCGTCCACCTTAAAGTGCTACAAAAGCAAGTGGAAACGTTTTCAGGTATGGTGCAGGATCCATCAACTGCGACCTCAGACCATCTGGCCAGAGGATCTATTGCCTTATCTATTGTCCCTATCTCAGTCTGGCTTGATGCATTCCTCCATTAAGGTGCACCTGGCAGCACGTGGGCTGTTACGATCTTTACCACCTGTCCGTTACCCAGAGACAGCGTGGGACTAAATGTGCTACTCGCAGGGCTCATGAAGCCACCTTTCGAGCCCATGCACCAAGAATCCATTAAGCATCTTTCCTGGAAAACAGTGTTCTTGGTGGCAATAACTTCGGCCAGGCTGTGAAAATGAAACAGTAGCCTCAGTGAATGGATGTCAAGACCTTTTGTCTAAAGATAGACACCATAATCCGCTAAAGGTGGATAAATAGATGCCTGACACGCCCACAAATGTATCAACAAAACAGCTGAAATCGAGGGAGCAGAAGGTACTGGAAAAAGCAACAAAACCGCTTAATGTCGCTGGAACTAATTGACATAATAGGGATATCCAATAGTGACAAGTGATACCCTAAAAGGATAAGGAATCTTTTTGAATACAAAAGAAACATTTACTTTTCTTTCTCAATTTTTTGACCAATAGAAAAAAGAAGGGAAAATAAAAGAATGCAAGTTCCTTCCTGTTCTATTTTTATTCTTCAAATTCATGTTTCACTTTTTTTAGGTGAACATTCAGATTTACACTTTATGGGTTAGGTTGGTGGTGCTTTCATGTAGGATTAGCTCCTTTTCTATCCACTTTCTAGATAAGCGGCACATCAGTACACACTTGAGTTAACCTTCACCCTGAACGGACAGCACCTTTCTATAGGGATAAGAGTCAGCGATGTATAGCACCAGCATTCTAAGTGATTCTGTCACCCACGTGATACAATTGAATATACGGGAAATAGTGATGTTTGCAGCAGATTTTGCAGGATAGAATCTAATGTTGAGACTCTAAAGCATATTATAGTGTTTTGCCCTGGGCTGACGGCATTAAGAACCAGGGTGATGGGAAATTGGATCCGGGATCGACGGTGCCAAGAGACAGAAACATTTTGGTATGTTTTTATTAAGGGGGAAGACTACCCAGCAGAGTTTTGCCTGGTGAAATTTTCGAAAAGACATTTAACTTTTGAGTGAGCATAGTTATGAGTGGGTTAAGTTTCTTGGTAAAGGCTGCAAATGTTTTAATTTGGGAGATGTCCGGTTTTTTGTCAGGGGGCGGATTTTATGATGTTTTTGATATATTGCTAAGTTTGTATATCATGAATAAAATACATATTTTGTAAGAAAGAAAAAAAAACAATTGAGAACCTCGGATCCTGAATGGCCCTATTCGAGGGGATTGGGTCCTCCGACGTATTCCATATCTATGACAGTAATCACCACAGCTGTGCTGCTTCGGAAAATCTTTTGGCGCCTGCGTCCTGCATCAATGTCGTCGATACGCTGCCCTCGAGGACCTCCTCCGACGGCCGACATCACTAGATGTTCTAAGTAAGATGCACAATGCCCGTAGCCTCAGTTCCGTTTTTTCCGTGAACGTGTTCGCTTCGGAGATCTCATCGCGCCTCGACTCTTCGGAGTTTGTTCTTTCTGTTCTTCGAACCTGTTCGGTTGTAATAAGTTTTTGAGATGTCTTCCTCTTCTTCCACCCTGCGTCCGGGCTTCAAGAAATGCGGGGACTGCGGATCCAAGATGTCGGTGACGGACTCGCACGACGCCTGCCTCTGGTGCCTCGGGGAGGCCCACGACACGGATGATTGTGTTGACTGCCAGTCGCTTACGTACAAAGCCTTGCGGGAGCGCAAGAAGAAACTGTCGGTCGGTAAGGTGTCCAAGCCCCGGAAGTCTAGGTCCACTGGGCTTTCGACGGACGATTCGAGGGGCGACTCTCCGCATCGTCGTCGTAAGTCTAGGGGGTCTCGGTCCCGGAGTGGGTCCCACCACTCCTCTGCCTCTTCGAGGCACTCCAGGAAGCGCCGTCATCGGTCGCCTTCCCCATCCTCGTCCGAGGACTGCGCCAGTCGGCGGGTATTTTATCCCACCAAGCATGCGACTCTGGAGGAATGGGCTTCCTTCGGTAAGAAAATGCTGGCGATTCTTGAATCGCAGGGCACCGGTCCGTCCGCGCCTCCGAGTGGGGTCGGGCGTGACCGTACTAGAGACACCACTAGTACGCCTTTGGGCTCGGGTGGTCGGCACGATTCGCGGGAAAGGTCCCGGTCATCGACGCGCTTGAGACCGTGTGCACCAGTGATGTCTTCGAAGAAGACGTTGACGCCTGTGGCGGCGAGGTCGTCGAGGGACTCTCTCGAGGCTCCGCCTCCGAGGAAGTGGTTGGCGCCATCGGCGCCCAGGCTGTCGAAGAACACGCTCGGGGCTCCGCCCTCGAGGCCTGTGTTGACGCCGTTGATGCTGTTGGCGCCGCGTTCAGCGTCAACGCCGATTCATTTGACGCCCTCGACGCCTTTCAAGGCTGTTTCGACGGGGGTATCCTGGGGTACGGTGGAACCCCCTAGAAAGGCTCTGGCCAAGGCCAAGCATGGCTTTGTTCCCCATTCTGTGCCGACTTTCCACCATCTTGATTACATTTCGGAGGTCGATGAGGGCTCTGATGATGGCATTGTTCCTGATACGGTGCCAGATGAGATTCTCTCGGGACATAGTCAGATTGAGGACCTGCGTCAGTCACTGCACGACGCCAGTGGTCTGTACACCTCTCCGGAGGTGGAGTTTTGTAGGCCTGAGCCTGGCATCCATGCCGACTCCTCATTCTGGCGCCTTATGTCAAGTGTCACCGAGTACTTGGGGTGGTCTGCTCCCCCAGGGGATTTTCTTCAGGATGACCTCACGGATATCCTCGACCAAGGTCCACCAACTGACCCGGTACTGCCGTTCCATATGGCTCTACAGAGGAGGGTGGCGGTGGCTTGGACTGCTCCGGAGAGTCTCCCGGCAGCGGGCAAGTCTTTGCTGCGAAAATACCGCTCGGCCAGTAGCGACCCCTGCTACTTGACCACGCACCCCACTCCGGAGAGTTTGGTCGTGCAGGCGGCTAGGGCCCCAGCAAAGCAGGCGTCGTATCCTACCATCCCTCCTGATAGGGACAACAAGCGTTTTGATGGTTGGGCGGGGGCGAAGAAAGTGTTTTCTTCAGGGGGTATGGCTCTTCAGGCTGCCAACCCCGTATGTGCCTTGTCACGTTTCACGCACACTCTGTGGAACTGTTTCCTTATCGGCTCAACATATTCCCGAAGGGGACGAACGGGATGGTTCTCTTGCTATGGTCCAGGATGGCAAGGATGCCATGTGTGAGGCCGTTCAGTCGGGTTTGGACATGGCAGATTGCGTCAGCCGGTCCATGGCGGCGAGCACCGTAATACACAGGTTTGCGTGGTTGCGGAAGTCGGGGTTTGCTCCGGATGTGCAAGCCCGGCTCCTCAACATGCCCTTTGATGGTGTCCATCTTTTTGGCAGCAAGGCTAACGAGAGCCTTGAGAGGTTGCAGACCTCAAAAGCTGCAGCGAAGTCGTTGGGCGCTGCAGTTCGCCAACCTCTGCCTTTTCGTCCTAGGGGACAGCAATGGAGGGGAGGTTCCTTTCGTTATTACTCATCCTTTGGTAAAGCGAAAGGAGCTGCTAGTCAAAGGGGCCACCGTAGGAGTGCCAGAGGTGGAAAACAAGGTGCTCGAGGTGCCAAGGCCGCTCGGTCTGTTGCCTCTTTGCCCTCAGGCAATGCCGCAGCCGCTTCAGCTCAGTCATGAGGCCATGTCCCATGGTTCGCCGGTTGGGGGAAGGCTGGCACAGCATCTTGTCGAATGGCGTGCCATTACTTGAGATGTGTCGGTTCTGGAGATCATAGCCCACAGCTACTGTCTTCCTTTCCGGCAGAGGCCTCACGACAATCCACCAGGGAACCTCTCTTTGAAGTGTCCGGATCCGCTCCTTGCGCAGGAAATTCAATCCCTGCTGGAGAAGGGCGCCATAGAACTGGTGCCTGTAGCGGAGGGGAACAAGGGATGGTATTCCCCTTATTTTTTGATTTCAAAGAAAGACGGGGGATTGAGACCCATCATGGACTTGCGCGGTTTGAACAAACTCCTCAGGAAGGACAAGTTCAAGATGGTTACTCTTTCTCAAGTCCTCCAGGCCCTTCAACTTCAGGACTGGCTAGTGTCTCTTGACCTCAAGGACGCTTATTTTCATGTGCTGATCTAACCAAAGCACAAGAAGTACCTGAGGTTCGCGGTTGGCGACTCGCACTTTCAGTTTCGGGTCCTGCCGTTCGGATTGACCTCCGTCCCGAGGGTCTTCACCAAGCTCATGGTAGTGGTGGCAGCGCATCTCAGGAAAGGGGGGATTCACATCTACCCCTACATGGACGATTTGTTGATCAGGGCGCGCTCTCCCGAGCAAGTCCTGGATCATCTGTCCGTCACCTGCTTTTCTGCCGACTGTTTACGAGGAAAGAATGTCCTGATTCTGACGGAGAACACAGTGGCCATGCACTACCTCAACAAAAAGGTGGGGGGGCAGGGTCACTTCCTCTGTGCAGGGAGTTGATGCAGCTCTGGTTCTGGGCAATCCAGCAGGAAATTTCGGTCTCGGCAGTTCATCTGGCCGGAGAAGAAAACGAGACGGCCGACGAGAGCGCAGTCTCTCACGAGTGGGAGTTGGCTCAGGAGATTCTCCTGGAGATCTTCGCCCTTTGGGGGACCCCTCAAGTGGATCTCTTCGCCTCCAGTGTCAACCGGAAGTGCGAAAGGTTCTGTTCGCGGGAATTTCCTCCAAAAGGAGCCTTAGGAGACGCGTTTGTGGTGGAGTGGTCATTCCCACTGCTCTACGCGTTTCCTCCAGTCCCCGTCATTCTGCAAGTGCTGCGGAGGAAAAAAAAACAATTGACAACCTCGGATTGTTGAAAGAATTTAAGCGCCTGAATGGCACTATTTTGTTGTGTTTTATTAAATTTCAGTTTTTTAGCAAAACACATTTTGGGGATTAGTTTAATGTATTCCATGTTAACTATGAGCTTCTAAATAATGGTGGACAAAATGCTTTTCCCAAAAAATGGCAAGACTATGTGGATTTTTCACGAAATTGGTCCACTTGGTGGCTGTGCAGAGCCGAATGCGAATGATGGAGATAATTCTGTAACTGAAAGGGGTGGTCTGCTAATGCCAACAATATAGTGCACACAGCGTGCCTGTAGGCGTGTGAGACTTTGCTGAGACAGCCTACAGGCACCCCCAGCTCCAGCTCTGTAGTGGCACATGGCAGGTTCAAAGGTCACGTACATCCCTGACAGATGCTGGGACACAAAGTTCCTGCCGTCAGAGGATGCTGATTTGTCTTCTGCACCTCTGATCTAACTTTTATTTTTATTTATTTAACAATAATTCTGTCTCGTGGCATGTAAATCTTTAAAAACATCATTGTGTGAAGCTATCCAATATTGAATGGTAGAGAGAAAGTTGGACCATTTGATAAAAAACGATCAGACGGGAGTTCAGGAAAAGAGAAGAGGATTTGGGTGTCATCTGCAAAGGGTTTGTATGAGTGCTCAAGGAGGTGATTAGTTTCCAAAGAGCAGATGTACAGAGTGTAAAGAGGGGACCCGAGGCAGAGCCTTGAGGTACACCAGCAATTAGAGGAGTGAGTTGGAAGGTGTTGTTCCAGCAGAGGGCGAATTGGCAAGGTACCAGGTATGGTTCCCAGGCAAGGGCTCAATTGTGAATCCCAAGAAAAGAGAGTATCAGTGTGATGGACCGTGTCAAAGGCAGTGGAAGGGCAAGGACAATATAGAGGATAGGTTGGAGTGCTTCGCAAAGCTGATGAAGTTGGTGACAAGCCGGGCGATTGTTGGCCGATAGGTTCAGGACAGCCCCTGGCTTCTTTAGCAGGTTTGAAAATAGAGGGAAAGCAAGCAGAGACAAAGGACATTTCAAGAGTTCAGCAAGATGAGGCTGCCAAAGGGGCAGTAGGCTTGGCTAGCTGAGGAGCAAGAGTGGGGCACAGCCGGGGCTAGCCTTCATCAGTAGAGAGAGGACTTCTTCAGTATTAGTGTGACTAAAGTGGGAGATAAAGGTAGAGGATGATGGTAGAGTAGGCAGAGTTTAGAATGTAGGAGGAGAGAATGTGATGGTCATGAGAGTCTTTAATTTTGGACATGTTTGAAAAATTAGTAAAGTATTCTACTAGGTCATTAGTTGTGAGAGTGGAATTGATAGTCGAAGGTTTAGGAGGAGTGAATTTAGGGTGCCCTGTAGTCGGCAAGGATGGTTGGAGTGGGTGTCTACGAGAGGGTGAGGTAGAATTCTTTTTTTTTTCTCCATCAAGAGTGGACTTGAGAGAGTTCAGGACAGAGGTCAGAGTTGAATGTCCTCATGCGAGTGGGTACGCCTCCATTTGCGCAGCAGCCAATGCAGATCTGTACTGGGACAGCGTATGAATGGAGTGACCCATTGGTTGAGGATGCTGAAACTTAGGGGTGAAAGTTAGCGGAGAAGTGAGAGGAGAAGGAGTCATATAGTAGGGATTGGAAGTTCTAAAAGGCAGTGTTAGTGGAAGAGGCATAAGGTGTGAAGGAGGAGAACTGTTGGTCTGAGAGAAAGGGACGCATGGCAGACGTTTATTTCCTTTTAGTAATATGTGAGGCAAGTGGTAAGGGGAGGTCAGAGGATGGAAAGGAGATGGTGGTGAAAAAATGGAGTGATCAGCTAGGGATGGTGTGACGGTAGTATTAGTGGCTGAGAGAGAGTTGAGATTAATAATAGATCCAAAAAGTTAACCTGTTGTGAAGAGAATGAGGTGATGTTTAGTAGAAAGAGAATCAATGAGTGGTTCAAGTTAATCAAAAGATGGTCGATTGGGACCAAGCAATACTAGCAGTGGTAAATTTGAGAGGTAGGGGAGGATGTGGCATTGGAAATCTGTGAGGTGTTGAGGCGAGAAGCGAGTAGGTGCAGACACCTCCACCATTCAGACTAGGAGAGTGAGTGAGTGAATGAAGGATGGTCTGGAGACGTGCAGGGCCGCCAGAGTGGCAGTGTCAGATGGAGAAATACAGGTTTCTGTCATAGGAAAGAGGTCTATGGGAGGAGAGCTAGAATGAAAGTAGTCGGTGATAGAGGAAGTTTTGTTGCATACAGACTAAGCATTCCAGAGTGCATTATTCAGTTTATGCAGTAAGAAAGAATAGATTATTTGAGTCTCAGAGGAAGAGAGGCAAGGTGCATAGGTTTTAGGGGAGGTATGGTCAGTTTGTCAGCTTTGTTTGTTGGAAGTAGGAGGTGCAAGAGAGATGGAGTAGTGGTAGTTTTGAAATGTGAGTTTTATTATGGGGATGAGAAAGGAGGAAGTTGTAGGGTGATTGAAGAAAGCACAGGGGGAGGTGAGTAGGACGAGCAGCCACGAGTCAATGCATAATAGATGAGACCGAGATGTGAGACTAAGACGCTGCCTCTTTTGATTCCTGTGCAAGAAATGTACACCTTGTTTGTTTTGTTTGTTTTAATATTTGTATTGCGCGCCGGACCTGGTGTTATCAGGGCGCAGAAGGGCAATAAGAATATTTTCAGCTTGGGTACATTGCTGTACAGTAATATACAAAAGAACATACAAAATAGGACAACTTTATACAGGATACACATTATATCTACAAATAAAGCAAATCATATTTATGGCTGATGCAGGTAATGTATACATATTTCTGATGTTTGTTCATCTGCTTAGAATCACATGCTGTGCATAGTCCGACATCCAGTGGTCACTGCAGAGTATTGCATTTTGTTTTTCGTAGTTGAAAAGGGGACGTCGATAAGGCGTGTCTGTAACACTATCCCTATAGTGACGTGCAGTGTACCACAATCCCTCACGCGTCGAGGTCCCTCAGATTATTTTTTTCCACCCAGATATTGGTCGCCTTTACGCAGAGCTCCTCGAGAGACATTGCAAAAACATTTATTCGACCTTCGGTCGTTATTAACTTATAACTATATTATTACTTTACACCCCTCCTTCGGTGTCATAGCTGCAAAGCTGTTCACCGCCGATCAAGATCTCCGACGGCGGTGCCTTCGACGGAGGAGATTGTTCGCCGTACTCGTGGCCTGGCCTCACCGGTCAAATACAGTAGGGAGAGTGGGGTCGTGGGACATTTATTGTTTCTCTTTGAGAATGCCTTTCCCTTTCCCCTCCCTTTCCTTCGGGGTTGTTGTCACATGCAATCGGTTCCTCAGATATGGAGAGGACACCCTTTAGGTTTTGCCCGCGTTGCACGGGCAAGTTTACCTGGAAAGACCAGCATAAACGGTGTAACTGTTGCTTGCCCCTCGACCACAAAGAAGACACTGTGCGGCCTGTCAGCTTCTTAAGCCGAAGACTTTAAAAGACCGCAGGGTTAAATGTCTAGGTCTGATTCATCACCCGCCGGCGAAAGTGACGAGGAATGTGATAACCCGGCGTCCATTTCGGAAGTCGTAGACCTCTCTAAGGAGCGTTCACGCTCCTCGTCGTCTGTCCCCGGCCCAACAAGCTCGGCTCACGCCCTGCTTATGGGGATGAGCACCCCGGGGACACTGAGGCACACAAAAACACTCCCATAAACACACGACCCACAGCTCTTCCTCGTCGAAGACTAAGCGAGCATTAGAGCCAATGGAGACGCAGGTCCTACCGGCAGCCTCCTCAGACCGTAAGAGTCTGAAGCCCCCCTCGCAACCGCAAACGTGACTGGGCTACCCCCAGATAAGGGCGCTATCGCTAAACTGCCAGACGACGCACACCGTCAGAGAGCGCCCATCGGCGTGGAGCAAGCGATGCCTGTAACGTCGACGCCGGAGGTACCCTCGACAGACAATTTAGTTGTCGAGAGCCTGGCACGGATTATTTTCACTGATAGCCAGAGACGGACAGTGAAAGAAACGTTGATCACCGCTCACAAGGCCCGGGAGACGCCGAAAAGGTCAGAAGGAAGGCAGGAACTGCCCCCTCCGTCGAGAGGGACTCCTAGCCTACCAGAAGGCTTTTCAGAAGGCGAGGGGAACCTTTCTTCGACGTTATGGGATAGGTCGAAGCGTTTTCAAACTGAAGGCACTCCCGCCCCCCGCCTGCCCAGACCGCTCTAGGGTACTTCAAGAAACCCTAGAGAGACTCCAGTTTTGTATGGACAAAATGGAGAGGTTTATGGAGACTCAGAACCTTCCAACACCCAAGAGATCAAGGGAGGGACCTCAGGAGGATCCCAGGGCCAAGTACCCTAGGCTGTTTTATCCCCCCAAGAGGATGTAGATTTATATGACCTCACTGGAGAGGACCCCCACTTTCAGGAAGATGACAAATTCTTAGGCAATGAAGGGGAACAAAACCTAGAGGAGGAAGGTTTTGAAGATAACCCAGATATGGGTGATGGGGCTTCGGAGAAGACCCAGAAGAGGGTGCTTCACAGCCCTGGCAGACCCCATCAGCGTTTTCAGACCCTGACGCCCTAAACCTGTCCCTCCCCCAAGGACTCACCTATTAGGAATACGTCACCTATAGATGATCAACCTACCTTTAATGCACTACTACGCAAGGCAGCAGCGCATTTCGAAATCGAGACTGGGGAAATTTCTCCTGACATAGACTTTGTAGAAAAGATCATCAAGGAGAAACCCCCTGTCAGCCAAACCATTCCCCTTCTCGCCTCATTAAAGAGACAAATTATTCCTTCACTATCTACACCCGCGTTGATCAGAGGGGTCATCCCGAGGATAGAAAAATTATTTGGTCCTTCCCCATTGGACCCGTTATACATCAGGGGCCACTCTGTACCAGACTTCTTAGTGGTGACAAATACAAGGAAAAGAGCAAGGGTCCCGCTGTCAACTAGCGAGGCACCACCAGATAAAAAGGGTAAAAATGGTATGCCCTAGGAAAGAGGATTACAGCCTCGGCTGCCTTTTCCGCAAGAATTGCCAACAACAACTCTTTGCTGGCAAGTTACGCAGATGCACAATGAAGCAAACTACGTAAGGACATCGAGGAGGTACTGGAACCCCTACGTACTTGGCTTCTAGCCACGGTTACTGAAGGGACCTTAGTCAACCAAAGCATAATTAAAAATACTCTGGATGCTGCAGAAATGGCTGGCCGTTCCCTAGTCCAAGGAATCCTCCTCAAATGCCATGTATGCCTACGTAATTCAGGCTTTAAACCTGAAACACAAGCATCTCTAATTAAACCTATAGAAGATGCCAACCTCTTTGGTAAGGCGGTGGATGAGGCACTAGAGACCGCAAAGAAGGAATTTTAAACCATCAAAACCCTAGACCAAATTTCAAGGCCTCCCAACAAACGTGGTTATGGCAACAAACGCTTTTTCGAGGCCAACGCCAGCAGCAACAACAGCAGCAGCAATACTCTGCAGGTACCTGGTCCTCTAACCAAGGCACCAGTGGACAATACAACCAAAGAGGACAACGTCGTGGCAAGGGAAGAGGTCGGGGTCCCACAACTAGAGGTTCCCAAGCCACCAACACCAAATGACTCAAAGATTCGGGTCCCTTCCCATGCATCGCCGGCGGCGGGCCGGTTAACATCCTTTCTTGCAGCATGGGAGGGTATAACATCAGACCGCTGGGTACTATCAACCATAGCCCGTGGTTACTGTATAGAATTCAACAGTTCCCCTACGTACAGACCCCCAAGGGGACGACGCATGTCACCAGAACACCTAGCCATCCTTCTTCAAGAAGTGGACCAACTACTAGAAAAAGGAGCTATAGAGGTTGTGCCTCTATCTCAGGTTACGGAAGGTATTTATTCAGTGTACTTCCTTGTACCCAAAAAGGACTTAACCATGCGCCCTGTACTAGATCTGCACCCAGGGAACAAATTTGTCAAACCTCAAAAGTTTCGTAAGGTGATTCTACAGGAGGTAATCCGCCTGCTTTCACAGGGAGATTACATGAGAACACTGGACATGAAAGATGCATACTTTCATATTTTAATGTTGCAAGCGCACAGGAAATACCTCAGGTTCACGATAGAGGTTAAACACTACAAATTCAGAGTGCTACCCTTCGGCATAGCATCAACGCCGAGAGTATTCACAAAGGTAGTGGCAGCGGCCCACCTGCGCAGGTTGTTCATCCCAGTATACCCTTACCTCGACGATTGGCTCATAACAGGGGATTCTTACGAGACATGCTTCTCAAATACCCAAAAGACTGTAGACCTTTTGTTTCAACTGGGCTTTTCCATCAACGAGAAGAAGTCCAGTTTAGACCCCAGCCAGATCAAACAATTCCTAGGGGCTCTAATTCGAACAAAGGACGGCCTCGTCTTCCCCTCCAACGAGAGGGTCCAAAACATGCTGTTTCTGATCCCTCAATATGTGGCCAGTCGAGAGGTGATGGTACGCAAAGCAATGTGCTTACTGGGAATGATGGCGTCATGTATTTATTTGGTACCTCATGCGCGCCTGCGCCCCATGCAAGAGTGGCTCAACAGCCAGTGGTGTCAGGCCAGCAGACAATGGGACGATCTAGTGGTGGTCTCGCAGGCCTTGGTTCTCTCGCTACGGTGGTGGTCGAAGGAAAACCTGGTAATAGGGAAACCATTCGCCACCCCCGCAGTGGAAACCACTCTAACCACAGACTCATCCCTCACAGGATGGGGGGGCTCACCTATCCCATCAGACTGAGTTTGGACTCCGAGCATAGCATCCAAGCACATAAACTTACTGGAGCTACTAGCTGTGTTCAAGGCACTGAAAGCCTTCCAAGCAGACCTGCAAGGGAAGACAGTGATGGTCCTCACGGACAGCATCACAGCCATGTACTACCTCAACAAGCAAGGGGGCACTCACTCTCCAGGACTGTCCAAGCTGTCCCAGAACATCTGGAAGTGGGCTCTGAAACACAACATGTTCCTACTGTCACAACATGTACCAGGGAAACTCAATCTGCTAGCAGACCAACTCAGCAGAGACTTCCCTCTGCCCTCGGAGTACGAATAGCGGTTACACAAAGACATCGTCTTCGACGTCTTCACACAATGGGGATTCCCAGAAATAGATCTCTTTGCAACTCTGGAGAACTCCCAATGCCAAGATTACGCCTCCAGGTACCCCCAGAACCAATCCAAGGGGAATGGTCTATCGATACCATGGTCACGGAAATTTGTTTATGCTTTTACCCCAACTCCCATTCTCAACAAGATAGTGCACAAGATGCACCAGGACAAGTTACCATGATACTGGTGGCCCCTATGTGGGCCAGACAGCCATGGTTCGCTCACTTGATGGAGATGTCCCTATCTCCTCCAGTGAAACTTCCCTGCCCGTACAACATGCTGTCACAGGACAAGGGCAGGACCCTACATCCATGCCCTCAACTCCCGCAAAGATGCATGGACATTCTCAGGGAGGCTAGAAAGCCTAACACTCGTCACTGTTATTCTAGCAAATGGAAAAGATTTGTCATCTGGTGTAGGGGAAGGAGCATCAACCCAGTTGACTGCCCTCCTGCACAAATTGTTCTGTACCTGACTCACCTACTAGATTCAGGCTTGGTGTTTAACTCTAAAGCCTTCATGGAAGGAGTGAAGAGGATCCACCCTCCCATAGCTAATCCCGCTCCCGGATGGGACCTAATTGTGGTACTAACCAGGCTCATGGGGTCACCCTTTGAACCCATGCACAAAGCAACACTTAAAGACCTCACTCTTAAGACTGCTTTTCTAATAGCTATCACCTCCATTAGGAGAAAGAAGTGAACTACAAGCGCTCTCTGTACTAGACCCCTTTGTAACCGTTCACAAGGATAAGGTGGTTCTACGCACACATCCTAGGTTTGCACCAAAATGTATCTCTAAATTCCATGTCAACCAGTCAATAGAACTACCAACGTTCTTTCAAAATCCTTCAAACTTAGGTGAGAAGAGCCTGCATACACTGGATGTTCGCAGAGCCGTGATGTTTTATATGGAAAGAACTAGACCATTGAGAAAGACTAATCAGTTCTTTGTCTCGGTGGCAGCAGGAAGAGAAGGAGATGCAGTTTCAAAATCCACTATTTCTAGATGGATTGTACAATGCATCACTCTCTGTTAAACTCTTGCTAAGAGAGAACTACCCTTCAAGCCAAGAGCACACTCCACTCGAGACACCGGGGCTTCCATAGCTTTCATTGCAAATGTCCCTCTTGAGTCCATTTGCAAAGCGACAACCTGGAGTTCTGTTTACACCTTTACAAAACACTGCTGTCTAGATGCCCACTCTAGATCTGATTCCCAGGTGGGACAAGCAGTACTAAGACATCTTTTTTCTACTGTTCCTTCTCACAACCCACCTCCAACTCCGGGTACTGCTCGCTAGTCTATGCACAGCATGTGATTCTAAGCAGATTAACAAACATCAGAAGACAATGCATTACTTACCGTAAAAGCATTTCTGATGGTTGTATCTGCTTAGATTCACATGCGCCCACCCTTCCTCCCCGCTCGGATGGAAGGAACATAGACTTTCTTCTATATCCCTCTTTTCTGTACTCACTCACGTCTAATAGGCTCCCTCAGGGCAGAAAAGATACAAACAGAGGGACCTCGACGCGTGAGGGATTTTGGGTACACTGCACGTCACTATAGGGATAGTGTTACAGACACACCTCTTTGTCCCCTTTTCGACTACGAAAAACAAAATGCAATACTCTGCAGTGACCACTGGATGTCGGACTATGCACAGCATGTGTATCGAAGCAGATACAACCATCAGACATGCTTTTACGGTAAGTAATGCATTGTCATACTAATGAGGTGGGTGTGTCGAGTGTCATCGGTAGTAGGGTGTAATCAGATGGGTGAGGTGCATGTGGGGATCGGTGCAGTGTAATGAGTGAGTTAGAGGTCACTCTAACACTTCCCTCAGGACACAGGAATTTCTCAGATGCCTCCTGTGAACCAGTCCTTCAGAGGCAGCCCTGACATAACAAAGCCACTGAACTCCCTTTGCAGTCAACAGGCATAAGGATAGGGGCAGAGTGACTACAGAGCAGAGGTGGGTAGAGAGAAGGGTCCCACCATCATCTTTTCTCTTACGGCTTTCTTCCTTTATTCTCTCCCATCCATTTTCTGCAGGCACAGTGTTCTCTGGGTGTGATGGCGTAAGGCAAAGATCACTTGTTACGACGACCTGGACGCCTTACAGTTGGCTTACTTGGACCAAACCCCTTTGACATTTTGCCTTTATAAGGAGGAGGCACCGCTTCTTTCTTGATTAGCATTTGGATTTCTAAAAGGACAAGAAGGAATAACTGGACCTCTGTTGAAAGTACTGTCTATTTAAGAGTCCTCTTTTATAGAGATGAAGATAGAAGGGCACCCAAAGCAAAGGAGAGTGTGGTGTCCTAAATATCCCCAAGCAACAGTGGGGGTGACTACTGTTAAACCAAAGGGTGTCACTCTTACCTGCTCTGGAACCAGGACCCTATTCACTGGTAGTGATCCATTCCCTGTAAGTGCCAACCAAGCTCCCTGGAGTAGGAGTGCAGAACAGAAGGACGATGGAAGCGTCGGCTGGCTCTGCCTGAATCTCCAAACCACCTTCAACGTCATCCAAGCAGCTGCAAGGTAACCACTGTAGTCCCCCTTGGCCTCCATGCTCAACTGAGTCTGCATCTCTGAGTTCGCTAGATGCCGAAGCTCGCTCATCTTTGCAACTGAGACCCACCCAGTCTTCTAGCGTCCCCAACTTGACGACATCTCCTGGTTACCAGCACCCTCGACCTCCCAGCCGACGCTGCTTCGGTATCCCGACAACAAGTTGAGCCTGCCGAACCTGCTTGTCTTTGAAGATAAGTCTCTGCTTGTCTGTCACTGAGTCTTCCAGTGCTGCCAACCCACTTACCATTCCCAGTGTTTCAGACATGCAAGCCAATGCTGCTGCCGAACAGCATCACATTGTTGTGTCCTATTACCACAGCGGCACGACTCGACCCAGGGCAGCGCCAAAATGAAGCAGACTTCTGGTTCAACGCCAAAATGCCTGGCGCAATGCCATTGAACCCCAAAAACAAGATTTTAGGGTACTGTTAAGAGGCCCTGACCCCCAAGTCCACTTCTTTGGACCCTAGTGACTTTTAAGCCCCCCTTCTCTACCTTGTTCTTCAAGACATATTCTTTGAACAGTGGCATTGTGCCAAACGTTTGCCTGAACACCCACGTGCATTTACCCAGAGTTCCCTTTTCACAAAAGCCTGCATCTCTAGGTTTTCCTAGTGTTTTCTGATAGTTTGTTTGCATTTTGTTGTTGGATAAAAACTCTATTTTTATAGAACATTGATTGAACATTGTTAGGCAGAAACCTGTGCAGTTCCCTTTGGGACCACTGCAAAAGATTTAGGACTACAGGTGTTGGCAGTAAACCCACTTGGTAGCAGTCTGTACCACCCAGATTTACCTGGTAGCTGTGGCTTCCCTCAAGAAGAGTTAGGCAGTATGCAAACTATACACAATAGAGTGAGATACAATAGCACAAGCAAACACTGACCAGAGCTTTGGTATCAAGGTATATAATTATTTATTTAAAAACACACTTATTGAAACACTCCAGCACTATTATGGTAAATCACTCTAAACACAGTTACTATTATTATATATACATCCCTATTTCCTTATCAAACAAGTCTTAGTTAACACCATTTATTTCCAGACAGAGGTGAGCGCTTAACTATAGATGGCACTCCAATAAGTTAACGAAAAAGGGAGAGAAAAAGGCAGAATGTAGGAAAATACACCACACTTATACTTAGGAACTCTTAAGCAAGGCAGGAAAGTCCAAAGTTACTTGTGAGCCAAAGTCCATAGGCCGGGCCCACTCTTGGAGAGAGCAGGGCACGAATGCACCCAAGATCACACAATGACAACAGGCTTAAAAAGTCTTGCAGGGAGTTCAGAAAGGTTTTAGTTAGGTTTCAGAAAAGTTTAGCCAGGGTGTCCCAGACTAACCCAGGGTCGAAAGCCGGGGGCTAAATCTACCCCGTACAGTCGGTTGCAAGGGAAGCCAGGCGGAACACAGTACCTTATGTGGAAAGGATCCTCCAGCGGGGGCAGTTGTTCCTGGCAGCGGGTGCAAGTCGCGGCGTCGTCCAGAGGAAGAGAAGATCTTGACGTGGAGGACAGATGAAGGTTGTTGCACTGCCAGGGAAGAAACCAGTGTAACGCTCACCTGACTCCCACGGAGGCGCTGGCCTGGTTCGCGCTGCTGTGACCTCTTCTAAGGTGATGCGCAGGGTTCGGAAGACGGACTGGACCGGGCCCCCAAATCTGGCTTGTCTGGCTCGCAGAAGTACCCTTCTGTAGGCGAAAATAGGTGATTAACTGTCTGCGGGGTAATGCAATCGGCCTCCCACTTTCCCCGCTCACCCTCCTCGAAACCCTTCTGTGATTCCTCGTAGCGTCTCACCTTAGGGTCTGGAAGGACGCGCTCTCCATCCTGCTTCTGATGCAGGGGCGCGTTGGTATCCAGTTACTTCACTGGATTTTCGGATTGGTGAGAACCAAACTTGCTTGGCTACCAGGTAAGTTTTTTTGATAAGAGGTTCCCCTTGTGTCCATGCATTAATGTACTAATGCTAGTGTCTTTTTCCCCATAGGGGCCGGGGTACGGAATGCCGGGGAACAGGCACCGACCCGAGATGAGAGGTGAAATCCTTGTAGAAATCAGGTAAGTCTTTAATGAGCGTTTTTTGGTTATGTTTTTTCATTCGCTCATTAACACTGATGTCTCTTTTTCCGCTTAGGGGCCGTGGTCGGAAATGCCAGGATGCGGCGCGGACCCGAAACGAAGAGGGAATGAATCAACAGGTAAGTCTTAACATGGAGATTTAGCTTTCCTTATTCCCTTCTCTCTCTCACCTTTTGTTCTGGTCTTTTTCTCCCTAGGTGCTGGGGCGTGACTGCGAATCCGGATGATCGCTGCTGAACATGGAGGCGCCCTGTAAAGGTGAGTGGAATGCGGCGCTGCAGCGATCGACGCGATGAGCTTTTAAATAAAAGTCTTCCTTTTCAGGATTGTCGGCGAGATGTCTCCGGGATGCGGATTTAGCAGTTAAGGACTTTTCCTTCTTCTGTTCTCTTCTTCTCTTCCTTTGCAGGTGATCCAGGATGCTGGCAGGCGTGGCAGAAGTCAGGATGCAGGAGCAGACATGGTGAGCGTCCAGCTGCTAGATGCAGAACAACGCAAAGCACGTGTGGCTGTTTAGGTGGGGTTTAAATAGCCTTGGAAGAAGTTCCAGGTATGTATCCTTCCTCCAATCAGGTATGTATCCTTAACCAACCACGCCCGGATGGTAAATTAGTCCCACAGGTAAAGTAGTTCCTTTCAGGCCTCAAGGAGGCCGGGATCCTGCAACATGGTCTGCATCAGGTAAGTGCACCCAAGCACTCCCATAATGAGCCTGGCGCCTATGGCGCCAGGACTGATGTCTTTTATGAGCCTGGCGCCATAGGCGCCAGGACACTGTCCAAAGGGCCCCTATATGGGGTTGCTGGGTCCTTCCTTGGGGACTGGATGTCCGCTTTCGGGGACGCACGGCTTGAACCGGCTCCCCAGGAGCGGGCATCATGACAACCAGCCGCAGAGTTTTCCGGTTAAAGGTACTACCCTTTTATTCGCGGTAGTGGCAAAACGTGGTATCCCGGTTGCCGGGGTGCTTGGCACAGGCAAGGCGGCCACGAGATGCTCCAGGAAGCGAAAAAGGAAGCAGACTGGTTATCCCCACCAGTCGAAGGAAGAAGACTTTCCGGGCTGGAGATCTCCTCTGTCGTTGGGAAAAGTGGTGAGACGGTTCAGCAGGGCTCCACCGGTGGTGTCGTCATAGCAGGTTGGCTCAGCTTCTCCCTCGTCGGATTCTTAGGTCCTGTGGCGACTTCTAAAGTTCCAGTCCCCAAAGCCCTGCTTTTATGCAGAAAACCCCCATTCACTCAGCCTAGCTGTCACTCAAACATGCTAAGTGGTGAGCCAGCCGGCTCACCACTTGAGCCAGTCAGGACGGAGTGCGACTTGAGTTGCCTAGGCAACTCAGTCCAGGGTGCCTAAATCCCCCTCCACCTCTCCTAAGTACCCCAGACAGAGTGGTACCACTTTGGAGGGCTTCTGTGGAGAAGTCCGCCAAAAAGTGGAACAAAGAGCTCAACTTGGGTTGTAGTCACAGAAGCGAACACAAACGCCATTTTAGAACCGAGTTCTGGCAAAAAATACCAACCGGAGAATTAATATTAAATAAACCGGCGGTATGTTTGAGGGTATAGGAATTAAATAATTAAAGTTGGAAGCCTCGAATAATAGGAAATCCCATAGGGATATATTCACGGCGAATATAAAAAGTAGTATCCACTGCCACCAGCCAAAACTCGATCAGGGGGGACGGAGACGTGCCCCCTCGACTAACAGACCCCGGGGCAATCGAATTGCCCCAGCCAGTACGTCCACAATATGATGGTTTGTACTGGTTCTGTTCAGAATTTGAGACTAGTAAAGTCAATGGTGACTTTACATGCCCTGGGAGACAGTAGTCAGTCCCAGGGTATGGAGTCTATACTGGGGGGTCACTATGACACCCCTGTGTTACTGCACTGAGGGTGCTGTGTAACACACATCACAAAAACACATGAAGCCCTATGGAGTAAAATACCCCATAGCCCATTAAACACATCTAGAGTCAAAGAGACACACTCAAATCATGTCCAAGAGTGAGGGTAAAAGAGTCTCACTCTTGGCAGGAGAAAAAAATAAACCCCAAAAATCCAGCAAAGCTGCTGGGGGACTCACTAGGTTAGGAAATTCAGCCTAAACAGAGAATTCTCCCTAACAGACATTTTTATTTTGCACTTATAGAACTTTAGTTGCTTGGGTTGCTACTGTTATGAGCACCCCTCACCCCAACCAACCCTGATGTAGCCTGCCCTCACCTTGTGCTACTACATACGGCGAAGGAGGTGTACCCTTTGTGTTGTGCCTGTTTCATGATTGGGATCACTGCTAGATTTGTAGTAGTGTGGAGTTGAATAGTCAGTTTAGCCGCTACTCATCCCTGTACTCATGCAGAGCAGTAGCCGTTTTGTCACGCTTTAAAGGAGAAGTTTTCCCAGACCTCATTGGAAATTGATGGCTGCAAACCAACTTGACACTGGTAACTAATGTCCGAGTGCCCATATCCAATAGAATTAAAGATGTTAATCTGCACTAATGGGCATCAGGAATTGTTGCTCAAGATCACAACTGAGATGTGGACAGTGAACAGTCTAACCTACAAGAAACACCCCCTAAGAACATTTTTAAATAATACTTGTTTAAAACATTAATGGCTGGTCTGACATCATTGTACAAGTTCTCCTTAACTCTGAGTCCTCATCCATGGTAAAGACAAATAAAGGACATTGAGGATAGTAAGAGGAACGTTTTCTCTTATCCTTCTTTCTCCTTTTGACTTTCTCTCTCCACCCTCTTTTCCTCCCCCTCTCACTACCCATCTTGACCCTCTTTGTCTTTACCCCTGCCCATCTTTCCTCCCTCTTTTTTACCCTCTTCCCCTTTTTCACCCTGGGCATTTCTCTATTCTTCCTTTCTAATGCTGATCCTTACTTGTCCTCTTACCATATGACCACATTCACAAACCTATACCTGTGAATGATAATTGCAGATTGGTTAGCAACACACTTTGGATGTGTAAGCACAGAAGGGATTTCATCAGTTTTTAATTTACTTAGTTATTACAGAGAGATCACCTATATATGGTGCCTGTTACCTGGGTAGTTTCTCTGAATAAAGTTTAGTTTATATTGATTTGTATTCAACACAATAAGCACATCATTTTGACCAAGTATTTTTAGATTATGTAGACCTTACACATTATGCTAATTAATGCATGAATCTATTAAACTGTGAACAAGATGGACAACAAATCTGGCCAACTTACTACTGAAACTTTGCAAAGTGTAAAGGCTACATAAACTGTTTATCATTTCCTTTAGGTGAAAGGGGATGGTTCGAACAGATGGAGGTGATGGCTTCTCAAGTGAAGCTGAAGATATACAGTATCACAAAGTCATAGCTATACATTTGGTTTCTATGTTTACTTCCAATTGTTAAAATATCTCCCTTTTTGTGTGTGCTCTCAGAAGCCATAGATCCTGGCATCTATTGAGGGTCTCCGTCAAAGGGAAGCAACCCAATAGGCTCACTTATATAGCCGACACAGAATTGGTTATCAAGTGCCAGTCACACCTATCCAAGCAGGTACAATTTCGCCTTACAGAGGCGATAAGACCTTGTATATTGGTGGTAGTGTTCCATATTCAGCTCTCACCATCATAACATGCACACATTTACATCTGTTTTTTTCATCCTACCAGGTTGCAAAAACGTCCGGGCTACGGCCAATGGAAGAGAAAGATATAAAGGCTGTGCAGCAGTTACTAAATAGTTATCTGAAGCATTTTAACCTTGCTCCTTTCATGGATGAAGAAGAGGTTGCCCACTGGTTACTGCCCCAGGACCATATTATCGATACGTTTGTAGTAGAGGTAATAACCATAACATATTTCAAATCATGTTTGTTGTGAAAAGAAAGGTGTGCTTTATTCTGAAACCCCCTCCACCACCCCCAAAAATTATAACACACTGTTTTAGGTTAATTTGGTTCACTTTTCTTATCGGAGTGTACAGTTAGGGCTGTGTGCTACATGTGAATTTGCATTTAATTATTTCTTTAGTTCTTTCTTTTCTACATCCTGACCCACTTCTACAGTCTCCTGGTATCTCTGTACCATTCCTCGGTACTGAAAACAGCACTTTTTGCAAAAGTATTGGAATCCTGTGTGCAGTCTTCACACGTAACCACCGGCTTCCATACCTTAGCCATAACCTCTGCTGCACTAAACTGAACACTTCCTGTAGATCTGCATGATTGTTTTTGAATACATGTCTTCTGAAAATCTTTCGGGGTTTCGCGCATCAAGGTGCCCATTCCTGCAGTCACCTGATTCATTGTATGTTCTTTATATCCATTGATACCTCAACAATATGTGGATCTGCATAATTATCTGGCATGGATGCTTGCAATCTGTTTTTGGTGACTCAGCCACCGGCATCATTAGCCTGGTTACGTCCTTTGTGGTCTTGATAGAGGTTCCTACCCTCAAGTACACAAGCTTCATTGTTAACTGGAGATCGTCAATAGCACAGTCCATTTGCCCTTAAAGGACTTCGTAACAAGAAATAAATTGAGTGTAAACCTTGTTTAAGATCCACGGAAATACAGAGATTGTGGCTTCAAGATCCCTGCAAGGAATGTTGAACTTGCAGCATGCTTAGAGGTCCAACGGGGCACAGGTCTAGACTAGCAGTGAGGCCGATTTCTGACTCCACTTTAAGGTTTGTAAGGACAGGACTCTGCTTCCCAGACTTCTTCCTGTGGCTTACATGGGCAGTGCTTGTGATGAACTTAACTGCCACGATGTACAGGCATTGAGAAGAAACAAGGTTCTTAAGCCAACGATAGGTCCAGGTGCGCTTGGGTTTTCTCCTTATTCCCACTGTCTCCTCTTCATACAGATTGGGCACAGAATTTGAGGAAGGTGACCTGTGAAAGTGAAATGGAGTTAGAGCTTCTGTGTGTGCTTTGTACTCTTGGGGTTTGAAGTTCTAATTCCCAAACACTGTAATCACAGGAGGCACAAATCTTGTAAATTGTTATTCCATTGCTCCCTGAGTTAAGAAGCAATGTCTGAGCAGTGACATACTGAAACAACCATGATTTCAAAGAACCACTGTTAAGTGTTCCTGGGGGATAGCTTAACGGCAACTGGGCGTCTTGGAAGAAAGACGACACGAAGCAACACAGGTTCGACCCGCGGGTCCGCGCTTAGAAACCTCTGGGTGTTTAAGCACGTTATAAATACGTAACTAAGACCACAAAAAAAACAATTACGCAACTAAAAAAAAAAATAACAATTATTCCGGTAACAGCGCCTCGATGCCCGCGGGCTGTGTGAGCGCTTTAAAAATGCTAAATAAAATAAAACGTGTCCTAGATTGCTCCATTCCATCCACAGAGGACTAATGAAAAGACCAGACAGATGTTTCTTCGATGTTTATGGAGGACATGACCTCAGGGCCATTGCATCTTTGCTCCAGCATTTGCTATGGAGCCTCAGGCCTGAAACACCATGCCCCACACAGAGACAGATTACAGAAGGATTCAGAGACCCGTGGTCCTGGTCCTCCAAGGGTACAGCGCTTCTTCTGTGCCAAGTCACCCACCAGAAAAAACTAGTTCAGTACAAACCCTCACTCTGGCAGCACACTATGGATATGCCCTTTATAGGATTAGCAAGCAGTGGACCCTTACAGGTAGAAAATGTGCCCATGGATCCAGAGTTCCTGTTGGCAAGCTCTACTCACTCGCTTCTTTTTTGGATGATGGACTTGGAGGTAACTGTGTCATCTATCCTGACTGGACTATAAGAGCAGGTGAGGATAGCAAGACACAGCAGAGCTGAGCAGACGGCAAGGGCTTATGGTGTTCTTTAACTGCTCTGCCTAGTCAACAATGGTATGAATCTTATGGCTGAGGTGTTCGTCAGAACAGTATGCACACCTGCCAGGGTGGTAAGTACATGAGCACTCACTTGAGCCAAGCGGCATGCCCAAGCATTGCTAAATAATTGTATAAATGGGCCTCATTATTCAAAATTGAATAGTGCCTACCTACCATGTGCCATTATTCAGATGGATTTCTACAATCTAGCCAGGCAGACGGATTTTAGGAGGCCACCCTAGTTGGATGAACATGGCGCTCTGAGAGGTTAGCTAAACCACAATCAAGGTATGTGAATGAGCAGTCAACGCTTAGTCTCAAGACTGTGTGAGTGGGGTCAGGGGCCCTCAATGAGTCCACACAATAGTTAGATTTAGACAGTAATGTATCAAAATAGTTTTTTTATTTTAGGCTTTTAGAACACACTGAAAAATGAAACTAGCAGTTAGTACTATCACACAATACTAGAACACAAATGTATACAGTTCCCTTAAGGTTCCCTTAATAGATATCACATGACTTAATCAAGCAATGCAGGTAAGTCATGTAGATACAATAAAATGATGGCAACAAATCACAAGTTAGTATCCTAGCTTTAGAAGACCAAACCCTTAGAAGAATGGGGCCCTGTGCACAAAAGTCACAGGGTAAAAAACAATGATTCTCACAAGTAGGTATTCTCTTTAGAAAGGATGCAGTGGGATTGTGGTGTTTAGGTTCAAGGTATTTAAAAGTTCTACAAAAATATACCAGAAGATGGGTACATTTTCTCCTTTCTTCCAGACCCAATCCTAACCCAGGAGCAGGACACTCGACCCAGGTTCAACAACCAAAGGTGAGTGGAATGGAGACCGGAGACAAATGGACTTGTTCCCAATGCTATCCTATGGACGGCATGGGGGACAGGCACACGCTGATGCCTACTGCTCCCTTAGTCGTATTTTCCCAGATGTCAATGTGGAGCGTCTGGGGTTTGCTGGAGGCTCGATCGTCTGCCCTTTGTTTCCGGTGAGAGGTACAAAGGGGTTGCGGGTTTGAGGATTTTTCTGGTGGGTGCAACTGCAAGATGGCAAGCCCTGTTGGCGAAGAAATGCTGAATCCAACGATGCAGGCTTCCTTAGGACACTTCACAAAATGGAGGAAGGTGAGTTCCAGCGACGATCACCCTTTGTAGAGGACGACCAGCATCCTTCCAGTCACAGCAGCTGCTCCAGGACAGGTTCGCTTGAAGATGGAATTCGGGATGAAGGTGACTTGCAACAAGCTGGCGTCCACCAAAGGTCTAGACTCGAGCACTGAGCGTCATCAATGGTCTGCTTTTCTTTGAGGGATTCTTGGCTTCAACATATATCTGAAAGATAGCTGCAGAAGTCCACCTCTTATCCAAAATCCGAGCTGGAAGCAGCTCCAAGCCCACAATGGTAAGGCTCTGCTCCATTCAAACAGCCAGAAGTTGTCCAATCAGGAACAACTACTGGTTTTACATCTGCCGCAGTAGCAGACTTTGTGGCACCAGTGATGTGGACTGGGACTAGACAGTCCCAAACCCGTTCCTGGTCCACACAGACAAAGGGGGTCATTCCGAGTATGGTGGTAGCCATGGAGCAATTAGCTCCCTGGCTGCCTCCCATACTGGTACCGACTCCGGTGTCGTTCATTGGGGACTTACCGGTCCATTCCGACCTTGGAGGGACCGGTAAGTCCCCATTGAACAAACAATTCACCATTCCCATTTGAGCACCCATATGGGAATGGGGAGGGCGCAAATAACGAGCTCGCGAATGGCAAGGCCGTTATTTGCGCCCTGGTCTCTTAGCGGGACCCGTAAAGGACGTGTGGTTGAAATTGGAACACATGCACTGTGACTTCTGGGCTCTGTCTTTGCCTTTTCTGTTGTTTTCTCTGAAAGCAGTGCTTAAGTGCACCATTGGCAACATCATTGCATCTGATCAAATACAAGATTATTTGAGGAAACTCATTAGGCAAAGTGTGTGTGTGCCTCTCTAGTACTAAAGACTGCTGTCTCCACCCCCACAGTAGTGTGATATGTATAGGAGGCTTTGTTGAACGCCAAGTGCTTGCACTTATACAAGACTAGATCATGATATGGACGAAACTTAAGGATCTTGTGTCCATTGATGTGCAGGATCAAGCCCCTATTTAGCCCATAAAAGCGCAGATGGTGCCTCTGGCCCAGCCCTACTCCACTTCAGTGAGTCCCTGGATTACTCCTGGCAGACCCATGGGCCTTTCCTTCTTTTCAGTCCTGATTGGCGGCGTCAGTGCCCATCCTGCAATACTCAGACTGGAGGAAGTGAGTGTTAGGCAGAAACCTGTGCAGTTCCCTTAGGGAACACTGCAAAAGATTTAAGACTACAGGTGTTGGCAGTAAACCCACTTGGTAGCAGTCTGTACCACCCAGATTTACCTGGTAGCTGTGGCTGAGCAGTCAGACTTCCCTCAAGAAGAGTTAGACAGTATGCAAAGTATACACAATAGGTACCCAGATACAATAATACAAGCAAACACTGACCAGAACTTTGGTATCAAAGTATATAATTATTTATTTAAAAACACACAGTTTGAAACACATTGTAATATATACACCCCTTTTCCCTTATCAGATAAGTCACAGTAAACACTACTTATTTTCATATAGAGGTGAGCGCATAACTAGATGGCACTCCAATACGTTTGTGAGAAAGACAGAATATGGAAAGGTACACCACTCTAAGATTCAGGAACACTGTTAGCAAGGCAGAAGAGCAAAAGTCACTGGTGAGCCAAAGTCCAAAGGCTGGGCCCACTCTTAGAGAGAGCAGAGCACAAATGCGCCCAAGATCACACAGTTACACTAGGCTTAGAAAGTCTTGCAGAGGGTTCAAAAAGAGTTTAGAGAGGCTTAGGAAAGTTTAGCCAGGGTGTCCCAGGCTAACCCAGGTTCGAAAGCCGGGGGCTAAATCTACCCCGTACAGTCGGTAGCAAGGGAAGCCAGGCGGGACACGGTACCTTAAGTGGGAAGGATCCTCCAGCGGTGGAAGTTGTTCCTGGTAGTGGTTGCAAGTTGCGGCGTCGTCCAGGGGAAGAGAGGATCTCGACGTGGATGAAAGATGCAGGTCGTTGCACTACCAGGGCAGAAACCAGCCGCAGAGTTTTCCGGTAAAAGGTGGTACCTTTGTCTCGCGGTCGTGTAAAACATGGTATCCCGGTTGCCGGGGTGCTTGGCACAGGCAAGGCGGCCACGAGGTACGTCAGGAAGGCGAAAAGACGGTGAAACTGGTTATCCCCACCAGTCAAAGGAAGAAGACTCTCTGGCGGGAGATCTCCTCTGTCGTTGGGAAAAGTGGTGAGACGGTCCAGCAGGGCTCCACCGGTGGTGGTGTTGTGGCAGGTCGGCTCAGCTTCTCCCTCGTCGGATTCTTAGGTCCTGTGGCGACTTCTGAAGTTCCAGTCCCCAAAGCCCTGCTTTTATGCAGAAAACCCCCATTCACTCAGCCTAGCTGTCACTCAAACATGCTAAGTGGTGAGCCGGCCGGCTCACCACTTGGGCCAATCAGGACGGAGTGTGACTTGAGTTGCCTAGGCAACTCAGTCCAGGGTGCCTAAATCCCCCTCCACCCCTCCTAAGTACCCCAGACAGAGTGGCACCACTTTGGAGGGCTTCTGTGGAGAAGCCCGCCAAAAAGTGGAACAAAGGGCTCGACTTGGGTTGCAGTCACAGAAGAGAACACAAACACCATTTTGGAATCAAGTTTTGCCACAAAATACCAACCAGAGAATTAATATTAATTAAATAAACCGGCGGTATGTTGGAGGCTACCGTAAATATTTAAATAATTATAGTAGCCTAAAACAATGGGAAATCCCATAGGAAAATATTTGCGGTTGAATATAAAAAGTACTATCCACTGCCACCAGCCAAAACTCGATCAGGGAGGACGGAGACGTGCCCCCTCGACTAACAGACCCTGGGGCAATCGAATTGCCCCAGCCAGTACGTCCACAATATGATGGTTTGTACTGGTTCTGTTCAGAATTTAAGACTAGTAAAGTCAATGGTGACTTTACATGCCCTGGGAGACAGTAGTCAGTCCCAGGGTATGGAGTCTATACTGGGGGGTCACTATGACACCCCTGTGTCACTGCACTGAGGGTGCTGTGTAACACACATCACAAAAACACATGAAGCCCTATGGAGTAAAAGACCCCATAGCCCATTAAACACATCTAGATTCAAAGAAACACACTCAAATCATGCCCAAGAGTGAGGGTAAAAGAGTCTCACTCTTGGCAGGAGAAAAAAAGAAACTCCAAAAATCCAGCAAAGCTGCTGGGGGACTCACTAGGTTAGGAAATTCAGCCTAAACAGAGAATTCTCCCTAACAGCGAGGGAGGAGGTTCCTCTGCTCTGGAGGCTGTGACTCTGGAAAGGAGGAGCGACAACTCTCCCATGACCTATGAACACTACCCCCAATGGGTCAGGAGTGTGACTTTGTGTCTGTGCTTTCCAGAAACCACAAATAACCTGCAGGTCCTTTCCATGATCTCCAACGTAGCAGACTTTGCCTTCGTACGCCCCTTGCACTCCATTTCTGACATCCTTCCACCTACGTATGCCAAAGCAGTCTTTTTATTGATTTATTTTTTCAGGTTTTTTTCGCTGTAAAAACCATACAAGCAACAACATACACAACTTATACATAAATATATGTTATATTTGATATATTATACAATACATAAAATATCGATCAGTGCTAATAAGCAATTAGTACATACATGGATACAACACATTACATACAGAAATTAAGCAGAAAAGCAATTCCTAAAATCTAGTAACTCCTATATATATGAAATGTCAAACTGCCCCTGAATATAATAGCCATTATTTTTGCTAAAATCATAAAAAAGAGCAAATAATGTAATTCATCATGAAAAATTGTCCATCAGGGCAATGCTAAAATATATTCACTAAGATTCTAGACCATGTGATAATAGCAGCATGTATAACATTTTAAGGACTTGTTATATAGATTTATCGCTGCTACACACAGTCCTCCTTGTAAACCACGCTCTATGAATGTATTTGGCAATTTCCTCTGAAAAATTCCAAAATCTCTGACACCCTTCTAAGGCCTTGTACTCTGCATAGTGGCAATACATACGTAGCCCTAAGATCTTTGTACCTAGGGGAAAACTACATGAAGTGAAGGACATATTTGTTCTGAGCGCCACTACACTGACAGACAGAGCAACTTACATTATTCCAGCTTTTGGTGAAGGAGGCTATGCGTATAGTTCTTGCTCTCAAATCAAACAATAACAAGTGCGCGTAGCAGGGAGTGATAGTATCCACGTAGCATTCCACGCCGAATGTGCCCTTTACTTCCAGATAAAGCTGGCGACTAGAAAGCCTTGCACAAGATGCCATATGACCTGCCTATAATGTTTGTGAGGGAATGGGAAGGGAGGCACTACTGTAGTTTAATTTTGAGTTTCTACTATTTCAGAATGACGGAAATTCCATTTGTTGCTGTTCTGCTATAGTGAGGCTTCAAGTGCACCAGGGCGAATGTCACAGGGCCACTTGGGACTGGTAAGGAAACTAGGGAGAAAAGGCATGTATTGCTACCTGCCAACCCTTAGTGCACTCCAAAGGGAATACAATCCCCAAAATTCATTAGTGTCGCAGGCACGTGAGGTCTAATAAGGTTCCCACTGCTTGCTATTACAAATTTCAATGTGGTTATAATTTCTTATGTTGGGATTTGAAGTGCTAAGTTTTGGAAAAGTTGGGATAAGTGTATAACACTCAATTGAATGTTAATTTACCAGACAGTTGTGTTTTACGCTCTTAGTTCAAGTCACAAGTTTTGACAATTCATAGATCCAACCAATGTCAGTAAGATCAGTTCCTTGATACAAAGATTTACAACATTAGAGAAATAGAAAAACCCTTCATGGGTTATTTTAATCAGTGTACAATTTTTTCAAAACCTTTTTGATAAAAACACTCTCAATTATAAGACTTTTGTTTCACACATACATTCACAAAGTCCCTTTTGGTAATAACAGAATGAAAAAATAAAGTTCTTTGGTTAGAAGTCACCAATCCAAAATAGCATCAGGATTTTTCAGTGTATCACCAACGCGTTTCGGACTTTTACAACAGTCCATCTTCAGGGCCAATGATACTATTTGTTCCAAAAATATGCATGTTCTTGAACTCAATTCCTAAAGTAGAAACATGGAGAGTATTACACTATTAGTGTTATTTAACTGACTCAATATTGGCAATCTCAACTCCAAGAAATTGCAACTTTAACAGTTATACCTCTAACAATTACAAACATGTTACTTAACGCACCTCTTTTTTAGTGCCACTAGCACTTTTATTTCTGCTCCTTGGACACACCCTGTTTGTAGGATTAACTGTGCATAACTTGCTCAGTGTGTGGTCAGTTACACCTCAAGAAGACTCTCTCAAAGAGAATTTCTAGAGAAAAGACAGAAAAAATGTGGATTTAGTACAAGCTTCTAAGGGGATTCTAGGTATATTTTTATAGACATCCTCTATAGGTTTGGTTCCTTTGGTGAACCGCTTTTAGTTAGTGGGGTGAGCAAAGCTATCCACCCCACCCTCCTAGGTTGTTATGGTGAATCGCTTTTAGTTAGTGAGGTGAGCAAAGTTATCCCCCCCACACCCTCCTAGGTTGGCAGTTTATACTTTATTTGCTGTACCTCAAGGTCAATCTAACCTTGGAAATGTTTCAAGTAGCTCCTAGAGTAGCTCTGTGGCAATGTAGGGGCTTAGCCTACTGTTTGAGTCTGGATCTATCTCTCACCTCTGTGTGCGAAGCGCGTGTGTGTCAAGATTCCTCAGATATTCGGATGTCGAGTGGCTCTCTCCAGTCCGTAACCTTATTGAGCGTATACTGTTCTAAATACCATTTGAATGCCTTTGCGCATGCGTTTGTGCGGGTCGGATCGCTATCCTATTGCTCATGGTGGGTATTTGTCAGGATCCCATAGAGCATGCGTGGGTCGGTAGCGCGATTCCCCTGTTGTGCAGTCGCAGTGTGCGTCGTGTGACAACCTGGTTCTTGCGCACTACTCCTCCACGCACGCGTGTGTGTGTGTGTGTTCTCGACGTTCCCACAGGGGGAACCAGAGTGTATTCTTTGAGTGCCGGCGATGTCCAAGAAAGCACAATGATATATTAGTTCCTGGGCTATTTGGGGCTCCAACTGTGCATAATAATGTAAGTCTGTGTATGTTCAAATCCTCTCAATCCGTGCCAACCTTCGTATAACTCTGAATGAAGGCCAGTGTACCGATTTGCAAAGCTAATTAGTCATTAGCATTAGTTTTCATTGTGGTTGTTCTTAGTATAAATGGTTCTAAGTCCTGGCAAGGATTCGTGTAATTAGGCCACAGCACGGGTGAGTGGGGAGTAACGCAGACAATAAGTCTGCTTGGGTCCCCGTCTGTCCCATGCTGTAGCTAAGAAGCGCCACAACACTGCGTCTCTCCACTGTGGTCTCTAAAGAGGTCTGTAAAGAGGTAACCCCATTCACTGTACCAATCCTGCTATTGCATGTCTATGGGGCTGGCTAGCTCTTGTGTGGTATTGTGCTCTGATCGACTAGGGATCTCTCCTGTCTCGCTCTTTACTATGCGCTACCTGTAAAAACCGGGTTATACATGTTTGTACATTCCACATTGGTCTCTGCTGACGTGTCGGCTCACGTTCTACAGTGACTACTTGTGTACACTGGTCTCTCAGTCATCTCACATGTAGGATTTTGGCAACATACGTCCAGGCATTTTTTATGCATTTTTAAGTCACAATGTGACTTTAGGTCAAGATCTATCTGTACCATGAGGTCAGGTAACAAGCGATAGGCCAGGGTTTATTTCGAATCAGAGTCAACTTTGCATTTTGATCCATTTAAACATAACACATCAGATCGAACTCTACATTCATGCCTCTAGGGCTAAAACAGTCAAGGGTATCAATCCATGTCATCTCCCTCTGGGCGAGAGTTCTTACAATATCTCCGCCTCCAGGGCCAAGTTTCACCTGTTCAAGTATCACACATTTCATTTGTGCTACAGAATGTCTTCTGAGAAGTGTATTGCAACAGGTGATTTCTGACTCTTTGTTCTGATGTTGGATTTGTGCTCTGACCACGGATTTTGGCTTTTCTGGTGGTCATGCCTACATAAAATAGGCCACAAGGACACTTGAGTGTCCATAGATGATGTTAGCCAATAACTCCTTAGACATGTACAGCCCAGGTGCTGACCATATGCGGGACCATAAAAGTAGAGGTTTAAAAGCTATTACATGCTCTGAGGCGTACATCACATTGTAGTAGCATTCGGGGCACTACTCATACAACCCCCAAATTTGTAGACTTTTCACATCCCCAAATGTCTGCGCCATATAATGCCGCAGATGAGGCCTTACACCTGTACAATTCCAGAACTGGTGTTAGGGCACCTTTGCCATGCATACAATAAAACCTCTTATTACCCCACTATATTTGATCAAAGTTGTGGTGGTTTGATCTTGCCAGGTGGCATTCTCTGCAAAACACAGGCCCAGGTAATTATACATTGCCATCTGCTCTAGCACAACCCCTTCTATTTCGACACACAATTTCGTTTGTCTAGCCATTCTACCTCTAAAGATTAGTACTTTCGTCTTACTTTTATTTATTTTCAGGCCAAGATTGTCACAAGTCTTCACAAATATTGCAGTTTGCCTTTTTATACACGTGGGCGATGTTGATGGCAAAACTGCACAGGCCAGAAACAAAAAACGACCTGGAAAACTAAGAGTACCATCCTTTGGATCGTCCATACCACTAATTACCAGCACCTCTATTAACCTATTTATATAAATATCATTAAAAAAAAACTTTGTTAAAGGGACGTTATGGTTAAGTTGCACTAATAAAAACCTATGCAATTCAGTAAAAAAAGTTGTTAAAAGGACGTTATGGTTACAAGTAAAATCTAAAAACCCCTGAAATTCGCCAGTTAGGGTAAGCTAAGCAACCATAACTCGCGCCACCACCATGCCCTTCTAAGACTAACACCCAGGACATCAATGATGACATCACAAATATCATTGATGACATCACTGATGACATCACATGTGAATTTACTTTTCATACAAGGGGTTCTGAATGTAATGTTGGCAAAAAAGTGTCAGGAGATGTGTAATAAACTACATTCTTCATCACACAATGCAACCTTCACCTCTGCCACCTTAGCAGCAGGAGGGGTGGCGCGATTATGGTTGCTTAGCTTACCATAACTGGCGAATTTCAGGGGTTTTTAGATTTTACTTGTAACCATAGCGTCCTTTTAACAACGTTTTTTTACTGAATTGCATAGGTTTTTATTAGTGCAACTTAACCATAACATCCCTTTAACACATTGGGCCTCATTACAAGTACTCCGGTCCGGAATTAACACTGCCGGTAAAACCATACCGGCACCGTTTCCATGTCCGCGTAATCATAACCCGCGGCCCCGGTAATAGCACCACCCTAAACCGCCACCGTGGAAATAGGGTTCCCCTTAAGTCCGTCTGCACGGAAACCCCTCCGTTACCGGCAACACTAAACACCGTGAGCATCACAACTAGCACGGACACGGAAATACCGGGAAAAAATGGCGTAAAGACAATGATCACGGTGGCGGAACCGCCGCCACCGCGAACATGGCGTTATACACTGCCTGCTGAACTGAATCAGGGCACAGGTGCACCAAATCAGCCCAGCTGGACTTAGCAGGCCACTGGGAGCATAAAAAAGGGCCACACCCAGCCCAACACAACACAGAACCATGCAGGCAGCAGGTCTAGTAGCACTGGGACTGGGCCTACTCAACCAACAGGCAGTACTGCACATGGTGGCAGTAATGGCGCAGAGGAGGAGGCGTAGGCGGAGGAGGCGCAGGCGGCAACCAGCCAACCCTGCAGCTATGGCAAACCCCATTGCCCAGCCAGGCCGACCCCGCCACCAGCCACCAATACCACGCATCAGGGCCTCACCCTGGAACCTCACCCCAGGACAGATCCACAACCTATACTGGCTGGACCGTGCAACAATCCTGCACATCACCGCCATGATTGAGGACAACATCAGCAGCCTAATTGACACCCCCACCGCCATCCCCCCCCCCCTCTTGAAGGTTGTCTCAGTTCTGCATTTCCTTGGCACTGGCACCTATCAACACACGGTTGGTGAGCTGCACGGCATATCACAACCGTGTTTCTCAAAAATCCTGGTACAGGTACTGGATGCCCTGTTGGGCCATGTGTCGGAACACATAGCCCTACCCCGCACCCTCCCCGAGGTCATTGCCACCAAGTTGGCCTTCCATGCCATAGCAGGCATGCCAAATTGCATAGGTGCAGTTGACTGCACCCACGTCGAGCTGACAGTACCACATGCAATTGAGGCAGTGTTCCGCAATAGGAAACAGTATCACTCTTTGAATGTCCAGATGGTTTGTGATGCCATGCAACTGATTACACACTGCTGTGCACGTTTCCCAGGCTCATCACATGACTCAATGGTACTGCGGAATTCCACGTTGCCACGGTACATGGAACGCTATGCCGGACAAAATACGTGGCTATTGGGTGAGTACAGCTGACGATGCTACAACCCTGTCGGAGTGGTGTGTGTGTGTCCAGGCCAATGAGCATTGTGAGTGTGCCGCTGTGACCGCACATGCATCACCCCCCTTCCATCTACCAAATACACAGCGGATGCCAAACATCATGAAGGAAGACATGACAGGGCACCACAATGTGCCCGTGCACACGCTGCCACAGCCAATCCCGTCACTGTCCCATTAACCCTGTGCCACTGCAGACACCCACCCTCAATTGAAACACTGCCCCAAAAAGCACGGGAGGCGTGTAAATGAGACGACGTGTATTTACTACTTCCGTACAGTGGAGTCACTGTGCCATGTGTGGACAGCACTGCACCATGACATGCACACAATCACATTTCACCCGCAGGGCACAGTAAACATGCAAGTTAATGTATAGGCCCATATGCAGTCAGCGACATACCTCGTGATGCCCAAGACATACCTCCATACACTGCATGGTACAAATGCATGAATGAATGATGATACAAGAATGCACAGCAGCAGATGAGGACATGATGCCACAAACACTGACATGTTCCCCCATCTACATCCCATGTAGGTGATGCAGGATATGCACTCACGCCATGGATGATGACACCTGTACGGAGACCAAGGAACAGGCATGAAGAGGCATACAATAGGGCACATATCCGCACACGTGGAATGATTGAGAGGACATTTGGACTGTTGAAGGCCCGTTTCCTCTGTCTGAGCAGATCTGGCGGATCACTGCTGTACAGCCCAGTGAAGACGGGCAAAATCACGCTCGTATGTGCCATGCTGCACAATATATGCCTGCGCAGGAACATCCCAATGCCACCAGACGCAGATGAGGAAGATGGGGATGGGGATGGAGATGGGGATGGGATGGCACCGCCTCCCCCTGTGGGTCCACATGATGGCCAGAGAGCACGGGATGCCCTGATTGGCATTTACTTTTGAGTCACAGCACATTCACAGAAATGCACAAACATGGTGACGACAATGAATTAATAGTTGCACTGCTAAATAAATGATCAATGTCCACACATGTATGTCTTGATTTGAAATGGTGATGTATTGATGTGATAACAACAGGGAAGAAGGTGCATTGGTTAGGGAAGCTGTACACCCGGGGCCACCCACCACCCAAACGTGCCCACCCCCACCCAGAGCCCATTGTCCAAACCCCCAAAACTACCTACCCCACCACCCAAACATGCCCACCCCTCTCACACCCTTGTAGTCCACATGTGTCCTGCACTGCCCCACACACATGCCATCACTTCCGCGTGCGCTTCTGTGCCTGTGCAACCTTGCCCGAAGGACCCGTTAGCCTACTCGAGCGCCTCCTTGGACTGGCAGTAGTGGAGCTGGATGGGGTGGTAGTGTTTGATGGGCCAGAATCTGGGATTGAGGGCATCCGTGCCAGATTTGCCTGTTGGCCAACCAACATGGCCTCTACAAGCCTGGAGGTGTGGTTGTTGCCCTCCCGCACATGGCATGCAAGGGTCACTATGGTGCTCGCAAAGCGTCCAATGGACCTCGACAGGCGACGCACTGAGGCGCTGTAGCTCTCCCTCTGCAGCCTGGATTCCTCTAGCTGCCTCTCCACCAGCTGGGTGAGGGTAGCCTGCTGGTCCTCCATCCGCTGCATGCGGGCATTCAGTTCGGCCATGGATGGGGTGGGCGACCTCATGGGACTCCCCAGTGAAGTGGGGCTGAACCCCAGCTCATGGAAGGAGCCCAGGTCTTCCAATGTGGGCATCTCCCCCTGTGGCCCCATTTCCGAGTGCTCTTGCGGGGCACTGTTATCACTGCAGGCCGCCCCCTCTGCAGTGCTGCTGCCTTCGGTGTTGTGTTGGGTGTCCATGATAGGTTCCCGTGGCACCTGTCTAGACTCAGCCAGTGTGGAGACGGTGGGGATGTCGGTGGTGGTGGTGTGCCGCACATCTGTAGTGGCTGGTAATGTGGCCAGAGGTGCAGAACTGCCGGCAGCATCCTCCTGTGTGGTGGCGGTGGCTAGTGTACTTGCCGATGCAGATTGGCTGGCCTGTTGTGCAGTATCATTGTCACTTGAAACGGCTGTGGGGACACAAAGGGCATGCAATTAGTGTTGTTGTGGTGGCAGATGGGTGCATCACATGCGTCATTGAGATTGTACATTGAATAGTGTTAGTCACATGCATCTGATTGCTGGTGTCTGCATTCAGTGATATTGGTTGCCATACGGATCATGATGGGTCCTTTGGCCCACACATGCACTGCCTGGGGGGGGGGTTGTTAATGGGTCCTTTGGCCCAGTACTCACAACTGCATATTTACATGTGGCATTAATGTTTGGGCACTTACCGGCATCTGCAGGTGGGCTCACTCCTGCCTCAGCCTGCCCGATCCCATGGATTCCCTCTAGGTGGAGGACGCTGCTGCAACGCTCCTCCCATGCTTGCAGCCTCAGTGGGGAAGGGGGTCCTCCGCCTGTCCCACTGCTGCGTTGGCGGTGTGTGGAAATGAGGTTGCGTACCCTCAGCCACAGGTCGTCCCAACGCTTGTGGCAGTCCTTCACGCTCCTCACTGCCACGCCCACGGCGGTGCACTTGCGTGCAGCTTCGGCCCACACCTCCTTCCTCCGCTGCTGTGTGGCACGCCGTTGGTCGGCGCTGAACAGCATCTCAGCATTGTCCACAATGTGCTCCACCAAGACGGTTAGCTCCGCCTCGCTGAAGCGCTGTTTGCGCTGCCTCTGAGCAGGAATCCTGGCAGACATGCTGGTGGTCCCTTTTGGCTTCTCAGAGTTAGGATTGTGCTTGTGCTGGCTCTGGATGGCAATGGTTTGTGATTTTATATGATGGCCGCCTCTCTGTTTCCTGTTTTGGCGATCATGGTATTTCCGGTTCCGTGTCCGTGGTGGCGGAGGCGGAAACGGGTTTAGCGCCACTTGTGGCTTCGTTATTTCCATTTCCGTGGGGTTTTCCGTGGCGGCGGTGACAACGTTTCCGAGTCCGTGTGGTGCGCGCGACCGACAGCGTGTAATCGGACGGTTTTTCCGCAACACGGAAACGTTTTTACCGCCGTCACGTATTTTGCACGGTCCCGGACTGGCAGGTTGTAATGAGGCCCCTTGTTTTTTTTTTACTGAATTTGACAGGTTTTTAGTAGAGCAACTTAACTATACCATCCCTTTAAGAACGTTATTTTGCTAATGGCCATCGGTTTTTAGTAGTGGAACGTAACCAGAATGTAAAGTAATTTCTGACTTAAGTACACACCTTGCGCAGAATGCCACATGGCCACATGCTGGCGGACAGCACGGTGACGTGTCCGATAATCCGTACACACTTAACAATAAGATGTATGCCTAGTAGACAATGTGTAAATACATTTCATATTGATGTAGGAACGGTGACCTTCAACATTTCCCTTGCACACACGTATTGGTAGTCAGCCATTAGCAATGTAGTGCACATTACATACTTTTAGCAAAAGTTCTAGTTATCTGAGAACGACATCAGCTAAGGCCATTCCTCCTCGCCAAGAAACAGCAGCCGTGCTGTAATTAAGGAGCATGAGAAACGCTGCCCCTACCTTACAAATAACAAACGCACAACATTTTCCGCCGTACACCTACCCCCCATATTACTGTTTGGGGCCTCTTTCCTCATTTCCGTTCGCAAATTTCCTTATTACCTGTCCAATCAACAACAAAAAAACGCCATCCGTAAACAAGTAAATGTTCCTTTAAGAACCACCTTTCACATTGTAAAAATATTTTTAAAAAAAATCGCATACGCTCCATCTACTTTATATTTCGCAGTAAAGGACATAGACGTAATAAGATTTGCAATTAACAATCTAGATTTGCAAAGCAGTAACGTGTGGTACTAAAAAATAGGATTTGTCGTTATGCCGTATTACAAAACAAAATCCTTTTCCAAGAGGGCCACCATAGAAAGGGAAGGCGGTTGTTCCATACATGTCCCCTCTTTGCTTTCATGGCAGCCTACAAAAAGTAAAAATACGTGCCATGATGCAGAACCTGAAAATGAACATACAGCGAAGTACAACATAGCGCGTTTCATTTTGAAATAATATATTGTTTTTTAAAAGAAAACATTTACATTTTAGAATTTGTAAAGAAGTTTTATTTCACAAGAAACTGTTCAAGACCATCGGACTATTCCCATTTTCAATGAAAGTGTAACATTGTGTCTATGTGCGTCATCGAAAATGTTAATGGTGAGCCACACGTTGTTCTTTTCGTATACACAAAGTATGCGTTTTCAATAAAGCAACCGCTTTGTTCGCACAGTGAAGACGTTGCCATGACCTTCGGCCTACACCACCATAAAAGAGGTTATCTTACTCCTAATGGCCACTTCAGCGTATGGACAAAGGGGGCCGGCGCGATTATCTCACAACATTGTGACGGACAGGCAGCCGTTCACGATCATTTGCATCTGACGTCCAAAGAAGTCATCACTCGGCATCTGGAATCCATGGCACGCACAGTGAGGCAGGATGTAGTTGGTCGGAAAACGTAAGAGAAACAACGTATCAATACCCAGCCTTCAGCAACCAATGTCAAAAAAGACAAAAAGAACATGGAAACTAAAACACAAATCGAAGTGGTCATACATTGCATTTTAAGGAAATATAAGTGTTGAAAATGGGTAAATCTATTGACAAGCTACAAACGCCGAGAATCTGCACTCTCCATAAGTTAAAAAAAAAGACAACTACACACAAAGATGCAGTATCTGTATGATGTGGGATCGTATATAGAATGTGCGCTATTGACCACTCTTATGATAGCTTAACAATAGAATATCGTGATCCAAATCAATAACATTGAAAAAATTGTTGGCTGCAGAAAAAACCTCCCACAGAGCTTACCACAGAGCTCTGTATTTGGTACTTAATGTGATCAGAAACTGGGAGGGTTGTCAAGTCCAAAGAGAGGGCAATGATGCCAAGATCATTAAAGAGATAAGAATTCAAGAGTTCTAGAAATTCTTTTAATATGTGGAACAGCCGACACGTGTTTCGACCCCTGGTCGTTTTCAAGCCTGTAATCCATACAGCAATTGCATTGATAAAATTTTACAAAGAAATGAAAATATGCAATTTTTTTCAAAACATGTGTGAATTGTTCATAAATACATGTATCAAATGTGAGTCCAAAAATTACATGAACATAATATAAAAGGTTTGAAAAGACATACCATGTTTGAGAATTTCTGGAACTCTTGAATTCTTATCTCTTTAATGATCTTGGCATCATTGCCCTCTCTTTGGACTTCATAACTTAAAGAGTTTGAGCGCAGGACTTGATAACCCTCCCAGTTTCTCATCACATTACACACAAAGATGCTTCTTCATTTACAAAGCCAAAATGAATGGTCAAATAACAAAAAATGACATCTCGTGATTTCCAAAAAGACCAAAAGAACGTGCAAAGTGATACACAACGCGATGGGGTCAAACGTGACATTTTAAAGAAGAAATATTAGCGTTGAACAAGGGTAAGTCTAATCATAGCCTGCAAAGGCAGAGAGTCTGCACTCTTCGTAAGTGTAAAAAAATGACAACTGCACAGAAAAGTAATACTTCAGTTATATTGTCAAAATGATTGTTCTGGTAATAACAAATTTAAACTCGGTCCGGTGAAGAGTCGTCAAAATTAAACTTACATGATATTTACCGCCTCCATTGGTTTTCGATAAAGTCAGACAGCAATGTGTTTGCAGCAAAGAATCTGCTGATATTTCATGTGCCTTACAAACGTTTTTGAAACATAACCTTATCAAATGGTATTTTTTGGAAACCTTAACTCCCTGCATTGTTGCTTAAGTTTCCCTTTTGCTCAAGGTCAAAAAACAATTGCCCCTTATGGTTTTAGATGGATGCGTGGGCCTACTGAGCTTGCAACCATAAAAGTAAACCAAGTGACCTTCACTCAGAATGCGAATACATTTTCACTTTGCAACAACATATGAGAACCATTCTACTCCCATACACTTGCAGAACCGTTGTTTCCAACAAACAGTGCAAGTGGCTGGCTCAGAGTGCAAACTCTAGGATGCCAGTCTGCCTGCAATATTATTCTACATACATTGTAACACAGATGCAGTAATTGTTCGCCATATATTGAGCATCAACTTTGTTTACCGTATGACTTTGGTGACAATAAAACACCACTTTTAAGCCTTTCTGCTCCCACATCCCATCCCAGCCTCATTAACGCTCACCTTCCGAAACAGTATTTCATAAGTGTAACAAGTGCAATGGTGTCTTGTTTTATATGTATTACTGGCGATGTCCGTGTACAACCAAAACAAGAACAAAAGATGGCGTGCGCAGCAAAAGAATCTGACGCACTTCACGCTGTTCCACATCAGTGAAAGCGTCACATGTCCACGGACATGACACTACGGATTAGCCAATCGATTTCTTGTCCGCGGAGCGAACAGGGAAGTGTGACCGCGGAGCGGACATAGATATCACACATTTTTTTAGACCTACTTTCTGGTCATTTTAAAGGAAACTAATGGACGGATTGTCACCAATTTTACAAAAGCACGCTTTTGGGACCTTACCCCTGCCCCTACCGCATATTTGGTGAAAATCCGTTCAGCGGTTTGGCTTGTAGGTCCGCACAACATTTTCCCCCCATTCAGTCTATGGGAAAAAGACGTTTTGGGATCCCCCTATAATTTTCCCCCCCTGGACCAAACATCACCAAACTTTGCAAAAAAATGCAGCCCATATACTTTTTTTGCAAAGTTAGGTGAGGATTCGTCCAGGAGGAGCGGAGTTATAAGCCGCCCAAAAAGTGCTCTTCCTATGGAAACAACAACTTAACCATAACTACACAGCCACTACTGTGGCTGTGTAATAAAAGAGGAGGGGAGTGAGCACACAGCCCTGCCTAACCCCGCACAGAACATCACATTTCTCTGTATTCTCATCACTCTTCCCCATCTAATGGAAGCAGTGTTACTGTACAAAGATTGAATAATTGACAAACCAGGTGGAATATTATAACCTTGTAAAGCCAGCCATAGTTTGTCATGGTGGACGGAGTCAAAAGCCGTTTTTAAATTGGCAAAGACCGCATATAGCTTACAATGATCAATGTTTTACAAGTAGGTCGAGTATCAGACACTGTTCTATAGTGCCCATCCCCTTTTGAAAACCCACCTGCAATGGTTCGATTATTTTTTTATTTTATTTAATATAATGTGTTAGTGCCAAGAACTATTTCACATGCCTTGTTTCCACAACACATTTCATCATCATCAAATATTTACAGATTAAAAACCGGATTCACATTTATCCCTAAAATTCATTTAAAATGTCACTTGCAGCTTTCCACACATTATATAAGACAATTAAAAAGCTACTGTTACCAGAATTAGTACAGTACCTCCAGAAGGCATCCGTGCTAATTGTCGTAAGATTGTATACAAAAGGACCCAGAAATCTCACCTGTGTTCCCCACATCTTTCCACACCCAGTCAACACATGTCATGCACTTTCTCGTGCGCCAGAGTCTTTACACATACAACATAAACGTAGTGCACAAGGAACATCCTTGATTGGTCCAAGAGTGGTCAATGTGGGGAAGTGATGAAATCTTTATAACAAGTAAAATCTGCGTACTTGCACAGCTGGACATTTCTTTAGATACTCATGTTTAAAATATTTATATTGAATGAATGATATTTTATTTGTATCACGCCCATACACAAGTGTTTCAGAGCGCGACGAGGCAAGGGAGGGGAAACAAGGGAGGACAAAACAATGATCTTACTAGGCCCAGTGACATTGAGAACTTGCAAGTGCAGGGGAGAGGGAAGGGGGAAAGGTGTGAGGGGGGAGTGGAAAGTGCTGAACACGTGATAGAACAAAAACAGGTAGTGCGGCCAGCAGGTGGTAAGTGCAACAAAAAGCTGTTGACACCGGGTGTCTGATAAGTGCTGGGAGGGGACTGTAAGGTTGTAGATACAGACCCAAGTGCAGGGGTTGACAGGAGGCAGTGCGGGTGTGTGACTGCGAGGGCTTGGATCTAGGCCCAAAATCAGAGGGTAACAAGGTGCCCAGTGCCAAAGCAGACAAGAGTAGCAGGGGAGAGGAAGAGTGAAGGCAAAATCAAAGAGGAAGGTCTTGAGGTGCTTCCGGAACCGAAGATGGTTCTCCTCAAGTTTCAGCGAGGCAGGGAGGCTGTTCCAGAGGGAGGCCCCAGCCAAGGAAAGGGATCTACCCCCAACTCGTTGCTTGGAGAAGCGATATTGCATCAAGTTATGTGACAGGCATCTTCTCAAGGATTCCATATGATGTTGGTTATCAACCCAGTCCCAGTCTTTCAATCTTTGTTCATATTCCTCTTTTAGTACGTAATATTCTTGTCACCAGTCAGGTGACCAGTCTATTTTCACAAATAATTCCATTACTGACTTTGGCCACCCAACTGACTCGTTACCTTCCTTTGTTTTCCCATTTCTTCTCCCATTTCATTCAGTTATACACTATTTGTTTCTTTCATAGCCCTGATATACATGATGCACTTATTTTTCCATACCACTGCTTCTGCCATTAAGCCCAATTCCAGGCAAATAATTTCCATAGAAATCGATCTTGCCAAACCCAACACTGATTTCCACAATCGCCCTTCTGTTGACTTAAGTGATCGAAAATAATACATGTCCAATGCCTCAAAGCAATAGCGGGAACAAAACCTTGTTTATACAACATGTTTATACCTGCATAACTACACCCAGACGTTTCAGTGGCACATTTCTTAATCAATAGTGTCTGAACAATGGCCCTCTGCTTTCGATTAGTCTTTAGTACTTTACACCTCCATATTCCACACCGAAATACCTATATGATGTTACCCTTTCGACCTCTCCATTTCCTACAAACTAAGGGCCTGTACTCAAGCCATTCCCATAGCAAACAGTTTTTCTTTTTTCAATGTTGACCACTAACTTGCTGGTGCTTGCAAATGCATACAATTCTGTAGCCACCCTACGCAGACCCACAAACTTATGATCAAATAATACAATGTTTTCTGCATAGGACAGCCACCGTACATGCTCACCACCCATCATCGGTGGGCAACGATAAACACCCTCCAACTGGATGGGAAGATCCGCTATGTAGATGTTAAATAGTAGGGGAGCCAGCACACATCCCTGCTTCACCCCCTTATTAGTGTATATCTCGTCCGTGCTGGCTCCCCCACAATCCAGCGTCACATGTACTCTAGTTCATTCATGCAACTGTACAATTGCCTCCAACAGCCATGGAGCAATACACAGTGTCTGTAATTTCCTCCATAATATCTTACGATTCACTGTGTCGAAGGAGGATTTTAAATCCATGTAGAGGACATAAAATGGCAATGCCCCTTTACGCCTTGCATTACCAAGCTGTGAATCCAGCAGAAGAATACTATGAGACGCTGATACACCGCGCCTAAATACTGTTTGAAAAGTGGCAGGCTCTTTTCTCCTCAACCCATTCTTGCAGGGCTTTTAACAGTTGGGAGGCAAAAAGTTTGCCAGTAATGTCCATCAATGAGAGCAGACGATAATTCATAGGTAGCTTTCTACATCCCTTCTTGAAAAGGGGGATCAGCACAGCTCTATTCTAGGAACTCTGGATCACCCCATCGTCGCAAACCTTCTGAAACTGAACCAACAAAATCTCAGCCCACTGTTCTAGATTTTGTTTTAAAACTAGATTGGCCAAACCATTTGGTCTTGGCGATTTTGAGCATTTCAATTTAGAGATCATGATAATATCAGTCGGGTCAAATTGTTGTTCAAATGGTATGATTGGCCTCCCTACTTCAGGCACGGCACATTGTTCATCATGAACGAATGCCTTCCTTGTGTATGCAACCCAAGTTAAGGCTGGGATTGGGTTAACCATGGTTCTATGATTATTACATTGGTGCTCATTCAGTGCCTCCCACAGGAACCTCACCTTAACCCCAGCCAATGATTTTAACATGTTTTGCCATTGACCATTCTTCAGAGAGCATCTGTGCCTTTTTTAGCCACTTCGGGTAACCATTTGTTACTTGCTTAGTCAGAACCTTTTTCACAGTGTCATCCAACGCATCCGTCTTTATTTGTCTAATGGCCAATATCATTGTGCGCTCTGCGAACACAATCTCTGTTGTATTTTTTCATAACTGGCCTCGCCACTTAAAATGCTATAGACATAGTGACCGTCGCACATTCTTCTTTGAATTTTCACGATCCACACTTCAATTACATCTGCACTTTAAAAGCCATCACCCTATCTGGTATGGCCAACTTACTCATGAAAATTTCTCCCTATATTCACCCCTCCTCACACATTGGTGGAACTGATTTTCGTTTGTGCAGATGTTACCAAGTGCGCTATAATTGGGCAATGGCCACTATCTCTATTAGGGGTTACTCTGAGATCTGTGATGTAGGGAATGAGATTTCCAGTAAAGTATATGTAATCTAAGGTAGTTTCCTTATTTAATCCACGCCAAGTATATGCCGCTGGGATATTACCTATTGTTCTCCCATTGAACATGAACAAGTCAATTTGACTCAGAAACCTTGACCGTTTTTTTTCCTGACCTATTTATATTGGTCTACAATAGCTGTACTTTTGCCATCACCCATTCATTCGCCTCAATCTCTGCGGCATGATAGCAATACGCATTTAGGTTACCTCCTAAGATTATGGGATCATTCTCCCCAGTTACCAAGGCTATTGACAGTCTGAATATACACTAATGAATGTCCTCAGTCTTGCTTCCACCAGGTGGATCGTATATGTTGATCAAAACACCTTTCTAATACTTTCAATGTGAAAAACCGTTTCAACTGCTAATACATGCTTCAAGTCCGGAAATGTCTGGATCATTTTTCTTTGAAGTCCCTGTTTCACACCAGTCACCAACCCTCCACAGGGTCTGCCTCTTGGACCTCTTTCAGCCTTATTTTGATATGACATATCCATCCATGATTAAATCATCCATCACCCAACTTTCCTGTATCATGAATACTTAATTCGCCTCCAACAATTATAATGAACTGTCTGGGTCCAGCCAATGTTGAAAGCCCCTTGTATTCCATGTCACCAATCCAATTCTGTTTTGTTTTCTTAAGGCTTGTAGAATACATTTCACCAACAGGTCCCATCCCTGTTGATCATACATCATTTTGCAAGATAGATTGTTGGATAATGTAAAGCCCAATTTTGGACATTACAGAGAATGTGTTCTAATCCGGTCATCAATAACCCTAGAGGCTCCATGCAGGAGAGAGTTATTCATATTAGTATCTTTAATACTTTCCAAAATTCCAAGTCATGATGTTCCCCATGGGTCTAATCTCTCTCCCTGGCCCTTGAACCAATACCCGCACCTCTCGCCCACTGCAATGCTGCTCTCTGCTCCAACTTTCAGTGCTATGCGGATGGCACCCAGCTTGTTTTCAGGCTTCGCTCTGCCACCTTCTCTCCTTCTCTCATCTGACTATATGTCTGCTATCCAGGAGTGGTGTGCCACCAATGATCTCTGCCTAATGCCAGTAAGACGGAGATTCTCCTCATCGGCACACCTGCACCCTCCTTTCCTGTCACTCTGCCCGGCCTCCCTTGGCCCTCTTCCTGCTCCCAACCGTGAGGCTAAGAACCAGGGGTTCATCTTTGACTCAACACTCTCCTTTTCGCCTCACATCTCTAAGAAGTCAAAACTACCAACTGCACCTCCTCAGAGGTATTCTTCATTTGCTCTCCTTCCTTCAGAAGATCACTGTCTCTAGAGCTCTGGTTCTCTATAGGCTGCACTACTAAAACAACCTCTTTCTAAATCTTCCTGCTTCTACTCTCCGCAACTCATCCAGAACAGGACTGCAAGACTTTTGAAGCCCTGGAATCTTCTCTCTCCATCCCTGAACTCTCTTCATTGGCTCCCAGTGGCTGCAAGGATTAAATTAAAGGCCATTTGCCTTGTCCACAAGGCTTTCTGGGGCCTGGGGCCACAATACCTTTAACTCCCCCTCTTTAAATTCCTTCCTATTCGAGCTCTTCGCTCCTCCATCTCCAACTCCCTCAGGGTCAGTAGCTTCTCCAAGCAGCAAGTTGGGGGTAGATCTCTTACCTCGGCTGGGGCCTCCCTCTGGAACAGCCTCCCTGCCTCTCTGAAACTTGAGGAGAACCATCTTCAGTTCCTGAAGCACCTCAAGACCTTCCTCTTTGCTTCTGGCTTCGCTCTTCCTCTCCCCTGCTGATCTGTCTACTTCAGCACCGGTCACCTTTTTACCCTCCGATTTTCGGGCCCAGGTTCCTGCCCACCCAGCTACACACCCGCACTTCCTCCTGACAACCCTTGCACTTGGGGCTGTATCTGCAACCCTACAGTCCCCTTACCTGCAGTTATTAGACACCCCTTGTCTGCGCTTTAACCTTGCACTTGCCACCTGCTGGCTGCACTACCTATTGTTTTTATACCGTGTTCAGCACTTGTCACTCCTCCCCTCCCCCTTGCAATTTCACCTTTCCCTCCCCCCTGCACTTTCGCGTTCTCAGGGCCTACTAAGATCGTTGTTTTGTCCTCCCTTGTTCTCCTCCCCTTCCTCTTTGCACTCTGAAACACTTGTGTATGAGCGCGATACAAATAAAATATCATGTATCATATCAGTACTTGAAACCCGTAAATGTGGATTCTGTGCCAGGATACTCAGCACCACTGATCTATTGATAGGTTGATATTTTCTGTTAAAATATATACTGGTGACCGCCAGTTAAGTTGAGATTTCTTCACAGTTCACATTCGGGTCTCTCACAGGAGGGTCATAACCATTCAATCTTACTGTAACCATTTTTGTTTTTTGTTTGGGCTCCGGAGTGGAACAAATTTCAATTACTGTATCAGTACTTATTTCAGAAATTGTAGTGATTTTATTAGATTCTTCACTCTTCTTACCAAAATCCTCCTCCTGCTGATTGTACAAAAGAGCCATTTAGTTAAATTGCCAGCATTACTCATTTCCCTTTTTTTCCTTCTGTTGGCTTTTTTCTTTGCTCTTTTACTTAATGTTATGGAGGGTACTGGAGGGGCCATAGTTGTCATTTTACACACTATTCAATAGTGCAGAGCAGATGAGTTGTTAAAATGCTGACTGCTAAATGAGCATCTCAGTTGTCACACAGCTAATTAATTAATTGCCGAGTATAACACAATATAGCAGTGTGTATAAATACATTTCTTTTATTAAATATTATCTGTTAAAGAGTACAGTGGTTTGCCGTTCATAAATATTGGTGAACGTCAGCACTGAGCACAGTTCAAATGTCTCTCTCGTCCCGCAGTCACTGGGCACATGTATGCACACCGTGGTGGTCTTACCACACCATAGCGTGGACCCCTCTGGAAAATCACTGGTAAATGTTTCTTAGCCTGATGCACCACACACAGCTTGCACAACTCACCGGTCGTCTTCTGCTATCCCAAACTGCTCCAGCAATCACACTGGTCCCTGATGATTCCCCCAAAGGGGTATAGCCAATTGCCAACGCCAGCGATCAGCTCTGCGGTAGATTGCCGCTCTCTCCACTGTTCTTGACATGCGAGGAAAGGACCTCACAACATCTAGCTGTAGTCGCGCACCAGTCAACCCCTGGCCACTTCCGACAAGCAGTGAGGGTCGATTATTCCAGGCGAATCTACCCATTCTTGGAGGTGTTCCAAGATTAACGTAGCATAAAATTTCCTCGCCCTGTCTTAACAATGAAATTGGGCAGTAATACAGATGCATGACATCACCGGGCCCCATATTTCTGCCTGTTCTGTTTGTCAGACAGTACAAAATGTCCCTCTTACTGGATCGACATTCAGCATTATACCATCCCTGTGCCAACTGTACAGATCTCTTAAATTTGGTACCTGGTCTATTAAATACTGGATGCAGTTCTACAACCAATTCATGATAATGAGTCAATACATCCTGCTCTCCCCTTAATAGGTTGCACATAACCTTGATATGACATATGTTTCTTGAATATAAGTCTGGTAAAAAAAAAACCTTAGTCACCACTTCCCACTTAACCCTTCTCGAAAGCCCACTATTGTCGGGATCTGAGACAGCCCTCGAATAATTATTAGACACCATTACAAAACTACAAGTAATGGGTCTCGTTTCGATCGAGTACTTCAAATGACTTGGTCAACCCCCAATCCTTGACGTCTATCATTACATAGTCTATTCGACTCCTGCCATTATGGCAGAAGAAAGTGGGTTTAGGCAGTTTGTCTGCAGCACAGAGTCCATTACAGGCCCTAAGTTTAACAGTGTTCAGGAGGCGGTCCACTTCCAGTGCAAGAGGGTGTGTTTTCCTTGGGAAGTCTGCCACTAAGGATGGAATCCCCCATGCTTCATCTTGCTCCTGCTGTATGTCCTCTGTAAGACATCAGGGCTCAAATTGAAGATTTAAAACACCCATTACTAGAGTTATAGTGGTGTCACCAGGATCACCGGCCTTGTCCTCTATAAGATCTTGCATCTTAAGCAGGCTACCCATTGGGGTTGCACTCATAGGTCCACTATAGATGTTATATAAATTCACCCTGGTGTCCACTGTTGGTTCCAGAACAAGATGATGTCGGTCAATCAGATTCGTTGAAAATTGGGATGCTTTCCAATTAAGCGATGTACTAACCCAGATCAGCATACCCCCACTTGGACGGCCTCTTGTCCCTTTAGTTGCTGATATTGTATAGGCTTTGTATCCTTGTAGATCACTTTGCTCCTGGGCCTATGTCTCCTGGAGACATTTCAAATCAAACCCTGAAATAAAATTCCTCCAGTCAGGATCTGTATCATATGTTTTGCTAGCCCTGCAACATTCCATGAAAGGAGTCTAACGACTGTGGGGGCAATACCTAATAAACAATCTTGCTGCTGGCTGAGTCAGTCAACTTCATCCAAGTCTGAATCAGTTAGGACACTTACCTGTTCACCACCAGATTGTGCAGAGACTCTCCATTCGATAAAATATTGAGGAGGGGATGGCTACAGAGTGATGATAGTGCACCTCGGTGGCTAAGTACGTGCATCTTTAGAGCTGATACAAATTCGGGATTCGCGTGATACAGAAGAGGTTTCTGCTATAGTTCGCATAAGGCTCCTACACTTGGGTATTAACAGAGGAGAAAAGGACAAAACGATTGTGCAATACTAACTCCCAGGCGGTTCAATCCATACATCAAGATAATCCCTTATTGCGTCCCTGTACATTAGCTAATTACATTTCTGCAGAATGATGTTTAGCTCTGCCTCACAGGTCTGAAAGATGCTTATCTTTGCATCTTTCTCTGGACCCTGCTAGACCTTTTGGCAGGAGACCAAAATTACCAGTGCATGGTTTCCTCCCTCCAAACTTCGTTCTGCCCTGCAGATGTTCACTGGAGTGATGTCAGTCTTGGTCTCTTATCTAAATTAGCAAGCTATCAATATCTATCCCTAACTGGACGATTGATTAGAGCATCCATTCAGGAGAGGCAGCTGCCTAATGCCTTTAACAGGAGGTGGTCTCAGTGAACCCACTGAAGTCCATGTTAACCGTAACACAAAATATATTTGTTCCTCTTAAGACTGGCCAGGAATATGGTATTGCCAATCAAAGAGTGAATTAGACATCCAAGGAAGACTTTGTCATGATGCCCGCTCCCGGGGAGCCGGTTCAAGCCCTGCGTCCCCGAAAGCGGACATCCAGTCCCCAAGGAAGGACCCAGCAACCCCATTATGGGAGTGCTTGGGTGCACTTACCTGATGCAGACCATGCTGCAGGATCCCGGCCTCCTTAAGGCCTGAAAGGAACTACTTTACCTGTGGGACTAATTTACCATCCGGGCGTGGTCGGGGAAGGATATATACCTGATTGGAGGAAGGATACATACCTGGAACTTCTTCCAAGGCTATTTAAACCCCACCCGAACAGCCACACGTGCTTCGCGTTGTTCTGCATCTAGCAGCTGGACGCTCACCGTCTCTGCTCCTGCATCCTGACTTCTGCCACGCCTGCCAGCATCCTGGATCACCTGCAAAGGAAGAGAAGAAGAGAACAGAAGAAGGAAAAGGTCCTTACCTGCTAAATCCGCATCCCGGAGACATCTCGCCGACAATCCTGAAAAGGAAGACTTTAATTTAAAAGCTCATTGCGTCGATCGCTGCAGCGCCGCATTCCACTCACCTTTACAGGGCGCCTCCATGTTCAGCAGCGATCATCCTGATTCGCAGTCACGCCCCAGCGCCTAGGGAGAAAAAGACCAGAACAAAAGGTGAGAGAGAGAAGGGAATAAGGAAAGCTAAATCTCCATGTTAAGACTTACCTGTTGATTCACTCCCTCTTCATTTCGGGTTCGCGCCGCATCCTGGCATTTCCGGACCCCGGCCCCTAAGGGGAAAAAGAGACATCAGCGTTAATGAGCGAATGAAAAGACATTACCAAAAAAAAGGCTCATTAAAGACTTACCTGATTTCTACAAGGATTTCACCTCTCATCTCGGGTCGGTGCCTGTTCCCCGGCATTCCGTACCCCGGCCCCTATGGGGAAAAAGACACTAGCATTAGTACATTAATGCATGAACACAAGGGGAACCTCTTATCAAAAAAACTTACCTGGAAGCCAAGCAAGTTTGGTTCTCACCAATCCGAAAATCCAGTGAAGTAACTGGATACCAACGCGCCCCTGCATCAGAAGCAGGATGGAGAGCTCGTCCTTCCAGACCCTAAGGTGAGACGCTACGAGAAATCACAGAAGGGTTTCGAGGAGGGTGAGAGGGGAAAGTGGGAGTCCGATTTGATTACCCTGCAGACAGTTAATCCCCTATTTTTGCCTACAGAAGGATACTTCTGCGAGCCAGGCAAGCCAGATTTGGGGGCCCGGTCCAGTCTGTCTTCCGAACCCTGCGCATCACCTTAGAAGAGGTCACAGCAGCGCGAACCAGGCCAGCGCCTCCGTGGGAGTCAGGTGAGCGTAACAGAACGTGAAGCCTTCCTACAAATTCCCACCCAGGCGCTATGGAAAGTTCTGAGACTGATCAGTTGGCCCAATTACTGGGGGAATTACGGGCCAAAGTACATGCCGCTCGTCAAGAGACTAATGCCCTCAGGAGGGAATTAATAATATCAAAGGAAAGAACTGATGACCTGGCCAGACAGCTTTTGCAAGGTCAAGCTGGGCAAACTCCTCTACCGGGTTCCAGAGGGAACCCCGCTCCTGTGGTTTCCAGTAACCCTGTGCAGATTAATCTACCTGGAAACATGCCGCTGGCCCCACCCGAACGCTTTGCTGGGGACCCCAAACGATTCGCTGTATTCATGAATCAGTGTCGTTTGCACTTCCTATGCAGACCTGGGGCCTTCCCTAATGATCAGACCAAGGTAGCCTTTGTATTGTCATATCTCAGCGGCTGCGCTGCCGATTGGTCAGTTCCACTGGTTACTCAAGATGACCCGATTCTCCGTGATTTTCAAAGGTTTCAAGCATGCATGGAAAGGTTATTCGCTCGACACTCTCAGGGGCAGGCTCTGGATGACGAACTTCTATCCCTGCGACAGGGCAATCAGGACCTCCTATCCTATATTGCAACCTGTAATAGATTAATTGTGGAAATGGGATGGCCAGAGGATAAAAGAGTCACGTTGTTTTATCGAGGCCTTCGCGGAGAACTTAAAGATGTCTTGGCCCAAGTTGTAAATCCGCCCCAAGAATGCACAGAGTATATAGACTTAGTGGTCCAATTGGATCACAGACTTCAAAACAGAAAAGCAGATCGGTCCAGGTTTGAGTCCCAGGTGTTGGTCAAGACCCATGCTAATCCCAAGGGAGTTGATGTCTCTGAGCCTATGCAAATTGGAGGGGTTAAAGGACCCTTAACTCAAAAGGAACGTGAAAGGAGGCAGCAGTTAAAATTATGTCTTTATTGTGGGAATTCTGGACACTTTCTACGAGATTGCCCGGCAAAACCGCCCCGAAAGGCGGTAGGAGCCGCTGATAAAAACCATGAAGACTCTGTTACGGGAAACAACTCCGCCCGACAAGTGTAGGGGTCCGCTTGCCGAGCTTGAAAACTAACTCTCAGACCTTGCATTTCATTGTGCCAATGGTTCTCGTAGATCCAGAACAGCCTAAGCGGTTGCATGCAATAAAGGCATACATCGATAGTGGGGCTATTGGAAACTATGTGGATCGTGAATTGGTCTAGGATTAACCTCCCTCTCCGTCCTAAAACCAGCAAAGATGTCATCACCACAGTCGATCGAACTGAAATTGCCTCTGGACCGGTAACACATTCCACTACTGAGGTGACTCTTATTGGTCCCGACGGTCATCGGGAGGGTGTTGTGTTTGATGTAATCAAGGCTCCACAGTTTCAGGTTATTCTTGGAATCCCTTGGTTAGAGACACATAATCCTCGAATTGATTGGCGAGCTAAGAGAATAACCTTCCCGGATTGTACACAAACCTGCTACCCAGAAAACCTGAAGATTAATCTAGCATCTGTAACCTATGCCTCCATGCAACTACCTCCGGAATACCAAGACTTTCAGGACGTCTTCCAAAAGGAACAGGCCAACACGTTACCTCCTCACAGATCGTACGATTCCCAAATCGATCTGGTGCCCGGTGCACAACCCCCTTGTAGCAGGATTTATGCCCTTACCGAACCTGAGAATCTGCATTTGAGACAATATTTGGATCAATACCTAGCTAATAGTTTTATTCGCCCGACATCCTCGACTTTGTTCTTCGTGCCCAAAAAAGAAGGCGACCTTAGAACTTGTATCGATTACCGCGCATTGAACCAGATAACGGTTGAAAACCGTTATCCTCTGCCTCTGATCCCTGAACTCCTTGACCAGGTGAAGGACGCTTGCATATACACCAAGTTAGATCTCCGGGGGGCTTATCATCTGGTACGAGTTAAAGAAGGCGACGAATGGAAAACTGCCTTCCGTACTAAATATGGATTATTCGAGTACCAGGTGATGCCTTTCGGATTGTGTAACGCGCCGGCTGCCTTCCAATACTTCATGAATGATGTCCGTCGGGAACTCATCGATGTTTGTTTTGTCGTATATATCGATGACATTCTGGTGTACTCCTCTTCGGAATCTGATCACAGAAAACACGCCAGGGCAGTACTTGAAAAACTGCGCCAACACAAACTATTTGCTAAATTGGAGAAATGTGTTTTCCATACCACAGAAGTCGAGTTTCTAGGTTTTATCCTGACACCCAAAGGAGTCCGAATGGACTCAAGAAAAGTGGATGCCATCCTCAAATGGCCATCACCTAGCTCTGTAAAAGGGGTTCAAAGCATGCTCGGCTTTGCCAATTTCTATCGCAGGTTTATCCCGGAATTTTCACACGTGGTACAACCCATTACTGCACTCTTGAGGAAAAATAAACGTTTTCAATGGTCTGAAGAAGCCGAGCAGGCCTTTCAGGATTTAAAAGCTAAGTTTACCTCCGCACCTATATTGAAACGCCCGCGTCCAGATCTCCCTTATGTCGTCGAAACTGACGCATCCAGCCTAGCCATGGGAGCTGTCCTGTTCCAAAGAGATCCCGAAACCAACCAACTGCATCCCGTAGCATTTTGGTCCAGAAAATTCTCGGCACCCGAGGTTAATTATGCAATCACGGACAAAGAACTGTTAGCCATTAAGTCCGCTTTTAAAGCCCTGCGGCATTATCTGCTTGGCGCTCGACATACCATCACAGTGATCACTGATCACCGGAATTTACAGTATTTGAAAACCGCCAAGGCTCAGTCATCACGGCAGCTCCGATGGGCTTTGTTTTTCGCTGAATTTGATTTCGTGATTACCTATCGACCTGGCTGCAAGAATGGCAAAGCATACGCCTTATCCCGAATTGGAATGGGAGAATCTGATACAAACTCAGAACCAGTACCAATAATTCCCGAACAGAGGATTCTAGGCATGACTTCGTTACAGACGCTCAAGACATTCAAGCCAGAGTGAAACAACTCCTGGACCCTACAACCTTACAGGAATGGATACAAAAGGGATCAGACTTTACCATAGATAATGGTTTACCTTATTTCCAAGGACGCTTATTCCTGCCAAATAAGGAATTACACAAACTAGTTATTTCCGGTTATCATGATACATTAATAGAGGGACACCCCGGTATTGCCAAGACAGAGGAAAAGGTGAAACGACAATTTTGGTGGCCCTCTTGGCGAAAAGATGTTAAATCTTTTGTGATCTCCTGTGGTGTTTGCGCCCAAAATAAAAGTCAAAAGAAAAGACCAGCCGGTCTCCTTCAACCTCTAGACATACCACCAGCACCCTGGCACACCCTATCAATGGATTTTATTACGGACCTGCCTCCTTGTTCGGGGTACAATACTATTGTGGTAATTGTGGATTTGTTTTCCAAAATGGCCCACTTTATTCCTTTGATAGGTTTACCTTCAGCTTTTGTCCTAGCCAAAGAATTCCTCGAAAATATTGTTCGGCTACATGGATTCCCATCTATACTAATCTCTGACCGGGGAAGCCAATTCATTTCCCACTTCTGGCGCAAATGTTGTCAAATGGCGCAGATCGACGTAAGATTATCGACCAGTCACCACCCCCAGACCGATGGTCAGACCGAGAGGACAAATCAGACCCTTGAACAGTACTTACGGTGTATGTTACAGCAATCTGAAAGCAACTGGAAAGACATTCTTTGGATAGCCGAATACGCATATAATAATTCGGTACACTCTGGAACTGGCCACAGTCCTTTTTATACTTTGTTTGGGCATCACCCTCGAACCTCAAACCTTGACTCACTTCAGAACCTCGGAATGCCTGCAGTAGAACATCTGCATTCTACAATTATCCAAGCCTTCAAAGAGGCAACTACGCATTTACAACAAGCCAAGAGAAAATACAAGGAGAATGCTGATCTACATCAGAGTGAAGCACCTCCGTATCAGATTGGGGATCAAGTGTGGTTAGCTACCAGACATTTACCACTCAAAGGGCCTCGAACATTTAACCCAAAATATCTGGAACCTTATTCTATTACGGCAATAATTAACCCAGTGGCTGTTAAACTTGATTTACCAGCTAGTATGCGAATTCACCCTGTTTTTCATGTGTCACTTCTGAAACCAGTGGTACCCGGAACCCGACTACTCAAACCTCCAGAACCTATTCTAATAGACGGGGAGCCCGAATTTGAAGTGAAAAACATTTTAGACTCAAAAATGTTTAGGTCAAAACTGTTCTACCTAATTGATTGGAAGGGGTACGGACCTCAGGACCTCATGTGCATGCACCTCGATTAGTCAGGAAATTCCACCGACTCTTCCCAGACAAACCAAAACCCCCGGAGGGAACAACCTTGGGGGGGGGGGAGTGCTGTCATGATGCCCGCTCCCGGGGAGCCGGTTCAAGCCCTGCGTCCCCGAAAGCGGACATCCAGTCCCCAAGGAAGGACCCAGCAACCCCATATAGGGGCGCTTTGGACAGTGTCCTGGCGCCATAGGCGCCAGGCTCATTATGGGAGTGCTTGGGTGCACTTACCTGATGCAGACCATGCTGCAGGATCCCGGCCTCCTTAAGGCCTGAAAGGAACTACTTTACCTGTGGGACTAATTTACCATCCAGGCGTGGTCGGGGAAGGATACATACCTGGAACTTCTTCCAAGGCTATTTAAACCCCACCCGAACAGCCACACGTGCTTCGCGTTGTTCTGCATCTAGCAGCTGGACGCTCACCGTGTCTGCTCCTGCATCCTGACTTCTGCCACACCTGCCAGTATCCTGGATCACCTGCAAAGGAAGAGAAGAAGAGAACAGAAGAAGGAAAGGTCCTTACCTGCAAAAACCGCATCCCGGAGACATCTCGCCGACAATCCTGTAAAGGAAGACTTTAATTTAAAAGCTCATCGCGTTGATCGCTGCAGCGCCGCATTCCACTCACCTTTACAGGGCGCCTCCATGTTCAGCAGCGATCATCCGGATTCGCAGTCACGCCCCAGCGCCTAGGGAGAAAAAGAACAGAACAAAAGGTGAGAGAGAGAAGGGAATAAGGAAAGCTAAATCTCCATGTTAAGACTTACCTGTTGATTCACTCCCTCTTCATTTCGGGTCCGCGCCGCATCCTGGCATTTCCGGACCCCGGCCCCTAAGGGGAAAAAGAGACATCAGCGTTAATGAGCTCATTAAAGACTTACCTGATTTCTACAAGGATTTCACCTCTCATCTCGGGTCGGTGCCTGTTCCCCGGCATTCCGTACTCCGGCCCCTATGGGGAAAAAGACACTAGCATTAGTACATTAATGCATGAACACAAGGGGAACCTCTTATCAAAAAAACTTACCTGGAAGCCAAGCAAGTTTGGTTCTCACCAATCCGAAAATCCAGTGAAGTAACTGGATACCAACGCGCCCCTGCATCAGAAGCAGGATGGAGAGCTCGTCCTTCTAGACCCTAAGGTGAGACGCTACGAGAAATCACAGAAGGGTTTCGAGGAGGTTGAGAGGGGAAAGTGGGAGGCCGATTGCATTACCCTGCAGACAGTTAATCCCCTATTTTCGCCTACAGAAGGATAGATTTGGGGGCCCGGTCCAGTCCGTCTTCCGAACCCTGCGCATCACCTTAGAAGAGGTCACAGCACCGCGAACCAGGCCAGCGCCTCCGTGGGAGTCAGGTGAGCGTAACAGACGTACTCTTACTTTCAGAGGACATAAGGTCACATGTTATCCTGTGTCTAAGGGGTACCACATGCCTGTGAGATTCATCATGCAACAGCGATTGGTATCAAAACAGCCTACAATCCCAGGAGATTCCGATCACCAAAGAAAAGCTGGAGTACCTTGATTGGCGCACAATGAAATCCCACTTAATGGTAGTGGTTCCATTTGTGCCTCTTGAGAGCTCCATAACCACAGTCTTTGATTTTGGTCAAGGTGTAACATTGCATCATCTCCCGGTGTGGTCCCTCCAAGACAGCTCCTTAAACATCAATGCTTTCCAACATAAAGCAATTTTACCATGATTTTAGTGTAAGAGGGACTTGATTTACCCAGATAAACGGGATACTCCTACGTCTCGTCCCCTTGCCTCCATACTGTACGGGCGTCCTTCGCTAGGGACGGGAGACAGAACTTTTTTCACCAGTAAAATCATCTTCCCCTTTAAATTGAGATGCGCACGGGGGTACAGCCCTGACTCCCCTGACTCCTCCAACCGGCGCCACTCCCCCAGTCCTCTTTTCCGCATTGACTGGAACGGACTGCTTTTACCAGTGCTCCTGGGATAAGCCTCTGGCCTAGTAATTCCACGCGCTCTTCCCCAGAGAAGTATTCTTGTCTTCTTTTTTCTTTTACATTATTAGGTACTGCTTTGTCCTCTGGCGCCACGCTCCTCCCCGGCGCATGTCGATGACAGCGGGCTTCAGCAGGTATCCAGCCTGCGAGGGTCCCTTCCCACAGTCCGACCCCCAAGCCCTCTGTCTCTGGTGCCTTGGCCCAGAGCACGGCTGGGACGGATGTACCACGTGCGACGCCTTGCCTCCGCGCGCTCAAGAACTGACTAGCCATGTGGCGGGAGCTCTTCGGAAAATCGCCTCCAGAGGACCTCAAAGCGTTTGTGAAGCAGAAGACAGGCCCAAGGTGGGGGCCCTGTTCTCCTCTGCACCCCGCAAGGGTGACTCCTTCCCAAGGAAGCGCCCAAGTGGGAGGGACCTATCGGGTCCTACCAGCAACAACTCGAGGCTGCTCCAGCCGAGGGGCCGCAAAATCCTACCCGGTGCTACCGCTGAGGGGCCACAAGGCTCTATTACCAGGTCCCAACCCAAGGGGCTACGCCCTAACACCGGACCCATGTCTGAGGGGGCGCCTGTATGCAGCACTACTGGCGCCACAGTCGAGGGCACTCCGCCTAACAGGCCCCGACCTGAGGTGCAGGGTAGACCTCAACCATCACCGTGCAGCGTACTGGTGGAAGCCGGTCCGAGCTCAGCAAGTTCCAGGACTCCGGCACATGGCCCAGAGCAAAACAAAATGCCCGCCAGGCCAGACAAAATGGCGGTTCACTCTACGCCTTTTCCCTTTTGGTGACCAGGCAGGGGAAAGAGCTTCCAGGTGGGATTGGTCAACCCCTGTCACTTGGTGCACATCCTATCCATCCACTTCGCAGGGCAGATATACTTCACCCCATACAGCGAGACAGGGTGCGCCCAGGACACGGCAGTCTCAGGGGCCGACACATATGCCTATACCATCAGACACCCCTCTGGCCTGTGAAGACAGGTTCTTTGAGAAGTTTCTCACACTGATGAGATCATCACAGATGGGTACTATCCTCTCAGACGTGATCAGAGACATGCTGCCTCCTGTACAGCCGCAAGCACTCACGGCCACACCGCCACTGGGTCCAAGCTCAGCTCCCGTACCTGTACCAGTCACGGCAGCCCCAGCCCCTATGCCTGTACCAGTCACGACAGCCCCTCCACCTCACAAGCCTCCGGCACTGATAATCAGCATGCCACAGCTGCCTGCACCCAGCACTCTTCTGGCTCCCCTGGACCCTCAGGACACAACAGTGAACACAGACTAGAAGGAGGATCAGGACACTCCATCATCAGTCAAAGCTTTTCATGAGTACCTAGGAATCTCGCAGCCACAAGTGGAACAACCGGAGGTGGGGTTACTGGCTGAAGTTCTCCCGCTACGCCCGACTTCTAGAACGGGAATTTCACTTCAAAAGGATCTCTTAGCGCTTGACAAAAAAGGTTGGCTCAAGCCACACTCTACCCAGCCTACCAATAGGCGTTTCAACGCCAAGTACAGGCAAACGGAAGTGGACCTCCTCTTATTGTCAGCGCACCCCCAACCACATTCTTCTGTGATATCGGCAGCATCACTATACTCAAAGCCACAATCTTCTTCAGCAACTTCTGCCTCAGCACTCCTGGGCAAGGAGGAAAAGCTCTTGGAGGCATTTAGGAAGAAAATGTATTCTAACACCACTCTCCACCTGCGCCAGGCAAACGTTGATGCCATTTTGGCAGCTGTCAACCAGAAGCGATGGCAGGAGTTTGACGATTTTCTCCCCGAGCTCCCTACCCACAGCCAGGCTTGCTTCAAGGCTGGGCTGGCGGAGACCAAAATCATGGAGTCCACTGTGGCCCACATTGACACTTCGACGTGCCATTTGTATTGCTCTGGACATGAGAAGGATGGCTTGGCTCAGGGCGACAAAATCCAACCCAGATGTACAGGAACACATACTAGACCAGCCTTTCAAGGGGGTGGGGGTCACCTGTTCAATTGGACAACGGATGAGGAACTTGATATGAAAAAGAATATCTCACAGACAGCGAAATGTTTATCCTTACCAAGTCCTCTCCTAAGACCTACAGCCAAACGCACCAGTGCTCGGACAAGGGTTGGTCCTTCGGAGGCTCCAGAGGCTTCCAGGAAAGATGGTCCAGGCAACCGGACGGATCCCCTACCCAGCACAGGTGCAAACAGCACGAGGCTGCTAACAAGGTTTTTTTTTAGTCCCCCTTCTTAGCCCCAGCCTCAGAGGGGAAGAAATTGTGACAGGCCCATCCTGATCCACGAGTTTCTGGTGGGGGGGGCAGACTTGCCCTTCACATACACCGCTGGCGGACAAAGATCAGACCCTTGGATCCTCTCAGTAGTATCCATGGGCTTCCGGCTTCCCGTTTCGCCTTCTCCACCTTGAGCCTTTTCCTTCCCCTCCAAAAGTGCAAGATGGTTACCCCAGCCTTCATAGCGGAGACATTGTGTGCGGGAGTTTGGATGTGCTCCCTGGATCTGAAGTATGCCTACCTACAAGTCCCGATCTGGGAACCCCATCGATCCTTTCTGAGGTTCAGGATCATGGGTTTTCACTTTCAATACAGGGTTCTACCCTTTGGACTCAGTTCGGCCCCCAGGGTCTTTACAAGGCTAATGAATGTAGTGGCAGCCCTTCTCAGGGCACAAGGCCATCACAAGTATCCATATCTGGGCGACTGGCTAGACAGGGCGAGATCTCCGGAGGCGGTCCAACATACGGCCTCCACCCTCATGGATACACTATACGACCTGGGATTTTTGATCAATCTCAAAAAGTCACAGTTGGTGCCCACGCAGAGTCTGACCTTCCTGGCCCTTATCTGTAACACGGAGGACAAGATCACAGCCATCAAGAGGGCCACTGGGAATTTTCTCAGCAGAGCGGTGACCTCAGCGTGGTGGTACCAACACCTGCTGGGAGTTATGGCTGCATGTCTTCTTGAAGTGCCACATACGACGCTCAAAATGAGGTGGCTGCAGCTACACTTCTCAGCCTCCTGGATCCAAGAGAAGGGTTCGCAGGCAGAGCAGGTCCGCATACCGCAACATCTGGTGGGTTACAGACAACAACCTGCGGATAGGCAGGCCTTTCCGGCAACCAGCACTTCAGGTCACCATTACCACAGACTCATCACTAGAGGGATGGGGAGCTAAACCCGACAGCCAGAGTGTCCATGGAGTATGATCCCGTCCGGAGCAGATGGTGCACATCAACTGGCTCGAGATGATGGCTATCTGGCTTGCTCTCAAAGCCTTCCTACCCATTATCAATGGCAAGGTGATTCTCATTCAAACAGACAGCTCGACCTGCATGTATTACATCAAGTAGCACAGTGGCACCCAGTCCCCTCCTGGTTAGGGAGAATTCTCAGAAATGTGCTACTAATTCTCTCCACCTTAGAGACCACCAGCTTCTTTGCTGGATTTTGAGGACTTGAGTTTTTTTTAACCTGGAGAGAGTGAGAACCTTTTTTCCCACTCTCTCAAGTATTTTAATGTGATTTTTGAACACTTTCTTTTGGTTGTGGAGTCTGACAAACTCATAGGCATAATCTTTTACATTGTCGCACAGCACCTTCAGTGCAGTGGCACAGGGAAGTCTTCCAGATTTCCTAAAGGTTTAAATACCTTCTCTGGGATAAACTACTGTTTCCCAGAGAAGAAAAGTGAAATGACTTTACTTACATTTGTAACTTTCTAGACCCAGCACACACTATCTTACAATAGGGTGCTGGAGGGGTTACTTAGTATCCCCTTTGTCTAGCTTCTCATGTAACATTTTTATGCTACCCTTTCCTCGATGAGTGGCTGGTGGTAGTGGTTTACTTTAAACTACCGTGGTGTGCATTTACCGCGGGCTGCGTTCGCTGCAGTAAAGCACCCAAGGGTGCAATTATTGCCAAATGGCCCTGGTCTTCTTTTTTCGGCATTTCTTGTGGAAACGTCCTTCTTGAGATTTACTCTGCACGCCAAACCAGGTTTGGTCCCTTTGTTTGCTTTGCCTTTGGCGGGATTCACGAGTGAAGCCCGCCTCTGGCTCCAGGGTTTCTGGGTGGGCAGGAAGTGAGGGAGGTGCCCGAAACGCCCTGTGCTTAGTCTCCTAGGAGACTCAAATGCACTCTGTAGTGACTGGCCGGCAAGGACAGCCACCCTTCTGGGTGACTGACGGAATGAATGGGAGAGAACTGAATAAAAGGTGAGGCTTTTGGCTTGGAAGGCAGAGTGGACCACTGGACGAAGGAACCGAAGAAGAAGTCCAAAGTAAGCCACCTGGGTATTCTCTTGGAGCTGGTTGATTTTCTACAGAGTTGCTTCTGGAAACCGAAACACCAGGGAGATTGTGTGCGTTGCTTTTAAGCTGGCCAAGAGATCCAGGAAGATCCTCTGCACTCCCAGGAACCAGGACTGACTGAGCCTGAGCCCCCTCAGCAGAGTGTGGGAACCGAGAAGCAAGGAAAGCCCATTTCGACAGCCAGGAACCGCTGTGTTGCTATTAGCGGCAGACGCAAGGAGCTGAAACACCAAACTGCCACTTGTTTGAAGATTGCCGGTTGCAAGCGGTGACCGTCCCATTGCAGTGCAGGAGTCCTCAGAAGTCCGATTTCTTGTCCCCACGACTGATGCCCAGGAACACTGAGATCTGCAGAGCTGCTTGCATCTTCTACTACTCACAAGTCTAATGGCTTGTGGCCCTACATTGATTCTTCTTTTTCTTCAAAGACTTAGACTTTTGTCCATTGACTTTGGCTTAGCCTGTTCCACTAAATGACTCTTATTGGGGGATCTGAAGTATTTGCCTGATTAAGGAATATTTGTGCCCTCTTGTATGTTCTAATAACATTTACCTTTGACTTACTACTAAATGATCCTAAATACATCAGTGATATATTAATGTCCTCAGCACCCTAGCTATTGAAGTCACCTGAGGGTGTAGGTTGTGTCTATGGGCCATCCCAAAAGGGTACTCCCTGATTTAGAGATATTAAGAGTGTGTATTTTGTGAAGTTTATTTGAGTGTTACTGTTATATTGCTCCCTTCTGAAGGCTTACCTAACTGACTGATAAATACATGAATAATTGTTTATTCAAGGAACCTTGTGTGTAAGTGTTTAATTGAATACTTGTCACTGAATCTGTGTAACTCCTCTACAGCTCACATTGACCCCTCTTGAGATAAGCCTGGCTTCCCAACACGCTACCAACCTGTGTAGTACAAGCTTATACCAAAGGTTGGGTGTCATGATGCCTACCCCCGGGCTTCAGGACCAAGCCCATCAGCTCCGGAAGCAGGCATCCAGATATTTATTAAAACCCCAACAGCCCTGGCTTGGGGCTGTTTGGGTTCAGTCCTGGCGCCATAGGCGCAAGGCTCATAGACTTTACTTACCTGATGCAGACCATGCTGCAAGTGAGTCCAAGCCAACGTGAGGCCTGGATGGGACTATTTTATTACAGGGACTATTTTTTACTCGGGCGTGGTTCTGGCGAACTTCTTACCTGGAACTACTTTGGAGGCTATTTAAACCACGCCTGAACAGCAGCACACGCTTCGCGTTATTCTGCATCCAGCAGTGTAACGCTCATCGTGCCTGCAGTCAGCATCCAGTCTTCTGTCACGCCCGCCTCGAATCCGGAGCTCCTAAAACAAAGAGGAAAGAAAAGGACAAGGTTAGAAAACAAACTATTTTTCGAATTCCTCACCTGCTTCCGGATCCATCTTGCCTCCGGACCTTGAAAGAACATCATTTCAGTACGCTTCGCATCTCCAGCTGCAGCGCCGCGCCATACTCACCAGTCCTCGCAGCATCTTTCGATTCGGCACTGCCTCCATCATTTCTTCGCCGAACACCGGCACCTGGGGACAAAAGAAAACAACAAGGTGAGCCGAGAAAACCAACAAATATAACTCTGATCACCATAGACTTACCTGATTTACCACCAGAGGCATTATTCTATAACTCTCCACATCTTTATGTGCCGCACCTGCAAAGAGAGAGAAAAACAACACGTTAAACACGTGCAACATTTACTGGACAGCGTCGGGTAATACAGACTCTTACCTGAGCACCACCAGCTACCACGAGAGCAACTTCTCACGAACTCAGCTGCAAGACAAGGAAGGAAGGGGGGAACAAGAGTGAACATCGGACATATTGAACTCTATGAACTTGATACTTACTGGTCCTCACCAGGAACCTCAGAGTCAATACTCTCGAACTCTCCCATACCTTCAAACCAGTGAAGTAACTGGCATCAACGCGCCCCTACAACCCATGCAGGATGGAGAGCTCATCTTTCAAGAGTATAAGGTGAGATTGCTGAGAGGGCACTTCGGACGTGATTAGTGGGGAGGACTGTGCGGGGGGGGGGGGCATCACTTGAATCCACGGGTGGCTAAATCCATCTCTCCACTTGCAGGAGAATACTTCTACGGGTCAAGCAGACAAGATTAGGAGGGCCAGTCCAGTCAGTCATCTCTGCACTACGCATCACGTTGGTGGAGACCGCAGCTGTCCGGGTCTGACCGACGCCCCTGTGGGAGCCTGGTGAGCGTAACATTGGGTTTCCTGTTACCTGTAGTCAGGGTTGTTGTAGTGTTCCCAAAGGGTACTGCAAACAGTCTTGCCTAACACTCCCATATGCAGACTGGCAGTCGACATTTGGGAATGGGCTCTGGTGGTGAACAACATGTACGTGTCGGCAGTCCACCTCACGGAAAGTCCAACCTAGAGGCAGACAGGTTCCGCAGGCTGGGTGTGTACAACTACGAATGGCAGTTGAATGTGCAGGTCCTTCAGGGGATCTTCAGCAGGTGGGGTCATCCGCAGGTGGACCTCTTCGCCACCAGTACCAACAGGAGGTGCCCCGAGTTTGCCTCCTGGCTGGGGCAAGGCAGGGGTTCGCTGGGCGACGCAATGCAGATCCCTTGGAACAACGTGAACATTTAAGTCCCCCCCTGGCCTGGTGCACAGGGTCATCTGCAGGATCAGGGAGTCGCGGGACCTTCGGATCATCTGGATAGCCCCATGTTGGCCAGCAAGAACCGGATCATCCCAATAGCTCCTTGGTGGCCAGCAAGACCCTGGTTCTTGGAACTGCTCAGCCTGTCGGACCAGGCCCCTGTACTACCCCTGCTGGGCCCAACACACCTACTCTCTCAGGAGGAGGGGGGGCACAGTTATCCACCCCTCCCTGCAGAAGTTATCCCTCGCAGCATGGTTCCTGACTAGGTATCCCTGAAGCATCTTCACCTGTCACAGGCTAACCTGTATAAACAGGGGGGCTCGGAGCGACGCTACCAGGAGCCATTACAAAAGCAAGAGGACCAGGTTCTGTCATTGGGCAGCATCAAAGGAAATTGATCCCTTGACTTGCACGCTGGACGATGTGGTATCCTTCTCTGCACATCTGGCACACTCAAGTGTACAAGTAGACACATGTTGCACGTATCTGGCGGCCATTGGAGCTTACAAGAACTGTCAGCCTCGAATCCGGTGGTTAAGAGGCACCTGGTGGGTCTGACTAGACTATATCCTCCTATCAAGAAACCACAGCCGGTGTGGGACCTCAATGTGGTCCTGGGCACCCGGCATCTGTAGACCTCAGGCTAGTTACCATCAAAACTGCCCTCCTAGTGGGCCTTACCTCGGCACGCCAAATCAGTGAGATCCAGGCGCTCGTGGCTTTAGAGCCATATACTACTACATTTCATAAGGACAAGGTAGCGTTCAGAACGCACCCCGCATTCTTGCCTAAGGTTGCCTTCTTTCTTCACTTAAATGAGGAGCTGGTGTTGCCAACTTTCTTCACGGACCCTAAGGATGACGCTCGGAGGGTACTGCACTGTCTAGATTTCAGACGTGCGCTAAAATTCTTCCTGGGCACAACCAAGAGCTTCTGCAAATCAGAGGCCCTCTTTGTCACCTTTGGGCAGTCAAAGCCAGGCTGTCAGGCCTCCAAGGCTTCCATAGCAAGGTGGATGTTTATGACCATCAAGGAGGCGTACGAGGGGTAGCACAAGCCCTTACCAGCAAAAATGCATGCCCACTCCATCAGAGCTAAGGCCAAGGCAGTAGCTTTCCAAAGACCTGTGCCGTCCTCCACCCTAATAGAACTGGTGTTATTAGGCAATGTTAATATTGTCGACGCGTCTAAGGGGACTGAGGAGTGGTGTCGGTGGGGGGAGTCAGGGGAGTGCGTGCTCCCAGGGCCGCATGCCCACGCGCATCTAAATATAATGGGGAAGATGATTTTTATGGTCAAAAGAATTCCATCTCCTGTCCCTAGCAAGGGACCCCAAACAGTATGGAGGAAAGGAGACTATGGACTAGGAGTACGTTAACTACGATGAGTAGTTTATATTTTATTCTATGTGCACAAACAAGGGGAATCGCATACCCTTTCATTGGGTTCCCTGGATCAGCAACTCTGGAATTGGCTGACTTATGCTATGATAGTTTCAGAAAAGGCCATTTTTGTGAGATTATCTGTTGTCAACCTATTTGGATTCAGCAAATCTCCAAGTGCGACCACAGTGCATTTTGGATTGACAAAGGTCCTATTTTGGGAGATGATTTCTTGATAAACTGGGTGAGGATGTTTGTGTACAGGTTTCTTCCTTTCCCTTCTACAAAGCCTTTGAACGTTCAGAACATCATGTTGGCTACTGTTGGTTGTTCCCAAATAGAATTTAAAGTTCATATTTAGTACACCTGTCAGTCGTCCCTCTGACACCCCACCTCCTTTCCTTTCCTAAGCAAAATGGAGAGGGGACTTCCTTCATTCCCAGAGACTGAACCTCCAACAGCATGTGGGCCAGGTTTTGCTTACTGTGCCCACAATTGCTGAGCTTGGCAGTCTGGTACTGTGAGAAACCAAAGGGTTTCTCTGTTACGGAGAATATTTATTTCTGGGCAACTACCTTTAACGCTAGAGACCCTCATCTCTTTTACTCCTGAGTGAGTGGGTGGGATCTTTTCCTCACTCATGTGTTTTCCGGACTATGATTTTCTAAGTTCCTTACTGTTTATGGAATCTGGTAAACTACATAGGCATCTGCTTTTGCATTGTGACACACAACGCCTTTTATGGACTTCTTTCTTTTGAAATACATTTTCCTGGGTGAACTACTGTTCTCAAGAATAGTACGATGACCCCTGTCTTACTTAACTTTACTTCATGGGTCCAGCACACACCACCCTAAGTGGAGTGCTGGGGGTGGGGGGGGATACTTAGTAATTCCTTTAACCCATTCATTATGTAACAATTTATTACACTAACTCACTTGAATGGCTGGTGGCAGTGGCTTTCTTTTTTACTACCTAGTGACATGTATCTGCAGGCTGATACCTCAGCTGCAGTGCTGCACCCAAGGGTGACCATTTTCCCAAAATGGACCCAGTCTTCTTTTATCGCCATTTCTTGTTAGTTTCCTCTGGGCTTTTACTCTGTTGTTTGCATCCGATTTGAGTCTTTTGTGGGAAATTCCCTTTGGCAGGCTTCAGCCCTAAACCCCGCCTAGGCTTCAGTGTGTCTGGAAAGGCAGGAAGTGAGGGAGGGTCCCAAAACCTCCCTGTCCTTTGTCTCTAGGTATGCCTGAGTGATACCAGTTTCAATTGGCTGGCTGGCTGGCTTTCCTGGAGGACAGCCACCCTGCTGTGTGATTAACAGCCTAGGGCTATGAATCAATGGGAATTTGCATAAATAAGCAAGGTTTTTGGGACCAAAAGCAGAGTCAACCACTGAAGGACAACATCCGAAGCAGAAGATGAGAGAAGACGCCAGCAGCACCATCCTGGACCGCAAAGTGCCCGGTGAAGCCCCTGCAGCTCTGCTGACCCCTGTAAAGGACTTCCTCCCTTATGCTGGTAAGACCAACTAGCCTTGAGACAAACTCTATTTTGGTGCAACCCCCGACTTGCTGCGACTTTCCAAGGCTGATGAAGCCCAATAGCTGGGGTACCTCGACCACTTTTGAGTGCATTGTCTTCCGAAGTCCGAATCCGGCCAGATCTCTGTGGGCATCCAGAGGACCCTACAGAAGCAAGAAGTCCGCATCCAGAGTCCCTGCACCAGAGTCCATGACCGAGGCATCAAGGAAATCCTGACCGGAGCTATTTGTTCTTCTTTGGCGCTGAGAAAAAGGTGCCAAAACCACAAAGAGCCGCTGAATAGACGGAAAGCCATTGCTGCCGAGACCCTCTATCGAGTGCTGCTGGAGGAGCCCGGCAGACGTCCTCCCTTTAGTCACAACCAAGGACCAGAAACCACGGTCTACTGCATTGCATGGTGAAGGCAACCAGCTGGAACAACTTCTTCATTTCAAAGGTACTGTGGGGCTGGGGGTGCTGTATGATTTTGCCATTTGGGGTGCTTCCTATCTTTGGGAGTGAGATTTAACCTTTCATTAAGTTGACCTCAACTTAGCTGCATTGGCCTTACATCCTGTGCTTTCCAAAGGTGATTCCTCTTGAGTTGTTGTGATTTCTCTTTTGAACACGGACTATTTAAGAACAGTTTTCTAAGAAGAAGAGCATCAGAACTTTGGCATTGTCTGTTGACCTTGGCTGTCCTGGCTCGCTAAATGCCTCCTAAACCTATTTGCTTTGGCAGTGCTTGTTCCCTTACATGTATTAAACATTGAACACTTGAATGCTGGGATAATAGACTGCCTGCATCCCTTTGGGAGAATGTAACTGTTCTCATAACTTATCAGTCTGTTCTTTCCTTCCTTAATTAACTCAATATTGCAAAGGTGTTACCTACACAAATGTTATACTGACCTCAACTGACGTCACGTGCGGGTGCTGGAACATGTGTAACATGAATGAATTACTCACCTGATTTATCGTTCACTTTTTGAATTAAATCCTAATTTGGGATTCACGTATCGGCTAATTACTGCTTTTTAAAGAATGCTTTAAATATCTTTGTGTATAAATAAATAATTGATTATAACTTTAAGTGTGTACCTGTTTTCTTGGATACTTGTGTTTACTGATTTAATTGTACAGCTCTACAGCTCACATTACCCCTCTTAAGCCTGGCTGCTCAGTCACACTACCAACTTGTGTAGTACAGTCCTATAAAAGGTGGATTACCTAATACGAAGAGATGAGTCTTGTGTAGTCCCACACCAGTTGGACTGCACTAATTCTTACCCAACACTGATGGCTGGCGGTGGGATTGGTGTACAGTGGTTACTGTGACTATTGGTTGTACTTGTGCCCAAATAAACCATCCACAAGGCTAGGTCCCCCAAAAAAGAAAAAGTAATTTTGTAACTGAAAATGCCAGGAATGGATACTTTTAATGATCAGTGCCTTACTGCACTTAAAATGGAACAATTGAAAGAGCTATGTAGAACAAGGGAACTGAGTGGGTTGATTGAAACATCACCAAAACCCTGGGAGTAGGCACATAACCCTTACTCACAACCTTGATATGGAAATTGATGAAACTGAAAGTTTAGAGCTTAGCTCCAATCTGCCAAATGGTTCAGAAGGTGAGGAGGATCCTCCAGGAGTGAGAAACTCCCCTCTTCAGCCTGTCCCTGTAATTCAACAAGCTCCTATCATGACCCCTGTGGGTCACAGTCTAAGCCCAGAATATTGCTCACTTGAAAGAATGGGACTGGAACTAGAATTCAAGAAACGTGCAGGACAATCTGTAGACAAAGATAGCATGCTCAGAGAGGGTAATGCAGCACGAGTATGATATGAAATGGATGCCCATTGATTCTGCTTCCTTCACAGAGTCCTCTCTGTCTACTAGTCCCAAGAGACCTTGCTTAACAAAAGAAACTAGAAGTATGTACGATCTTAAACTTGATGTGTTGGATTGGTCGAGTGCATTTGAATTCACTTATGGTTTGCAGAATATTTGGGGGAATTATTTAGTTTCATGGATCATGTCTAGGCTCCCACAGAATGGTTGTGATGCTATTATGGAACTGAGTGCTACAGACAAGAAAGATTATGAACTAGTCAAACAGGCACTTGTTGCCAAATTTGGGAAGACTCCTTCTCAATACCTTAAACGGTTTATAGACCACAAAAAGAAAGATGGTACCCCTTGGATTACCTGGGTTTGTGAATGCCTAAAAAACATAGATGGTTGGTTTAAGGGTTAAAGGGTTATAAAGTAAACTCCTTTGAAAGAATGAGGAATTTGTTTTTATTATAGAATATTTGTGATGCCTGCTCTCCTGAACTTAGACAGCGCCTGGCTGGCTTTAAGGAACTTGATCCCAAGAGACTAGCTCAAGCTGCTGACTTATGGGTAGCCAACAGGGCCTTTCATAAGGATTCTGGGGCAACTCTGAAAAAGGATGAAGGGAAAAAGATAGTAAAGACAATTCTAATCCTCCACCACCTAAAGAGGCCCACACCAACCATTAGGGTACATTTCTTGGGAAACCATATGGAGCTAGTGAAACCTCTGGGGCCAAACCAGAGGGAGGTTACGAGAGACCCCCATTCCAGGAAAGCTTTGGTAAATGTGTGGTTTGTGGCTCTACTGATCATGTGAAAGGGGATCCCAGATGTAAGGCTAAACCTTCAGGAGTCCACACTGTCTCCTTAGCCTTCACTCCAGAGGAGGGAGCTCCAATGACAGGTGCTCACTTTCACTTATTAGCTGATGACCCCACTCGAGTTCAAGATAGTGTTTCTTTGGTGTCCTTGGGTCTGTGGGAACAACAGAATATAAATGTGTATAACGTAATATTCTTTTGTGTTGTCAGGTATTGTAAGGACAGTGTAATTGTAAATGCAGGAGACTCATGTCATCAGAGACACTGGGGCCAGTATTACAGTGGTTGATGAAAGCTTCTTCAAACCTGAGGATGTAGCGAAGGCACCCAGAGGTCCCACTAAAATTTCTGAAATGGTTCCCATTTTGACAACCCTCATCTAGTGCAATAACATGACTGTACAAATTCCTGTTAGTGTGCAATCTGAAGTACATGGGAGAGTTCGGTTGGGGAATAACTTGAAAACTCTTGGAGTAGTCTCCAGTACCCCCAGGCCTTCCAGCAAAAAGAAACGGGAGCTGACAAGATTGGCCAGAGAGGCAACCTTAAGAGACTGTGTTTGAGGTCAGGGAGGAGTCCAGTACCTCAAACCAACAGACAGGCCAATCTTCTACTTCTAGAATGAAGAGAGACCAAGGAGAATACCAGAGTCTCTGGGAAGAAAAAGGGTCTCAAACCCAAACCTGCTCCCAAGACAGGGACTTCCCGAAAGACCAGTCCCAGGTCACCCCAGGGACCCCATCCCCAGTTGAACCTCAGTGGGTGGACGAACCAACTCCTGAAAACCCAGCTACTGGTGAAACGGAACTAGAGGAGATCCTTCCCTGCTTGGAAGATCTGGATCCCAGAGACCATCCCGAGCTACACACTTTGCTTACAGAAGGAAGTGGACCCTCAAGGGGATTTCAGCAGAGGACGGAGAGAGTTTTCCTCTCTAAAATGTCTGAGACTACAGACAGCTTCCCGGCCTCAAGGGCAAGAGCCAGGGAAGCATAGACTCTACTGTTAGGATGGACTCCCCTAGAGTGAGCCTACAGAATCTACCCCAGGTGACTGGTAGTATCCCAGGAGGGGAGATCTAAGCTGCTACAACTAGCACATGAGATACGTCTGGCTGGTCACTTGAGCTCCAAGAAGACCAAAGAGAGGCTTTTTCTGTCCTTTTACTGCCCCAAGATGGGTGCAGATGTTGACAAACATTGTAGAAGCTGCCACACCTGCCAGAACTGACAATAGTGGATCCAAGAATGTGGCACCTTTTAGTGCCAGTAGTGGCAGTTCCTTTTGAGAGGGTGGGGATTGACATTGTAGGCTCCCTAGACCCTCCTACTTCCTCAGGCAATCTAATTATATTGGTTGTGGTAGGCCATGATACCATGTAGCCTGAGGCTATACCTATGAGGACTGTTATAGGAAATATTCCAAGCAGTGGCTAAGGCCCTCTTTGGTATTTTTAACAGGGTGGGGTTATTAGAAGGGATGAAACTGCATCATCGTTTTCATTCCTAAAGATTTTATATGCAGAAATTTTGTCGCCAAGCAGCATTTTGCGTAGTGTAGATAATGATTTCCAGACGATTGTCATGTAGATTGAGTTTAGGGCTAATTCATATCTCAGAGCCGAAATTGAGATGTAGTTTGGTAGAGCCAAAAAACACCTCCAAAAACTCCCTTCCAGTCTATGCCATAGATTGTGGTTTATGTTCCACGCTGATTCACCACCAAACGTAAGAGTTGGGATTACCTTCTGGAGGTATAACATGACTACAGGAGTGATAGAAAATTTCCCGTAGTCCTTGTTAATTTTGGCTCCTTGTAAACTTAGATTTTTAGTTCTGTCCATTAGATCGCTAATCCAGGCGGCTTCGCAGATGGAATCATTTATCATTACATCATTACGCCCAGGTAGTGAAAAGAGTTGACGACGTTTAGGCATTTTTTTTTCAATAAACCATCTGAAACATTTATCTTTTCTTGAAGTGTTTTGTCCTATACACATGAACTTAGTTTTTTCGGTGTTCAGGAACAGATCATTTGCACTTAGGTACTTGTTCAGGCGGATTATGAGATGTTGGAGCCCAATTTGTGTTTGATCTATTAACACAATGTCATCAGCGTAAACCAAGCAATTCAGTTGAGTTCCATTAAGCTTTGGTGGAAAGCAGTGGGCGGAGGCCAACCACTCGGGTAGATCTGCAAGAAATAGTTTGAAGAGATCAGCCCTGCTTGACCCCTTTGTATGTTCTTATTGGTAGAGTAAGGTCGCCTTGAGAATTTACTCTTATTTGAATAGAGGTGTTAGTATGTAAGGCGATAATGGGGTCTAACAGCTGCTCAGGGCATTTCCAGGATCGCAATTTAGCCCATAGTTTACTGCGATTAATAGCATCAAAAGCTTGCCGCAGATCGACAAAGGCAAAAAAGATTTTTTTCTTTGCCTCCATCGCTGACAATTTTAGGATGGTCAGAATCGTAAGATTTACATCGACTCCGACTTGACTCGTGAAGCCAGTTTGACGACAATCATGCTTGCCAACCAAGAGGGCCCATTGCACCAAACCTTGGCGCAGGTAGGAGCCAAATATTTTACCAATTGTATCAAGAAGGGCAATAGGCCGATAGTTTGCCGGGTCGGCTCTACGGCCCTTCTTGTATATTGGCACCACGATGGCTTTTGACCATGAAGAGGGTAATTGCATGCTGTGGGCAATCTGCCAGAATAGCCCGTTTATGAATTTCGCCCAATGAGCTTTATGCTTTTTAAGCATAAGGATGGAGATTTGGTCAGGGCCAGCAGCTCTCGAATTCTTTAGCTTGGAGATCGAAAGTTCAAGCTCTGTGCATGATGGTGTTATCTCCCAAGCAGTGATTGTAGATTTGGGCAGAAAAGATTCCTCAATTGCTGGCTTTTCATAGATTAACGTAAAGTACTCGCACCATTTGTCGCTTGTTATTTCGTTAGAGATTGAGGTTGTAGATTTAGAGCAACCATGGTTCAAAATTGACCAAATTTCACAAGTGTTCTTAGTCACGAGATGCTTTAGCATAGTTTCTGCTAGACTTTGGTCAATTGTTATTGAATGAGAACTTAAACAATTCCGATAAATCTGGTGCCGTTCTTTGACTTTCCTTATTTTGTCGCACGAATTGCAAGACTCTTTCTTGATCAAGCGAAGATCTTTCCTTACGTTTTTTTTTGCTAAAGCTAATGTTGTAGAATATAAATGTTTCGGAATGGATCCAAGAGTTCTTGAATTTGAGATTTTCATAGTGAAGTCTGCTGATAAGGGCTTATATTCAACAATTTGCAGCGCTTTTAGACTGTGGCTTAAGGATGTAAGCGCTTTTAGACTGTGGCTTAAGGATGTAATTAAGCGACCATTTGTGACAAGCCTGTTGCCGGCGGCATTCGTTGACAGTTGAAGGGATGTTTGTCTGGCGCACTGCAGCTGTCTTCTTTCCATACTAGCCGTAGCAAATTGTGATCACTGTGTGTCATCGGTTTCACGTTGAGAGATGTTACTTTATCAAAGAAATTCAACAAGGCCCAGATGTAATCAAGAGTGTTATTCCTTGCCAGGCCGTGCCAAGTTGGTTTGGATGGTTGATCACTGTTGATGGCTCCATTCAGCATTTGACAATGGCGTAAGGAGAGAGCGTGCAACCAGGTTTGTCCTCTTAGAACCCCGCCCCGGACTACAACTCCCAGCTAGTAGCGTAGTCCCTTCGCCACCAGGGCCTCCGTACGCGGCTTCCGTTTACATGACAATGCAAGCCGCTCAGCAACACCACAGCTGACGGCCAGACACGGACAAGGCCCCGTTCTCCTCGCGAACAAGCCACTTCCATTGGCAAACAAGTAAGTGAGATGCCCGCGGCAGACTCCATGCGCACCACCACTCTTAGGCAATATGTAACAAGGTACTCACGCGGGGCATGCACATCCACGACGAGTTCTTTGTTCTTATTCTTTTTTCTAAAATAAGCGATGTACACGCTCACAAGGTGGATTCACGTGCACTACAAGAAACTCTGCCGTTCACTGTGCTCGGCCATTACTTTGAATTAGCTGGACACTCTCTGCAGGAATATGCTCCCAGGAGACCTGCACTTTCGTACATATATGCACTGCAACTAGCCACCATATCATTTGCAAGTCAACCACCGGCTGACACACTTATATATACATACCCTTCTTTAGGCTTATGCAGATGCGAGTATTAATCTCGAGAACATCAAGACCTCCCCTGACAAGACGTACACAGAACGCCAGTGCGACTTTGCGGACCTCACCGCCAGCACATCTGCCCACCCCCGCACAAGGACACCATTGTTGAATTGGGAACAGGTATGTCCTTTATATGCACAATGGATTCCAGTTACCTACACGTAGGAACCAGTGTTATATGAGGCGATGACCAGTATTCCTCTTTCATTATTCATTTTTCTTTTCTTTCTTCCTCTTTCTCGCCACCCCCTTGGTACCCTCCAGTTCCACAACAATCAGAACCAGGACCAAGGAAGGGACTACAGACATCCCAGCCCAGACAACTAGCGCCTACATTAGGCATAGCAGCAACCCCACAGGAAGATAAGGGGTGTCTCGCCTCTCCAGTCCACTCTACAACCCAATCCTTGCGATAAGCTCAACGGCAGGTATAACTACTGTCGTTTGAGCAGAGAAATATTAGTTCAAGTGTCAGAATCATTCTGACAGGTAATGTGAGGGATTATCTCAACCTTATTTGTTGTTTTTCTACACCTACACAGGGTCCTGAAATAATACGCCCTGATGAAGGCGGATGCATGCGAGAGCTACAAGACTGCTGAAACGTGAACAGCTGGGACATCTCTACCCAGTACCACATTGGCAAAGAATTATTTTACCGCTCAAAGACCCACAGGTTGGGCAAAACTGAAGCCCAAAGAGTCAAAGAATTCTTTTACCGCTCAAAGACCCACAGGTTGGGCAAAACTGAAGCCCAAAGAAAATAAATGTAGCCAACCCTATGGACAAAGGATCTGTTTAGACATACCTATCCATGCAGGGAACCAAGGGAATCTAACTAGAAAGGAACTTCCCACACACTTGGGGGCAGCTACAGTTTGAGTTTCCCCCTAGTTTTGTTGTGTGTTTTTTTTCTCCTGGTTTTTTTTCTCCCCGTATTTGTCGTTTGATTGTATTTTGAAGCACACTTGTTGTAATTTTAACCCTTGTTTGTCAAGTTGCTCTAATGTTTTGAAACAATTCATTTATGTTTTTCTATCACTTCACACAATGAATCATGAAATTGAATGATCTTTGTTATGTGTATCTATGCATTATACCTTGAAGAAATCAATACAGAGTTTTTAGAAAATGTACAAATGTTTTGGACTAAATTACTTTTCCGTATGAGTACTTTATCTATGATTTTGAATCTTTCAATGACTATATGTCAACACAGGACTGTTGTTTTCTCCCTCCAACCAGCTCAATTTCACTAAGACGAGGACAAATGCTAGCTTTAGTGAATTGAGACAATTTATAGCACTCTCGAAAATAAATTGTCGTATGCTTGCTCCCCCAGAATTTACTTTAAATTAGACTGAATCAACAGGGTAGTGTACACTTATGGTTTATTGACCTCTTAGAACGACTTCATTATCTGGAAGCCGAGTGTTTATCTTCGTGATAGGATCGTATTTGAACCAGCTACAATTGAGGTCCCCGCATACAATCACAGAGACGTTGTTATAGGCAAGGTAAGTATCGTCGATTAGAGTTGACACAGTTTGAATGAAGGATGTTGGTGAAATTATCGCAGGATTCCAATATCTGTTTATTATTAACAGGTTAGACATATTGTTAGACAAAGATAGTCGAACCAGAGTGCTTTGGACAAACGGATTTGGGTTGACAGAGGCCACTAGTGTCCACCAATTCTGAATTTTCAATAAAGTTATCAATCCGGCATAGGGACGACCCTTGCTATTTTTTCTGGCAGGATTGATAAGAGTGGTAAAACCATCACAGGTCGGAGAATCCTGAAGCCATGTTTCCTGCAAGCAAATGACAAAGACGTCACCCAAGGGTTCAGAGAAGGTATTGAAGAGATGGGTAAATCCTCGGGTATTCCAGGGGAGTAGTGTTAGCTCTTGTTGAGGGGTTTTATCTCATTGTTACTTACGAGGCCCATTGGGTATTCTTTTCGCACTGGTATATCGACCTTCAGATAACTGATGTGTCATGTCTTGATAGTTTGCTTGCGAGGGGGCAAAGGATTGTCACAGTGCGAGTCGCTGATCGACCCTGCGAAACATGTCTCATCATTTTTTTGAGATCAAAGCCATAGAGCAAGAGATGTTCATTCGCCTGTAGCAACAGATTTTTTACTACAGCAGAAGAGATGTGCAGTAATACTTGATCAGTAGACAGTTCGGTTATGTATTCGACAATTTTAATGTCATCAGAAGAGATGGATCGTAATTGTGGGATGCAAGCAAATAGTTTTAATATATTTGCTCGATTTAAATTGACCTCATTTCCGTCCGAATGAATATTTTGAAGCCGAAGTTTCCACAGACAAGATGTTTTTTCTAGTTTAGAGGTCCCACCAAGACCAGAAGCTATGTGCGAGCTAGAATTCCGCTGGTTCATAGTTTGTTTAGGGTTTAGTCTTGTGCATAACAATGGCAGTTTGACCCTCTTCGTAATAGTTTGAGGTTGTTTTCCATGTGCTCCAGATTGTGGCTTCCGTGCGGCAGCAATTGCAGAGGAACTTCTCTCCTCAAATTTCTCGAGCATAGCAGCCTCATTTGCATCGGTGCAACCATCAGTTGTGCCGTCAATGTCGACCGAATATGTCGATAAATTGCATAGGTCAATAGATGAATCTGAGGTAGCACTTGAAATAGAGATGTCACTGGAGGCCACTCGCCGACGTTTAGCTGTTTTCTTAGAAGGTTGTGGGGTAATACCTGAGACTCATGCGGAACAAATTGGAGCTGTGGGAACTTGCTGAGTAGAATGTGATTTCCGATCAAATAAACTTGTTTTCTTTGGAGTCGTGATGTTTCTTATGAATTTGTTCAAATTTTGCTGAGCTTTTTTCTGACAGTTTTTTCCTTTGGATCTTCTGCGGGTTTAGCAGATGCGCTTTGCAGATTGATTTGTAAGCTAGTTGTTATAGTTTTGGCAGGACCTTTAAAGATGTTGAATGTGTTGGCTGGCACAAGATCATGGCCCACTGCGTTGTTTTGTGCAAGAGGGTCGTTCGGCTGTGAACTGCTGTCGTGCGTCGAAGGGGTCTCGACATTCAATTTGCTTTGAGTACATTCGGAGTCTGCAGATGCGGTGCTCGCCGTAGGCGGGATTAAGACAGCCTCTTTAACGAACAGTTCAGGGGGTGCCAGACCATGTGAGGAAAGGGTTTTGAGTGTGGTTTCTCGCATGTCTGGTCGGTCCATGGAGGAAGATTTGGTGTTTTTACGCAACCATTTCACTGATTCAACAAGACTTTCGATTAGAGTATCATTTTGGCAATGGTGGCGAGCAGCCAAATCGCTCAGCCTTTCTTGCCACCTCAGGGATTTTTCGGCTTCCTTCTCCATCTTCTCCATCTGGACTTGCAAGAAGCCAGTGAGGTGCTCAATTTTGTCGATTTTTGTAGTCAGGTTTGAGATTGCAGCCCCTTGGTCATTTATTGTCCCTATCAGAGATTCAAGTAGTTCGGTAAATGGAGCAAGTGCGACAGCAGAGGCAGCCAGAACATTATTGTGAATCTGAGAGAGGGCGTCAACAGAGATACTGAGAGGAGGCGAAGTGAAATCATGGGACATCGAGGAGCATAATGAGCTCTCCAGATTGAATTGTGGATTTGAAGGAGCGAGGTTTCTAGTAAGATTTGAAGAATGGGTGTCTTCTTGAGGTTGAGTAGATGAGACCTGCGGAGTTCTTTCATTCAGCATGGACTTAGCACTCATAGATGGAGTTTGAGGATTGCCTTTGGCTTTTAACTCTGTAATGCGTTGCAGTCGACTAGCCCGGGCAATAGCGCTCCGGTCTAGGTGAGAATGTAGAGGTGGAGGCGTATTTGGAAGAGTTGAAACAAGTGAGAGCAGAGGATCGGCAGTGGCCATATCGGTGGAGTTCCATATGAGCGCCTGTGTAGATTGGTAAACCTGTCGCACAGTCGTCAAGGGGGGCGGCCAAGAAGATGGCAGACTCGCTGCCTATGTCGGCTCCTCCACGAACAAAAGCGTTAGCCGTCAAGACAGGCTCACAGAGAGGTTGTTCATTGTTGGCAGTTAAAGATGAGGCCTGAGTGGAGACCGCTCGTGTCGCATGGCGTGCAGCAAGCGGTAAGCTAGGGGGGTCCGAGACTAAGCTTGGGCAGCTAGGCAGTGACAAAGTTGCAGTAGTCATTGAAGGCGCCATCGGAGCCTGAGCATGTGAAGGCGATGTAGCAAGGAGTGCACGAACAGCAACTTTGCTTACTTTGACTCCAGAGGGTGCTTTCATCGTTGACCATGGATTGAGGCGTCGATGTTGTGAGGTTTTCTTGCGTGTCTGTGGGCCTTTGGTTAGGAGAGTCATTACTCGCAGTTGAAGAGGGAAGGCAGGCGGGGCGGCGGACTAGGGCACAGCACCTTCACTCCCTGCAGCGCAGAAATGCAGGTTATGAGCACGCAGCCCAACAGAAACAGAAGCTGGACTGAAGACTGAAGAGTAGTGCAGCTCCTCTACGATCAATAGATTATTCAGATACCAGGTAACCAGCTGTAAACAGTGAAAACAGCAGAGTTCAGTCGCCCTTGTCTCCTCGTCAGGCTTAACGCCGCAAGGGTGGCTGGGAGATGTTTTTAGAGTCACTTCCTGGGGCGTGGCCTGTAGCCGGCATGTATCACGTGACTGGCTTCGCTGTGAATCAGCTGTGAATGAGGCCCGCGCTCTCTTCAAACTGCTGCAGGGGCTGGGCTGGACTGCAGACTTACGCGAGTTGGAGCGGGGCTGGCAGCATTCAATTTGAAGGTTCAACAGAGGTAAGAAGGGTAACCAGCTGACAGTGAAAACAGCAGAGTTCAGTCGCCCTTGTCTCCTCGTCGGGCTTAACCATTGTATTGGTTATGGTTCCTACAAGGCAGGGGGCCTTACAGGACAAATGGATGGGACCCTTCAAGGTTGTAGGCAAACTTGGAGACAGCCCTCCAGATAAAGGTGTGCATAATGTCTTTTTACGCATGTAATTATAGCCAATACGAATGATTTCATTTTCTACTGCATACCGTGTACGCTGTATGTATTCATTTAAAAAACATAGTTTCCACTAATAGTCGGCACTGTAGCGCAAGCAAGCTCCTGCCCAGAGGCAGATTTAATTGTGTTGCCAGGCAGAATCTTCCCTTCCCAGTCTCTCTCAGAGACATGTATCCAGGGCTCAACCCACCCCCTCGGCCGTGGGAGACATTTCCAGAAACGCACGTATCCTTCACTCCACTGCTGCGTACTTTAGGTTTTTATTTAGCGCTTCTCCGAAGAGGAAGCTGAGAGGGGAGGCCACAAATGCCACAGGAGTGGTGCCACCAGCCAGGTGAGCACCCGGCCCTACTGCTGCTGGCGCTTTTAAATTGCGTTTTTATTTTCTCTCCGACAGCCCATACCATGCGAGATTAGATCAGCTAGCAGCAGGCCTGCTGCTAGCTGATCTAATCTCGCATGGTCCGGGCTGTCAGAGAGAAAATTAAACGCAATTAAAAACAGTTCAAAGGATCAGGAACATGCTTATGGGGGCATTTTGTTTCTTCCAAGGCAAATCTATCATCTGCTCGGGTCGGATGATCAAGCAACTGCTCGTTTCCCAGAGTCACAGCCCCCCCCCCCCGAAACACACAGGCTGCCTCCCTGATGAACTCGACAACACAGTGTTGTCGAGTTCATCAGGGACGCAGCCTGTGTCTCTCAGAGGGGCAGTGACTCTGGAAAACGCGTTTCTTTTGTCATCAGCAGCATAGCCTTTCTTATGCATGATGGTGAATTTCCAACTGAAAGACCACGAGTCCCCTTGGAAATCTGTGGCACTTTAACACATTGGAGGTTTGTGACGAATCTCCAAACGTACGTGAGTCTATGGCACAACTTATTTTTGTGTGCGTTTAAAGCGCTGAAAAAAAAAGTGGCTAAATCAGGATATTTTGCTTTTTGCATCTTAGTTTTCCATTCAGGATGTGGAAAATAAAGGTACAGGGATAAACTTTTGGGCCAACATGCTGCTGTAAGGATTTACATGTTTATATAAACAAAGAACAGGGAATGAATTAACCCTCTCTACATAAGCCAGGAGATTATATATTGTAATGGCTGTTCACATAATGTTATACCAATTCAGACATATAAATTTAGTACATTACGATTACTCAATTACAGACAAAACTTTCACAAGACCAGAGGTACAAAAATAGAAAAATATTTTAATGTTCATAGTACACAATTATTTTAAAAGAACAGTACTGGAAGGACTGAACAAAAATGTGCAGGAACAAAATATTAGAAACCTGAAAAATGAGGTGCACTGGGGTATACTACACTAAATAAACATTTGTTTTCCAAAGTTAATGGAACAGACTCCTAACATTAGAGGTCTTTTATGAGATAGTCGACATGTTTCGGCCATGGATTAGATTAGACACTATCCCTAGTGTCCTGTCAAAGAAAGGTATACCGGCCTCTTCAGGACAGTGAAATTCTTCTGATTTATCTTCAAATTAATGATTTACCCCATTATATGATGCATGTGTAGCATCACTGATTTGCTTCTCCTGGCTCTGTGAGAAAAAAAGCCGGAAAATCTAGCTGAATAATTTCTTTGAGTAGGATGAACTATGCAAGTATTGCGTTACATCACTGAGGCAAGGGAAACCCAGGTTGTATCCTTAAGGATTGTTTTAGAAAGGAACTGTGAAAGCTAGGTATAATTGTAGCGAACATTGATTAAAGCAACAACAGGCGCCTTCAGTGGAGCAGTGTAGTGCCAGAATATGCAGTTTTTTGGTTATGTGCACGAATGAGCCGCTAGGTTGCCTACAGTTAGAAGCATATGTGTTATCATGCATTGAATTGCAAATCCAAGGCTTGAAAATAGTGTTATCAAAAGGCGGTGGGGCCTGAGAATGTAAGTAACTTCAATTCAGTCAGCGGTCAATCTTATAGAGTGAGTGACGCGTGCCTCGCTGTGCATGAAGGTGCATGTCGAGCGTTGAAAGTGCAAGAGCCGGGACAAAATTAACGGAACGGGAGCCAGAGGATCTGTATGTATTTTGCAAGTAAACTCTATAGGACAGTACTATTATAGGTCTTGACACCCAAAACTTAAATATTTGTTCCAAGTAAAGCGTGGAAGAAGGTGGCCGTGCCCAAATTGAAAGAGTGGGTTAAAATGCCTGCTTCGCTGTTTAGCATAAGTGTGTGATCCTGGGCAAATAATGTAATCTCACCCTGACTTCAACTGCAAAAATTGGAGTGCTTATAAATTATTACATTAACACCCATACAAGAGAACAGTTTTAATAAGCGTAGGGACACATTGGTGTACCCTGGTGCTCCTCTGCCAGTGACTCCAATACTGCTGCATAGAATTACATTCTTTCTGCACTGGCCTTCCCCCAGGATCGTAACACTGGATTTGACAGGCAGACAGTTTCGGCAGCCAGCCAGTGCACCAGAGATTCTAGTATAGCGGACTGTGATAGAACCAACATTACATTTTCTCCCCTGTTTCTCCCAGCCACTGAAGTTGCTTGGGCGGTCCAGAATACTGCTCCACACTCTGCATTGTCCTGCTCTGCTATGATATTGAGCCTTTCATTGCAAACCATCTGCCATTTTCACACTTTCTAGGACCTTCAGGATCTGCAAGAAGTGGGTATTTCAGACTTAAAGGAGAGAATTAACTGATTGTAACATTGAAGCTGCACTAGAATACTCATTACAATGAGTAATGAAGTTAGATGCCCCCTACACAAGTAAATTTGCCACCCCTCCACCGTCTCTAAAGTGAGTGCCTGCACCCCTGTATGTGCGCACTTGCATTTTGTTAGGCAGAGAGGTGAGGGAAACCTTTCCCCCAAACTGGCGGTGTTAAAGTTTTATTGTGTTTGTTCAGAGAAATGTACTTGAACAAACGCAGTAAAACTTTAAAACTGCTACTTTCCAGGACTTCCATCACCTCTCTGCATATTGCCGTTTAAAATATACTATTCGACAGTTGTTTCCCACACCAAACCATGGGGGTGAGGGGAGTTGAACAGTGAGGGCGGAGCCTCCAAGTGTGCCCTGCCTATTTTCTGAAGTGGCCCCTCCCCTCACAACTTAGCCCCCCGCCCCTTTAAATATAGGTTTCGTTACGCCCTTGCATGCGAGGCAGGACGGCTCACTGTCACAAGCCACCCCACCTCTCCCCTCACAGTGCTGAAAGAAAGGGGCGGGAGCTAACATATCTGCGATTATCCCTTTACTTGCTGCACCATGGCCCGTTGCATATCTGCTCTGTAATGTATAATTTATAAAGTTATGCTGTCTGTAGTGAGACGTGCACTTGCTGTTGGGCTATACCATGAGGGATGGGCTGTTACCCCATGCAGGGGTGAACGGTTCCATTAGCCTGCACGAGAGATGCAGGACAGCACGGGAACTGAAAATATTTGCCACTAGCACATGCAGGGAGGCCATATGCAACTGGCACAGGCAGAAAAGAGATGCTCAGTTAGCATGTGCATAGAGGAGAGATTTGCTGCTGCATGTGTATAGAGGCTATGCCAATAGCATGTGGAAAGGGATTATGTGTTTTTACAAAGCGCTTTTAGCCAAATTCCTTCAGCTTTTAAGCACTGTTGTAAGTTATTATTCCATTTCGAATGGTAATTGATTTATTACAGCAAAACCGAGCAGAATGCCAGGGGAGCTCTGTCGTTGTGGTGGGGGCTGGCGAGGACGTGTTCGAGTCAAGCTGAATAAGGAAAGGGGGACGGGGGAAATCCCCAGTACATTTTGTCCATTTCCAGCACTGATAGTAACTCGTGTGAAGGGTCATTCTTCATTATTGCGTTTCTTTGGAAGAAAGAAGCAACTCCTCTGCGCCACACCCATCAAGGCTGCGTCAGCCCTCCGCATAATTGGAAATTGGGAAGTGCAGGCCGCCCTCCTGTCTGGTAGCTTTCCACCCTTTGGATGCAACGTCAGCATGTGCTTTGCCAACATTAGCCTGTGCAGAAAGGGAGCCTTTGAGGAGAGAAGAGATTTGAGGTCACTATGGGTAGAGATATGTCCTGTCAACGTGTGCAAAGATCTGGCTTGCCAAACAGAACATGTTCTATCAACACGTGAAAACAGTATGTCTGCCAGTACTATATGCATAGAGATGTGCTGTTAGCATGTGCACGGTGTAAAGGTGCAATTTTTGCATGCAAATGACACATTTGCTCTGAGAATGCTGAAAGGAGATGTGCCTTTACCATGGGCACAGAGTACATGTTGTACTCGGTAGTATGTGTCAAGAGGAGATGTGTAGCTAGCATGTTCAGGGAGGATATATAAAATATATAAGGGTGCCTAATCCCTCTTTCAACTCACTGGGAGGATATATGCCATTATCAAGTGGCGTGATGTGCCGTTAGTATGTGCTCAGACGGGATGTGCGGTTTGCATGTGGAGTGACGGGCTCTGCCATTAGCATGATGTACAGAGTAGAGATGTTTTGTTAGCATATGTGCGGAGAGGGGATGTACCTTTAGTATGTGTAATGAAGAGATGTGCCATTAGCATATGCCCAGATGGGATAGTCTGTTAGCACATACAGCTAGGAGAAGCGCTATTAGCGTGTGCAGGGAGGAGACACATAGCCAGCATGTGTAGAGAGGAGATGCCCCATTTGTGTATGCATAAAATGGTGCCAAATGCTGGGTGCCGAGAATAGAGGTGTCAAAAACGCAGTGTGCAGTGAGATGTGCTGCATGCTATTCGCCGAGAGGAGATGTGCCGACTGTTATGAACAGATGGAAGACCCAGGTGCGGGCTGTCGGAGAGAAAATAAAAACAGAATCTAAAGGGGTATTTTAGCAAGCGGGAGACAGATGGCCACAAACGCCACAGGGGTGGTGACACCAGCAGGGACGTAATTTCACCAAAATGCCTGGGGTAGCGGAATGACATCAAATGACCCTTGGCCTCTGATGACATCAAAGGAAGTGATGTAATTTGACCCCACCTTGAGGTGACATCATGGGAAGCAATGGAACACGACTGTTTACCCCTTGACAAAACAGGAAGTGTCATCACATAGCATTGTTTCTAAGTACACGATGACAAATATGGTTACATTATTACTGTAACGTGATGCACATTTCATACAGGAATGGATCACCATATATATTGGCAGAAAAAAACATGCTATAACTGCAACTTGGGAAAAGCAAAATACATAGTCCGAAATTGATGCTTATTCTAATTCAAATGCTTTTTTGCGGATTTTGTCTGCATTGGGAAATTTGAGGTGTTTAAGAACAGACTAACTCAGTGACTCACAACCTCAAGTGTGACCAAAATAAACCTTTAGTCTAGCAATTATTGTATGGAATTCCAGAAAGAAAAATAGCTCAAATAGCCACATGGCATTGGCCACAGCACAGGAGCTTCATTTGGAGAAAAAAAAAGTTTTCTTTTTTTGTAGATTTTTTTTTTTTTAGGGGTAGCAAGGGAGACCTCAGGGGTCGCAAGATGAGCATCCCGCCCTTCTGCTGCTGGGGCTTTTAAATTCGGTTTTTATTTAGCCTTATCTGATCTAATCTCCCAGGTCCTGGCTGTCAGAGAGAAAATAAAAACAGAATTTAAAAGGTTGTTTTAGCAAGCGTGTGAAAATTCTAACGGCTGTTAAATAGCCAACTTGACTAAAGCAGTCGCTCAAATTCAAATGCTGCCTACGCTTAAACTTAGTTCCATTTGTAAAGGACAAAGGGAGCAATCTACTTGAGAGTACAAGCAGTGGGATTTCACTGTGAAGCAGCACCCCACACACTTTAACGCACTAATAGAACCCCCACCACTCCATAAGGCTGTAGTGCCACAATGCACCCACCCTTGTGGGATCCTTCAAAACCCCTTTCAAGAGTGGGGAGCACATATCCCATTTGCTGGTCAACACGGTTGTTAAGATTTGTGTCCCAGCCCCGCTTGATTTTGGAAGGTAGCCTCGATGCTGGAAGTGTAATATAAATAATTGGTACGCCAGCCGTACCACTAGTTCGTTTGCTTTTTACACGGCTCAAGAAACGCGTTTGGACGCTTTTTCTTTCTCGTGAGCCAGTTATAGAATCGGCTCAGACCGACATTCAAGCACTGCGAGTTTCCCAGGTCTCAGCTAGGCAGGCACACACAAGCATCTGTGGCCCTGCAGGTCATTAAGTACTCAGGTTACAAACCCATTTCTTTTTTCAATGGCGGAGCCTTTTATATGCATGATGGAACATTTCCAACTGAAAGAGCTCGCAAAGCACCAGTTACCTTGCACATGTGATAGTTAAAGTGAGCAACACAAAGCGCCCATTTAATGATGCGTTTCAATCCATGATGTCTACAAGTGTGACATGCAAAAAATAGTCACTAATCAAATGTTTTCTACATCATGAATAACAATGAGCTGGAGGTTTGTTACAAAGAATCTACATAGCTGAGTTTATTACACAACGTATTTTATTACATGTCTTAAATCACTGAAAGTGCAGTGGGGTTAACTAGATTTTTCAGGTTGGCATTATCTTGCATTCTGGGACTTATAGTTCACCATTCAGGAAGGGAAAATTAAAGCCACAATGATTTTCTTTTGGCTTAACATGTTTCTGTAAGGATTTACATGTTGTCATGTGGCGTTATTATGCAATTTGTGTTTTTTGTAAGTAAACTCTAGAAGAAATAATTACTGTAGGCCTTGACATCCAAACTATTTGTACTGAGTAAAGCTTGGAAGGAATGTGGTCAAATATGCAGAGCGGATTCAAATCCCTGCTGCTCCACTGTTGAGCCAAGGTTTGTGATCCTGGTCCCTTGGCCCCGCACTCCCACCTCCACCCTGACCTCCCACCCCCATCTGTCTGGCCATCCCACTCCCTCCTTTTTGGGTGCAGCCAGAGTACAAGATCGTTTTTTCCACTTCCACCACTGCTTTAATCCCCTGATGTGATTGGCGATCACGGGCTGAATTGTCTGTGAAGCGTGCTATGCCAGAGATGCAGATTCTTGACTGCCTAGGAAGAAACCTATCGGGCAATAAAGACTGCTCACCTATTCAATCAAATAAGCCTTGGTATAGTGTGCATAGTGGCCATGTGAGAAAAGGACTGAGGTATAAAAGGCCCTTCCAGTGACTCCAGCTCCTATGGTGATTAACTCCACCTTTGAATTCCTCCCTTCCCCGGCCAGTGGAGAGCAGTACGGCCGACGTGTCAGTTACCTTATACGTGCCCCCCACATGGAAGGAGCCCCCATTACCACCAGGCCTATATTTAGCAGGGTGCGGGTGGCCATGGTCTGCAGTCTGCTCTGTTCCTGAAGGTGCCTGCATGCTTAAGGCCCAGGGGACACTGCAAAAGGAGAGATGATCGTATCTGCAGCATCCGATTTCGCAGGCAGCCAGGAAAAAACAAGGTAACTGTTAAAACTGCCAGCCCTATCTCTCTCTCTCTCCCTCCCTTCCTGTTTGCATTGCGCACTTCGTTGATGGCCAACCCATGTTGCTGTGACCTGAGCCCTGGGGGTTTAATGGCCAGGCCCCACACCCATCACTTGGGGCCCTGTCCTGATTTCCTGGCAGTTCTTCTCCTGCTGCACCATTCCCCCCTCCCCCCTCGTTCACTTGGGGCGGGTTGATTCTCATTCCCCTGGGTCCCTCTCCCATTTTGTAGGCCTTTGTGTACCACTCTGAGGCTCCCACCACGCCCCTGTTCCCGACCTTGATGGGGGGATACTTTGGCTGGTTAGGTATTGTTAAAGTGCTTAGACTTATGAGGAATCTGGCATGAAGCACTAGCTAAAACAGCAACGAAGTGTGTTGAAGGCCTTTAATAGCCAAGAAGGCGGCAGCACAGAGAGCACACTCACAAACGGAACCTGAAAGGTAGGCAGGTACCACTCCAGTAAGTCACAGACTCCTATATCAGGGGAGGTGACCAAGAAGGAATACTGTGCTGTTGCTACTAGACCACCAGGTACATATGGGGATTATAGAGGGATGGATGTGGAAGGGCACTGTTTAAATGTAAAATAGCAATGCTGAGAGATGCATACAGACGCTACCAAATTTGGGCAAAGGATACACAATTTACCCAAGTAGTCTGTTCTCCACTGGATTACCATTTTTGGGAGTGATTTAGTGTCTTCCTTTCCCCCAAGTTAGCTAAATTGTGTGTGCCTCTGTAGCTTCCTACATTAATTGATGAATGCAGTCTTGTGGGTTGCGGTCACCTTTTGTGCACAGTCATAGATTCGGATGGAATTGAGGCCTAAATTAAGAAAACAATCCCCCTGGTCACTACAAAGTAGACCACTATATACCAATGTTTCCTGGTCTTCATTGGTATATGGGCAATAAGCAGCAAAGGGTCAACCAGTATTTGGACTCCAAAGAGCTAAACTGAAAGTGGGGAGTCAGGCACAGAAGAGCCATCCCAGCCCATGTACTTAGAACTTCAAGAACATTGGAAAGGAATCCAGCTATTTGCAGAGATTCATGTCTACACACTTGGCACTAATCTTCCTATCTGGTTGGCATTTTAAGAGCTTTGCCAGGAAGGGTATTTATCATATTATGGATAGTACGCTGTAGCCAGTTTCAAAAGCTCAAATGCAGCTATTCTAAGTGTTAGGGAGAATTCTCAGAAATGTGCTAATTCCCTTCTACCTAAGAGACCCCCAGCTCTTTTTGCTGGACTTTAGGACTTTTCATTTTTATCCTGGAGAGAGTGAGACCTTTTTCCCACTCACATGTATTTTTCATTGATTTGAATTGTTTCTTTTGGTTTTGGAGTCTGACAAACTCCATAGGCATCGTCTTTTTACATTGTAACACACAGCAACTTCGGTATCCCTACATATTATCCCCACCAAAAATATCACCATACATATGATCGTTTGTCTTGCCATAGGCGATATTTTTTGGGGGGATTATTTGTGGGAGCAGGAGTTGCGGGGGTGTCCCCCGCAGGGTCCATGGCTCAATATCACTGCAAAAATATGGCAATATTTTTGTATCGCAATGTTTTTGCGGGGATATTAACACATGGAACTGCACCTTCAGTGCAGTGGCACAGGGATGTCTCAGATTTCTCAGAGGTTTAAATACCTTCTCTTGGTTAAACTACTGTTTCCAAGAGCAGTGAAGTGAAATTGACGTTATTTAACATTTGTAACTTTCTAGACCCAGCACACACTATCTTACAATAGGGTGCTTGAGGGGTTCCTTAGTATCCCCTTTGTCTAGTTTGTCATGTAAAATTTTTATGTTACCCTTTCTACAATTAATGGCTGGTGGCTGTGGTTTACTTTTTCCTGCCATTTAGTGTTTCTACCATATGACTGCAATTGCAGTTGCAGTAAAGCAGCCATGGGTGCCTGTTAGGGAGAATGCTCATTCTATGGCTAATTTCCCTTACCTATATAGTCCCCCAGCAGCTTTGCTGGATTTGAAGGTTTTTTTTTCTCCTGCTAAGAGTGTGACTCTTTTTCCCACTCTTAGGTATATCTGCTATGTGTGTTCTAGGCTATTTTTTGTGTTTAATGTCTATGGGGTTTATCTCGCCCCCATAGGAACCATCTTTATCCACATGTGTTACACAGCACCCTCCGTGCAGTGACACAGGGGTGTCGTAGCGACCCCCAAACATAGACTCCATACTCCGGGACTGACTACTGTCTCCCAGGGCATGTAAAGTCCCCATTAACTTTACTAGTCAATCTTTATGAACAAAACCAGTACAACCCATCTTACTGTGGAGGTACTGGCAAGGGTTAATAGTTTTTCCCTTATGTTCATTTTCGAGAGGGTACCGTACAGTCCCTCTCTCAAAAGTTCCTGGCTGGTGGCAGTGGTTTCTACCAAAAATATTCGACTGCGAATATTTCCCTATGGGATTTTGCCATTGTTCGAGGCTACCACATTTACTGACAGCCTCTAACATACCGTCGGTTTATTTTTATATTAACTTTACTCCGGTAGGTTCTATTTGCCAGAACCTTTATATAAATTCTTTCTCGTGTCTTTCTCTAAACTCCTAACCCAGGTCGTGGATCCTTTGTTCGTCCTTTTTGGCGGGCTTCTGCCTAGAAGCCCTCCTTTCGGTGCCACTGAGTTTGCGGTGGATCCATTGTGTGGGAGGGGGGAGTAGGACCCCAGGACAGGGTTGCCTCAGCAACCCATGTCGCACTCTGCCCTGATAGGCTGGAGGGTCTCCCGCCAGGATGACCACGCCACTGTGTGTGTGACAGCTAGGCTGTATGAATGGGGATCTTTTTGCATAAAAGCAAGGTCCTGAGGACTGGAAGAGCAAAATGTCGCCACTGGAACTAAGAAGCCGAAGAGGAGAGAAGCCAAAGACATCTGCAACGACTGAACCACGACGAGAGAACATCTTGCATCTGCAAGAGCCTTCTTCCTTTGAGCTGGTGGGGCCAACCAGTTTGTCAATCGCCTTCCTGGACCTGCCTTGGTCGAATCACCAGTACCCTGTAGTCGGAGACCGGATAGCCAGGCAACCGTCCACCCGGACCGCGATTTAAAGGAGCGTACCTTTTATTCATTGGGCAGCACCGCGGCTGGTTTCATCCCTGGGCAGTGCAGTAACTCGAACCATCCTCCACGACGAGAGCCTCTCTTCCTCTGCTGGATCTCCCGAACTGCAGGAACTGCCAGGAACAACTGCCACCGCAGGAGCATCTTCTACATTTCAAGGTACTTTGTTCTGGCAAGCCTCCCTTTCCGTGTGGTAGTGCTAAATGTGTTTTAAATCCTTTACCTACCTGTTGGGTTGGCCGCCCCTATCCTCTAACATTGTCTTTCACCTTGTGCATCCATCTTTTCGAATTGTTTAACAAAGACTTGATTGCAGCTACAAGAACATTTTGCTCCTGGGCTCTTTGCCCTGGACCACTGACTCTGGCACAGGTCTATTGACTCTGGCTGAATTTGTTAGAACTGCCTTCTCTAGATTGCTTCTCAACTAGAACTGTGTTGGTGCACCTACCTCTTGTAACCACCTTCTTCTTCCCACTTTTAAAACTTGTGAAGTACCATTTTGCTCGGTTTTCATTTAAGGATTATACATGCTAAAGTACTGCCTTGCCTAAACTTGTTCACAAATTTATGGGAAGTGTTGCTAAGGTGTCTAGGAATATATTCCTGCATAACTTGTGCTTCCCTCCCTTTTGAGAAATTGCTAGAGTTCCACTTGTGTTTGGTTTTCACTGTGCCTTTTTGCTCAGTTTTCCCTCTTGTTCAAACTTGTCTACAATTTAACTAGGGAGTTGTGTATACTTTTCTTGACTGATTTTAACTTGCTTTAATAGCTGTGATTAATGTGTTAACTTAGAAGTGTGTAAAATAAATATATATATTCTCTTTAATACAAAGCTTTGGGTCAGTGTTTCCTTGCACCATAGTATTATAGCCCTATTGTGTAAACCCTGAATACTGTTAATCTCCCTCTTGAGATAGGTCTGACTGCTTAGCCACAGCTACCAACTAAATCTTTGTGGTACAGACTGATACCAAAGGGGATGTATTGCTCATACCTGTAGTTTTAATCTTCTGTAGTGCTCCCTAAGGGAACTGCACAGGATTCTGCCAGGTCGTCTTTTTTCGCCATTTCTTGTTGGAAAGGTCCTTCTTGAGATTTACTCTGCGTGCCAAACCAGGTTTGGTCCCTTTGTTCATTTTGTCTTTGGTGGGATTCACTGGTGAAACCTGCCTCTGGCTCCAGCAGGTCTGGCAGGGCAGGAAGCGAGGGAGGTTCCCGAAACCCCCTGTGCTTAGTCTCCATGGGTACAGGAATGCACCCAAAGGTGATTGGCTGGCTGGCTGTCCTTCGAGGACAGCCACCCTGCTGTGTGATTGACAGCTAGGCTGTGACTGAATGGGAGAAACCTGCATAAAAGGCAAGGTATTTTGCTTGGAAGGCAGAGTCGGCCACTGGACGAAGGAATCCAAAGAAGACTTGAAAGAGATGCCTGGTGCAACTCCTGGACTGTTGGTTTGCCCGGTGAAGCTCTGCTGTAGTGCTGAAGCTTTGAATTCGCCCCGACTAGAGAAGCCCTGCAAAGGACGACTTCTCCCCTTGGTTTGGTGAGACCAGTCGACCCCAAGACAACTCATCTGGAAATCCTCTTGGAGCTGGCTGTACTTCCATTGCTGCTGCAGGAACAGATTGCCAGGCAGAGGAACACCAGAATTGGGTTTGTCGTCTTTAAGTCGGCCCTGAGCTCCAGGAAGATCCTCTGGATTCCCATGAAGCAGGACTGACCAGGCCTGCGCTCCATCAAGAGTGCTGGACCCCAGGTCCACCAAGTGTCCGAGAACCGCAGTGGTGCTATTTGCGAGAAGCTGAAACCGCGAAGTGCCGCTGATCTGAAGTTTGCCCATTGCTGCCGCCGACCTTCAAACCGTAGTGCAGGAGACCCCAGCAGTCCTCCCTCTTGTCCCCACGACTGAGGCCCAGGAACAACAGGATCTGCCATACTACAACTGGAACAGAAGCCAGCTGGAACCAATTTCTTCAGATCTAAGGTACTGTAAAAGTCACACATTCTATAACTGGTGTAGCTGGGAAAGGGTTAATTTACTTTGCATTGGGGTTCAAAATACTTACCTGCTAGAGAATATTGGTTACCATTGTTTCTCCCTCTAACATTTCCCTTTTGACACCAAACTCAGTATTGCTCTAAATTTACCAGTGATATATAAATGTCCACAGTGTTCTAGTTACTTAAGTCACCTCAGGGTGTAGGAAGTGTCTGTGTGCCATCCCAAATGGGTATCTACTGATTTATTGAAACTGAGTGTGTATTTTTGAAGTATATTTTTATGTTACATATATTGCTCCCTTCTAAAGAAGGCTTATTCAAACTGACTGTTAAATAAATAATTGTTTAATCAAGAAACCCTGAATGTAAGAGTTTATTTGGATACCTGTCATTGTGAATCTCTGTGTCATAACCCTACAGCTCACATTGACCCCTCTTGAGATAAGCCTGGCTGCTCAGTCACTCTACCAATCTGTGTAGTACATGCTTATACCAAAGGTTGGGTTAACTGTTGCCAAGAGGTCAAGGCTGGTGCAGTCTCCCACAGGGTACTGCAGTCAATCTTGCGTAACTCCAAGTTTTAAACAACTTCATGTTCAATTGCATAACTAATATAAAATGAAAGGTCTTGTCAGGAAGGGTGGTTGAAGTTGTTCATGCTGTTATCTAGGTAAGAACAAGGGGCCTGACAGTGGTAGAATTATAGGGAGAAGCAAGAAAAGAAATGCTGGGGGAGGTCAGCTGAAATGGCTATAAAGGGAACACTGCTAGATTTCTTTGCACCTAGTACAAAAAAGCCCAGGAAGATCCTGTACTTTTTTGTGGAGCAATTGTACATGACATTATTGGGAATGTAGTTGACAAAGTTGAGCAGCAGAAAGAAAACATACAGGAGAAAATGTTAGATGGCACTTTTGCTGAATGGCAAGTTGGGTATCCATGGTTAGAAACATAAATGGATGGAGGAGGCAATAGGATACTTCTATGTAAAGTTTGTGTTAAGGCAACATTGGTAGTGTGTGTGGGGGAAGGAAGGAGCCCTCAATGTTCAAATATCAACCATATCACGCCACAAGGATTCCAAAGATCATCAAACTTCTGAACGGAAAATTGCATACCACGTGATGTCCAACATTGATTCAGAATGTTTAGGTAGTTGTGGCAGTGAAGAAGATGTCAGCATTGTTGTAGAAAAGAATGACAAAAGATTGTTCAGTACAATATTTTATGCAGCAAAAGAGGAATTGCCATCCGAAAAAGTAAATGGTTTACTTGAACCTCAAGCTAAGAATGGAGTTACTGTACGCAATAAAGAGTAAAAAAATGTAGCTGGGATTCAGTGAAGGATGTACAAAGTAGCATTGCATCTGTGATGGAAAAACAACTATTTAAGCAACTAAAGCAATCACCTGTGTTTGATATTATGATAGATGAAAGTCAGGATCTTAGTGTTCAAAAGGAACTGGCTATTTGTGTCCTGTTACTTGATAGTACAGGAGCACCAATTATTAAATGTTAGTGTAATTTGCGCATTGAAGATGGCAAAGCAAGCACAATTGTAGCACGGGTGACAGAAAAATGAAGAGTTGGTCTTGATATGGGAATGCTTGTATCTCTTGGAACTGATGGCGCTGCAGTTATGTTGGTGTGCAACTCCGGGCCAAATACTCCCGATTCCTTACACAAATACATTGTCTTGCACACACACTCAGTCTAGCATGCGCAGACTATATGAAGAAAATGCCAGTCCTCGGCAAATTAACATCCCGCTTTAATTCTTTATATGCCCTATTTCATACTTCTACAATAAGGACAACAAAACTTGAGATGTTGCAAGAAGTAATGGACGCTCCCGTTTTAAAAATTGAGACACACTCTGTTAGGTGGCTTAGTATGAGAAAAGCGGTTGTGGCAGTCCACATCAATTCACTTCACAGATACTTTAGCAACTACAAGTCAGCAATTATTACTGCATTTATGTTTTGATGTACATAATGTTGTGGGAATTCTTTACCGGGAATTGCAGAAACAGACTATTTACTGAAATTCAGCCATTAGTAGATGCTACTTCTATAAGTCTTGAATTGTTACTCAAAGAGGATGCTGATAATTTAGCAACTTGAGAGTATCTTTGGATTCGCCTGACACATAGGGCAAATGTATCTCACTATAAGGTGTAATACTCTCATAGTTCTCTTTCTGATGTGGAGTTTAACTTAAGAGAACTGTATGTCACAAATCTAACAAGATTTCAAAAGGAGGATAATGCAATTTTCACAAATTTGGGTAACTTGTTAGAACAAGCAACAGTTTTAGACAATAGTGAGTCAGAAATCGGGGAAGCACTCAATGGCATATGCACGTTTTTTGGACAAGCAAAAAAAGTAAAAATTCAGTATGACAGCAAAGTCCTGCATTTTGAGGAAAATGAGATTGCTTCTTTATTAGATGGTAAAACTTTACAGAAAAGAGAATGGCATCTGTTGCATGGTATGATGAAGGGGAGCTATAAGGGTTGCAGTATGACAAAAATCTGCAGGCGTGTTGCTAATGTGCATGGTGATGTGATGCAAAATATTGCAAAAGTTTGCAAATTTACTTTGTCTGTGTGTAACCAGTGTAGAATGCGAATGTGCATTTAGCACACACAACCGGATTAAAATAAAATTCAGATGCTTCCTTAAAAGTGAAACCAGACACTTTGATGAAAATAGTTATGTTAGGACCATCCCTTAGGGACTTTGACCCAACTACTGCAATAAAACTAGGGCATGCAAGGAAGAAAAGGCGTCCAGCCAGGCTTTCACAGCCATACACACCTAAACAAAAATTAACTGAATTCCTGTTGGTTTTCTTCACCTTTGTACTTTGTTTCTGCCGTGATGCTTTGAAAAGCTTTATATGCATTTGATCGGTGTATATTAGCAAGGACACATCAAGCTGGGAGACTTGCATATTCAATCCTCTCAAGCATGGTTAGAGCGAAAGTGTAGACTTTATTTGCCAGAGACTAAACTTCACCCCCGAACAGGGCAGTCATGCACTGTACAGCCAGGACTCGGTGGATGCAGATGTTTGCAACAATTATATAAGCTTATCTTTTGAAATGTAGACTGAACAGTCTACCTCCATTCTCCAGGTGACAATCGCATACACCTATAATCAGCTTGCTTTTTAAGTGTATCAGGTGTTTTCGTTTCATGTTTTAGTGTGTGATGGTGTAATCGGTGGCTCAGTTTACCTTGATCCAAGCTACCAACTAAGCCAGTAAAAGTTGTTTGAATGGATTGTGTCCTCCAACGTATTCCACATCTTTGACATGTAATGCCCACAGCTGTGCTGCTTCAGAAATTTTTCAGCAGAGGGCGTCCTGCGTCAATGGCGTCGGGTCGATGTCCCTCGAAGGCCTCTGTCGAGGGTGACTTCATTGGATGTTAAAAGTAGGACGCACGGCACCCGTAGCCTCAGTTCTGTTTTTTCTGCAAACGTGCGCCTCACGTTATCTAATTCAATAATGTGTTCTTCTTCTACCCCACAGATCCTGTGGTCGGGCTTTTAAAAGTGCAGGGACTGTAAGTCCAAGTGTAAGTCCAAGATGTCCATCACGGACCCGCACAGTATCTGCTTGTGGTGTCTGGGCAAGAGCCACGACACGGACGACTGCTCGAAGTGCCAGTCTTTTGACTGCCAAGGCCTTGCGTGAGCGTAAGGGGAAGTTGCAGGTAGGACGGGTATCCAAACCCCGTAAATTCAAAACGACTACTGGTCTTTCCACCGACGACTCGAGGGATGACTCTCCCCTTCGGTGGGAGTTCAGGAGATCTTGGTTCCCGAGTGGTTCTCGCCACTTGTCCGCCTCGTCGAGGCACTCCCGGAAGCAGCATCACCTGTCGCCTTCCCCGTCCTCGTCGGATGATGGCTCTGCGAGGAAAGTGGCTTGCCCCACTAAATCCTCTACTCTGGAGGAGTGGGAGGCATTCAGGGAGAAAATGCTGGGGATTTTTCAATCTCAGGGCACTGTCCCGTCCGCGTCTTCGGTTGAAGCTGGCGGGGAATGGTCTCGGTCCAACACTCGCGCGCCTTTGGGCCCGGGCAGTCGGCGTGATAACCATCGGGAACCGTCAAGGTCCTGTTCGGACAAGGCTCCGGTAAATCACCAGAGACGTGCCAGATCCAGGTGGCGGTCTTCGTACCTGACGAAACCGCCGAAGTGTGTGAAGGTGTCGACGCAGTCAGTGCTTTGCCCATCGAGTGCGGCTGTCGGGGCCTTGCCCTCTGAGCCCTTGGCGCCATCGGGCCTACAGGCCTGAATTTGTAGCTGGAGGCCCCTAGAGCTGTGGAACCTCTGAGAAAGGCTCGGTCTAAGAATGTGAAGCCTCCTCTTGACTCCAGGTCTGCTCCTGTACCTAGGAGGGAGTTCTTTCATTATCTACAGAATATCGATGAGGAGAGGTCTGATGTGGAGTTGGATCCTTTTTATGCTCCTGGTGACCCTCCTGAAGCTCCTGACATGGTCTTTCCTGAGGACAGTCAGCTTGAGTATCTGCGTCAATCTTTACATGATGCCAGTGGCCTGGACACATCTCCTGAGATGGAGTTTGGAAGGCCAGAGCCTGGGGCTCATGCTGAATCCTCCTATAGGAGGTTGATGTCGAGGGTTATGGAGTACCTGGGGTGGTCCGGCCCTCTGGTTAAATTAGATCAGGATGACCTGACTGAAATTTTATATCGGGGTCCGTCCACCGACCCAGTGTTGCCTTTTCACATGGCGTTACAGAAAAGGGTGGCTGCTGCTTGGAACAACCCAGAGTCTCTACCGGGGGTCAACAAGTCATTGACTAAGAAATACAACCCATTCAGTAGCGACCCCAGCTACCTATCCACTCATCCCACTCCTGAGAGTTTGGTGGTTCAGGCAGCCACAGCCAACTCGAGGCAGGCGGCGTACCCTACCATCCCTCCAGATAGGGATGATAAGCGCTTCGATGGATGGGCATGCAAGGTATTTTCGGCTGGGAGTATGGCCCTTAAATCGGCCAACTTCACCTGTGCCTTGGCCAAATGTTTGCACACTCTGTGGAATTGTCTCTCTGGCGGCTGAGCATATTCCCGAAGCGGAAGAAAGGGATGCGTTCCTTGCTATTTTGATTGTGCTAAATCAATGTATTACATGGAAAATGTTATTTTCTCAATACAAAAATATTTATGTAATCTTTAATGTGATACCAGTATGCATCTATAGCTTAAAAACGTGATTACTCAACCGAAATACAAAAATACAAAAACATCAGACTCATACCCTAATGGTCTCCACATTCATTCCCATACAATCTCTGAAAAGAGAAGTGGATTTTCTTATTGTTCGTGTGAAATAGAAATTTATATTACACATACACATAGCTCATGAAAACACTGAAACCACATATTCCGACCCTGTCTTTATTACTGGTGTTGTGCGATAGTTTATCATTCCAAACTCTTTTTATACTCGACACGTGTTTCAGTCTCCTGGAACAGATAATATAGTCACTTTCTTTTTGTAGACCTTCCTCAGGACGTAAGGTCAACATTGGTTGTCTTGCCTTTCATGGACTGGAGTAAGCCTCAGCATCTCCGGGTAGTTATTAGGAGGTGCAGTTGATGTCATGGAGTAAATCCCTCAGAGGTACCAGGATTGCTTCTGGAAAATTTGGAGTCCCGTGCTCCAACTTTTCACTGGAGTCCCGTGCTTGCTTCTTTTCAAATTGGAAAACGCTCCCACTGGGCTAGAATAGATATGTGTCCTCAATTTCCATCACCCGCGATACGATCTTCTGGTAGATTTATTTCTTGCTTGCAATGGGATCGCTGATGCGGTCAGAATTGGTTGTCTGATGTGGATCTTCTGGTCATCGGGGTCCAGTTAATACTGTGTGCCGAGAAGGAATTAGGAAGAAAGCCATTGCTATTTTCTGAGATGGGAATGAATGTGGAGATCATTAGGGTATGAGCCTGATGTTTTTGTATTTCTGTTGAGTAATCATGTTTTTAAGCTATAGATACATACTGGTATCACATTAAAGATAACATATATATTTTTGTATTGAGAAAATAAAATTTTCCATGTAATACATTGATTTAGTGGGACCTTGTCATCCTTCATTCACTGGTCCACCCCCTTATCCTATTTTGCTCTTTTGCCTGAGGGACCAGGAATTATAGTCTAGGCATCCCCTTTGTGTATCATATTGTGCAGGCTGGCAAGGATGCCATTTGTGAATACCTTCAGTCTGGGTTGGACACGGCAGATAGTGTCAGCCGGTCCATGGCTGCGAGCACCGTGATATGCAAGTTTGCGTGGTTGCGGAAGTCTGGCTTTGCACCAGTTGTGCAGGCCTGTCTTCTCAACATGCTCTTTGACGGCTCTCATTTGTTTGGCAGCAAGGCTGATGAGAGCCTTTGAGAGGTTGCAGACCTCCAAGGCAGCTGCTAAATCTTTGGGCGCAGCTGTGCGTCAACCTCTGCCTTTTCGTCCTAGGTGACAGCAGTGGAGGGGTTGCTTTCGTTACTACTCTTCTTTTGGTAGAGCAAGGGGAGCGGCCAGTCAAAAGGGCCACTATAAGGGTCCTCGCGGTGGACGGGGACGAGCTGCCAAAGCTGCTCAAGCAGCTGCCTCTTTGCCTTCAGGCGCTGCCGAGGCCGCTCCAAAGCAGCTATGAGGCTAGGTCTCATTGTTAGCTAGTTGGGGGAAGACTGTCTCAGCATCTCGAAGATTGGCGAGCCATTACTTCAGATGCGTGGGTTCTAGAAACAATAGCCAACGGCTACTGCCACCCCTTCCTAAATCGGCCTCACAACAATCCACCGGGGAAACCCTCTTTGAAGATTCCGGATCCGCTCCTTGTGCAGGAAATCATGACCCTGCTGGAGAAAGGCGCTATAGAACTAGTGCCTGTGGCGGAGAGGAACAAGGGCTGGTATTCCCCATATTTTCTGATTCCCAAGAAAGACTGAGGACTGAGACCCATCTTGGACTTGTGTCACTTGAACAAGTTCCTCCGGAAGTACAAGTTAAAGATGGTTACTCTTTCTTAGGTCCTTCAGGCCCTTCAACTTCAGGATTGGTTGGTGTCATTAGACCTACAGGATGCTTATTTTCATGTGCTGATCCATCCAAAGCACAGAAAATACCTGAGGTTCGCCGTTGGCAGCTCGCACTTTCAGTTTCGGGTCCTGCCATTCGGGTTGACCTCCGCCCGAGGGTCTTCACCAAGCTCATGGTGTTGGTGGCAGCGTACCTCAGGAGAGGGGGGTTCACGTCTACCCCTACCTGGACGACTGGCTGATCCGAGCGCGTTCTCCCAAAGAGGCCTTGGATCATCTCAGCCTCACCTGCCACTCCCTTCACAAGTTGGGCTTCTCCCTCAATTCCATGAAGTTGCATATGACACCTTCCCAACAACTCCAGTACATCGGGGCTGTGTTGGACACGTCCTTGGGGAAGTTCTCGCCACCCAAGGTGAGGGCTCATCACACATTGTCCAGATGGTCGATAAATTTCAACATGCCCAGAGTCTCCCGGCTTTCGAATTCTTAAGGTTGCTCGGCCTTCTGGCATCCTGCATTTTTCTGGTGCCAGAGGCCAGACTGCAAATGAGATCATGTCAATGGGCTCTCAGGACGCAGTGGTCCCAATTCTCAGGCAAAAGTCGGATCTCCTTCACATTCCACTCACGGTCTCACAGGATCTTCTGTGGTGGGCCAGCTAAGGGAATTTGATGAAGGGAGAGCCGTTTTGGGACCTGTGGCCCGAGGTGATGGTAGTGATGGATGCTTCCCTCACAGGATGGGGAGTTCACGGCAATGAGCTGACCACTAGCGGTTGTTGGTCTCCGTTGGAGTCGGACTTCACATAAATCTTTTGGAGCTGCGGGCCATCAGGCTAGCCCTGAAGGCTTTTCTGCCGTTACGTGGGAAGAGTGTCCTGATCATGGCAGACAACACAGTGGCCATGCATTACCTCAACAAAAAGGGGGGTGTAGGTAGGGGCGCTCCCGTTGTGCAGAGGGACGATGCAGCTCTGGTTCTGGGCAATACAGCAGGAATCTCGCTCTCGGCAGTTCATCTGGCCGGAGAGGAGAATGCGGCAGCGGACGCTCTGAGCAGGCAGAGCACGGTCTCCCATGAGTGGGAGTTAGCTCAGGAAGTCCTTCAGGAGATCATTGACCTTTCGGGAACCCCTCAAGTGGATCTGTTCGCGACCGGTGCCAACTGGAAGTGCGAGACATATTGCTCAAGGGAATTTCCACCGAGAGGAGCTTTAGGGGACGCGTTGGTCGTTGATTGGTCATTCCCACTTCTGTATGTGTTTCTTTCGGCCCCCGTCATTCCTCAGGTTCTAAGACGGTTGCGGAGGTTCGGGTCCCAAATGATACTAATTGCTTCGGATTGGACCAGGAGAACGTGGTACCCGGACCTTCTAGAAATGCCAATCTGTCCTCCACGCCATCTTCCCCACAGCGAGGATGGTCTCTCGCATGAGGGGTTCAAATTCTCTATCCAGAGGTCAAGACTCACAACCTTCATGCATGGTTTCTGAAAGGTTGGTATATAAGGATTGGGACCTCGCGTATGATGTGATGGAGGTGTTGCTTTCAGCCAGGTATCAGTCAACCAAATCCCTGTACCATTGCCATTGGCGCAAGTTTTGCGATTGGTGCAGAGGAAACAATGTCGATCCTTTTCAGTGTTCCATTCCGATAGTTTTCTTTCTTGCTTTCTTAGACCCGCAAGAGTCTTCAAGTGGGTACCATTACCTGGCAGCGCTGTCTATTTTCAAGCGCTCATCTGAAGAATGTTCTTATTTTAAGATCCCTTTGATTACCCAGTTTCTAAAAGGGCTCACAAATGTGTTCCCGCATCCCCATTTCTGGTGCCAGTTTGGGATCTGAATCTTGAAATACTTGATGGGTGTTCCGTTTGAACCTTTGCACTCTTGTCCTCTGAGACAGTTGACCTTAAAGACCGTTTTCTTGATTGCAGTTACATCTGCTCGCAGAGTGAGCGATTTGCAGGCACTGTCGTCTAAGCCACCCTTTACTGTGTTCCACAGGGATAGGGTTATACTTACGGTACGTCCTTCCTTCCTGCCTAAGGTAGTGTCTGAGTTTCATTTGAGCCACAAGTTGGTACTTCCTGCGTTCTATCCTCCTCCTCATCCCTGTATGGAAGAGGAGAGACTCCATAGGTTGGACCCTAGGAGAGCTTTGAGCTTTTATATTTTTAGGATGTCCCGGGTCAGAGTGGACAACCAACTTTTTGTGGGATACACTGGACACTGATTGGGCAAGTCTGTTACAGACCTTGTGCAGGTGGATTATCCTCACCATTGCTGAATGTTACAGATTGGCTGGCAAGGACCCTCCTGAGGGTTTGCGAGCTCATTCCACCAGGGGCGTGGCTACATCCACAGCCCTACAACGGGGAGTTCCTGTTAAAAACATTTGTGATGCTGCAACGTGGTCTTCCATCCACACCTTTTGTCAAGCATTTCTCCTTGGATACTTTCCATGGTCATGATATGGCCTGCTATCTGATTGGGTATATCAAATTTGTTTCCCTCCTCCACTCACTGATACTGCTTTGGGAGTCTGTCAAAGATGTGGAATACATTGGAGGACACAATCCATTCGAAGAACAAGTTACTTACCAACTGGTAACTTTCTTTCGACTGGATGTTCTTCCAACGTATTTCACATCGCCCTCCCAGCCTGCCCTCTAAAGAATTTCCTATGTTATTGCAGCTTGCGTTCCCCCAAGGCTATGTGCCGTCAAGGAGGATTGGTGTGCGGTTATGACACACATTGTGGAGGGAAAAACATGAACTGATGCTACGGGCGCCATGCGTCCTACTTATAAAATCCGATGACATCACCCTTGACGGAGGCCTTCGAGGGACATCGACCCAACGCCATTGACGCAGGACGCCCTCTGCCGAAAAACTTCTGAAGCAGCACATCTGTGGACGTTACATGTCAAAGATGTGGAATACGTTGGAGGAACATCCAGTCGAAAGAACATTATCAGTTGGTAAGTAACTTGTTCATTCTGGCTAGTGAGTGATGTGTGGAATACTTGGTGGTCAAAACAGATTAAGTTGGCTCTACGTAAGGGTAACACTTAGATTTGTGAAGCGCTGCTTGTTATTTTCAGAATGTGTGAAGTCGGTCTTAAATCATAGGAAAGGGGACCACATGTAATCCTCCCGATGAGAACAACAACACATGGAACATATGTTATAGAAATTGATTTTGAAGTTATATAGTTCTTAAATTCTAGCCTAGCACTGTTTTGTTGACTGCTTTCACTTCTTTCAAACTAAGTAAGCAAGTTCTGTACTGTAACACTTGCTTACTCACACTCCCTCTGCAGGCAATACATTAGTCTCAATCTATAGTTTCTAGGCTCCAAAACGTTGAAAATGAAGTGTAAATGGTTAAAGGAAAGCCAGATAACTTTGATACACAACTCTTTTAGTCTACAGGTCTGATTTTACGTATGCATTTGGTGTATGTGTTGGATACATTTTACTATCTTGCAGAGGAGAAAACTCATTTTTTTACTCTCTTGAAATTGCATTTACACCCTAATTTGAAAACTCATGTGTAATATACTTCCACCTCAAAATCCTATCTGGCCCACTGCTTCGAGAGGTGAATTATTTAGTGGACTTGGGCAACCCCAAGGAGGCTCCTAGGGTCTTTCACACTAACCCTCTGAAGGCCTATGTCTCTAGACCAGAACTGGGATCTTTGCTTCTAGCATCTGATCAAAAGGAGGAGGAGAGTGAGCCTCTCCCTGATCTCCTCAGGGGACACCCTTCAGATGAGACAATTGAAGGAGCTAAACGCTCTTCAGATCTGACAATGCAGCAACAGGAGGAGTGCAAAGCTCTGTTAAGTCAGTTTGCCTCCGTTTTCTCTGACACAAGGCTTGACCCTTTGCAGCCAGCATGATATCCTCACTGGTGACAGTCGCCATGTCAAAAGCAGGGGCTACAGAATGTCTGATCACGTCAGAACTCATATAAAAGAGAAGGTTAACAAGATGCTTGACATCAGAGTTATAGAGCCATCTACCAGTCCAAATGATAGTCCAGTTGTGTTAGTGCCAAAGGCAGGAACCAAGGAAGTGAGATTCTGTGTGGACTATAGAGCTCTAAATGCAGTCCCGAAGACTGATGCCCACCCTCTACCAAGGACAGATGTGCTGGTGGACAAACCTTGATCTGCCAATTTCCTCAGTACATTTCACTTGACCTCAGGCTATTGGCAAATAGCACTGACAGACCATGCCAAGGAGAAAACTGCATTTTCCACCCCAGGAGGATTATACCAGTTTAGGGCTATGCCTTTTTGACTAAAGCATGCACCTGCTACATTCCAAAGGATGGTGAACCAGGTCCTAAATGGGTTAGCGGACATTTGCATGGCATACTTGGATGACATAGCAGTGTTCTGCCCCACTTGGGAACACCATCCTCCTCACCAGGGATATGTATTGCAGGCTCTTGAACAGGCCCATCAGACCATAAAGGCAAGTAAATGTCAAATTGGTGAGAGCAAAGTGGTCTACCTTGGACATGAGGTAGGAGGTGGTGAGATTAGGCCCTTGCCTAGCAAAGTACAAGCTATACAGGACTGGCCCACCCCCCACTACTCAAACCCAAGTGAGAGCCTTCCTAGGTCTCACTGGGTACTACAGAAATTTCATTGAGAACAGTGGGACCATAGCTTCTCCCCTGAACGTCATCTCCTCTCCAAAATGTCCTAAGAAGGTCAGATTGAATGAGGAGTGTACCAAGGCATTCACAGGGCTGAAACAAGCCCACTACAAAGCTCCAGTCTTAAGAGCTCCTGACTACAATTATGATTGCCCATGCTGATGGCTGGGTAGCCTTGATTCTATTAAAGACAAGGAGGCGAGCATTATGCATATATTCTTTATTACTGCTCTCTCAGCTTTTCAACTTTATAATATTTTTAACTTTATTTAAAACTTTAACTACACATTTTTGTTTCCTCCGCACTCCTCTGGAGGTTGAAACACAAAAAGGGGTAGTATCGTTTTAATCTCAAGGGAAAATGTCTTCAGGGACTACAACACCCCATAATCCTCGAGTCTTTGGGTAGTTCTGATTTGCCTCCTCTGCACAATCAGGCTCTGTTCTTGCCTATAAGTATGTCCCCTTGTAAGCTTAGCTCCTCTTTCTTTGTTGCTTCTTTCACGAGCTAAGTGGATTTTTCATATCACGTTTCAAGAATATAACGGATTGTGTGGCATACGCATGTTTTGTGTAACTATATATTAGAATAGCGCTTATAACACACGCGCGCTGTGGGAATACTCAGCCGCGTTGTATTCATCTTACCAAAGCGCTCATAGGCGCTAACGAGGTATCGTCTCAGGTGCTGCAGTTTTTTATTTTCTTTCACGTTAGGAGGTCTGGGCCGGAGCCATAGGCGATCGCGTCCGCGTGAGACAGCCAGCCACCTCTTTGCATTCATAGTGAGCAAGAGTAGCTCTGATTCAGCTCGCACACTCCTGGTGGGGCACTAGGACCCCGTGGGAACGGAATCTGTAACAGTCACGTCCTGGCATGCACCACGCCTCAGAGACACAAAACACCACACAGGTGCACGTTAACCTGACGGCAGGCACGGTGCGAGAAAGTCATTACTTAACATTAACCAAAAAAAAAAAAGATAAAGCATGTAGTTCGCTGAGCAGACACCTCGTGGGCATATCTGTCAGCTGAGGCTCCATAGTAGCTCGTGAGTTCGAGCATTGTGAATATGGCAATTACCAAGAGCCCAGAGGGTCACGAAGCACATCTCCTGAGTGGAGCTCAGAGGAGTGGGCGGAGGAGGCCACAGGAGTGAAAGAATACCTCTTTCTCAGTTTAAAAAAAGTGTTGGGTGACTCATTGTCACAAGCAGTGTCAGAAGGAATATTAAGACTGTACCAGTTGGAAGCCATACTTAATAAGCGGCAGGCAGAACAAGAGAGGTCCAGGAAAAAGAGGGCGCTCAGCCCCATAGAGGGAACCTCAGTACGACACCCCGAGTTAGGGGTTGATCAACAGGGCTGTAAGAAGGCTCGGATAAAACCCCTCTCTTTGACTCCCCCGAGCCACACAGATGGGGTAGACCTGTGACCCCAAGAGCCAGTCGACCCAGTATCCAGAATGAAGAAAGCCTTTCTAATGAGGGTGACGTGCCAGGCTCTCGACCCCCCCCCCCCGCCCCACGGGTGTCCAATAAAGGGGAAGAGGAGGACGCTGGTTACTCCCCAGATGACAAGGGGGACGAGGAAGAGGAAGCTCCTCAAAAACCCAACGTCCTCGAGCAGTAATTAAGAAGATGAGCATAATGCTTGTCTCCTGTCTCGACATAGAATCAGTCCTTTATTGTACAGTCAGCTGCTTCGAAGACACGGATAGGTGCAGTCCTAAAAGTCAACTGGATGAGCAAGGGAGAGAACACCCTATTTGCTTCATCAATAGTAAACTGAAGGACTGTGAAACAAAGTGGGCAACTATAGAGTGTGGGTTTTGCCATTGTGTGGTCTTTGAAGACTTTTAGGCCATACTTGTATGGTTCTACTTTCCTTATTCAAACACACCACCAACCCTTGAGATGGTTAATACAAATGAAGGGGGGAAATCCTAAATTACTTAGATGTTCTATCAGCCTCCAAGGGTTTGATTTGACCATTTAGCATAGGTCAGGATGCAATCACCAAAATGTTGATGGTCTCTCCAGGAAGTATGCTGTTCCAAAATGTCCATCTCGGATCCGTACCGAGAATGTCTGTGGTGCCTCGGTGAAGGCCACGACATGGAGGCCTGTACGAAGTGTCAGGCAATGTTGGGGAAGGCCTTTCGAGAGAGGAAGGGAAAACTACAGGTAGGTCGAAAACCCGACCAAAAAGCCTCAAGCGTCGAGTCGAGGTCCCATGAGGCGAAATCTCCTCGACGCGAAAGACAAAAGCATCGGTCTAGGTCCCGAAGTGGTTCACACCAATCTTCGTCTTTGACGAAACTGTCAAAATATCAGCAAAAGAAAAAGCTGCAAAGACTGTAAAGCCTTCAGTCTCTACTGCAACACCTCCTCCAGAAAAATGTATAAACCTCTACCAAGGAAAGAATATTTTAAATCCTTAACTTCAATTTTTGAAGAACAAGAGAGGTCTGAGGAGGAGGAGAGGGAGGTTCCTTTTGGCCTAGAGTGTGACACCCCTAATGTCCCAGAATGTCTGATTTCTGAGGAAAGCAGAATGAGGGATCTGGTGGAAACCTTGCATAATGCAAGTGGAATTGACACTTCCCCTAAGACAGATTTTGGCAGGCCAGAACCAGGGGAACATGCTAGTCCCTCATACAGGCAGCTGATGACAAAGGTGGTCGATTATTTAGGATGGGCTAAACCACCAACTCAGTTCATCCAAGATGATCTGACTGATATATTGGATCATGGCCCCACCGAAGATCCGATTTTACCCTTCCATGTAGCCTTACAAAATAGGGTGGCCAAAAATTGGGAGACCCCGGACTCAATTCCTCCTGTGAGTAAGTCCCTCACTTCAAAATATCGCCCTTCCAGCAGCGACCCCAGCTATCTGTCCAAACACCCTACTCCTGAGAGTCTGGTGGTCCAGGCAGCCACAGCTTCAAATAAGGTGGCGTACCCTTCCATCCCTCCAGATAGGGACGACAAGCGTGTGGATGGTTGGGCACACAAGGTATTTTCAGCTGGGAGTATGGCGTTAAAATCGACCAACTCCACATGTGCCTTGGCAAAATTTTCGTACACTCTGTGGTAGTGCATTGCAATGGCGCAGGAGCACATACCAGAAGGGGAAGAAAGGGAAGGATTTCTGCCGAACAAGCTCTGGATCATCTGAAAGTCACCTGCCACTTCCTCCAGAGACTGGGCTTCTCCCTCAATTTCAAGAAGTCACAAATGACACCTTCCCAACTGCTCCAGTACATAGGGGCTGTATTAGACACATCCTTGGGAAAGAGCTCGCATCCCAAGTTGAGGGCTCAAGACATTCTTTAGATGGTTTCAAAATTCCAAAATGCCCAAAATCTCCAGGCCTACGACTTCTTAAGGTTGCTTGGCCTCATGGCATCCTGCATTTTCCTAGTGCCAGAAGCACACTATAGGATGAGATCCCCTCAATGGGCTCTGAAGACTCAATGGTCCCAGTTCTCAGGACAAATGACAGATCTCCTTCAGATTCCGAACAAGGTTCAGCAGGATCTTTTGTGGTGGACTTACACAGAGAACATCCTAAAAGGAGAACATTTATGGCCAAAATGGCCAGAGATTACAGTATTGGCGGACGCCTCACTCATGTGGTGGGTAGCTCATGCCAACGATCTGACAATCAGCGGTCGTTGGTCTCCATCGGAGTTCAAACTACACGTCAACCTTTTAGAGCTGAGAGCAATCAGACTAGCGCTGAAGGCTTTTCTGCCATCTGTCAAGGGAAAACATTTCCTGATAATGACAGACAACACAGTGGCCATGCATTACCGAAACAAAAGAAGAGGTGTAGGGTCACTACCTCTGTGCAGAGAGGCAATGCAACTCTGGTATTGGGCAATTCAAGAAGGAATCTCCTTAGCGGCAGTTCATCTAGCAGGGGAGGAGAATATGACGGCGGAAGCTCTGAGCAGGCAGGGTACGGCGTCCCACGAGTGGGTAATGGCTCAGGAAGTCCTTCAGGAGATCTTCACCCTTTGGGGAAAACCTCAAGTAGACTTGTTTGCGACCGGAATGAACCGGAAGTGCGAAAAGTATTGCTCAAGGGAATTTCCTCCGAGAAGAGCCCTAGGGGACGCGTCCGTGGTGGAGTGGAACTTCCCACTGCTATACGCGTTCCCTCCGATTCCTGTCATTCCTCAAGTCATCTGGAGATTGAGATGGTTCGGAAACCGCATGATCCTAATTTCCCCGGATAGGGCCAGGAGCAGGTGGTACCCAGACCTTCTAGACATGTCCATCTGCCTTCCACTACGTCTTCCTCAGAGAGAGGACCTTCTCTCACAAATGGAGGGCCAGGTTCTACATCCAGAGGTCAGGACTTCATGCTTGGTATCTGAAAGGCTGAGATACAAGGATTGGGACCTTCCAGATGACGTCATGGACGTGTTGCTTTCGGCAAGAAGGCCAGCAACAAAATCTCTGTACCGTTGCCGCTGGAAGAAGTTTTGCAACTGGTGCAGGGAAAAGAATGTTGATCCTTTTCTGTGTTCTATCCCAGAAGTGTTGTATTTCCTCTTGTACCTGGCACATAGAGGCCTCAATGTTGGGACCATTTAAGGTTATCTTGCAGCGCTTTCCATTTTCAAGCGCTCTTGGAAGAATGTTCCTACTTTTAAATTCCTTTGATAATACAATTCTTAAAGGGACTCGCCAATGTGTTTCCTCCTCCTTCTTTCCAAGTCCCAGTTTGGGACCTGAATCTGGTTCTAAAGTTTTTAATGTGTGCCCCTTTTGAACCCTTGCAAACTTGTTACTAACGTTAAAAACCTTTCTGGTTGGTTTAACATCTGCACAAAGAGTGGGCGAATTACAGGCACTATCTTCTGGGCCACCCTATACTGTGTTCGACAGAGACTGAGTTGTATTGAGGGTTAAACATTCACTCTTACCTAAAGTTGTGTCCGATATCCATTTAAATCAGAAAAATATTCTGCCTGCGTTCTATCCTCCACCTCATCCCAGTAAGGAGGAGGAAAGATTGCACAGGCTGGACCCGAGAAGAGCTCTACGTTTTTACATTTCTAGGCTCTCCAAGCTTAGAGTGGATAATCAACTTTTCATTGGCTACACCGGAAGGAAATTGGGTCATTCGGTGTCAAAACAAACCCTATCATGTTGGATTGTGCTTTGCATTTCAGAATGCTACAGATTGGCGGGCAAAGATCCACCAGAAGGCTTGAGGGCTCATTCTACCAGATGCATTGCCTCTTCAACAGCCCTTCAAAGAGGTGTTCCCATAAAATCAATTTGTGAAGCAGCAACTTGGTCATCGCTGCACATTTTTTCTAAATTCTATAGTCTGGATGCTTCCCCCTCTAAAGAGCTTGCTTTTGGTAAAGCAGTGTTATATTCAGCTATATAATATTAAAAATCTACTCCCTCCAGAGAGATTTCTACACTGCTTTGGGAGTCTATCTAAGATGAGGACTACATTGGAGGACACAATCCATTCGAAGAACAAGTTACTTACCAACTGGTAAGGTTCTTTCAATTGGATGTTCCTCCAACGTATTCCTCATCGCCCTCCCATCCTACCCCTCTGTAGATTTTCCAGTGTTATTACCACTTCAACTCTCACAAGGCTGACACCTGGCTACCTACACTATCTATACAGCAGAGCAAGAGGGGAAAAACAGAACTGAGGACAACGGGCGCCACGCGTTCTACTTGTATACCCGAAGACGTCCCCCTTGACGGAGGCCTTTGAGGGACTTCGACTCGACGACGTCGACGCACGGCGCCCTCTGCCGAGAAAAACATTCCGAAGCAGCTAAAGCTGGATGGAATACATCTAAGATGAGGAATACGTTGGAGGAACATCCAGTTGAAAGAAAGTTAGCAGTTGGTAAGTAACGTGTTCTTCTATGCAAATCCCCTTCAACCTTAGAGACCCCCAGCTCTTTTGCTGGACTCTGGGATTTTGAATTTTTATTCCTGAGTAAGTGGGACCTTTCTCTCACTCATATGTTTTTCTGACTATGATTTTCTATGTTCCCTACTGTTTTGGAGTCTGGTAAACTCTATAGACATCTGCTTTTGCATTGAAACACAGCACCTTTTGTGCAGTGCCACTGAGAAGTCATTTTCTTGGGTGAACTACAGTTCCCAAGAATAGGAAGATGACCCCTGTCTTACTTACCTTTACTTTATGGGTACAGTACACACCACCCTATGTGGAGTGCTGGGGGGGTTACCTAGTAATTCCTTTAACCCATTGCTCATGTAACATTTTGTTACACTAACTCACTTGAATGGCTGGTGGCAGTGGTTTCTTTTTGACTACCTAGTGACATTTATCTGCAGGATGATAACTTAGCTGCAGTGCTGCACTCAATGGTGACCATTTTCCCAAATCTTCTGGGATTTTACTCTGTTTGCCTCAGGTTTGAGTTCTTTGTGTGAATTGCCTTTGGCGGGATTTGGCCCTGAAGCCTGTCCAGGCTCCAGTGGGTCTGGAAAGGCAGGAAGTGAGGGAGGGTCCCGAAAACGTCCCTGTCCTTTGTCTCTAGGTATGCCTCAGTGAAACTTGTTCCAATTGGCTGGCAGGCTGTCCTGCAGGACAAGCCACCCTGCTGTATGATTGACAGCCTATGGCAGTGAATGAATGAGAACTTGCATAAAAAGGGTTTTTGGACTAAGAGCAGTGTCGACCATTGGAGGACAACATCCGCGGCAGAAGACGAGAGAGGACGCCAGCAGCACCCTCCTGGACCGTAAAGTGCCCAGGGAAGCCCTGCAGCTTTGCTGACCCCGTTTTTGAATCGACGACGACTTCCTGCCTTAGGCTGGTGGGACCAACTAGCCTCGAGAGTATTTCTATTTTGGTGCAACCACATACTTGCTGTGACTTTCCAAGGCTGGAGAAGACCAAAACGTGGGATACCTCAGCCACTTGTGAGTGCATTGTCTTCTGAAGTCTGACTGTGGACAGATCTTCATGGGCATCCAGAGGACGCTACAGAAGCAAGAAATCCACATCCAGAGTCCCCTCACCAGAGTCCGGGACTGAGGGATCAAGGAAATCCTAACCAGGGCTATTCATTCTGCTTTGCCACAAAGAAAAAGCCACCAAAACCACAAATAGCCGCTGAATTGAGGGACATGTATTGCTGCGGAGACCCTTTCTCAAGTGCTGCCGCAGCAGGCCGCCAGACATCCTCCCTTTCGTCACCACAAATGAGGACCAGGAGCCACGGTCTACTGCATTGCATCGTGAAGGCAACCAGCTGGAACAACTTCCTCATTTCAAAGGTACTCTGGGGCTTGGGTTGCTTTATCCTTTTGCCATTTGGGGTGCTTCATGTCTTTGGGAGTGCAATTTAACCCTTCACTAGGTTGACCTCAACTTACCTGCATTGGCCTTACAGCCTGTGCTTTCCAAAGGTAACTCCTCTTGGGTTGATGTGATTTCTATTTTGAACACCTACTATTTAATAACATATTTCTAAGAAGAAGAGCATCAGAACTTTGACTTTGTCCATTGACTTTGGCTGTTCTGCCTCCCTAAAGGCCTCCTTCTGAACCTACTGGCTTCGGCAGTGTGTGTTCCCTTACAGGTTTTAAACGTTAAACACTTTGATGCTGGGATAATAGACTGCCTGCATCCCTTTGGGAGCATCTAACTGTTGTTATAACTTATCAGTCTATTCTGATCTAACGCTAACCTTTCCTTCCTTAAATAACCAAATATTGCAAAGGTGTTACCTATAGAAATGTTATACTGACCTCACCTCTGGGTGCTGGAACATGTGTAGCATATGAATGAATTACTTACCTGCTGTATTGTTCACTTTTTTTAATTGAATCCTAAGTTGGGATTAATGTTACAGCTAATTACTGCTTTTTAAAGAATGCTTTAAATATCTTTGTGTATAAATACATAATTTATTACAAATTTAAGTGTGTAAGTGTTTACTTGGATACTTGTGTTTACTGATTTCATTGTACAGCTCACATTAACCCTCTTAGATAAGCCTGGCTGCTCACTTACACTACCAACGTGTGGAGTACATGCCTATATTAAAAGGTGGGTTACCTAATACCAAGAGATAAATCTTGTGTAGTCCCACACCAGTTGGACTGCACTAATTCTTACCCAACAGTCTCACCCGCTAGTCCTCTGGCACTTGTCATCCAGGTGGCTAGGACACAGCTATCACTTTTGGATCCAGTTCGTGATGGTGGACCAGTGCAGGTGGATCACCTGCGCGAGGGGTCTTCGGGGAGTGGGGTTGAGGCAGCCGATGGTGAGACACGGTATTCCCCCCTGTTTTGTTTATCCAACCCATCCTATTTTTTAGGATTCTCTGAGGTCCCAAGTACTCCACACACCCCCCATGCCTTTTTGCACAAACCCTGGGCCGAGGAAGAGGGTGACAGAGTAACAACATTAACTTTCACAAATCGTACTGGACATTTCCTGCTAATCGGGTCAGGCAAAGTCTGGCACTTGACTCTTAAGTGCATACACCTGGTACCAACTAGCTCTCCTCACACGAATAAAAGGCAGAACCCAAAGACACACTCGGAGCTCGGCGGAACACGAGTACGAGAAGAGCTTCCCAGGGCGAAGGCAAACCTTCTGGAGCAGAGTGAAGGACCAAGGAACGAGAGCAGCTGGTCGAAAACACCGAAGAGTTCCCTACTGGAGTTAGTTATCTCTGACAGGCTGCGAAAGACATGTGGCGAAGGCCAGATCCGACATCAGAAGACTGCATTGTGTTTCAAGGACGCCAGCGACACTGCCAGGTGAATGGCGGAGTTGAGGAGGCAAGGCCAGGCCTGTGGTTCTAACCTTGACTCGTGAATTGGAAATCTCAAAGGCAAGAAAGAGACGCACACAGCCAGTGAGTTGGCAAGCGACCTGAAAGACCGGTGTGTGTTAGTTTGAAGTAGCAATATTATATCGCAAGTGAAGGCTGCATTGAGACACAAGGAAAGGCAGACCTGTGAATGAACTTTAAAGTAAAAGACAGATACGAAATCAGCGATACTAAGTAACAGAGTTGTCGGATGAAAGGAAGTAGCCCACTCGAAAGTCTCAGTGAAAAAAACATTGTTTGAAGCGATAAAGCGAATGAACAGCAAAATTAAGTAAATGATAAGTTACTCACTGTGGTGACTAACGTACTCCTAATCCATAGTCCCCTTTCCTCCATACTTTATGGGCTTCCGTCGCTAGGCACGGGAGACGGAAACGTTTTCACCTGAAAAATCTTATTCCCCTTTAAATTTAGAGGTGCAGAGCGGTCCTGGGAGCATGCGCTCCCATGACTCGGCCCACCGGTGCCACTCCTCAGTCCCCATTGACGCGTCGACAATATTACCATTGCCTAATGACAGCAGTTTTATTACGGGGGAGGATGGTGGGACGTATGGAGGAAAGGGGCCTATGGACTAGGATTACGTTGGTCACTACGGTGAGTAATTTATAATCTACTCATCCCTTTCCTCCATACTGTATGGGCGATTACAACTGAATGTAGCCCCAGGGTGGAGAGGTGACCTGCCTTAAGAAAACAAGTTCCTTAATACTGTCAGTCCGAAACCCGCGTCTGACCAAGTGCCGGCATCCAGACAGTAGTGCTTGCAGAAGGCCAAAGGAGTGGCCCAAGTGGGTGCCCTGCTGATGACCTGCCACGGAACGAGTCTCTGGAATGCGACATGCCATGGCCTTGGCTCTGATAGTATGGACATGCATATTTGCTGGAAGTTGCTTGTGCTACCCCTCATAGGCCTCCTTAATGGCCGAAACCATCACCTTGCTATGGAGACCTTAGAAGCCCGATACAATGGCTTTGACCCCCCCGAAGGTGACAGAGAGCCTCAGATTGGCAGAAGCTCTTGGTTCTATCCAGGTAGAATTTTAGAGCGCGCCTAACATCCAGACAGCGCAGGACCCTCTGAGCATCGTCCTTATGGTCTGCGAAAAAAGTGGGTAGCACTATCTCCTCATTTAGGCAAGAACACGAGATGCATTTTAAGGATCACTTTGCCCCTATGAAAGGTAGTGTAAGGCTCGGAAGCCACAAGAGCTTGTATCTCGCTGAACCAGCGTGCAGATGTAAGAGCCACCAAGCGTACTGTCTTAATGGTGACCAGCCTGATGTCCGCGGACGCCATTGGCGGAAAGGGTTTGTGCGCCAAGGCGCCCAACACTATGTTGAGGTCCCCACACTGGGTGTGGCTTCTTGATAGGCGGGTGGAGCCTGGTGAGGCCAACCAAATGTCTTTTAACCACCGGGTTAGAGGAAGAGAAAACGTCCTCCGATTTCCGGTATGCTCCTGTGGCCGGCAGATAGGTGCGGCAGGTGTCTGTTTGCACCCCAGAGTGAGCGAGGTGTGCAGAGAAGGATAGCACGCCTTCCAATGTGCAAGTAAGTGTATCGACCAGCTTAGACTCAGCCCAGTGACAAAACCTAGTTGACTTGCATTTGTACTGGCTCGTAGTAGCATTGCTCCTAGCAACCCGTATGATGTCTAGATTAGCCTGCAAAAGACGCAGATGATTCAGTGTGACCTGTTCAGGAACTACGCTGCGAGGTGTAACTTCTGCAGGGTGGGGCGGGTTGGATGACCAGGGCGCGAACTGAGGGCACTTTCTGTTGTACCAGGTGGCGAAGAGATCCACCTGGTGGTGCCCCCATCTGAAGCTCCCCTGAAGGACCTGCTCTTTCAATTGCCATTCGTAATTGTCTGCACCCAATCTGCTGAGCCTGTCCGCCTCCAGGTTGGACTCCCCCGGTAGGTGGATTGCCCTAAAGTTTTTGTTGGCCGGAAGGGTCTGCCTATCCTCAAGTTGCAGTCTGTGCTTCACCAGACAAGATCTTGGTGGAGAAAAGAAGGAATGCTGAAGAGTTCTGCTTGGGAACCACATACCTGACTCCATGAGGCTGCAAAACGTAACTGTAATCTTCTCATTTTGAGCCTTGTGTATGGCACTGCCAGTAGACATGCCACTATGACACCCAAGAGGTGCTGGTACCACCATGCTGAGGTTACCGCTCTGCCGAGAAAATGACCCGTGGCCCTCTGGGTGGCTGTGATCTTGTCCTCCGAGGGAAAAACTCTGTCGGAGCTTGTGTCCCAGATGAGTCCCAGGAACGACACTCTGCGTCGGCTGCAGCTGTGATTTATTGAGATTGATGGAGAATCCCAATTCGTGTAGCGTATTCATGAGGGCGGAGGAGGTATGATGGACCTCCTCTGGCGATCTCGCCCTAACGAGCCAGTCTAGGTATGGATAGACATGGTGACCTTGGGCCCTGAGAAGGGCCCGCACTGCATTCATAAGCATGGTAAATACCCTAGGGGCTGAATTGAGGCCAAAGGGTAGAACCTTGTATTGGAAATGGAGGCCCATGATCCTGAACCTCGGGAAGGACCGATGAGGCTGCCAAATCCGGACTTGTAGTTATGCATCCTTCAGATCCGTGCAGCACATCCAGTCTCCCTTTCACAGTGTCTCCACAATAAGTGCTGGGGTAACCATCTTGACCTTTTGAAGAGGGAAGGAAAGGTTCAGGGTGGAAAGGTCCAACACAACTCTCAGGCCAGCCTGGTTCATCTTGTGTATGGTGCAAAAATCCTGGAGCAGAAGCCCATACCCCGCTGGGAGGCTGGGACTTCTTCCACCGCCTGGCTCTCTAGGAGCGATTGAATTTCCGCTAACAGAGTTGTTGTCCAACTGCCCCCCACCGGAGAGACGTGGACCCGGAGGGGAATGTCATGCCTTTTTTCCCTCTGGGGCTGGGGCTGAGGAGAGGGACTGAAAGAAGCCTTATTCCCCGCCTGTTGCTGTTTGCGGTGGTGCTGACCTGGAGATCGGTCTGGCTGCCTGGACCTTCGTTCCTGGAAGCCCTGGAACCCGCTGAAGACCCGCCCCTTGTCGGAAGGCTTGTTCGTCTGGCTGTACGTCGTAGGCGTGGACTTCTTGGATAGTTGTCAAACGGGCTTTCGCCCTTTGATGGGAATCGAGTCAGTTTTGTTATCAGTGTTGTACGACCTTACCATGATCAGAGACTAGGGCAGCAGGGCAGGCCTCATTTTTCTGGACCTGTCGGCCGCCTTCGACACCATTGATCATGGTATATTGCTGGCAAGGCTAAAGCAGGCAAGGTTTTAGGGGGCAGTACTCGACTGGTTTCTCGCCTTTCTGACCTCACCTTCTCAAATAGTGTCCATTTACTCTTCTCGTTCATTTTTGGCATCGATCTCATGTGGAGTTCCTCAGGATCGGCTCTTTCCCCCTTACTTGTTAATCTTTATATTCGCCCTTTGTTGATCCTCACTCACTTGCTTGGCTTCAGGGTCTTTTCATATGCAGACGATACACAGATCCTATTTAGACTTGATGCAAAGCAGGATGAGGTAAAGAACAGGCTAAAAAACTGCTTGGAAGCCGTCCGGGTCTGGATGGAGTCAAATTGGCTCAAACTAAATGGTGGGAAGTCAGAGATCCTGATTTCAGGCCTGCCAGGGGAAGCTGACAGTTGGACAGATGCTCTGGCCAGAATCACTCGGGCCCACTACCTAAACAGGCTAAAGTGGTGTGTAACTTAGGGATTAAGCTATCTGAATCCCTGTCCATGGTGGCGCAGGTTAACGCTGTATATGGTGCAGGCTTTGTTAAGCTCAAACAACTAAAAAAAAGTTCTTCACTTTATTCCAGACAAATTTCACGCCGGAATTGTGGCAGCTTGTGTAAATGGGAGCTTGGTCTACTGTAACGCCATTTATTTGGCGGAACCTTCTTTCCTCATCCAGCGCCTGCAAGTGCTACAAAACGCTGCAGTGCGTCTGGTTACACACATAGGTGTAACTAAGGCGAGGCAATCTCTCCACAGGCTTCCGATGATTTTTACAAAGTAAGTAAAGAATTTTTTACAACATAATACATATTTTTACAACCCTTATAATAACATACACAAATCAACTTTTCTAAAAGAGTATAAACATCTATTTCTACTTCTACTATTTCTACTGAAATATGAACAAAAAAGTAATTAGGAGAACATAATCAATCACCATTAAAAAAAAAAACGAGACATTCCTAGCATGGCATCTTGACAAAAAATCTTGTAACAAGATGGTGCCTTCCCAAGTTATACCTTCTTCAACTCAAAATATGAGATGATTCTGCTTCATTATGATTTGAAAGAAAGTCAGGCAATTAGTAGTTTAGGGCAAGATTCCTGCCCTCAAAGCATCTAATTCTGCTTCTATATAACCTAAAAAGCGCATAGTCGCTAGGACAATGGCATTGTTCCTGCCCACATGCATCCAATCCAGATGAAATCTCTGGCTAAAACAATATTTGCATTCTTAAAGTCTTTCAGCATATGCAGTCTGATTTGCTCAAAGTGTGGACAGAAGAAAAAAAGATGTTTTGTGGTTTCATTGGCATCTGTACAAAATCGACATATCGTATCGCTAATCAGTTTTCCTATTTATTAACCCAATGCTTCGTCCGCATCTTTGTGTGCAATAAATCAAACCTGAATCTCATGTAAGTGTTGCGACATTCATTACAAGGAAATAGAGTCAAGTATGAGAGGCGAGGATTTTGAGCATGCCTGAATTTCGCATATTCCGAAAAGGAGGCATAGGAGGAAATTAGATCAGAAGTAGCAGCCCATTCATTTTAAAAGTCTTTTTTTGGCAAGACCCATCTGCCATTTGAGGTCATCAGGCTGCATATTAATATTTTCTCTAATAATGTAAGCATACGTTGTTTAAATTGTGCAATAGACACAGGCTGGGAATTGACAAGCATTGTAGAAAAATCCTCATACAGGGAATTCTAAGGGGGGAAAAAGCATTTTCGTAAAGTTAGTAAGCAGTCTCCAATTGAATCGAGAGGCCAAAGAATTAAGCCAGAGCTTGTGCCTCAGTATCGCATTTGGAAGATAATTAGGTAAACCAAGCCTGGATTTCGAGATTTCACCTTGAAGCTTGTTCAAATAGATGTCAATTTCAACGAGGCATAAATCTAATTCGTAAAGGATGACTGCTTCTACTTTCTTACAGTAGAATTCAATAAGTGGCACTAGAGAAAATGTACAATATTTGAAGTAAATAAGTTTCATTTGTCCCATTAAGGGCAAAGCTTTTTCAGTAAGAGAAGATTGCCATTTCATAAAAGAAGTGTTGTTCGACAAATATGTCAAATTTTGTACAAAATTTATTTAATTGAAGTTAATCAACCATCTAAATTTACGCAGTTTTTTGCGATTCGAAAAAGATTAGTATGTTGGATTTTAAAGGGTTGACAGATTATTTTGGTTGCAATACATAAAAAAACTCTCAAGCTTATTTTGCAGACCTGACTCTGTATGATCAAAAAGGAGGACATCGTCCACGTAAGCTAACCATGAAAGCTGTGAGGTACCCAGGCGAACCGCAAAAGATTTTGATAGATCTCAGATGTGATTGATGCCGGCAAGGTACAGATTGAACAAAACCTCTGCAAGGTTACATCCTTGCTTGACACTGATCGCACTGGGAATTACATCAGCGAGGTACAGATTGAACAAAACCGCTGCAAGGTTACATCCTTGCTTGACACTGATGGCACTGGGAATTACATCAGTAAGCAGGCCTTCATGATTAATCCGCACTTTGATGTTGGTATGAGTGCCACTAAATAAGGGGGAAATTTATACTCAAACATTTTCTGACATATCACACCTCTTACCACACTGTCAAAGGCTGATTAAAGATCTAATTAGGCTATGAAAATAAGGCCGTTGGCAGAGAGATGAGATGACGAAATGAGGTGAGCTAAAATACTTGCATTCAATTGCGTCCCCATTGCCTTACAAAACCCGACTTGTGTTTTACAAAGGATACAATTTGTTGTAATAACGGCTTACTCTTCGTTGAGGATCAATAAGGCAAACATTTTCGCGGCAATGTCAATTAACGCTATTGGACGAAAAATTGTTAGGGTCATTAATTGGACCCTTTTTATGTAGCGGAATAATAATAGAAGTTAGCCACGATACAGGAATGATTTGGGATCTAAAACAGTTCAAACATTTTTTTGCACAAAACAGTGGCTAGTCCTTGATTACGCAGGGCCGAAGACCGTCAGGGCCTGCACATTTTGAGGGTTTAAATTTGTGTATTGCATGAACAATATCTGTGTACGACCAAGGACACAAGTCATGAATGTAATGACGTACAGAAGAAACATCAAAGGAAATGAAAGAAAGGGGAAGCGAATATTCTTAAAAAAGGTTAACCAAGAAAAACCGTCAATAGAGGAATCCAAAGATAAGTTTAATGGTTTGCCAGTGGTTCTTAATAGTTTCCAAATATCTTTGGTGTTACGTTTACACAAATTAAGCACCATTTTTTGATTGACTTCTAACAATATCTAATAACACATTTCTTTCCCCTCTGATTTGTAGCGCAAAAGAATTTGTTTTTTGGCACAAATGTATGCGTCTAAATCTATTCACTGTATGGTTTTCAACATTCAAAGCTTGTAATTTCTCCTTTGTATAAAAGAGCTATGGAGGAAGAAAAGGTAGAGGTAAATGCAGAGGGAGGCAAGGAGGCTCTGGTAGAGAGTGCAATGGTATGGGATTTTATCATCTTTAGATTCCATTGCATTATTTTTTCAGAATAATTAGCATGAAACGTTAGTCTTCTGCATGTTGCAGTGTTCCAATGAGCATAACACAATCCACTTGTGCAAGGTACAAGACAGGAGATGAAGAAAACTCTTTACGGGCTGCTCTCAAGGACGAAAAAATGTATAAGTGATTACCAAGCCGAGAGTTGAGAGTAACAATAGGCAAAAGGAGCCCAGATAAATTCCTTGAAGCTGCAATATAGTCAATAGTAGAAGATGTTGACCCTCTCTGCCAAGTATGGAAAGTTAGAGGAGAGTTGGGAAGCACCAAATAAATGTCCCATTCTTTTAGAACCGTTCTTTATCGATAGCTTGAAGTGAGCAGCCAGGGAGATTTTAGGAGCAAGCAGAGACAATGGATAAACTGTGGTGTTAAAATCGCCACCAATTATGATTTTAGCATTGGGACTACGAGCAACAGTGGTCAATGCTTGAATAGCCTGGTCAACAGTTGAGGAAGCAGGATTCCAATAAAGGGAAATAAGTAATACGTTTCTGCAGAAATGCATATCAAGACCCTATTCTATAATAAGAAATAAGTCAGACGCGTCAGTATGTTTAACTGTGAATCTCATAGAATCTCATATTGTTGTTTATTAGAACTGTTAGACCTCCTGCAGGTCTACCAACTTTCTTCTGCACTGCGGGATGAGTAAAGGAAGTAAAACCATCAAATTGTAAATCAATCAAACACATGTTTTCTTGGATAAGCAGGACAGAAGCAGCAACTTGAAAGGCGAAAAAAGACATCCATTTGCGAAGATTTTTTTATCCCAGAGCAATTCCAAGAAAAAATACGGAATTTCTTGATTATGAAGATGCTACAGGTTGTACGTTAGCTGCTGCCTTTATTAAAGGTTCAAGCCAAGTTAAACCATTTAATGCCGTAGTTAACGATGCAAGTTGTTCTATCATGAGGTTGTTATTGACCCCTTTAAGAGATACATTATCATGAGCACCCTGGATTTCAGCTGTGATTAAGGACTGAAACTCCAGAAAAGTCCATGCTTCCTCAAGAGATGCGAATGCCTGCATTTCTAACCCCCAAAGAGCTAGCTCAGTTTTGAAGTCCCAAAGCAATTTTGCAATTATCGGGGATTGGACTTTACATAGCATTCGATTATTGTTAGAAAGCTTAATCCATTCCACGTCATGGGTAACTAGGTTGTGCAGCGATGGGATTTTGTATAAGGCATTCATTAGGAAAGATCGATTTATACGTGCCATACCATTAATATTCGAATCGCTAGTCTAGCCAATGGTAGTTTTCATCTCGTTGGGAATTCCAAAAAAGAAAGAAGTAAGTTGTATTGGAAATTACCAGAGGAAGTGGAGATGGTTCAACACCTGAAAAAGTCCCAATTTTAGCATTAGTCACATCTTGAGAAGCAACGACATGAGGCCCCCGTGGCAACTCACACACAGGTAGTTGGTCTTTGTGACTCTGTTTGATCACCTGTTCCATTGATGTTTGAGGAGAAACAACGATGGGTTCAGTAGAAGAAGATTGAGACGCAGAAAATTCTGCTAAGTTGTGAACTATGGCATGAGGGTGTGAAGGACCTACCACAGCGGGGGCCAGATTGACAATGCATGATTCGTCAGTTTGTGTAACCATTGAGGTTAACTTGGTTCTCCCTTCTAGATTTGCGGGAATAGAAGACTGAAATTGTGCCAAGCCTGGCCCATGGCGTGGTCCATCGCAGTGTGATTGAGCTAAAGCAGAAGAACCATTGTTGGAAGATATAAATAAAGAAAGGTTTTCATTTGATTTGATTTGAAGAACTTTCTTACTTTCGTCATTCAATTGACTATGGTTTAAAACATGTTCTTCGGGCACAAGATTACCGACACTTTCTATGTTTAACTTCTGCGTCTTTACTTTTGCAATAGATTGTCCTGGAAGTTTGCACTTTGTGTCTTAAATATAAGAAAGAAAGATTGGGAGACCGTGCTTTTTCAGTTGCAGGGCCTAGGCTTTCTAGGCTTTGGAATTCATTGCAGGAAAGGTTGAGGAAAATCGAGGATTTTAAATCTTTCAAACAAAATGTGAAAACTTTCCTTTTCATATAAATTCTGCCTCACACGTTTACCTCTGATTTCTTACGTCTGTCTTGTTACCGGTTGTTTCAAGCACCATGATGCGTTGGGTGAAAGAGCGCTATATAAATAGCTGATTGATTAACTTTGTAAGGATAGATAAGGATTTTGCAGTCAGGGAACTGTTATCTAGTTCTTCATCGGGGGTGGAATGAAAGAGGTTGCTACCCTCGAATGGAAGGTCATATATGCACTCCTGGACGTCCAGGTTGAATTTGGTAGCCCGCAGCCAGGCAGTTTTTCTCATGTCGGTGGCGATGCAGATGGCAATGCCTGAGGTGTCTATATGCGCCACTTTGGACGCCATAATGTCTTGGACCACCAACTTTGCTTCTGCCAGCCCTGCCTTGAAGCGCGCCTGACTGTGTACCGCAAGTTCCGGAAGTCGGCTATTTCCCGCCAAAGCCTATGGTTAACGGCTGTGAGAATGGCATCCGTATAAGACTGACGAAGGTGCAGGGAGGTGTTGGAATAGACATGCCTCCAAGATCTTCTCTTTGCCTAGCAGAACCGAGGACGAGGTGGGCGAGGAAGACTGTGGCTTAGAGTAGATGGTGTCCATGGCAATCACCGAAAAGTGTGGTTAAGGCTGTTCTGATAGCAAGAGTGTGTCCCCCTCCGATTGCCTGTACTTGGTACCGATTGGTGGGCTGTGCCGAATGGGGTTTAAGCCATCCCTTTTTGTCCAAAGCAACGTCCTTCTGCATCGGAATCCCTGTTCTAGTCACCGGGCGTAGAGTGAGGACTTTGGCCAGGACCCCTGCCTCTGGTTGTTCAACCTCGGGTTGTGTAAGCCCCAAGTATTCGGCCAGACCTGCTAGTCGATCATGGAAAGCCTTGGCTGAAGACAGAGTCTTGGGGTCATCCTCCTCGTCGGTGTCCACCAGGGTCTCCTCCTGGTCTGGGACAGGTGGAGGAAGTACTGGGCGCTGCAGGCTGAGGTGTGGTGACTGGGGCCGGAGGCTGCTGTGGAGGCTGGTATGGAACTGCCTGGGGTGCAGGAGCCGTAACCACGGGGGCTGGCGTGGGCAGCTGAGGCGGCTTGGGGGCCGGAGGTGCTGGAGCCATAGGAGGAATGACTATGGGCGCCGGTGGTGGGACAGGAGGTAAAATGTCCCTGATCACATCCTGAAGGATGATACCCATCTGAGGGGATCTCATAAGCGTGAGGAATTTCTAGAAAAAACTGGCCGGTGGGGCACTAGGTGGCGCAGGAGTAGAGCCCTGAGGTTGCTAAGGTCTGGGTGTACTCTGCGTTTCTGCCTGCGGGGTGTACCTGCCCTGCGACGCTGAAGGATATGCCGTAGGTCACGTACCTGGTGAAGGACCAGTCCCACCTCGAAACTCGTTCTTACCTGCTCTGCACTAGAGGCCGGTATCGGACGAGCTGCCATTTTGTTGGGCTGCATGCCCCGTGCTTGCGCTGTGGTGCTTGCCGCGCTGGGCCCGGCCTCCTCCAGGACTCTTGGCGGTGGAGCTTGAGGCCTACTCTGCACCTCAGGACGAGGCATGGTAGGCATTGTGCCCTTGGCTGTGTTGCCGGTAGTGCTGCGTACAGGCGCCCCCTCAGACATTTGTCCGGTAGTAGGGTGTAGCCCCTTGGAGGACAACCGGTGAAAGAGCCCTGCGGTCCCTCAGCGACGTCACTGGTAGGGTCTAGCGACCCCCTCGGCCTGGCGGCCGGTAGCTGAAGCAGCCTCGGTACCCGTGCTGGTGTAAGAACCTGAATGGTCCATACCGCTCGGATGTTTCCTTGGGAATGACTCGCCCTTGCGGGGTGCAGATGAAAAAAGTGTCCCTACCTTGGGCCTTGACTTGTGCTTGACGAAGTCCTTCAAGTCCTCTGCAGGCTATCGGTCGAAGAGCTTCCTCCACCGAGCTAACCTGTTCTTGAGAGCGTGCGGTGTAAGTGCGTCACACGCAGAACAACCTTCCCAGCCATGATCGGGGCCAAGGCAGCGGAGGCAAAGAGCGTGGGGGTCGGACATGGGGAAGAGCCCGTTGCAGGCTGGACACAAGCTGAAGCCCAAAGACAGCGACATGTGCCGGGGAGGAGCGTGGCGCCGGAGGACTGAGTACCTGATTAAAGACAAAAGACAGAATCCAGGGAAGAGTGCATGGATTTACAAGGTCGAAGCCAAACTCAGGAGCGCTGGTCAAAGCGGTCCGGGCCCGTCACCCCCCCCCCCAAACACCCCACCCCCATGCGCACCTCTAAATTTAAAGGGGAAGAAGATTTTTTCTGGTGAAAAGGGTTAGTCTCCTGTCCCTAGCGAGGGACACCCATACAGTATGGAGGAAAGGGGATGGGACATAGGAGTAAGAAGTGTAACTCCTAGCGAAGGGGAGAGTGAAAGATGAACTATGAACTTCAAAGTGGTCCTGCTGTGGTCTGTAAAGAAATCCATGCACATTCAAAAGTCTTCGTCCAAAAGTGGTCCGAGCTCGGCAGAGGGAGACCCGAAGTCAAATAAGTTTGGGGAAGGGAGCCCCCTTGCAAGTTTGTGTTGAACTTTATCATGGTCTAATGTGGGGAGGAGAGCTGGTTTAACCACATTTATTTGTTTGAACACTGATTTTTTCTTTTGCATACATTTCTCCTTTTTACACTTTTTTGTACAAGAGATAGGGAAGGCATTAGGTTTTTCTTAGCATAGGGCATTTTGATTTGATGGAATCCACTAGGACTGCATTATTTATTATTTGATGGTCGAGACTACGCCCATCTTAGTTATAGAGCAATGTAGGAGTTCCTCCAACCCAAACAATTCCAATAAAGATTTTACAAATTGTACCCATTGTGTCAGTGTCATTCTTGTGATACCATGCCTCCCCTACAGTGCATAGAAGCTTTTGGGGTTGTCGTACGAAAGTCCCATGGACTGAACTCCAGATCTGTGCATGTTTAAGCCTGATTGACTAGCAGAAAGCAAAGGAAGAGGGGCAGATAGAATAACAGAAAAGATGGGTGTTTAATGCTTTGGGAGATATGGGTCCAGATACTACTGTGCAGGGAATTCCCTGAACATAACCCAAACACTGCAAACAAACCTATGATCTCCTCTGAGCTTAGAGCTGGTTTTTGGGATAACCAGCAAAAAGCTACTTTGTGAAAGAAGCTGTTGGGATGGATTTCTAGATTCAGGCCTGGTGGGCAGATTTTAGGAGGCCACCCTAGTTATAGTGAACAGAGGAACTCTAAGCAGTTAACCAAAACTCAATCAAGGTAAAAGTGGGGAGCAGTCAAGGCTATTCTCAGCACAGTGAGAGTGGGATCTGGGGGGGTCCACAACCAGTTCACACAGCGAAGCTCACAATAATTCAATGTAGACAGGAATGTATACAAATATATTTATTCTAGGCCTAAAACGCACACTAAAAAATGAAAACTAGCAGCTGATATTATCGCACAATACTTCATAATAGACATACATACATTCACCATAGGTTCTTAAAGTGCATTCAATTTGTTAAATCGTCAAAGGATGCAAGTAATGTGATGCAATAAAGATGGATCCAAGTCACAAGTAATATTCCCTAAATTCAGCAGTCCAATCTCTAAGAAGAATAGGGCCTTGTGCCCAAAAGTCGAAGGTGCCACAATGGTTCCCCCCCGAAATGTATCTGTAGTAGATAAGCTACTTGTGATTGTTCAAAAGAAGAGATAAAACAAAGTTAAGAGTTAAGTAAAATGTGTTCTATTTCAGATGGCACTGCCCAGGTTCGATGACCCAAAGACAGTTGAATGGAATGGCAGGATACAAAGATACTTGTTCTCAATGTTATCCTATGGAGGACGGGAGGAGACAAATGCTTTGCGCTTACTTACCTCCCTGACTATGATTTTCCCAGATGACTTGATGGGTCGAATGGGAGTCACTGGAGGTTGGATTTCCTGCTGATGAGAGGAGCCCAGGAGCTGGGGGTGCAAGGATTCTTCTGGTCGGGTCCAACAGCAGGTTCCAACCATTGGCAATGGAGAATTGCAAGATTCACGAAAGCAGCCCTCTTCAGGACAGTTCACAGGACGGGGGAGGCGAGTTCCAGCAACGGCCACCCCACACAGACCACAAGTTTCCTTCCAGTCATGTTTGCAGAAGTACCACAAGCTGGCGACCACCAAAGTTCCAGGTGCAAACACTGAACTGTGGCGGTTCTAGCGAGGTTGCCCACTGGAGAGCTGATCAGTTCACTTTGTGGTCCATGGGCACTTCTGGCTGGATCCTCAAACACGTCGAGGGGCTGAAGCACTGCACAGGCCCTTCACAGATCAGGTAGTTCAACAGAGCTTCACCAGGCCAAATGCTGAAAGGGATATCGGGCATCTTCAAGGGTCGTCTTCGGATCTTCAGTCAGCTGTTCTTCTTTAGGGTATTCTTGGCTCCAACGCTGATCTGAAGAAATGGCTGCAGGAGATCTCTTCATATCCAAAATCCAGCATTGAAGCTAGTCTCCAAGGCCCCCGATGAAGAGGATCTGTATCATTCAAACAGCCAGTAGATTTCCGATCAAGCACAACATTTGGTTTCACTCATGCCCCACAGCCAGACTCTCTGGCACCAAAGACGTGGAGTGGGACCAGGCAGTCCCACCCACTTCCTGGGCCACACACACACACAAAGGCAGCACTAGCTCACAAAAGCAACAGCTTTCCTGGGCAAGTGCATGACCTTATATGGGATTTCCTGACCTTGTTTTAAGATGGATTTCTAGAATGTGACCTGGTGGGCACATTTTAGGAGGCCACCCTAGTTATAGTGAACAGGGGAACTCTGAGAGGTTAGCGAAACCCAATTAGGGTAAGCATGGGGAGTGGTCAAGGCTATTAGGAGAGTGTGAGTGGAGTCAGGGGTCCACAATGAGTCCACACAGTGACGCACACAATAATTCAATATTAGTAGGTAGTACACAAATACTAGATTCATTCTAGGCCCAAAGAGAGACACTAGGAAAGGGAACAAGCAGGTAGTAATAACAAACGATACTCAATTATCAAACATATATACCGTTACCTTTAGGTTCTTAGAAATGCACTCTATAACTTAGACAACAAACAGAAGGTAAATAGTGATGCAGTAGAATGAAACCAGTTCACAAGAATCATACCCATACTTTATAAGTCCAATCCATATGATTTATGGGGCCTTGTGCCCAAAAGTCACAAAGCTTCTTCTTAGGAAAAGGGGCTGATGTAGGAATATTTCTTGTAGTGGTGAAATATTACTTAAGATATTCAACAAAGTTACAGGTAGGTAAAATGATATAACCTTTTAGATGTGTTACAATTACTTACCCCCTGACTCAGATTTTCCCAAATGACTAGGTAGGTCGACTGAGGATTACTGGAGGCAGGTTTTCCCGCCGTTGGTTCCATGGAGAGGTGCCCAGGAGCTGCGGGTGTGCAAGGATTCTTCCGGTCGTTTCCAGGATCAGAGTGCAACCCTTTGCGAAGAATAAATGCAGAAGGCACTGATGCAGCCTTCTTCAGGACACTTCACCGGACGGAGAAAGGTGAGTTCCACCGGCGGCTACCACACAGAGGTGATCGCAAGTGTCTTTCCAGTCGAGGTTGAAGACCACCTTCCAGAGCAGGATCCCTTGAAGCCGGGACGCTGAAATTCGGCAGAAAGGCGTCTTATAACATGAGCTGGCCCTTTTCCAACACAGGGTTCCGGCAGATGGGCAGCAGTGTCTGCCTTCGCCTGGGCTGGTTGAAGGCCACAACTTTCCACCAGGACATCCAGACGAGGGTCCTGAACATGCCTTTCAACGGAGATGACCTTTTGGGAAGGTCGTTGACCAGTCCCTACAGGCCATCAAAGTGGATACGGCAACGGCCCGTTCCCTGGGCACAGCACACTCCAGCAGCACTGCTCATCTTTTCGCTCCTCCAGAGGGAAGTCGACCAGATCGTCGAAAGGTTTTCCCTCATCGTACCATCAGCCTTCCAGATCCACGTCTCAGGAAGCCTACAGAGGCCGTTCCCAGGCCTACGGTGGAGAAGGACAGCGCGCTGTTGCCCGCAAGTCAGGATGCCGGTGCCGAAGCAAGCCTGACCCAGCCCGGACATTGGGCCCCCACCAGTGCATCCCGGTGGGAGGTCGGCTGACCAGGTTAGTCTGCAAGTGGGGAAAGATCACCACCAACAGATGAGTGCTGGTCGCTCTCGCCCAAGGACATACCCTAGAGTTTCAGCGCAAATGTCTGCGGATCCCTCCGGTGACCCATCAGGAGCAGCTCATCCCTCAGCTCTTGGAGAAGGTACAGGCCATGCTGTGAAAAGGGACGATGGAGCAAGTCCCCCAAAGCCTCTGGGGCTCTGTAGTCTATTCCAGATACTTTTTGGTCAGAGAAAAGATGGGGAAAGGGGGGCTGGAGGCCCATACTCGACCTACGACGTCCGAACAGGTATCTCAAGTCTCAGAAATTCAGGATGGTCACATTGCAGCACATGCTCGGCCAACTGGAAAAAGGGGATTTCTTGACATCGCTGGAGATGGAGAACACCTAATTCCATGTCCCCATTCACACGAGACTCCGAACGTTTCTACGCTCTGTAGTGCAGGGACAGGACTATCAGTTCAAGGCCCTACCCTTCGGCTTGAAGTCCCCCAGAGTGTTCACGAAATGCCTCGCACCGGTGGTGGCCCATGTACGTCTACAGGGGATACATATATACCCGTACCTCGACGAATGGCTCCTCTGGGCCCGCTCACTAGAGTTGGCCGTCGGACACCAGAGGCGATGGTCCAGCTGCGGATAGGTCTGGGATTCTCCATCAACTATGCAAAGTCCTGCTTAACATCGCAGAATGCGTTGTTTCTAGGAGCCATTCAATATGGTGTCCTGCCTGGCGTCACCCTCACAAGAGAGGTTAGCAGCCATTCAGGGGAAGGTGCAGCGACTGCTGCAATGAAGACCGCCACGGTGCAAACCATCAAGTCGTTTCTCGGCATGATGTCCTGCATCTGCCTCATCCGATCCCATAGTTTGCAGATGACCCCTATTCAGAAGTTCCTGGACGCTCGCTGGGTACAGGTGTCTGTAAGCATCATGGACAAGATCCCGCTCGACGAGGAGTTCCATCGGGTCATAAGGTGGTGGGGCGTCCGCTCCAACATCACCCGGGTCTCAGGGTTTCAAACCCCTCCAAACCAGGAGACGGTCACCACAGCCGCTTCTCTGGAGGGCTCTTGAGCCCAACCCGAACGTCTACACACCAGAGGCCCGTGGCTACTGCAGGAAAAGGACCTCCCTCCATATCAACATCCTGGAGCTACGAGCAATGTTCTGGGCCCTCAAGTTGTTCCTTCCGTCTCTGAAGGGCAAGGTGGTGAGGATCTTCATCGACAACACCATCATGATGTTCTACATCAGGAAACAGGGGTGCACTCGATCCCCAGCGCTCTCCAAGGAAGCACAGGACTTGTGGCGCTGGGCCGCCTGTTGAGATGTTTCTGGTTCCTCTTCACCTAGCGGGAGTCAAGAACACCATTGCGGACTCCCTCAGCAGGGAGTTGCACTCCTGCCATGAGTGGGAACTTCTATATGATCAAGGATAGGTGCCGCCTATCGCGTAGACCCAGGGGAGTAACAAACCCTTCCAAACCCTCTCTCGCCTCCTCTCTCCACCCTCTCCTAACCTCTCTTCTACATCTCCTCTTTCTCCCTCTGACTTTGCTAACTTCTCTGAAAAAATCTGTTCTCTTAGTCAAAGGATAATCTGCTCTCCTTCTTACTCCCTCTCCCTTCCTTCCTTGCCCTCCCCCTCCGCTAGCATGTCTGACTTTTCTCCTATCACTCCATCTGACATTTCTCTCCTCATATCCAAATCCCACCCTACTGCCGCCCCTTCTGATCCCATCCCTACCATTCTTATTCACAAGTTTTACCCTTTACTTATCTCCTATCTTACCTCCTTCTTCAATACTTTTCTTTCTACGCCCACCTTCCCTACTGCCTTCAAGCATGCCACCACTATCCCCATCCTTAAGAAGCCTTCTGCCAATCCCCTTTTTGCATCTAACTTTCGCCCTATCTCACTTTTACCTTTCCTCTCTAAACTACTCGAACGCCTTGCCTATTCTCAACTTTTGACCTTTATCTCCAACCTCTCTCTGCTTCCCCCTCTCAATCTGCCCCAAACACTCCACTGAATCTGCCCTCACCTATGTACTGAACTCTCTCCTTACTGCCCGCCACGCTAAACAATCCTCAATCCTTGTCCTCCTTGACCTCTCTGCTGCTTTTGATACTGTCGATCACCCCTTACTTCTCAATACTCTTTCCTCCTTTGGCTTCAAAGACTCTTAACTGGCTCTCCTCTTACCTCTCCAACCGCTCATTCGCCGTCTCTTGGGGTGATCAAACCTCCTCCACCTTCCCTCTGAACTTTGGTGTTCCCCAAGGTTCCGTCCTTGGACCCTCCTTATTCTCTCTCAATACTTCACTTCTCGCTCCTCATCTCCTCTTTTGGAATCTCTCAACATTTCTATCCTGATGACACTCAACTGTTCCTCTCCTTCTCTTCCTTCACCCCTGACTTACATCTTAAACTCTCCTCCTGTCTCACTGCCATTAAAAACTGGATGTCATCACACATTTTCTCTCTCTCTCAATATGGACAAAACTGAAATCCTTTTCCTCCCTTCCAACACACTTCCTCATCCCCTCTCCCCCCTTCCAACACACTTCCTCATCCCCCCCCCCCTTCCATTCATTTCCCCCCAGCCGATCTTCCTATTTCCTCTCATGCCCGGAATCGTGGAATCTACTTTGACTCTTCCCTTCACTTACCACATCGCCATTACTACTCGCTATCACCTCTTTAATATCTGTAAAGTCTGTTCCTCTCTCACTTTCCATGCTACCAAACTCTTAATCTCTTCCCTCATCTTTTCTCGCTTCTTCTACTGTTGTTCTCTCTTTTTCGGTCTCCCCTCTTCCCATCTCGCCCCCCTTAAGTCCCTTTACCACTCTGCCATCCGTACCTTCTGTCTTCTCTCTCCCCATGATTCTATCTCCAATTCACTTTCCAACCTAGGCTGGCTTCCCTTCCATTCCCAGCTTAAATTCCACTTCCTTTGTCTCTTTTATAAATCTCTTCATGACCTTGGCCGTCCTTACCTATCCTCTCCTTGTATGCGCCTCTCGCTCCCTACGCTCTGCTGACCTCTTTTTACTCTGTTCCCCCACCTCCTTGTGCCTCTTCTCGTTTCCACTCCTTCCAACTCCTTGCCCCCCTACATTCAAACTCCCTCCCTTTCGCTAGCCGCTCTATGTCCACCTACCCCTCCCTCCGTTCCTCCTTAACATTTTTGCTTCTTCACCCCCCTCCCTGACTTCTCTCCCCTTCCTCCTCCCCACTCCATCTTCCTGTGCCTTTATCTCTCCCTGTCTCCCCTATGATCTCCACACCTCCCTTCTACTCTACCTTTCCCTTTCCTCCATCCCATACCTCTCCTCTCTTCCTCCCCAAATGCAAATAGTTCCACATGCTGTTTTTCTGGTTTGAATCATGTATATTTTATCGCTTCTATGTTTTTTTTTTGTGAATTTATATAGCGCTACGAACCCTCGGGTATCTGAGCGCTGCTTATTTCCCACGGTGTGTGGTGCTCATTTATCGACCTCGGAAGGATGAAAGGCGGAGTTTGGCCCTGCCGGGATTCGAACCTGCGTCAGCAGGCTCTGCACGGATGTGAAGGCGAGCGCTCTACTCGCTGTGCTATCTGATCGGCTGTCATGTCATGTTCCATGTTTGATGTTTCTGGTTGTTATGCTGTAAAGCGCTTTGGTGTAAAGCACTATATAAATAATAAAATACAAACAAGCAACCAAAAGGAGTGGGGTCACGTGGGGCAAATCGCTAGAAGAATCAAGCAAAGTAAGTAACCATCAGTAAAAGAGCCCAATGAGGGAATAGGCCAGGTCAAGGATAGTATAAAATCAAATAATCTTTATTATTCACATATTAAATCACTTAACACATAGTGCTGGATCCATAATAAAACAGCATAAAAACAAACAAATATTGAATACATACAGGTAAAGTGCATGACAGCCGAGTCAGCACTTGTCACCATTTCGACCTAGATAGTCTTCGGCAGGACCAGGTGGACCGTATATCTGTCAAGTGGGGTAGGCCCCAGATGGACCTGTTTGCGAAGGCGGCAAACTCCAAATGCCAGAAGTTTGCCAGCAGGTTCCACCAACCAAGGAGAATGGGCATGTTCTCCTTCCCGTGGGGGTCCTGTTTCTGTACCCGTTTCCTCCGTTGCCTCTCCTGCTACGAGTCATCAATACACTCACAGTGCTGATCAGTGCTGGAAGCGCTTGGCGACATGGTACCGGTCAAAGAAAATTACATCTTTGAGGGTCATGGCCCGCAGGTTCTCCCATACCTGCGCTCCTTTGCCATGGCCGGTCTGGCACACGCTTCTATCAAGCTTCATCTGGTGGCTATCTCCCGCTACACCTGGTCTCCAGGAAGATCGTCACTTTGGTCTCATCGACTTGTTAAGGAGTTCCTCAAAGGACTTTATCGATTTTTCCCACCAGTGAAGTCTCCTGCCCCGGCATAGGAACTCAACATGGTGCTGACGAGGCTCATAGGGACCCCTTTCAAGCCTATGCATCAGGCCCCTCTCAAGTTCCTCTCATGGAAAACGGCTTCCCTTGTGGCCATCACCTCTGCCAGGAGGGTAGGTGAGATCCAGGCCCTGTCCTGAAAACAGTGATGCCTGACTTTCCATGAATCGATGGTGGTGCTACGGACACGCCCCTCTTTTATGCCAAAGGTTCCCTGGACTTAGCTTGTGACCTGAACTTCTACGCGACATGCACAAAGGGTTTTCGGAAGACTTATCAGCTCTTCGTGAGCTTTGGTCCTGTGAACCATGGGAAGGCCTTGTCCAAGGCTTCCATCTCAAGGTGGAGCTCCGGCTGCATCATGCACCGTCATCGGTTGGCGAGACCACTGCCCGGCCATCCGAGAGCCCACTCCACCAGAGCGATCGCTGCGGCAATGGCGTTCATGTCTGGTGTTCCCCTGCTGGACATCTGCAGGGTGGCTACATGGAGGTCCATGCACACCTTCACAAGATTCTTCTGCATCGACAGGGATTCCAGAGGCAGCCAGGCAGTGCTATGCGACCTGTTCGCTTGAGGTGAGTCTCCCCCTCCCGTGGTATTCTTACTGCTATGTATTCGTTATTCATGAGCATGTGAATCCATGCCAGACCACATGCTGGAGAAGGAACAAATTACTTACCTGTAACTATTGTTCTCCAGCATGGGTCTGGCATGGATTCACATGCAAACCCTCCCTTTGACCCTTCTGTGGCTCTTCTTGGTCACTTTACGTGCTTACCAAAACGTGAAGATGGCTGCCAGAGGAGGGGCTTAGGGAGAGCACTGTCATTGGATGGGTGCAGTATGACCCATAGGATGCTATTGGCAAGAAGATTATCTATACGGCTGCCAGCACCATTAAGGCAGCTAATTCCCTGGCCCTTTCGTCCCACTACGACCGGGAGCTCTGGTATACGCTCGGCCTGATTTTGGACTTCCTAACGGACGACAAGAAAGCAGAAGCTCTTGAGCTGTTCCAGGAGGCGGAAGTGGCCTCAGATCACGCCATCACAGTGGCGGTGGACATCGCGGACACCGGATGCCCAAAGGTTGGGAAACAAGTGTCTATTTGGCAGCGGGGATAGCTGAAAGCCACCAACTTCAGGCCCGGATGTTCAGTCTAAGGTGTTGGACATGCCATTCGATGGGGAAAACCTGTTTGGCAAGACGGTCAACGAATCTCTTCAAATCATCAAGACTGAAACAGAGACGGCACGTTCGCTGGGTACCCTGCAGCAACGTCTGACGTCCCGCTCCATGGCACAAGAGACGTACAGAGGTTGCTCCCAAGCATACAGCAGTGGAGGACAGCGCAGGCACTGCCCGCAGGGCAGGGCCCCGGCAGCAAAACAGGCCTGAACCGGCCGTGAACTCGGGCCCCCACTTGTGAATCCCATTGGGAGACCGGCTGGCGAGGTTCGTCAGCACGTGGAAGACCATCACCACCGACAGATGGGTGCTGGACACTCTCGGACAGGGGCACACCTTGGAATTCCAACACAGGTGTCCTCGTATTACCCCTGTAGCTCGACAAGAACGGCACGTGGCGCAGCTACTGCAGGAGGTCCACGTAATGTTAAAAAAGGGAGGTGATGGGGGCGCTGTTGCGCACGTTACAAATGGCCGCTTGATTGCTGAGCTCCCGCTCCACTGACAAATCCTGTTGGTAGAAATCCGTCTTGGACCTACCCAGCGTACCCCGGACGCAGGCATCGCTGGCCCGATTACCCGTGAATATCCCCTGCAACTCCTGTGGTCCGGAGCCCGGAGGGGACGGAGCTGTCCCGACCCGAACATTGGCCGGCCCCTGCGGCGGTCGAGACCCGGAATCGGATACCAGGGCGGCTCACTCGAGCGCCGCGGCTTTGGTGTGCTGAGAGGCCGCGGGTGGGAGGAGCCTGAGGCCTATCCGGCGCCGCTCTCTGTACTGGAATCGCGCTGCTGGGCTTACTGCCGGAAGACCGGATCCCGCGACCGGTTGGGCGCTCGGCCTGGGGCGGCCCCGCGCTCGGAGCTCCGGTGGGTCCATCGCCGGGCTGATCGCTTGGCGGGTGTCCGGCCCGTAGCGCGGCTTGTACGCGGCGCCGAGGGGGGATCTTAAACTCCATATCACCGTGAGAGGGGAGACCGAAGCTGCCCCGGCAGAGGGAGAGTGGAAAAACGGACGTTGGTGGCGACGAGGGGGCCCCCAGGAACGGAGACTTACATCTGAATAAGGTGAGGTGGACCCACCCGGCGCTCTTACACTTTTGAAGTTCGCCACGGCCATCCCCCGGTGAGATAACTTGCGGGGGCCGGTAGTGCTGACATACATTCTCAGACCCCTGCATAAGATCACGAGTTGGCGCTGCCGCTGCACAGTACGTGGGAAGCCACAGTTCATTCGGACATATTGGGTGGCTCCCCTCAGGTGTCGGGGAGGTCACCGCATCCCGTTCCTTTTCATACACACTGCACAGGGGCGAGCCAACGGACCGCTCCACCGGTACAGCCAATATAGCGGATACCATTATGGGGGAACCAGCCAAGGCGGGAAGGGGCTCCAAAACCACGGCAGGCAAAAAGAAGGGCCCAATGAATGCATACACGGGAAGTCAAAACCCTACCACGATTGTGGAGCCTCATTCTCCCACTGATGTGACTTCGAACCCTGAACCTGGTGATCAAGTTGATAAACTAACAGAGATATTTCAGAGTGGCTTCCTTTCTATTAATACGAAACTGGATGACATTGTTTCCACCATGGGCTCCCTTAAGGCCAGGGTGGAAAAGGAGAGCTCACGTGTCACAGAGGCTGAAAACAGAATAAGCACCAACGAAGACACCATCACACACCACACACGAGATATTGCCCAGATCAAAGGAGACTTGGCCAAATTGCAAAACAAGTGCGAGGATCTCGAATCGAGATCAAGGAGGAACAACATCCGAGTGGTGGGGGTTTCTGAATCCTTTGGGAAAAGCCAGATGGAGCGGCAATTGGAGGAGCTACTTAAAACCCTGTTTGGACGTGAGGCTTTCTCAGATCACTTTCTGGTCGAAAGGGCACATCGCACCTTGGCCCCGGCTCCTAAACCGGGTGCCCTGCCACGCACTATCATTGCAAAACTCCTGAACTACAGAGACAGGGACACAATCCTGCGCAGGGCAAGAGAGATCGGAACACTTCAATTTGAGGAAAATCGTATTCATATTTCTGAGGCTTGTGGAATCTGCTTAGATCACATGCTGTGCATAGGCCGACATCTAGTGGAAGCTGCGGAGTATTACAGTTTGTTTTTCGAAAGTCGAAAATGGGCGTCGACACAGGCGTGCCAGTAATACTATCCCTAGTGTGACGTCCACTGTACCCAAGATCCCTCACGCGTGTAGGATCCTCAGATTGTTTTTTTCCGCCATACTGGTCGGAAGCATCTTGCGGAGTTCCCTGGCCTTAGCCATACTTTTGCTGTTATTATAATTTTAATTCTTATTCATTCCCTTCCCCACCCCAACGTCGACCCTCAACCTCGACGACGGCTGGAGAAGTCATCGACCGTCGACTGCTGCACGACGGATCTGGGCCTCGGTAGGCCGCTGGCCTCGGCCCGGGCCTAGTAGGCCGCTGGCCTCGGCCCTTACAAGTAGGGAGAGTGGGGGGTGGTACATACTCTTCACTCTTGATATATAGTTACATTTATATATATTCCTACACTTAGCAGCCCGCTGCCTTAAGGTGCGTATGGAGGGTACCCCTTTTCAATTCTGCCCCAAGTGCAATCGCAAATACCCTTGGGTCGACAGGCACGCCACGTGCAATCTCTGCTTGCCGAGGGATCACCCCGAAGCGAACTGCAGAGCGTGTAGTAGGTTTAAACCTAAGACACTTAAGGACCGTTCGACAAAGCGTTGGGCCCACCACGCCAGGCAGGAGGCCATGGCAGCGGAGGGCGCCTTCAGCGATGGCAGCGACGCCGTACTTTCGGACGGCGAGGGCATTACGGCGTCGAAAGACAGCCGACGAGCGCAGGTCCCCGACCTCGGAAGGTCGTCCGGCAGGGCGGCTATGGGGAAGACCCCCGGCGACGCAAGCGCTACACACCTAACACACACTAAACACACTAAGACCAACCGGACCTCGACGACGTCGACTTCCCGGAAAGAGGCACAAAAAGAACGGTCCGACTCGGTGTCCTCTGGGCGCTCTCGATCGAGATCGCCTCACGACGCAAGGCAATCATCCACTCTTGCCAAGAGTGCCTCGCTACACACACTAACGGAAGTTCGATCGTCGGGAGACGAAGACGACTTCCACCCCCAGGCCGCGCTCCAAGATACCGAGACCGCGGTTAACATCAGTGAGGCCCCACGCCCGAAGCACACAGATACCTCTCCAGACCCTCGACGCCAGGCGTCGAAAGTCTCTGGGGCCCCCAAGGGACAGGGAAAACATTTTTCCACGCACGGAGAAGGGGGGAAACAGCGGAAAGCACAGCCTTCCACCCCTGTAAAGCCTAAGCAGACAAGCAAACACAAGTCTACCCTTGAAAATAAATCACCTGCTAAAGTAATACCCTGTTCCAGGGAATGGTCCAGTGAGGACATAGACAGGGTTATGTCTAGGATGTCTTCCTTGGCTGATTTTTATGATAAGAACCCAGAACACTTTCTTTCATATAACCCTCAAGGGGCCACACCCTCAGGCTCCTCCGATCCTATCCCGCTAAGTAAAGAGCCCCGGGTCGAAAGACCTGAACCCTTCAAGGTTCAGCCTTACTCCACTCCATATTCTACTCCACTCCCCAGTTATCAGGGACAAGTTTTCCCTGAAGAGGACCAGGAGTTTGCATTTATGGAAGAACAAACCGGGACAGATTACTATGCAGAGGATGAGGACCTGGAGGAGGGAGAAGATGAGCAGGAAATTTACAGAGTAGATTCCCCAGTACAAAGCGAAGCCCCAGTTACTGACTCTCCAGTTGATAACCAGCCCCTCCTTAACGAGGTTCTCGCTCGAGCAGCGGAACACTTCCACATCGACACCCACGGTGTACAGGAGGAAAGGGACTTCGCGGAGGAGTTTGTAGGAGAGAGAAGACCGGTCGCTCAGACCATCCCTATCCTCAAATCCATCCAACGAAGAATAGATCCTTCCCTGGTGAATCCTAACCTCACCAGAGCTGTCAACCCCAGAATTGAAAAGATTTTCCGGGCAGCCCAGTCTGACCCTCTGTATATAAAGGGACATCTTAAACCAGATTCCCTAGTGGTGACCAACACTAGAAAGAGGGCTGGCACGCCCTTATCTTCATCAGAAGCTCCTCCCGACAAGGAGAGCAAAAAACTTTACGGGTTTGGCAGAAAGGTAGCCTCAACGTCCGCCTACCAAGCAAGGATTGCGAATTCCACCACCCTGTTGGCTAGTTACAATTGCCATCAATGGGAAGAAGTCGCGGCGCTCATTGCCTCTGCTCCAGAACCGCTAAAGGGCCAGCTGGCTCGGATCTCGGCAGAGGGGAGAGCCGTGTCTGGTTGCATTTTAAAAGCAACTTTCGACGCCGCTGACAACGCAGGGAGATTGATAGCAGAAGGTACTGTTATCAAGAGACATGCGTGGTTACGGCAGTCGGGATTCAAGACAGAAACCCAGGCTTCTTTAATAGACAAGCCAGTGGAACCCGACCTATTGTTTGGGAAAGCGGTCGAAGACGCACTTAAAAATGCCAAAGATGAATATGAGACTCTCAAATCCCTTGGCCAGCTTACCAACAAACCCCCTAACCAGAGGGGGAACAATAATTTTCGTCGCCCACGCGGCCAAAATTCACAAAGAGGCAACTATGCCCAGGGACAAGGTACACAATGGAATAACAACCAGCAGTCTACCCAGAGTTACGGCAGGGGTAACAAGAGAGGTCGTGGAAGAGGCAGAGGCAGCCCCAACAAGGGCGGGGGCACGCCTCCACCAAAACAGTGACGCTCAGTTCAGGGTCCCTTGCCACGCAACCCCAGTAGGGGGACGCATTTCCACCTTCACCCAGGCTTGGGAAGGGATCACCTCAGACAGATGGGTGCTGTCAACAGTATCCGCAGGATATTGTATAGAACTACTGCAGCGTCCCCGGAATCATCCTCCACGACAAAGAGTGCACTCCCTAGAACATCAAAGGATCCTTCTCGAGGAGATCGCCATTCTGCTAGAAAAGGACGCGATAGAACTCGTCCCAGGACACCAGGTAAACAAGGGTATCTATTCAACTTACTTCCTTGTGCCAAAGAAAGATTTGACAATGCGCCCAGTATTGGACTTACGGCCTGCCAACAAATATGTCAAGCCCCAAAAATTCCGTATGACCACGCTACAAGAGGTAATCCCCCTCCTAAAAAAGGGGGATTACATGGCAACCTTGGATATGAAAGATGCTTATTTTCATATTTCCATGCTCCCAGCGCACAAAAAGTACTTGCGCTTCAAGGTGGACAGTCGCCACTACCAATTCAAGGTACTGCCCTTCGGGATAGCTTCAGCACCAAGGGTATTCACCAAGGTACTGGCGGTGGCGGCTGCACACCTACGCAGGGAAGCAATCCCGGTGTACCCTTATCTGGACGACTGGCTCATAACGGGGGAAACCCCAGGAATTTGCAGGTCAAACATTCAGAGGACTATCGACCTCCTCCACGAATTAGGCTTCTCCATCAACGAGAAAAAGTCAAGTCTGGTGCCAAGCACCTCAAAACAGTTTCTAGGAGCTATCCTAGATACTCAGAAAGGATTGACCTTCCCTTCGGAAGAGAGAATTCGGAATATACTTCTGCAAATTCCGCATTATCAGTCAGGTCAACAGATAACAGTACGCAAAGCTATGCGGTTACTGGGCATGATGGCGTCATGCATTTACCTGGTCCCCCACGCGCGTCTGCGCATGCGTCCCATGCAGGAATGGTTGGCGAAACAGTGGTCTCAGGCAAGTGGTCATTGGGACGATCTAGTGGTCGTTTCGCCAACACTCGTACAGAGCCTACACTGGTGGACAAGAGAGAATCTCGCAAAGGGGAAACCCTTTTACGATCCCGAAGTACAAGCCGTGGTGACTACAGATGCATGCCTGACTGGGTGGGGAGCTCACCATCTCCACCACACAGCTCAGGGTCTCTGGTCTCACTCAGTAGCCAAGAACCACATCAATCTGCTAGAGCTTCTGGCAGTATTCCGAGCGCTAAGGGCGTTCGAGCCCCATCTACTGAACTTGTCGGTGCAGATCAGGACGGACAGCACGACAGCCATGTTCTATCTGAACAAGCAAGGGGGGACTCGTTCGCCAAATCTGTCCAAGCTTGCCCAGAAAATATGGATATGGGCACTCAGACGGAACATCTTCCTGTCATCGCAACATGTTCCAGGGGAGCTCAATTCCCTAGCGGATGCTCTAAGCAGAAACTCCCTCCCGGAAGAACACGAATGGGTCCTTCACAGAGACGTAGTAGAAGATCTCTTCTCTCAGTGGGGTTTCCCCACTATAGACCTATTCGCCACAAGCGAAAACAAACAATGCCCAGGATTTGCATCCAGGTTCCCCCAGCCGGACTCCCAAGGGAATGCCCTGTGGATGAACTGGTCAGGGATGTTTGCGTACGCTTTTCCACCAACTCCTCTCATCAGGAAGGTGGTGTACAAGATGAACAAGGAATCTATGACGCTCATCCTAGTTGCTCCCATGTGGGCGAGACAACCATGGTTTCCACACCTACGCAGGATGGCGGTGTGCGAACCCATCAGACTCCCAGCCTGGTACAACCTACTGTCCCAGCAACAGGGTCAAACAGTGCATCAGGAACCCAACTCTATGAACCTAGCAGCATGGCTCCTGAAGTCATAGAGTTTGGACATCTCAAATTACCACAGAGGTGTATGGACATTCTAAAGGAGTCCAGGAAACCAAATACAAGGCACTGTTACTTTGATAAGTGGAAAAGATTCGTTATCTGGTGCCAGAATAAACAAATCAACCCGGTTGATTGCACTCCTTCCAACGTTGTGACATACATGCTCCACCTGCTGGATGCAGGGTTGGTTTTTAACTCGCTGAAAGTACACCTGGCAGCCCTCTCGGCTTACACCACATCCCATAACAAGGTCTCGTGGTGGAAAGTACCAGTGGTTAAAGCCTTCATGGAAGGAGTAAAGAGACTTCACCCTCCTATTTCGAACCCACCGCCAGGATGGGACCTCAACGTGGTGCTAGCTAAGCTCATGGGACCCCCATTCGAACCCATGCATAAAAGTAGTCTCAAACACCTGACTTATAAAACGGCCTTCTTAGTAGCCATTACCTCCATAAGAAGGGTCAGTGAAATTCAGGCTCTGTCAGTGCAGGATCCTTTCTTTACTATCCACAAGGACAAACTGGTTTTACGCACACACCCTAGGTTCTCACCTAAATTCATATCCAAGTTCCATGTAAACCAGTCCATCGAGCTTCCGGCTTTCTTCCAGAACCCGCAAAGCTCGGCTGAGGTGAAACTACACACCCTAGATGTGCGTAGGGCGGTCCTATACTATGTAAATAAAACCAGACCGCTAAGGAAAACAGATCAACTGTTTGTCTCCGTAGCTACAGGCAGAGAGGGGGATCGCGTCTCTAAGGGCGCTATCTCGAAGTGGATTATCAACTGTATACAGCTGTGTTACTCTCTTTCTGACAAGACTCTGCCTTTTACGCCAAGGGCCCACTCTACTAGAGGCATTGGTGCCACTCTGGCTTTCATTGCAAATGTTCCCCTCGACACCATTTGCAAAGCGGCTACTTGGAGCTCTATTCACACTTTTACTCAGCATTACTGCATTGACACTCATTCCAAGACAGATACACAAGTGGGACAAGCGGTTCTAAGACACCTGTTTGCTCATGACCCTTCTCACATCCCACCTCCTTCTTCTGGTACTGCTCGCTAATCTATGCACAGCATGTGATCTAAGCAGATTCCACAAGCCTCAGAAGGGATACATTACTCACCGTAATCGTATTTCTGATGCTTGTATCTGCTTAGATTCACATGCGACCCACCCTTCCTCCCCTCCGAGAGAAGGCGCATGATTGCTTGTAGTCTTACCTTTTCTGTCTATCTGCTTGGATTATCTGTACTCACGCTACTCCTCATGCTTCCTCATGTCAGAAAAAATACAATCTGAGGATCCTACACGCGTGAGGGATCTTGGGTACAGTGGACGTCACACTAGGGATAGTATTACTGGCACGCCTGTGTCGACGCCCATTTTCGACTTTCGAAAAACAAACTGTAATACTCCGCAGCTTCCACTAGATGTCGGCCTATGCACAGCATGTGAATCTAAGCAGATACAAGCATCAGAAATACGATTACGGTGAGTAATGTATCCCATATCCTGACTTCTCTGCTGGGGTACAGGCAAACAGGAGATCCTACGAGCCGGTCAAGAAGCTTCTGCGAGAGCGCCAAATCCCATATGCTCTCATTTTTCCTGCCAAAATGGGAATCCAGCACGCAGGCAGGGCGCATTTTTTTGAATCTCCGGCTGAGGCTATGCACTACATCGAAACCTCTATACCTCTTCCTCCCAAGGGGGGCAGACCGGCGCAAAACAACAGACCCAGACCGGCAGACTGAACGGGGATTTTGATCTCATGAGACGAACGAAGATATAACATAAAATGCTTGAGGGGCGTAACTTACAAAAGAAAGATTCTGTAATACTTATTGGTCTAGGCACTCGAGTATGTGGAGGCTGGGACCCAGTCGGCGGCCATGTGAAGCAACACGGCTACCCTCGGAATGTTCCACGAGTTTGGTTTGATCCATTGTCAAGTTGGGGGTGACAATGAGGGTGGGGGGGCGGAAAGGGGAGTTGGGATTGGACGTTACAGTTCTGGACTAGCCCTACAGTGGCACAAAGTTGGTAATTATGAACTGAAATGTAAAAATGTGGTCACATTTGGACCGGTACCCAGCAAAGCACATGAATACTATAGAACCGTCGTTCGTGATGATGTCAGATACTTCCTCATGAAGTGCAGGCGAGGGGCTGAAGGTTAAACTGTTAACATGGAATGTTCGGGGGCTAAATAATCATATGAAAGCAAAAAAAATTGGTAACTACATCGCCAGACACAGCCCCCAGATACTGATGTTACAAGAAACTCATATGGTGGGGACCGATAACCTGCACATATTGCCTAGATGGGGATCCCTTAGGTACTACACAGACTATTCGTCTCAGTCCAGGGGGGTTATCACACTCATACATCCAGGGCTGGGGTTTAGGCCAGAAGACCACAGGGTTGACCCACTGGGGAGGTATGTTTTGGTATGGGGGGAGATCGCCGCCCAGCGCCTTCTCCTAGTTAACACGTATGGGCGCAATGTCGACGACCCTTCCTTTTACTTAGAACTGTATCAGATAATAGTTTCGCTTGAAATTTCAGGGGTCATTTGGGGGGGGGGGGGTTTAATCTGGTCCTTGACCCGAGCCTGGACAGGGCCTCTAAGGCTGTTAGAGCTCCCAGTAAAGCCGTCCAAACTCTGGCACATATCCAGTCTCAACTTCTGTTAGTGGATTCCTGGAGGGAGCTACATCCTGATGGTAGACGATACACATTTTACTCTTCAGTCCACGACTCTGAATCAAGGATTGATTATTGGTTGGTCTCTTCATCAATGGCGACGGCACTTAGGGGCTGTGAAATTCTTCCACGCACTATGACAGACCATTCCCCAGTGTTGTTAGATCTATTACTCCAGAATGTTCCCGCACCCGCCAGAAGGTGGAGAATGCCCGGCGGAATGCTTGCAGACCCCGGGGAAGTTGAGACATTGCATGTTGAAATTGTGGAATATTTGGTGAACAATGTGGGATCGGTTGATAAGATTTCAACAGTGTGGGAGTCCTTTAAGGTTTGGTTAAGGGGAGTGTTGATATCCAGGTCTGCTGGTATGCTCAAAAGGGTGAGAACCGAGTTAACGGAGGTTGAGACCAAACTAGATAGGTTAGAAACAGAATTCACACGTACTCAAAACAAAGACATATTGGTAGACATACAGGCACACCTGCAAGAGTTTAACAAATTAGCCAGCAGAGAGGTGCAATATATTGCGGCACCCATACGAGCTCGCAGATATGGAGAAGGGAATAAGGCGGGTAGAACCCTTTCCAATTTACTCAAGCAGGGTGGACAACCCACCCTGATCACTAGTATTCACACAGCACAAGGCGATGTACGCCTCACTGACGCAGATATAAATGGGGAATTCGTAAACTTCTATAAACACCTCTACTCAAACCAAGCTTCGAAGTCACTCCCGGAAATTAGATCATATTTAGAAGCCCTCTCACTCCCTAAGCTCCCTGAGGAGGTACGCCTCGCCATGGACCTACCGATAACCCCGGACGAGGTCACGGAAGCAATCAAGGGGCTCGCGTCAGGCAGGGCCCCTGGGTCGGATGGAATTGGTGCCGAATTTTACAAAGAGTTCCGCAAGGAACTTGTCCCTGTATTAATGCAGGTGTGGGAGGAGGCTCTTGAAAATAAAATCCTGCCTCCAACCATGAGGGAAGCTGTAATAACTTTCCTCCCCAAGCCACGACGACCACCACAGGACGTATCGTCATACAGACCCCTGTCACTTATAAACACAGATGCAAAAATATTTGCTAAAGTCCTGGTGAACCGATTTCTCCCGGCTGTTCCCACCCTTGTCCACCCTGATCAGAATGGGTTTATTCCCACAAGGTCCACCGCCCTGAATCTGCGTAGGCTTTTTGGCATCATGGCACAGATAGATCCGGGAAGAAGCGTGGTGGCCATAGCCCTCGATGCAGAGAAGGCATTCGACTCTGTCTCGTGGGTTTACCTTCTTGCGGTCCTTGAGGCGTTCGGGGTGGGCCCCAATTTTGTAAACTGTCAGGTTGCTATATACAAAACCTGGTGCACGAGTATTAACCAATAAAACCATCTCTGATATGTTCCTTTTGGGCAAGGGTACCAGACAAGGATGCCCGTTCTCGCCCCTGCTGTTTGCTTTAACCATCGAACCAATGGCGGCCGCGGTCAGATTGAGACACATACACCGAGGGATCGGGATGAAGGGGTCCACCCAGCTGATTTCACTCTATGCAGACGACACATTATTATATATCAAAGAACCCGAGGTAAATATAACACCTATAATGGAATAGATACATCAATTCGCAGCATACTCCGGGTACACCATAAACAAGACCAAGTCTGAGATCTTTCCTCTCACCCCGGCCACTGGGCGGCCCCCCACCACGGGAGGGCTTAAATGGTCAGAACACCACATCAGATACTTAGGGGTTCTGGTATCTAGAGACAAACACACGCTGTACTCCGACAATCATGAGATTGCACTACGTAACATATGCACGAAACTCCACATTTGGGGGCGCCTCCCGCTCTCGCTGGCAGGGAGAGTCGCGGTCCTTAAAATGGTGATCCTTCCCAAGCTGCTGTACCTCTTTGTCAACATCCCCATATGGCCGGGTAGAGTCTTTTTCACCAAACTCCGATCCATAGCTGTCACATTTCTCTGGGGCGGAAAAACGGCTAGAATAAGCTGGGAAAAATTGACGGAACCGTATTCCATGGGAGGCATAGCGGCCCCCGACTTCGAGCTCTATTACTATGTTTCCCAGGCACAGTTTGCAAAACACTGGTACAAGCCCCCAGAAAACACACCACACGCATGGATAGAGGAGCGTGCTACACACCCCACAAATATACAATCTGTCCTTTTTGACACAAAGTATAGAGATACTTGTGATTACAACCCTGTGAGCTGCACTGTAAGAGCATGGGAGGCAATATTTAAAAGGTTAAATATTGAGACACCCTACAACCCGGAGGTTCCTCTTTGGAACTTTCCGGGCTTGCCTCCCACTCATGACACTGGCATACAGGAATCGTGGGATCCAAACGGGGAAATGAAAGTGGGCGATATGTTTGTGGAAGGGAAGTTTGCGGATCTGAAGTTGTTCTTGAATGCACTGGGAGATGGACCACTTAAAACCCTCCAATACTACTGTATGAGGTCTGCATTTATTAAGCGATGGCCGACGTTCCCGGATGAACCGGTGGCTCATCCGTGTATACAGTTAATAACAGCTACTAAAGGATTGGGGATCTCCAGGTTATACACCATGGTTCAGGCCCACACTCCTACACTGAACCACGTCAGGGAGAGGTGGGAGGCAGACCTACAGACACCAATTGAGGAGGACAAATGGGCAAGGTATTGCATGCTTACTAAAAACATCTCACTTAACTCTGGTTTGCGATTGATTCAATTCAAGATTCTAAATAGGTTACATTATACACCCGCCAAGGTGGCTAGGTTTGTTCCGGGTGCTTCCGACTCCTGCCCTAAATGCGATACACCTCAGGCTGATGCCTTTCATATGTACTGGAAATGTCCGGTGGTGGCGGGGTTCTGGAGAGAAGTGGCGGAATTGCTGGAAGAAATAACACAAGTTCCCCCGGTTATGACTCCTCAGAAATACCTATTTGGAGACATTGGCAAATGTTCCGAAAAAATTCGAAGATTATTCAATATTATTTGTGCCATGGCCAAGAAATGCATACTCCAGAAATGGAAGAGCCCCGCCCCGCCCAGTATGAATTATTTTTTGAAAGAATTAACACATGTAAATGAGACAGAGGAACAATTTGTTATGACCCAACCTACAGCATGCAGGCCCAAAGACATATGGGGCCCCTTCAGGGTCTATTTATGTAATATGATTGAGAATGACGACATGCCATTGTAACAGTATATATAGAACTATGGTTAAATGCACTCCTTGTCATATATGCAAGTTTGCACGAGATGTGGTGCCGTTGTACCTTTGTGACCATCAATAAAGAAAGTTTAAAAAAAAAAAAAAAAAAAAAGGGAGGGAGGTGATAGAACCCGTTCCCCAGCACCTGCGGGGCACTGGAATGTACTCCAGGTACTTTCTGGTCTGAAAGAAGACAGGAGAGTGGATGCCGATCCTGGACCTGCGACGCCTAAACAAGTACTTGTAGTCCCAGAAGTTCAGGATGGGCACGTTACAACACATGCTCGGCCAATTGGAGGAAGGCAACTTCCTGGCGTCGCTGGACCTGGAGGGCTCCCATTTCCATGTCCCCATTCATCGAAAGCAACGCAAGTGCCTGCGGTTCATGTTCCAGGGGCGACACTATCAGTTGAAGGCACTTCTCTTCTGCCTGAAATCGGCCTGAGGGTCTTCATGAAGTATTGGGCTCTGGTGGCAGCGCATCTTCATCTCGAGGGCATCCACGTCTACCCTTACCTGGACAATTGGCTAGTTCGGTCCTGCTCTGACGAGGACCGTCAATTATCCAAAGTCCTGCTTAGAGCCATCGCAGAACACTCTTGTTTCCGAGAGCCCGACTCAACACAGTGACATGCCTGTCGTCTCCCTCGGAGGAGTGGGTGGTAGCCATCCTAGGGAAGGTGCAGCACATGTCGTCTGCACGGTTGCTTACTGTGCGAGCTGTCAAGTCGCTGTTGGGCATGATTTCCCCCTGCATCAACCTTGTCCTCCTTTGCAGACTACAGATGAGGCTAACTGCAAGTCTCGGGACCCTGGACTGATGAGATTGCCCTGAACGAGGAGTTCCGAAGAGCAGTACAGTTGTGGGGCGTGCACTCACATCTCACGCAAGGGGCTCCATTCCAAGTCTCTTCTTACCGGGAGACAGTCACCACAGACCCTTCTCTGAAAGGTTGGGGAGCTGACACTGGACAGTTGCACACCAGAGGCCACTGGCTGCCGGAAGAAAATACACTTCACATCAATGTCCTGGAGCTTCGGGCTGTCTTCGGGGCCCTCAAGTCCTTCCTGCCATTGCTGAGAGGCAAGGTGGTGAGGAGCTTCACGGAAAACACCACCACCATGTTCTACATGTGACTCTTTCTTCCTTTTTTCATTCTAAAATTGTAGCCATCTGTGAGGACATTAGAGATAACTATGCCTGGGCCGCCTTCAAGCAAACTACCTCCGAGCTGCCTACTTCTAAAACTTTATGGCGCTCCTTTCCTGTTTTTTCTGAACAGGATATCTCTAAAGCTATCCACGACCTTAAATCAGCATCGCCCGCTGATGCCATCCCATTGGATGTGCTTAAAGATATCTCGACAGATTTAATTACCAATACCAATTACCAAACTTCCGCCCCATCCCCCTTCTTCCATCTATGATGAAGGTGCTTGAGGCTCTGGTCTCTCCCCTCCTGTCATCCTTTATGGAAACTTCTGGGTTTCTTGATACCTTTCAGTCTGGTTTCAAACCAGGGAGAGGAACCAAATCAGTTCTTAATTCTGTACTCGATGATCTCAACCGCCTAGTTGAGCAAGGTGGTGTGGGAGCGCTCCTCCTGCTCTACCTGTCAGCCGCGTTCGACAGGGTTGATCATTCCATCCTGATCTTCCGTTTGTCAAGCTCGGCCCTTGGAGGCCAGGTATTGAACTGGTTTGCAGCCTTCCTGGCCGACCAGTCCCAGTCTCTTTCTGCCACCTTTTTGCTTTGAATCAATTTCACTCTTCTGTGGAGTTCTGCAAGGATCTGCGCTTTCACCAATTCTTTTTACATCTATATTCACCCTCTTCTTCTTATCGTGTCTCAGGGCTTCCGCTTTTATTCCTATGCGGACGATACGCAGATCTTGGTTCGCCTAGATCTATCTCGCCCTAAGACTGCATCCCGGCTCAGGAACTGCCTAGTTGATTTGGATGCGTGGATGGCAAATAACTCTTTAAAACTCAATGGCAGCAAAACAGAGGTCCTCGTGGCGGGAACTTATTGGACTCCTGACTTTTGGCCTCTTCCCTTCTCCATCCCCCGTAGTAAGAAATCTGGGGGTAAAGTTCTCTTCCTCCCTGGCTATGACTGAGAAGGTGGGTACAGTCTGCAAATCTGGCCTTTTTAAATTGCGCACCCTGCAGAAGGTTCTCCCTTTCATTCCTGGTCACTTTCATGCCCCGGTGGTAGCAGCATTGATTCTTATTACGGCTGATTACTGTAATTCACTTTACCTCGGCCAACCGCGCTACCTATTAAACCGCATGCAAATGCTCCAGAATGCTGCGGTCAGAGCAGTCCTGCGCCCCCCGGCTCAGACTCACATGTCACCGCTCTTGAAACAACTGCACTGGCTTCCGATTGAAAAGCGAATACTGTTTAAATCTGTGTTTGGTACATCGTGCTTTTTACAAGCTAGGTTCTGAATATCTTCAGGAAAAATGTGTCCACTATGTCACTCTTCGGTCTCAGGCTGCCCTACTACTATCAGTCCCCCGTTTTAGACGGACTAGGACCGGTGGCTGTGTCTTCTCTATGGCAGCTGCTACTGCATGGAACCAACTGCCGTGGGCACTGTGTGCGACTTCTAACCATTTGGCCTTCCGGCGGGCCCTTAAGACCCTTCCCTTCTGATGATCCCTTCTTTGACATGCGTGTCCTGGTCCACCCACCTTTGCTCAGCGCCAAGATGCCTTAGGGCGTATGTGCACTTTATAAGACTATATAACATACATCCGGAAGCAGAGCGGGATGCGCTCTGAGACGAGGCCCAGGATCTGTGGCACTGGGCCATTCGTCAGGACAAGTTTCTCTGTCCTTTCCACCTGGTGGGCACCAAGAACACCATTGCAGACTCGCTCAGCAGAGAGCTATGTTCTTGCCACAAGTGGGAGCTTCGCCAGGACCAGGTGACTCTTCTATTTCATGAATTGAGTCAACCCCAGATCGACCTTTTCGCAACGGCTATGAACTACAAGTGTCAGACGTTCGCCAGCAGGTTCCCGCAGCCGAGGATCATGGGGGATGCATTCTCGTTCCAGTGGGAGGGACTTTTCCTCTACGATTGTCTTCCTCTCCCACTCCTGCTACGAGTGATCAATACACTCGGTGTCACTGCAGGACAATACTAGTCGCTCCGGCGTGGCCACAGCAAATCTGGTATCCAGACCTGCTACATCAGTCAGCGGTTCCGACCATCAGACTGCCACTACTTCCGGACCTTCTCTCCAGAGAGGGAGGAGCAATTCTGCACTACGACCCAGCGTCGCTTACCCTCAGGGCCTGGCTCCTGCAGCCCTAGTGTTTGGACATTATTCTTTATCTGCGGAGTGTAAGGACATCTTGGTTAAGGCTAGGGCCTCTTCAACGTTGATGTGCTACAGCCATAAGTGGAAGTGTCAGTCTCGGATGATTACCCCTCTGCGTGTCATAGGCCCGCAGCTCCTACCATACCTGCTTTCCTTGGCCAAGGCTGGACTGGCTCATGCCTTTATCAAGGTGCACCTGGCCACCATATCACGTTACACTAGGGCACCGGTTAGGCCTTCTCTGTGGTCGCACAGACTCGTCAGGGAGTTCTCAACAAACCGTTGGTGTTACCGGTCTTCTTCCCAAATCTGTCATCGCCAGCGGAGCAGGCCTTGCATTCGCTGGACGTTACTCGTTCCAAGTTTTACGTGGCACGCACAAAGAGCTTTTGGAAGACTTTCAGCTGTTCGTCAATTTTGGACCTGTGAATCAGGGAAAGGCCTTGTCGAAAACATCCATCTCCAGGTGGCTCTCTGGCTGCATTATGCACTGTCATTGACAGGCTAGCAGGCCACTGCCGGAGCGGCCGAGAGCCCACTCCACCAGAGCCATCGCAGCAACAACAGCGTTTCTGCGTGGTGTGCCACTGCTCAACATCTGCAGGACTGCAACGTGGAGGTCCACACACTCCTTCACAAGGTTCTACTGCGTCGACAGGGATTCCAGGGAGGAGTGCCAGGTCGGCCAAGCAGTGCTAGGCAACCTGTTTGCTTGAGGTGAGCATGTTTCAGGGCTGAGTTTACTTCCGTTGTGCCTTGCCACCTTCCGTGGTTGTGTATATGCACTGCTGTGTAATTGTTATTCATGAGCATATGGATCAATGCCAGACCCCCATGCTGGAGAAGGTTTAAGTTAATTGCCTGTAATTATTGTTCTCCAGCATGATTCTTCCATGGATTCACATGCAAACCCTCCCTCCTTCCCCTCTGTGGCTCTTCTTGTTTCATACTGCCACTTTACTTGTTTACCAAATCTGAAGATGGCCACCAGGGGTGGACCTTAGGGAGAGGACTTTCATTGGATGGGGGCAGTATAGCCCAGAGGAGAGTGATTGGTTAAGAGGAGAAATAGTTTAAAAGGGAAAGTGAAACTGTTTTTCTTTTACCGAGGATTCCCAGCATGACGACAGGGAACATTCTTGAGCATGTGACTCCATGCCAGACCCATGCTGGAAAACAATAGTTACAGGTAAGTAACTTAAACCTTTCCCAACACACAAAGGAATGATATTGTGTTTGTGCATGTTAGATCTAAATTTGTCTATGACCTATTGTCTTAAGTGGAAGCATTTTTAATAGGTTATGAACTATTTAAATGGCAGAAGCCAGAGATGTTCGAATCTTTGAAAGGGGAGGAGTTGGGGATGCAATTGGAAAATGGACGGCATGGGGAAAATGGGAGTGAGAACGATTTTTATTGATGATGCGCCTGATAAACCAGTTTGAGAAATGTATTGGGTATGGATTCCAAGATGTTTGGCTTCAGATAGAACAGAGGGTGGGGTACGTTATCACTTATAGGATTCTAATGTTCTGGTCGCCTCCTGGAATACGAGAGGTTTCAGTCATCTTTCCTCTGCTGGTAGGGACCCTCTTTTGTTGGGCAAATTTCACATTATTAACCTCCAAGGGTTTCGGCTTAGAGCGGCTCCAGTAATAGATGGGTATACAACGTTTTTACAGCCAGCCTTACAGGGGACTAGGCGGTGACCATATGGGGGGTTAATAACAGTAGTAAGGAGTAATTTGAATTGGATAAGTAGGCAGTTAACTACCCACCATCCGGGGATTTTAGCTGTGATGTTAATGCAGAGTTTGGAGGAGCAAGGAGTGAAGAACAATCTGCTTGTTATTAATCTTTATTTGAATCATCTAATGGGTAACTCCTTCAACTTGGTGGCTAGTGTGGTGGAATGTTTGGAGGATTGGTTTAATAAGAAAGGAGGAGAGAATGGGGTGATTTCAATTGTAGTTGTAAAAATATGCAGAGTCATAGTAATCATTCCAAGCAGAGTGATAAGGGGAAATCAATTGTAAATGCCTGCAACTGGATACATTTTATGGAGGAGTGGGGTTTTCACTGTTAGAACATGTTGTGTGCAAAGGGCCAGATCAGAATTTACATTGAAACGGACTAAAGTGTCCTCCACTTTAAATTATAGTTTTCTCTCTCAATCTATGCTAGATAAATGCGGGGGATTCAGGATTTTTAATACAGATAGAAGTGATCATTGCCTGTTTGGCAGTACATTTACATTGGCTCATTTAGAGAGTGGGAAAATGCCTATGACAAATATGCATGTCAATGACAAATATGCATGTCAATGATTCAGGAAATAGTCTCCTTTGTAGACCATTGCTCGTAGAATATTTTAATAATGATCTACTCTATATAACGCTCTCCGTATAGGAGAATTGTCAGATCACTTGTCCGTCCCTAATTGCCCTGTTTTTTATGGCCAGGATTACTAAACTCTGTGCCGGTAATCAAAGACATGGCTATTTGGGAAAGGACCCAGTGGATTGATTGGGTGATTCCGGAAAAAAGGGCTCTCCGAGGCCAGCTGTGAACACTTAAGATACTTGGTCGTTGCAAGGAGGGCTGGCAAAAATGGAAATTTCTGAAACAAGCATTTAAGGATTGGGTGAAATGTTATAAAGTAAAGGTTTATTAGAGGGTGAAACGGTGCTAAACATCCTCATTATAAAGGACACAAAGGGGTTCTAAAAATTAATGAAGATCCGGGGTTCCAAGAAAGTTGATGGGTCAGCCCGATTCCACAGCACGTTTGGAAAAGCCATGGTAGAGATATGTATGACGCCTCGAAAGGTGATTAGTAGAGGACCCTACCTTTATCTCAGTCATCTTGGGTGGTAGATTTGGACTTAAACGACATTGAACATTGAATCCGAAAGGCCAATCCTTCCAGGGCAATGGGACCGGATGGTTTATCTAATTATGTTCTAAAAGGCAATTGTAATTTGTGGGAAGAAATTCTATTTTTATTGTTCCAGAACATATTGGATACTTAAACCATCCCGGAATCTTGAATTGTTATTCCATTTTTCAGAAAGGCGATAGGTTGTCCCTGCAAACTTTACGGGCAATAGCCCTTTTGGACATTACTAGTAAAACCTTTTCATCCATCATCCTTGAAGCCTTGAATGCGTGGTCGACTGAGACAGACAGTATTGATGAAAACCAAGCAGGATTCCGACATGGGCTAGGCACACAGCTTAATGGGGTTGTGCTTACTCTTGTGATTAAATCTAAAAGGTGGGAAAAGAGACCATTGTATATGGTGTTTATAGATTGTTCCTCAGCATTTGACCGGGTGAACAGGAGCACCTTGTGGGAAAAACGTAAGAAGAGGGTAATCCTGGATACGCTGCTGGACATTTTAATTGCTATCCATACTGACACTACGGTTCAGGTACGTTTGAATGGGAAGAGACATATGTCTAAGCTGTTAAGCACCTATAGGGGGTACGACAAGGATGTGTCCTCGCCCCAGCATTGTTACATTTATATCTGCAGATTTAGGCACTCAACTTAAACAAGCAAGAGCTTTCCCTCACCGATTGGGTTCTCTGGGAGTATACTACCTTGCTTATGCGAATGATCTGGTCATTTATGACCAGACTCCTTCAGGCCTTCATCAATCCCTGGATTCACTGGCTGTCTATATGAAAGGTCATGATCTATCCTCAAAAGTCAAAGATCATGATCTATACTAAGGGCAAAAATGGAAGGTCATTCAATTGGAAGATTAACTTGGAGGTATTGTATACAGTGGGCAGTATGTCTATCTGGGGTTTACTATATATAGTAGACCAAAGTCTGTAGGGCATTTGGAACACCTAAAGAAGAAATGTGGGAAATACATTGCCCAAATGAGAAGGTTAAATGCCAAATATGGATGGTTTTCACTGTTACCATTAATAAACTATTGTAGAGCTAAAGTGCTGCTGGCTTTGCCTTATGACACTGATATTCTTTTTTCCTATCAAAGATTACAGCTTGGCAGGCCCTTGAAGGCTTAATATGGTGTAAAGTATTGGGAATTCCTAATTGTGTGCCAGCTCCAGTTATGCAGTACGAAGTCAGACTTCTCTCTGCCTGTATTAAATGGAAAAAGTTTACTTTTTACAGGAAAATACTGGTTCCCACTAGTAAATTGTTGTTTGGGAGTTTAAATTCCATGATCATTGAGTGCTACCCATTTCTCAAGATGGATAACGGTGTGTGAATTTCACTTGGAAAGTCTAGAGCGTTCTAAGGACACTTTAATTATTACAGCCCATGGAGTAAAAAACACCTTGTGATAACGAGACTGGTGTATGACTAGAAAAGCTATTGGTAATTATGCCTTGTATCCTAATATGCTCAGTCTGTATATGTCAACTTCGCTGTCTGAATCTGAGCGCTCCACTAGCTCCTCACCTGAGTTGCTGGAGCTGAGTGCCGGTGTTGTCTTCCTTCTGTAGACTTTTTTAAAAAAAATGTTTTTTAAAGAAATGGCCTACCTCGGGACAACGCCACAATGGTTGCTTGAAAGACAAGCAGGCCAGTGACACCGCTCCCGAGATAACAAGGAAGGGGAAAAAGCCTGATGAGGTACAAAAAACCCCTTGAGACTGTGGATTCTAGTCCTTGAGAGAATGCAGGAGGCAGGTATCAGAAAATCACTATAGAATCCCAAGGGAAAGGATCCATGTTGGGTACACATGGCGAGTACCGTAGGATTCAGAAGGCGACGGCCACAACATGCATCCGCGCAGGAGGATGGACGACCAATCCTGTAGGAGGGAGAGGAGCTGCAGACTGGAAGAACAGTCAGCAGTGTGGGAGATCAGCTGGAGTGCATGAACCCCCGAAGAGAGAGTGCCAGGGAACGGGAGAAACCAGTGGGGAAAGAGGAGAGATGGAAGAGAAGGAGAGAAGGGACTGGCTGAGCGTGGGGCGCCGGGGAGAAAAAAGAGAGAGAGAGCCCTGCAGAAGCACGAGGAAAGAGCACTGTAGCGAACGAGGGAGAGACAGAGCCGCAGAAGCGCAGCAAAGCCGGGCAAGTGGCTGGGCTCAGCAGAGCCAAGGGAAGAAACTGAGCGTCAGGACCCAAATGCAAGGCGAGACTCGCGGGTTGAAACGCTCCAATCGCCGGGAGGGCTGGAAGTAAGTACCTCCAAGCAGCGGCCATTGTGATAAAGGGTAGACCGCGCAAGCTACGCTGCAAGAGGACGTGGTGGAAAAATCAATGGCGGGCACTCAAACAATCTCATATGCGCCAGGTGGGGGAGCGCATGACAGTATACCCCCTTCGACCCTGGGAGAGCCCTGGTTTACGAGGATGGGCACGATGAAACTTGCGGATTACATCTGGGGCATGCACAAAAGACCTGGGTTCCCATGAGTCCTATGAATCGGGGTAGCCTTTCCAGTTCACCAAGTACTCCAAGCGTCCCCTTCTGTACCTGGAGTCGCAAATCTGAGAAACCTATTACTCAGTCCTGGTGGGCGCTTGCGATGAGGACCTGAGAATGGGCCGAAGAGGAGCATCAGCCGGTCATAAGAGCGAGGAGTGGAAGACCGGATGAATCTGACTGAGACTCTTGGGCAACCTGAGACGATAAGCAACTGGGTTGATCTTAGAAATGATCTCATAAGGGCTGAAGAATCGTGGAGACAATTTATAGGAGAGAACCCAGCGAGGAAGGTATTTGGAGGACAACCAAACCTTGGAGCCCACTTTCAGTTGGGGGTACTGGAGAACGCTTGCGTTCCACTTGGGTCTTATATGTTTGCTGGGAGACCAATAGATTGCTCTTCGCGACCCTTTGGGCCTCTGAAATCTCAGCCAAAATAGATTCTATGGATGGTATGTTTAAGGGTGGAGAAACCACAGGTATGAGGCTGTGGGAATGCATCCCATAAGTATAGTAGAAGGGACTGATCTCTAGGGCTAAGTGAACAGAGTTGGTAGACGCAAATTCTGCGGTCAGGAGTAAAGAAACCCAGTTGTCTTGTTGCATGTAGGTATAGCATCTTAGTTATTGCTCCTCTGTCTGTCACGATCTTGTCAGGGATACTGTGTAACCGTTATATGTCTCAGATAAACACCTCTGCCATGACTGAGGCAGGCAGAAGACCGGACAGACGGGAGAAGTGTGCGAGCTTGGTAAAGGAATCCACCGTTACCATGATACATGAGCAGCCCTGAGAGGGGGGTAGATCGACAATGAACTCTGTAGATATGTGGCTCTAGGGTCTGGCAGGTGGTGGTGCTTGTTCCAGCAGTCCGATTAGCCTTGAGTGCGATGTTTACTTCTGGCACATACTGGGCAGGCCTTAATGTAGTTTTCCACGTCGGAGGACACTCCTGGCCAGTAGAAAGAGCGTGTGACTAAGTACAGGTTACCCTTCTTGCCGCAGTGTCCGGCAGACCTGTGGCCATGACACAAGGATAATACTTTGAGACAGAGTTCCTGTTTGGGTATGTACAGTCTTCGATCGGCGAAGAGGAGTCTGTCTGTCTTCCACCAGAGGATTGGACTTTAGGGGTAACTCTGGTTTGGAGTGGACGGTGGCCTCTGACTTCCTGAAGGAAAAAGGAAACTTGTAGAATAATTCTGTCCCTGGGAAAGAATGGATCAGGTTTACCCTCAGACGAGGGGGCTTGAGAATCGCGGCAGGAAAGGGCATCCGCTAAAACGTTCTGGCTTCTGGGTAGGTAGGTGGTCTCAAAATCGAACTAGGCAAAGAAATCTTGCCTGACGGGAATTAACACATTCCATGCATTACAGCACCTTGAGATTCTCGTGGTCTGTTCTGATGGTGAACGGGTAGGTACTGCCTTGAAGTAGGTGCCTCCATTCCTCACAGGCGATCTTCATAGCCAGAAGTTCTCTCTCAATAACAGAATAGTTACTTTGACTAGGAGTCAGTGTCTTGAACAGGTTTCCCACTGGTTGTTCTGCTCCTTCATGCTCTTGAAGTAACACAGCTCCTACCGCTCTGGCCGACACATCAGCCTCCACAATGAAAGCTTGGGATTGGTCAGGTTGGCGCAGTATGGGGGCGGAACAGAATAGTTTCTTGAGGTATTGTAGGGCTGTCTCTGCTTCTTCTGTCCACCTAAAAGGCCTCGTAGTCTTCTTCAAGAGACCAGTAATGCGCAGATCTACGTTGGAAAAATGTGGTATGAATTTGCGATAAAAGTTTGTGAACCCCTAAAAACTCTGGATTTCTTTAACGGTGGATGGAGCGGGCCAACTAAGAATAGCCGAGACTATTTTATTGTCCATCATGACTCCGCTGCTGGAAAGGATGTAGCCAGGATAGGGCACTGTAGAGGCCCTGAACAAACACTTTTCAGGTTTAATGAGGAGATGATGGGCTTGCAATCCAGACAAAGCAAAACTAAAGTTGCAACAAAATGATGGGATCAACACCTGCGACCATTGTCTGACTTTTCGTGATGGTGACACCGAAAAAGGTCATTTTGCCACCATACTTGATACGGTGTCCCTCGCCTAAATACTGTAATGGCATACTTCGACTCTGCTTTAATTTGTGGGGCACAACTGATATAAAAGCAAGTCTATACTATTCCTGAGACTCACTCATTTGATCACAGAGTATCCAATGTTAAGATCCCAAAGAGAAATTGCTTTCACAAGACATTGCGAATACTTGGGGAATATATCTCAAACTAAATGTTGGGCGGTCTTGTTGGGGTGCAACAACATGTCAATTCAAATTGCAGCAATTAACTTTTTACTCAGAATAAAATTTGAAGGAAATGTGAAATTAACATCGTAACTGTCAATGGCAGGATGCAAGAACCATAATGCTGAAGTCTGGCAATAACCTAATCGATTATTTTATTGTACTTATTTAGGATTACAACACATGTATTTGACGTATCTTTTTATTAATTGTGTTGCTCTGTAGCGATGATGTCCAAAGTATTGGTGTGAGTTGATTGTTATTGATAAATGAACTTTCTGTTATGATGAATTAATGTAAGCTATTTTTAAGAAATGTTTTATGTATTATGATAAGTTTTGTATGTGTTTTTGAAAGGTTGATTGAATTCAGCCATATCAAATAAAAACATTTTTTTTAAAAAAAGATGATGGGCTTGCAAGCGTAGTAAAACCGTCCTGAGATGTTCTGAGTGCTCGTGTGCAGTGGGGGAAAAGACCAGGATGAAATAGGTGGTCGGAAAACAGCCAGTCCATAAAACGTTGAAATATGGCTTGGGTATTGATGAACCCAAAGGGCGTGACACTGTATTCAAAATGCCCATATGGTGTTCTGAAGGCCGGTTTCCATTCATCGCCTTCTCAGACTCTGAGCTGGTAGTAGGCACTCCTTGGGTCCAACTTAGAGAAAACGGTGGCACCCTGGGCAGCTTCGAGAATGTCTGAGATCAGAGGCATGGGATAGCGATCCCCAAACATGTTCAGTCCTCTGAAGTCTATGCAAGGACTAGGCTCTATGGAATTCCTTTTGGGATTAAAGAACAGAGATGCACCCGCAGGTGATCGGGAGGGTTCGATGAGACCGTTTTCCAAGTGGGTGTCCAGGCACTTCCGCAGGGCTTTCTTTTCTGTTGAGGACAGTGAAAACATGCGGCCAAATGGAATCAAGGCATCTGGCACTAGGTCAATGGAGCAGTCTTCTGGTCTGCGTGGCGGGAGAGCAAGAGTGCCTTTGTCGACGAACACCTCTTCAAATTCCTTGAGATCCGCCGGTATACACTGTACAGTATGGGGTTCTTTAGACAATGCTGTAACAATCTCATACGGTGTATCCGGAAGTCAATGTTGTCTACAAAAAGAGAAGTAGAATCCCAGAAAATTGCTGGTCCAGTTGACTGACGGATTGTTTCCACAGCCATGATATTTCCAGTATGACAGGGAAATGGACGGCACAGATGAGATCAAAGGTCATCGTTTCGGTGTGTTGTAGGATGGTTACCTGGAGGATCTCTGATGTGTGGGTGATGGGCCCAGAGCTGAGGGGAGTGCCGCCCACCCCTTCTACTTTTTGGTCTTCCTCCTTTTCAATACAATGAATGATGACCTTGTTGGGCCATAGGGTGTCAATAAAATTCCCGACCGCCCCACAATCAATGAGGGCAAGGGTGTCAACCTTCTGTTTCTTTACGTGGATTTGTAGAGCTATAACCATGAGACGAGAATCCTCTGTTGTCTCCGAAGGGATGACCGCCAAAGAGACATAGGGACTGTTGGACATACCTCAGTAACCTGTCCCCCCTAGGACCGATGTCACCTGTTTCCCGGGCATCTAGGAGGAACTTCAGGGCAGTTCCTGAGCAAATGGCTGGAGGAACCGCAGCACATACAGAGTCCTGTATCTCCTCTATGCTTCTGCTCTTCTGGAGTGAGTGGTGCTATGGCGGTTCCGATCTACATAGGTTCCTCTTTTGTTTAATGGTGCGTTGGCTGGGAAGGTGCAGTTTGTGGATTCTGAGGACTGTATAAGCCTCTGTCCTTCTTCTTTTCTAACTTCATTCCCCTAAGCAGAACTCGATTTGAAGAACGATGAATAAAATAGATCTGAGAAAGTGGATGGACAAGGAATTCTAGCAAGCTCATCCTTGAGTTCCCCTTTGAGACCACGCCGAAAGATTGCAAATTGAGCAGGCTCAGGCCACCCTGCTTTGGCGGCCAGACGCTTGAAGTGTGTTATATAGGTGAGTAGATCTGTCGACCCCTGTTGAAAATCCAGAAGCTCCTCACAAGCCCCGAACGTGATTTCAGGACGCTTGAATGTTTGCTTGAGTAAGGTCAGAAAAGCACCATAATCATGTAAGACTGGATTATTACTGGTTACCAGTGTTGTCGCCCAAGTTAGGGCATTTCCAGCCATATTTCATATTATAAAGCCCACTCGTGTGTGTTCTGAGGCGTAGGTACTGGCCCGGAATGCAAAGTGTACCATACAGACCTTAATGAACTCTAAGTCTTTTTGGCATCCCGTCAAGCTTCCCTGAAGACAGGGCCATGGGTGGTAGATTCGAAGGGTGGTGGTCCCTGGCTGATACTAATTGTCGAACAAAGGAATTTTCAGACTTTAGGATCTGGACCTGCAAGGTTAAGCTCTGAACAGCGGCCACCAGTTCCTGCATTTGTTCAGCAGTGGCCATTTCAGGATTTGTAGGTGTTGGGCGTTTCAAACCGTCAACTTCGCTGTCTGAATCTGAGCACTCCACTAGCTCCTCACATGAGCTGCTGGAGCTGAGTGCAGGGGTCTTCTTCTTTCTGTAGTCTTTTTTTTTTTTAATGAATGTATGTCCTACCTCAGGACGACGCCACAATAGTTGCTTGAAAGAGCAGCAGGCCAGTGACACCGCTCCCAAGATAACCAGAAAGGATAAAAAGCCTGGTGAGGCACAAAAAAAAACCCTGAGACTGTGGCATGTCCTTGAGAGAATGCAGTAGGCGGGTACCAGAAAGTCACTATAGAATCCCAGGGGAAAAGATCAAAGTTGGGTACACATGGCGAGAACCGTAGGTTTAAGATGGCGACTGTCACTATGACCTGAACTGGCCTGATGCACGTTTTGGACAGGCATTGCTCAAAAAGCATGCTGCTATCCTCCCTATTATAACCTTTGGGTGCTTTGTAATCTATACCAGGAATCTGTAAGAAGAGATAACCGAGTACAATTTTCCCACCAAAGTGATTTTTGTGTTAGCAGTCCTTGTTATCGTTTCCTTCCTACAAATGACTGTCTCCCTGTTCTCTTGGCTGTGCCATTTGAAAATAGACTTGGAATGAGTCGGTGCATGCTTTGAAGGCTAGGAAGAGCTTGCAGACAAGCTGCCTTTGCTTTTTCTGTGCTTTGATGGAAATTGAGTGTTTTGGTACAAGGGGTACGTATATCATATGAGTCTGTAGGAATGAGAACATGGGCCAGTAATCCCTTTGATGAGCCACATTATTATATTGCACATTCACTTGCGCAGTGATCAAACTGTAATTGGTGTGAACTGATCTTTTTTTAACTTATTTTTCCACTAGAGTTCAAATGGTGTATTAACAGATTTGCTGAGTTTCTATACATTACCATCGACAGTTATGCATCATCCGGTTCATAAGACCCTCAAGGCTGCATATTCTTTCTACAATATACACACGGAGACTCCGCTTCTCGACCTAATGAATGATGCACTTATTATAGCCAAGTTGGTAATTATTTTCTTATATTTATTCAGTAGAAAGTTATCATGAAATAAACTAATTGCATAATGGAGCAAATAATAAGGGAATGCCATACCTAAGAAAACTAAACTGCAAAAAAGCTGAAATCAGTCGTTTTGGATTTATATAAAAATGTTTTTTCATTTGTACCATTCAATTCCAGACATTTCTGATTTGCCAAAGCACTTATGCCTCAACATGACATGTCTGCATTGATTGTGCAACACTTTTTTTAGAGACCAATTCCTTGAGATGCACACCCTTGTTTCTTTCTTCCGCACACTAATCAAGATCTTGATGCACACACTCGTTTCTTTCTTCCGCACACTACTCAAGATCTTGACAAGATTACCAAATCAGGACAGGGAAACATGAAGGGGGCACATGAGTAGGAGTAGAAACTAGAACATAGGACAGGGTCCTGAAAGATGCACATTGAAAAGGCATGTGCGTGGTTGGGTAGGGGGGTTGCTACTAACGTTATGTATGGAATGTTCAGCTGTGCCATGTGTTTTCTTGAGGACACATAAACACTGGATATGTCAGAAGGTCAGAAGAGTACTAGAAGCATGGAAAGAGCTAGTGGATAGTCGGTGAGACTGAATCACTATCACTAGTAGAGCATGGCAAGTCAGACTTTTATTGAAAGGCAGATTGATGCCCAAGAGTGTTGTGAGGTAAATAGTGCCAAGCCTCCTCATGTAGGGCATGCAGGTATCAAATGGGAGTGTTGGGGAAAATTATCATTTCGAAGGGATTGTGTCCTCCGACGTATTCCTCATCTTAGATATCTCCTTCCAGCTCTGCTGGCCTCAGACATTTTTTTCTCTCTCTAGAGGGCGCTGCGCGTCGACATCCTCCGAGTCGATGTCCCTCGACAGCCGCCATATCGACGCCAACGTCATCCTGCCTATAAAGGCCGCGTGCAGCGTCCGTTGCTCAGTTCCGTTTTTCTGCGCTTACTCAGTGCCTCGGAATACCGTTGCTCAGTTCTTGTCAGATTAATACCTAGTTACCTCGAGTTATTCGATCCGTACTCGATGGCTTCCTCGTCGGAACCGACAACTCCTCGATCCGGCTTCAAAAAATGCCGAGATTGTGGGAAAAAGATGTCGCTGACTGACCCTCACAGAGTTTGTCTGTGGTGTTTGGGAGCTGAACACCATTGTTCGGAATGCGAGGACTGTATGTCCATGACAGCTGAAGGAGCGTAGGGGGAAGCTGGAGAAAGGTAAGACTTTTAAAGCTTCTTCTTCGTCGACGAAGTCGAGACACTCGTCTCCTCGTCACCATTCGCGCTCCAGGTCTCGGAGTGGGTCCCATCACTCCTCGAGATCGAAGCACTCGAAGAGGAGACGTCGAAGATCCCCTACTCTGTCTTCCTCTTCCTCTGTTTCGCCAAAAAGAATCCCTTGCCCCACGAAACATAGTTCCCGGGCTGAATGGGAGGAATTCCGCAAAAATATGATGAGCGTCTTCGAGTTAGCGGCCTTGACCCCCTCGAAGACTGCCGAGAGCGATGCTCTGGTCGAAAGACCTTTCGACCCGAAGGTCAAAAACGCCGCGAGTCGCAGTACCCGGCGAAGGAAACCTCTCGAGCGTGTCTCGAACCCTCGAGTAGGACTATGACCTCCAAACCTTCCTCGAAGGGACCTTCGACACACGGGTCTGTCGACTCGACGCCAGCTTCGACACCGGCGTCGACGCCAAGAAAAGTCACGGTTACGACACACCCAGTGACTATCCCCAGGTCCTCGACGTCAATGGCTTCGAGAATGTCGAGTAGAATTCCAATTCTGTCGAGGTCTTCGAGGCCTCCGCCTTTCATTTCGACGCCACGTTCGAAGCCTTAGACGTCGGCATCAACGACATCGACGTTTTCGAGGCCGATAATGACAAGTTCGGCACCCTCTGCCTTGGAAATGGGATTTACTCCCTTTATGAGTTCAGAACAATTGAGAACTATGTCCTCAATCTTGGAAGAGGGTGAATTGTCTGAACAGGAAGACACATTTGAGTTGCAGGGACCTGTAACCCCAATTAGAGAGGAATTTTCCTCTGAAGAACGCAGGTTAAAGGATCTTCATGATTCCTTACATGAGGCAAGTAGATTAGACACTTCCCCTGAGGTGGAGTTTGCTAGGCCAGACCCGGGGGAGCATGCTGAAACATGCTGAAACTCCCTATAGATCCTTAATGGCCAGGTTCACAGAGTTCATGGGGTGGTCTGCACCTTCACAATCTTTCCAACAAGATGACCTCACGGATATTCTTGACAAAGGCCCACAGGAGGATCCTGTGGTGCCTTTTCATAAAGCTCTTCAGAGGAAGATCATGACAAACTGGGAAACCCCAGATGTCGTACCAGCAGTAAATAAAAAACTGTCTACAAAGTACAGGGTATCTTCTACAGACCCAGAGTTTTTGCCTAAACACCCATCCCCAGAAAGTCTGGTGGTACAGGCAGCATCCTCTACCGATGTCAAGACGGCTTATCCTACCGTCCCACAGGACAGGGACGATAAAAAATATGATGCTATGGCAAAGAAAGTCTTTTCAGCATGTAGCATGGCGTTAAAATCTGTGAATTCTACTTGCACCCTTGCTAGGTTCAGCCATACACTTTGGGAGTGTGCTTCTACAGCGTCTGACTGCATCCCGGAGGGAGAAGAAAGGGATGCGTTCCTGAATATTATACAGGACGGTAAAGACGCTATGTGCGAATCCCTCCAGACGGGCATTGATTCGGCTGACAGTATCAGCAGAGCAATGGCGGCAAGTACATCAACCAGGAGATTCGCTTGGTTGAGAAAGTCTGGTTTTGCCCCAGATGTGCAAGCCAGACTCTTGAACATGCCATTCGATGGCTCTTCTTTGTTAGGGAAAAAGGCGGATGACAGTTTAGAGAATCTGCAAACTTCAAAAGCAGCAGCTAAATCCCTAGGAGCTGCAATCCGTCAGACTCCTTTTCGTCCCACAGGAACCTCTGCGAGGGGCAAGTCCTTTCGCTTCTACTCCGCATTCGGAAGAGGTAGAGGACGACTGGTTCAAAGGGGACAAAGAAGAACTACCCGAGGTGGACGGGGTAGATATTCAAAAGCCGCAGCAACAGCAGGTGCCTCTTTACCATCGGCATCTGCATCGGCCGCCCCAAAACCACTCTGAGGACTTCCCTCACAGGACACCTGTAGGAGGCAGGTTCACTCAACATCTGGCGGTATGGCAGGCTATCACGTCAGATGCTTGGGCATTGGAAACAGTTGCCCAAGGTGACTGCCTGCCTTTCCTACGTATACCTCAGAGTCATCCACCGGGGATCAGCTCTCAGAAAGCTCCAGATCCGCTCCTCTTGCAGGAAATTTTGGACCTGCTAGAGAAAGGTGCCATAGAACCGGTACCTGTAGCGGAGAGGAACAAGGGCTGGTACTCCCCTTACTTTCTCATTCCAAAGAAAGACGGAGGACTGAGACCCATCTTGGACTTGCGAGAGTTGAACAAATTCCTCAGAAAAGACAAATTCAAGATGGTCACTCTTTCTCAGATCCTCCAGGCCCTTCAGTTCCAGGACTGGTTGGTATCTCTGGACCTTCAGGACGCTTATTTCCATGTGCCTATCCATCTCAAACACAGGAAATACCTGAGGTTCGCAATTGGCAACTCTCACTATCAATTTCGAGTGCTGCCATTTGGGCTGACCTCCGCCCCGAGGGTCTTTACCAAGTTAATGTTGGTAGTGGCGGCAAGTCTAAGGAGGGAAGGGATTCACGTCTACCCCTACATGGACGATTGGTTGATCAGGGCTGTTTCTTCGGAACAAGCTCAGATCCAGCTAAATCACGTGTGCCACTTCCTTCACAGACTGGGCTTCTCCCTCAATTTAAAGAAGTCACAAATTATACCATCGCAGAGACTCCAGTTCATAGGAGCGATCCTGGACACTTCCCTGGGAAAAGCCTCGCCACCAGAGGTGAGGGCTCAAGATATTCTACAGATGGTCACCAAGTTCCAACATGCCCAACGTCTCCCAGCCTTCGACTTTTTGAGGTTGCTAGGCCTCATGGCTTCCTGCATTTTCCTAGTGCCAGAGGCTCGCTTGAGAATGAGATCCCTCCAGTGGGCACTGAGGACTCAGTGGTCACAATTCCCAGGGAGAATGACAGATCTTCTTCAAGTTCCCGACAGAGTAGCTTGAGACCTTCAGTGGTGGGCCTGTCAGGAGAACAGTTTTGGCAACCCTGGCCGGAGATAACAGTAGTCACGGATGCCTCACTCTCGGGTTGGGGAGCCCACGCCAACGACTTGACCATCAGCGGTCGTTGGTCTCTATCGGAGTCCAGACTACATATCAACCTGTTAGAGCTGAGAGCCATCAGACTTGCGCTGAAGGCGTTCCTGCCAGCTGTACAAGGGAAGAACGTCCTGATAATGACGGACAACACGGTGGCCATGCATTACCTCAACAAAAGAGGAGGCGTAGGATCACTACCCCTGTGCAGAGAGGCGATGCAGCTCTGGTTTTGGGCAATCCAAGAAGGAATCTCTCTATCGGCAATTCACCTAGCTGGAGAGAAGAACTTGACAGCGGACGCTCTGAGCAGGCAGGGCACCGTCTCCCACAAGTGGGAACTAGCTCAGGAAGTCCTTCAAGAGATCTTCGCCCTTTGGGGAACCCCTCGGGTAGATCTGTTCGCCACCAGCCTAAACAGGAAATGCGACCTGTTCTGCTTAAGGGAATTTCCCCCGAGAGGAGCTCTGGGAGACGCGTTCATAGTGGACTGGGAGTTTCCGCTTCTGTACGCGTTCCCACCGGTCCCTGTCATTCCTCAAATGATCAGGAGGTTGAGAAGATTCCGGAGAACCATGATCCTAATTGCCCCGGATTGGGCCAGGAGAACGTGGTACCCAGACCTTCTAGACTTGTCCATCTGCCCTCCAATTCGACTTCCACTCAGAGAGAACCTACTCTCACAGAAGGGAGGTCAGGTTCTCCATCCAGACATCAAAACCCTCAACCTTCACGCTTGGCTTCTGAAAGGCTGAGGTACAAGGATTGGGACCTCCCTGATGATGTTATGGAGGTGTTGCTTTCGGCAAGGAGGCCAGCAACAAAGTCTTTATACCGCTGCCGTTGGAACAGATTTTGCAGCTGGTGTAGAGAACAGAATATCAACCCTTTTTCATGTGGTACACCAATGGTTTTGTCCTTCATACTATATTTGGCAAATTCGGGCCTTCAAGTTGGCACCATTAAGGGCTATCTCGCAGCGCTATCCATCTTTAAGCGTACTGCGGAAGAACCATCCTATTTCAAATTACCCTTGGTAATACAGTTTCTAAAGGGGTTAACCAATGTTTATCCCCCAAGACCATTCTAAGTTCCCCTATGGGATTTAAACTTAGTACTAACTTTGCTGATGGGCACACCTTTCGAACCTCTCCATTCTTGTTCGTTAAGATTCCTTACCCTTAAAACTGTTTTATTAATAGCACTTACATCTGCTAGAAGGGTGAGCGAATTACAAGCTCTTTCTTGTAAACCCCCTCACACAATATTTCACAAAGACAAAGTTGTCCTGCAAGTGAAGCCTAATTTCCTCCCAAAGGTGGTTTCTGAATTCCATATCACTCAGAAGATTACCCTACCATCTTTCTATCCTCCTCCTCACCCGCGGAAAGAGGAAGAGAGGTTACACAGGCTAGACCCTAGGAGGGCTTTAGGTTTTTACATCAGTATACTAGCCAGGATAAGACAGGCAGACCAGCTGTTTGTAGGTTACGCAGGTCACAAGCTGGGGTTACCAATAACTAAGCAGACCATTTCCAGATGGATCATTCTAGCCATTCTGGAATGTTATAAACTGGCAGGGAAAGAGCCCCCTCAAAACCTTAGGGCTCATTCGACCAGCGGTATTGCAGCTTCTTCGGCCCTCAAAAGAGGCGTGCCGGTTAAAGACATCTTTGCGGCCGCTACATGGTCGTCTGTCCATACCTTTACACGTTTTTACAATTTGGATTCCTCCTCCAGTCAAGAGACTAGGTTTGGAAGGGCTGTACTGCATTCTATTCATCAATAGAAGACAGCGTGAAGTCAGTACTCCCTCCTCCAATAATAGAATACTGCTATGGGAGCCTATCTAAGATGAGGAATACGTCGGAGGACACAATCCCTTCAAAGAACAAGTTACTTCTTACCTTGTAACGTTCTTTCGACGGGATGTTCCTCCGACGTATTCCTCATCGACCCTCCCATCCATCCCCACAGTTCTACTTCCCTTGTTGTTGCAGCTTACGCTCCGTCAGGGTGATTAGTTTAGTCCAGAAAGTATTATTGTGGGCTACAAAACGTAACTGAGCAACGGACGCTGCGCGCGGCCTTTATAGGCAGGATGACGTCGACGTCGATACGGCGGCTGTCGAGGGACATCGACTCGGAGGACGTCGACGCGTAGCGCCCTCTAGAGAGAGAAAAAATTTTCCGAGGCCAGCAGAGCTGGAAGGAGATATCTAAGATGAGGAATACGTCGGAGGAACATCCCGTCAAAAGAACGTTACAAGGTAAGAAGTAACTTGTTCTTCTGTGCCAATTCCCCTTAACCTTGGAGACCCCCCAGCTCTTTTGCTGGACTCAGTGCTTTTTAATTTTTAGTCCTTGGTGAGTGGGACCTTTTTCTCAATCATGTGTTTTCCTAACTATGATTTTCTATGTTCCTTAGTATTTTATGGAGTCTGGTAAACTCCATAGGCATCTGCTTTTGCATTGTGACACACAGCCATATGTCGAGTGTTGGGGGGTTACCTAGCAATTCCTTTTAACCCATTCCTCATGTAACATTTTTGTTACACTAACTTACTTGAACGGCAGATGGCAGTGATTTCTTTTTGACTACCTAATGACATGTATCTGCAGGCTGATAACTCAGCTGCAGTGCTGCACCCAAGGGTAATCATTTTCTCAAAATGGCCCCTGTCTTCTTTCGCCATTTCTTGTTCATTTCTTCTGGGCTTTTACTCTGTTTGCATCAGGTTTGAGTCCTTTGTATGTCTTGCCTTCAAGTCTGCTTGCAGCTTGCTTCGGAACATTTTTTCATATGGTTGAGTGTTGTGCAGCATCGAATCTTGTTCCTCGCCAGTCTTCGTAGCGTCCTTCGGGACGTTGACGCTGATATATATTGGCACTCGCGCTGACCGTTACCTCAGTTCTTAGTTTAAGTAGCATGATGTGTTCCAGGAGGATATATTCTTGACGTTGCGAGAAAGGAAGGTGTAAGACAGGGACATTTTAGGCAAGAGGGGATGGATGGGAGGGCGATGAGAAATACTTTGGAGTAACATCCAGTCGAAAGAATGTTACCAGGGGTAAGTAACTTGTTCTTAGAATGGAATGTCTCCTCCCACATATTCCTCATCTTTGATAGACTCCCAAAGCAATTTAAGTTCTGCAGAGGGTGCTAAGAATTTTATTTGTTTATATTGTGGAGGACAGCTTTGCCAAATTTGGATTACTCTCCTGAAAAAGAATCAACCCAGTAGAAGTTACTAGATGTATGCAGGGACTCCATGTTGCCGCTCTGCAAATGTACCTCACTGGTACACTTCTTTCAAGAGCCGATGAAGCATACACTCCTCTAGTGTAATGCGCTCTTAGACCTTCAGGTGAATCCTTGCCAGCTAATGAGTAACACTCAGTTATGCACATAACAATCCATGTAGAGATGGTTTGTTTTGTGACAGCTAATCCTAACCTATGACTAGCATAACCAATAAAAAGCTTATCATCTTGGCGAATATTTACAGTCCTTGTGATATAGAAACTTAGAACCCTCTTTGGATCTAAACGATGTACTCTATCTTCCTCCTTAGATGGATGAGGAGGAGGAGGATAAAAAGAATACAATACATTGTGCTAAATGAAATTCTGACACAACCTTAGGCAAGAAAGATGACTCAACCCTTAAAACTACCTTATCCTTGGAGAAGGTTGTGAAAGGTTGTTTGGAAGATAGAGCCTGTAACTCGCGAACCCTACAGGCAGATGGGATAACCACTAAAAAGGGCGTTTTTATGGTGAGCATACTTGGAGGGCACGAATATAAAGGCTCAAAGGGAGCACCCATAAGACCTCTTAGTACAAGGTTTAGATCCCATGATGGCATGATGAAGGGAGTAGGCAGAAACAAATTTAAGCCTTTCAGAAATGGTGTCACAATCAGTACTTTGAAATATGATCTGTCCTCCGGAGACCATTTTGAAAATTGAAAGGGCCGCTAAATAGCCTTTCACTGTGGCTACTTGCAACCCAGAATGGGTAAAGTGAAGTAGGAAAGATTAAACTTGGGGAAGTATACATGAGAAAGGATCTAGTTTCTTTTCCCTGCACCAGCTGTGAAATCTATTCCGACTGTAGCGGTACAGGGATTCAGTTGCTGGTCTTCTCGCCGAAAGCAACACTTCCATTACGTCTTCCGGAAGGTTCCAATCCTTATATCTCACCCTTTCAGATACCAGGTGTGAAGGTTGAGAGTCCTGATTTCTGGGTGAAGAATGTGACCTCCCTCTTGTGAGAGTAGGTCCTCTTTGGGGAAGACTAATTGGAGGGTATATGGCCATTTCCAGAAGGTCGGGCTAGCATGCAATCTGGAGCAATGAGGATCATGGATTTCCCGAACTGCCTCAATCTCTGTATTACGTGAGGAATGACAGGGACTGGTGGAAACGCGCAGGGCCGGTCTTTGCGTCAGGCAGCCTAGGCGGCTGCCTGACGTCAGCATGGCTCTAGGGGGCGCTGCACCAGCAGTCCACAGTGCTAGAATACACGTGTAACACGTTTGTTTCCTAACATTATAAAAATGAATGTGCTTGTTCATTTTTATAATGTTAGGAAACAAACGTGTTACACATGTATTCTACCACTGGCACTGCTGCAGGCTGTGGTCTCGGCCAGGGCAGTTTCTAGTCCATTTGGTGCCCAGGGCGAAACACTAGGAATGTACCCCCCAGGCCTCATACCATGCGCCACTCCCACCGCACCCCGTGCACCGCTCCCACCGCACCCTGCGCACCATTCCCAAACTACACCGTTAAGGAACTCCTACCCAAAGCCATACAGTCCGTCACACAAGGAATGCATTGCCATTTGCAACGGTGGGCCACTTTTTCACTGGTGCCCAAGACAAGTTTATGCCCCAGTCCCACTTAGGCTGCAGATAATGAGGACTGGGCACACCAACCAAGAGACCATGAATATGGCACAGGATGCAGTATATACAATCAACAAAGAACACAAGATGCTGAAGGGGGTTTGGAGGCAAACTAAGCCAAAAGGGCAATGACAAGGAGACACCTGAACCCAATAAACAATCACTTTAACATTCTTTGAATGAGAATCAAGGGTTATGCTTTGATACAGTAAAGTCTTGACTGTTGTAAGGATACATGGACCAGGATCATTTATTTATTCATGCAATGTTTGTCGGGTACCTGCATATTTATTTATGCAATGTGTGTCGGATACAGGTATCCCACAAACATTGCATGAATAAATAAATTATCCATTCTCTATGTACCCGACAAACATTGCATAAATAAATAAATAAACCGGTCCGTAGCTTAAAGAATATTTACTCAGCAACACTGGTCAAAACTATTATCTGCATAGTGAAGTAACTCATCACCAGTGCCATGGAAGTGGTTTAAAGTGTAATTGATATATAGTTTGGAAAAGAAGCGGCATGAAAGAAATAGCGCTGCTTTAAACTATTATTTTGGCTATTTTCTGGGCTTGCAGGGACGCACCATGGGCCCAAACGTGTCTCCGTTTGTACCGTGTCGGGGTCCACGGTGCGTCCCTGCAAGGCACGCCCACTCCCCACAGCCCACTGTACCTCCCGTCCCATCTCAATGCCAGCACAAAACCGTTTAGTGACTATTGGGCCACCATTAGCAGTTTCCTGCCGGCATTGTTTGTTTTGTTTTATTACTTATATTGCGCACCAGACCCAAGGGTAACCGGGCGCATTTTATACAACAGCTCAAAACTTTGTTACAAGATCACATGGCAAAAATAGCAAAAATAGATCAACAAGAATAATATACAACAAAATATACAGGAATATACAGCATGTGGAGTGTAAAAGCATGTGTTTACGGTCCTAGGCTTGAATATGTTCAGGCAGTAGATGATCTAAAGCGTATCTGCATTTTTGATCCATGTTATAAGGTTGTGTCGGAAGGTGGGGTAGGGTTGGTCAGTCTTCAAGGTGGATGGTAGGGCATTCCAGAGTTGAGCTGCTTTCACCTGAAAGCTGCAGCCGCCGACTTTAGCCAGTTTGACTCTAGGTATGGATAGGTTATTGGAGTTAGCAGATCTAGTAAGTCGTGTTGGTTTTAGTTTGGTGAATCTGGCAGAGAGGTACTGCGGTGCGGCGTTGTTAAGGCATTTGTGGACCAAAGAGGCAACTTTTAGTTGGATTTTCTCCTGAGTAGAGAGCCAGTTGTTAGCTCGTCTGAGTGCGGAGATGTGGGCTCTCCTGGGAATGCAAAGTGCTGCTCTAAGCGCGTTGTTTTGCAGAATTTGAATTCTTTTGATGACTTCCTTGTTAGCCCCAATATAGAGCGAGTTGCAGAAGTCCAGTTTTGATAACGGGAGCGCTCTAGCGAGTGTGATGCAGCTATCGTTTGATAGGAATGGTTTGCCTGCTCTTATCAATTTGCAGGTATAGGCGGTTGCTGAAGCCATCGCATTGACCTGCTTGTTGAAAGAAAGGGTGGAGTCTAGGTAGAAACCCAGAGTTTTAACCGCGTGGGCGGTTGTGATTTGGTTGTTGTCGATATTGAAGGAGTAGTAGTTGGGGCCCAGTTTTTTGAGGGTGGGTGGTGTGCCCAGGATGATGATTTCAGTTTTGTCATCATTCAGGCATAGACCGTGTGTGGCCATCCATGCCTGGATGATGAGATACACTCTGTTCACCAAGGCCAAATCCTTGTCGTAATCACCGGTAAGTGGTAGGAGAATCTGGGTATCATCTGCATAATTAGTGTAGGTGATACCAAGAAGGTCCAGATTATCGAAAAGGGGCTTAGTGAAGATGTTATAGAGTGTAGGCGAAACACAGGATCCTTGGGGCACACCGCATGTAATGGGGATGGAGTCTGCTGCCGCAGTGGTGGAGAAGACTCTCATTGTCCTGTTATTGAGGAAGGATTGGATCCATTTTGTGGCTTCTTCTGAGAAGTGCGCGGCTGTATCCAGGTGCCTGCAGAGGACCTTGTGGTCAACAAGGTCAAATGCGGCAGATAAATCCAGGAGGAGGAGTAAGGCTGGTTTGCCTTGATCCCTTAGCTCGTCAATTTGCGCCTTTAGGTCTAAGAGGGCAGTTTCGGTTCCATGCTGGGGACGGAAGCCAGACTGCCGTACTCCTAGTAAATTGTTGTTTTCAAGGTGTTTCTGTATTTGTGAGTAAGCCACTTTGTCATGATTCTTAGGAGGACTGGCACAGTGGTGATTGGGCGGTAGTTTGTGTGTATGGCAGGGTCTAGTGTCTGTTTTTTTAGCAAAGGGAGTACCCAAGATTCTTTTAGGTTGCTTGGTATGGACCCTGTAGCGAATGAGGCGTTAATGAGTTTTGAGATAAATGGAGTCAGGTCTCTAGCTGCGTCCTTTTTCAGTTGAGGAGGACATTGATCCCCCTGGCAATTAGATGGTTTGAGTGACAGTATGATTTTTTCAGTCTCAATAGTAGATACTTTTGAGAATTTGAAGCGAGGGTAGTTGGTGCTATTTTTAGGAGGGGTGATATCTGTTTTGGGTTTAGTGTCGAGACTGAGCGAGGATTTTTTCGTGGCAATTTTAGATTGGAGAGATGTTACTTTATTAGCTAGGGCTTGCTGAATGTTGGTGCACCATGTTTTATCTTTGACACAGTTGTCAGGCACTGGGATAGGGGATTCTATTTCCTTTAGGATAATGAAGAGTTCTTTCATGCTAGAGTTGGCTTGGGCTATTCTATTGTTGTAGGTTTCCCGTTTGGCTGCTATTATTTCCTTTTTGTAGAGGGTAGATATATCACTCAGGGTGCTTTTATTTTCTTCCGATGGTTGTAATTTCCATGCGACCTCGCATTGTCTTTTTATGGTACGAAGAGTTTTTAGATAGGGGGTGTACCAGGAGTTGAGGTGGGCTTTAGGTTTGCTGCGTCTCACTTTGGGTGGTGCAATTATGTCCAAGGCAGAGGACATGAATTTGTTGTACTTGTACACTAGTGTTTCAGGGTCCAGGTTGTCTGGTAGTGAATTAAGTGTGGGGAGGATGAGCAGGAGTAGGTTGTCTGGGGTGATGTTTTTCTTATTTCTGGTTGGGATGGCTCGGAGTCTAGCATTTCTAGATATGGTATTGCATGGTTTAGATTCAAAGGTTCTAAGTTGTTGAGGTTCTTCAGTTAGGTCATTCCGACTTAATAATGGTTGAGGTATAGTCTGTGTCATGGCCGGGGAGTGAGCTGAGCGTTGGGGGGGTAGTGTATTCAATGGTGGGAGTGAGTCTGGGTATGTGGACTAGGATTGTTGTTAAAGTGAGAAGGGCTAATGTGGCTTGTAAGGTTTGCATCTTGTGACGTCACCGTGGAGGGTGGCAGAATGAACTAGAGTAGGCTGTGTAGTCCGGCCTGATCAGGGTTAGGGTCTGTGCGGATGAGGCAGTTAACTCAGGTACAGTAGATGGCGACTAAGTTTGGGATGGTGGCAAATGACTAGAGTACAATCGGCAGTACAGTTGACAAGTACCTCTTTCAATAGGCAGGCTAAATGTAGCTAACTTAGGCGGTACATGTACAGGTAGTGGCAGACAAGGCAGGTAAAGATAAGCTAACTATGGCAGTGTATCACCTAAACGCAAGAGTCTACTTTGGGATACATGAAGTAACTGGTTTCACCTATTGACGACCGTAAGGCATAGCACAGGTCAGCAGGCACAGCACAGAAGGGTACCACCTAAGTTCAAAATAGCACAATTTGGCAAATATGCAGTGGGGTAGCACCTAAGTTCAAAATAGCACAATTTGGCAAAAATGCAGTGGGGTAGCACCTAAGTTCAAAATAGCACAATTGAGCAAATATGCAGTAGGGTAGCACCTAAGTTCAAAATAGCACAATTTGGCAAATATGCAGTGGGATAGCACATAAAGTAGCACAATTGGGCAAATATGCAGTGGGATAGCACCTAAGTTCAAAATAGCACAATTGGGCAAATATGCAGTGGGGTAGCACCTAAGTTCAAAATAGCACAATTTGGCAAATATGCAGTGGGATAGCACATAAAGTAGCACAATTGGGCAAAAATGCAGTGGGGTAGCACCTAAGCTCAGGATATGTCAATTAGGCTGGGACACAGGGCGCCGCGCCGAAGATAGCTAAACATATTGGAATGCATTGGCTAAGGGGGCAATTTAATAAATTGAGAGTGATTGAAATGGGTGCAGCAGAAGGCACCTAGTTTTAGTGAGCTAAATCTGGGATGCTGGCAGTAGTGAGCGCATTCAGGCAGAATCAAACAGGCTTGTATTTTGGGCATTCAGGCTGAATCTGGTGTGCAGGTCACTAATATTCATTAAACCGGGCATTTGCAGCGAATTGAAAAGCATTTTGGTCTGTTAGTATTTAAGTGGCAGTTTTAACATAACAGTCCAGTGGTGCACACGGATATTGCACTTTTAGATACTATTTCCTGGGGTGTCGCAGACATACATGGTGCTGGAGGCAATGGGGTAGCTGGGAGTAGTGCAGTAGTGTTGGTCAAAAGTTACCTGGAATGAGACGGGCATGGGGTATGGCAGACGGCAGACTCAGGCATAAACAGGCACAGAAACAGGTGAAGTCCTTGTCTCCGGTGGTCCTTGGAGGGAGTGGGCCGGCTTCGCCTGCCGGTAGCCAATGGGTGAGGAGATAGGCCGAGTAGCCAATCGGGAGGCTGCTGGTAGCCTAGATAGGCATATGGGGCTGCAGGCAGGAAAGGGAGGCCATGTTGGAATGGCTGAGTGCCTCGTGGAAACGAATGGTGGCAAGGGCTCTCAAAAGGCTTTTTTAAATGCAGCCTGAATGGAAATGCACATCACTAGCTGGAATCAGTAACTGCACACACACAGCAAAATGCGGGATGAAAAGCGCATTTAAATATAGATTTAGCGCGGGTGCTTCGGCGTTTACCGTTTTTCGGTAATGATGAGGCTGGGTTAGTGGATGGCTCTGAGGGTCCTCTGCTCCTGCAGGGACATGGCCAGGAGCTCCTGCTCCTCAGGTAGGTGGTGGGGTGATGGAAGGGGCTGGTTTTAGCTGCAGGGGGACCTAAAGTGTTTTTGTTGGTGTACTTATGCCCTCTGCCCCAAGTGGTGCGAAAGTAGTCAGAGGGAGCCTCTGACTTCTGTAATGTCACGTAGTACTTTCGTACTTTCGTACTACGTGACATTACAGTCGGAAGGGGCAGCACCAGCACCTGACCTGCCGCCCCACAAACTCCATCCCCTCCAGAGGCTCCAGGGACCGGGGCAATTGTGCCCCCCGGGGCTATTGCGCCCCGGGCAGTTGCCCGCCTCGTCCGGGCCAAGAAACGGCCTGGCCTGGGACCTCAGGCAGGGCAGGGCAATGGGCAAATAAATTAGCAACATTTGTTGCTTTATTACCTTCCCCCGGCTCTGGGTGGCGCCGACGCTGCTGGCGCCAGCCAGGCCCATGGGCGCATGTGCAGTGTGCCCTCCTCCAGGCTATGGGCGCGCACTGACACTGAAGTGTGGATTGATTGGGGCTGGCTGGTGTTGTTGGCCCCGGCCATTACAGAAAAGAGGAGCGAGTGGGTCACTAAATCCTGAAGTTGTTCCCATCACCAGCGCACACTGCCAAGCAGCAGCAGAATCAGCAAATACAAACAGTTGCTGTATCCTACCCTCGCTGATTGGCCTTGTTTCAGGAAACCCGGCAGTAACTATAGCCTGCCGAGGCAAGCACACTTTCCTCCTGCTCCCGTCCTCGCAGGTGAGGCCTATTGCTGCATAGGCGTTTTTATTTATTTTAAAATGGTATTGCGGAGATGACTGGGCCATCCAAGAACAGCCTCTGGAGGCCACAAAGCTAGACACTTTTGTCAAGGCTCAATTAGTCATGAAAAAGGAAGTGAGCACTAGTGGTGGACTCTCCTCAGGAGATCAAAAGGCCGGTTCTCGGAAGACCTGGGCAGAGTGTCATCGTCAGCAGATCTTAGACAGTTGCACGTTCCAGCGGGGTTGGATTGGTTGGTCCATTGGCTGGGCCAAAATCACTTCGAGGGTGAGGCCCTGGGGGCCGGTACCACGCTTGGGCCGGTTTGGGGGTTACTACGCCCCCTTGTTCCCGCTCCCGAGCATATTCTTCATCGTTCCCTCTTTACTGGGCATGCACTGCTGACTTCATTTTAGTGCAAGAGTTTCATACATTTCACTGTTCGCTCAGACTTGTCTTATACTCTTCTTTGTCGTTATGCTTCTTTTGTTTGGAATAGCAATCACGCTATTCTAACGAGATAAACAAACACCTACACGAACGTGCCTTGTGAATGATGGTGTGAAGAATGGATGCAGGCGCTGGACCAAAAGCTGAGCGAAGTCTGCACAGCAGCCGGCTTGGGAAAGAGACTCAGCAACTACAATCGAAACTGTTTCCGTGGACGGTTGGCCCGTCTTCCGTATAATGAAAATACCCAGACTTGCAGGATACATGATTCACTTTCTTTGTTCCATTGGGGGTGACATGCTGTAGCATCAATTTATGGCCTTTAAAATACCCTGCACGGTGCAGCTTCCATTCTCCTTTAACACAAACGCTGGGAAATGGCCATGACTAGCTAACGCCACATTAATCAAAGCCAGGTTTCTAAAGAATGGTTCAAGTGTTGGGGAATCACCTACTCACACTCTGTCGTGTGACCAACCAGTGCGCAATAGATGTTTGAGCGTGGGGCTCTTGATGCCACCCATTTCGGCATTTGATACACCAGCAGCTAAACACACCCTGGGGAGGCAGCTCCTTCTGCATAGTCCATTTCTCTCCCAAGCTCGGGACAATGTTCTTTACCATAATGGAGAATGTGAAAAATTGCAGGGGTGAGGGTGGAGGGCAAAGCACACTACGCTTGGGGTACACTGGAAATGCTTCCCCTGATACCCGCAGTACTCCAAGTCCCTTGAAATGAAATTAGTCTATACACTGCACAATGTGCAAGGGCGGCTGTTATTCAAGCAGCACGCGACTAGCAATTTGCAAAAAGTAAACTTAACGAGTCCCAAGAAAAGGTCATCTTCCACCCTTTAAGAATTTGATTGTTTTTGTTTTTATGTTGGGATGGTAGACATCGTTTTTCTTTGCGATCTTACCGTTTCATGGTGCTGTCGGGAGCTAAAATGAGTGATCACGAAGGAAACATTTAAGAATTTTGAGAGTTCACAAGCATGAGCGAAACAAACCCCAATACTTGAACTGCCATTTCTCTGCCGCGGTAATGTACTGCAGTGTGTTTCAATGTAAAGCCCACATTGTAATGTCATAATTTTAGAACGCCACATCTCCAACATTAACATTGGGAGTTATGTTAAATTGTACATGCATGTTAACTCTCTGCATATGTTTAAAGTAGACTTCACCACTCACATGGAGTAGTGATATTGTTTACGTGTGTCCCTCCTAAATATATTTAACTTCCCGTGAAATATTTGATGCAATACATATTGCATAAATGCATGTATTTTAATGCTGAGATAGACGGGCTTGTACAGCTATCGGTGGGTATGTTGCTGGTGCTTGTTCTTGGAGGTTTGAGTAACACTGTTCAAGACCAGTTCATCACCTTTTAAGAGTGGCTAAATGTTTGAGGTCATACGAATGACATTAGTGTAGATCTGAAGTTGTAGATTCTCTGACCTGAGTCACAGCAGCAAACTGGTAATTGTTACTACAAATGAAGAGCAAAAGCAAACTAACATAACCAGGCCTGTTCGGGTTTGACCCTCTTATGGCTGTTTTCTGAGGTTCATGAAATTCAGCAGATGCCAGCATTGACAATTTTGTTAACTCATAGTCCCCACTCCCGCTGCTCAGCCCATGACCCATGCATGAGATCACAGGTCGGGGGAGGGGGGTGCGCCAACGATGCTTCCCGCCTGAGGTGCAATCTGTTGTAAGACCGGCTCTGGAAACGCGTACAGTAGTGGAAATTCCCAGTCCACTCAGCGCGTCCCCTATAGCTCTTCTTTGGGGGAATTCCCTGTAGCAGAACAGCTTGCCCTTTTCCGGTTGACAATGGTGGCGAACAGATCCACTTGAGGGGTTCCCCAAAAGGGCGAAGATCTCTTGAAGGACTTCCTGAGCTAGTTCCCACTCATGGGAGATTGTGCTCTGCCAGCTCAGAGCGTCCGCCGTCGTGTTCTTTTTTTCCGGCTAGATGAACTGCCAGAAGAGTTATTCTTTCTCTTAGTGCCCAGAACCAGAGCTGCATTGCCTCTCTGCACGGGGGTAATGATCCTACACCCCCTCTCTTGTTGAGGTAATGCATGGCCACTGTGTTGTCCATCATTATCAGGACACTTTTCCCATGTATCGAGGGCAGGAAGGCCATCTGCGCTAGTCTAATTGCCCTCAGCCCCAAAAGATTGACATGGAGACTGGTCTTCGACTGAGACCAGTGTCTGCTTATGGAAAGATCTCATATGTGTGCTCCCCATCCTGAGAGGGAGGCGTCCGTCACAACTGTGTCCGGCCATGGTTGCCAAAAATGTTATCCTCATCACATTTTCGTGGCTGGCCCACCACAGGAGATCCTGGGCAACCTTTGTTGGGACCTGGAGAAGGTCCGTCATTCTGCCAGAGAATTGAGACAACTAGGATCCGAGAGTCCACTGAAGGGATCTCATTCTCAGACAGGCTTCTGGCACCAGAAAAAAGCAGGATGCCACGAGGCCGAGCAACCTTAGGAAGTTGTAGGCTGGAAGACGTTGGCCACTCTGACATTTATGGATCATATGCAAAAGATGTTGAGCCCTTAACTCAGGTGGCAAATCTTTTCCCGAGTCTGAATCCAGGACTAAATTGAAGCTTCTGAGACGGTGGCAAATGGGACCTCTTGAAGTTCAGGCAGAAGCCCGGCTCGTGGAGGAGTCTGCAGGTGCTCCCGAGATACCCCTGACAGAGTAACAGCTCTGATCAACCAGTCATCCAGGTAGGGATAGAGGTGAATTCCCCCCCCCCTTAGATTTGGTGCCACCACTGCCATAAGCTTGGTGAAAACCCTTGGTGCGCAGGTGAGCCCAAATGGCAGAGCTCGAAACTGATAATGAGAACCGCCAACTGTGGGTACTTTTTGTGCTTCTGATGTATCGGCACATGAAAGTAAGCATTCTGAAGGTCCAATGGCAACAAGCAATGCTGGAGTCGAAGGGCCTGAAGGATTTGCAAAAGAGTTACCATCTTGAACTTGTCAATCCTGAGGAACTTGTTCAAGCATCTCAAGTCCAAGATGAGTCGTACTCCTGCGTCCTTCTTTGGGATTAGAAAGTAAGGCGAGTAGCAACTTTGGTTCCTCTCGGCTACAGGTACCAATTCTATCGCACCTTTCTCCAAAAGGTGAAAATCTCCTTTTGGGGGAGCGGATCTGGAACCAAGGTTGATCTTGGGGGGCAGTCGGGAGGTTGTCTCAGGAATGGTAGGCAGTATCCGTCTGCTACTGTTTATATCACCCATTCATCCAGAGTTATGCTTCACCAACTCTGGACATGCTAAGACAGTCTGCCCCCTACCACAATACTGTGGTTGAAGGAGTCATTTTGCTGCGCCACCTGCAGCTGAGGGTAACTCTACAGGTGCTGAACGGGGAGTCTTTCTTCCTCTACCTCTTCCACGACAGGGTCTTCTTTGACCTCTTTGTGGAAACTGACCTCTTCCTCTAGATATGGAGGAATAGAAATGAAAAGAACAACCTTTGCATCCTTGACCTGTAGATTGAGGTTATCTTCTTGCCGCCCCTAAATATTTTGCTGCAGCTCTAGAAGCTTGCAGTTTTTCTAGACTGCTATCGGCCTTCTCCCCAAAAAGAGAAGTACCGTCAAACGGCATGTATAGCAGACGTGCCTGAACATCCGCCGAAAATTCAGATTTTCTTCAAAGATGAGGTATACGTGGTAGGACACAATCCATTCTAACACTCTTAGTTTGCGTGGGTAGACATGCACCGGGTGTGTAATAAATGCCTACCGAGGGATCATAGAGAAGGTAAGTATGAGGCTTGTCAATTATTTAAGCCAAAGACACTAAAGGAGCACTGTACAGTATAGGCGATGCAACACAAAAAGAGGCTGAGTCCCCCACCGCATTGGATGACTTCAAAGTCGAGAAAAAAAGTATCGGCTTCAAAAAGTGATGCTGAGAAGCCACAAATGGAAGAGTTTGCTCACAGCTGGTCCTCAGCTCCGGAGGGCGGACCGCTAGTCTCTATGAAGGCAGCCTCGGGCGACACTAAGGCTATACATATGAAGCACAAACACCAGGTGCCGCGACCAAAGTCGAGCGTACATGTTTCGGCTATTAAGAGTAAATAGACAGAGCCACAAAACACAGCAGGCTCTAAATATGGTTTAAATACGCACAAAGAAAAGCATACAACATTACTGGGGGAGGATGACATTTTATCCAGGCATTGCTGAAAAAAGGCTTTGAGGAACACAAACATGTCCCATTATCAGAGCCATGGAGCAGAGACATAGTCAGGGTAGGCCTGAGCGAGCAGGGCCCACCCTAAATCTGTAAATGCCCACTCAGCAGCTCTGTGTGGTGGTCATTTACAGATGTTAGTGTCACTGTGGAGGGCCCAACTACATTACCTTCAGACCCCACTTGTTAGACAGTCGTGGCTATGCCTCTGCCATAGAGCAACCAGATGTTCCAAGAAACAGTGTACCATGCCACTTCTTTTATGGCATTCATTGAAGAACATCCTTTAAAAAGAAACAAGATGCACATAGAGACAGTGGGGATCATAGGAAATCAAGTTTACAAGAACGTCAGGGTGAGGATAACCTCAGTCACCAAGATGAGGACAAAGGACGAAATCACTGTGTTTGCATATGATATTGACAAGGAGTACAACATCTAAGCACAAAATGTAGATTACACACCAGTTATAGCTTCACCCACGGATTATCTATGCCAGTATGACGACCTCTTACGCAAGGCTGCTCTCAATTTCAGAATAGACACACAGTAGTTGGAGAAAGACACTGATTTCATGAAAGATATCCAACATGAAAAGAAGCCAGTAGCCCAATATATTTCTTTGTTGAAGGCTATTAAAAAGAGAATCTCCACTACTTAATCCAGTGTTGACCAAACCAGTCAACCGCAGAGTTGAAAAAAGTATACATCTGCGCCAACAGACGCATTGTTTCTGATGCTTGTTAATCTGCTTAGAATCATATGCTGTGCATATGGTCCGACATCCAGTGGTAAACGCAGAGTTTTGCATCTTGTCTTTCAGGGACTGAAAGGGGAAGTTGGCATAGGCGTGTCTGTAACACTATCCCTATCGTGACGTGTAGTGTACCCAAAATCCCTCACACGCTGAGGTCCCTCAGATTGTTTTTTCTGCCCAGATAATTGGTCGCCCTGTTGCAGAGCTCTTTCATAAGAGACATTGTTATATCCTTGTTTATCAACTCTGTCGATTATCCCCGTTAAGTCACTTTGACGGTGCTTCCTATACCACGCCGAACACTGCGGTGCACTTTCGACGCCTAAGACTGCGGTAGACTTTCGACGCCTAAGATCCGGCGGCAGAGCCGTCCACGTGGCCGGGCCCTCTGGCCGGCCTACACAGTAGGGAGAGTGGGGTCGGGGTTGCCATATCCTTTCAGCTATGTCTCTCTTCTTTCCCACTCTCTGCCCTCTAGGTCTGGTCACGGTTTTTATTGCCTTTCGCTATGGAAACGACTCCATTTAGGTTTTGCACCTCTTGCAGGGCCAGATACCCTTGGAAGGACAAGCACGATAAGTGCAATAATTGTCTATCCCTTGACCACGATGAAGCACAATGCGTGGCCTGTAGATTCCTGTGACCTAAAACGCTTAAGGAGCGCCACGTTAAGCTATGGGCGGCCTGCGGCATGGCGCGGGCTGGATCTCCTTCCCCCACCGCCGCACCCGCCGAAAGTGACGAGGGTACTAATGATGACCAGGCATCCATGTCGGATGCCATCGACCTCACGATGGAGACCTCTAGGTCCGCCACACCGGTCCCCGCTCGTCCTGACGCGAGTCACGCTATGGGGAAAACACCCGGCGACAAGGGCGTACAAGATCGCTGTCACGACCACAGTTTCCTGCCCCAATTCTGCTGCACTAGTATCAAAGCAGACACACACACAAAGGGTTCTCAAACACAGGGGGCCCTGCACTAAGTCACAAGCAGGGGCAAGGTGGGTGCAGGCATGGCGTGATTGGTGCCATGCACATTCATAAGTTAATGGAAGCAGAGGTTTCGTGGGTTAATGAGAGACAGGCAGTCAGGGGTTAATGAGGGACTCTTTACACTTAATGGCAGCCATTCTTGCTACCCCTAACATGGAGGCATCTAGTGCAGTCTAGGCTGCAGGCCAGTCTTTTGGGGCGTGGCTGACTATTTAAAGCCCCACCCAGGCCCAGCTCTTTGCTTCTCGTCGTTCTGCTAACGCAGCAGGACGCTCCCGGCATCGTTCCTGCAAGAAGAAAAGCACAGCTGATTAAAGATATTACGAATCACCGACCCTCCGATCCCCAGCAGCTCTTACCTGTTTGTATCCTGATCTTCTCGAACCTCCGATTTCACATGTCCCGCTCTGACAGACAGCAGCAGCTTCCAGGACTCTCTGGTTGACAGCTGCTTCTAAACATCGCTGTGTGAGCGGTTTCTTCACGGATCAGCAGCTTCTGAGAAAAGAAACAAGAAAAAAGGTTTGTTTATGTTTGTTTATTGAATTTATATAGTGCTTTAAGCCAAAGCACTTTACAATATAACAGGTACAGAGTGAGAGAAGCATATTTACAGACATGAACACGTCATTAGAACAATAAGTAGAACTATTTCAAGGGGGGGTGGAGGGAGGGTAGAGGAGGGGGTAGGTGAGGGGAGTTACGGTGTAGGATTTGAGGTAAGGGGAGGGGGAGGGAAGTCAGAGGGGAGGGGAAGGGAAGGGAAGGGGGAGTGATCTGGTGTCCTCATTGCCCTTAAGTAGTATTTGTTACGAATTTAAGGTCAGAGGGGAAGGAGAGGATGGGGGAAAGGAGGGGTGACAAGGGTAGGAGGGGAGGGGCATGGAAGGGAAGTCAGGGGGGAGTGAAGAAGATGGGCTTTCAGGGAGTGGCGGATGGATGAGTAGGTAGAGATGGAGCGGATGGAGAGCGGGAGGGAGTTCCAGTGTAGGGGGGCCAAGAGTTGGAAGGAGCGGAAGCGTGAGGAGGCACATGGGACTGGGGGTACAGTGAGGAGGTAGAGGTTTGCTGAGCGGAGAGAGCGGGAGGGGGAGTAAAATGTGAGGAGGGAGGAAAGGTTGGGGGGGCGCCAGATCATGGAGAGATTTGTAGACAAGACAGAGGAATTGAAATTTCAGTTGTGAGAGGAAGGGAAGCCAGTCAAGTTGAGAGAGAGTGGACGAAATAGTCTTGAGGGCCGAGGAGACATAGGGTACGGATAGTGGAGTGGTAGATGAATTTTAGGGGAGATAGGTGAGAGACAGGGAGTTCAAAGAGGAGAGAGGAGCAGTAGAAGAGGCGGGAGGGATACAGCAGAAGTGATTCAGTGCGTGAAGCGATATAGTGCGGAAGGGATACGGCATCCGGCATAACAGCGCTTTAATAAGAACATTAAAGACAACAAGGCGCCTTAACCAAAAGCAATAAGGACATTGAAAGACAAGGACAATAAAGTGCCTTAACAGAGACAATAAGGTACCTGGGCAATAAAGCGCATTAAGAACAAGAACGCTGAGGACAATTAAAGCAATCAAAGGCGCATCATTATTTCTGTGGCGCCATACTATCATCACCAAGACGCTGGGAATCGCTGAACTTAAGCACATGCACAAGAAGTATTGTCACGTGTGCATACTTACCCAGAAGACACGTATGCAAAGACATTCATGCCACAGCGGGTCTGGGCAGAACTCCAATAGCCAGTGACGTAACTGGCTTCATCCGAAGCACCCCTGTTAGGATGAACAGGATGGATAGCTCCATATCTTACTAAAGCAGGTGAGAAAGGGCCCCACAAGTTGGGGAGTTGGGAGATAAATGGGTGGGTGGTGGTTCCTACACAACGCCACCTGCTTACATCCTGGTGCATTTCCTTTCAGAAACGCACTTTAGAAGTCTGGTTCCCCAAGTGCATCCAAGGAGAGGTTGTCAGCAGAAGAGGTTCTCCAGGTGCTCCTGCAGAGCTAAGGTGAGCGTTACAATCGCCACACTAAACACACAACCCCAACCCCAGTTTAGACGGTACTGCCGAAAGGGGCGGAAGCTCCAACAGGATTGCTGAAAATTTCGACGGGACCCTCTGATCTTCAAGATCAACAGCCTTCCCCGCATCCGCAGCAGCGTCTTGCGACTGGGTCTTCGAAAACTAAGGGCGCTACTTACAAAACACATTCGACCGTCGGCCCCGGTAGGAGAAAAATCTACCGCTAGGCCTCCTAGTCATACGGCACGCCCGCTTCGCTGAACATCGCTGAAAGCATCGCTAGGATTGCTTCGGCAGTGGGGCTGAAGTAGAGGTCTAAAGAGACGACGAAGCGCAAAGAGCGGGCCGCGGACATGTCGAAAGATGCACCACAGCACCCCGATGATTAAGAGGACTACGAAGAGAGTCATGAGCCTTTGTCTTCCGCTATTGGAGACAGATTTTCGGCGCCATAGGTAGCAAAATTAAAATGTTCCACCCTTGGACCCTTCTGGTTCGTCTAAATGGACCAAAGAAAAATTCAAAGGATGTATGGACCCGTTGGAAAGGTTTGTCTCGCTTTCCCAAGCACCCTACCCCCAAGAGTCTTCGGAATGACCCTCCCTCTGTGCCAGTTTCTAAATTTCCTAGAAATTTAGGACCTTCTCAAGAACATTACACTTCCATCAACCCCAAAGATGAAATCCAGATGGACACATATCAGGACATTTATGATGAGGAAGAGGATACTACATTCCTACAAGACTACACTGTGGATGACCAGGCGGATCCCAAGGAAGGCTGGAAAGACACTCAGCAGGTTGAGACGGACCCATGAACGCTCCCTACTCACGACCAGGACACGGATGTCTTATGGTTGGATTCCTCTCCCTCCATGCCGGCCCACCAGGCTTCCCCAGTGGACGATCAGATGTCATTCAATGCCATTTTAAGAAAGGCGGCAGAGCATTTTCAGATCGCTACCCAGGAGGCCCTCCCTGAACAAGATTTTGTGGAGGATATTCTTAAAGAAAAGCCCCCCCCCCCTCCAGCCAAGCCATCCCTCTCCTAAATTCCATTAAAAGGATTTTGGCTCCTTCCCTGGTCACACCAGCCCAGACTAGGGCAGTAAATCCAAGGGTGGAGAAATTATTTCGGCCATTGCCTACTGACCCTACATATATTAAAGGCGACGCCACCCCCGATTCCTTAGTAGTTACCACCACCCGGAAACAGGCGGGAGTACCCCTTGCTACGGGAGAGGCACCTCCCGATAAAGAGTCAAAAAGGCTGTACGCCTTGGCAAAGCGGATCACCATGGCAGCTGCTTTTACCATGCGCATAGCAAACAACACTACGTTGCTTGCCAGTTATGCCGATGTACAGTGGAACCTAATGCAGGAAGGTCTCCAGGAGGTGCCTGAACCTGCAAGAACCAAATTACTCGCTATTGTGGCCGAGGTCAACCAAAATGTACTAAAAAACACTCTGGATACTGCAGAGACGGCAGGAAGATCCCTAGCTCAGAGCTCCCTGCTCTAACGGCACGCTTGACTCCGAAACTCGGGGTTCAAGCCGGAGACCCAAGCTGCTCTTATTAATAAACCTATCGAGGAGTCAAATCTCTTTGGTAAGTAAAGCAGTCAACGATGCCCTCGAGACTGCAAAAAAGGAGCATGAGACTCTTAAGTCCCTTCAGCAAATCACCCAAAAGCCCTCCCACCATAGGGAGGGGTGGTTCCCGCCCGTCCTTTCAGGGCCTATCCGTTCTACAGAAAACCAGTATAATACAGGAAACACCTGGAACTCGGGACAGACATCCAGCAACCCAGCCAACTATTCACCCAGGGGACAGCAGCTCAGGAAGGGCAGAGGCAGAGGTCCCAACTCCAGGGGAACCACAGCCTCCAGTCAAAAATGACCTACGGATACAGGTCCCCTCCCATGTTACCCCGGTCGGGGGGCGCTTAACATCTTTTCTTTCAACATGGCAGGGGATAACATCAGACCAGTGGGTCCTCAAGACGGTCGCCCACGGGTACTGCGTGGAGTTCGCTCGACCACCACAGTTCAGACCGCCCAAGACAAGACGCCTGACGCCAGACCATCTGCGAATCCTGATACAAGAGGGTGGAAGCACTTCTGGAAAAGGATGCCATATAAGCCGTCCCTATTCTTCAGGTAAACAAGGTTATTTATTCTGTGTACTTCCTTGTGCCCAAAAAGAACCTCACCATGTGCCCTGTACTAGACTTACGTCCAGCGAACAAATTTGTCAAACTCAAAAGTTTCATATGGTAACTCTGCAGGAAGTAATCCCACTTTTGATACAGGGGGATTACATGGCAACACTGGACATGAAAGATGCATACTTTCATATTTCAATGTTGCCAGCGCACAGAAAATATCTAAGGTTCATGATAGGCACTATCAATTCAAAGTACTCCCCTTCGGCATTGCCTCGGCACCAAGGATGTTTACAAAGGTCCTGGCAGTAGTGGCAGCACACCTGCACAGACTATCCATCCCGGTTTACCCTTACCTCAACCCTTACCTCAACGACTGGCTCATAACAGGGGACTCTTACGAAACGGGGCTATTGAATATTCAGAAGACAATAGACCACCTGTTCAGTCTGGGATTCTCCATCAACGAGAAGAAATCCAGCTTAGACCCCAGCCAAGTCAAGCAATTTTTAGGGGCTCTAATTCGGACAACAGACGGCCGCTCCAATGAGAGGGTTCAGAACATGCTTTCTCAGATCCCTCAATATGTAGCCAGTCGGGAAGTGACGGTACGCAAGGCCATTCGCTTGCTAGGTATGATGGCGTCATGCATTTCCTTAGTTCCCCACGCGCGGCTGCGCATGCGTCCCATGCAAGAGTGGCTCAACAGCCAGGCCAGCGGACAATAGGAAGATCTGGTAGTTGTCTTGGCAGCCCTTGTTCTCTCTCTGCAGTGGTGGTTGAGGGAAAACCTCTTGAAGGGGAAGACTTTAACCACCCCCGCAGTCGAAGCCACGCTCACGACAGACGCATCTCTCACGGGTTGGGTGCTAACCTGCTTCAGCAGACAGCGCATGGAGTGCGGCCCGGCAGGTAGCATCCAACCATATAAATCTAGCTATTAGCGGTATTCAAAGCACTGAAAACCTTTCAGATACAGTTACAGGGGAAGACAGTTCTGGTCCTGACAGACAGCACTACAGCCATGTATTACCTAAACAAACAGGGCTCTCAAACACAAGATGTTCCTGCTGTCCCAGCACGTTCCAGGGGAACTCAATCTTCTAGCGGACGTGCTCAGCAGAGATTTCCCACTGCCCGTAGAGTACGAAGGGCGTCTACACAAAGACATCGTCTCCAACGTCTTCACAGAATGGGGCTTTCCAGAGATCGACTTGTTCACAACCGACGAGAACACCCAATGCCAAGACTACGCCTCCAGGTATCCTCAGAACCGCTCAAAGGGGAACGGACTCTGGATAGCATGGACAGGGAAATTTGTCGACCCCCCCGACCCCTTCCCTTTTTAGAGGCGACTCCTCCAAGGAAAAGAGCTAGGACACCACTTTCAAATAAATAATTCCCACCTGAAAAACGGTTTTAAAAAAGTATGCTTTTGGTGAAAAAGGTGGCGACATCGGCTTATGAGGCAGAATTGCTAATTAAACCGCATAAATGGCAAGAAATAACAAAGCCCAATAGGACCAATTAGATGATTTTATTAAAGATGTCCCAGGCAATTGCAGCAGACCGTGTCTAAAATTGTAAATGAAGCCAAACGGCAAACACAGTTATAAATATGCATTACATGCGCCAGACACAGAAGGAAAAAAGGCATGCATGGTTACAAGGCTCAAGATTTGAGGCGGAAAAACAGGCTACCATTTTAGACATGTCTGTTGAGGAATCCAACCTTTTTGGCTCAGCAGTAGATCAATCATAGATTTTTAAAAAAATGAGCACAAGACAATAAAAAGTGTAGGCCAACTCTCCAACAAAGACTTTCAACAAAGGGGAGCCCCTGAAGGAAAAAGATATTGTCATTCCCAACATGCCAATCTGGGTACATCCAATCATATATGCCCAGAGAAGGATCATGGTTTACAAGTCGGTGTTACCAGCATGGAAACAGCTGGAAATCAACGTTACCTCAAAAGAGGTAGTTCCATGTCATTTCATGGTGGGATGTTTTTTCGCAGGGTTTTTTACCACTGATTTTTTAACGAAAAAACTCATTGAATTTAAAAAAAAATATTTTTGGGTCGCCCCATCCACTTAAATTTTTTATGTATTCCCGAACACCCACACCCCAAATATATATTTTTCTGACCCCCCTAAAACTTTCGATAACATTTTTTGTTAAAAAATGTGCACTAAAAAGAAAACACATAAAATCATCCCGCGGTGAAAGGACGTTGTACCAAAGAGGTAGAGCACATGGCAGAGGGCAGACCCAAAGATGAGCTGCCTCTGCTGCAAAACAATGGCACACCAATCTGGGTACCCTCCCATGTCTCCCAAGTAGGGGTAGCAATGGCATAACATTTGCCCACACATGAAAGGGTACAACATCTGGCAATTGGGTATTATCCGTTGTACAGCGCGGATACTGTAGAGAGTTCCTTCAAAAATCATACAATCATCCCCCAAAGGTTAGAAATCTGCCTCCGAAACATCTTGTGGTTTTACAAGAAGTGGTTCGAACTCTACTAGCAAAAGGAGCCATCGAGAGAGTGCCTGTTGGAATACGTAAACAAGGTCATTTACTCTCTGCATTTCCTAGTTCCCAAAAAAGACAACATAAAGGGCTCAGTGCTAGACTTCAGGCCCTTCTTCCCTTGGGGGAGCCACCCCCTTTGGGACTAAGGAAGTGAGCCCTCTATGCAAGACTCCCTAGTGGACAGGGCAAGCAGGATATCACTGAGGGTGACCCCCACCCGCTTGGAGGACAAGGACACCTTGAGCCAAGTGGATTTCACACCCTACTTGCATTCAAAATTTCACACATTCATGGGTTATACATGAACTGAACCGTGTCAAAACATACAGTTCCCTTTAAGTGCTTGTGGCTTGGTCTCTGACCCAATGTTATTGGCTCCGTTACCTGAAGAATGGAGACCAAGGTCGTCTCTGTCTTGTTGCAGGGAGGACTGTAAGGAACCTGACACACAGCCAAAAGGAGCGAGAATCCACCTGAGGCCAAGCAACCTGTGTGACCAGCTGACGGAAGGAACACCCCCCTTCAGCGAGGAACCCGGAGGCAGCACTACATGCTGGTCCGAGGTGGGCGGAGAGAATCCAAAGCATGCAAAATGCAGCTGATCCCAGATGGGCGGAGAGCCTGAGACGCAGTGTGACCACCTCATGGGTGAAGCAGAGTCCTTCCACAACCGCACACCAGCATCCAGCTATTCCAACGCAGAGGTATTGACGAGCAGAGGTGGGAAGAACCAACACAGATCCGACCACGAAGACGACAGAGCCGCGGTCCGCAGTTGCTGTAGGAAGCTTCCCCCCCAATCGAGCTATGCCACAAGCTATCAGGTAAGATGCTAGAAGCAGGAGGAGGGCAGCGAGGGGTCTGAGAAGCCCTGGAGAGCCAGCCCTGGAAACACCCGACAAAGGGGTGAACTGCACCAAGAACTAGCATGCCTGGTGGGCCAAATAACCCAAAACGGCTGAAGATAGAAAACATAGAATGAAGAGTTAACACCAAACCAAAGAAGTATAAAGCCTAGAGAACTGAACCCAAAAGGGGTTGAACCAGAAATGACCCAAGAGAGGGGTGAACCGCATCAAAGAATTAGCAGGCTTGGAGGACCAAATAACCCAAAAAGGCCGACACAAGAGAATACCGAGCAACCTGAGAATCATAATGCCTAGAAGGCTGAGTAACCCACGAGGAGTTGAAACAGAAATCATCCTACAGACAGAGGGGTTAAATGCCTGACAGTGTCCCATCCAGGCCTTAGCCTGGATGGCCGGGAGTCCCACAGGGGGCTGGAATAGAAAGGATCATAAGAAGGGGTGAATCCAAACCCAAAATTATGAGGCCGGGAGGGCCAGGCAGCAACTTATACCAAGATGAGGAATTTGAGATTTGAGAACTTGAAACAATACATTTTCATAGAAGGAGTAGACCTTGGTAAGGGATACAAACTGTGAGCTTTTCTTGGACTTTGGACATCACAAGAGCCTTTTCTGATCTTTAAACTATCAAGCAAGCCAGAACCTGAAAGTGGGGGGGGGGGGGTCAGGGACCAGCCACCAGGCACCTAAATTAGTCAACATAACTAATTTAGACAGGATACCTGTTATTTAGGCCATTAGTGGTAGGGAGAGTATAATACAGATCAGGTTTGGGATGGAGGAGTGAACCTTTTTTAAGACATACGCACAATCAATCTTTTAAAAAATATATATATTTTCTTTACTTTTTAGCTTTGGGAGCAACCTCACCCCCATAGTTGGTAATAATAAAATTCCCTGTTAGAACATGTCTGGTCTGTCTGTCTCCTAGCTTTGGATTGCCACACATACATTCACAATGACCACTCTACGGGATGTCATTCTCCTCCTCAAAAAAGGGGATGTCATGGCAATCCTGGATATCAAAGATGTATACGTTCATAGTTCAATGTTTCTAGGCCATTAGTAGGCCATTGAAAATATCTACGTTTCAAAATAGATTAGACTTTTCAAGTTCAAGGTTCTTTTTAGAGTTTCATCAGCACCGTGTGTATTCACCAAGGTGTTCACAGTGGTAGATGCGCTTCTCCATCGCACAGGGTTCCCCCACATGTTTATAAACCGATTTTTTTGCCTTATTGGACAAATCACCTTCATAGTTCACTTATCGCATGCGTTTACATTTCCATATGATGCGAACACTCAATTTGAAACAGTTTTCTATGTGGGGCAAGCCTCTCCCATAACCCCTGACAATAACGCACGGTGTCACGTCGCCTAGCAACGGCTTATCATTACATTACATGGCGACCAGTGCACGCAGGTTTCTCCATGCGGCGCTCTTCGTAAATCTCAGACAGAAGGTATGTAACTTTTTTGATGATGCCCGGATACCATTATCTCCGCTAGTTTAATTATAACCCAGCAGACTCATTGATTTATTCTCTCGTTCTATACATCCACCTATTGCAACCGAAATCAACAGCGTCCAAGGTGTACGTTTAATATTTGGCAGACTCAAAATAAGTTAAAGCAAAGTGGACATATCCCAGTATATATTGACTCTTCCTGCAATATATAACTTTCTCGAACACCTTTTCATCTGACTTCCTTCTTTCACACGTCCTTTGACTACATTTGAACACGGTATGTTGGATTAATTTTTTTTAACAAATTTAAAATGATAGTCATTTGCAAATGAAATGCAATTTTTCACGTTTTTCTTATTTCTCCCACATCACTTGTACATTGATGATTCTTTGATGCGTTTTATTAACTAATAATACAATGAGTGATTTTTGTATATGTATTCACGAAATGCCCATGCCCATGCCCTGAAGACGGACTTTGTCCGAAATACATCGGCAATTATGACAATGGCACTGACCTCTTAGATGCACCTTTAGCCTCTGTATAATTAAAATTCGAAGCAGAATATAAACTAAACGAGTTCTATTTCATTTCATCACCAATAATCATGATATAAAGAGGCTGATAAAAAAACTGTGAATTTGACTGCAACTCCATAGGAGAGTGAAACGAGAGCACGCCTAGAACCAGACTATATATATTTATTTATATAGCGCACCGAACCCTGGGGTATCTGGCCGCATTACAGGTTGCTTAAAACAGGATACAGGGTAGAACAGATACTTAGAATTATTTACGTAACATTTTAGATCATATAAGGTAATTGAATTTTCAAAAATTACTTTACATACATATACAGGGAGATAGTTTCAAAATTACTTTACATATATATGCAGGCAGAGCATTAAACATAAGAACAGGATGGTAACTGGGAGCATTAATATACAATCGAGGGAGAAAAACTATGTTTTTGTCTTTTTCCTAAAACTGTAATAGGAAGGCTCTGATCTTCAGGCTACAGGCAAGGAATTCCACACTGGGCTGCCATAACCAGAAAGCTGCTTCCCCCTGCTTTCTTGAGCTTGTATTTCAGGACCTTAAGGCAATTTGAGTGCAAGGTTCTGGTGGGTCGTTCAGATTTACTTTTGGAGAATTTATCTACTAAGTATTTCGGGGCCAGGTTGGAGAGAGATTTATGGGTGAGGGTTAAAGATTTGAATTTAATTCTGTCCTTGATTGCGAGCCATTTAGTTGTGTGTGTGGGTTTGAAATGTGCTGCATTCTTAGGATGCTTAACACAGTTCTTAAGGCATTATTTTGTAGTGTTTGCAGTTTAACATTGTGTTTGCTAGATCCTAGTGTGTTACAGTAGTCTAATTCTGACAAAATTAGAGCTCTTGCTAAGGTAATGCAACTCTCTGTGGAGAGAAACGGTTTTCATGCATTAATTAATTTACAGGTATAACCTGTAGCTGAGGCAGTCACATTGACTTGTTTGTTCAAGTTCGGAGCTGAGTCCAGGTAAAAACCTAAAATGTTTACCTCTTTGGAAACTTTGATCTTTATACCCTCAATTTTGAATGACTTAAACTTGTTACTTAGTTTATTCAGTCTACCTGACAAGCTGATGAGCAGGAGCTCTGTCTTTTCGTCATTGAGATAAAGACCGTGAGTGTCCATCCATGCTTGAATAGTGAGGTCAATTTTATTCTGCCGGGCAACGTCAATGTCATAGTCACCTGAAATTGGAATGAGAATCTGAGTGTCATCTGCATAATTGGTGTAGGTGACACCCAGATTGTCAAGGTCATCAAACAGGGGCTTGGTGAAAATGTTGTACATCCTAGGGGAGACACATGAGCCCTGAGGTACTCCACAGGTTATAGGTACAGGCTCCGTTGATGCAATAGATGAGAACACTCTCGTGGATCCATTACCCAGAAAGGATTGAATCCAGACAGTAGCTTCCGCAGAAAAGTGGGCAGCTGAAGTCAGATGATTACATAGCACTTTGTGATCCACTAAATCATAAGCGGCTGACAGGTCCAGTAGGTGGAGGAGGGCCAGTTCACCCTTGTCCTTTAACACATCCATTTGGTCTTTCAAGTCAATAAGAGCAGATTCTGTACCGTGTTCCAGTCTGAAGCCTGACTGAGTCCTAGCAGGTTGTTAACCTCTAAGTGTGTGTGAATCTGACGGTAGGCCGCCTTGTCTTGGATTTTAAAGAGAAATGGGACTGTTATAGGTCTGTAATTGGTAGGAATGTTAGGGTCAAGATTAGGTTTCTTTAATAGGGGGAGTACCCAAGCGTCTTTTAGATTGGTTGGGGCAGTGCAGGTGTCAAAGCCGGAGTTGATTAGAGTGGTAATGAAAGGCACTAGATCCCTAGCTGCCTCTTTAATTATTGATGCCAGGCAGGTGTCCCCTTGGCATCTAGATGGTTTAAGTGAAGCGATTATGTCCTCCACTTCGTGGATGGAGACCGGTGTAAATTTAACCTGATTGACCTGTTTTTTTCGGAATGTTCGGTGCTACCTGCAACGGTAAGTCGTTGGATGAGAGGTTTAGTTTTTTATCTTAAATTCTTTTTTTGTAGAAGAGATTTTATTGCAGAGCGCCGTTTGGATATTCGTGCACCAGGTCTTGTCCTTGATACAAGTGTCCATTGAAGTAGAAGGAGACTCTAATTCTCTTAAAATTACAGAGTTCCCTTGTACTAGAGTTAGCTTTGTTAATTCTATCATTGAGCGTGTCTCTTTTGGTTTGGAGGCTCTTGGATTTATCTTGCAGGGATTTTGGTAAGATTCTCCTTATTCAGAACTGAAGGGTTGTTTTTGCAAAGGGATTCTGCATTCCTTTTTTCATTCCGTATAGTTTTAAGATTAGGAGTAAACCAGGAGTTAAGGTGAGCTTGTGGTTTCCCTTTGCATCATTTTAAGGGAGCTACTTTATCAATGGCTTGATTAAGCGTTGCATTGTATAACTCTACTAGCACTGCTTTTCTGCGCTGAGAGCTGTGAGGTTCGTGATAAGATGGAGTAGTAGGTTGCTTACTGTTATATTGCGCTTGTTTCTAGTTATAGCTGCTGTGGGCATCTGATTAGTCAGATTAAGTTGTAGACTAGCTATAATTGAGAAGGAGATGAGATCAGTCCAGGCACATGGTTCAACTGACATTATTGAGGTCTCACTATTGAGGTCAGCAAGCAAATCTAATGTACGTCCTTTAGTGTGAGTGGGCATGTTGATCCTATGAGTGAGGCCTAACTCTGTGATAGTTTTAGCAAGAGTAGAGGCATTGGTATCGTTCAAATCATTCAGGCCGAGATTAAAGTCTCATAATATGATTTTTGAACCTGGTTTTGTGTTTGTAGTGAGTAAGGAGGTTATGTCTTCCTCAAACGTTGAAATAGGGCCAGCCGATCTGTATAAGAGGTGCATAGTAATAGTTCATGATGCTGATAGAGGTAGCTTTACTGTCAAGAGTTGTCCTGAGGGGAACGGCAGATGTGTTGCGATCCTTAGTCCCAGTTTTGTTTTCGCAATGAAAGCAATGCTGCCTCCTCTAGAGGTTTCTCCATTGAGTCTTAATATGGAATAATTCTCTTGAATAGCTATAGAAAGAGTAAGTCTTCCTGCTGGGTGAAGCCAGGTCTTCGTTATGGCTAGGAAATCTAATTGGTTTGCAACAATAAACAAATCAGTGATGTCTATAGCATGAGCTACCATTGATCTGGCATTGATAAGTGCACTTTTGATGAAGGGCGACTTATTATCTTGTGGTCTGGTTCTTTCTTGCTCTAGCATTCACAACCTTGTGCCAAGGTCTCAAGGTGTGCTTCGACAACTTTAAGTATCAAACTATTGATACAAAAGCACAGATTAATAAGCGGTACCCACCCCCATTCATCCTGATTCCTTTAAAAGCCTCACTTTACAATAAAACGCCATGCCTTTTCATGTTGCTGGCTACTCATAAAAGACTTTACTGTATTATCAGAGGTCCAACGGTCTGCAGTAAATGCTTTTTTCTCTGCGCTCTGAACCTCAGCTGCAATATACTTGCACACTTTTTCAAACAGGTCAGAGATAATGGGAGTCAAAAAATATTTACGTGATGCTACTTTGTGTCATGGCTCCAGCTTATTTAGTAAACGGACAAAACCTACATCCTCAACAGAAAATGGTTGCAAGTCGAATTCGATAATTTCGCCAATACTGCGATGCAAAGCATGTGTGGAAGGGCTGTCCAGAGGCCAGACTTGCTTTTTGTCCAGGCAATCCTGAATACACAGCTGTGACAATGCCTTCTTGCACTTTACAAGAGTCACATTGCCGTTGATTCTTCCTACAATAGCCTCTTTTTCTTTCATATAGTGGAAAGTCGGGATGCTTGGCACGCAGATGATTTGTCAGTGCAGATGTGCTGCACTGTTTAGAGTTTGCAGAACCACAAGACAAAGTCACTGAGCACATAACTCCAAGGCAGTGTGTCCTATCATCCAGTTTAATGGCGGAGTTATCTAAAACGGGGCTTGTTTTCTCCTTGATGCTACTCATATTGACAATGAGGGGCTCTGCTGCTTTGGGCCAGGGATAGGGTTTCTGCTGGCTATGTCTCCTAGCTGTTGCTTGAGGGGCTTTACGCAATTCATAATATCGTACTGGTGACAGAAAAAAATGTAAACCAAAAGTCACACAGAGTATGTTTTGGCATGGCTGTACTGAATGGTGGCTTTGAAGTGATATTCAGTTTTACTTTAAAAAAGGCATGTATAATTATTTTGAAAAAGGAAACCTGAGCATTCAATGGAAAATACAGAGTTCGAAATTGCCGGGAGCAGGGAGGTATTTACAGCCACAGGCTAGTCCCCTCTCATTTATTAGGCATACACACCGAGGTGTGACCTCCCACCTCAAGCTTCCCATGAATAGTACATTCTTGCCCCTCTCACCAGCAACCCCCATAGTACTCACCAGATTCGTAGGCACTAGGCAGTGATTTGCATTAAAGTGGAATGGCAAGCCAGTCTCGAAACTGAGCTTTCTTTGTTGGTGCTGCATCTTTTCAGGGCAGTTGCAAGACTAAAGGTAAAGGATTGCGTGCGATGGGGTGAGAGCAGGGTACACCAATGAGTGGCCAAACACATCTTTCTGCCCTTTGTCCCCAGCATCACATCACTCTGCTTCATGTCCCCCAGCACATGAGGCCAACAAATACTTCACAGAGGGCTCCACAGCACCCACCCTTATACTCCCAGGACAGACCCCAGTCCCCCCAGCACTGACCCAGAGGCCACTGGGCATTGTGCGCCATGGTCCCAATACTGTGACCTCATCTGATTGGGGCTTCTGCAGCTACTGGCAGTGCCTGCCGGGCTTGGGGAATGCTGTGACAATGAGCTGTCTTCTGTCACCCTCCCCGCACCCCCTGCAAATCACCCCCTTCCCCCCTGGCTGCTGCAATATTGGGGCAAAGCCGGTGGCCCCCAGATCCAGGTTCGGTGTGGGCAATAGGGCAATGCCTGAACCAAAAACACAAAATGCTAGCGTGGGCCTGGTTTTTGGGTCACAGTTGCCAACTTTATTGGCCACTGTGTGTCAGGTTGATTTACTTCACTAGGTGGCTTGTAATTTTGACAGTTATTGCTGAATAAATATTAAGTTGCATAATTTGCATCAACATTTTTTCAAAAACCTCCCCCATATGTAGTATTTCATTTTAAACAGTGCCACAAAACAAAAGTAATGAATTGCCATTCACACCTGTGGGCCTCTTTTTCAATGGTGCAGACACAATGTTTAGCCCCAGAACAAATTGGGGGATTAGAGGAAGGTTGAGGCTGACATGTTGGGCCACCGGCTTTGCTTACACCGGTTGCCAGAGTGCAAAAGTGGGAGCTTGTGGGGGAACATTTATAATAAATGGTGAGGCCGCAGGGATGCAGAACACCCCAGCGGCCTCACCGTGCGTTGGAGTTGCGTGAGGGGTAATAGGGCATTTTCGAGGTCACCAGAGCAAAGTCCACCGGCTTTGCACCAGTGGCCCGACTTCAACAGTGGGAGAAGGCCGGAGGAAAATTAAAATGAATGGTGAGGCTGCGGTAGTGCACAACACCCCAGCGGCCTCACCGTGTGTTGGGAGTGGGGGGAACTTTGGGCATTTTCGTGGCTGGGGGCTGCTCCCGGACAGCAGGGGAAGGGAAGAGCTGTTCCCTTCCCTCATTTCCTATTTCAACGTGGTCAGGTTGCAGTAGCCAATAAACGGCAAACAGCTAATTTGGCTTCTTCAGCCACTGCCACGCTTTCTATGATTGACTGTTATCCCCAAACAGGGAAAATATGGCTAATCATAGAAAGTGCACTTCGTCTTCGTGTCATTACAGCAGAAAGTATTCGGCCGAATAGCAGTGTTTCAGCCGAAATTTGGCCAAATAGTCACTCGAAGCTGAAGATCAGTACACCCCTAAAATGCATTTCCTCGAATTGTCCATTGTCCAGAAATACACCTACAAGCACAACGTGTTGCAGGGGTGCATAACATGCTAGCAGACACCCTAAGGTGACAAGTAGTACAAGAACAGGAGTGGGAACTAAACGCCAATGTACTCAAAACAGATGTTTGCACGCTGTGGTCATCCAGAAATTGATCTCATTGCAACCGCAGAGAACGCAAAATGCCAAAACTTTGCATCCAGATTCCCACACAAAGCGCCTCTAGGCAATATACTATGGATGATCTGGTCAGGGATATTTGCTTACACTTTTCCCCCGTCACCCCTGTTGCCAAAGTTAGTCTGCAAGTTGCATCAGGAACATGCAACAATTGTTCTGATTGCCTCAATGTGGGTAAGACAGCCATGGTATTCCCATCTGCTCAACATGCCACTGTGCCCGTCACACACCTGTCAACTCAACAGTCCCATCTAGTCTTTCATCCAACTTCTCATACAACCATACATGACTCCTGAGGTCATCGTTTTGACATCTCAACATATCAAGAAGGTGTATGGAAATATTAAAGGAGTAGAGGGGAAATTGCCACCTGCTTGTAATCTTAAGGCGAGCTCCTGGTGTAAGCTTATTGATTATGTTTGAGATATTCTCTGTGGCTGCATGGTAAAAAATGCATTGAGGTTGCCCAATGCCTGTGAACAAGAATAAGAAAAGGTGATTTTCTTTACCGTCAAATGCGCCTTCAGAAATTGAATAGACTGTATGTCAAACAAATGGGCTTTATTTCATAAGTTAATTTAAATTGTTTCCATCATTTGCATGAAAAATATTGTGTATGTACATGGAATTATATCCAATTGGATTTTTCACTGATACGTCCTCTTTATTGGTCCTTTAAATTGCATCCTTGTGGATACCTAATGTTACTTCACATTGGTACTTGGATGATTGTTGGCTGTTGGAACCTTGAGGGTGCCTATTGTTGATTCACATAGGTATCTCTTAATTTCGTTCACAGTCTTTTATGATTTAGCTGGGATTTGATACTCCTTGTAGATTATTTTGCTTAACCTTTGCTGATACACTGTGGTTTTCCTTGTGGTGTCCCTCGACATGTGTTTCCCCAACCTAATACAATTGGTTCTTCAGCAGGGTAATAACGTTATGGATCTGTCTCGTTATCAGGAATGCCTATTTCAGATAGTAAAGAGATGAGAATATATTAGTATTTATTAATAGTTTGTTTTTTTGGTGCGGTGAGACATACGGTTAATGCAGTGAGCATTGGTTCATTGTTTAGTACACTTGAGGCTGGACAACCGCTTGCTGCTTGGGTGACTATTTTAACTTATGGAAGCGTGGGGAGCTGCTTGGTTTAGTTTATGCATTCATGCAGTAGTTTAAATAGTTGCTAATGTTTGCTGATAGAATCGAAAAAAACACTTAGACATGGTTTAGTAATGCATGTCATCTTCAATCTGTTATGTCGCTGTTTGGGTTAACATGGCTGCACATGTGTTTCCTGTAGTTCAGTCTTTATATCCGTCAGTTTGTGAGTGAAAACTAAATGGGACAAACATGACATTTCTTAGGATTAAGGAGATACGCTTTCATGCAAGCACCTTTAACCGTTAGGTATGTAAAGGTTGTTGGGCTTACCTGCGTGTTCTGTTCTTTGTATAGCGAAACGGAAAGTCAGTGTGATGGCCGTAGTCTCATTTGTTGATACAATTCGCCATTGAGAAACATAATGTTTATGGATGACGCGAAGATGTTAGTTGCTTAATGTTGTGGTTTTGTATGCGATGCCATCTTGGATTGGGTTAGGGGATGCAGTGATCTGGTAATGTGCGGACGTTGCAAAGTTGTTAATTTATCAGCAATTATATTATATTAAAGGAGGCACGTAAACACAACATTGCTAGTTCAATATAAATGGAAAAGGTTTGTTTTTTTGATGTTCAAAGATTCCTAGCAGTCACATTGACTGTACTTCAACAAACATACTAAATGTCCTGCTTTATCTACTAGACTTTTGTCTAGTTTTTGGCTCACCAAAAGTTGACTTTGATGCATTATCAGCATACACTACATCTCAACACAAGACTTCTTGGTGGAAGACACCAGTTATTAAGGCTTTTATGGAAGGGGTCAAAAGTATTTGTCCTCAAATTGCACCTGCAACAACAGGATGGGACCATAAGATTGTTTTTAGAAAACAAATGGGTACACCTTTTGAACCTATGAATAAGGCTTCAATTAAACACCTTACTTACAAGGTAGTTTTCCTTATCGCAATCACATCCATAAGAAGGATGAGCAAATTACAGGCACTACCTGTTTCTGAACCTTTTGTGTCAATTCACAAACATAAAGTAGCGTTAAGAACTTATTCCATGTTTTTGCCACATTTTATATCACAATTCCATGTCCCCAAATCCATACAACATCCAACTTTCTTCCAGAACCCTCCAAATAGAGAAGAAAGGGTGCTTCATCCACTTGATGTTAGAAGAGCAGTAGTGTACTACCTCAACAAAACAAAAGCTCTCTGGAAAACTGATCCCATTTTTTGTTTCATTGGCAACAAAAAGGAAAGGTGATCCAGTCACAAAAGCAAGCATTGTCAGGTGCACACTGACAAATAAAACGCTCCCTTAGTAAACCAATGGCTCACTCCACATGTAGTAAAGAGGCAACACTTGCTTTCCTAGCGAATGTGCCGTAGAAATCAATACGTAAAAAAACTGCAACATGGACTTCAGTGCACACATTTACACAGCACTATTTTGTAGATATGCATGCAAGGTCACACTTGCAGGTGTGACGAGCAGTATTAAGACATTTATTTGCCACTGTACCCATGGCTCTCCCTCCACCTATATCAGGTATTACTTTCTGGTTACTCTATTTATAGCGTGTGAATCTAAGCAGATTCACAAGCCCCAGAAAGCAAATATTACTTCCAAGTAATTATCTATAGCTTGTTTCTGCTTAGGATCACATGTGGCCACCCATCCTCCCTGCAAGGTAGCAAAGGGCACACTTGTTTTATAGGAAAACAAAGGGAACTCCAAGTTTCCTCAGGAAAAAAACAACAATCTGAGGACACTGACGCATGAAGGAGCATGGGTAACTGTATACATAGGTCATAAATAGTGTTACTTGAACGCCCCTGTTGACTGCCCTTTTTCGAATTCGAAATCAAGACAAGATGTAATACTCTGCACCAACCACTGGTGTTGATATATGCATAGCATGCGAATCTAAGCAGATAGAAGCAACAGACTATTACTGCCAAGTAATATTTGATTTTTTTTTTTTAACATATTTTATTAGCATTTAAATATATGTAACATTTGACAAAAAATAAGGTATTAAACAAACAAAACAGTCTTCATTAGATGTTGTGGTATCTTTAGTGTCTATACAGGGGCAGAGGTAGGTGAGTTTGTGAGATCGGGTGCCGAAGTTGGGTCAAGTCGGGCGTCTTTGGAAGTTTAGGTGCACCTCTTCCTGGCATTATGTTGTTTCTGGGGTTCTCTTCAGGGGGGTTTGTGGTCTGCAGTAAAGGGCACATCTCTTAGGAGGGCCTTCCACGATTCGAGGGTGTTGTTTGCTTCGTCTGTTTCATAGTTGGCCCCTTCCTGCCATGCTCTGGTCTCTGCCTCGGACCACCTTTCTAGTTCCTTAATCCAGCGTTCATACCTCGGGCCCCCTGGTTATGCCAGCAGTTGTGCAAGTCTGCCTAACTCTGGACCAGAGTGTCTTTGCTTATTGTAGGTCCAAAACATATGGATCAGGTCGGCTGTGTCGTTGCCGCACCAGGGGCAATTCGGTGAGACTTTCTTGTTGAATTTAGCCACCCGCTGTGGGGTCATGTACATCCTGTATAGGATATTCAGTTGTATCTGCCTGAATCTGGCGTTGCGGGACACCTCTTTTGGGTACAATAAAATTCTTTCCCATTCTTTGTCGGTTAGTGTGATGCCCAGGTCCACTTCCCATCTCTCCTTGAGTGCTATGCCTTTGGGGTTAGGTTTGTCCATCAATCGGCTGTAGAGCCGGGTTACCGGTTTCCATCCATCTGCTAGCTCGTACATCTCCTGTAATAACGGATCCGGGGTGGGCTCCTCGGGCCAGTTGTCCCATTTGCTTCTGGCGATCTGTTTGAGTCGGTGATACTATAGAAATTGGCCGCTGGAGAGTCCTTCAACCTCCTGCATCGATTCAAAGTCTCTGAATTTGTCCTCTTCGAACATGTCCCCCCATACATATATCCTTGCACTCTCCCAGCTTCTTGCTACCTTCAGATCCATCGTGGTCTTGCATGCATCCGCTAGGATGGGAGAGTTGGGTGAATATGGATGGCTCGATTGTAGGATGGAGCGAGTTCTGGTCCAGATCTGTCTGCCTAATTTCGCAATCATGGGGACATTCTGTGTCTGCTTGAGTGGGTTCCAGAGTACTTCCTTGGGGAAGAGATTGGAGGGTATTTGCCTTAGTAGCGCAGATTCATTGTTTTGTTTGTCTTGAAGCCACCTTGTCACATGGCTGAGCTGTGCAGCTAAGTAGTACATCTGAAAGTCGGGGAGCTGTATTCCGCCTTCTTTGTGTCGTAGTGTGAGGATTGAGAGGGGTAGTTTGTGTCTGGAAGGGCCCCATAGGAATTCCCGGATTAATATTTCAAGTGTCTTGAAGAAGGTGGGGCGGATATAGTAACAGATGTTCGTGAAGAAGTATAGGAAGCGGTGGAGAATTATCATATTTGTAATGGCCGCCCGACCCATCATTGCAAGTGGCAGTTTTGACCAGAATTTCATAGAGTTGCGGAGTCCTTTCAGCGCCATTTCGGTGTTGTGGTCGTGTGTGAGTTCTGGGGTGTGATGGATGTTTATTCCCAGGTATCGGAATGCTTCGGGTTGCCATTTTATCCCCACTACTGGTAAATCAGTTTTGCTAGGCCTCTAAGTCTTGCCAGCGGGAAAGCACAGGATTTCGATCTGCTAAACTTGATTCCTGAGTAAAGTGCGTAGTTGTCGAGGACGTCTAGTATGACTTGTGCATTTATTTGTGGGTCTTTCACATACAAGAGTACATCGTCGGCGTACAGGGATATTATGGAGTGTTGGTTGCCCAGTTTAATGCCTGCGTCGAAGAACTGTTGTCTAAAATAGATGGCAATTGGTTCCAAGCCTAAGATGTATAGCATCGGTGATAGCGGGCATCCTTGCCTAGTGCCTCTCTGAATCTCCCAGGGCTTCGAGATCATCCCTCCAGTTTTCACTCTTGCCATTGGTGAGTTGTAGAGCACCTTGATCCATCTCACAAAACCCTCTCCAATCCAAAGTCCCTCAGCACCTCGACCAACCATTCCCAGAATATGGAGTCAAAGGCCTTGACGGCGTCGAATGAGAGTACCGCAAGATCCTCGTCTCTCGTAGTGGTTTCCGCCATAGTGTGTTGAAGTCTTCTTAGGTTGGCCGTGGTGTTGTGTCCCGGAACGAAGCCATTTTGGTCGTCGTGAAACAGGGGTCCCACCACCTTTGCAAGTCTGTTGGCTAGGATAGTGGTTAGGATCTTACTGCCGTAGTTTAGCATTGCTAATGGGCGGTATGAATCGCAGTCCGTGGGTGGTTTGTTGGGCTTAAGCATGGGGATTATGATTGTTTCTTTCATAGTGTTAGGGAGTATCCCTACTTCGTATGCCTTTGTGTAGACCTCATGTAGCGGAGTGATAATATCTTCGTAGGCTTTGTAAAATTCAGGCGGGAGGCCATCACTGCCAGGAATCTTGCAGGTGGCCAGCGACCTGATAGCTTCCTTAACATCTTCTGTAGTGATCTCCATTTCCAAAGCCTCTCTCTGTTCCTCGGATAGTCTCGGTAACCCAATCTCTTCCAGGGTGTTCTTGATTTCTTCTCTGGATATTTGCCTGTTGTGGGAGTACAGTTTACAGTAGAACTCCGCAAAGGCGTTGTCGATATCTTGTTGGGTCCTGCATGTTGTCCCGTTCTCAGTTATGATCTCTGTAGGAGTGTGTCTTGGTTGTTCACGTTTGCATAACCAGGCTAGTATCGTGCCTGGTTTATCGGCTTCTTTGTGGGTCTTGGCAGTGTTTGTTGTGAAGTCAAATTTGGCTAGCCTGTCCCAGGTTGTGCGACATTCTTCACTAATTTCTTGTAAGGGCTCTTCCATTTCCGGGGTGGCGTCAGTGCATGCCTCGAGGCGTGTTATTTCAGCTTCTCGTTCTTCTAGCGCTGCCGTCAGGTGTTTCCGGATGCCTCCAACCCCCGCTATCACCTCTCCTCTTATCACTACCTTCATCGCCTCCCAGAGCGTGCTCCAGGTTGATACAGAACCTTTATTATTGTCTATGTAGACCTCAAGTTTGTTGCCGAGGGCTTCCCTGAATTCTTGATCCGTAAGGGCTGCGATGGGCATTTTCCATGTCGGGATCAGTGGTCTGGGTCCCCTTAATTTCCATTCCATAATTAATGGTGAATGATCAGAGATCGATCTGCCTAGGTATGCTGTTGCATCTACCATTGAGGTTTGCTCTCTGTTGATAAACAGATAATCGATCCTTGTGTGAATCTTGTGAGGGGCCGAGTAAGATGAGTAGCTCTTTCAGTGGGGTGTTGTTGCCTCCAAATGTCAACCAAGTTGAGGTGATCCAGCGCATCGTTGAGTGCTTGAGTGGCGGCGTTTCTCGTTTGCTGGGGGGGTGTGGATCTATCCATGTTTCCGTTTCTGTAGCAGTTGAAGTCGCCAGCCCATATGAAGGTCCCTTCCCTGTGATGCGTCATTTTGGCACAGAGCGTTTTAAGGTGTGAGGGAATTCCGTGTTGTGGAAAGTAGTTGTTCACTAAACAGACCACAGTATGTTCAATGGTTCCCCATATTATTAGGTACCTGCCTTCAGGGTCTTCCTCCGAGCCCAGTAGGCAGAATGGCACGTTCGGGTTCACCCACGTGAAAACTCCTCGAGCATAGCTAGAGTAGGGTGCTCCTTTCACGGTGCCTCCCCACCGCTGCGCTAACTTGGGCAAAGACTCCTTCAACAGTTGGGTCTCTTGGAGTAGTGCAATCGATACCTTCTTTCTGCGGGGATAGGATTGGATCTGATTCCTTCTCAAGTATGATCCCATACCACGTACATTCCACGTTATCACTTTCAATTGTGTCGCCATTGGGATTGAGTGTTGGATTCTGTGCGTCTTCCCTTTTGTGTGTTTCTCAGCGGTTGTTGATTATCTTAGGTGGTTCCCAGATCTCGGTTCTTAGTTCTGGTTTTGCTTGTGATCTGCGGTGGTCTTGCCCTCTGCCTTGTTGGTTGCGCTAGTGTGAAGACTCTGTAACTAGAGTAACATTTAACAAAACTGGAACTGGTGCGCCCAGCGACTGCGTTTTTCTCGTGGTGCTCAGGCGCTCTCGCGCCGTCAGGTCCCATCCGGGTATCAGGCTCGAGCGGGGTCGGGCAGGCAACTGGCCTGTCCTGGTCTGTTCGTGGGGGCTAGGTCCTGTGCCTGGTGTGAGGCCAAGCAAGGGCCGCATCTGTTTGATAAATATGGGTGTAGGTTACCTCCTTGGTTGTCGTAGGGTTGTGATGCGGTATGCGCTTATGTGTCAAGTGCGTGGATAAGTGGATTTCCTCATTTACCCTTGGGATAGGTGTCCCCGTCTTCTACTAGGTTGTTGTCTTCCATCCACATGTTGGCGGCTGCTTGGGACTCTAGGAAGATCGCACGGCCCTTGTAGATGACCTTTAGTCTCGATGGATAGAGTAGCATATATTTTAGGTTCAGTTGCCGGAGTCTGGCCTTGGTAGGTACGAATGAGTTTCTCTCCCTTTGCACCTTTGGAGTATAGTCTGGGTAGACAGAGATTTTAGCGTTGCCACGTTCTATGGGGCCCTCTTCCCTGGAGTGCCTCAAGATGGTTTCTCGGTCTTGGAAATTAAGTATTTTGGCGATTATCGGCCTTCTGGCACTCCCAGTATCCTGATGTTGCCCCGTCTGGCACGTCCCTCGGCTTCCTCGGCTCTGGCCTCTAGGATGGCGACCTGCCTTTCGAGGTCTGCGACCTTGGTTTTCAGTTCGACTGTTTCTTCTGTTGTCTCTTTTATGGCTGTTTCAGAGTTTGTCACCCTTTCTGTTAAGTTTCTAGCATCCTGGCACATCAATTGGATGTATGATCTGCATTTGTCTATTCTGGAATCAATAAATGTGCGCGGCGATGCTATGGCTTCTAATACTTCGGTTTGATTTTCGGCGGAATCAGCACCCTTTGTTTGTGTGGGTTCTGGAGTGTGAAAGTGTGGGGTGGCTGAGATTTTTGACTGGGTGTTGACGTACGTGTCCATTGTGGAGGGATTCGGTTTGCTCCTGGAGGACATGTTATAGTCTTGGCGCTTTAGCGCTGGGCCTGTCTGGTGAGATTCGTGCCTCAGTTCTCGCTTATGGCCCTTATGCTGAGTCTCAGGGTCCGGTAGGTGTGTGGGGGTTGTACTGTTGCAGTTGCCTGGAGAGGCGCTTGCTTCGCTCAAATTGCGGCGCCTATGGCGCAGTAGCGTGAGTGCTCCAAATGATTTTGAGGTCTCTTTGTTGCTAATGAGAGTTTTGGGGAGTACCCAATGTTGGGGGCCTGGGGTCTCGCACAGCAGGTTGAGATTATTGTACTCTTTTCTCAAGTGGTTCGCTGTGGGCTTGTGTTCAGGGTGCCACGGTGCACGAGACAGTGCAGTGGTTCAAATAGCCCCTTTAGTCTGGTAGCGTGCCCCCCAGGCCTCCTCACCTCAGTGACTTTGGCTTCACTCTCCTCGGGGCTCGGCAACGTAATGGTCTCGTAGATGACAGGGAGCCGATGCTGTGTCTCCTCGCGGTTTCCCCCGCACGTCTCGGGTTTCGGGCTCCCACGGACGGACTCGGGGGCGAAGAGCTGTGTCCGGCCGTCCGGTGCCTGGTGCGTTTCGTGTGGAGTCTCACCCCCTCACGGGGACGGGTTGCAGAGGGCGGTAAAGCCCAGCGGTCTTCAGTGCCTCAGCGGGGTTCGTGTGTGCCTCGACCGCGGTCGTTGCGCCTCTCTCCTTCTGCGGGCGCTGCGGCCAGAATAGCTGACTGCCTGGTCTCGAGTTGATGCGGCGTCATGGAACGGCCGCCATCTTAGGTGTCGGCGGGGACGGGGGGGTATGGTAGAACGGGCGGGATTGTGGACATTCTGCGTCCCGATTTCTTATCGGAGGCACTGTCTCTTGATGAGGTTCGGTTTCCGCACCACCGTGGTCCGATGTGTCCCCGGAGGTATGCCTGCTTACGGTGAAAAAGGATCAAGATGTGGCGTCTCGGCCGGAGCTCGGCGCCTCAGCCTCTGTACACCATGAGCTCCAGGCCACGCCCCTGCCAAGTAATATTTTATATATCCATATTTTAACACCCCCCCCCCCCCACAAACCATACATCCACACACACAATGACTATTCTCACAATGGGGCACATATCCCTTGTGTGTAAATGTTTGCTTGCCCTAACAGTTCAGGTTAGGAATGTTGTTGAACTACAACATTGCTATACAAAGGGCAGGCCGCCCAGTAAACACGGCTGATTCCTGCTTCTGCCATCCGTTAATATAAGTAGGCCACTGCAGGTTGGAAAAGGGTGGTATGTAAGTAGAATAATTCCCAGAGGAGCCGAGCAACCGCTGAAGAGGGCCTTTTTTTGCTAAGCCACACGCATTATTATAGGTCGCATGCAAGCTAAGTGATTTCTTGAGCAGCAGCCTCAGGGCTGTTTTCTCGGCAGGGTACCTACATACAGAAGGTACCAGCACAAGTGTTTCAGGACACCCTGTTATCGCTGTAATAGAAGTGGTCATTTATGCCAGTGGGAGCCAGGGCCCACTAATGCAGATATTTTGGTACGCTGGTGCTTATTTTGTTGTGATGCTTCTTCAAACCCTCTCTGCTCCATACCCTCAGAGCTACATTCTGGCCTTACAGTAGCATAGCTCCCTATGTAAGTAAGCAATTGTGTTGTGGCACATGCAGCCCCTTGTTCACCTCTATATATCACGCAATGGTTTTGACACTTCTATCTGCTCTGTACAATTCCATTTGCTAACTCCAATTAACTCTTATTTTCTGTAGGGGGTGCACTGGGCAGCAAGCATTTCTAGAATGCATAGCACTAGTGTACATTGTCATGTGCAGAGCACATCTCTGGCGCCACCCTCCCCACACACAACCCCACAGATGCACCTTTACCTAGGTTATACAAACCCTCACAACTCCACTGAGGCTGGATTCTGTTGGTTGTATATCCCTCAGCCCCCATGCATGCAGAGTAAACCACAATCAAAGCAGTGGCTCACCCTACGCTGGCCGCCACATGCACCACTCTCCTCACAGCCTACATCAGTGAAAAATCCCAATAGCAGCAAGCTTGCAGCGCTAGTTCTGAACACCCCTCCGCATACATTCCTTTTACTTTGTGAGCTAACTTTACAGCCTGCATGAGACAAACAGATTGCCTCCTTTTCTACTGGGTCACACAGGACACAGAATAATAAAACAATATTAATATGCCAGGATCAATAGAAAAAGACATGTTTTATATTGAAACATTAGAAACTATGGGATTCAAACCTGTGCCCTTTGCATGCAAAGGACATAAGTAAATCCGCTAAGCTAGCTGAATCTGAGAACTTGCTGCCTGGTAGCATTTATATCATCTTCCTGGTTTCACAGAGGCACAGTTCCTGTTGCTCTGGTAGAATTCACATATTACCAAATATGTCCCTTACTGCACCACACTGTTCCCTCACAGAGCATTGCTAAGACTTATTCAAAAGGGCTCAGCCATGCCAAACTTCGCCCCTCTCAAGCTCCCGTCGGAGATTGCTTATCAGCACTGCCTTCATAAGAAGAAATATAATTTGCAGCTTCATGCAAAAAGGGACGCCATCAACTCCCCAACTTGGGTCACATTTAAATGCACAAACCAAAAAGGCAAGCAAGTTAAAATGTTTTTCTAGTGCACGGGTCTGAGATCTGCAGATCTCCAGATGTTTTGCACTAAGATCCCTTACTATTGACTATGCTGGCAAGGGCTGATGGGATTTGAAATCTAAACATGTGGAGAGTCTCCATCGTTAAATGGAAATAGAAAGCTCTTGTGGTAAATGGTGCATTCCATTCAGATAGATGAACATTCTCAACAACAAATGTGAGAAAATACCAATTCATTCTGAATCATTGTAGATTGCTGAATTATATTATTTGATAAAAAATCCTAAATTTGCATTTAAATTGTGCATCTATATGGAATACGGAGGGGAATCTTCTGCAAAATGCTCATGCCAACCAAAATTATCACCTTAATTCAAGATAGCCAGTGCATTTCCAAGCCTCAAGTTCACATGACATTTAGGAAGTACTGGATGGGCGTGGAATAGTGAATAGTGCGCTCTACAAATGTTCTGCCTACACTAAGGGTAAAGTACATGGCACTTTCAATGTATCTAACGTCTATGGCATCCTATGGATGTGTGAGTGGCTAAGAAATGTGCTTGCCTGGTAGGAAGGAGTAGGGGTGGACTGGCCCCTCTGACATTCGCCATTTGGCCAAATGAAATTCCACTTGGTGTGTGACAGTTTTACAAGAGCACACAAGTAAGCCGAAATTAAACTGAATTAAACACCCACTCTCTGTACATCTGCATATGTTTAAAACATTCAACTTCTTTCTCTCTAGCTGCTTGCATCTGATCCTGAACTCCAGTGCTTTACTCTCTCACACGTATTTGTTTCTGTACCCACTTGTTACTGTTTTTAACATGTAGCTGAAACGAACAGCATCCGGCCCGAGTCCACCTTTGCTCTCGGCGGTGCTTGCCCCTGCCGCTATCATCAGCCCAGCAGGCAGCAGCCAAGCAGGAACAGGCTTATTCGGCTCAAATTTTTATATTACTCATTCTTAATTTCTCAAGGCCTTGTAAGAATGTTATTGTATTTTTCCTTGCTCCCTCCCCTGTTTTGAAGCGTTTTGAAACACATGGTGTATAGGTGCTATACAGATAAACTATCTTTCATGATTCCTGCCCCTCATGTCCCCAGCCCTCCAAGCTGTCAGGCTGGAGCCAGGCCACGATCACCTACATGGCCCTCAAGGGCCTCTCCATCCCTCCAAGGACCCACTTGGAGTCAGACTTAGTGCTTGTGGCACCAGACTCACTCACTCCCATAGGATAACATTGGGGATTGGACTTGTATTGCATTGATGGGGACAAGGTGGATGCCCCCACATATTTCGGTTCCCAGAACTGCATGTGCAGTCTAGTCTTTTGGGTGTGGTTCAGCCCAGAGACACCTGGGATACTCAGACTATTTAAGCCACGCCCAGGCTGAGAAACATGCTTTGTGTTTTCTGCACCTGCAGCGTGACACTCACCGTATTCTGATCAGTCTCCAGTAGGCCTGCATCTTTCTTCTGCGCTCAGCTCCTGCAAGAACAAGAACACCGTTAGGAACAGCCTTACCTTGCGGCGCTTCTGCCCATCATTCATCGCTCCTCCTGTTCTGCGGGCATCTTCGGAGGTGTCATTCCCATCCTGGCACGCCGCTTCCTAAGGAAAAGTGAAAAGAACAGAAAAAAGGCATTAGTAAGCTTTCAGCAAATCTTCGCTTATTTTTAAAGACTGTACGAGCTTCAAACGCTTGCATGAATCCCAGCCGCTTTGGGGGAACTCTGTCTCCGGAACTTCTCATCCATCTGCAAGAGGGAAAAGACACTCCAGGTTAGCGTGGAAACATCTAGAGGCTCTGCATACCACGCTTACTCACCGCATTTCTTCTTCATAACTGGCATCCACGCTGAAAACATTGCGGCACCTAAAAGACACAGAAAAAGAACTCAGTTCAATGCAAATACGAAAGGGTCTTATCGCGCTCTCACTCACCTTCATCGCTACTCATCTCAGCAGCATGTCCCCTCCCCATCCCCGGATGCCGGCCATCATCAAAGGAAGGAAAGGAACGAAGTTAGAGAACTGTTCAAAAGACTCATTATACTTACCTGTCGGACTCTTGCAAGTGAAGTAACTAGGCAGCAACGAGCCTGTATCAATCAACGCGCCCCTGCGCTGAAAGCAGGACGGAGAGCACACTTTCCAAGAAAACAAGGGGAGCTGTGGATCAAAGGGAAGGATTGGACCCCGGGGAAGAAGGGGTTCAAGCACACACAGACAATAGGGAGTTACTCTACCAATCCTGTGTTTCAGGTCCAGTTTCCAATCGAGTAGACTCCAGGGAAGGGTTCGAGGTCGTAAGAGGTCAGAACAGGCTGAGTGACGTCCCTGTGGATACCAGGTGAGCGTTACACTATCAATATTAATTAAGGTTAATTTTTTCACACCAATTTATACCACCACACGTGATATTTCCTTTTCCTGCCTTGCTGCGACTCGTATGGCTGGGCGAGTGACGAGTGAGGGCTGACTTGTGAAGGCATTAACCTGTGTGCTCATCAACAACAACAAAACTAAGTAGAGCAAGAAGGGAAGAGGCAGCTCAAGTGACTGACGCGTCCCTCCCAAAGTAGTTTTTTTTCTGTTTATTTCTGAGTTTCAGCAGGCGCCTTTGCGAAGAAGAGAGGATTGAACTATCATGACAACCTCAAAGTTTGAAGTTCGGATGATCGTTCATTTTTATTAATTATTTGTCTTTCTTCCCTGAATTAGTTTGAGTACTTTTATATCACACCTCGGAAGTTTGAGCTTTCCAGATCCATGTAAGAGATCTATTTTGGTTAATATATGGCATTTACGTGAAGCGGGCACCTCTGATCTAATGCCCTCCCGTATAGAGTCCCACCCCATAATTTGGGACAAGAAACAGGCGGTTTTGTCAAAACTCGAATTTTATTTAAGTAAATGAATTAAAGGTGGTCCCCAAGCTTTATGTAGGGGACGTCACCACAATATTACACAATAACAGGCAGCTTGTCCTAAAAAAATGAAAATAACCTGCCTGCTTGAATCTCACTATTGCTCACACACAAGCATCCGTTTATGCAGTCAATTTTATATATATATATATATATATTTCTAAGGCTTGTGGACCTGCTTAGAATCACATGCTATGCAGAGGCTGACATCTGCTGCTAGTCGCAGAGTATTGCATGACTTGTTTTCAAAATTCAAAAAGGGACGTTGACTGGGTGTGTGTGTAATACTATCTCTTGTGTGACGTGTACTGTACCCATGGTCCTTCATGCGTCCCTCAGATAGTTTTTTTCTGCCATCGTAGTCCGTCTTTATTTGCGGAGTTCCTTGGCTAACACTATTTATTACAAAAAGTTAAAAACATATATTAGTCGTCCACTTATTTCTTGTTTCAACAAACATCCTTCAGTGGCTTTTAGATTACCCCACATCCGAAGCTCCAACAGCTTCTCGCTTCTCCACAATAGTTTGCTTCGGCCTACACCAAGCTACGGCCTGTTACAGTAGGGAGAGTGGGGTTTGTCATATACTTTTTCACATAGGGAATGTCTTTTACTTTCTCACTCCTTTACATTTATCGTTGTGCTGCCTTTTACACCATTTATGGAAAATACATCCTTTACATTTTGCTAGTCCTGCAATCGTAAATGACACACACCCTGCGTGCAATCATTGCCTCCCCAAAGATCACTGAAAAACACTGTAAGTCTTGTAAACTATTTAAACCAAAAACAGTAAAGGACCGGTGTACAAAACGATGAGGGGCCCACGCCATACAGGCCGAAGCATCCATTAATGTCCCAACGGCGCCGAAGAGAGGAACAAGGCAGCTACGGTGCATATAGTAACGCCAAAGATGACATGGGTACTTCTGAATCCCTAGTGCCAGTCCCTGCTTCCCATAAGCAGGCTGGCGGTCCTGTGATGGAGACCACACTCAGCGACAAAGGCACACATTTGCATCGCACCAAGCACACAACCCCTAACCATACGTCGACTAAATCGTCGGACTAACAAGGCCACACAGTATCGCAGGAAAGCAGTAAAACCCTTTTTAGCTCGGAGGGTCCTTTGGGCCCTCACCTTCTCTATCACTGCATGACAAACTTCCAAAACAAATGCAGAGCAAAGTAACTACAGACCCGGCAGCTAATAAATAGTTCCTTTCACTTGCCAAAACATAAGCGCCGTTACTCAAGCCCTTGACGCATGTCCACAGTACATCAAAACCTAAAAAGTTATGTTTAAACATAACACTTGTTTCAAAGACAGTTTTAAAACCTTATCCTATAAAAGTAGCTGCTCTTTCCACCCCAGTTGACATCACGTCGAAAGACACACAATATACACCTTCCATATCATCTTTATCAGAATCTCTACACTGTCGGAGAAGGATTCCACAGATCCTTTTCAGTTTCAAAATATCCCTCGCTTAAGCCAGTGGACTAGAGGCATGCTTGAATGAAGCATGAAAACAATTTGATGCTTTGTAGATTTCATATAAAGGCACCCTGATCAATTTACAAACCCAAAGGGGTGGGGGGGCATCCTGAAAAACCCAATGGTTGCACTCAATACACCCGCCTGACACTTGTACTCAAACTACCCCTCCAGATAATTAAGGGGCATCAGATGATCTCTACTTCATTAATGACAAACAACAACAGGGTAACCAATATTCACGAGATGACCAATTTACTCAAATGACCAATTTACTCAAGATCAGTATTAGGACGATGATGACCCAGACATTTACGTGTTGCCATCACCTGAAGACCAGGATCAGCCCATTGCTGATTCTCCTATACATAACCAGCTGCAGTATAATGACCTTCTCATAAAGGCAGCAGAGCATTTTTAAATTGACACACAAGAAGCCCTACAAGATACAGAATACAGACTTTGTGGATATTTTAGGTGACACAAAATCGGCCACACAATGTATCCCATTACTACAAACAGTGCAAACACTCATTCCGCCCTCTTTACTGACTCCATCTTTAACTAGAGCTGTAAACCCTAGAATAGAAAAAACATTTAAGCCTGCACCTACAGATCCCGTCTATATTAGGGCACAACTTAAACCAGATTCATTGGTTGTTAAAACCACAAGGAAAAGAGCAGGTACCCTGCTAGCATCTGCAGAGGCACCCCCTGAGAGAGAAAGTGAAAAAGGTATACCCTAGGCAGGAAAGTGGCTACATCAGCAGCGTACCAAACATGCATTGTAAACAATACCAGTGTGTAGGCAAGTTAACACTGCCACCTATGGGACGCTGTCCTCGAACAACTTGATGCAGTTCCTTAAGCTTTAAAATCCCTGATTCAAAAATCAGCATCTGAAGGCAAACGGGTTGCCAGCTGCATTCTCAATAACAATTTAGATGCAGCAGATAACGCTGGCTGCATCATTGCGTAAGGAACACTTATAAAATGACACTCTTAGCTATGCCAATCAGGATTTAAAATAGAAACACCAGCTATTTTAGTAAGTATGCCCATTGAGCCCAATGTTCTCTTCAGCAAAGCAGTTGACTATGCTCTTAAAAGTGAAAAAGAAGAGCATGAGACCCTAACAACTTTAAGTCCGATTTAAATAAACCCTGTATACCACGGGTCTATTTAACAAACAACCTTCCTTTCACTTGTGTATGGGCGCAATATAAATAAACCTTCTTTTTACTTGTGCATGGGCGCAATGTAAATAAACCTTCCTTTCACTTTGGTATGGGCGCGATATAAATAAAATATCATAAAATATATCATATCACGGGCAAGGATTCCCATACTCATCCGTCAGGATACAATCAAGGCCAGTTTTCCTCTTGGCTTAACCCTCAGAGCCAATCCACTCCTCATCAAACCAATTTTCAAAGGGGCTACAGAATAGCTTGGGCTAGGGGTAGAGCTGCTGCTTCTAAGCAATGACATTCACGTCCAAGTTCTCTCCCATGTCTCAGCACAAGGAGGCCGCATTTCTCAATTCTCCCACGAATGGGAGGGGAGTCCCATCGGATCAGTGGGTGTTATCTACAGTGGCGAAGTGTTACTGAATCGAGTTTCTAGAAAAACCCCAACATCATCCACCAAGACACAGGAAAATGTCACCACAACATCAAGAAATCCCGCAGGAAGAAATGAAGCCTGTCCTTCAAAAAGGCGCAATAGAGCTGGTTCTACCTCACAAGGTAAACAAGGGTATCTATTCAGTGTACTTCCTAGTACCAGAAAATGATTTAACTATGTGCCCTGCGTCCAGTCAACACCTGTGTGCAACCGCAAAGGTTTCGAATGACAACACTCCAAGAAGTAATTCCCCTCTTAAAACAGGAGGATTACATAGCAACATTGGACATGAAAGATGCATACTTTCATATTACAATGCTTCCAGCATCGAAAATACCTGTGCTTCCAACTAGGAAATACCCACTAAAAGTACCCTTCTTTTCTGTTCTTCCTCCCCCTCCCCTGCTAATGTCCACCCTCTGCTGCATTTTGACTGGCTGCCTGGTTCCTTCTGATTCATTCAGGGCACCAAACCCTCATCGCCCAGTCTTCCCCAGCACCTCGGTCTCCGCAGCACCCTCCACCCACACCAAACCTGCACTTGCCCTTCTGGGCTACCTCCCCCTGTACTACACCCCTACCACTTGCGTGCTCTCCACTCTGACCTGCACTTTGTTTCCCTTCTTAGCATTATCCCATTCCGCTATGACCTGCACTTCTTGTTACTGCTCTTGCACCATCCGAATGACACAAGACCTAGTAGGCCCGTGTTTTGTTATTCTTCACCCCCTCCCCTCCCTCGCACTCCTACCCTCTTTTGTCTTGTTGCGGCTTCAAACACCATTTGCTGCATAGGTGCATTATAAATACCAATATATAAAGTGCTCCCCTGGCGGGATTTCATCAGCGCCAAGGGTGTTCACCAAAGTTTTTGCAGTGGTAGCAGCGCACCTGCGAAGGCGATTCATCCCAGTGTATCCTTATCTAGACAATTGGCTCATAACAGGAGAAACGCCACAAATGTGTCAAAAGAACACTCGAGCAACAATCAGTCTGTTCCAATTGGGGTTCTCAGTCAACAAGAAAAAGTCAAGTCTCTAAAACAATTCCTAGAAACACTAATAAAAACTCAAAAGGGCTTAGTTTTTCTCTCAAACAAGAGTCCAAAACATGCTGTTCCAAGTACCTCATTATGTGGCCGTTCAGATAATCGTGCGCAAGGTAATGCATTTGCTCGGGATGATAGCTTCTTGCAAATATCTGGTCCCACATGCATTTTGTGCAAGAGTGGCTAGTGAAGCAGTGGTCTCAGGGAAGCAGTGAGAGGGGAGATATAGTGGTTGTTTTGCAGCCCTTAATACAGGCTCTATCTACTCTGGTGGTCCAAAGAAAATATGTTAAAAGGGAAACCCTTTTGCAACCCACCATTGCAGACCACTCTCGCAACTGACGCCTCTTTCTCAGGGTGGGAAGCACATTATCTTCATCACACTGCACATGGCGTGTGGACACAATCAACAGCTAAACTCCCATCAATCTACTTGAGTTGCTAGCAGTCCTCAAAACCTTACAATCTTTTCAACATCACTTAGCAAGACAAATAGTTCTAGTCCTCACAGACAGTACCACTGCCATGTACTATCTCAACAAACAGGGTGGAACACGCTCTGTCCACGTTGGCCCAAAAGATTTAGAAATGGTCTCCCAGGCGCAACAGTTTACTATTGTCCCAACACGTTCCAGGGGAATACAATTCACTAGCAGACAATTTAAGCAGAAATCTGCAACTTCCCTAAGAACGCAAGAGGCAAACTCACACAATTATTTGACACAATGTCTTTGCCCAATGCGGGCAACCAAATTTAGATCTGTTTGCAACACAGAAAAACTTGCAATGCCCAGACTATGCATCGAGGTTTCCGTAACCAAAATCCAAGGGAAACGCCCTGTGGATGAGCTGGTCAGGGCAATGTACTTACACTTTACCACGAACCCCACTCCTCTACAAAGTAGTCCACAAGATGCACCAGGAACAAGTCACTCTGATACTAATAGCTCCAATGCGGTCTCGACAGCCATGGTTTCCACACATACTCAAACTGTCCATATGCAAGCCAATCAAACTTGCCCATACAACATGCTGTCCCAACACCAGGGGACAACATTCCAACCATACTATCAAACTCTGAACTTGGCAGCCTGGCTCCTGAAGTCATAGCGTTACACAAAGTTGTATGGACATCATAAAAGAGGCACGAAAAGCCAATACAAGACACTGCTATTATAACACATGATAGCGATTTGTCATCTAGCTTACTAACTTACTTGCTGAAGAGAGGTCCTCCGGAGCTCTGACTTTCCTTGAACCCTATGCTGACCTTCCTGCAGTTGGCTTCTGGAGCACTCTGGCAGGGCTCATGCTGTGGACTAGGGAGCGACTTTAGAGGATGAGGCTTCTGTTTTAGTCCGCAGCGAGCGGGTTGTAAGGGGGATACCACTGGCTCCCGAGCTCCCGGGTCAAGTCCTGGGCCCATCCCGGTCTTTGTTAGCGAGAGAAATTTGAAGACTGTACAACTAGTGAAACTAATAACAAAACTCAAACTGGTGCGCCCAGCGACTACAACATTGTCGCGGTGCTCAGGCGCTCTCGAGCCGTCGAAGCCCATCCGGGAGTCAGGCGCGAGCTGGGTCAGGCGGGTGCCTGGACCGACTGGATTCTACGCTGGGGGTGGGGCTAGGGCCTGGCGGCGGAGCCGAGCGAGGCCGTTTCCGTATGATAAACTGAGATTGGATTACCTTCTATTTTCCGGCGTCTTATTTGCTGGTACTTACTGTTGCTTGAGGGTTACTTGTGAGATCCGAGGGGGTTAGGCCTCAGTCCGTGAATTGTCCTTGCCATCAGCCAGGTTGTTATCCTCTAGCCACATGTTGGCTGCATCTGGATTGTCGAGGAATACCACTCTCTCCTTATAGATGACCCTGAGGCGCGACGGGTATAGTAGTCTGTATTTTAGGTTCAGTTGGCGGAGCCTAGCTTTTATCGGGACAAATGAATTTCTCTCTCTTTGCACCTTCTGCGTATAGTCCGGGTAAATGGAGATTTTGGAGTCCCCTCTTTCGATGGGGCCACCCTCCCTGGATCGCCTTAAGATAGTTTCTCTGTCCTGAAAGTTCAGTATCTTAGCAATTATTGGTCTAGGGTGCGATCCCGGGGGTGAGGGGGCACCTCTGGAGGGACCTGTGGGCCCTTTCGACCGAGAATCCCTGTGTCAAATACCCGGCCCCAATTTCTTGCAGCAGAAGGGTTTCGACGAAGGATGTGGTGTTTGCCCCTTCACTTCCCTCCGGAACACCTAGGATCCTAATGTTGCCATGTCTGGCCCGGCCTTCGGTCTCTTCCGCCCTCTCCTCCAGGAAGGCGACTTTCCTCCTCAGGTGGTCGACTTCCGACTTTATAGCTGTGGTGGCCGCAGATGTTTCCTCTGTTGATTGTTCAACGGTCGTTACCCTCTCAGCTAAGTTGCGAGCGTCCTGGCGGATTAGTTGGATGTCTATTTTGAATTCGTCGATCTTGGAGTCGGTGCGTTTTTAGTGAAGCTATGGCTTCAAGTATCTGAGAGTGATTATCGGCGGCCACCCCTTCGCTCGTCTGGGCGACTTCAGAGGGACTGGCCCTGGCTTAAGTGGGGGTCTTCACCTTGGTGGAAACAAAGGAGTCCATGGTGGCAGCTCTGGTTTTGTTCTTGGCGGCCATCTTGAGGTGGTGGTTGTGGATGTCCTGGGCCTCAGGAGCTAGGTAGCATACAGGGTTGCTAGCGAGGCCCTCTTCCGATGCTGGGCTTGGGGTCCAAGACGGTATTTTGCCAGCCCCCGGACCTGGGCGTGCGGCCCCCCGGGGTGGATATCAGAAGAATAGGGATATGCGGGGGGCCCCTTTCTCAGATGTTGCGAGGTCTCACGCACCTTGTCTTGTGGGGCCGGACCGGTGGAGTGTCTCCCGTCACGTCTGTCTTCTCCTTCTGTGCATCGGGTGCTGGGCGATCTTTGCCGGGATCAGATCTGGCACCGTCCCGGTGAGATGAGCCGCAGTGCAGTCGGTTGCGACTCGGGATTGGGTTTGTCGATGTGTCCTTGTCCACGATCGCCCAGCCGCGGAGGTGTTCGCCGTCCCGGAGCTTGGTTCACCTCAGTGGGCCGTGCGTAACTATGGCGGGGCCCGCGTGGTGCGCTTCCTCAGCGTATGTGATCCGGCCCGGGTGACCCCGTGCTGTGCGGTGGGAGGGTGTCCGGGCTGCGGGCTTTGTGTTGGTGCCAGTTGGGCGGCCCCCGGGGGGGTCGTTCTCCTTGTCGTGCCTCTGCTTCGCCCCTCCAGGCCTGGGAGTCCATTGGGGGAGGGGTTCCCCTCAGAGGCTCCGCTATGCGGTGCTAGGCGCCATCTTGGATTTAATCGGAGCGGAGGGGGGGGAGAGCCGATTTAGGGCTACGGTGATGTCTAGGAGGTCCGATTCAGTGGGCCCAATGGTGGTTCAGATACAGGTCCGCTTCCCACAACAGCTCGTTCTTCTCCGAGGGCTGGAGCTTCACATGAGCCGGAGAAAAGGATCAGGAAACAGCGTCTCGGCCGGAGCTCGGCAGATCAGCTACCGCTCGCCATCGGCGCCAAGCCACGCCCCAGATTGGGGGTCATGTTGAGAGCGGTGATCAGTCAGCAGTGTTGGGCAAGGGTCTCCAGGGTCATGTGTTCAGAAAGTTAATGTAGAATCAGTTACAGCTTCTGGTATCAAGTTAAGCTGGCCCAAAGGAATGGTAAAGGCGGTGGCGCACATTTTGCAAGTCAGGAATGTGCCTTTCATCCACAAAGTCAGAGGGCTGCAGCGGCGATACCAATCGATCACAGAAAGAAATGTGAAAAAAGAAGAGTAAGGGTGGCCATCCCACGCATACAACAGCGTGATGTATATTGGACAGTCCCAGTGGGATCGCTAGTATTGAGAATATGGGAGATTGGGAGCAGTGTATACTGTGCCAGGGTTCATCGCAAAAAAAAACGGCAACAGACATGCATACAAAGGTATGGACCAGCGGGATGGGGGTCCAGCCTTCCTTACCTTAACTCAGTGTGGCATAGCGGCGAGGCATCACAATAGGTTGCATGCTTAAGTTACAGCGGGGTCCGGGCTGGGATATTGAGGGCAGTGAAGAGTAGAGGATTTTTGACAGTGCCGTACATGCCCAGACAGGGGTTCCAAGAGACCCTTAAAGGGGGCGGCATCGTCAGCCAGCTCCCACAGCTTGTGATTGTTGAACAAGGCCTCAGCCAATTCGTCTTCTGCAGATGCGGGCAATTCGCTGAAGCAGGTCTCTGCTGACTCAAGGCCGCAGCAGCAGCCATGATGGAACAGAGCAGCCCGCTCTTAATAGTAGCACAAAGCCGAGCAAGGGCTGACCTGTAGAAGGCTTGTAGGGACATGCTCTCCTCCACATGTCGCAATAGAAGATCAATAGGGTTGCTTGGACTCTACACTCCTTGTTACCATCGTGGAGGTTGAATGTAAAATTCAAATTTGATCCTGTAAAATATACTGTTAATGTGTGGGCTACAATACGTAAGCGACTGAGGTTGGACATTCCATGTGGTCAAATTATGGGGAAACACGGAGTTAAAACCCACCTGTAAAAACTGGATTAGGAAATTCTAGGAACCACTGGGAATTACTTGTAAAGGAGTTGGGAGAAGGCCAGTGCTCTGGCCTTGTCAGGAAAAGGAGGCAGAGCCTTCACCAAGCCCAATTCCAACCCAGTGCCTGACTGCATAAGCACAGGCCCTACCAACCTTTATTATCGCCAACACGGGGCTCTGGATGACCGAAGCCATGACGGCAGCAAAGCGGCTCCCAGGGGCAACAATCAGGCTGGAAGCAGCTGCGGCAGGGCTCAGCCCAAAGAGTCACTGCCACACCATGGCAAACGGGGACCGGGTGCTGCTGGAGCACCGCATGGCACAGGAGCAGAGTGCAACGCAGTGGCCCCTGGCAAGGCCAGATACAGAAGTGAGGGAGAGGTTGCAAGCCTTAGCAAGGCAGCATTCTACGGCCCCACGCTGGGCGGGATTTCTCCAACAGTGGGCTGCCCCACTGGGAACACCCCCTAGCATACCAGGAAAATATATTTAAAAAAACGATTAGAGGTGACCGCTAGGGGGATGGGGGGGGGGCTGCCAAGAATGTGGCAAGAAGCTGAGCTCTGGTAGAAACCCACTCCAGGAGATCGTTTAATGGTGCATGACCTCCGCATGAAATACCGGCACAACACTGGATAAATTATGGCATTTGAAAGGGGCCTGGCTATCTGATTCATGAGGGAGATAAGGCACGGTAGAGGGCCTTGGCGGCTCAGGAGACAGAACGACACAGGTCCCGACATGGACGGAAAGCACGTCGGAGGAGGAATGAAGTTGTGATCCGATACATGCCTGTGTGTCATGGCCACAGGCCCCAGAACACAAAAACCACACGATCTAGTGATGGGGGCAATGGGTCACTTGACTCACTTGTGTCCCTTTGGGACCTATAAACACAGGGGCCCTGGCTGGAATCAGCCATGGCGCCTTTGGCACCAGGCTCATTTAGAGATGTGAGCAGGAACACTTTATTTCAGTGCAGGAGTGCTTTTATTTTACAAGAACTTTCCAGAAGCTGAAAGCCTTTATTCCAGAGAACATCCACATCTGCTGACTCATCGGGTGTGGCAGGCAGGCTGAACATGGTGGGCATGGCTTCAGAAGCTGAGTTATATAAGCCGCTCCATCCTTAAGGCCGGTGCTTCGCGTTACTGTGCACTCGTGTGTAACGTGATGCTCACCGCCGCTTGGACCAGTTTACTTACCTTTGAAACCAGGCGTTCTCCTGCATACTCACCTCCAGGAAACCGGTGCTTCATCGCTTCATCGGCAGACTCATCTCCTGACATCCAGTGATCTTGATCCCGACGCCGCAGCACCGCACTCCGCTTCCACGACCTCGGACCTTGTGAAGAAAACAAGGTTAGAACATCCGTCCTAGGGCCGTGCCGCAGTTGAACCCTACGTGCCCCCTAGTTAACAACTTACCAGCTACTGTACTGCTGCAGCTTCGTTCCTCGTTCCCTCTGGCTGTCGCCACGAGCTGCGCAGCTTCTGCCGGACTGGCTACATCACCTGCAAGGGAAGAAAGCAAAAGAGCAAACATCAAAAGTGGAACAGACAGCAATACAAGACAACGAACTTTACAATACAACAAGAACAGACGAGGAAAGACAAAGGCAAACAGGAACACTTAACTGAAGTATAGTGGCTTAGTCGCAGCAGGACTGGACTATCACGTGCAAGGGACCAGTGAAGGAACTCAGTCCAGATCATACAAGCGCCCCTGCCAGAAGCAGCAGGACGGAGTGCTTGCCAAAACTAATCAACGGGTGAGCTTTCCAGGGACAGCGCATCTCACTGGTACCACGGTTTGGGAGAAGGTGTCTGGAAGGGGATCAGGCACTCAAGCTGGTATACGCACGCCCCCTATTCTCCACGCAGGAGCAGTCCCGAGCAGCAGCACCTATTACCACCAGTCACCACATAAGCACAGAGGGTGAAGTCGGACCTGAGCGAACTCACCCCCGGGAGGACTGCAACCGTGCCCCAATGCCTCCGCCGAGACCAGGTGAGCGTAACCTGCCCCCATACAGCCTGGCACGAGTGAGGGGAAGCAGGCTTGGAGGAAGCCATAAGCATATTGAAACCCCTGTGCATGGCAGTTACTGGTGCCCAAAAGAGTGAGCGAGCAGCACAGCCTGGAGTCCACTGCATGGCTGCATCCCTCTATGGAACAGAGAGGAGTGGAGCAAGCCTCCTGGAGATGGGAAGCAACAAGGTGCAGGTACCTGGTAGCCCTCTGAGGTTTGGAAGGCAATGCATGGGGACGTGTCCTGGTGCAGAGGAGGGAGCCAGGAGCGCAAAGACTGGATGTGCTGGGGACTCCAGGCAGGTGCGGACACAGGCACAAGTGAGATAAAGAGCCCTGGGGCCAGGAACTGCAGTGACAGAGTACTGGTGTTTGGAGGTGAGCCTCATGAGAAGAAGTTAGCGTGCTCACTCGAAATGGACCGAATGGATGGGGCACTGACCGACCACATCGTGGGGCAGTTGAGGTGGACAGGAGCGGCTTTGTGTATCGAATAGTGAATCAGGCGTGGGAGTAGACATACTGGATGCATTTCTGGAGGGGAACTCATGGACAACTTGGGGAAGGAAGGGAGGAGACCCTGCAGTAAAGCCCTACATGGTAGCCAAGACCCTGGAAGTGCGGCGGAAGAGCACTGGATCGGTGGGCCGAATGGCATCAGGGGGAACCAGGGCAGAGGAGAGAGGACCCTTGGAGGTGGAGAATTGCACTGCCCAGTGAGGACCGTCAGCGTCACGGAAAGCTGGAGAGAAGGCATCCCTGGAGTATACAGGCTCTACCACAGTTTGACAACCAGTAATGGCAGCTGCAAACAAGGTCCTGAAACCGCCAGTCGACACGGAATGAATCCTCGCTTCATTGACCACGAAGGAAGACGTCCAGGGTATACTACAGGAACTAAAGGCAATGCGAGGGGACATTCAAGCCTCGATAACTGATCTTAGAAGAAGAGTGGACTCCCAGGAAAACAAGGCAGAGGGAATGGAGAATAATCATATACCTCTGTATTTGCTGGAAATTAGATACAACGCCCGGCTGCTGGATTTGGAAATGAAGGAGGAAGTTAGGTTGACATTGGACGACCAGGAGAACAGGCTGAGGAGGAATAATCTGAGGATCCTGGGCCTACAGGAACAGAGAGGGAAAAAACAATGGTTGACGTGGAAAGGAAGGAAGGTGAAGGATATTGTTAATGTGGTGGGAAAGGCCCATGGTCGGTCCTGGTCCATTTACATCACTATATGGAGAAAGCTGTGGTCCTGGACAGAGCACGACGCATCCCAGATGTGCAGTATGAATGGGACAAGATTCTTATTTTTCAGGACTTGTCCAGTTTCACTTTGTCTAAGAGGAGGGAGTATCTCCCCGCTCAGAACTTGATTGAATGAGAAGGGGATCATGTATAGATGGGCAAATTCATTTATCTTGATATTCGAGCTGAAGGATGTAGATTATATGATCGCTTCTGGTACAGAGTGGCTGCAGGTCCTGCATCATCTTGCGGAATATGGACAGTCAGAAAGAAATGAGGAACCAGAAGGTGAGGTGAGAAAACCTGCAGTATGTCTACAGACCTTCTCCTGAGAAAACAGGTGCCAGGTGGTCAGAAGTATCGGAGACTGGGTCCGCCTTTGCTAGTGAAGTGACACCGGGGACTGAGGAACGGTTAAGTTATGGATGCTGTTGTCGTATGTTGGGTGTTGTTGTGCATGTTATTTATTTGCGGGGGCTGGAGTAGGGATTGGTAATGACAGGGGCGGGTTTAGGAGGCTTCACTTACGTGCCCATAGAACAATGAGCATCTCAGAGAGGGACGTTGGTGGGTTGCATTGGGCAGGAGGGCAAAGTTGGGGGCTGGGGGGGAGTGTGCGGTCTGGAAGGGGTGGCGGAGGTCGAGATCTTACAGCCAGGAAATGTGAAGGTTATGTAGAGATGGTTTGAAGATGCATGGGGGGGGGGCTCACAATGGTGGGGATAGTGCTTCAAAGGGAGGGCGGAAGAGGTCGCCTGAGGGTGGGAACATTGAATGTAAAGAATTAAAGCCCTGGTGGCACGTGAATTTGTTAGATTGGGCTTGGATATTTTAATGGTACATGAGACAAGCCTATGGGAAGGGGAGGAGAGGCATATTCCTGGTGTGTTAATAGGGTAGACATTTTGGGCATCAGGGGATTTGAAAACGGGAGGAGTGGGAATGCTGTTCCACATGAGGTGGTGTTTGATTGATATGCAGTTAACAAGGGGCAATGGAGGTGAGGGTATTGCTGGTGAATTATGTTTTGGGAGAGGTTAAAGCTGCAGTGGCGACAATATATGGATGCGGATGCGTGTCGGAGCACAGATGAGTGTCGGAGAGCGGATGACTGTGGAGAGCGGATGACTGTGGAGAGCGGATGACTGTGGAGAGCGGATGAGTGCGTGGAGAGCGGATGAGTGCGTGGAGAGCGGATGAGTGCGTGGAGAGCGGATGAGTGCGTGGAGAGCGGATGAGTGCGTGGAGGGCGGATGAGTGCGTGGAGCGGATGAGTGCGTGGAGCGGATGAGTTGATGGAGCGGATTATTGGGCGGAAAAGGTGAGTCTGTGATGCGGATGTGTGTATGGAGCAGATGAGTGTCTGGTGCGGATGTGTGTATGGAGCAGATGAATGTCTGATGCGGATGTGTGTATGGAGCAGATGAATGTCTGATGCGGATGAATATGTGGAGCGTAGGAGCGTATGAAGCGGATGAATATGTGGTACGGATGAGTGTGTGGAACAGAGGAATGTGTGGAGGGGACAAATACATAGAGCGGATGAGTGTGAGGGACGGATGGACATGCAGAGCAGACGAATAGTATTGTCAAGCGGACGAGTAGTAGGCTGTGCCGATGAGTGTTGCGGACTGGACGAGTGTGTAGACTGGACCAGTGTGTAGACTAGTCGAGCGCGTAGACCGGACGAGCGCGTAGACCGGACGAGCGCGTAGACCGGACGAGCGCGTAGACCGGACGAGCGCGTAGACCGGACGAGCGCGTAGACCGGACGAGCGCGTAGACCAGACGAGCGCGTAGACCAGACGAGCGCGTAGACCAGACGAGCGTGTAGACCGGACGAGGGTGTAGACTGGACGAGTGTGTGAAGCGCACAAATGTGTGAAGCGGACGAGTGTATGGGGAGTGGACGAATGTGTAGAACGGATGAGTATTTATGGAACAAATGAGTGTATATGGAGCGGATGAATATATGTGCTGCCGATGAGTCTGTGGAGCGGATAAATGTACGAAGCAGATGAGTGTGTGGAGCGGATGAACGCATGGGGCGGATTGATTTGTAGAGCGGACGAGTATGCCGAACGGAGCATATGGAACAAATGAGAGCATGCGTGAAGCACACTGGAGAATAAAGGATAGGCTTGAGCACGCAAAGTGAACCAGAGTACGTGAATATGTCGAGCAGACATGAATGTGTAGGACAATCTTGAACGCCTGAAACAAACAAATATGCATAGAACGGACCTGTCCGCAGGAATTGCGTGACGTCCATAACAGGCTTTGGAATACAGGGAACACCTGAAGCAACATACATCATACCACACCCCACGCTTACTCTCCCCTTTACACCACCACTCAACTAGAACACAGAGATACTATGACACCATTCGGTATAACTGTTCTCATATCAACATCTACCGCTCACTCCCCATCACTCTAAGTAAACATTGCTGGTTTCACACCCCCCAGCCAGGCATTCTCCTCAGGCCTAACGCAGCCACACTCATCCTGGACAAAGCCGGCCAGAGCGAACACATACTCCTGATCTCCCAACCACCACACCTACCGCTAAGAAGCAGCTACCACTTGAATTCCGCACCAGCTACACACATCCCTGGTGCGCACACGCACTTTTTGTACTCTCTCTACTGACCTGAACTTGGGTTCCCAAGGGCGTTCAACCTACCAGCGCCTTCAGATCATACCAATGGTATATAAGGCGCTATATAAATGCAAAATAACATAACATAACATAACTAATCGGGGACAGGCAGTATTTTGTAAAGGAGCCTTAGACCTGCTCATGCAGGATGCACAGGGTCTACAGATTATTGGAGGGGACTTTAATGTGTGGGTGAATCCTGCCATGGATAGGTTTGCTCTCTGGGAAAGCAGTCCACGGAAGGAAATTCAGGGGAGGGTTTTTCTGGCTGAAATTCTGGAGGCACGGGTTGGATGATGTCTGGAGGCGGAAGCATCAAGGAGATAGGGGTTATACCCCCCTCCCCATGGTACCTGCACCAGGATAGACTAACTCTGCTTAACTAGGAAACAGGTGGGGAAGGAAGTATCATGTGTGGTGACTCCGATCGGTTTGTCGGACCAAGATCTGGTCTCGATGGACATTGCATGGGGGAATGAATTCACAGGATAGAATATAGCAATGCAACTACACCCTTTGCAGGGACGTGCTTTTTGAGAAGGAATTGTAGAGAGACATTGTAGAATACTTTTAAGGTTAATGATACAAGAGAGGTTGATGTGGGCTTAGCATGGGGGGATAAGGCAACATCAGGTGCAAGGAAAAAAGGGAGAGAGCCCGGAGGGGAGATGCATTACATAAGGAGATTGGGGCACTCGAAGCAAAAATACAGGGTTCGAGAGCTATAGACAATGTCCTTTTGCTTGAGGTCAGGGATAAGAGGCAGGAGCTAAAACATTTGGGGATGGGGGACATGGTCTGTAAACTGCAGTCTCTGAAACAGAAATACTATGAAAAAGGGGACAAGGCAGACACATTGTTGGCTGCCAGATTACAGGCTAAGAGATTGGTGGGGGGGGGAGGTCTTGCAAGAAGGGGAAAGTGTGAGACACCGAGGGGGAAACATTGAAAGGATTCTCTGACTTTTACAAGGCTCTCTATGATGTGGGCCCAATGGTTGCACCAGATGAGGTGCATCAATATTTGGAAGGCACCACGCTCCATAGACTGACCCGAGGCATGGTCTAATCCATTGATGCCCTTTTCACGAACAAGAAGGTTCAGAGAGCCATAGCAAGAATGCCAGCAGGTAAAGCGCCTAGAGATAACGGGTACACAATAAGGTGGTTTTATAAGAAGTAGGTGCAGAAGTATGTTGCAAAACAGCGCAGGAGACTCTCAAATCAAGTGTTCAAAATCAAAATGAGTAATGTTTTTAATTGCAGTTACAGCGGACACGTGTTTCGACCAATCGGTCATCCTAGGCAAGTATGTCAGATGTCAGATTTCAAGTTTCCTGTAAAGGCTTAAGAGCCCCCTTATTTTCACAAGAAGAAAGGGTTGAAGACATCTAGTAGCGAGGGTAAATTCTCAAAGAGGTCTCATAGACAGTCAATCAATCAGTAAACCTTGATGTAAGGAATGGTGTACAGAATTTGCGCACTTCATTTGTAACTCGGATTTAGCCACTCTACTTTTGTTGGCCACAGGTATGATGACCTGCAAAACTCCGAAGATATGTAGGTTTTTCGACTTAAGCAAGTCTCCTTTCTGATCATTCTGTACACCATTCCTTACATCGAGGTTTACTGATTGATTGACTTAAAATAAAATAGAGGTTAAAATAGAAGTAGAAGGAATGTACGGCGGAATAGTAATAGAGCAAGGTGAGTCTGTGGACCGTGGCAAGGCGGATGAGTCCAACAAAGCGAGTGCAAGGCACTATTCACTAAACCGCATACAGCACTAAGCGGGGATACGAGAGGGACTTGTAGAAAGTCCATGAGGGAACTAGTGAGCCGACGCATTAGGGAAACCACTATAGCCTTAGACCTAAGAGTAAAATAGTATGGATTACAGAGTCCTAGCACTAACCAGGATTATGGATGTTTGGGTCAGGGTGGGAGTAACTCATGGGAGACGGGAGAAAGATATGGACGGCTCCAGTGCCACCTACCAACCTCCTTTAAAGAATTAACTGGTCCTTAACGTAGACCCAGTAATCTAAGCTTTGGACAATTTAAAAATCTGAATGACACAAATTACTCACCGTAATAGCATTTCTGATTGTATCTGGTTAGATTCACATGCTGTGCATATAGTCTGACATCTAGTGGTAATCGCAGAGTATTGCATCTTTCTTTCGAGGATCGAAAGAGGACATTGACATGGGTGTGACTGTAACACTATCCCTAACGTGACGTGTAGTGTACCCAAAATCCCTCACACGTTGAGGTCCCTCAGATTGTGTTTTTTATGCTGTGATGGAGCCTTATAGTCGGCGTGAGTGAGCACAGAAGAGAGAAGGTATAATATGCCTATGTTCCTTCTGGTCCATAGGGGAGGAAGGGTGGGTGCATGTGAATCTAAGCAGATAAAATCATCAGAAATGCTATTACAGTGAGTAATGCATGTCTTCTGATGCTTGTTAATCTGTTTAGAATCGCATGCCGTGCATAGACTATAAATTATTGCATTGTTGTCCTAGCAGGTGCCTCTACAAAAAATTTAAATTGACTCCAAGTCATACAAAATAACGCCCTTAGAGCAGCCCTAAATATATCTAAAAGGAACCACATTGCTCAAGCTAGGCGAGACTCCCATTGACTCCCTGTGAAGGAACGGATCACCTTCAAGACCCTAACATTAACACACAAGTGCCTAACACTCGCTGCTCCGCCCTACCTATCCGAAACCATTGTCAGAGACACCTCCTCACGCCCTAAAAGAACCTGCCATGCCAGCCAATTGGGCATCCCTCCTATCAAAAGGGCTAAAGCAGGTGGAATTGGTTTCCCGAATATAGCACCAAAACTTTGGAACGCCCTTCCCAACACACTTGGAGCTGAGACTTCCCTCCTAGCATTCAGGAAAGCTCTAAAAACCACTCTGCTCATGTAACACCTCCTCTTCCTCTGTCTCCTCTCTCTTCCCCTTCACCCCCTCGTCATTCCTGTACTATGCATGTTGTAATTAAGAGTGTATCATGTTGTAATTAAGAGTGTATTATGTAACTAAGCATGTCGTCTTGTAACAGCGCCACGATGCCTTCGGGCTGCTGTGCACTTATAAATGTTAATAAATAAATAGACTAGAGAGCAGTACTCAGAGATGATGGTGGGATGTGAGAAGGAACAGTAGCAAAGAGATGTCTCAGCACCTCTTGTCCCACCTGAGAATCAGATCTAGAGTGTGTATATAGGCAGCAGTGTTGTGTAGAGGTGTGTACAGAACTCCAGGCTTTACAAATGGACTTAAGAAGAACATTTGCAATTAATGGTATGGTAGCCCCTGTGCCGCGAGTACAGTATGCTCTAGGCGTGAAGGTCAGATCTCTCTGGGCAAGAGTGTAGCACAGTGTGATGCAGTTAACGATCCACTTTGAAATAGCTGATTTAGATACCGGATCCCCTTCTCTACCAGCTGCCACTGAAACGAAAAACTGGTTTGTCTTTCTCAGTGGTCTTGTCTTTTCCAGATAATAGATCACTGCTTTCCTCACATCTTTCTGCCACGTTAGTGGGGTTCTGGAAAAAGGTTGGTAGTTCTATGGACTGGTTCACATGGAACTTTGAAATAAATATAGTCGCAAATCATGGGTGAGTGTGCAGTTCCACCTTATCCTTTTGAATTGTGACGCAGGGGTCTTGAAATGAAAGGGCTTGATTGATGTGATCGCTACCAAGTAGGCAGTCTTGTAGGTGAGTGTGTTAAGGCTAGCCTTATTCATAGGTAGGCCACATTAGTCCAGTAAGTACAACCTCAGGTCTCATCAGGGAGCTGGACTGGAAATAAGGGGATGAAGTCTTTTTACCTCCTTCATAAATGCCTTTATCACTAAAATTTTCCACCACAAACAACTTTCTTCTGGGACGTGGTGTATGCTGAAAGTGCAGCTAAGTGGACCTTTAGGAAATAAAAACCAGGCCTGAATCTAGCCGGTGAGTTAGGTACAGGACAATATGTGTTGGTGTGCATTCACTTGAATTGATGCTAGTGCCATTAAACCAGATGACAAAGTGTTTCCATTTCTTGGAGTAGCAATGTCTGGTGTTGGGTTTCCGTGCTTCCCTGAGTATGTCCATACATCTTAGAGGGAGTTGGAGGTGCCCGAACTCTGACCTCAGGAGCCAAGCTGCTAAGTTGACAGTTTGATGGCATGGCTGCAGTATCTTACCCTTGTCTTGTGACAGCATGTTGTAAGGTCATTGCAGCTTCCTGGGAGGGGAGACTGACATTGCCATGAGATGGGAGAACCAAGGTTGGCGGGCCCACTTCGCAGCCACCAGAATCATCCTGACTGGTTCCTGGTGCATCTTGTGCACTATCCTGTTGAGTAGGGGAGTCAGGAGGGGTGGTATGTAGACACATTTATCCAGAGACCGTTCCCCTTGGAGCAGTTCTGCGGGTACCTGGAGGCGTAATCTGGGCATTGTGCGGTCTCCAGAGTTGCAAACAAGTCGATCTCTGGGAAGCCCCGGTCTGTGAAGATGTTGAGAACAATGTCTTAATGTAATTGCCACACGTACTCTACGGGTAGTTGGAAGTCTCTGCTGAGTACGTCTGCCAGAAGATTGAGTTCCCCTGGAACGGGGTGCAACAGCAGGAACATCTTGTGTTTGAGAACCCGGTTCCATATGTTCTGTGACAGTTTGGAAAGCCCTGGAGAGTGAGTTCCCCCTTGTTTGTTTAGGTAATAAATGGCTGTAGTACTGTCCGTGAGGACTAGGACTGTGTTCCCCTGGAGTTGTGTTTGGAATGCCTTTAGGGCTTTGAACACTGCTAGCAGTTCCAGCAAGTTTATGTGGTTGGATGCTATCGATGGGGATCACACACTGTGTTCAAAAAACTTCCAAGAAACAAAGTGTATCCACTAAGTTAAGAAAGGCGCATCTCAGTTTGCCCCAATATGGTTGCTAATATTCAGTCACTGATTCATGATATGTAAGTAATAGAGTTCCAATAAATTCTTTTGGCAGGAATTGTTTAATTCACATTCCTATATTTTGCCGCCAATAAAAGTTTTTAATTCTTATACATCACACAATGAGTTCTCATCTCAAATTGCCCATAATACTTTGGTGCCAATGCATTTCGGATACAATCCTTCTTCAGGGCGGTATTATAGCAAAAATTAGCTTAACTAGTGACAGTATATATATATGCAAATATAGTGATTACAACAAATATAACAATTATTGCAGACATTGATAGAGAGTTATTTCAAAAGTCACATACCCATCCACGAGTCATGTTCATTTGGAGAAGAAATAAGCAAAAATAAAACAAAACGGTATGTCAATTAGTTGACTGAAGTAAATAAACATTCCATCATTTTCTTTTAGCTCCATATGTTTGTCATACCTCGGTCAAGCCGATCTTTGGACTCGAGTCTTTGTATATGTACAATTAGATCTATGAATAAATTAAACAACAATGTGAATCATCCTCAATCTCTTTCGTGGGTATGTTAATCCTAATCAGTACTGCTGTACTTACTCAGCTCCTGCCGTGCACGACGTGTAGCTGCAGACTGAGCTACCCGGAACGCGCTCGTGCAAGTTTACCTTTCGTTTTAAAGGTCACCATGGAGACGGTACGAGGCGTCGTGGACCGTCCTGGTGCACGTACGCCTCGCGCCCCACCCCCGAGTGGTAGCCCGGGGGCGGGGATGTCTCCATGGTGACCAGCACTCTGTGAGACAGTGCAAGTAGTTAACTGTCTACAGCGTCAATTGGCGCCGTAGCTGTAGCGATTGGAAAATTAGCAGCATGTGTGAGATTTTGTCGTAGTAGTATTATATGTAAGACATAAGGTCCGCATTAACAATTGAACGTATGGAAAAGATAAAGATGGACAGCCTAGAGCATTTACGCTCCGGAACATATTTTCTGTCGCTACTAAGTCATAAGAGCAATTTAGGGCAAACAGCGGAATAGTACAACTAGAATATAAATTGTGACAAAAGGATAACAGGTATATGACAGATATTTACATCTTCCTTAGATAAAAAATCGAAAGTGAAGAAATTGTTTTTACAAAAAACACATAAAGTTTATTTCTTCATTGAGCCCCTTTGGAGAGAGGGAGCTCATCCGGTCTATCCAAAAGGATTCTCTTTGGTCCATCCTTTTTTGGAAATTCTCGTGGATGTCTCTTTTTGAAACCACCTCTAGGATGACAAAACGGATTTGGACCAAGTTGTGTTTCTTTTCATCCCAATGTCTTGACACTGCTGAGTTAGGATTATGGTTTCTTATGCACGATCTGTGTTCATTCCACCTAATTTTTGCCACTCGCAATGTCTGACCCACATAGTACAGTCCACACGGACATTTGATAGCATAAATCACGTTGGTTGAATCACATGTAGCAAAATCTCTCAGTCTGATTGTCTCTCCTGTGTGTGAATGTTTTATTGTCTCTCCTTTCATCACATAGCTGCAATTACTACAACTTAAACACGGAAACGTCCCAATTCTTTCTGTAAGCTTCTTTTTGGTGCTGGTTTCGTATGAACCAGTCTATCTTTTAGGTTTTGACTCCGTTGGTAAGCAAATGTGGGTACTTCTTTAAATAGATGTTCAACTCTCTGATCGCATAGTAAAGTATTCCAATGTTTTTGAATAATGCACTTAATGCGATTACTTTGTCGTGAGTATCTGGACACAAATACTAATGGTGGAGCTGATTCCTGTCTAGTTTTTGTTTTCAATAGCTCTTCTCTGTTTTGTGTAGCTACTCGTGATTCCGCTATGTTTATTTCCTCTTCTGTATATCCTCTTTCCAGAAACTTTTTCCCCATCTCACGGATAGCTAGCTTGTAATCTTCTGGGTCACTTACCAATCTTTTTACCCTGAGCATCTGGCTGTATGGAAGATTTTTTATGAGGCTCGGTGGATGAAGCTTCCATCAACCGAGCCTCATAAAAAATCTTCCATACAGCCAGATGCTCAGGGTAAAAAGATTGGTAAGTGACCCAGAAGATTACAAGCTAGCTATCCGTGAGATGGGGAAAAGGTTTCTGGAAAGAGGATATACAGAAGAGGAAATAAACATAGCGGAATCACGAGTAGCTACACAAAACAGAGAAGAGCTATTGAAAACAAAAACTAGACAGGAATCAGCTCCACCATTAGTATTTGTGTCCAGATACTCACGACAAAGTAATCGCATTAAGTGCATTATTCAAAAACATTGGAATACTTTACTATGCGATCAGAGAGTTGAACATCTATTTAAAGAAGTACCCACATTTGCTTACCAACGGAGTCAAAACCTAAAAGATAGACTGGTTCATACGAAACCAGCACCAAAAAAGAAGCTTACAGAAAGAATTGGGACGTTTCCGTGTTTAAGTTGTAGTAATTGCAGCTATGTGATGAAAGGAGAGACAATAAAACATTCACACACAGGAGAGACAATCAGACTGAGAGATTTTGCTACATGTGATTCAACCAACGTGATTTATGCTATCAAATGTCCGTGTGGACTGTACTATGTGGGTCAGACATTGCGAGTGGCAAAAATTAGGTGGAATGAACACAGATCGTGCATAAGAAACCATAATCCTAACTCAGCAGTGTCAAGACATTGGGATGAAAAGAAACACAACTTGGTCCAAATCCGTTTTGTCATCCTAGAGGTGGTTTCAAAAAGAGACATCCACGAGAATTTCCAAAAAAGGATGGACCAAAGAGAATCCTTTTGGATAGACCGGATGAGCTCCCTCTCTCCAAAGGGGCACAATGAAGAAATAAACTTTATGTGTTTTTTGTAAAAACAATTTCTTCACTTTCGATTTTTTATCTAAGGAAGATGTAAATATCTGTCATATATCTGTTATCCTTTTGTCACAATTTATATTCTAGTTGTACTATTCCGCTGTTTGCCCTAAATTGCTCTTATGACTTAGTAGCAACAGAAAATATGTTCCGGAGCGTAAATGCTCTAGGCTGTCCATCTTTATCTTTTCCATACGTTCAATTGTTAATGCGGACCTTATGTCTTACATATAATACTACTACGACAAAATCTCACACATGCTGCTAATTTTCCAATCGCTACAGCTAGGGCGCCAATTGACGCTGTAGACAGTTAACTACTTGCACTGTCTCACAGAGTGCTGGTCACCATGGAGACATCCCCGCCCCCGGGCTACCACTCGGGGGTGGGGCGCGAGGCGTACGTGCACCAGGACGGTCCACGACACCTCGTACCGTCTCCATGGTGACCTTTAAAACGAAAGGTAAACTTGCACGAGCGCGTTCCGGGTAGCTCAGTCTGCAGCTACACGTCGTGCACGGCAGGAGCTGAGTAAGTACAGCAGTACTGATTAGGATTAACATACCCACGAAAGAGATTGAGGATGATTCACATTGTTGTTTAATTTATTCATAGATCTAATTGTACATATACAAAGACTCGAGTCCAAAGATCGGCTTGACCGAGGTATGACAAACATATGGAGCTAAAAGAAAATGATAGAATGTTTATTTACTTCAGTCAACTAATTGACATACCGTTTTGTTTTATTTTTGCTTATTTCTTCTCCAAATGAACATGACTCGTGGATGGGTATGTGACTTTTGAAATAACTCTCTATCAATGTCTGCAATAATTGTTCTATTTGTTGTAATCACTATATTTGCATATATATATACTGTCACTAGTTAAGCTAATTTTTGCTATAATACCGCCCTGAAGAAGGATTGTATCCGAAATGCATTGGCACCAAAGTATTATGGGCAATTTGAGATGAGAACTCATTGTGTGATGTATAAGAATTAAAAACTTTTATTGGCGGCAAAATATAGGAATGTGAATTAAACAATTCCTGCCAAAAGAATTTATTGGAACTCTATTACTTACATATCATGAATCAGTGACTGAATATTAGCAACCATATTGGGGCAAACTGAGATGCGCCTTTCTTAACTTAGTGGATACACTTTGTTTCTTGGAAGTTTTTTGATCATTTTGGTCCTAGTGCTACAGGACCTCTTTTTAGATTGGCAGCTCCAGGCGAGAATAAACCAGATAAACTACTAATTATTATATCTATTATTTCTAAAGGACAATCTGTGAACTACAACATGTAGTGCCCTTCTCATCCTCTTTTTCTTAGATCACACACTGTGTGCCATCTGATGAAGGAGGTGGGCCACCCCACACAGTCAGAGATGCGTCTGTGGTGAGAGTGGATTTTACTGTGGTGGTGGTGAACGTTTTCCCTTTCAGGAGATTTTTCCTTCACCACCACTGCAGAGACTGAATGAGGGCTGCCGAGACAACCACTAGATCGTCCCATTGTCCGCTGGAACTAGGTAAATGCAGGAGGACATCATCCCTAAAGTCCCATGGCCTTGCATATGGTCACCTCACGACTGGCTACAAAGTGAGGAATCTGGAACAGCATGTTTCAAATCCTTTCATTGGAGTGAAAGACAAGGCCATCTTTGGTCCGAATTAGAGCCCCCAGAAACTGTTGGACTTGGCTGGGGTCTAGGCTGGACTTCTTCTCGTTGATCGAGAACCCTAGACTAAAGAGGAGCTCTACCGTCTTCTGTGTATTCGATAGGCATGTTCCATACGAATCCCCCTTTATTAGCCAGTCATCAAGGTAAGGGTAGACTGGAATGGACTGCCTGCGCAGGTGAGCAGCTACTACCGCCAGTACCTTCCTGAGGAGTGCAGGCAATGCCAAAGGGAAGAACCTTGAACTGATAGTGCGCATCCTCTATTATGAACCTCAGGTACTTTCTGTGGGCTGGCAACATTGAAATATGAAAGTATGCATCTTTCATATCCAATGTTGCCATGTAATCCCCCTGCACCAGCAGTGGTATTACTTCCTGCAATGTTGTCATTCTGAACTTTTGCGGTTTGTCAAATTTGTTCACTGGGCGCAAGTCTAGCACAGGGCACATGGTGAGACCTTTTTTGGGTACAAGGAAGTACACTGAATAAATACCCTTGTTTACCTGGTGGATGGGAACGACTTCTATGGCGCCCTTTTTTCTGAAGGATCTGCTCCTCTTCCAGCAGGATTTGCAGGTGTGCTGGTGATAGGCGTCTGCTCTTTGGTGAATGGTATCGAGGCAGCCGGTGGAACTCGATGCAATAAATGTGGGTGACTGTCTTGAGCACCCACTGGTCTGATGTGAGCCCCTCCTATGCGTGAATGAATGATAGCCGCCCCCCTCTCCTCCCCCACCGAGGCATGGGAGGGTAGCCGGACTTTCGAGTCATTTTGATGCAGAGGCCGGGGAGCCTTTGGGGTGGAGTTTCTGCCTCTACCCTTGCCTCTGCGCTGTCCCCTTTGCCGATGTTGGCTGTTGCCAGTTGAACCTTGTCCGGAGGACCATGGGGTATTTCCTTCGCCATATTGCCGGTGTGGAGATTGGGAGAAGGACTGGGCTTGAAAGGAACAAGAGTTTGTTGGGAAGGCTTGCCTAAAATCTTGTGGGAGTTCAGCGTCTCATGTTCTTTTTTAGCCGTTTCCATGGTGCCATCCACAGCCTTACCAAACAAGTTAGATTCTTCTATGGGCTTATTTATCAGGGAGGCCTGAGTCTCCGGCTTGAAACCTGAATTCTTTAGCCAGGCGTGTCTCTTGAGGAGAGTTCCCTGTTCCAGAGTGCATCCTGCCGTTTCAGGAACGTCTAGTGTGTTCTTGAGAATGTTGTAGGTCACCTGTCTACCCTCAGAGACAACCGCCAGCAGGCGTGATCGTGTGGTTTCAGAGGGCTCTCGGAGGCCTTCTTGGAGCATGCCCCATTGTACGTCGCTGTAACTAGCGAGAAGGGTGGTATTATTCGCAATTCTGGTAGAATAGGCTGCAGACGTGGTAATACACTTGCCAAGGGCATCGTTTTTTGCAGTCCTTATCAGTGGGAGCCTCTGCCATAGACAGTGGCACCCCAGCCCTCTTCCTGGTCGTTGTAACAACCAGAGAGGCTGGTGTGGCATGACCTCGAAAGTACATTGGGTCAGATGGAGAGGGGCAAAACAGTTTCTCAACCCGAGGCCCTTGTAATAAGGATGGAGCAAGGCGCTTCTTTATGGAGTTCAGCAGAGGAATAGCTTGACTTGTGGGAGGTTTTTCTTTTAGAATGTCCTCAACAAAATCAGAGTCCTGAACAGCCTCCTGTGTGGCGATCTGAAAGTGGTCTGCATCCCTCTTCAGGATGGCATTAAATACCATCTGGTCATCTGTAGGCAATGACTACCTCTTTTGAGGCGAGGAAGGCAGGTCTAGACAAATAATGTCTGAGTCTGGAGTGGGTGAGAGCCAAGGCCCTTCATCTGTTGGTTGATCTTGTCCCCAGTCTGGGCACTGGTCAGTTGTGTCCTGACCAAAAGGGTTGTCCTCATGACTAAAATGATCCTCAGATGTTTCATCTGGCTCAGAATACTTCAATAACTCCTCCTGGTCAGTTTGTGTCTGAATTGGAAGCTTCTGCAGCTTTGGAAGAATGGGGCAAGAATCCTCTTCCCTAGGTCTCTTGGGAATAATGTACCTGAGAAATCTATGAATGGGACATTTTACCATATAATTCTCAAACCTCCCCCTGGTCCACAGGGATGAACCAGAGGGGTCTGCAGGAGGGAATGGCTCTTCAGAAGAGGGTAATTTAACAGATAAAGCCCTAGAGAGGGGGTGGAAGCCTTCAGAATGCTTCTCTCGACGAGAGGGTGTGCTCCTTGGACGTTCTGCCGCCGAAACAAAAGCTGTGAGAGACTCCTATTTCGACAGCTGCACGATGGATTTCGACGTGCCTGTAGGCGTAGTCGTGGTTGTCGACTCCGCCGAAGCCTTAGGAGCTGACACACCCTTGGACGGCGTGTCGGCACTCATGTGCTTTTTTGTGGGAACGTCCTTATGAGTAGAATGCTCAGTCGCATGCCGAGAAGACGGATGCAGGGAGGGTGTTGGACCACAAGGTTCGGTAGGCACCGTCGAAGTCTTCAGCGGGCCTGGTGGCGTTTGGTGCTTCCACGTATCTGTCAAGGAAGCTCTGGGGCTTGTGTGCTTTTCCTTGGGTGGTGCAGGTGCGCCTCCGTCGCTGGGGTGTGAACTCCCCATAACCGTACCAGTGGTCTGTCTGTCGGGGCCAGGGACGGGCATCTGGGAATTGGAGGGTTCTGCCGAAAGGTCTATGGCCTCCAGGTCGGAGCCATGGCTGCCGTTGAAGTCCTCGCCATCCGCGGCAACCGCTCCCACAGGGAACAACTTTCGGCCTGCATTGCGTAGGCCGCCCAACGCTTTGTCCGCCTATGTTTCAACGTCTAAGGCCGAAAGAGTTTGCAGGACTTACAGGAACGCTCGCCGTGGTCACGAGGTAAGCACCTATTGCATTTGAGATGGGTGTCTTTCCAAGAGTATTTTCCGTTGCACGACAGACAAAATTTAAATGGAGTCCTCTCCATAGCAGAGGTGAAAGGTAGCAGCCAGACCAGAAAGGGTAAGAGAGGGGAAAAGGAAATGCATTCGCAGAAAGAATCAACCCAGGGCCCCACTCTCCCTACTGTAAGGCCTGGCCAGAGGGCCAAGGCCACGCGGTCGACAGACGTCGACCGATTCACCAGTCGTCGAACAGCAGTGGATGTCTTCGCATAGAGGTCCACGAAGCAGTCGTCGAGGAGCAGCAGTCGGGACTAGACGACCATCGGTCGTGGGACAACAAAATAACTATTTTGAAAGATCAACTCTTGCGAGCTCCGCATAAGGCGACCAACTAGTTGGTGGAAAAAAAACAATCTGAGGGACCTCGACACAGGAGGGATTTTGGGTACACTACACATCACGGATAGTTTTAACAGTCACGCCCCTGTCGACCTCCCCTTTCGATCCTCGAAAGAAAGATGCAATACTCTGCGATTACCACTAGATGTCAGACTATATGCACAGCAGAGTAACAAGCATCAGAAATTCAATTTATTGTGAGCAATTTGTCAGTAAGGATAGTAGTGTCCTCGCTAAGATTCTGGAATATTACTGCATGTGTGATGTTTTCAAGGCCTGGAGTGGATGTTTCTCAAATGAACCAACATGCTACAAGCTTTTGATACATATAATCTCCTGTAATTGGTGCAAAGACGAGTCTTACAGGCAGAGCCAGCCTATGCTGAGCAACCCGATCGCCCAGGGCACAGGCCCTTGGTGCCAATACTTCTGAACATTTGTCTAAATGCGTCGTTGTGAGTAAAACACAACCCTGGTAAAAGGAGCAAAGATGGGGGAACCTGGAATCAAGTAGCACCATGTGTGTGACTCCAGTTGTTGAGAAGGAGCTCCTGCCAAGCATTTTTACTAACAAGGCGACCAACTTCAATGGACAGAATTAAATGCTGTGACGTAACTTATTTTCATGTCATGGTCGCCTTTGTAAGATACCTTTCACAGACATTCATACATTTTGCCTTTGTAATAGTATGTGATTTACAATCATTTGGATTATATGCCTGTGAGAATTGTGCACGTTGGCTAGCTAAATACTGCATATATAAATAGGATCCCTTACTCCGCAAAGTGTGTCAAATCCTCATCTGGTGAAGTCCAGAGATGATCATCACACAAAACAAAATTACATTCTGAGAAAGTGTTCCACATATACAAACGATGATCCCACTTGATTAGTAATTATTAAACATGGTTAGGAACACTAGATGAATACCAGAACATTGCTCTGCTGGCATTATTATATTTATAAATGTGTTAGATAAACATCTACACTATCTAACAAATCAATTACATTTAGGGCAAAGGCAGTGAAAGAGTCTAGATGACAGGAACATGGACACTTTACCTGGGCCTTGTGGCCTGCATGAACGCAAAATGTTCAATATGTTCTAAATCTAGAAGCATCACAGATATATGTGGCATATGGTATTGCAATATGAAAAAACACAGGCAGGCTAACTGGGAAATTGTTCCAACTTTTATGGCTTTATGCAGCTGTTTACTGAATGGTGCTAAGGGTGTTAAACTATGCGTCATGGATGGAGTGTTGTGGCGGACATTTTCTGCAGCTCCAGGGTTCTGCAGAGGCATGGTGGAACCTTCAGGTACATTTGCGCTGTGGACAGAAACATAAGCATTGTCACAGTGTTGGGGATCTTTGAATCAACTTCAATCGGGAGAGCTCAGGGTGGTGGGGGCAGATCTCTCAACCGATAACCAGGTAAAGCACAGGCTGTATTTCAAATATCAGTTGTTTATGGTACTGCGATAGAGAAAGGTGCATTATACTGGTGATCAACGTTAATTAAAGAGGCTGAGTGGGTTGAGCACCTACTGCAGAGGTAGCAGCTCAAACTGTAATATTCTGACTCAGACTCCCATCCTTTTTAGATACATGAATTGCGTGCTGAGGTGTTTCAGCCACTGGCTGGATGACTGACTTAATTCTAGTTCAGTTTGTGAAATGTACAATATCTTCGTGATCAAATCAGTCATCGATATTTTCCATCTCAAGGATTGGGGTGTGGAATATCAAAGAAAAATTTTAAAGTGTCCTTTAGTGTTTGATCTATGATTTTCCTTTCCATACACAATTATCATAATGCATACTGTGATTAAATATGCAAACCAGGCAAATGTGATTGTAACTGCAGAATATCGTAATCTTGCAGTCTCTTATCAAGCTAAACAATACAATATTTTCAGACAAATGCAGCAAATTCTGTAAAATTGAGGTATTCCGGCTGGCACCTCATTTAACTTTTTTTGTCACAGAAGTAATTTCTTCAAACAAAAAAAAATGAGCATGAAAGTATTTTGACTTCCAGAAAACAGACCCACTCACTACTTTTTAAAAAGAGCTCTGGCAAAGGCAACATTTCTGGCTTTTAGCAGGAGCAGCAGCAATAGTGCACACCCTGGGCTCTCTTCCGTTGACCCAAGCTCAGTGATACTACTCCTACAGCTGTTCAGGCTCTGTTGGACGGTGGGCAGTGTGGCGCTGGACCTTTAAGAGCGCGCATTCGATGGAGTGACGTCGCATTCGATGGAGTGACGTATCACTCATCAGAGCCACCGGGGAGCCCGCACTACCAACACTGCGTCTGTGTGTCTGTGTGTCTGTGTTCGGGTAGTGGGGGGCTCACGGGGCAGCGGTTCTCAGAGACCGCTAACAGTCGCGACGAGCTGTGGATCATCACCCGGGAAAGACGGTAACTTTCATGTGTGTGCAAATGATCTATTGTGAAGCGCTCTTCCAAAACATGCCGTGGAGAGGGGACTGATCCACGCGGTCAGCGGCCATTTTGATCAATAAGCCCTGGGAGGTTGCGGCTTCGTATTAAGCGACAGTGAGCCATCCAGGCTTAATTGTTGGACACTCTTGTGGCGGACAGCCACAGGATGCACTGCATTTTGGAAGTGAATTTTTCACAGTTTCACTGTTTTTCATCGAGTGGGTGTGGACCCAGGGAAGGCCTGCTGTTTTGTGTACACCCTAGGCCCACCCTGCTCAATTATTGGGACCTCTACACTGCCTGGCATCTGCTCTGCAATACTGAGGAACATTGTAACTGTGGGGTTGCCATTGGCCACATCTGGTGCCTGTCTACTGCTGAAGGACTACCTGCAAAAGTGAGTGAGTTGCAGCTCCTATTATCCTCTTTACATCTGGGCTGCCTGTGCGCTCGCCATCATGAGCCAAGGACAAGCTGCAGCCGCTGACCAACAGCAAGCCGCTCCAGTAGTGGGCCAACAGCCACCACCAGTACTACCACCAAGACCACTGCCCAAACCACTGCCCAAACTACCTGGCGCCCTGCAGCCAATGCCTGAGTTTGATATCTCGGGCACACCATTGAGTCTGGGGCCAAGGTGGAAGATTGTGAAGGACAGTTTAGAAATGTACTTTAGGGCCACCATGGAGACTAGTGATGACAGTAAGGTGGCCACCCTTCTGTACTGTGCTTGCCCTGCGGTACATGAGGTGTTCCTGTCCGTGCAACCAGCAAACGGGTCGTATGCGGCAGCCAAGGATGCTCTCCACAATAATTTTCTTTAGATTACGAACGATTCCTCATGGGTGCGGCACGCCAAAAGGACGATGAGACATTAGATGTGGTTTATGGGAGGCTGCGCAGATGGGCTGTCCCCTGTGCTTGGAATGACCTGGACACAATGATAATAAATCAACTCATCCAAGGGTGTGTGTCTGGCAAGTTGCGTCGTCAGATCCTGAAAGAGCCGTGCATCACCCTTCCCCGCATCCTAGAACTGGGGAGGTGCCATGAGGTTTCTGAGTTGCGGGCAACCAGAATGGAGGCAGGAGTGCGCCCCAGCAAGGGGGAAGACATCTGTGCCATTGGCAGGGGCAGAGGGTGTAGACACCCAGCTGGCAACCAAGGAATAAGAGGACAATCAGTAACCAACTCATGTGTGTGGGTTCGACCTCCCACATCCTGGCGGAGTGCCCAGCCATAGGAAAGTCATGTGGCCGCGTGTGGAGGGGCCGATCACTACACCCGCATGTGTAGGGCCGTAACACTGACAGTTGTCCCCAGAGTGCCCGTCCGGGCGAGCTTCTTCCCCCAACAGCGATCATCAAACATGGCTCAGGTGGACCAAGGGGATGACGGCAACTGTCCCGAGTCCTGAGGGTAAAGAGGAAGAAGAAAACATATTTTTCTTGTCCAGTGTGGGTGTCCTGAAATCCAACTCCAAGCGACAGCCCAGGTGTAATGTCCTGGTGAATGGGGATTCGATACTGATGCTGGTGGACACTGGTGCATCAGTTAACGTAATGGCCAGGGAACATTATGACACTATGCAATCCCCGCCTGGCCTGTCTGCATTGAAGGCCCGCATCTTCACATTCGGGGGGGAACAGCCAATCCCATTGGATGGTGCATTCGTCGCACATGTGAAGTATGGCGAGTGTAACGCTCACCTGGTTCCCACGGGGGCGCTGGTCTAGTCTGGATTGCTGTGGCCTCTTCTAGCGTGATGCGCAGGACCCGGAACACCGATTGGACAGGACCTCCAAATCGTGCTTGCCTGGCCCGTAGGAATATCCTTCTGCAGATGAGAAAGGGGATTAACAGTCTGCAGAATAGTGTGCTAGCTCCCCCCTTTCCCCCTTCGTTCCTCTCTAACTTCCTCCAAACCCCGGTTTAAGCTCACCTTATGGTTTGGAAGGATGAACTCTCCATCCTGCTTCTGGTGCAGGGGCGCACGTTCGTCCAGTTACTTCACTGGTTTTCAGAATGGCGCTGGCAAAATCCACTTGACTTTCCTGAGCGATGCGCCGTAAGTATGAAAGTTCAAGTGAGGCCCCCTTTATGTTGTCTTTCTAACCTGTGATCTGTCCTTTATTTCAGGTGCAGAATGAAGGCGATGCGTCGAGGGGTTAAACTGCCGAGGTGAGTAGTGATGAGGGCGATCCCTCTAAATGTCCTTATCATTCCCCAGAAATGTCTCTTGTCCTTTCCCCATAGGGGCCGGGGTACGGTACCTGCCAACTGGGCGGCGCCGACCCGAAATGTGGAAGAAAAGCCGGTAAGTATTATGGCTGTTAATCAGGCTTTCCTTCTGTGTTCCTTCTGCTCACCTTTTGTTTCTTCCTCTCTCCCCTAGGTGCAGAGATGTGGCGTCTGATGCTGACAGCCGCGATGGAGCCGGGAGATGTCTCGAGGACAGGTGAGTGAAGTGTGGCGCTGCAGCGAGCAACGCGATGCTTTTAAATGGAAGTCTTTCTTCAGGGATGCTGGCGAGAAGATTCCGGATGCAGGTAAGAAGTTTGAAATAGTCCTTGGTTTTCACCTTTCTCTTCTCTTCCTTCCTTGCAGGTCTTCCAGGATCGAGGCGGGCGTGGCTGGAGTCCAGGAGCAGGAGCAGACACGGTGAGCGTTAAGCTGCAGGAAGCAGAACAACGCGAAGCATGAGCTGCTGTCTGGGCGTGGCTTAAATAGCCTCCAAAGAAGTCCCAGGTATGTATCCTTTGCCAACTAGGTATGTATCCTTCCCTGGCCACGCCCGAGTGAAAAAATAGTCCCTATGAAAAAATAGTCCCTTTCAGGTCTCAGGGAGGCCTGAAGCGTGGAGCATGGTCTGCATCAGGTAAGTGCACAAAACACCTCCCTTTATGAGCCTGGCGTGTATGGCGCCAGGACTGATGTCCAACATGAGCCTGGCACCAAAGGCGCCAGGACTGAGTCCAAAGAGCCCCTATAAGGGGCCGCTGGGCTTTTACCCAAGGGCATGATGCCTGCTTCCGGGGGTGCTGGGCCTGGCCTGGTGCTCCAGGGGTAGGCATCATGACAGCGAGACGGCAATCCGGGCCAGGTTCTAGGTCACACCAGTGAGCAACAACACCCTACTGTGCTGTGGCAGAGGCTCTTGGCATTGTAAACTTTGCGTACTCCGTATACCTAGACGACATCCAGGTGCTATTAAGCAAGCACTCACCTCGGTTTGAGGGCATAGGACAGATGGCTGGTGAACCTGTCCAGCTACTTATGGATGAGTCCATCCAGCCGGTGGTGCTGAAACATCGACGAGTGCCCTTCCACCTCAGAGATCTGGTGTATCAGGATCTAGATAACCTCGTCAAGCTGGACATCATTGAAAAGGTGGAGGGCCCTACCCCATGGGTCTCTCCTATTGTGATTGCCTGGAAGCCCAAGAAGCCCCTACTTCCCATACTGGAAGGCTCATTTTCCAAACCTCCGGTGAGGATAGAGCGATGGATGCTGGTGCTTCTAGAGTATGGTGTGTCGCTGATCTACCGCCCGGGTAGCAACAACGCTGCTGACTATCTCTCCAGGCACCCGAGAGGGGGTAATCAGCCGTCTACGTGCGCAGAGAAGGCGGATGAGCATATACGGCTGGTGATCGAGGCGGCCACGTCGAAATTCTGTGCAGGTGGAAGAACTGGAACAGGCATCACGGGCAGATGAGTGTTTTGGGATACCGAAGGCAGCCATGGAACAGGGGGCCTGGAAAACGGTGATGGAGTCCCTGGCCCGGAGGACAAATGAGGCAAATGTGGCCCTGGAACAGCTCTGGCAGGTTCGCGAAGAACTGGCATTCTCGGACTCAGGACTGTAGCTCAGAGGGCACAGAATCGTAGTACCCCAGGACAAAATTCAACAAATCATCGCTCTGTCTCACCAGGGGCACCAATGCGCACCCAAAACAAAGGCTCGCCTCTGGCAAAAAGTGTGGTTCCCTGAACTAAAAAGGAGAGTGGAGGAGTTTGTGTGTGTGGTGCCAGGCAGCCTCATTGGCGCAGCGTGAGCCAACCTTCGAGACAATGCCCAGTGGAACAAAGCCGTGGGCGGTGGTCCACGCAGACTTTGGATCCACGACCAGAGGCACCCAATCCTAGTGGTTGTGGACGAGTGGTCCGATACCTGGAGGTAGAGTTTGTGGAGTCTGTGGCGTTTGAAAGAATGGTGGTAGCACTGGAGAAGATCTTTGCCACCCATGGACTGCCCAGAGTGCTGTGCCCCGACAACAGAGCCCCGTTCCAGGGCGACAGTTTCGCTGACCTCATGAAAGAGTATGGCATCCACCACAGGAAGGTCACTCCGTTGTGGCCTCATGCAAACAGTGAAGCAGAGCGGATGATGCGCACGCTGAATAAGGTATTCCGGATTGCACATGGAAAAGGCGAGTGCCTACAAAGGGCACTATATGTGTTCCTGCGAGGGTACAGGGCCACTCCAGACTCATCCACAGGAGTGGCGCCAGCAGAGGCACTGTTCCAGCGGTGCCCAAGGGACATAATACCGGAGGTGGGGGAGCGAGAGCTGGACGTCATTAACAATGACCAGGTGGAGGAGGAGGGAAGGGCACAGACAGAGATGGAAAACGCCCATAGAGGTCTAAGACCACCAAGACTCGCCACGGGCGATGAAGTGCTGGTGAGAAATCGTCACCCGCAGGGCAAGTTATCTCTCACTTATGAGTCAGCTCCATTAGACGTGGTGGTGGTCAAAGGGTCCATGGTGACCGCGTCTGATGTAACAGCATCTGTCACCAGGAATGCCAGCTTCTTTAAGAGAATGGTGGACATGGACTTGGAGGAGGTGCCAGATGAAGGAGGGGGACATTCCGTCCAGGCGGAGTCCCCGACACGTGAGGTGCAAGGCGACGGAACACTGGTCAGAGAGAGAAGCAGGAGGTACCCCCTGAGGACAGGGTGAGGGAAATCTGCCCGTCTTACAGACTATGTCACGGACTAAGTAAGGGCTGTTGTGTGATGAAGACTCCTGAGCCGGTGGAGCATGTTGCCACCTGGGGATCGCGGGAGGGTACCATTAAACGGGGGTGGTTGATATTGTGTGCTGTGATGTTAGTAGTTAGGTCCTCCTTTTTAGTTTGTTGTTATGGAAAAGGAGGAGTGTGGTGCTGGCTCTTTAAGGGCGCGCATGCGACAGAGTGACGTCTCACTCCGTCGTGTGCCTCTATAAATAAACGGGGCGTTCCTGGCAGCATCGGAGCCACCGGGGAGCCTGCACTACCAACACTAAGTCTGTGTGTCTGTGTTCGGGGAGCTCACGGGGCGCGGTTCTCAGAGACCGCTAACAGGCAGCGCAAGAAATTTATCTGCACCACAAGGAGCAAATGAGATGTGGTACGAAGTGGAAAAGCACACAAGTGTTGGAAACACTAGAACCTGATGTGAAGTTCTGCAACCACAATGAGTAAAGTGAAAAAACACCCAGGGATGAAGTGCAATAGGCACCAGTTCTGAAGTACTGGGGGCACCAGAAATAACATGTAGTGGAATCCACGAAGCAAGGGTAAAAGGCTATGTCCATGCTTGTTTTGCTAATTATCTTATACTCCCCTATTGAAAGTCTATACTGATTAACATGTTGCATGTCTTTATTTTATTTTTTAAATACTCCACAAACCAAGAATTTGGATTTCTAGAGAGTCGTGTTCTAGTAATTCTTCAGTTTGAAAACTAGAGTGTCAAAATGGGTTCTGCACAGCTTAACACAACTTAACCAATGCTTTGTGAGAGTGTGGTTTCAAGCTACATCCTCTGCAGACGGGGGATTGCGTCATTGCGTGAGCCAGATGTTTGCAAGTCCTCCTGTAGACCAGCCCACATTTCTAGACTGACTCCTTGTATGAGGCTTTATGAGGCCGTTTTCACCGAAGCCCTGTGTCGGCGCTGCCTCCCTGCCCTTTCCTATGTGGGGGACACCCCCACAACCGGCAGATTACTGGCTCGCTCCCCTTCCCATTCTGTTACCCCCTCCCGCACCTACCCCACACACAGATACGTACGTACCTAACCCCCAGATACTATACGGCACTCTGTCAGCTGCCACTTCCTGGTCCAACTCTCCTGCATGCACCGTTTTCAGACAGGCAGCTGTTCGGCTAAGGTGGCCCGTCGAGGACATTTGCGGTGAAAGCTAATGGATCGTTGAGATGCAGTCTCACACTAAGGGTAAACCCGGGGATGTGCAGTTTAGCAAGTACGGTGGAAAATCATTTATGGATATACAACCGATTGTGGGTTTTAGAGAGCCCCTCTGTAAATGAGCATGACTAGCTATACTGGTACTCCGAGATAAACAGGCGATTTGGATCCAAACCACTGAAAAAACGGCAGACACCTTGCGTTTATGTGAAACAAAGGAATACTCTATAGCCAGATAACCTGCAAATCCGCACATGAGACTAAACTGGTCCTTTGTGCGGATGGATGGGAGCTCTGGAAGCCACTGTACAGCCCAGCAATCATTACTACTGAATGGCCCTTCAGGTGAAAGGGAGATTTGGAAGCACTAGCACACGTTGTTAAAAACCAACCCTTTGTGAGATTGTGGTCATCACCTGATTCCACTCACTCTCCTCCTAGCTCACATTAACATGTTACCAGATCACTTTATTTAAAGCACTTTTCGTCTTTAAATCACAAGGGGGTTGGGAGGGTGCGGGGGTCTCTATTCCACTCCAGGCGTCAGTCACAACGAGATGATCTGGCTTTGGTGGATAGAGCAACTCTGGGTTCTTGGCAGGGGCATATTTCTCATTGGCGTTAATCGAATCTTCGGCTGAGCTGGATGCCAAGACAGAGGGCACACGCAACAGCAAGAAAGAGGTATAGGTAGTGAACAGGAAGCGAGGCAAAGTGAGAGACACACAGATGGGGTGCTAATGGAGTGTGCCAAGGCTAACAGGAAAACGATATATGTCCCTTTTAATTGGAAGACGGCTGAAAGAAAAGGGAAACACTGTGGGTGCAACACTACTGTTTGCACCTTCACTAGGAGTCTGATCAGCCACTGAGCCTCCACTGTTAGTGCCTGCTACAGCACCTGGATATCAGAGCTTCTGTGGATGCCCATCTCAGTCTAAGGCATACACACAGAGGGAAGAAATGCAACGAATACACAAATGAGTCTGCTGCACTGTACTAGTACCATATACTGGCCTGCTGCATGTTTAAGGTTGCTGCATTCGGGAGCTGATACAAGGGCGAGTCCAACATGCGATGAGATTGCTGCACAGAATTCTGCTGCATAAGGCAGTCAGCTGAAAGGGTGTGCCCACTCCATAAATGAGTCTATCCTGAAGTAAGATTGCTACGAAAAGCGAGTCCACCTATTAGTACTTCTGCCTGACTTACTGACTTCACTCTGGCGTCTTGCTTTTACCCAACCTGCATTACCAGGTCTTCGCAGCTAGGATCTTGCCTTGTTGAAACAGACTCTTTTGGCTGTACCTTTGGCACTGGGCACCTGGGACAGGTCACTCTGTACATATCTGTATAGTAAAGCCCTAGCAGAAGCCTTCACTTGGATTACCTCCTGCTGCTCCCGCATAGCTTGATGTTGCAGAGCCTATACATACTAGCCTGGGGGCAAAGTAATACCAGTAATGTGTTCCTTATAATAGAGGCTGAGGATATCACTGTGGACACCATACTACGAAAATGAGTCATACGGAATGTGATTGGGGCAAAAGAATATGAGAATCTGCATTCTATGCAACTGTAGTGTACCTGACCACAGTAGAGGTGCACCTGCATGGTTTACAACATGGGCCTATTGTAAGCATTTAGAGACAACCTCCTAGGCTTTTGAACGAAGGACTCCTTCCCAGGGTCGGACTGGGACCTAAAATCGGCCCAGGTACCATTTTAAATGTGTCCCACACTCGCAAAGGGCAATTTGTTACTTTTCAGGGTAAACGTTTGGTCAATATTTGGTAAAACACGTAACAACTATCGCATTCTAAAATACAGCTGGACAAAACTACCACCTGCGCAGTGCAGTTAGTCATCAAACTGGCGCAGTTTAGCCCAAGAAAATTACCCACACTATACTCTTGAGCATAGCCCTATTGCCAGTGTGAGCCTGCCTAGAGGCCAATGATTACAGTGTGTCCATTTGCAAGCATATATAGCTTTAGGAAATATGTTCCATTAAACGTTGTAGTGTATCATGTATTTCACTTTACTGAGTGGAGATAATACTTTACTGTGAGGAGACAACAATGCCCACAAAATGACAAGTGACAGTTCGGCTGTGGCATCAACTAAATGAATGTTCAACATTGTTGATGCAAGGAAATCACACTAAACCCATCTATCACCCATAATGAATTCAGTCATACGATACTATTGAACAAGTTAATAAATTGGAGTTTAATCACCGATAGGAGAGACATGTGGCAAGCTGGCTTTGTTAGGGGGATTGGGACCACCCTAAACATTTTTCTCAGTAAGAGTGAAAGGGCAGAAAATACATTTACCTTTATCAATCTGTCCAACACATTCGACACCATCAGAAGACAAAGGCTATGGGGAAAACTGTCGGCCTGGGAATGCCCTAGTGTGGTACTAGAAAACATCCAAGACCTCTACTCGGAAACACCAGTAATAATTAGGATAGACAAAACAGGCCTTTTGACAGATGCCATACCAACGACTGTAGGCCTAAAGCAAGGCTCCCATCTAGCCACAGAGCTTTTTAACCTCTTTGTGTCGGACATGGAACAAGCCTTCTTGCTAACTCGCTCGTTCCCGCCTAAGATTGCAGGCATACCAATTGGCAGACTATTCTATGCGGATGATATTGTGCTGGTCGATCAGACTCCAATAGGTCTACAACGGCAATTGGACGACTTACAGGCATAATGACCAACGATCTGAGCATACATCCAGCAAAATCACGCAACATTACATTTGGAGCCAGGAAAAACAGAAGCCTAAAGAAAAACCCTACATGGTGGTTGAACAGTGAGAAAATCTTGGAAGTCAATTTGTTTGGTTACCTAGGGGTTTGCATAAAAACCAGCAAGTGCGACGCATCGAGAATTGAACTACTGAAAAGGAAAGCCAAGAACCTTGCCGCCCAAGGAACCATACTGTTGAAAAAATACTGTTGTTTCACGCTGGATTCAGTGATAACGTTCTACAGGATGAAGGTGGTGCCTATCTTATCTTACGGGGCAGAGACATCATTCTCTCTACCAGAAGAAATATGGTCCATTGTGGAAGGCATCTTCTGGAAAACTGTTCTTTGTTACCAAAATGCCTCCCAATTCAGATCATCAGAAGAGAATTAGGTTTGACATCACTTAAAGCGATAGCTGTGTGGAAATCGCTATTGTTTTATCGGAAATGTATTGAAGATGACCCTAGAGGAGGCTTCCAAGTTTTGAAGAGGGGAGTAGAAGACTATGCAGAAAGTATTATAACAGACTGGAGAAAGATCTGCCAGGCAATCGTCTGGGATCTGAATGAATCGGATGAGGTACTGGTAAGAGACCCTAGTAAAATCAAAAGAAAACTATACATGAAAGACTGGATCGAGACCCATGAGGACACACCATGGTACAAACACCACAATGATTTCTGGTCAGGAGCTAGAAAACTAAACGTCCTGCCCAGCCACCTGAGAATTTTTCCCAACAGTTTTTTTTGGAGCATAGTATATGCGCTTCCACCTAAACATACTTCCCACGAGAGAAATACTACACAAAAGAAATAAAGAGAATGTGGCCACCTCATGTAGATTGTCGGAACAACAACCTAACAGAACCATTAAAACACTTGACCCTTACCTGCCAGGCACTGAGTGATAAGAAAGACACTTTAATTGGAAAGATAGTCAACAAATACCTGGCGAGGCCGGTAGATGAATGGTGGACTATATTATTAATAGAAGGAAATAAAACTCATCACTCTGGCACTGATTACATTTCTGTCGGTCATTTGCAAGAAAATTGACGACAGTGCAAAGGCAGAAAAGACGTGCACATTAAGCACAGGACACTGAGCAATCTGACACAGGACCAATGAACAGATTGGATTTTATTTGATGTCGTAACGTTTTTGAGGATACGTGTGGCTAAAGTGTTTCTATGTTGTAAACCATTTTCTGAGCCAAATAAACAAAACAAATATATATATATATATATATATATATATATATATATATATATATATATATATATATATATATATATATATATTTCAGCCCAGCTAGCCTGCATTTACAGTTTGCAATTAAGCATCTCCTCTAAAGTTTAATTTCACAACAATGTACAAGGTTTTCTGCGCTGATGTTTTGAGGAGCTAAACTATCACTGTGTTCAATAAAGCAGACTTAAAATCGATTAGCCAGCATATCAGATCTTTGCAAAAACATATGTCACGTTCAAGGAAAGGAAATCTCCATGTTTATGTGGAAATTGGTGTGCTCCTTTGATTTACCATGAACTATTTGGGAAGTTGGCAAAATTAATGAGTCCACGCTTCTACTAACTAACAGAAGTGATAACATAATATAACAATGAGACCATCTACTGAAAGATCCTGCACTCAGACAGTACATGTGGAAGATGTGTACAGTTTACCTGGCCTCTGTTGGCTGCCGACCGCACTGATGTTGACATCAAACAGCATTTACATACTTTGTAGCTTTGTAACACTGATTGCACATTTCTTTAACAACCCCTCAGTGAATACATTGATCGAAGCCACCTAGAGATCATACTTACAAAAAAATAAGACCATTCTTTAAATATTCTGGCCAGAGAAGTAGGTTATAAACAGGGTCTGGACGGTTGCCCAGAGCAATGCCAGAAGTTAGGATTAATTCCAAACCTTCCAGCCATCACCACTTTTGTTTTGAATAAGTCCCCTGAGTGGGACGGGTATGCCCATACGTGGGTCCCAAGCTTGCTGGCCCTTCTAAGGAAGGCATGGTATCAAACAGTAAGACAGACACAAGTGATCACAGTTCAAGGGTGTTTATTAAACTTTCAAATAGGTTGGTAAAACGCCTATCTAATCCTGCATCTAAAGATGTGAGCAAGCTACGACCATCAAATAATCACAATGTCCTAGTCGAGTCTGTAAAAATAAAAGGGCCTATACTAATAAACCTATTGCCAATCCTTCTAAGTACAAATAGTGTGGGAAACAATGTTATGCAAAAGAGAAGTGTTCAAGAAATGATATGTCAGGATACTTGAGCTGTTGGCTCCCTTTCCCCACGTTTTCAGCACGGGAAAAGGCAGCACACTCGAGCTTAGCACATTCTCTGGATTCTCCAGCACGAGGATGCAGTTGAAAACCTCAGTATCAAGGCATTCTGTGCCAAAGTCTCTTTGCCATTCAAAGTATCTTATTACAGAGGGCCTGATGCGACAAACAACACATTTAAGTTGCTTTCTTAGTATTTCACATGTACACAATTTCTTAGGTGATTCACTGTTCATCCTGGGTCTCCCTCTGCCGGGGCTCAGACCCACTTTAACACAAAACCTTCAATCACTTTTCCTCTGCCGGCTCGGACCAATTAATCTAGTTTAACACAAACTTTCTGTACTGAATCAAAATCGTAGACCTTCCACTGTGCGCAGGATTTAGCTTGACCCGTCGCAGGACCACTTCAATTCACAATTCTTTACAACTGTTTAATTTTCATTTCTGACACTTCTCAGCTGGGTACCTTCCAGAGACCTTCGGATTGAGCACACACGCAGTACCGGACCACTCTGTCAAAGGTATTGTTATCTTTGTTTCAAAGTTCAATCACTCATCAGCAATTCAACTTTACTCGCAACTTTTATCACACGCATTTTAACAATGTTCGTTCGAGCGCTCGCCATACAATGTTGCTGCTTGCAACCTTGGCTTCAACACAGACCGGTCTTGTATCGGTCCCCCCAACTCACCAGCTGTGTTGATTTCACTGACACTGCCTTATTTCTTGGAGCCAAGGATGGTACCACAGTGGCTGGGTCTTCTCCCTGCCTTGATTATTGACGCAGGAGGGCCCCGGGTATCTCTAGACACACAATGCAGAATTCTTCAGCTTGGTTTCCTGATCTTACGCTTTCCAATCTCGAGGACAGTTCCTTGTCAGAAAGGTCAAGGGAATTCCTTGTGATCCCCTCCTGTTTTGCTGCCTTTCTTCTCTGGTTCAGCTGCTGTCTCGAAAACTGCTGTTGCCTCACGTGCTTTGCCTCATTCAGTGTGTGCTCTCGTGCTCCACTTTTTATCCATGTGGGGAAGCTTAATGGAAGTCAGGTGTGTGTGATGGTCAGTAATTGCCTGACCTCACCTGCCCATTTTATTGGGACACGACTGGTATACTGCTCGGGTGTTAGTCTGTTTTCTCCCATATCGGTCTGTCCGTGTGAAAGTGTTTGTGTTGTAAAAAGGGGTTGGGGTAGAGTTCCTAAATAACCTACCGGGTAGGATTGGGAAAAGGTGTTAGAGGAAAGGGGATACAGTGTCTCACCATCCGGTGTCCCAATCCCCGAAGAGCCCTCACCTAGGTGATCCTCCCACACTGGTCCACCCCCAGGAACTGGATCCAAAAGTGATGGCCGTATCCTGGTCACATGGAAGACATGGATGACAGATCCCCGGGGACTAGAGGGTGTGACACCTTCTGGTTTCTCACAGCCTAGAGAGTCTGTAGGTGGTCTATTCCTGATAGATAAGTCTACATTTGTTTTCTCTCTCATTACCAAATGCCATATTGTTCATTCAGCCTGAACATTTGGGCAGTGGACCCTCAACCCCATTGAAGTCATAGGCACTCTTTAAACCGCCCATCCAATAGGGCAATTTCCACAAGCCTTCATTCTGCCTAAGATATCGTCTCAGTTACACCAAACAAACGGCAGGTAAGAGTTTCTGTTATTTCCTCCTACAGAATGGCAATGATTATTGACACACTTTACTCCCAATTGAATCTATCACTTCAGGGCCCATTCTGCCACATGCACAATATCCAGCTGCACCAAACACTTGGCACATGCGTTAAGCGTGGTGAGAATCAAAGGGAAATGAAAAGAAAGTGAAAAATGCCTGAATAGTGCTTTTACTGCTTCACTTGTATCACATTTCTTCCACTGATTTGAATGAAGTGCACATGTGTGATGCAGGTAGTCACCTGCGCACCCGAGAGACGGTACCCGACAGATGGTGCAGATTGTGCCACAAACTAAACTATATCAAGAACAAATTTGGCCTTGAGTACATTTTGCCCAAAGTCTGAGTTTGAATAACTTTAAATTGACAGCAGGAAATGCTGAAAAGTTCCAAGATAAAAACACTGTATTCATGGAAAAATGTGCCTGCCACATGAACTGTATATCCGAAAATATAAATGTGTCAAAAATATAACTCTGCTAACTGGAGAACATGGGATGTGTTACAGAAATCCTCTTTTTGAAATGAAGTTACCTTGTTCTTGAAAAATGAAACCAGAATGAACCATTATTGCATTCAACATTACTATAATGTAACAGTGTATTACCTTTTTCATTTTACTGGCTGTGTTTACATTGTAATGTGATTTTATTCATGTTATGTTGAGCACAAAAAGAATCTTAAACAAGCTAAAGCGGAGCACCTGTTCAACTACACAGTCTGTTGACGATTAATACATTAATAAATGCTTCCATGAAAAATTCTTTGCCACTATATGCATTTATATATTTCTCTAAAGCCTTTGACGCTATGTTGGAACCGTCTTTTTACTAAGCTGCAAGGCTTGGGCCTCCCAAAGGAATGGTTAGCATGCAGCGTGGGTCTATACACGGACACCTTTGTGAAGATCAGACTTAATAGTGGCATAACGACTGCTCCCATATTGACCTTCACCGGGGTCAAACAAAGCTGCGTCCTTGGAACGCTGCACTTTAACATTTATGTAGTCGACTTCCAAGGTATTTTTTTTTTAAAACCTCTTTATTGATCGATTCGCATCTCATCAACATCAGCCATGCATAGTTACTGTGAAATGCCACATTGGATAACGGGTGAGTACATTCTGAAACAGGTACAAGTCCAGATAGAACACAAGATCAGGCCAACAGACACTTTGACATCACATTACATACGGATAGGAGGTTACAGCGGATTAGAAATGTTCCCAGTGCTCTGCCATTTCCCCTATACCCCCCAGTAGGTGCCACATACTGTAGGCGTCAGGCAGTTAGTCTGGCAGACAGATCAGTTTGGGTTACCAGGTATGCTGTGAGGGGATTCCAAATGTTTTTAGGTCGGTTTTGTAGCCCACAGAGGGTTGCATAATCCTTCTCCGTATCTCTTAACCAAATTCGGTCTTTCAACCACACATTGACTACCAAGGTATACTTAAGGAAGCCCAAATTGTTCTGCTACAAATTGGAGACTCGCATTTTGCCAATGCCAATGATAGCCTAGGCAGATGACTTAATTCCGTTAGGTCATACACCTTTAGGCATATATCAAGCCCTTTCTTGTCTAGAAGTATACGTGCAGAACAACCACCTCACAATCTATTCTTCTTAAAAATTATGGTATTTTCAAATAAAAGTGAACATCGTAAGGATTTTGGTGCTTAGTTGATGGGCCTTTGTATGTGATATCAAAAATGAAATATCTTGTATTGGAAATCTTTGTGAGTACTTCAATGAGTAGAATCATGGAGGTAGGGAAAAAAATCAACAGTTCGATGCGCTTGCACTTGTGGTCTTGACCTTAAATTTGATGGTTGCTCGCTTCTGCCGACAATTGACTTTATAAGCAAAAATGTACTCCAGCCATGACATTCTTGATTTGAAACATTAAAAATAATGGAGGGACTCTACTGGATAGCCACGATGGGATTACTGTGCAATGTCTCAATACCACTCTTGCAAATTAAATTGGGACTTATTTCTCCTAGCTCTGTTGTAAGGATCAGAGTTGCAATATTATACCATACATTCATGCAAGTTCACTCAAGAGAGATTCGATTGAGCATTTGGTAAAGGTAAGCAGCTCCTCACCTTCAGGAGTGAATTAATCCTTTCTTAAATGTATAGATTATCAACTCTGGTGAAGTCCGCCTAGATAACAAAAAAAACTAAAATCCTTAAGAAAAAAGCATATGAATGGGAACGATGTAATAATTGGCTAGTGTCCTTTAACAATAGTAGACTTTCCAATCACTACCTACACTCATTAAAGTTCGAAATTATGAAGGCCACGAGGGGGCGCAGGCAGAATAGCCGCCTGATTGCCTTGCTCCGGCCCTGACAGATTGAGGATGCCTTGCGGAGTAGTTCGCTCACGACCCTCACCAATTGGGTCTCCAAGTGGGGGGGAAGCAGCTGTGCATCGACAGCCCCTTAGAAGAGCAGCCCTGTTCCCGAGTTCATGGAGGAAATCGAGGCTGATACGGAAAGACCTGCACTGAGATGCTGAGGCCTCTGTTATGGCACCCGCTTGAGGAGATGAGGCACGTCCGCTGGTGAGCTGCAATGCACACTTGGTGGCAGGTGGAGAAAGAGCTGGCGATCCCCTAGGAAGGCTAAATTCACTGCGACACCCACAGTAGAAAATAAGCGGGGTCGAATCGGCCTGTTATCCGTGCTGGTGGAATCCACGGGATTGGAGTGCAGCCGAGTTGCAGGAAAGCAGATGACCTGTGGTGACAGCTGGAGGAGCGGCAGCACAGGCGGCCCTCATTTCCGAAGGGGGCAAGGTGATGGGAGCTGTGCCTCATCAAGGCAGGAGGCAGTGAAAGCCTCCAATGTGTGGTGTTAGGTCGCCCTCTAAACGAATGAAAGGGCATTCCCATTGTGCACATTTTGAATCTTGGAATACCGAAAGCTTCAGATTGAGCACTTTCCTGCATGCCAGCCTCCTCTTTTACAATTATTCAGGCTTTTTCATACTTGTCAAACTAGTAACTGATACCTTACTGGCCTAGCACTTTGTATTTTTGAACCCAACATAAGGAAGTGCTGAGGGGCCGCAGGGGAGCCCTAGAAGTGGCAGCTCCACCAAGTGGTGGCGCAGAAAGGGGGAAGAAACATCGGTCACCGGTGGCAGTGGCAGAAGTGAGGTGACAAGGAGGCCTGGAGCTGGTGTTTGTGAACTGCTGCCGGGTCGCTGTTACGCTCACCTGGTATCCACGGGGACGCCACCCAGCCCTGGTTGGATGATTTGCACTCTCGAACCCTCTCCCGGTCCCTTGGTAATGCCTCTGGTTAAAGATGGGTCTGCAATATAGGAGAGCTGGATTCAATACCAGATTGTCTTTGTTTTCCCACCTCCCTTGGCCTCAACTCCTTCCTCCCCCTTGGGCCTTCTCCTCACCTTAATATTGTAAAAGGTGGATTATCCGTCCTGCTCCTCGTGGCAGGGGCGCGTAGATTTGGGGGCGAGCAGCGACAAAGTTACTTCACTGGTGCAAGCCCCTCTGTGGGAATCCAGGCCTGCTGCGACTCCGTAGGTTTGCTCCTTTACAGTCTTTAAATGCAGTTCTTATGTTCCTCTTAGTTCGAATAATAATGTCTTGCTTCTTTCCTTTTAGGTATGGAAAGGTATTTTGGTGTTGTCATGCAGTTTGAAGATGAGCATGGGCCGGTGGGCGAAAGTGCGGTGTGCGCGATGCTGTCCGGTGAGTAATGCGCGATGCGCGGCGCTGTTTCGCCTTTTATATTGCTAACCTGTGTCTTTTCTCTCCTTGCAGGTTGCGATGTTCCTCACCGAGCGCCGTAATGTTCCAGCAATGATACTGACCAGAAGATGACTACCCAGGTAAGAATTGTGTGGCTTTCTTCATTCGGGAGGAAACGTGAGTAAACGCTGTCTTTCTTTCTCCTATTTCCAGGTTATGGTATTCCAGGATGAATGCGGTGCCAGATGATGGAATTCATACCTTCAGGTGAGTGGAACTGAAGTCAGCGATGGATTGAAGACAGGATACTGCTCCAGGTAAGTTTCGTAGTGTTCTTTCTCTCTCTGCAGGTCCTTGGTTTCAGGTAAACTGGCATCAAAGAACTGGACACGGTGAGCGTTACGCTGCCCACAGCAGAATAACGCAAAGCATGTTCTGCTGTTTGGGTGCGGTTTAAATAGTCTCAGTTAAAGTACTGCAGGTAAAATAGTCCCAGGCCTGCCACACCCAAAAGACTAGACCGCATAGCTCAGTTCCTTATAACAGAGCTATGTGTGTTCCTCCATGTTGGCTGAACCGCCCCCTCACCCCAAGTTAAATAGTCCCAAGTAAATAGTCCCATTCTAATATTGGTCTTCATGATGGTTATGAGCCTGGCGCCAAAGGCGCCAGGACTGACTCCAAGAGAGTCTTCGATGAGGTTTTAAGGCCTTTGACCTGGCCCTAATTGGAAGGCTGACTTGCCAGTAAGGGCCAGGGGCAAGGGTCATGACAGCCGCGGGAGAGCCCCGGAGCCGGATTCTAGTTGAGGGGAGATGGTAAGAGGGAAAGCACCGGGGGAGCTGCCCGGCATCCAGGGGTTGGCCTTCCAGGAGCACCACCCCATTTGGAAGGGTATTGCCTCTCCCCTAGCTGCAGTGTACTGGGGCAATAAGGGAAACAAGGCCTAAATGAAAAACAGAGTGGGTACTGCCTCACTGGCTGAAACTGCTTGGTGAAACACTGGTGGATGAACTGGAGGGAAGCGCTCTCACAGTTTCAGTGCACGGTTGGCGGAGGCATGGCAAAGGCAAAAGGAGGCTTGGGCCCCACCCATGCACCGCAGAAATAGGTGCAATCAAGAGTGATATTCAAGCCATTTTGGAGGAAAAAAAGGGGATGAGGACTGACATAGATTGAAGGTGGCAGAGTGCATGACGAAGGTAGAGTCCATGGAGTGCCAGATGGATGCGCATCCCGTGGAAGTGAAGCGGCAGGAGGAAGAATTGCGCCTAAAAGTGGATGACATTGAAAATTAAGAAAATCTCCCCTTTTTAGGACTAAAGGAAAAAGAGGGGGAAATCGCCAGCAAGCCTGGAGCAAAAGATTCAAGATATTGTAGGCATGACCCTGGGTTCCAAGGAAGGTGCAAGGTTGGTCTTGGACACAGTGCAGTGAGCTGAAGGATGGGGTAAAGGGCCGCGCTCAGTCCTGGCGCTTCTCCACTACTATGGGCATAAGGTGTAGGTCTTGGAGAAAGAGGCGATTAAGTAACATTGACTGAGGACTCTAAGGTCGCGTTCTTCCAGGATATGTTGACCCACACGCACTTGAGGCGAAAGAAATGTGCCCCGCTCACTAGATGGCTGCAGGAAAAGGGAGTGAAATACCACTGGGGTTACCCATTTGCACTTTTGTTTGAATGGGAGGGAGAGCGCTTTCATTTGGTGACGGAGGGGTTAATCATGCGGCCCATGGATGATTTGATGGGGTACTGCCAAAAAAGGCCTCCCGACGGGGGGGCGAGGGTGAGTGGGGTGTTTATGAATGAGGGGGTGACAAAGGGTGGGGGGAAGCAGGGGACGGGGAAGCTGTCATGAAGCGGCTTACATTGGAAGATGGGTGGGAAATCAACCAGGTAAGGGAGAAAAAGGGAAAGATTTACAAAGAGTGGCTATGGCTTAAGTAAAGGTCGCCACCCTAAATGTGAATGGGCTCAGTTTTTCAGATCAAAAGGTCTCTGATAAGTAACTTGTTTCATAAGCAACACTTTGCGGTCCTTTTTTTTTCTTCAGGAAACCCACTATAAGCAGGAAAGGAATCCATGATAAAGGGCAGAGATATTGTTAGTGTCTTTTGGGCTTCACACAAGGAGGAGGGGGTGAGTATTCTGTTGGAGATGACAAAGATTCAAGTCAAGCGAAGGTATGGGGAAAGGCTCTTGGTAGTCACAGGGTTCCATGAGGTGGCTAGGGTCACATTAGCCACATTGTATATGCCCAACGCAGGCCGGATGAGATTCCTGCGACAGATTTTTACATTGTTAATAACTGGGCTGAAGATGCCATTCTCCTGGGGTTGGGGGAGGAGGGGGCAATTTCAACATCATAGCCAATCCAGTCCTAGACTGGTGGTCTGTGAAAGGGGACAGACTGAAGGCAAGTAAGGACAACAGTGATTTTGGGCACCTTCTAGCGGATCACTTTTGGATTTATGTTTGGCAGTATCACTTCTCGGGCCCTGTGGTACTTTTCTCTTGCCTCCGCACCAGACATAAAACAGTATAGACCTCCTGTTGGTCCCATAGGAACAAGTGGCTGACGTAGGAGCACCCAAGGTGGAGGTGATTACGTGGTCAGATCACGAGCTAGTTATAGCGGAATGGAGGGGCGAGACACTGCAGGTGAGTGTATTGATGGAGATGTAACTATACCCTCCTGAGCTACAGAGTCTTCAGGGACTTCCTGGGAAGGGAGATAGCGTATTTTGATGTAAATAACAGGGAAGTGGCTATGGCCATAGTAGGGGAAGCAGCCAAGGCCACAATTAGGGGACTACTTATAGCGGAGGGAGCACGGAAGAAGCGAAAATGGGGTTAGTAGAAGGCAAACTACAAGAAGAATGTAATGGTCTGAGAAGCTTACGAAGAAGGACTCCAATAGGTAGGAGCTCCTAATAGAGATGAAAGAAAAGAGGTAAGAGATGCACTCTGTTTTAATAGGGGAAGTCAGTGCTCTAGATAAGATTTGGAAGTGGGAGATGTTTTACTCCCTATTTTTTACTCCCTATTTTTTAAAGTTGGGAGTAAAATGATTTTTTAGGGAGTAAAAATGTTAGTTGAATTTCGAATGAGAGTATTTTATAAGCGAGTAAAAATATATTTTAACTAGAAAACGAAAATGTGTAATTACTTGTTCGATCAGGCAGTTGTAATATTTTCCTGTGTTACTACCTGCCCTACTGGTCCAAACATATCTATGGAGCTTTGTGAGTGAAAGCAGGGGCACAAGGCTCTTCCTGTCCATTTCCCATTATTTGTTTGGAGTATTTTTACTCCCTATTTTTATTTTTTGGGAGTATTTGCCTACTTTTAGTGAGTAAAAGAAGGGAGAGGCTGTCCGTACTCTGCTGGTGAATACGGTTAGGGGATGCCACGTCGAGAGGAGGGTTAACCAGGTCCGTGGGGTTGATGGTACTCTAGAGGGTGTGATATCTGCGGCTTATTTCTGACAGTTGTACGCCCAACCGGCTACAGCTTCACAGACGAGAAACATAAGTACTTAAGTGACCTGTCGATCCCGCAACTTACTTGGACAGAGGGCGTCTTATTGGAGGCAGAGGTCACAGGAAAGGAGGTAGCGTTGGCGATAAAGCAGCTAAAGACGGGTAAGGTTACTGAGGAAGATGGGCCCACCGCTGACTTAATACAAAACCCTTTTGGCGGAACCCCTAGCCAAGCTCTTTAATTCGATCACAGGGGAGGGAAGAATACCACTGTTGTTCTTGCAAGCGTTAATAGCGGTCATTCCGAAGCCAGGGAATACTGTTCCTCATACAGGCCCATCTCCCTGTTAAATGTATATGCAAAATGTTTTGCTAGGATACTCAAGCTTCATTTGCCTAGGTTGATCCATCCGGATCAGACTGGTTTTATTTTGCAGAGACAAGTATCTGACAGCCTGCATAATACGTTGCATATTCTCAATGTGCCTATGGTGAAAAGGGATGCCCCCGCCCCCTCCTTGCCCTGGATTCCGAAAAGGCTTTTGATCGGGTTAGCTGGCCTTTTTAGGGGATTTTGGGGGGGAGGGGTTTCTCTTGGCTATTGGGATGGGCCCGAAATGGGTGGGTTGAGTCTCGGCTTTATATTCTAATCCAAAGGCCAAGGTGGTGGTTAAAGGGAGCGAGTCCCAAGGGTTCTCATTAGAAAGGGTCACACAGCAGGGTTGTCCGCTTTCTCCCCTCCTCTATGCGCTGGTCATAGAACCTTGGGCCATAGGGGCGAGAAAAGACACAGGAATCTCAGGGTACACGGTAGGGGGGTTGGCGGAATATAAACTACATTTTTGCTGATGATGCCCTACTCTATATCACTAATCCTAAACAGTCAGTGCCCCGTCTGCTGGATATCCTAGCTAGTTATGTTGTTCTGTCCGGTTTTAAAATTAGTTTAGATTAATCTGTGGCCTTAAGGCCCGGGTAGTATAAAACACTGACAAGGATTTTATAGGGACGTTGCCGTTCCAGGTGCAGGAAGAGGGATTTAGATACATCAGAAGAGAGGTCTCGCGTGATTATGGGAATCTCTTTGCAGATAACGATTAACCATGGTATGACTTGTATATGGTTGTTTTTGTTTCATTTTTTTTTGTAGTTATTTATTCATTTCTAATTTATTTAGTTGTAGTATCAGCAGATTTCTTACAAGACATAAAGGAAATGTCGGGCACTGTATTAAGTGACTCAGATTCTATAAACATCTCTTGGAATGTGAATGGTTTGAATAACCCGATAAAGAAGGAAAAGGTGCTTTCGCACTTAAGGCATTTTAAGTCCGATATTGCACTATTACAAGAGACACATTTTATTGAAACTGAAGCAGGAAAATTATGCAAGGGTTGAATTGGTCAGGTGTTTCATTCCTCTTATTTGACAACATCTTGTGGTGTTTTGATTTTAATGAGGACACATTTCCCAGGAAAGGTATTACATTCTAAAAAGAATAAGGAAGGCGGGTTGATCTCTGTATCCATACGTGTCCAGAATACTGAAATAACAATATGTGATGTTTATGCCCCAATTATAAACAGTGGTCCCTTCTTTTAATAATGTTGGTAGACATTTGCTTGACATGAAGGGGGGAAATCTCATTTTAGGAGGTGATTTCAATGTTACCCTTGACCGTGTTATGGATAGAAGTAACCTGAGGCTCAGACATGGCAAAAAGAAAGACAGGGATATGTTGGGCCTGCACATTAAAGACTTCAGTTTATCGGATGTTTGGAGACTGGAACACCCCACGGACAGAGAATACACTTTTCATTCAGGGGCACATGATAATTAATCTAGGATAGATAATATTGTGACTTCTGGGAAGATGACGGAAAATGTTAAGAAATGTAGTATTGAGAGTATATTAATCACAGATACTGGTCCCATTTAGTTGTGTTTTCTTCCCATTAAGTTCTGTTTAACCGTGAATTTTGCAATAAACAGAACGCAAATTTGGAGATCGAATACAGCAATCTTGAAGGATGATATCTTGACGGAGTCTCCAATTAAAGAAGCATAGGACTATTCTACGCCTAACTTGAATGATTAGGTGGATCTTGACATGATATGGGAAGGTTTTAAATATGTGATGAGAGATGTGCTCATGAGATTATCGGGGATTCAGAGGAAGGAAAAAGATAAAGAGCTGTTGACACTAAGCATGAGGGTGAAGGATTTAGAAAAAGAAGTTATGAGTTCGGCAGATGCTGAGAAAAGACAAAAGCTTCTTAAAATGAAATATGATTTGAACAAAAATCTAAGTGAAAAGGCTGAACGTGCTCTTTTCAGGGTACGATGTAATTATTACGAGGGTGGAGAGAAGTGTGGTTGATTACCAGCCCATCGTTTGCGTGTGCGATTTGAAGAAAGAACGATTGGAGTAATTGAAAGGGTGGTTGTGTGTCATATAATCCCCAGGAAATTATGTCTTTAGGGAATAATATGAAAATCTATACAAAGACACACAAATTACTAATTCTACACAGATGGACAATTATCTGCTGAATCAGTTGCTAGAACGTGTATCTGTGGAAGAAAATTTGGAATTGAAAAGAGCGAGAACGATGGATGAGATAAGAAGAGCTGTGTTTGGATGGAATGTAGGGAAGTGTTCGGGTCCAGATGGTTTGCCTGCTGAGTATTACAGAGAAATGCCCATAGAGGTTCTGGGTTTACTTAAAGACTCATTTGGGCATTGTAGGGACAAAGGCAGACTAGCTACCACAATTAGACCTGCAACAGTCTCATTCATCTTGAAGCCTGGAAAACCCCTTCAAAACGGGGCAGCTACAGACCGATCAGTTTGATTAATTCAGATTGCAAAATCCTTTCAAATATACTGCCATACCGGATAGAGAATATAATAGCAAAGTTAATTCACCCAAATCAGGCTTGGTTTATAAAAGGCAGAATCTCAGCTACAAACATGAGGAATCTCTTATTAACAATATCGGAATCACAAAAGAATGAAATGGAATCGGTGGCCCGGTTTTTAGATGTTGAAAAGGCCTTTGCGTAATATGGGAATTTCTGTTTAAGACAATGGAAAGAATGAATTTTTGTCCTGGATTCATGAGTTGTGTGAAATTGCTCTACTCAAGCCCGTTGGCAGAGGTGACAACTAATGGTAAAATATCATTGAAGTTTGAACTACATCGTGGAACAAGACAAGGTTGCCCATTGTCGCCCTTACTGTTCGTGATCTCCTTAGAGCCACTGGCAGTGGCTATTAGGTCAGAGGAGAGGATTAAGGGGGTTCATTTTACCGAAATTACACAAAAACTCTGGCCTTCTACTGGTAGTGGTTCTATTATAAGGGTACCTGTAATACCACAGGTCCTCCAGGTAAGTAATACAAAAACTCACACAATGGACCTTGGTAGATGAGATTGGAGAAACAACTTACATAACAAGTTGACTTAACTAGTTTCAAAAAACTATTTTATTCAAACAAATTTTGTAATTCTTAACAATGTTTGCTCATAGAGTACATAAATTAATTCGTATATCTTACACATCATCCTATTAATTCCACCATACATTCAAATTTTCAATCATACACATCCAATGCACACTTCTATGTCAACTATAAGTATTTATTTGAGTCAAATAGCACTCAGCTTATTTAACAACATCTACATATGTTTCGGTCATCATATATTGACTTATTTATTTGGCCTGATCTATCTCGGCCTTCATGGGCGGTCTTACAGTGGAGCTGAGCAATTTGTTGACTTGGTGCCTGTTGGTGGGAGTTGATTTTACTTTGCAGGAGGTTGAGCTTGTCAAGCATGGCAGACTGGATGCTATTGCACCAGTCTGCATTTTTGGGGATGGAAGGTGGAGTGGGAGCTGGTGATTCAAGCTCTCTGAAAATAGCAAAGATTTCCTTGGAGCCTGATTTTGCGTTAGCTATTCTCGTGTTGAACGAGTTACTCTTGGCTTTGATAATGGCAGCTTTATATTCTTTGGCAATAGTCTTGAATGCTGATTTGGTAGTCACATTTTTTCAATACATTTAGTAAAATGTATTGAAAAAAACCTTTTATTCTTTGCTTTATAAAAATGCAGATTATTTCTCACCTACATTAAACTCCAGCAGAGCACACATTAAACAGTCTACCATAAACAGTTCCTTGTCATTTACCAGCTGTGTCAAACAAAACTATGCTGCAAGCAAAGAATTTGTAAAGCGTTTCACTGCTTTAATTACGTGCTGCAGTGACAGCTGAAATTCTCTGTGGTTATTCAAGCACGACCTATTGTGATGTCACAACTGAAGCGTAAGGATTACAGAGCAGTTGTGATGTCATTTTCTTTTTACAGCTCAGTTGTGATGTACAAAAACATTCCCCACGAAGATCTTCCTTTAATGTTCTCCTGGAACCAAGAAAGTTACAGCACTAGAATAACATTTCGAAGCTTCTTCATGCGGCACAATTAAGTATAGACAAATTCTATCTTCATAACAAAATCACTGGAATGCTTTGCACATGTGGGCCAAGTAGCAGGGACAACCAAAAGGAAATAGTACCTAACAAAGGAATGGGGAGAAATGTGCGCATTCCTTTGAAAGTAGGCTCTGACTCTGAGACCGAGCACAAAACGCACATAGAAACAGTGCCAAGGCATGATGTTCTCGCACCTGATTTGCAATGAGTCTGTGATTTCACAAACTGTTTCGTCAGTGTACCTGAACTTTGCTGTATAAGAGGCTGCTCAGGTGCTTTGGATAACTTGTTAAGTTACTGTGGCCGTCGCTGTTGACATGACAGGCTGGGAAGCATCTAAATCACAGCAACTTTACAACACAGAGGGGAAGACACAATACATCGCATCTAGCTATGGTAATCATTTTACACTATTAATGGATTTGTGCATAAAGTAAAATATACATTTTTGTGCAATGTTGGTTAGAGTTATGGCCATCGGTAATCAACATGATTGGAAGTCTTGCTGGACTTTTAACACAAGTGCTCATGTTTAATATAAGCAATATAACATTTATTTTCCAAGCAAAGCATGCAAATGTTCCTGACTAACAATGGACTAGTATATTATGAAAACATACTAATATTGTTCACCAGCATTGGTGCAGTGTGGAGTCTTAATTGAAACCAGACTAGATTACCATGGTACAAGTTTGGTGTCAATTACCTTTGCTTTACCATGAATAAAAACAGCATTTATTGCTCTTGAGAAGAGGGACGAACCAGTGAAGATAGTCAGTGGATACGCTATTTAGAAATTAAAGGACAAACGCTGTGTAGCTGTATTTGCTTTTTCGGTGGACTATTTTCAATTAATATTTACATTTCTTAAAGAATTCTGCAGAGTTTGTAGGAGGTTGATGATACTTGTGTAAGCGCACCTACATTGTGCTTGGAAATATATTTGTTCACAAAAATTACATATCAGTTTTAATGTTCCCTTATGATAAGAGTAGCAAAGGACAAATAGGAAAGTTCCTTTGCATAAATCTGTATGAAGGGATCAATATATTTGACTCACGAGGTTGACTTGTATTAGTTCTCATTTCTAGATGACTGGTGTGGAAAAGTCAAGCATTTGAATTGATTATCTTTTTCGAACTGTAAAGTTAATTGATTTTCTTTTTCTTTTTGGTAGAAAGGATTTGATGTATTTAATGCGCTTGATTTGATGGAGAATAAAACATTCCTTGAAAAACTCAAGTTTGGAATAGGGGATGGCAACTTGCAATATTATTTGTATAACTGGAGGTGCCCAAGTATGGAAGCGGAGAAGGTAAGAGCAATATGCACAACGTTTTCAGAATGTGCCAAAATTCAAATGTAGGTTTACCTAATAGTAGCAACTCGTCTATATTTGGTAGATATGAACCCTTGCCTAATTTGCAGACCCTCTAAAATGTGACCTTGAGAGATCAACTGAAAGTTGGGAAAATAATATGCATGACTTTTGTAATGCGTTGTCTGGTGTTCTATAATAATGTGTGCTTTAGAAGAAATATTTGCCATAAGAAATGTCTTGATTGGTCCTTGTACTTTGGCATTATTGCGACAGGATAAGTATTTTAAACTTCGTTTTAGAATCCAGTTTAGACGCCTTTTGGGGTTTCCCAGTGAGTTAAATCATGGAACCTCAGATGTGCCACATGACTTGCCAGCATTGGAAAGAAAATTAGGTCTTGAATTGAAATCTTGCTTTAGTAATAGGAGTAATTGCCAAAGAAGGAAGTACGCAATTAAAAACTGATTTCTGATTTTTTTTAAACCTGCAACAATATCTTTCAATTCGTGATTGTCTCTGAATTATTTTGACTTTACTTAAGCAGTTGCCCCCTCCCATGCAGACTGTCCAAGGCCATAACAGATCAGGTTTGTGATGGACTTTGTTAAAGTCCCAAACACTGCTACCTCCCAGTCTGCATTGGGGGAGACTATAGCTATTAGCTTCTCGGCTAGCATCTGGCTTGCTAATAGTACTGTTATCTATTTACACAAGAAGCCGCATGCACTGAAAATGCCAGCTGTTTCACATAAAAAATGACTAAAATCGATGGAAATGGCAGAGGGAGCTGCTGTATTTCCACTGGCAGCCCATGTGGAGAGCAGTGAGGGAGACTGGGCCAAGTAAGGGGCCATATGGTAGAAGGGGAACCAACAAAAAGCAGTGCCAGGGTTCACCGGGAGAGCTGCGTTGTGGGGAGGAAGGTCCAAGAGCTATGAATGCAGATCATTAACAGTGGGTAATGCCTTCTTTCCAATCCAGCTCACTGGCTCAGGGACGACACTCAAGTGATTATTAGACAGTTGTTTCAAGAAATGTAACTGTGCGCATTAACAGTTTGAGAGCACTCACATAAATTAAGCAATGAAAAGGTGAGGCATTATCAGGCCTGATAGTTGTTGTAATATATGTATTGTACTAGTGTGGAATTCTACTGCTGTAGAATTCCACACTTGCTTCATTGGTTGTTTACTTACATGTTTAACGTTCCGTATTCCATGAGCTGACGGTTGGAGGAGCTATGGAGAGGTGAAGGCAGAGTCCTGCTGGGCTCAGGTTGGGTACAATAAAGAAGTCACTTCTACCACCAGGGTGTGTCTTCCTTATTACACTGGTGACGAGTGTAACCAACCTGCCCGACCCACATGCCTTGTCCAAGTCAGAGGACCCACTGGTTGCAGTGCTACCTGACTTCCTGCGTTGTGTAGACTCCTGGCTGGCTGGGGAGCGGTGAATATCCGTGGGGTGAGGTGCCCACCCCGCCAACTTTGTCAGCGTTGTGCCGACCTCCCGTTGTCTGGAGGAGTGAAGTGTCAGCAGAATAAGGGCGGTGCGAGGTCCCCGCCGTGTGAGGTGCCCCCCCCCCCCCCGCCAACGCAGTCACCGTTGTGCTGATCCTCCTCCTGGCTAGGGGTGAGCGGAGCATCAGTGGCCGACCCAGCTCATGTAGTGCAAGGTCCCTGCCGTGTGAGGTGCCCCCCCGCCAACGCAGTCACCGTTGTGCTGATCCTCCTCCTGGCTAGGGGTGAGCGGAGCATCAGTGGCCGACCCAGCTTGTCCAGTACACACAGCGGAGCGTTTCAACAGTCTTTGCAGGCATCCACTCCGGCGTGCTGAGAGGCCTGCGCTCCCCAGCCGGGTCGAGTGCGGTGCCGACTGTCAACACAGCTTCTCCAGAGCTCACAGCAGAGCGTTTTCTTCGGCATTGCAGGTATACGGATACCGGCGTTCTGGGAGGCCTGCGCTCCCCGGTCCGGGTCAAGCGCGGTGCCGGGAGCTTCAGCGTTGCGCCGAGTGCGCATCAGGTGAGAGAGAGGAGCTCTGTCGCCTGCTCCTTCCTTCCCCGCCGCGACTATAGCAGACTGTTTTCTTTCCATAGTCGCACTGAACAGAAAAGGGGAGGAGTTTGAGGGACTGGGGAGCAGCCAATTGCTCTCCCTCCTCCTAGCATCGAGGTCCCTGCAGGGGCGTTTCTCTGTCTGTGCTGATCGTCCCAGTGCCTCCTCGAGAGTGTTAACCCTTACTGGGTTCAAAGGAGAGATTCCCAGCGCCAACTGCAGTGACTTTGTTAGTCGAGCTTGTCACCGTCAATTGTGACAATTTTAGCATTGTGGGAGCAGATTACTCTTTGGGATTGCGTCCTGTAGAAGGCAATAGTAGAGAGTAGTCCATTGCTAACCTAAGCCAGTCCAGCGTGTTACGTGTCAGCCAACATGCAGCACAGCAATGCACGCCCACCCCCTGCTTTTCTGCCCAACTGCCCAATCCCGGTGAAACAACTATTGCATGGGATTTGTGGGTTGATACCTTCAAAGTGTATCTCAGGGATGCTGGTGGAGCAAAGCTCACGGACGATGATAAGGAAGCTGCCCTGTTAAATTGCCTGGGCAGTGAGGGACTCAGAGTATTCAGGCATCTCCCTGGTCCCAATGTGCATGTACCCTGCCCTGAGGGTGGAGAAGGGGGTGATGCTGCTCAGAAAGTGGTACTTGCTTATGAGACTGCCCTTGGCAAGTTGGAGGCGCGTTTTGGAAAAAGGGCCAATGTGGTACTGGAAAAGTATCATTTTTTTCTCTAGAGCACAAGGAACTGGCGAGAGCATGGATTCATATATAACGGCTCTTCGTACCTTGATAGCTACCTGCAAGTTCACAGGTTCCATCGATGAATCTATCAGCGATCAAGTCATGATGCGGTCAAGTGACTCCAGAGTCAGGGAAAGACTATGGCTAGAGAAGGACCCACCTTTGGAAAAGGTTATCGAGATATCACAAGCTAATGAGGAGTCCAAAAAGAGTGTTAAGGAAATGGCGGACAAGGGAGAGGTGGTGCATGCGGTGATCCCCCGTAGGGCCGACGATGTTGGAGGCAGATACAAGGACACCAAGGGGATGCCCGGGTCGAGGGAGGTGTGCAAGAAGTGCGGTTTGTGAGGACATTTGGCAGGGTCAAAGGAGTGTCCTGCCTCCAATGTGGACTGTAGAAGGTGCAAAGGAAAGGGGCACTATGCTCGCATGTGCAGGAGTGCTGGTCCTAATAGAGAAACCGTGAGGATGGTGGATGCTAATAATGATGGGGAGAATGTGACAGTGGTAGGGTATGTTGGTTGCTCTGAATCCGTGGTTGAGGGTGTGAGAGAAGGGTTGTTGTTAAGCGTGGGCTGTGGGAGGAAAAGTGCTTGGGCCACACTTATGGTCAATGACACGCCCATAGATATGATGGTGGACACTGGGTCTCCTTATACTATTATTTCTCCTGAACTGTACGTTTCTAAGTTCCAGAAGGAGGTGTCTGAGTTGTCTCCTTCAGACATCAGTCCATGTACTTATGGCCATGTCCCCATTAAGGTTCTGGGGTTCAAGTGGGTCACCGTGGAATTTGAGGGACGCAAGACCCGGGGGAAGCTTTATGTGGCCCACAAAGGGGATCCTGTTGTAGGATGGGATGAACAGGCAGCTTTGGAAATCGAGATATGCCCTGGCAAGGCTATCCAGGTGTTGAGTGTGAGTGAGGATAAAGGGTGTACTGAATTCGCCTTACGGCTGACTGCGGAAGACCTTGAAAGCAAGCTTCCCACTGTTTTCACTTCCAAGTTGGGTAAATTGAAGGGATTCACCCACAAGATAGTCCTGAAGAGAGGTACCGTACCCAGTGTTCCTAGAGTCAGGAGGGTTCCCATGGTGGCTCGGGATGCGCTAAAGAGTGAATTGGCCAAGCTCATGGAAGCCAGGGTTATAGAAGAGGTGGAGTGTTCCGAATGGTTGGCCACGGTGGTGTTGGCTCGCAAGGCTGATGGTAGCATGAGGATGTGCGTGGATCTTAGGGACTTGAACTCTTGCATCTGGGTGGATAGGCACCCCCTGCCTAATATCAACCAAATGCTCTCTTTGGTGGGGGGGCTTCTTGTTTCTCCACATTTGATCTCTTCCGCTTACCACCAGATAGACCTACATGTTGAGTCTCGTCCACTCACCTCTTTTGTGACCCCGTTTGGTGCGTTCCGTTTCTGTAGGATGCCTTTTGGTTTAGCATCCGTGTCCGCGGTGTTTCAAAGGGTAATGCAGAAGCTACTTGCAGGCATCCAAGGGGTGGAATGCTTCCAGGACGACATATTGGTCTGGGGCAAGTCTCGCGCCGAGCATGATTGTAGGGTATTGCAAGTTATGGAGGTTTTGAGAGCAAGTGGTCTCACTGTCAAGCTAAGCAAGTTTTAGGTGGGTGTGCCCAGTGTGACTTACCTCAGACATACACTAGATGCCAAAGGTATCCATCCCAAGGAGGACTTAGTGAAGGTGTTGAGGGATGCCCCTTCTCCAGTGTACCAGGAACAGCTGAGTTCGTTCATGGGTCTTGCTGAATATTATAGCCGATTTGTTTCTTCTTATGATGACAAAACTGTCAGCATGAGGTCCTTGCTCAGGAAAGGTGTTCATTTTGTGTGGTCCGAGCAGTGCCAAATTGAATTTGTCGACTTAAAAAGAGAAATTGAGCAGGCTCCTTCACTAGGTTCTTTCTCCCAAAGCAGGAAAACTGTTCTTACGGTTGACGCAAGTGAATACGGGATCAGGGCTGTGTTGGAGCAGAAGGATGGCGGTGAGTTCCGCCCCATTGATTTTGCATCCAGGATACTTAGAGATGCGGAACAGAGATACGCAGTCCTAGAAAGGGAGGCGTTGGCTGCGGTGTGGGCCTTGAGATATTTCAGGACCTTTTTGTGGGGGGTGGAAGACACCCTTCGCACTGACCATAAACCATTGGTGCATGTTTTCACTACTAAGGGCTTGTCACATGCGCCTCGTCTAGAATCATGAGATGGATGGCTGACATGAGTGAATTCAACTTCAAGATTTGAGTATGTTCCCGGGGTGAAGAATGCTGTTGCGGATTGTTTGTCGCGTTTTCCCTATACTGGAGGTGTCGATGAGGTTCACGATGTGGTGGGTGACGAGTGCACTTTGGTTGCAAGTATTTTTCCTGCAGTTTGTGAGCAGGTGTGGAGCGAGGAGTGTTCTCGGGACCCCATGTTGGTTGACATCCGGGTTGCTCTTAAAAGTGGGATCCTGAGTGAAAGTTTGTCCAAGCTTTATGGTCATGTTTGGCAGGAGTTGTCGGAGGGTCCTTGGTGTTTCCAGGGGCCTGAGGCTGATTCCACCTGAGTCGCTTAAAGGGAAGCTTGTAGCGTTGGCTCACGAGGGACATGTAGGGAGGTCCATGACCAAGAGAAGGTTGAGAGAGGTGTACTGGTGGCCTAGGATGGATGGTGACGTTAGAAGAGGTGGTTAAGGATTGTGAGGCGTGTTCGGTCAGTGGCAAGAGTAAGGTTCCTTCTCCCCAGCCCATTTACCCCATGCAAATTCCTGAGGAAGTGTGGATCGAAGGTGGCAGTCGATATAATGGGCCCTATGGACGCCTTGGGAGGTGGTCTCAGATTTATAGTGGTCATGGTGGACTATAAATCCAGATGGGTGGAGGCTACTGTTTTGTCTACCGTGATGGCTGAGAAGGTTGTGGAGTTTCTTTCTACAGTATTTGATAGGGAAGGTGTGCCGGCTGGTATTGTTATGGATAACGGGGCACAATTTGTATCAGACCATATGCAGTAGTTTCTGAGGAATTTGGGAATTCACCACCATAGGGTCTCACTGTACAATCCAGAGGCAAACGGTCTTGTGGAGCGCATGAATTGTTTTGTGAAGGGTGCCATACAGCTAGCCCTTGCTAATGGTCTTCCATGGAGGAGTGTAGTCTCTGAGGCTCTTAAGGCTTACAGGTTTACCCCTTCAGCTCTCACGGGACATTCCCCATTTGAGCTGATGCGGGGAAGGAAACCTGGCTTGAAAAACTGAGGGTCCCTGCCTTGGGTGGTGGTACTCGGTCCCAGGTTGACATGCATGAGGTGTTGGATTGGGTGCGTCACAAGCAAGCAGCTTTCTTGCAAGAGAAACTTACTCGCAGGAAGCCCATGTCGGTAAAGGTAGGGGACCGTGTTCAAATCAAGAGCCCGAGGTTTGTGGCCAAGGGGAATAGTAAGTACATGCAACCCCGAGTGGTGATTAGGACGAGTCGAGTCTAAGTGAAGCTTGATGATGGATCTAGGTGGGGCCTGAGACGGGTGGTCATTGTGGAAAGGGACCAAGAGTCTCATGGCGGAGGTGAATCTATGGACGCCAGTGGTGGCGGGAGTCATTCTGGGGTGGTGACTGTCTTTCCATCTGGTCATTCCCATGCTGAGGAAGTAAGTAATTCCAATCCTGATTCACTTTCCGTGGGTATTGGGATGCCATCAACCTGCCATGAGCTTGATGTGCATTCAGTTCCTGTTCAAGGCACTGTTGTTGGTGGGAATGTTGAAGGACATACGGAGTTGGCCACCTCAGGTGTTACGGTTCCCATTGAGTTCAACGGTCATCCTGTCAGGGAAAGGAAACTCCCTTCTAAATTTAATGATTATGTTTTGGGAGCCATTGTAGAATAGTTAGTGTTTCTTCCTCCTCCTTCCTTTCTCTGTTCTTTTTCCTGGATGGTTGTGTGGGGTGCGTAGTGATGAGTGTTGTGAATGAGGGGTGTGAGTGTGTGTTTTGTTTTGTGAGTTAAAGGGGGGAGAAGTGTTGTAATATATGTATTGTACTAGTGTGGAATTCTACTGCTGTAGAATTCCACACTTGCTTCATTGGTTGTTTACTTACATGTTTAACGTTCCGTATTCCATGAGTTGACGGTTGGAGAAGCTATGGAGAGGTGAAGGCAGAGTCCCGCTGGGCTCAGGTTGGTTACAATAAAGAAGTCACTTCTACCACCAGCATGTGTCTTCCTTATTACAGTAGTGCCCCGGGCTAACGTTCAGGCCCTCACCGGGAAGGGTTTATTGCTTCCCAGCATTCTTTTCCGGGATGCTCGTAGATTTATTTATTTTTTAAGTTGTAAAACCGTGTGGTTGCCATTTCTCAAATACAAAAAACCCTGCAAAACAAGATGGCCACCATTGACAAGGGAGAAGGCAATTACATGTAGTCCCTTCTCCCTTTCCATGGCAGCCAATGCCTCGGTGGAAGCGCTGAATCACAGAGTCCAGGTGCTGACGAGGAAGCAGCAGATATGTGGGGTGGGTGGGGGAGTGGGTGAGGGAGTTGGAAATATAGGGTATGAGGGAGCTCTTACCTGTGGCCCAGCAGGGAAGATGGCGGCCTGCCCTTCTTAGAAGGCTTTGCAACTCAGGCTTTACCATGAGGCAAAGCCCTTGTTCGGAGCTACCTGATTGGATGAGAGGCCCCCTCACCAGGGTGCTAATTCTAAATAATATGTTGATTCTAGAGAACACTCAACTCAACAGTTGCAGCTTCTTTTCTCAAAAGCAGAGCTTTATGCAGTAGGTTCTTAATCTAAGCAAATTACCTTTGCTGCTCATAGTCCGTAAATGCCCCTCTGCGGTGCGTAAAAAATGTTGCTGTAAACACTGGGAACATCAAAGATGTTCATATTGCCAGTGGCAAAAATTAAAGTGACTTGGCAAATAAATGGCAACTAATTTTGCATATGTTTGTGTGAAGCCATCACAAATCGGATTCTGAAAAGTCAAATCAGTGCGTGGAAATCATTTTTAATAACATGACTTGGCCACCTTACCATTTCAAGTTGTTGCTTGTTATATGTATATAGTATTTGGGCAAGTCACACGTTGCACTATTTGTATAGGGATGCGTATGCGAGCAGCATCACTAATGTTCCATTCTCTGTTTTTTTTCGAAACTATCATTGCATTCTGATGGTGTCGAACTGCCATTTCTCCCTGTAGGAACATCTGTCTGGAAGATAATGGCCTAATCGAAGGTACTACACCTTTGCTAGTGTAATAAAAAAACGTTTAACCAAAAGAATCATTTCAATTTAAAATAGTGTCTCTCTATCTGACTAAACGTTGCTACATTTTTCTATTACTATTAATATTATTATTCAAAGGTATTTATTGAGTGTGATCCTAGCATAGGGAAGCAATTTAGGGTGAAAGAAGCAGAGAAAGAGGGAGCGTGGTGGGGAGGGGCTATTGGTAGCAATGGGTCTACGTGCAACCAAGGGGAGGAAAGGAGTGGGGTGCAGATCACTCCGTCTCAGGTAGGATGGGAAGTAGAGGGTGTTTGGAACTAACTGTTGCTGGCTCAGATGTATTGTCCGGGAATAATTAAGCATTTGTAAATCCAATAGTTCTGTCTATGCTATAGGTTGTCTAGTGTAAATGGCTGGGAAAAGTGCTTGTATTTATTTTGTACTGAAAAGGTGAAGACTAGTATCATGTTTTGTAAATAAAAGTTAAGGAATACTAGCAGTATGTTAATTTGTTGGGATAATTTGTCAAAAATGGTAACATGGAAGTTGTAATATTTAAAGAATACGGTGGGGACGGGTCTGACACAACAACGCCAAAACTGTTGTCCTTTCCAATGCTTTAACACATTTCTCCCTGATTAACTGTGATCTCTTTCTCAAATCCCTGGAGAAGTAAAGTTATGCTTTCTCTATGAATACATGTGATATATCAGTATTCCATTGTAAAGCTAAAATGTCGGCATTGCATTTGTCTAACTTTCCTTTATATTCAAATAGAATCAGGAGGTTATATTTGAATATTTTTTTCCAGCTGTTGGAAATCTCAGGTTAGGTTATGCTGATGTGCGAAAAGCTGTTTAGCTGAAATTAAGCTTTTATTTTACCTGCCAGGTAAACAGAAAGGCAGGGGTTCCATGTCTTCCAGATTTTGGGAACATCTATATGCAAAAACTGAAAATGTAATCTGGAACAATACATTGGGTCCAACATTTGAATATAGAATCAAAAATAGCAAAATGTATTTGCAATTCATGAAAAGAACACAATTAAATAGTACATGCAACCACACAAAATCAGTATAAATAGAGGGGGAAGTCATTCAACATCACATACATATTATCCAACAATACCATATACACAAAAACCACTCAACAACATTCTTCACTCATGGACTAACTCACAAACCCAGAACGTTGTGTGAGGAATCGCAACATAAATTCTGTAACTAAAACAAATGACACAATGATATGAATACATGTAGCCAACAGTAGAACACATACATTGAATTGTTGTAACTGTCTTTCAGCTTCTTCCAAAGCACTGGCCGGTTTTGACGTAATCTTCATCAGGGGGACAAAAGAAATCCTTAAAGAACATATTGGGAAACTGGAAGTTGCGAAACTCTGAGGCATTGTGTTGCAGTGATCTGGAATAATTGAAACCATACTTACAAATCGATTGGGGCCAAACAATTGAAAAGGCCTAAAAGGATGAACAGGAGACCAAAATTAATGGGGAACCCTGAGCAAAATGGAGTCATAACACAAATGTGCACGATTCAGAGGAACACCTGCTGCTCCAAAATGAAAGGGAAAAATGCTGAGCGCTACTCAAAGTGAGAATTAAAACACCTGAGGGAAGTGTAAAAGGCTGACAAGCAGTTGCAATCACCACAGTGACATACCCAGCCAATGGTGCCAGAAAGGAGAAATAAAAACCAAGTGAGTGGATGATGGATGTAAAAAATAGGGGCATGCTTGTGTACCTGGAGGGGCCATGCAGCGTGCTCAGGAATAGAGTAATGCATTCTCAAAGTTCAGTGGTGAGCGTACAGTTAAGGTACACACTAAACCACAGGGCATTGGCCACCATGCACACACGCAAGCTGATAAAAACATGCTCATTAGTAATACAGTGCGGTGTTCATGTACACTGTTCATGCCTATGTTCAAGCCAGGCCTGAAAAAATGTGGTAATGAAGGCTTAACGCCTACTCAATCAACTGGTACAGTGGGAAGAATGAAATGCATAGAGTGGATCAATGTGGAATACAAGGGCTCAACTGACGGTCACCAATATCATAGACAAGCCTGGGGCGTGGCCTGGTGCCCATGGAGTGAGGAGGCAGGAGAGCTGAGCTCCGGCCGAGATCCTGCAATACGATCCTGAAACGGTGGATAGAAGGCTCCACCAACATAAATAAAGTGACTGCAAGGAAGCAGAAGCGCTTCCCAACATTGCTCCAGCAAGCACGAGATAAATCGGATTAATAGGCGAAGAGCGTGCTCTCCCGAACTGGTCCCCCTGGAGCTGCACAAAATGGCGGCCGCAATCCGGAGCCGCCGCAGCTGAAGAGGGGGAAGGGCAGTGTGTCCCAACGATCTCCCCATGCGAGTAGCAGACTGGAGCAGTCCAGCGACAACCCGACCAGCAGACCCGGCACACGGAAGCGGGCAGGGAGAGTGAGTCCACCCTAGCACTCCTACACCACCCGAGACGCAGTGGCCGGTAGGCGAACGCCAGACAGCCGTGTGAGGAGACAGCAGGCCCGGCACTGCGACTGGAGCCGAGAAAAAGTGAGGCGAGGCACTCCTTGGAGGAACACAAGGCAAGCTGGAGAAGGCAGAGCACCCTGGAGGTTCGGAGGCGGCGGAGGAGACCCTCCCCCAGAGCAGCGGAGCAGAACGCCGAGGTGAGCGAAGCGAGGAGGGGCGAGGCAAAAGACTCTGGATGCCGACAGTGGGAGTGCGGACGACCGGAGGGGGCACACGACGGAGAAGCGCAACATCAGAAGACGACACTGGCGTAAAGAAGGTGAGGCCCTAACTTACGGGGTGCGGCAAGCTGCTATACAGAGAAAGTGGGCCCAACAGTGGGATTTGCCAGAAGCGAACACTGGACATTGGATTGCGAAGCGGGAAGGTGCACACCCGGCAGATTAGTCTGGCAAGACCTAGGAAGCACTGGGAACCCTGGGCACGGGACAACAAGCCAACAAGAGCAAGCAAACCCAACAAAAACGCACCACAGTAGGGGCGACGGACTAGCAACAAGGAAGCGCCATGCTAAACTAACCCCGGACGAAGCACAAGAAACAAAAGCTAAATATAATAGGGTGGGAAAGAGAGCAGGAACACAAGCAGGCACACAAACAAGACATTGGAAGTAATGCAAGAGACAAAACAAAGTAAATAACCCATATGTGCTCCATGAATGCAAAAACCATAGCCCAGCAAATGAGAACCAGAAGGCCAAACTAAAATAACCTATCACCCTAGGCGGATAAGATCCGACACAAACAACAAGGGGTGCAGGACAATCCTCCCACCCTGCACAAACGAGAAACAAGCCAAATGACGGCAGGGACGTCTGGGGCCCCCGAGACGCACAAGCCTAGCTACAAGTAAACAGGTTGTGGTAGAAATTAGGCTGGGGCTCAACCTGAATAACCACCAATCGGAGTGAGACACGCAAGCAGACTTTCGAACACCCAAAACACCAGAACAATATCATAGATACGACACAACGCCAAAATGTCATCCTCCCGTAATAAAGGGAAGACAACCATAATGGACTCGTTTGCTGCCACCAAGTCCCACAACACACCACAAAACGGGGAGCCCTGGAAATGGAACCCAGAAAGCAATGGAAGGGACTAATAAAGACAGTCAAGTACTAGAAGCCATAACTGCGCTGAGAACCTTCATAGATAGTAAAATTGAAGAGGCAAAGACCGACATGCAGCTAATGCGCCAGGATGCCCGCAATCTGGCAGGGAGGGTAACTAATGCAGAGACGGCACTTCAAGAAACAAACAACGTAGCGGACCTCAGAATCAGCGTAACAGAGCTAGAAAAGAAAGTGGCCACGCTGGAAGCAAGGTCCGAGGGTGCAGAAGGGCACGCAAGACGCAGCAACATAAGGATACTAGGGGTACCTGAAGGCACAGAAGGCCCAAACCAGACGGGCTACGTCGAAACTCTCCTACAGCAAGAAATCGGAGTGAGTCACCTAACACAGGACTTTGCTGTGGAAAGGGCTCACAGATCTCTCCAGAAGAGACCACTACCGGGCTCATACCCCCGCCCAATAATTGCAAAGATCCTCAACTTCCAGGACAGGGAGACCATCCTTAAATACTCCAGGGATGGATGTGTAATAGAATGCAACAACTCTAAAATAACCATATACCCTGACTACACACCAGCAGTATAAAAGGCGAGAAACTCCAATCAAGGCCAGGCTCAGACAACTCAACTTGAAATATATGTTACTCTACCCGTCTAGACTAAAGGTGATACATAAGGGATGTGCAATATTTCTAGAAACACCGGCAGCAGCCACCATGTGGATGGAGCACAACAGCTTGGCGGATGACAAGGAAGCGACCACTTGAACATAAGGAACAGCTCAAGGAAGCGACAAGACCACCGAGGGACACGCTCGGCCTCCCCAACTGAGCACACAGACCTAACCCACAGACCGATTAGTGCGGGCCTGTTGCCAGCACGAGACTACTCGCGCCCAAAACCCAGAATGGGACTAGACAGCACGAGGGCACCTGAGCACTGTATGTGGAACGCAGCCGCTGGGCGCAACAGTTTGGTTTATTTGTTACTCTTGTTATACTGTCTACACGCTGCAAATAAATGGTGGGAAGAGGGACAGAAAACTAAGAGACAATGGACCTAGGGATGTGTCCGACCTGGAAGAAGAACTAGCAACCTGGGAAGGCAAGCCATACGAAGGAGGAAGGAGGAAGTGGGAAGCAGACCAACGGTATGATCAGACAAGACCATGGCTACACAACTTAGAATAATGACATGGAACGTGAGGGGAATGGACTCATACCAGAGGAGAAACCGGATCACAACCTTCTTACAGAGAAAAAGGTATTGATAGCCCTACTCCAAGAAACACACCTCATGACAGAAGCCACATCCAAACTGAAAGAATGCAGGGGGTGGGGGCAGGGGCAAGGAGCACACTACTCTAAATACGCAAGAGGAGTATTCACGTGGGTGAACCCAGAGATACCATTCCAACTGCTAGGAACATAAGCTGACAAGGAGGGCAGGTACCTGGTAATGTGGGGTATGGTCGAACAAACCAAAGTATGCATAGTGAACTCCTATTTCCCCAACCATGACATACCCGCCCACCTCAAACAAATATGCACCAAAATGACACATCATAGAGAAGGCTTTTCTATATGGGGGTGGGGGGACTTCAATTGTGTAAAGGATGCGGCCCTGGACAGATCTGACTCACCACAGCACCAAGCAAACGCAACCTCACAGGCATTAAATACAATGGTTGACCACCTGGACATGGTAGACGCATGGCGGGCACTACACCCCACGGACAGATGTTACATTACTCTTCCCCCCACAGCCTATACACCAGGATGGATTACCTGTTTATTGACAGAGACCAAATACCACAGGTAGAATATGCGCAATACTTAGGCAGATCAATATCAGATCACTCCCCCCCCTTATCATGCAATGGAAAATCAAAGGACCCAGACCGCCCATCCCGCTGTGGCGCATGCCCGCAGAGGCACTCACAGATAAGCGTTCAAGGAAGACCTTGGGGACAAACTAGAGGAATTTGTGCAAATAAATAAAGGCGGCGTGGACAGGTGGGCCACACTATGGGAAACAATGAAAGTAGTGACACAGGGGAGGTAATAGCGTAAACAATTAAAAAAAGAACTTGAGGCCAAGGAAGAGGAAATAAAATGGTTGGAGGCCAACACCCAGTTCACTAGTGCAGACAAGATAAAACTGAAAGAGATTAGAGGCATGGGGAAGGCTATCCAAATTTGATTACACAACACGCACCGCCGGAGCACATAAAGAGGCAGACAAGCAAAGCAGGCTACTAGCCTGGTTGTGCAAGCGAGAGCACCCAAAGCACCTACCACATGAAATAAAAGGTGAGAGCGGGACAACACATAGGACACAGCAATCAATTAACGACACATTTGCCGCCTTCTACTCCAAACTCTATGACCATGACAATAGGGTGTCGGAAAAGGATATTAGGGACACATTAGAAGAAACAGGACTCCCCAAACTAAGCAAAGAGCAGAGAGAGGCACTAGACGAAGCTATCACCATTGAAGATGTAATGGAGGCCATCAGATCCCTAGTCACGTGTAAGACTCCAGGAAGTGATGGCCTACTGCCCGAATTTTATAAGACCTACGAGCCAACCTTAGCAGCACTGCTACACGAGGTATTTATGGAGGCGTTCGAGCTGGGGACCCTGCCGGAAAGCATGAGGGAAACATTGATAGTCCCGATACTCAAACCAAACAAACCCACAGAAGACTGCGATTTGTATCGCCCATTGGCGATGCTGAATTACGATAGTAAAATACTGACCTCCATACTGGCCAAGCGACTGGCGAGAGGAGTGGGAGCCCTGATTCACAAAGACCAAAACGGATTTGTACCCGGCCGCAATACAACGGCCAACCTACGCCGACTCCAACACATTATGGCACAAACACTAGAAAGCGAGGAACAGTTGGCAATATTATCGGTGGACGCAATCAAAGCGTTCGACTCCATATACTGGGAGTGGCTCTTAGAGGTATTGAGGGAGTACGGGTTCGGAGAGTGTTAGGCAGAATCCTGTGCAGTTCCCTTAGGGAACACTGCAAAAATATTAAGACTACAGGAGTAAGCAGTAAACCCAATTGGTAGCAGTCTGCACCACCCAGATTTACCTGGTACCCGTGGCTGAGCAGTCAGACTTCCCTCAAGAAGAGTAGGGCAGTATATAGAGTATACACAATAGGGCTAAAAACACAGTAGAGCAAACACTGACCAGAGCTTTGTATCAAAAGTATATAATTATTTAAAACACAGTTTAGGCAATACACTGCACTCTAAATCAAAATCAAGTTAAAACACAGTCAGGTAAAGTATAAACACCTCTCTTGATAACTATTAGACAAGTCAGAGTTAAAACACCACTATTTGTTAAAACAGATCTGAGTGCGCAACCTAGATGGCACTCCAATAGTTAAGTTAAAGGGAGAGTAAAAGGCAGGGCATAAAAATAAAACAGTTCCCAACACTTTTAGAAGTTCAGAGCAAGGGATTAAAGGCAGTATACACTGTAGAGCCAAAGTTCATAGGCCAGGCCCACTTTAAATGGAGCAAAGCGAAATGTGCCCAAGATCACACAGTTTAAAAGGCACTAAAAGTCTTTGCAGAATGTTCAAAAGAGGTTGGGGTGATTCAAGAAGTAAAGTTAAAAGGTCTGGGGCCAACCCAGTTGGAAAGCCAAGGATTTAAGGGTCACCTGTAGCAATCCGTGGAAAGGGAGGCCAGGCAGAACACAGTACCTTAAAGAGAGAGGAAGCTCCAGCGGTGGCAGTTGTTCCTGGCAGTGGTTGCAGTTCGTTGTTTCAACCAGGGGAAGAGAGGATCTCGTTGAGGAGGAAACTTGGAGTCGTTGCACTGCCCGGGATGGAACCAGCCGCGGAGTTTGTCGGTTAAAAGATGCGTTCCTTTTATTCACAGTCAAAGTGGTGAAGCTTGGCTATCCGGCCGCCGGGATGCTTGGCACGGGCGATTCGACCAAGAGTCGTCTTTGAAAGGCAAAAGGGGCAAAATGGTTGATCCCACCAGCTCAAAGGAAGAAGACTCGTCCAGCAGAAGATCTTCTCTTGTCGTTGGGAAAGTGGTGAGTTTGTTGCAGCAGGGCTCCACCAGTGGTGTCGTCGTTGCAGGTGGTTCAGCTTCTTCCCTCTTTGGATTCTTAGGTCCTGTGGCAACTTCTGAAGTTCCAGTCCCCCATTCAATAGCCTAGCTGTCACTCACACATGCTAAGTGGTGAGCCGGGCGGCTCACCACCGGGCCAATCAGAATAGAGTGTGACTTGGGTTGCTAAGGCAACGCAGTCCAGGGTGCCAATTCCCCTCCCCACACATTCTGTTGAACCCAGACAGAGTGGCACCATTTGGAGGACTTCTGTGGAGAAGCCCGCCAAAAAGTGGAACAAAGGACTCGGCCTTGGTTAGCGTTACAGAGACGGACACGAACGCCATTTTGAAAAGAGTTCTGGCAAAAAGACCCAACCGTTGATTTAATATTAAATAAATAAACCAGCGGTATCTTTAACATTGCACCAAAAAGTGGTGCGTTTAAAATCAATGGGAAAATCCCATAGGAACTATTCCGGTGGAATATTTTGCATGGTAACCACTGCCACCATCCAGAAACCCGACAAGGGGGGGACTGGACAGTGCCCCCTTGAAAACAGACCCAGGGGCAATCGAATTAACCCCTTCCAGTACTTCCACAATATGATGGTTTGTACTGGTTTTGTTCACAATTTTGGACTAGTAAAGTCAATGGTGACTTTACATGCCCTGGGAGACAGTAGTCCATCCCAGGGTATGGAGTCTGTTTGGGGGTCACTATCACACCCCTGTGTTACTGCACTGAGGGTGCTGTGTAACACATACACAAAAATACAGATGATACCCTATGGAGCAAAAGACCCCATAGCCCATAAGCACACAAAAAGTCAAAGACATACCTCAAATCAGGCCTAAGAGTGGAAGGAAAAGAGTCTCACTCTTAGCAGGAGAAAAAAACAAACCCCAAAAATCCAGCAAAGCTGCTGGGGGACTCGCTAGGTTTGGGAAATTAGTTTTATAAGAGAATTCTCCCTAACAGAGAGGGCTTTGTGAGATGGGTTAAAGTGATATACAACACCCCCAAAGCAAGAGTGAAGACTGTGAGTATGGTGTCACAGCCTTGGGCGATAGTCACCAAACAAGGTTGCCCACTATCGCCCATGCTCGTTCCTGGGGCTCGAACCAATAGCCATCTACCTCAGAAAGCAGCTCTTTGATGCAGGGATAAAGGTCGGAGGCAAATAAAATATAATATCCCTCTATGCTGACGATGTTCTCCTATACCTGAGGGACCCACACATCAACGCCCCAATAGTACTAGAGATACTAGACAACTATGCGCGCTACTCCGTGATGCAGTTCAGCAAACAAAAGTCATGCGCATTCCCTTTAGCAGGGCTAAGGCGGGTGAATGCAATAGACTGCCTGAAGTGGGAATCAGTTGGCAGGTAGAGGGGTTCAGGTACCTAGGGGTTAACATCAAACACACACCAGAGCTCACACACAAAAACAACACGGTCACTGTAAAGAACGGCCTACACAAATCTGAGGTTCTGGTCCAAACTGCCACTGTTCATGATGGGTAGAGCAGCGATTACCAAGATGATTATACTTCCGAGGTTCCTGTACAACTTCCAAAACGTATGTCACTATATTGGGCCATCCTTCTTCAGAAAGCTAGATGTATTACTTAGAGACTTCCTATGGGGAGCGGCCAGGTACAAACTGTCCCTAACCGTAATGACACTACCATACAAGAAGGGAGGGATACAACTACCAGACCTCGAGAAATATTACTTGGTGGCACAGCTTAGCCACGTAACGAGACGGTTATCAGACGAGACCACACCCGATACCAATCTCCTGCAGCAGTCGATAGCCTTGGAACCCACTAATTGACCTAGCACACACACCCATGATTGTAACCTTGGGTAGACAAGTATGGAACAGAACCAGAGCAGTGCTTCATCTGTGGCACCCCTACTCACCCGATACTCCGATGCTAGCGGACGTCTGCAGGGTGACTGCACATGTACCCATAATGAGAAAATTGGAATCGGTAGGCCTGTACACCTGGTGAGACATGTTCGACAACAGAGCTTTCAGAGATTTCAAAGCGCTACACATACAGGAGGGTCTGGCAAAGGGACAATTCCTATGGTACCAACGGATCAAACACACTGCCAAAGGAAAATGGGACACATGGCCAGAAGAACCAGCACCGAGCCCCATACTGGTAGAGATGTACAAGCTAAGTGATGGCTGAAGGCCTGTGTCCAGACTGTATGGTCAACTAACAGACAGGCCCAATCCCCGTAGCACCACATTGAAAGAAAAATGGGAGAAAGACTTAGGGGTCACAGTAACCGAGAAAGAATGGGAAAGGGCATTGATGCACCCAAAAGAGGTGTCCAGGAACCCTAGATTCAGACTAATCCAATTGAATGTCCTATATAGGACCTAAATGACACCGCTTAGAGTCGCAAGCTTCAACAAACAAACCCGGCCAAAATGCCCCTGGTGCGGAAATGAAGAGGCTGGCATAATGCATATGTTCTGGTGCTGCCCCAAAATACAGGGCTTCTGGGCTAAAATCGAGCGTACCTGCAGAAAAACGGGAGTGAACAGGTACAATTTGTCTCCAAAAGAGTGCTACTGGGCACATACCCCAGATAAAGCAAGACAAACCTTTAGTGAAACTAATGGACCTGGCGTGCATACTAGTAAAAAGGGCAATCGCAATGGCATGGAAAACACCCGGAGGACCACAATATATGCCATGGAACAAAGAACTGGAGAGATGGGCCGCAGCAGAGACCAAAGCTCGGAGCGAAGGAAACAAGGGGTCCGAGGACAATATAAGCGCTATGTTTGAAGCATGGAAGGCCCTAATTAGAGACTTGTTCCTCTCAGAAGACAAGTCCCCTGAAAAACACATAGAAACACTACACAAATACAACATAGCACAAAGAAAATACTGAAGGATCACCCGGTACAAGCACCTCCATAGCTAGTACTTTAACACCAGAACCACCATACCACCAGAACCGCAGCTGATACAAACTTATCTCAGCAATAAAAGACAGTACCTGTTGTTTGTTTACGGTTTAACTGTTGTTAGAAACTTATATCACAGTTGCTATAACATAAGTTGTTTACAATTATGCAGTAATTTAAAGATGTATGTTTGATAACAAATGCAAATAAAATACTTTAAAATAAAATCGGACACAAGCCATGGGGGAAAAATGTGATATAAAACCAGTGGTAATGGTGAAGTCCAAAGAGGATGTAAAATTAACCCCATGGTGGGCGCCAGTAGACCAGACACGCACCATAAACACTAGATGGGAAATACTGCAGTGGTATAGGGTGTACCCCATGCCTACCCTGGAAAATGATGGCTAATGCCTGCCCACTCACCACTCACACTCATAGAAAGATCCAAAGTTGTTCTTTGTAGGCTGGCTTCCTTGTTTCTGTACCACTGTAAGACCCTTGGACATTCTCAATACAAACCCACTTTAACTCAGTCACACTATGACCAAGCTCCAAAAGATGGGATACCAAAGGTGCATTAAGGTACCAGTGCAGACTTTGGAGCAATGCTCATCAATCCTCAAATGTACTTCCCGGGATGTTTTTCCCAAGTACAGCTTTTGGCATGGGCAATAAATACCAAACGCAACATTTTTGCTTTTACAGGTGGTAAAGGTACGCAGTTCCCATGTTTTACCCACACTTTCAAAAGACTGGATCTTGATGGATGATTTGCAAGCTGAACAAGAGGTGCCTGGATAATGCCCCACCACAGGTCGTTGATACACATCCACAATTTTTGGTGTGGGATGGCGTGTCTTTCTACTTGCCCTTGTTAAACTATAAGGCTTCTCCGGCCTTGTATCGATGGAAGACAAAATCCTCCAATGTTTCAGAATCGTGCCATGGATAGCTGTATTAAATTGACAAATCGTGGTGGCACAGATTGATTTATCTGCATTTCTCTCTCTTGTCATGGGAGTATATAAGGTCTCCTGATTGGTGTTGCGAGTTCTTTAAGACCATGACGAACCATTCCTTTGGGATAACCTCTCTGGATCAGCCTTCTCTGCAGGATGTCTTGATGTTTGTTAAAGTTCAACAATGTGGTACAGTTGCGCCAAAGGCTCAAAAACCTACCATACAGGATATTTTGCTGTTCGCTCTGTGGGTGCTGACTAGAAAAATGAAGTGCGACATTGCGTTCCGTCCTTTTGCGAAAATGTTATGTCTCAAGGACACCATTCTGGTCAAAAATTCTGAGATCAAGGAATGAAATATTGGACTTGGAATACTCACAGGTAAAATGTAAATCAAGGTCAACATTATTGATCCATGTGAAAAACTCAAGCAGCCGTTCAGATGTGTCAGTCCAAATGAAAAAATATATCATCAATATAACAAAGATACATAGAGATGGCCTGTTGGAATGGGTTGTCATTGTTGGGGATAAAGGTCTCTTCAAACAAAGCCATATGAAGAATGATTAAATTCGGAGCAAAAGTGCATTGAAAATAGTAGCCCTCTTTATACATCAAGAATCTGTTCTTAGGTACTACTTCAGCACAAGCTGTCAGATAGTCAGTGCGCGCATTATGAGGAAAGGGACATCTCTTTAGCCTAATCTCAAGACTATGTATGGCTTTGTCCTGGGTAATGTTAGTGTACCCAGGACAACTAAGGATACCCAGGACAACTATGGATATTGCACCTCAATATCCATAGTGTCCAGAAATTGTGTCAAGGGGTAGAATGGAGTATTTCCCACAAGGTTAATTTGCCCGGGTATCGAGTAGAAAAGTGGGAGTGGAAACAGCTAGTGGTTTGTTGTAAAAGTCGAGATACTTAGAGGCCCCGGGATGTACCCACAGCTGGATACAATCCGGCATGCCGGTGGGTTGGTGGTATTTGTATGAATTTTGGTGAGGATATAAAATTAAGGTAATTTACCCTCCGATGCATTAATGAAGTCATATTCCTTCTTGGACAAACGACCTTCATGGAACCCAAAATCACTTAACTCGAGTATCTTAAATTTAACCTCATCAGAGGGATTGCCATGGGTTTTATCATAATGGCCTGGTGTATTGAGGAGCCGGTAAACTTCCTGGTCGTATTTATCGGCCCCTTTTAATAACTATCGAGGTGTCCCTCGATAGGGAGCCGAGAGCCTGAAATTCCATTAGCTTCTTGTTTGGTTGGACCACTGTGAGGATGTTGATTACCAATTTTGTCGAATTCTGTCAAGACCAGCTTTTTAAAAGTTAAAACTTCTGTGGGCATATCTTCATTATTTGGAGTAAATGTAGATTAGTCCGTTAGTTCAGTAATGTCCGGTTCATGATCCATTTCTCGATCAGAGAAACAAGTTCTGCCGAAGAAATTGTTTGACGTCAGTGGTGAGCAGCATAGAACTTGGAGTCTCGGTGGGCACACATGAAAGGCATTGTCTAAGCATAGCCAAATCATCATCAGTCAGATTACGTGAAGATAAATTGAAAATAGGTATAACAATGTCTACCAATGGTAGGCTCGCCTGTCGGTTTGGAAATCTTTGAAGGATTCCCAGTGAGAGGTGGCCGCTGGTTGGAAAGACCCATGAGGGGCTGGTGCCTGTTGAAAGGACCTGCAGCTGCACATTTTGCAATTTTTGATTCTATATGTAAGTTTTGGATCCACTTTATTGTTCCCGATTTAATTTTCAGCTTTTGCGTATTTCACCTACAACACTTTTGCATGCTGAGTTGTTCATCGCTGCCATTTTATATTTCTATTGTTATTCTCCTCCTGATTACAATCATAAGGGAAACACATCTGTGTTGGATCATGTGCTGTAAGCAATATCAGTTTTGCTTCCCACATAACTGTTGAATTATTGTATTGTGTAGTGTTGAAAATATCACTTAAGTTTAAGGCTAGCAGGCTACACATGAACTGTTTTATCTTGGCCTGCTGCTAGCCCTTGCTGTAAATCTACATGTACATTGTTAATGAGAATTGGAGCCTGCACCAGCCGGCTCTAGGTAATTTTCTTGATATTTTGTTTATCATTTTAACTTACTGTTAAATCATACATGTAATTAATCTGAACCGATATGTATAATTTTCTTATAAATTTAATTTTGCAACAAAGGTCTTTAATATAAAACACACACACACATAGTGCCCTTCAAAGTGTCCTACTCGCACCTACTTTCAATTGACCATGTGTCTTTAATCTTCACAGACCATATGTTGTTTTTATTTGTGATACATTTTAGAGACCATTTGGCACAATTCTCTTAAATAAAATTGAGCATTCATTTAGGCTCTAATAGATAACTACTTATTAAGGCAATTGCAAGAGACAGAGGTGTGTGAAATACTGGACAACAATCAAAGTGACTAAGCCTCGCATCATGATGAATGTTATCACCTAAAACATAGTTGTCAAATAAAAGGACTAACCGAAAAATGTGTAAGAAAGCAGTTACACACACTCTGCATAGTCTACAATATCCTATTTATAAGACAAATTAAAGGATAGTTCCGGGACTTTTGTTTTATTGTTCCTATGGTTCGGCCATGTGTTTTTAAGCATAAATCGGTAGATCGTAGAAAACTTTCCTATGGACCTTACCCGACTTTTCGTCCATTAACGCACTCGAAAACATCCGCCATTTTATGATAATCCTATCATTTCCCCCCATCGCCCTGGCTCACCTGCTTTTGCGGCACTAAATCAAATCCCCCGCCCCTGAAACGGACTTGATCAAAACATTCATATTCCCCGCCTCTATCCGTGACGTGACTGAGCTGCGTAGGCAAACGCGCCCAGGCGTCTTCTACGCGACTCCACACAGAACCAGGAAATCAACACAGATGAGCTCACACAACACAGCGCGCCACAATTGGGAATATGAAACTGTACTTTTAAATTAAACCGCAAGATTGTAAATTTGGTAAAGTACATTTATTTGACATCAAATGTTTTGAGAATTTTCAGCGATTTGCATTTTTATTTGCTCATGTTCCAAAAAGTTTGTTTCGAGGCACACAATGTTCCTTTGCTGTACACAGGGTCTTAGATCATCTCACAATACAGCGCCACAATTCGGAATATGAAACTGTGGTTTAAAAGCAAACGGCAAGATTGTACATTTGGCAAAGTACATTTATTTGACATCAAATGTTTTGAGAATATTCAGCGATATGCATTTTTATTTGCTCACGTTCCGAAAAGTTCGTTTCGAGGCACACAATGTTCCTTTGCTGTACACAGGGTCTTAGATCAATGAATTTTTATTTGCTCTCGATCCAAAATATTTTGTCTTGAGGCAAGCGATGTTCGTGTGCAGTAGACAGGGTGTTGGTTTACGATAAAATAAGCTCTTCGGTCGCACTGATAATCGCATGGCTGTTCCAACAACGAGGCACTAGGCCACCACAACGGTCTGTATGTTGCATCTAGCCGTTAGTACTGCGTAAGGGCATACTTGTACTTGGCGATCGTCCCACAAAATGGTCAGGGTGCTAACGTTGTTCACGCGGAGAAGCAATTGGCGATTATAGAAGCCATCCGCCGGTGTCTGGTACTCGTGACACAGACAATAATGGACGATGTATCTATTTGAAAAACATAAAAAAAGGAAATTAGTCTCACCATCAGATCTTTATTAAAATTATTCATTTTATATATTAGGTCTGGAAATTATTTCATAGCTAGGACAGTGCAACTGGGTTTTATACGTCAAGGGGGGGCTGTAGGATACTGAGACAGTCCCCCAGTGCAGGGGTTGACAGGGAGTGCAGGTGGAGAGTGGAAGGGCCCAGGACCGAGGTCGCAGACAGTGGACCAGTTGTAGCAGGGGAGAGGGAGAGAGAAAGCAGAAGCAAAGAGGAAGGTTTTGAGGTGCTTCCGTAAAAGGAGACGGTTCTCCCCAAGATAGTGCGCGGTACAAAACAATATGCCACATAGAATGAACAAGTACAACTTAACCCATCTTTAAAGCTACTGTATAGTAATTAAATTGCGGTATAAACTCATCTAAAGAGTTACTTACATTATATTTGCATTTTCCATTGTGTCTGTGCGTAGGGCAGCCCCGAAATACCACTCCTTCTATGCCGACGTTTTATTTCTTCTAATGAACGAACATGAAATGGCTTTCGTTTCTGAAATTATATTCATTATCGTTTCTTACGTGGTCCCGGCCTGTCAAGGTCAAATAACAATAGAACCTTATACTGAGTCGTGGGCCATTCTGGCACCCGAGAAAAAATCAAAGCAGCTGACCTTCACTTTGAATGAACACACATTCCTAGTTAGCTACATTCAGTGTAAGGCCGTCTTACAGGACTTGAAATTTACACTCCATCTTTGCATTTTGTCTGCGTGCTTTGCAGCCCCACAGAACCATAAATACGGGGACATTCTATATTTTTTGAAAAATGATTTATATTACTGTTTGGTTTAATTTAATGCGCAAATGAACAAGGTTGGATAGATAAACATATTCAATGGGCCTGCGACATGAGGAGACTCGAGAGCACAGACAATCAAATTACAATCATTTAAACCGTGATGTGTATTTCTCAATGAGCTCTTCTTTAGGTGGACATGGAACAGAGGCAATGTTGGGTGGCAATGCAGTTGTCCCCTGCACAGGTTCGTTCACAACTCCATTTATGTGCCTATCTAGGACGTCAACAATAAGTCTCTCAATAACCTCATATTGCATATCCTCAAACACTGGTTTGATCACCCATTGTTTACTTCTTTTAGTGAAGGCCTTATTGTAGCGAAGCGTCCCTAAAGTTCCGGTCGTCCTACTTTGTTGACGGCCAACATTATGGTTATGTGCCAAGACCGCTAAAAGAGTCCGATTTATCATGCCCTCCATGCCAAAATGCAATCGTTTTGGCCTGTACTTTAGGCACATATTGTGGAACACCTCCAAATCTCCTGTGTGACAGAATTCCGTGAGTCCCCTCAAAGCTTTTGTTATAGTTTTATCAAATACAATCTTTTCAATGGCTTTGTGAGTGGGTGATGAAGGAATCAACCACTTCTTCTTCCGTGCCTCCTCTGTGGACAAATGGCCATGTTCACAATTGTGGAAATGTTGGTTCGTGTTCCAGCGGTGCACGTTTGTACAGTGTAGCATTACTGACCGCCATTTTTCCAGTAGAATTTCCAACGACCCTCCACATGTTTTTGAGCTCCACCAAAGATGGTTGCTGATTGACTTGGACCACTGTGAAATACCTTGCATATCTTTTTTTTTACCTGCAGCCGACAATTTTTTATTGATTGTTTTTGCAAGATGCCAAACGTCAAATTGGTGATTTATATTTTTGTACTCTTCTCTCATTGTCTTGGCAATTGAAACGTGTCTGTCCGTGGCTATCAGGTCGATCACCATTCCCCGCGATTGTAGTTCTTGCAATGATGCTACAAAGCCAACTTTCTCCATGGCCACTGAGGATGTACTTTGTGACACCTGCACGACCACCGAACTCACAATTTTCTTACTTTCCATGTCCTGAAAGTAGTAGGTGCAGTACTTGGCTGAAAATCCTGGGCTGTCGCACTGTCCATCACCGGCTAGCCTGAACCGTTTGCCCGCAAATGTACTATCAATAGACATTTTTTCCATTCTCCAAGCTTCGCTAATGGCTGGAAATAGATAATCGGTTTGGTATTTGTAGAACTGAGTTTTCGCAATGAAATGGATTCCCACAAACTGAAAGAAAGACTCTAATTTTTTAAAACTTGAACCACTAAAAAGTGCAGCCGCTGCACAAAGTAGATTGCCTGCTGGCAGTTGTCCCAGCATGGGTTGTGCAGACCATGAGAAAGGATGATATTTTGTACAGGTGGCATGTATTTTAAGGTTAGTGCCTCGAATTGCACTAGTCACATTAATCAATGGCTCCCCACATACTTCCCCACCTACCGAATGCCCACATTTCAACCGAATAATAATATCAATCAAAGAACTATCGAATACAATGAATTTGGCCTCTTTCCTTATACTGTCACTCTGCATCCCAGCTGGTTCGGCCTGTAACGTTGAGGACATGTCACTCACATGAAAGGTAGAATCTCTGATATCGTCTTCCGCTATGTTCAGTGATATTGAAGGTGTTTCATTGTAGTCCACTTCATTCTCTTCCATTGCAACATCTGTTCCTTCTCCGGCAATGGGTGAATAGGACAATTTCTTCAACTTTCTCGCGGTCATAGTTTTTGCGGGTGTGGATTCTGTGAATTTATCTCCGACTGCATCCGAACTACCAGGAGGACATTCACTATCAATGGCTGCATGTGGTATAGCTCCGTTGTCAATCACTTCATATTCTTCCCATTGGCACGATGCATCTCCAGTCTCAAGTCCCTGCCAAAAGGTTTGACAAGCAACATCTCTCGTTCGCTTCACTGTCTGTGTAGATCTAGTTCGTACACCCACTCGCAACTAGAGGACAGATTGGAAAAGGGATGTTCAGTTTAAACACAACTTACAGTATTTAACTATTAACAGTGAAAAACAACATAATATAGTGACCAGGACACTAACCTTCTTTTGCTTTCTTTTCTTTGAAACTTTCTTGCCTCGAACTTCAACATCAGGACGCTGTTGCTCCGACTCGTGTCTGCATGTCTCCACTTCCTCTTGCGCTGCAACGACTATATTTTCATGATAAGCACATCCATCACGCACTGACGCTCCATCGACTCCCTGAAACATAGAACTTTCATTAGTATGTATAATAATATCGAAAACACAAAATGTACTTGGGGACCAATACCCACGTACATCTCAATAGCAAAACACGAATGAACGCTTTGTGAAGAACATTCAAACGACAGTTATTCACGCATTGTTGATCTAGTTAGATGGAACTGTCAAGATCCATACCTCGGGCTCCTCATAGACTTCCATTGATGATATTATTGAAGATGATGCTTCAGTGACTCCCTGAAACACAGTAATTGCATTAGTATGGTTTTCTATTTTGATAAAAAGAACAGAAACTTTGTGCAGGCGTGAACGGCTCATCTAAATAGACCTGCACAAATGATCAGTTGTCTAAAATAAATAATGGATATGTAAATATGATTCGATTTGCTTGATCGTTGGAAGTGTCACCACCCAGAGATCTGCATCAACTACTAGGGGTGATGTTCTTGTAGAAGAAGCTCCGTCATCTCCCTGAAACATAGTACTTGCGTTAATAAAGAAGGAAGTATAGCGGATGTAATCACGTCATATGATTTCGCTTGATCGAACTGTCAGTATCCATACCTCGAAATGCATAAGAACATCAAGGGACGATGTAACTGCGGTGCACACTTCTGCAAGCTGTTGCGCCGACCCGTAACTGCATGCTCCCCCTTCTTCTTGGACTAATGCTCCATCGACTCCCTGAAACATAGGACTTTCATTAGTAATGAACACAAAATTGAAAAAAGAAGACACATAGGAGGGCGACGGAACTGTCCTGAAACGTACCTCGAGCATCTGAGTGACATCAACGGTAGTCGTCAATACGTTGGACTCCTCAGCATCTCCCTGAAAGACAGTACTTGCATTATTTTGGATAACAATAATTATAACTGAAAACAAAGACTAGAGGACGAGTACAAGGGTGTACCATTAGGTAAAATAATTACACGATAAATTAAAACTATTGATTTACATGCCTAAAACAAGTCAGTGGCAGAATAGCCAAGTAAGATTACCCGATAGGCGCTTGAAGTGGCTGATGACTGCAATAACGACACGGATGGAGAATCTTCCGCCTTCATATTGAGTGGATACATAAATGGGGAAATTGTTGTTAGCTAATGCTACACACTACCGCAAGGCCGAGAGATAAATACGTAAACTTGACTCACCAGTGGAGGGATGTGGACGAATAGAGTGGGAATAGCGGTTGAGAGCAATTTTCGCTTCGCTCGCGGTGTGTTCTTCTTTATTAGCAATGATGTGGAGTACATGTCAGAGGTAAAGTGCCTGCTGCAGATGCGGTATCGATCACCCCTCTTGTCCGCAAAGACCTCTAGGACTCTACTTTCAAGCTCAGACGGTGGATATCCGCAATATCAGACCCATTCTCTTATCTGATCTATTGTCTTAGGGAAAACATGCATTATAGTACCTTCAGATTTATTATGGGTCTTCGAAGAGCAACCGCCAATGGAACAGGCAGGCATTGTGGAAAGTTCTGAAAAGTAAAGATCAACAATTCTCTATGAATACCAATGTAAACTCAGAACATGTGACTAGTTCCTTGCATGTACTGTCTTGAACGAAAAGAACTTGGACGCAAAATGATTATGGTACATGGCCTTACCTTGATGAACAAACAGTTAGATGCAGGGATCAGAGTAGTTTCTTGTCGTAGAACAGGGAGCAGTTCACAGGTTGCAAACTGACGAGTTTCCTCGAAGTGGTCACGGAAGTTCACAGAGACGAAGAGCAGATAACCAGCACCTTCACGGGTTGACTAGCAAAGCGCAAAGAAGTGCTCATTAGAAATATGAAGTGGGTTATAAAGAATTCGAAACAGGGGTGTGTTTGTGAATGAATGACGTGTATATGTCGTGGCATTATGTGGATTGCAGGGGGCCGTCCAGCGTGAGGGGGGATGCTTGGCAGGAGACACGGGGTCTGGAGGTAGACATGGGAACAACAACCCATGCTCTATAGACCACTTTGAAGTGTACATGGTCTTTGGCACCTCTTGGCCTTTATCGCTCCCTGACTGCTCCAGTTGCCAGCACAAGTACCCCGGTGCGAACTGCCTTTGATAGGGCGGGGGGTGGATTGGGGCGGTGGTCGTGCAGACAAGACACAGGAAGACTCGTGAATGGAGACACACTTATGTGGATTGCAGGGGGCCGTCCAGCGTGAGGGGGGATGCTTGGCAGGAGACACGGGGTCTGGAGGTAGACATGGGAACAACAACCCATGCTCTATAGACCACTTTGAAGTGTACATGGTCTTTGGCACCTCTTGGCCTTTATCGCTCCCTGACAGCTCCAGTTGCCAGCACAAGTACCCCGGTCCGAACTGCCTTTGATAGGGCGGGGGGTGGATTAGGGCGGTGGTCGTGCAGACAAGACTCGTTTGCCGCAGGGCCTCACCAAGGAGAGGCCATCTAACTGCATGTAAGAGGCTGGCTGCAGGATCTAGTACATGGAAGGCAGGGGGGTGAGTTTATAAATACCTCACCCTCCCAGGAGAATATATGGCTGCAGTTCACCCTGGAGACCCTGGATGCCTAGGCAGTTAGTCAGCAGCAGGCTGGCCTGTGGTGGCAAGGCGGCACGGGCCAGAGGTGGTCAAAAGGATGATTTATTATGATCAAACATATTTACCTATAACCATGTTTTGTATCAATAAAATACAACAGCCTTCCTTTTATTGCCAACGCTTGAACAAATCAAAACAACCATTGTTAAAATTATGTTGGGTTTTATTTTAGATCTTAATTTCAATTGAACATAAATAATAAACATTACACATTGTAAATTTGCGGTTGCAGCACATCCAGGGAAAATCCGCGGTATTGTCCACTGTCGCTGGGGAAATGTTGTCTAATGGCAAGTACCGCACAGGCAGGTATTACTCTCCGAACGCGGTGTCCGAGCCTCCCGTGAAGCCACCAAGTGAAGCAACGATAGGCCACCAGCCTGTACCACCTGTGAAAATGAAAGATGCAAACTGTATTAAAAATGACAAAACTTTCTTATCACTGTCGATTCAGGTAAAAAATGTCATTCTGCTTTGAAAAAAATTCTATCTAGAAAATGCACAATATGGAACCAATTTACATGCATTCGAATGATATGTAGATGTTATTTTATATGTGGGAGACGACCATGACATAGTAGTGGCATCACTGATATCACAACCAGAGTATACTTACTCGTTACTCGGATTACGCGGACGAACAGTGCCGCGAAGTTCGTGCATAAGCACCATCATCATCCTCAACACGGTCCGTGAGAGGCAGGCTTCCCTGAACTCTGGCAGCTCGGTGATGCATTGCGGACTTGGCTCGCCTTCCGAAATGTAGGCCAGGCATCCCGAGTTTTCTCGGCAGCAGCAGTTCTCCTCCTCAGTTGGCATTAGCTCGCACCGATTGCACGTGCACCAGGTGGAGACGCCGTCCATGCGACATGGTCCAGGCTCTTCATCCGTTGACTGGATTAATTATTAATCCAATGTTAATTACATTTTAATGTAACTTTCTGCATGTTACAAATTAAGAATAAAGTAAGGTAAAGTTCATCCTCCTTCATGAGCAGGGAACTTCCTATTTAAATTAAAACCAATACTTTAATAACTAATAGATCCTAAACTTTAAGACCCATGCTGAACTCCACCAGAATCATTAACTTCTGTTTAGTGTAACTACTGCCTTTGCTTGGAAAAGGGTTTTCTTCAATTTATAGGTATAAACTGCTACCTAGGTCCTTAATATCCAAAAGGTTACAAATTCACATTTGGCATATATCAGGATATTGTAATTTAATTTTTAACAGAACTCACTGAGGTTCATCTGCAAAAATAAAAACTATACATTTGTTGGATCATTCTTACAATTTTCTACAGCACACTATTTAACCAACCTTTTAATAAAATAAGACTCCTATGATAGGTGATGTCACTGCACATTGGAGCAAACATTCAGGTAATTTAAGTAATTTCAAGTTTGTATACACAACAACCGCATCTCTGCACAACATTCCCACGCACTTCACCACACCGCAACTTCAAAACAAACAGCACATAATGATGCACAACAGCACATGGGAATTGTACCGACCCAAAAATCGCAACAAAGCTCGGCGAACGGTGCAAACCGAACTGAGGCTGTTAACAGGATATTACAACTCTCACTCTACCTATTTCCGCTATACCCTACTAACACACTCTCCTTTCAGATACGCCAGAGCACCAGGGGACCATTCCAATGGTGATAGTGCGTGGTACAAGTGCCCTTTAACATTAACACAGTCTTATCCAGTACATATTGCAAAGGGATCATGTATGGAACATACCGTATATTATGAAGAGACTTGTAATCTTCAGCTATAACCAAATAGTGTCTAAATGACTAAACATTTCTACTCGAAATAGTGATAAATGCATTTTCAAGCAGATCTCACAATTTGTGTGCTTTAAGCAACTTGAGTGCTCTCAAGTACTTTGTTAGCCCACTTGGGCCATACTTCTTTTTGGGATCATCCACGATTCCAAAATGGCTGACCCACACACGAGCACCGGAATACTTTGTGTTTCCAACCTGATATTGTGATTGGATGAAGCCCCATTCATCAAAGCCAATTTCGAGAGCCGGCAGGCAAACGCTGGCCCACTCCCAAGGCCCCTGTCTGGACCTGTCCAGTGCTGGAAGGCGCCCCTCCATGTGCCCCACATTCGATCCTCCCATCCAGCACTGCCCAAAGAAAAAGCAAAATGCTTTCCCTATATTCAACAACTTGAACAATGCGCCACCAGCCTGCCCGGGTAAGCACACCGGATCACCTGCCTTGGGCAAAAACTCTCCACCGGCCTGCCTACTGACTGTTGCCTTCCTTAGCTCACAGCCTCACTACTAACTGTGCCCCCCTCCAACTTGTAATGCTAACTCACTGTACTTTTCATTTCGATGGGATTGTGTCCTCCGACGTATTCCACATCTATGACAGTAATCACCACAGCTGTGCTGCTTTGGAAAAAAATTCTGCGTCTATGACGTCCCTCGTGGGCCTTCGTCGAGCGCCGACGTCACCGGAAGTTATGTGTAGGACGCACGACGCCCGTAGCCTCAGTTCCGTTTTTTCCACGAACGTAATCGCTTTGCAATCTCGGCGTGCCTCGGTTCTTCTCCTGTTGAATCGGTTCTTCGTTCTTGGTTTCTTGTGAGAATCATGTCTTCGTCTTCTTCTACCCCGAGGTCGGGCTTCAAGAAGTGCCGCGACTGTGGTTCCAAGATGTCGCTTACGGACCCGCACGACGTCTGCCTGTGGTGCCTCGGTGAGGACCACACCACCGATGACTGTGATGAATGCCAGTCTTTGACGTCGAAGGCCTTGCGGGAGCGGAAGAAGAAGCTATCTGTAGGTAGGGTTTCCAAACCCTGTAAGTCGAAATCTGGTGGGCTTTCGACCGACAATTTGAGGGGTGACTCTCCGTGTCGGCGTAGGTCCAGGGGGTCTCGAGCCCCGGAGTGGTTCCTGCCACTCCTCTGCCTCTTCTAGGCACTGTTGGAAGCGCCATCACCGGTCGCCTTCCCAGTCCTCGTCCGAGGAGTCTGCCAGATGGCAGGTAGCTTGTCCCAACAAGCATTAAGTTCCGGCGGAATGGGACGCATTTCGCAAGGAGATGATGGCGATTTTCGAATCGCAGGGCTCCGTTCTGTCCGCGCCTTTGCGAGAAGCTGGCAAGGAATGGGCTAGAGCTACCGTTCGCACGCCTTAGGGCTCTGGCGGTTGGCGCGATCATCGAGAGCCGTCGAGGTCCCGATCGGACAAGGTAGATTGCTCTAGCCATGCCCGCTCCAGGTCCCGGTCCTCGTCGCCCTCGAGACCGTTGGAGCCTGTGAGGCCTTCTAAGAAGGCATCAACGCCGTCGGTGCCATGTCTGTCGAGGGGCTCTCTCGAGGCTCTGCCTCCGAGGTCGTCATCGGCGCCGAGGCCGTCTGACACGCTCGGGGCTCCGACCTCGAAGCCGTTGTCGAAGCCATCGGCGCCTCGCTCGACGTCGACGCCGAATCCCTCAACGCCTTTTGAGGACGCTTTATCGCAGGTGCTCCGGAGACCGGTGGAAACCCTGAGGAAGGCCCTGAGTAAATCAGTGAGGCCTGTGTTTGAACCTTTTTCTGTACCCTCATCCAGGGATTTATTCCAGCCTTTGGATTACATCTCAGAAGTGGATGAAGGGTCAGATGTGGAGGGGTTTGTTCCTCCTGAGGTTCCTGATGACCTTTTATCTGGTCATAGCCAGATGGAAGACCTGCGTCAATCTTTACATGACGCCAGTGGCCTGGACACCACTCCGGAGGTTGAGTTTGGCAGGCCTAAGCCTGGTACACACGCCGCGGAGTCGTACAGGCGTCTCATGTCGAGGCTGACAGAGTACTTGGAGTGGTCTGTTCCACCTGTGGATTTTCTGCACAATGACACAACATATTTTGGACCAAGGTCCACCCACTGACCCGGTGCTGCCATTTAATATGGCCTTACAAAGAAGGGTGGCGGCGGCTCGGACTGCTACGGAGAGTCTCCCGGCAGTGAATAAGTTGCTTCCGAAAAAATACTGTGCAGCCAGTGGCGACCCCGGCTACTTGTATTTGCACCCCACTCCAGAGAGTTTGGTGGTGCAGGCGGCTACGGCCCCAGCAAAGCAGGCTGCGTACCCTACCATTGCTCCGGATAGGGACGACAAGCGCTCTGACGGTTGGGCGAAGAAGTCTTTTCTTCTGGGGGTATGGCTTCAAAGGCAGCCATCTCCGTTTGTGCCTTGGCAAGATTCACTCACGCTCTGTGGAATTGTGTTCCTTTGGCGGCTGAACATATTCCCGAAGGGGAGGAATGGGATGGTTTTCTTGCCCTTGTTCAGGATTGCAAGGATGGCAAGTGTGAATCCGTTCAGTCGGGTCTGGACGTGGCAGACTGTGTCAGCCGGTCCATGGTGGTGAGCACCGTGATGCGCAGGTTTGCGTGGTTGTGGAAGTCGGGTTTGCTCCTGATGTACAGTCCCGGCTTCTCAACATGCCCTTTGATGGTGACCATCTTTTTGCCAGCAAGGCTGACGAGAGCCTTGAGAGGTTGCAGACCTCCAAAGCTGCAGAGAAGTCATTGAGCACTGCAGTACTACGTCAACCTCTGCCTTTTTGTCCTAGGGGACAGCAATGGAGGGGCGGTTTCTTTCGATACTACTCTTCCTTTGGTAGATCGAGGGGAGCTGCCAGTCAAAGGGGGCGAACGTAGGAGTACCAGAGGTGGAAAACAAGGTACTCGAGTTGCCTCTTTGCTCTCAGGCACTATGTCCCATGGTTCGTCGGTTGGGGGAAGGCTGGCGCAGCATCTTGCAGAATGGCGTGCCACTACTTCAGATGTGTGGGTTCTGGAGATCATAGCCCACGGCTACTGTCTTCCTTTCCGGCAGAGGCCTCGCGACAATCCACCGGGGAAGCTCTCTTAAAGGGTCCGGATCCGCTCCTTGCGCAGGAAATCAAATCCCTGCTGGAGAAAGGTGCCATAGAACTGGTGCCTGTAGCGGAGAGGAACAAGGGATGGTATTCCCCATATTTTTTGATCCCGAAAAAAGACGGGGGATTGAGACCCATCATGGACTTGTGTGGTTTGAACAAGCTCCTCAGGAAGCACAAGTTCAAGATGGTTACTCGCTCTCAAGTCCTCCAGGCCCTTCAACTTAAGGACTGGTTGTTGTCTCTCGACCTCACGGATGCTTACTTTCATGTGCCGATTCATCCCAAGCAGAAGAAGTACCTGAGGTTCGCGGTTGGCGACTCTCATTTTCAGTTTTGGATCCTGCCGTTCGGATTGACCTACCTGGACGATTGGTTGATCAGGGCGCGCTCTCCCGAGCAAGTCCTGGATCATCTGTCAGTCACCTGCCGCTCCCTTCACAGGCTGGGCTTCTTCCTCAACTTAAAGAAGTCCCACTTGACACCTATCCAGCAGCTCCAGTACATCGGAGCAGTGCTCAACACATCCCTGGGGCTGTGTTCTCCCACTCTTGGACAGGTTTATGGTGTTCCTTTGACTGTTAATGTGTTTTATGGGCTATGGGGTCCTTTACTCCATAGGGTCTCGTGTTTTTACTATGTGTGTTACACAGCACCCTCCGTGCAGTGACACAGGGGTGTCATAGTGACACCCCACCATAGACTCCATACCCTGGCACTGACTACCGTCTCCCAGGGCATGTAAAGTCACCATTGGCTTTACTAGTCCCAAATTATTAACAGAAACCAGTACAAACCATCATATTGTGGACGTACTGGTCGGGGCAATTCGATTGCCCCGGGGTCTGTTAGTCAAGGGGGCACGTCTCCGTCCCCTCTGATCGAGTTTTGGCTGGTGGCAGTGGAAACTACTTGTTATATTCGACCGCAAATATTTTCCTATGGGATTTTCCCATTGTTCGGGGCTACCAACTTTAATTATTTAATTCTCCTAGCCTCGAACATACCGCCGGTTTATTTAATTAATATTAATTCACCGGTTGGTATTTTTTGCCAGGACTCGATTCTAAAATGGCGTCTGTGTTCTCTTCTGTGACTCCAACCCAATTCGAGCCTTTTGTTCCACTTTTTGGCGGGCTTCTCCACAGAAGCCTCCAAAAGTGGCGCCACTCTGTCTGGGTACCACAGGGGGTGTGGGATGGGGTTTAGGCACCCTGGACTGAGTTACCTTGGTAACTCAAGTCACACTCTTGTGTGATTGGCCCAAGTGGTGAGCCGGCCGGCACTTAGCATGTTTGATTGACAGCTAGGCTGAGTGAATGGGGGTATGCTGCATAAAAGCAGGGCTTTGGGGACTGGAACTTCAGAAGTCGCCACAGGACCTGAGAATCCGACGAGGGAGAAGCCGAGCCGACCTACCACGACGACACCACCGGTGGAGCCCTGCGGAACCGACTCACCACTCCCGACGACAGAGAAGATCTCCCGGCTGGAGAGGCTTCTTCCCCTGACTGGTGGGCACAACCAGTTTTTCCTTCCTTCTTCGCAACCCAGAACGGTTTGTGGTCGAACTGCCCGTGCCAAGCGCCCTGGCAGCCGGATAGCTACTCACCACTGAACCGCGAATCAACGGACCGCTCCTTGTACCTGAAAAACACTGCGGCTGGTTTTTTCCCTGGCAGTGCAACGGACTCCTGTCTTCCTCCACGACGAGATCCTCTCTTCCGCCGGACGAAGCACCGACTTGCATCCGCTGCCAGGAACAACTGCCCCCGCTGGTGTGTTCTCACCACTTTAGGGTACCGTGTCCGCCAGGCCTCCCTTTCTAAAGATTGCTACAAGGTAATAATAACCCCTTAACCTTCTGGACTGGCTGGCCGCCTTGACCCTCTAACTGGTCCCTTTCTTTGGTCCAACTCCTTTTTGAACCTTTTCAAGACTTTTGTGCACTGCAACCGTGTGACCTGGGACACATTTCGTTTCAATCCTCTTAAAGCGGATCCAGCCTACTGACTGAATTCACGGTTTTACTTTGCCTTCCTCTCTTATGTTCTCGTAAAAGCGTTGGGATCTGTTTCAATTTGTTCTCTGCTTTTCCCTCCCTTTTTAAACGAATTATTAGAGCTCCATCTACGTTAAGCGCTCACCACTGTCTGAAAATAAGTGGGGCTTTACTTAAGACTTGTCTAATATTCTTTTAAGGGAGTGTATATCTTTTAGTGACCATGTTTTTGAATTGCTTACTATTGGTGCCTGCGTGTTTTTCTAGATGTGGTTTTAAATAAATAATTATATCTCTTTTACACCAAGCCCTGGTCAGCGTTTACTTGTTCTACTGTGCTCTCTTGACCTATTGTGAATACTCTGTATACTGCCTAACTCTTCTTGAGGGAAGTCTGACTGCTCAGCCACAGCTACCAAGTGAATCTGTGTGGTACAGACTGCTACCAAGTGGGTTTACTGCCAAACACCTGTAGTCTTAAATCTTTTGCAGTGGTCCCAGAGGGAACTGCACAGGTTTCTGCCTAACAGGTGCCACCCTCGGTTGCCCAGGATGTTCTATGGTGGGCCGTCGAAGGCAATCTGATGAAGGGGGCTCCATTTTGGCTACCCTGGCCAGAGGTAACGATAGTGACGGATGCATCCCTCACGGGATGGGGAGCTCATGACAACGACTTGACAGTCAGCAGTCGTCGGTCTCCGTCGGAGTCCAGACTCCATATCAATCTGTTGAAGCTGAGTGCCGTCAGGCTAGCCCTGAAGGCTTTTCTGCAATCTGTACGGGGCAAGAATGTCCTGATTCTGACGGACAATACAGTGGCCATGCACTACCTCAACAAAAAGGGGGGGCACGGTCTCTCCCACTGTGCAGAGAGGTGATTACAGCTCTGGTGCTGGGCCATCCAGTAGGAAATTCGATCTCGGCAGTTCATCTGGCCGGAGACGAAAACGAGGCGGCGGACGCTCTGAGCAGGCAGAGCACGGTCTCTCACGAGTGGGAGCTGGCTCAGGAAGTTCTCTTGGAGGTCTTCACCCTTTGGGGGACCCCGCAAGTGGATCTCTTCGCCACCAATGTCAACCGGAAGTGAGAAAGATTCTGCCGTGGGAATTTCCTCCGAGAGGAGCCTTAGGGGACACAGTAGTGGAGTGGTCCTTCCCACTGCTATACGTGTTTCCTCCAGTACCCGTCATTCCGCAAGTGTTGCGGAGGTTCGGTTCCCGAATGATCCTCATTGCTCCGGCATGGGCCAGGAGAGTGTGGTACCCGAGCCTTCTCGACCTGTCCATCTGCCCTCCATGCCGTCCTCCCTACCGAGACGATCCCCTCTCACGGGAGGGGGGTTCGGGTTCTCCATCCAGAGGTCAAGTCTCTCAACCTTCATGCTTGGTTTCTGAAAGGTTGAGGTACAAGGATTGGGACCTCCCTGAAGACTTGATGGAGGTGTTGCTCTCGGCCAGAAGGCCAGCAAAAAAATCCCTGTACCGTTGCCGTTGGAGGAAGTTCTGCGACTGGTGCAGGGTACAGAATGTGGATCCTTTTCAGTGTTCAATTCCTGTGGTTCTGACTTTTTTGCTTTCTTTGGCCCACAAGGGCCTGCAAGTGGGTACCATTAAAGGTTACCTGACGGCGCTGTCCATATTTAAGCACTCGTCTGAGGAGTGTTCTTATTTTAAGATTCCTTTGATTTCTCAGTTTCTTAAAGGGCTGACAAATGTGTTCCCACCGTCTCTTTTCCAGGTACCGGGATGGGATCTAAGCCTAGTCCTGAAATTCCTAATGGGTGCTCCGTTTGAGCCCTTACATTCTTGTCCTTTGAGACTGTTCACCTTTCAAACTGTATTTTTGGTTGCGGTTACTTCCGCTCGCAGAGTGAGTGAGTTGCAGGCACTCTTCGCCAAGCCACCTTTCACAGTGTTTCATAAGGACAGGGTTGTCCTTAGGGTTCGTCCTTCTTTTCTTCCGAAGGTTGTGTCGGATTTTCATTTGAGCCAGAAGGTTATTCTTCTGGCGTTCTATCCTCCTCCGCATCCTGGTAAGGAAGAGGAGAGGCTCCATAGGCTGGATCCTAGGTGAGCTTTGAGCTTCTATCTTTCACAGATGTCACGGGTCAGAGTGGACGATCAGCTATTTGTGGGATACGCTGGAAGGCGTTTAGGTCAAGCTGTTTCTAAGCAGACCTTATCCTGATGGATCATCCTGACAATCTCTGAATGCTACCGTCTGGCTGGTAAGGACCCTCCGGTAGGCTTACGGGCCCATTCTACTAGGGGTGTGGCTGCCTCTAGTGCTCTGCAGAGGGGTGATCCCATTCATAATATCTGTGAAGCAGCCACATGGGCCTCTGTCCATACTTTTGTAAAACACTTCTCCCTGGATTCTATCCATGGGCTAGATTTAGCCTTTGGTAAAGCGGTACTCTATTCTGCAATTTGATGGGCATTCTAAAATTCTAAATTCTTTTCCCACCTCCATACGTTGGTACTGCTTTGGGAGTCTGTCATAGATGTGGAATACATCGGAGGACACAATCCCCTCGAAGAACAAGTTACTTTCTTACCTGGTAACGTTCTTTCGATGGGAGTGTTCCTCCGACGTATTCCACATCTATGACAGTAATCACCACAGCTGTGCATTACCAGGTAAGAAACTAACTTGTTCTTCTAACCCGTTTATGCTGCTTGCCTATGCCTAACTTTTTTAAATGCTGCCCTAGCCCTCTTGGCAAAGTCAAATCTAGGTATGCTTTTAAATTGTTACATCCTCCATTATGTGCTATTTTAGTGCTTTCTGGCATAGTCAAATCTAGGTGTTCTTTATTGCTGCATCCTCCATTTTGTGCTATTTTAGTGCTTTTTGGCAGAGTCAAATCTAGGTGTGCTCTCTTTAAATTTCCAACTGGCCCCGGCTACTAGGCCGCCTGGTGATCTCATCTTGTGCCTGTGCAGTATCTAGTCCTGTCACTCTCCCCGCTCGACGCTCCTCTATGGCGCTCTCCTATCTACTCTAATTGCTATACTATCACCTATCCTCCGTCTCCCACTAAGTCTGGAAGGAAAAAGTTCAAGAAAGATCTCCTTTCTTGTAATCCTAGACTACCTATCGCAGACACCTATGTCGGTGTCGCCTCCAGAACGATTGTCACTGGTCTCCTCTTTTCTGTCCCCTCTCCAGCCCTATGGACTCCGCATCTGATTTTCACGCTCTGCCCTTTACTGGTGGCACTAGATGGGAAGTCGTCTTGGCTGGCTTCTCATCCTCAAGGGAGAACAGAAAGGGCTCCAACCACAGATGTAATTCTTAACACTATCCTAATGTCGGAGTGTCTGCATAATTCTATTGTGAATTATTTCAAAGTGGGGTTTCAAATATTAAACCAAGTATCCTTTACATGCATAATCAGATCACCATATATGGCTACGCCAGGGGGAGGGGCCCCTATCTAGTTGGTCAAGACAATACAGCACATGGGGTGTTTGGCCTTTGGGCGTTTCGGCTGGAAGTTAGAACGCCTTTGTCTGTGCCTCTGGTATGGAGATCTCTGTAGTATGAGAGAAAAGAAAAAAGAAGGGGGAAAGGTAAGTGAGATCTAAATGTGATTACACTGCCTACAGAAGGCAAAAAGGAGCTAAAATGAGAAAGCATTGCTGCCTAGCATGCAATCTAGGTAAAAGTAACACTAACAATGTCAGCTATAGTCTGATATGTTAAAAACATAGTGGAGCTGCGAGAAGGCCAACCTGTAGGGTGGGAACTGCTGATCTTCGTTGTGAAGGGGCGGAATCCTGTGGTCACTAAGTCCAGGCAAAAAGTTGCTGGATGCGGCTCCCGCGTGATGGGAATAACTTCAGGGAAGTTTAATCCAGTAAGTGAAAAGACAAGTCATCTCAAAGTTTAAGAATCTAGAATACAAATGTTAAAATAGCGCTGTAGAGGCAGAATATGTATGTAAGGAGCTCAGGACAAAAGGAGGCAAGAACGAGTACATCGCTTACTATGTGATTGAGATTAAAGGTAACTGTACCTTTGTAAGATGTCGTAATAAGAGGAGTACTGAAGGGGTGAAGAAATGTAGACGTGCTGGGGAACTTCAGGATTCTGTTCTCTGGTAGCACGTCATATAGACCCCAGGAATAATGCTGTCGGGAGTAAACAAAAGGAATGCCGAGGTCAACGTTGTTGGGGTACTCGAGTGGCAGCAAACTAAGTGGAATAGGGGCTAGTGGAAGGAGCCTCTCGATCGCTCAAGAGCTTACCTCGAGATAAATCAAGCCGGTGGTTTGCGTTGCGTCTGGCCCGTGGGGCTCATCTGCAGCCGCGGGGAAGCTGTACCATCGAATGGTGCACTGCGCATGCACACGGGACTAGTGTCATATAGTCCCGCGCATGCGCGGGGTGAAGGTTGTAACACGTAGTCATGGCGACATTGTTGGGAGATGGATCATAGTCCTGCGCATGCGCGGGATGAGGGTAGCGCCACGTAGTCATGGCGACGTAGTTGGAAAATAAGGTCGCCTCATATGGGGCCTTCAAGGTGCAAAGACAGATGAGTGATTCTGTATATAGCATAAAGTGTACCTTTGTGCTATGGCCGACCGCTGGTGAGTTAGGTGCACCAGTTTTTTTACTAACTGCAGAGATGATGGGGCATATGCAGGCCCAAATGGGCTGTACATGTAAAAGGACTGCTAAGTAGCATAGAGCTGCGGGCGGCTCATCCTGTGTGGCACAATAAATCTAATGGTGGCTCGAATTGTGCAATGTGAGCCAAGTTGATCCTAGGGATTACATGTTTGTGTGAGTGGGATCTACTGGAGGGATGACGGCATCTACAGCGATCATGATGTCATACGGGTGACCATTCGCGGGTGGTCTAATCTCAATATAACGTTGCACTGGACAATTCAGTGCTCCAGTCAACTGCACATAAATTGGCATCTTCTTCAGTCAGCATGTCGGTCGGTTGGCCACTAGAGGGTGGTCTGGTATATGTGTAGAGGTACATTGATCAGTTCAGAGGTGAAGATATGTTATAGCAAATAATACACAGGAGTACACAGTGCGTGCTTGTATCTTCAAGGGCCCCCTTACTCCCACGTGACCTTATAGCTTCATTAAGGCCATGGGTTAGTGTCTGAAGCTTACAAATCCACCATGCTTCCTTGTGTTTGAGACCATTTCTGATGTTAGTATTGTTTTCCAGCTTGTCGATAACCCACCAGGTGAAGTCATCGGGGCTGTGGCGAAATTCTAGGAAGGGGGTGACCAAAGGGGCATTGTGTATCTTACAACGGATGCGTGAGCGGTGTTCACTTATCCTTTTGTTAATTGGTCTTTGGGTCTGTCCCACGTACCTTAGGGGCACTCAATGAGGTAAATTGCATCATGGGTCTTAGAGTTCGAAAAATGTTTGAGTACCCAATCCTTGTTCCCAATCTTGAATGTTCTGACCTTCTTTGTTAATTTACATGCTATACATTGGCCACATGGGTACTGGCCAGAGAGGCCCCTCAGGTTCCAAAGTGTTGTCAGAGTGGTTTTCTTAAGGCGGGCATGAGTCAAATGTTCTTTTAGATTTCTGGCACGTTTGAGTGCCATTCTGGGTGGTGCTTCATTGGGTAGACTCAACTGTATTAATGGCCAAAACTTTTTGATAATCTGTTGTATTTTGGTTGTGTTTTGTCCGAAGGTGGTAACGCATGTTATTTTGTCTTTGTCAATGGTCCTAGTTTTAGGAGTAAGTAATGTATCACGTGGGATATATAATGCTCTTTTGTTGGTGTTCCTTATCAATTTCTTAGGGTATCCCCTTGCCCTCAGTCTCTGTTCCAATTCCGCTGCATGTTCTCTAAACTGTCCAGTTTCCGTACAGTTGCGTCATATTCTTAGAAATTGTCCATATGGCAAGTTGTTCCGTAGATTGCTGTGATGATTACTACTGTAATGTAGTAGGGTGTTACGATTTGTTTCTTTCCTGAATAGATTACAGACCAGTTTATCTTCATTAGCTTCTATTTTGAGGTCTAGGAAGTTAATGTTGTCCGAGCTGCAGTTCATAGTCAATGGAATTTCCATCGTCTGCTGGTTCAGCCATCCATGATACTCATTGAGTATCGTCATTTCCCCATGCCAGTTAAAGATGACATCATCAATGTACCTGAACCAATTGGAGATATGGCTCAAGTAGGGGTTCTGTTGTGAAAACACATATCTTTCTTCATAACTTGCCATTTATATCACTGCTAAGCTCGGAGCAAAGGCAGCTCCCATCGCCGTCCCGTTGGTCTGTATGTAGAAGAAATCATTGAAAGCGAAGTCATTTTTTGTGAGGGCCAGTTCAAGAGTTCAGTGATGAAGTTCACTGAAACCCGTTTATCTGTCAAGTGATGTTTGAGATGGTCCCTTATACATTCAATTGCTGCTTCTTGCGGAATGTTGGAATATAATGCAGCAATATCCATAGTCACCAGTATATCCGTAGTCTTGTTGAAAGGAAGATTCTCAAATTTATTGATGGTGGACATCGTGTCCCTCAGGTATGTTCTTGTGGTCTGGCTCAGTGGCTTCAGAAAATGGTCTATAAATTTGCAGATCGGTTCCAAAATGGAGCCACACCCGGATACTATGGGTCTCATCCTCAAGTTGCATCATTAATGTCGATCACAATGGCACTATCATGACTCGGGGTCCAAACCCCAATCTCCTCCGCTTTGACCGGCACCTGCCATGTCCGATCAACTTTCTTCCTGCTACCCCCTTCTTCCTCTCTCTCAGCACCTCCTTCACCACCTCTGACGGGTGTACCGCCCCCTGTAGCGCTCCTCGGAAAACCTCTAAGGATGGTAACCGGCTTCACTTAGCCACACATGTATTTCTTATATTCTATTCATTTATAAAGTGCACAACAGCCCGTGGGCATCAAGGCACTGTTGGAGAGTACAGGAGCATGCGTTACATAGTTTCAAGTAAAGGTTTTACATAGTTACATGGGTACAGGAAAGGTGGAGTGAGATAACTGGGAAAACGTATACAGGGCTTTAAATGAACAGCCATGTTTTGAGGGCTTTTTTCGGAACGTATAGTGGGAGGATTGTGCTCTGAGAGTGGCTGCCAGGGAGTTCCAGTGTCTGGCTGCAATGAAAGAGAAGCTGGCCCCACCTGCTTTGGTGTGTGTCACTTTGGGCAGTACGATACAATGGGAGTAGGGTGTTCTGGTGGGTCTGGATGATCCTGCCTTAGTTACCTTATTGGAGAGGTGGGGGGCCTAAGTTGGTAATAAACTTTTGAGTGATGGCTAGCGTTTTGAAAAGGATACGTTCTCTGGGAAGCAAGTGGGCTTCACGCCTCGCTGAATTTATATGGTTTCTTTTGGGAATACTGAGGGCGGCTCGGAAGTGCATTGTTTTGGATAATTTGTAGTTTCGCTGGGTTTTTTGAAGAGGTGCCAGCGATAAACCAATTCGCAGTAGTCCAGTCTTGACCCTGATGATGGCTCGGGCGATGGCTTGGCAATTCTCAGTGGGACAGGTAGGGTTTTGCTGCATTGAGTAATTTGGTTGAATAGGCAGCAGAGCATGCGATGGCGCTAACCTGTCGGAACATTGAGAGGGTGGCGTCTAGGTGGACTCGTAAGGTTTTGACTGAAGATGATAGTTGTGTGTGTCTGTCTGTCTGTCTGTCTGTCTGTCGTGAATGCAGTGTATTGGGAGTTTTTTAAGGGTTTCTTGTGGTCCAACCAAAAGGATTTCCGTTTTGTCTTCATTGAGGCAAAGCCAGTTGTCAGCCATCCAGGCCTGAATGGTGGAATAGGCTGCATTAAGGGCATTGGTGTCATAATCATAGTTGCTGGTGAGGGGCAGGAGGACTTGTGTGTCATCAGCATAGTTGGTGTAGGCTATGCCGATGGAGTCCAAGATATTGAACAGTGGCCTTTTTTAGATTGGAGGAAATGGGCAGAAGCGGCTCACATGGTCGGACTGGCGCATGAAACTGTCTCGGGCACCAATGAAAAAGTGGCCCGCAGTTGCAAATGGATATTCATTCCTTTAGTCACAGATTGTTTGAATAGTACCCAAGGTTTTTTTTTGTTGTTAAAATGTAAGCAAATTGTGATATTTAAAGAATATTTATTCAGCAACAATGGTCAAAATTACTAGCTGCATAGTGAATTAACTCATCAAACTGGCCCACATTGGCCTAAAAAAAGTGGCACATTTTGACTGGCCCACGCTAGCATTTTGCATTTTTGGTACAGGCATTGCCCTATAGGCCAGTTTGAGCCTGGCAGCTCGTCCATAATGAGCTGCAATAGTTCATAGCCATTTGTACATACTGTCCATTTGGCATTTTTCGGGGGGGCCCGGCCTGCCCAAATTTTGATCGGGGGGGCCCAGGCCAAAAAAAGTTTGAAGACCACTGTTGTAGAGTGTGGGCGAGATGCACAAGCCCTGTGGGACTACCAGTGGATGGTGGCAGGGACAGCACAGGCCTGTTCTGAATAAACTCTCATTGCTCCTCCTTCTAGGAATGAGACAATCCATTGCTGTGGCTTTCGGTGAGAAGTGGGCAGAAGTGGTAAGGTGGTGACAGAGCGTATTGGCTGGCCCTGTCTCCCTGATCTCGTCCAACTATTATTTTTAAATCAAGCCGTGCTGATTCTGTGCCATGGCCGGGATCTAAGGCCAGATTGTCGTAGTCCTAGGATGCGGTTAGTCTCAAGGAAGTGTTGGACCTGTAGATATGCTGCCTTATCTAGAATTGTTAGTAAGAAGGGGCAGTTGTGATAGGTCTGTAGTAGTTGGCTGCTGTGGGGTCAAGAGAAGTTCATTTTAGGAGTGGCCTTACCCATGCTTCCTTAAGTTGAGAGGGACGTGTTCTGAGACAAATGATGTATTTATAAAGGCGGTGAAGAAAGGGTGGCTGCTGTGAGAAACCTGAGGGTGTCCACTATCTGAACCCTGGGAATTCTTTTCTCAGGTGGCCAGGGCAAGGCCATTGCCCTTGGATCCAGACCCTGGGAGTGGACGAGTGTGGGAGGATTACCCGAGTAAGGGGTCCTCGGGAAGTAGGATAAGGGCACCTGATGGCGTGACGTGGTACACCCTTCCTTATGACACCTTTTCCCCATCCTACCAGTAGGGCAACTAGAAACTCAACCACTCCATATCCCCCCCACACCCACCCCCCAACAAAGACACTTTCTCACGGACAACTCACTGTGAGCGACACCTGATGGCGTGAGGTGTTACTCTTCTTTATGACACCTTTTCCCCATCCTACCCAATAGGGCAACTAGAAACTCAACCCGCCCCCCGCCCCCCTTTCTCACCAGTATTTTTCCGGATTTTCCTAAACTTACTAGTGAAAACTACAATCCCCATAATTCTTCCCCTCTGTTCTTTTCTAATGTCACTGAGACGAGGAGGAGAGAGATTGGGGGGATGAAAATTACCAACAGGGAACCACAGACACATAAAACACGCTCCCTTTTCAAAAGCAGACTGTCCCATTAATGAGGCCAGGCTAAATCAGGCCTCCTCCTTTAATTACTTGCACCTGACTCCACTTGTCTCTTCCAGGCAACATAAAAGGCAGAGCAGGAAAGCACACTTTGAGCCAGTCGGGATGCTGGAAGGTGCCGGAGAGAAGGAGAAAGCCTTAGGGAGCTGCAGAAGCCCGGGAAGACCTGGAGGAGGAGAAAACCACCCAAACACTTGTCCTGCTATTACAGAGGAGACTGCAGTGTGGAGGAAGGAGCTGTACTTCCAGAAGGCAAGACCAGGGGCAGCTGGGGTTGCCTTGCGGTACCTATAGCAGAACTCCTCCCCCTGGGCCAGACATGCGAACCCAGGTATATGAGGGGAAGGCGGTAAGACCCTGACCTCATTGGAACATCCCCCCTATGGCTCCTACAGCTCCCAAAATATGAATGCCATTTTGGGGAGCTGTGAAGTGGAAGCAAATTATCTCAAGTGCATTCTGGACTGGGAGTCCAAAAATGTACCTTTGAAGATTGAAAACTTTGAGAGAGGGGTCTAAGCCTGGCAGAGGGAGACCCTTGTGAACTTTTTGGGAGAGGGACAACTTGTGAACTTTTGTGAGAAAAACTGGCAACAGAGATAGTGGTCTGGCGCCACATGGGCGCTCATTCAAAGGTCTCTGGCTGGTGCCTCCTCTCCCAAACCAGGAGAAACAAGTACCAAGGGGAGGTCGGCATTAGGTGTCAAGGTGGTCATACGAGGGTCAAACCAAACCCCTTGAACAGTCGAACGTCTGACACGTTTTGGGGGCAAACGTGAACCCGACTGATGGATGCCTGTGAATTGCGTTGAACCCTAACACACCCTAGAATACTGTGATGAATGAACTCTGTGAAGCCTGACTGGGGGCTTTAGAGAAAGCCTGACTGGGGGTGAGACCCGGACTTGGGAAAAGGGAAGAACCTGCAGGGTCTAGAATGACATTTTGTTGAAATGTGAACTGTGGCAAATGTGAACCGAACAGAGGTATGCCAAGAGAAAGCTAGGGGAAGGCAACGCCCGCTTTCTGTTGAGATTTAGAAAGTGTGAACCCGACTGAGGGAATTGTGAAACTGGCGTTTGTGCCTGGCTGAGGGGAACGCTGAATAACCGAGGGACCCAGCGATACGTGATCGCCCTTCGGAAGTATCTGTTTAAATTGGCAAGTGCTTTGAGCGACTAACGCTGTAAGAAGGATAGGAGCCCGGCTGACAGGGATCCTAGGATGAAGAGTAATCACCCGATGTGATGGTTACCAGAAAGAACTGCTTGTTTTGTTGTTTTTGGCGTATCAGGCCCTCTGAAGCAAGAGACTTTGCATGAGCACAGGAGGCCCTGATATAGAGAAAAGTAACTGTAAGCTCGTGCCGGAGAAGACCAGGAGTGTGCTGTGCTCAAGAGTCCCGCCTTGTCCCATGCTAAAAACATGGGGAAGGGAGACCCCGGCCATAACATCCTGACTTGCCATTTTGTGAACACTGCTTTCTTTTCTTGTGAACATTAGCCCACACTATTTTGTAGCATAGCGATAACAATTGGCAATAGTTTTATTTAATTATAGGCCCTTTTTATTTGACTAGACTCCATTTTGACTGTATTATTAATATTTGATGGTTGTGGCTTGCTCCCATCTTAGATTTAGGTTTATATTAGGCGTTTAGGTCACCCATTTTTACAGTTGAATAAACATCCTTGAACTGTGATCACTTGTGTCTGTCTTGCTTTGATACCATGCCTTCCTTACACTGCGCATTCCTTAATAATGGTAGCTGGGCAGGCATCTCCTTTGCATTTGGAATGTTTAAGATTTTTCATTAGACTAAGGACTTCACGTTTCGAGCAGTCTCTGAAGGTGAAAGGAGGAAATCCTGGGTGGAAGTGTTCAGGTTAGTAGTACTGACTGTGTGATGTGGAGTACTCAGGCTGATCTGATTGCTCTGGATTTTGCTGTGTAAGAGGTCTATTCTGTTAAGCATGGCTGATTGGATGTTGGTGCACCAGGCTTTGTCTTTGGTAAAGGATTGCACAGGGGGAACTGGGGCTTCTAGTGTTCTGAAAATAGAGATGATTTCCCTGGTGTCTGATTTTGTGTTAGCAATCCCAGTGTTGAAGCAGGCGGCTTTGGCTAAGGAGATTGTTTTTTTTGTATTTGGCTGATAGCTTGTTGAATTCTAGTTTCAGGGATTCAGCAGTTTTATTGCCAGGTGCTAAGGGCGATAAGATTGCTGTTTCGCAGTGCAAGTAGCTCTGGGGTGTACCATGAGTTTGAGTGTATGATGGGGTTCGCTATTCATGCCATTAGAGGGGCTGTGGAGTTGACTGCTCGTGTTAGCGTGGAGTCGTAAGTCAGCAAGGAAGTTGGGGTCCTTGGAGAACGGTGGTCTGAGTTGAGGAACTTAATGCTCATTCCGCTGTCAAACATTCTTCCGACATTTGCCTCCTCCTAAAAGACTTTGATCTCGACGTCCTTGCTCTCACCAAGACATGGTTCAATGCCAGCTCAGTCACTGCTTTTGACTCCCTTCTCCCTGATGGCAACAAGAGCATTTCAAAGCCACGTACCGGCGGTGGAGTGGCCTTGATCTTTCCTTTGTGGGTCCCTTCTTCCCTCATACCCACCCAGCCTTACTCCACCTTTGAAAGCCTGGTCTGCAAGCTTGGCACCACTTCATCTTTGGCCATTGCCACTATCTACAGGCCCCCGGGCCCTATGTCCTCTTTTCTTTCAGAATGAGCTGATTTCTCCTCCTCTCTCTTGGCTACCACCTCTAAACTCCTCCTTCTGGGTGACTTCAACATCAACCTGGATTCTTCAATCATGGCCTCTACTCTCTTCCATGACCTCTGCACCTCTCTCGCCCTCTCTATTCTCCCCTCCGGCCCTACCCATTTGGCTGGACACCCTCTCAATGGCGTCATCCATACTGATCTCTTGCGCCCCACCCTGCTCTCCTGGTCTGACCACGCCCACCTCTCCTCCCACCTGAGACCAATCGGCCCTCTGACCGCACCTCCCCCAGCTCTGCCAGCCTCGTTTGCGGCCATACCTCGGATGAAACGAGTGACAGATGCTGGATTTGCTTCCACTTTCATCGCCCCCTCCCCCTCCAACAATTGACTCTGCTCTCAACAATTTAGATCTCGCTATCACTCTCGATATTCTTGCCCCTGTCATGAGGATACGTCTGAAACCTGCTGCCAGGCGTAACACTTGGTATGACTCTGATCTAGCAACCTTGAAACGCAAGTGCAGAGCTGCTGAATGGAAGTGGCAGACCTCAAGCTCATCTTCTGATAAACTGGCCTGTGGCCTTGTCCAAAGGCAATGTCATCTCTCCTTTCACTCCAAGAAGAGGGCTCACATCCAGGACTGTATCTCTGGAGCTTCTAACAACACGGCTGAACTCTTTAAAATCTGCAAGGATCTAGCCAATCCATCTGCAGTCTCTACCTCGCCTCTTCTCTCCCAGGTGCTCTGCACTGCACTGGCCACCCACTTCACTGCTAAAACTCAGGACATCTTGAATACACTCGCTTCCTCTTGCCCTACCCAGTGGCGTTGCCAGGAATCAAATTTAGGAGGGGCACAGAGGGGGCCAAAGACAAAAGTAGGGGGGCACAGACAAAAGTAGGGGGAGAACATGGTCACTGCTCATCTTAGGTGGGGGGGACAAAAAGGGGGCACAGGTTTTCACAGGGGGGCCCCGGCACCCCCAGACCTCCCCTAGCGACACCACTGCCCCTACCCCATCCCTCTGCCACAATCGGCCCCTCCTCCTCCCACCATCGGCCTCTCCTCCTCCTCCTCTCCTGTCCGGATGAGGTGACTAGAGTTGTCCTCTCTATGAAGGTCTCTTCCAAACAGGTCACCCCCTGTTCTTCCAGAACTGTTAAGGACAATATCCGCTCCCTTGCCCCTGCACTCGATGACTTCTGTAACCACTCTCTTGCCACTGGGTCTTTCCCCTCTTCCCTCAAGGACTCCCTTGTGCGCCCCCTCCTGAAAAAGCTTCCCGCCGACCCTTCATGTCGGGCTAACTACCGCCCCATCTCTCTCACTCCCTTCCTTGGTAAACTTCTGGAGAAGTTGATCTTCCCCCAACTGACCCAGCATAGATTCTGGGCATCCAGAAGCACAGAAACTGCTCTCCTGAACACCTGTGAAGAATTGCTTGCATCTCTTGATTCCATCTCACCTGCTGTTCTCATTCGACTCAATCTCTCCTCTGCTTTTGACACAATTAACCACTCCATCCTCATAGAACGGCTCCATGATACCCTTGGTATCTCAGAGTGGGCACTGGCCTGGCTAACCGCCTTCCTCACTGACCGTCCCTCCCAGGTTATCCTGGTCTCTTTCTCCTCTCCCCCCTCTACCTCCACTTGTGGCATTCCCCAGGGCACTATCCTTTCCCCTTGGCTCTTTAACATCTATCGCCCATCTTGCTCACCTTATCTCCACCTTCTCCCCGCACTTCCAGTGTTATGCAAACAACACCTAGCTGTTCTGTACTCGGAAGAGATGCAGACTAACCTCTGCATTTCTTCTGACTTCCTCTGTCATTCATGACTGCCTGTCCGCCATCCAGTCTTGGTGTACCTCCAATAATCTCTGTCTCAATGCCAGCAACACAGAGATTCTTCCTATCGGGACTACTGTTGCCTCTTTTCTCCCTTCACTCTGGCCATCCTCGATAGGCTCTCCTTCCTCCGTAACCAAAATCCTAGTAGTTCGACTCCTCTCCGTCTCTCATTCCTCACATCTTGGACCTTGCCAAGAAGGCCCATTTCCAATGCTACCTCCTCAGGGGCATGCTCCCTTTCCTCACTTTTTCCCAGAAGTTTAATGTCTCCAAAGACATGGTACTCTACAGGCTGGACTATTGTAACAGCCTCTTCCTCATTCTACCTTCTTCTCTCCGCCCCTCCAGCTAATCCAGAACAGGGCTGCAAGATGTATCCTTTGCCTAAAGCCCCAGGACCATATCTCTCCAGCCCTAAAATCTTTCCACTGGCTCCTGGTAGTTGTAAGGATCAAATTTAAATCCCTCTGCATCATCCATAAGGCTGTCTGTTGCCGGAGACCAGGAAAAGTGCAAAAAGCCCACCAAAAAAAGCCAGCATGGGACATTTGGCTGAAATTCGCCATTTGAAAATTCCAAACAGCCGAAAAGTTTGCCCAAATCCCCCATTCGGTGCTAGTGGCTGTGGGGGTGTCCCTTGCACCCTTGTTCACTATATTGTGAGCAATGGTGCAGGGGTGTCAACCACAGCCGATCCCAAAAAGTTTTTTGAAAAACACACAAAAAGGAACTTGCGGCGCTGGTTCCCGATCACAGAAGAGAAACGGAACAGGTGTCGCAGGACACAGCGAAGTGTGCCGCTGCAAGGTTAGTGTGCGGGTGGGGGCAGAGGCAAGTCAGAAATATTCAGGGGAGAAAAGACTGAAGGTTATTTTTGGAAAAATAATCTTCGGTCTTTTCTCCCTCGAACATTTCCCAGGACCACGCTACCTGCAACTTTCTCTCACCATATACTCTCCTTCCAGATCCCTCCTATCCTCCAACTCTCGGCTTGTGAAGCATTTCTCTAAGCAGAGAACGGGTGGCCGTTCCGTTTCCTCGACTGGCTCCCTCCTCTGCAACAGACTCCCCCTTTCTCTACATCATGTGCCAGATCTACTCAAGTTCTGCAAGCACCTCAAGACCTTCCTCTTCTCCTCCTCCTTCCCTCTCTCCCTCCCGTGCCAAACCCCCCCCCCAGTCACTGCGATTGGTGGACTGAGCCCTTGTGTGTCCTTCTGGGTCCTGGCCTTCAGTGTGATTGCCCGTAGAATCCACCCGCCTCCCTGCACTTGCCTTCAGGCACCACTTGGCTGTTGTCTCACAGGCCTGCACTTACTGTATGGGCTGGCGACTCCTCTTCCATCTAGTGGTCACTACCTGGCACTTCCGGCTGCCTTTGCAACCGGCTCCCTGGCACTTCATCCCTCAGTGGAACCTATAGCACTTACCCCTTTCTCTGTCCCTTCTCTCTCTTTACTTGCACAATCCAAATGTTCACAAGGCCTAATAGGACCGCTGTTGTATTTGTATTTTGCTCATCACTTATCACATTCCATTGTCTTGATGCTCCCTTGTTCCCTTCCCTTTGCCCTGGGGGCGCTTTGAAACACAATTTCTTGATGTATAAGCGCCTTACAAATGCCCAATAAATAAATCAAATAAACATATGGCATCTTTCTTAATGGGATTCTGGTGTGACCGTAAGAGTATAGTAATGTCACTTCCGGTCTACCAGCAAGGGGAAGGAAATATACATCTATCTTGTAATGTAATGACCCAAAATCACTGCCATTTTGAAGAGAAACTAAATGTAATTTGGTAAGTAGACAAATATAGTATGCCACTAGATATTATTTCGGGCAAAGTAATTCCAACAAAAAATGGCCTTGTACAATGTATTTGTCTTCGTTAAGCTTCATTAAGGACAATAAGGTAGCATCCAGGAAACATGAAAATTCATAAAAACTATTTGTCCTATCTATGACCTTTTGAAATGATTCTAAATGTAAATAATCTGTGGTAAATCATAGAGAGTTCTTGTTTGGAATTGGTGTAATCACATAATTAAGCCCACTCGAAAAGGTAAACTGAGTTGCAGGTGATTGTCAGGAAATTACAGAATTATATTATCATACAAATCTACAGTCTGTAAAGTACAAATACCAACACTATTGTATCATTTAATGTTCAAATTATCACAGTAACATTTCTCTTGTATCTCCTTTCCATGGTTAGACATCTTGTGTACAGGTTTATAAACATTTTAGATACTAATGTACACATGTTCAGAACTCACAGAGCCATCTGAGATATTTAAGTAACACATTATCAGTGTCCCCCTTGAACAGAACGTATTTGTTAATTTGACTCAATCATATTGATTATATAAAATAATTCACATCAAAACCAATATTCATCCATATAGAGCAGAACATTATGAATCCAAGCAATTTAATGTTATAAAAGTTCATACACATCCCCGTTGCTTCTGGGAATTTGTACTCTTTCTAGTACCACGTATTGCAATTGTATTATGAATATTTGTGCTGAACAAAGTGTGCTGCTACTGATGATTTTAAGTACTTGGTTCGGATATTGCACTTTTGTTCTGTCCATCTCAGCCTAACTTTCCTTGTGGTCAATCCAACGTAAGATATTTCAAGGGCATTTCAAAACATAGATTGCATTTGATGAGTCACATGTTGCACAACCTCTAAATTGCATTTACCTACCTGTGTATGGGTGATTTATGTAATCAACTTTTATGAGATTATTGCAATGTGGAGATGTCAGACATGGGAAAGTACCGTTCTTTCTAGTTGTGTTCAGTTAACAATTTCCCACATTCTGCCTTTATATTATATTTCTCACTGGACCGTTCTTTCTAGAAGCAAATATTGGCCCCTGTGGGAATAGTTGGTTTGTAAGCCTGTGCAGTTTTAAGACCTTCCAATGTTTTAGTATCATATGTTTGATTTTAAATCTTTGGTGTGAATAAGTTGTGACATTAAATTGCGAGTTTTTTTTAACTGATAACATTTTGTATGACTATGTATATCTTGAGATGCTGCTCTCTGTATTGCTGCATCCATGTTCTCCACATTATAGAACCTATCTCAACGTTTCTCAATAAGAAAATCATTCTGTCAAGTTCTTATGGGTTGCATACAATTCTTTTGATGCGTAACAGTTGACTTTAAGGGAGGCTTTTAAAAGTGGTTGGTAGGTGGGAACGTTTGCCAAGTAACAGGTTTTTACAATCTGTAAATTTCACAAATGTCCAAATCTTTTGATTCTCTAATGTTACTCCAGCATTGAGAACGTGTTTTTGTTAAGATATTTAAAATTACTCAAAGGCTCAGCGTCTGCCCCTGTTTATATACTTCACTTCCACAAACAATGGAGTTGTTTTCTCAAAATTCATGAGAAATGGGCAATTCAAAGCTGCCACCACATTCTTAGTTCCATAGACAGACTGCAAAAATGAAACTATAAACCTTAACTACTCTAAATGTTCTTTCACAAACTGACACTCTTATAGTTTTGCTCAAATGTACTTTTCATGGAAATGCCCCAAAACATATTTACGTGACCCTGAGGGTGCCCCTGTACCAAGGACGAATAAATCAAAATATCACCACAGGACACCATCGTACATTTTATAAATACCCAAAAATATAAAATCAATGCACATCTGAAAAATCTCTGGAGCAATATAAGCTTCTGTAAATGGAAATACAGAATACTCATAATGGTGAAACACAGTCCTAAAGATGTCTTTCGTTTCATTCTATACCTAATTTGCAGAAGGCGACAAGCCTAGTACAACATTCAATTTTGTAAAAGTAGCAGCTTGAATAGACACCATAATATTGCCAATGAAGATTGCCCAGGCTTACAGCTCAGGTAGTCTTGATTCCATTAAAGACACGGGGAGAGCATTATGCTTTACTTTCTGTATTGCTGCCACATCAGCACTTTAAACCATTGAACATTTAAACTGGGCTTTTATGGTTTTTTGAGAAAAAAAACATAAAAGCACTCTGAGCCCTCCAGCACTCTGAGGAAAAAAATAAAATAAAAGTTTAAAGTTGAAGAAATGTTCCCATAGGAACTATGAGCCCCATGATCCTCTGGGCTCTGGTAGTCCTGGGCTCCTCCTTTCCACCTATTAGGACCCTTTGTGAGGTATAAGAGCCCTTAGCCCCAGGTCCTTCTTCTTTCTTTGCTAATCAATGTCCTTCTAGACTGAACGTCAAACTTTGCTCTTTAAGCGAATGATCCCAACGATCAGAACTGTCAACTGATGCCAAGTGCTCTCTTGTCCAACAGGACAAAGTGCAACCAAATGCTTCAACTCTTGACCCTTCAAGCTCTTTCAGGCTATCTTCTTGTCGTCTCCTGCAAGGAATGGAGAGGACATCATGAGGGTGGGAATGTGCTAAAGCTCTTACACAGCATACCTTTACATGTTAAATCAAGACTTATGCCATTCTGGGTGGGATATAATGCTCGCCTCTGTGTCTTTAATAGAATCAAGACTACCTGAGCTGTAAGTCTGGGCAATCTTTATTCTATGTCAAGATAGGAGGCAAGCATAATGCTTGTTCAAAGCTTGCTACCACCCTATTCGTTATATCTGATATAGGTTTGAAATAAAATGTATTAAAAGAAGACCAATCTGCTGATTTCATTATGTCCTGCAATGAGACGCCCGCAGCGAAAGCTCTGGAAGCCATCACTCCCCTAGAAGAATGCGCGCCAAATAAGGACATGTCTATCCCAGCCCATTGCATCATTTCTCTCACCCACCTAGCAATCGTCACAGTTGCGTTACACCTAGCGGTCTAAGATGGGCTGTCGCCTCCTCATAATCTTTAATGCATTGCGCCATGCATATTTTCTTATTCTGCGTGAAGTAAGGGTAGGAAATGATTCTGGAATCGGTCTTGTTCACTTCGCTATGCTAAAAGCTACGCGTTCCGGATAAAATAACTTCTTATCTATCTCTAGGGCCTTGACGTCTGACACCCTTCGGCATGCTGCTAGACATAACATTGCTAGCGAGAAAGGCTATCGTTCTCTGCCCATCTAAGGAAGAGGTGAAAAACTTCTGACGTCCCATAACACTGCGTATTTGGGATCTGGCAGTCTCTTTCAACTTCATTCCTCTGAGAAGTCGTATGACCGCTGGGTGTTCCCCTACCGGACCCCCTTTTACCTTGTCGTGGCCTGCTGACACTGCTGATCTGTAGACCCCTAGTGTTCTGTAGGTGCAGCCGTCTTGAAACCGGATCGCTAGAAAGTTGAGAACATGAACTACAGGGGCTGAAACGGGATCCAAACCATGTTCTGTGCACCATTGGGCCCAATGGTCCTATGCGGTGCCATAGCTCCTAATGGTGGAAGGTGCCCAGGAGTCTGATACAGTCTGCAGCGAGTTGCAAAATGCCTGGCAATTCCCATCTCTTCCTGAAACCCTGCAGGCGACCGCTTCCATCAACGGTTAAGGATAGCTGGATGACCCGAGAAGAAGGTCCAGGTGATGCGGAACTATCCTCGGAAAATCCGAAGAAAGTTCCATCGCTACTGGAAACCAGGCCTGGGACTTCCAAAATTGTAGTATCATCTGGTCTTTCCTCCAACTGAAGTACTTCTGCGTCTGGGCGTTCAGTCTGGATGCAAATAGATCGGTGTGTAGGGGACTCCAGACTTCTTGTAACTGCCTGAATATCTGAGGATCTAGCTTCCAGTCTCTGGTCGATGGAGTCTACAAGATACCGTGAATTCCAGTCTGCCCCAGGCACCCGGCCCCACTCCTCAAATGAACTTGCATTATGAAACTTGCGCCCACAACGCCAGCAGTAACGGGCTGCGAAGTTAAGTGGGCTAAACAAGAGCAGAAGAAGAAAGAGAAACAAGGAAGCAGCAACCCCTGGCGAAACCAGTGAAGCGTTCCCACAGAGAAGCTAACGGGAACAGTGGTAAGTCAGAGAGGGGGACAGGAAAACCTGAGAAGACAAAAAATAAGAATTTCATTTTGTGAGGCAACTACCCGATCAGTTCCTGACTGTGGTATTGAAGAGTCAAGGAGGACTCTGAGACCCTTGTCCAAGTGGGGACAAGTTGCAGGACAGTGTTCAAGTAAGAACAACACTTAATCCGTGGAGAGAACTTAAAGAATTGACGAAGAATCTAAAATTGAAGTAACTTAAGAAAACATTGAAGAGTCAAGCAGAGCTCGGGGAGTCTGTCGTCCCCATCGGGCAAGTTGAAAGACTGTGTTCAAGTCAAGAAACGTCTGCTAAAAGTGGGTTATAAACTAGTAGAATGGAGTCATTTTCCTAGTCCAGTGATGTCCAAGTACTGTTGTGAAACATAAATATGAGAGAGTTTTACCCAGGTGAATGGAGTCATTCTCCTGGGTTGGGGAGAAGAACTCTTTCCTCAGTCTAATAATTTGGGGGAAATGGGAATCGAAAAAAAGCCTGGTAAGCAGAAGCCAGAATCCTTTGGAAGTTGTCTCGGAAAGCATTGAGCCATCCCTTCCCCACACGGCAAAGGTCCACAAACATAAAAGTTCCTGCGCTCCACAGAGAACCTCAGAATTGTGGAGGATAACTCACATTTAGGAGTTGGTCTTTTGTCAAAGTCAATCTTCCTCTTTGCCTGTTATTGTGTCGACACCGGATCGCTCCACAAGTCACTTCCTCTTCCCCCTCCCCTCTCTTTTCAACAAAAAGGGACGACATCCTTAAACCCCTTCAAGAAGCGACTTTAAGAGAAGCATGCATGGAAAGAGCAGATTGAATAAAAAGAAGAGGAGACATTAAGGTCAAAGTCAATCTCACAAGCTAGGAGAAGGGAGACATTCTCCTAGCCATAGGAATTGTGGCCCCAGAGAAGGAAGGCATTCTTCTGGGGTATGGTTTTGGTTGTTTTGAGCTTTTGTGTTTCACTGGTAGGGATAGTTTAAAAGTTTGCACCAGGGCAGTAAAATATTATTTGGACATCACAGACTTCCTGATAGACCCGAGTTTTAGTATATTTAAGGTAGAGAAAACCACCTCTAGAAATAGGAAAAGATACGTTTTTGAATATACAATAAACGTTTACATTCAGAAACTTTAAATCCTGGTCAGACTCCTCATTCTATGTCACCACAGTATGAACTCAAGCTTGTTTAAATACTACAAAATAAAACCACACAAATTTACTAACTCACTTTGTTTTTCACTTCAGCACCAAAGCTCAAAAACATGTATGTCAGGTACCATGCTGTGCTAATAGCATCATAGACCTCGGGAGGGGCATTTATTGCTTAGGATAATGGCCCTCCCCCAATTTATGGCCATGGGCTTCGCCTTAGGCCATAACTTGGTGCCGGTTCATTATCTTGTGATAACCCCTTGCGTGGTCTATAGGGCTATAGTAGGTCTATTACATTGGTTCTCCTTTAAATACTCTTTCTTGGATAAGTTATGCATTCATCCCGATGTAATCAGAGCTACTTACAATTATACATCCAATGGGGGAACAGGGCATTATTTCATACCCCACCTTATTTAATATTAATCAAACTAAAACCATTCCAAATCGTTTATAGCAGTCTAAATTAATATATACATAATCTACTCCAAAAATGTGTATTTCAATTTCTCATTTAACAAATCCACAATGCATCTGATCACAACTTTCTCAATAACCCTCGCAACCTGCATACAAGGTTAAAAACGCATAATACAATATTTACTTACCACAATTTGTTTAGGCCACACATTATGTATTGAAAATAATGAAGGAGACCTAACTTCTGGTTAAACATTTCATGCTCGTTTTTCACTCCTATGATATTTCATTACCAAACTATTTTGGGGCCATCTGGTCGGATACATTATTGCTGGTCTCCAATTAGATTGGAATTATTTTATATTGCACAATTACATATTGCACTGCTATCCCATACTACAACAAATTGCACTCTTTCAAAGAAAATACATTACAATACAATTTTTCGGCTACAATTCGATATTGCACATTGTCCAATTCACTGATCCCATTCCTGTGGATTGACTAGTTAAAAGAATTGTTGATTATTTGGCCATTACTTGATGTGCTTCAAAGAACATAGTCAACACTTAACATAAAATGCTTTCACCTAAACATGGGAGTGGTATAATATCAGTGAGCATAAGTGTCCTGTACTCAACCAATGTTATTACTGAACAGTAACTTACATTTTTAGTTTCCAGCGGCAGATGTCTTATTATTCATTAATGACGCACTGCAAGATATCAAAACGACTTGTTAGCCACATTATGGTTGCTACGTACAAAGCAGAAGAATTCTATAAAGATATGACTTTAACCAAACCACTGTACTGAGAAACAGTCTGTTTCATATTTATATTTCTCTAGCTGTACAAATCGTACTATACAGAACTAACGGAATAAGTACTACATATTCTTTTTTTTGGTAGTACATTATCAATTAAGTAATCTTGTGCTGCTCAACACATTTGTTTTGCCCCTCCTCCTGACTCATAAACAAATCCTGTTCTTTTCTCAACACACAACTCATTTGCAAATCTCTCAGCTTCGCAAATTGACATAGTACAGTCCATGTAAAAATAACATGACTTATTTTTTCAATTAAATGGTGCACTAATGGACATTGAGTGTTCTAATTTGTAAATGTTTGCTTCCAGGGGGCAACATCAGCCAATTTCGACTCTGACTCTTTTGGTCTGTTTACAACACACGTTTACCACAAGGGGGAATGACCTATACATTTTGGTATACTACATGTCACCATGTGAGTCCTAGATATGTTATCTCTCTAATGTAATTCTTCATGATTTCATCTTTTACATTCCCGCTCCATTTGTATGCAACGAAAGGCAGTTGTAAAAGCTATTTTCCTTGCCCCATGTTTCTTACAGTTCAGCATAACATTTGTATTTGATTTGTTACATTTGAATAAGTACAAACACAATCTTATTTTCATCTTAATCTTATTTTCATCTTTCACTTGATGGATATAGTCTAACAGAGCTTCACTCTTACTAAAAGCTTGTTTTATAGATTGTTTCACTAGCCCGGGTGGGTAACCTTGCAGTGTAAACGTATTGCTAAAAACAGCTACTTTCAACTCAAATTACCTTTTCCTCTAACTGTTCCTTTTCATCCTTAAGAACTGACAAGTTAAACTGCCCCATTAATGCTGCGGATGGAAGCCGCTATATAACAATAGTGAGTTTTTATGTGTAGATTTGTGGAATCTTTTGACCCATCCTTTTTCCTTCTATAATGCCCATATGAAGCAGATTATCAAGAAAGTAACTTTGCAAGTCACGTAGAGTGGAGGAAAATGTTAAGTAAAATTCCTGAGCATTTAGTCACTGGAGGAACTACTTTGGCTCTTCATTTCCAAACCAGATTAGTAGAACATCTGTGTGCCAGTTCAAAGGTTAAATGTTGCCCTTGTACAAGTTTACATCTGAATACATTCTATTCTCTTCCGGTTTATCTGCATATGAACTTGCTACACTGGGTGTTACCATAGCACCCGTGGCCATACCATGAATTTGACAATATAAATCATCCTAAAGCTGGAAGTAGTTCTACATTAAGACCATCTCAATAGAACCCAAAAATAATGAATTTGTGGTTCCTTAATATTCACATTTTGCATATAATTAAGCAATAAGCCCCGAGCCCTGGGGGCAATACCGAGTCAGGCGATGCCCGGGGGCCTATAGTTTCAGGGCCGAGCGAAGCGAGGGCCTTAACGAAGGCCCCGGGGCATTACCTGACTCGGTAATGCCCCTGTGGCTCAGGGCTTATAGGCCAGAGCACTACTAGCTTTCTTTTTGTGTTCCAAAATGCTACGGCGTTTCAGAACAGAAATAAATACTTTTTTTTAAAAAATGGCCCCCGGTGAACTTTCCATGGCTGCCATCGGGAACGGATGCACTGGGGACAGAAGTGTTCCCAGTGCTTTCGCCCCCAGAAAAGGCAAAAAAAAGAAGGTAAGTGGGGTGGGGAGGGGATTGTTTGCAGGGGAGGAAGAAAGGACACACTTACCTGAATCCCCGGTGGGGAGGATGGCAGCCTCCAGCTGTGTGGAGGATCGGAGTGGTGATTGCCCCGTTTCGGGTCTCCTCATTGACTGAGGGGCTGCCACATCCCGCCTCCCCTCAATCCCACACCGGGTATGAAGATTCAAGGGATTCTGCGTGGGGTATGGACCGGGCGAGAGCCAATCAGATTGTGTCTAACAATCTGATTGTCTCTCACCGGGTACTAATTGTTCTAACAGCCAACATGGTAGCCTGTGGAATCGTTGTGTGCAATGATGTATCAAGACCTCTCACCACCCTGGCATGCCCCAGAAACGATCTCAAATTGAGTCAGATTGACATGCGAGTCCCTTTTGTGATTGGTACCTCCCCTTGGAAGGGAAGCTGTGAAAACATGGGGGCGGCTACCTCCCCAAGTAACTGCATCTGGGAATGCATAGGCAAGTGGTACTACACTGGGTCTGAACATTTGATGGCAAGAAAAGTTTTTTTTTTGTTGGAATCTTCATATTTCTTTTTCCCACCTATGGTTGTTGCTACTGTCAGACCAATGTTTTTTGGTAAATAACTTGTACCTCACTGTGCCGAAAAGCTGCCGCGCAGACATTAGGGAAACGAAAAGCAATTAATATGTAGAATGGCGTATCTGCGGGAAAGGAACCCGAAAGGGAGGTACAAAATTAACTCCCAACATGCATCTCGCGGAATTCAGAAAGTATCGGGAAAACTAGCAGTGAGCCCTTTCTGCAACCAAGCAAGACCTTCAATTATTTGAAGGAGTTTGGAGGCTGTGGACCCAACTAATACTGACATCTGAACAATAAATTCCATAGCATAGAAGGAGTTGGCTTTTACCCTGGATACCTCAAAGGAAATGACTGTCTTGTGCCCTGTTAATGAGGTTAACTCAACCGAATACCTTAAGTTTGATCCTTCTCCAATTGCTGTCGACTCTGATAAGAGTTCCAAAAACACCTTACATACAGTAATGACCCAGAGCAGAGTCCCTGCATATTGGTATAAGTGGCAGGTCACGCTGCAAAGCGGTGGCAGATTTTGCCAAGGATCTGCAGTCCTCCTCTATGGAATTAAAAGGAGAATACAACTAATTACGGAATTTTTTAACAAGTTTGAAAAAGTCTGTTGTTAACTCACGTTTAGTTATGGACAATCTTTCTAGAGATTTGAGAAAGGAAGCCTGTTTCAAACTTGTAAAACTAATTGCCAATTTTTCTGTCAACATAGTCAACCTGGTAATTTGGTTGAAACATTACTCACTCATATGGCATCAAACAGTGTACCATCTGGACCACAGCCTACAACTACTGACAATTGGCAACACATTGGGTGGGTACGGGTCCAGAACCATTGAGGGTGGTGGAAGATGTTCATATCAGTAGGTGTAAGCCCGGGTTTCTGCATTCCAATTGCATACATCCAAGTGAGATTCATGTGCAACAAATACCCATTTCAGCTGTATTTCACCTATTGCCAGTCATGCCACCACTGGCTGGGTTTACTATAGGGGTTGAATCCCTACTGGCTGGTTGTAGGGAATCTGCACCCTCACTCATAAATAGAACCACCCACCCGAGTAATGCCAGGAGGATGGCGCCTAATGTCAACACCAAATACATTTTGATGCCTCAAAGAGTAAATTGCTTTGGACTTTCTCGTAAATCTCGAAAAGGGGACTTTATAGTGGTCTCGTTCTCTAACCCGACAGTTGCAATTTTTTTTATAAATTGTACCCTTGTAACTTACTTGCCAGTTAACTGGCTGAGAATTTTGCAACTATCATGGATTCATCCTCCTGACCTTGTTTTCTCGACTATTTTCGGCTGCGGCTTACAGAGCGGACGATCCTCGCACACGCATGCTAATGCAAAAAAATAATTCTAACCATACTCAATGACCCAGGGTATTAGGATCTGCTAATAGCCAACACAATAGAGGCACTGTATTGAGGAAAGAACCGAAATATAAAGTACAAATGGAGGACCTGGGGATTATTACACTGTGGCGTTAAGTCCAGAGAATAAAGAGAGCATCTAGGCAACAAAAAGTTCAGACCACAAATAGGAACTCGCAGATCTATTAAGATTTGGGTCAAGCTGACCAAACAAAATATTTTATTCCAAAACAGTTTTATTTTATCAAAAATGTATAAAATCCAACAGATGGTGTTGCATATAGTTCACTAAATATATTCAGCAATTCAAAACACACATGTATCACCAAATCACAAAAGTAGGGTGTTGTCTAAACAAAGTTATTCCTTAATGCACCAGACATAATATGTTGCTTATCACATACTCAACCTAAAACCATGGAAGCCTCTGGTTCGATCCTTGCATAAATAGAACATTTAGTCAACCCACCTCCTCTCAGCTGACCAGATGTTCAAATAGTGTTGCTGTGGATGAACCAACATTCTTGACCTGTGCCCCATGCCCCATCACTGGATTGTATGTCGGTCTCTAAAACAGATCAGGTACAACAATCTGTTTTGGCTGATGCTCTCTCTACTTTATCATCACTGGTAACCTGGAACATTGCAGGGGTACTTTAAAATCTTACGTCCACGGAAAGTATTAATGCTTTGATTAAGAATTACCTTTTTTTATTAGAAAGCCTTTAGTGATATTCTGCTGGATGGATACTGCACATTTCAAATCAAAGCCTCTGAGAAGCCCAGGGGAAGACATTTTGGGGGCCTCACTATGCTTGTTAAGAGCTCGCTACAGCGTACCAATCGTCTCGCTCTGCCCAAATTAAGATGTGTGGAAGCATGGGAATTGAGCTCAATTGTAGACTAACCTTACATATTCTTATAAAATAGCCCCCAAACATTGCACAACATGTGCATCTTGTCCATTTTTAAACCCCTTATGGACAATTTAGTTGCATGGGCTATGAAGAAAGGGGGATGGATAATCTAGGTGGAGATTTTAACTTAAATTGGCAGCAGTGCCTCATTGAAGCTTTTTCATACAGGGGAAGATTTGTCTGTCGGAATCCCAGAGCCTATAATGATTGACCCTCATGTGTTCGAACAGTCTCATGTTTTAAACCTCGTTAAGGGAGTGGGGACTGTGCTCCATTAATGAGGGTGCACCCAAGGATAATCCAGGTAAATATGAATTTAGTTGGCAGCAGGATAATTCTACCATTGACTATTTCTATGTTTCAGTTAATAAATGGTCCCAGATTGAGGACTTCTAAGTTGATATTTGCAGTGACCATCACCCCATTGTGTTGAAGCTGAAATGGCAATATAGTAATGCTGTAAAAAATGATTTCCCACTTTTGACCTTCGCTGAAGTCAGCTTGAGGTGTAGAAGAATAAAATGGGCAGCAATTGATAAACCCACTATTCATCAATCAATAATTAGATCAAATGTTTCCTCTATTAATCTCTTGTTAGAGATGGTAAATATCGGACTTTAAGGTGGTGGAAATGTATGGTAAATTGATGCTGCAGGTGTCTTAGCCATTTCAGTATAGAAGCTCTAGCACAGTGGCCCCCAAATTTGAGCGGCTGGTTTAATGAGGAGTGCTCTATGGCCCAAAGGAACGTGTTCACCAAAAAAAACAGTGTCAACTAAGAGTTAGATATCAATTGCCTTTGACAACTTCAAAAGGGTCATAGCTAGTGGAAATCTGGAATTGGATGCAGTATTCTGGAGGCAACTATCCAAAGCTGCCACATCAAAGAACTCAAAGAAATGTTGGGATCTTTAAACCAACGGCCCAATTTATTATAATACTATAAAGCTGTAGGAACGAATGTAGGGGAAGAGGGGTTGCATATTTCTCTGTATTAAATAGTGAACTTTTACCTGCTAACCTACAGGACCTCTCGCTGTTCGTAAAAGCCATGGCCGCAACTAAGTTCAGCACAAATAGGCTATCTGATTTGGAATTTTCCATTAAAAAAGGTGATTCCATCGCTAAACAAGGGCCTGAATGTTGCTCTGGCCCAGATCAAATCCCAGCTGATTTGTTTTGGGGTTTATCTGGGTTGTGGACTTCCGTATAAACTACATTTTAATGCGCTGATCAGGACTGGTTCCGATACCAACTAATTGGAAAGTCGTGCTAATTCACCCCATCTATACATTTATTTGTATAGAGATGGGCCCTTGGCCTATATTTATTTATTTATTCGTATTTGTTGAGCGCACAGCAGTCCTTGGGCATCGTGGTGCTTGTTAAAGATATTGATCAAACTTAGTTACAGAGATTGGAGCAGAGCTTACTTGCTGAAAGGAAGCCAAGAAAAACATAGTACATACTTAACACCGTACACTTTACGCGATGTACATTGTGCAATGCGAGAAGAAGTGTGGAGGTGTATGAGATGTAGGAGGTTGATGTGTCAAGGGCAGAAGGGAGGGAGTTAATTGAAGAGGGCAGTTTTGAGGTGTTTCCGGAAGGCTGAGGGTCTCAGCACTGAGGGTAGTAGGGAGAGCGTTCCAAAGCTTGGGGGCTAAGAAGGGGAATCCTACCCTCCCTGCTTTGGCCCTGTTGATGTGCGGGATGTTGATTTGATTGTTGTAGTGTGTCTGATAGACCAATTTCCCTCCTTAATTCACAGTTTTCAAATGTTGGGGGGCTCCCCTTGCGAAATTGGAGCATTGGGTCAACGATAACGATAACAATATTTGGACAAATATTCAGCTAGGTATCCGGGTTGATTTGGAGACTTGTGAACAGGCCCTCAACTTATATTTAATTGTGGTTAATTAATTGTATGTAAAAAATTAAAAAAAATAATTATGTAGACTTCATGGCTGTATCTACAGCATTCAACAAGGTCAACAGATCAAAATTGTGGTTAATACTCAGGACACTTAATTGCTCGAATTCGGGAAAAGCAGAGCGGTCACTGTACACCATATGTTGCAGTAAACTCAAGCAGATGACAAGGGTCCTTATTAGCGCTATTATTTTCCCTATAAATTAACGGCTTGTACGAAGCTCTTGTGTAAATTTAGGCCAATGCACCCAAAATAGGGAATACATGCTTACCTGTATTGGCTTACACCGAAGTGTGGTGCTATTAGTCCGTACTTCCCAAGCGTTACAGCTGTTAATATACATGGTTCTTGAATGAATTAGATCTACAGGTGAATGCAGCCAAATCCTTTGTTCTGCTTTGTCATCAGGGTAAAAGCCGCACCAAGGTCCTGGAAATGTAAAGTGATAATATTATACCAAAGGTGAATGAATTTGCCTATTTGGGTATATGTTTTTGAGTCGGTCTAACAGGTGGCTGTCGCACTTCAGTTCAAGTTACAAGGATGAAACATGAACAAAGTGGTGGTTTTCGTGGCATGAGGATATGCAAGGCACAACCCATTAGCATGACCATGCAAGTTTACAAGATGGAAACCCTAACGGTAGTTAACTATGGAGCCTCTCACTGGGGGTTCTCGAACTTAACCACTGTACAAAAGGTAGATAATACATTAATAGAGATACTAGCTTAAGTACTCGGCTTCTCCCAGGATGTCCATTCTCAGATTTATTTTTTGTTTCGTTTTTTTCATATTTCACCAAAAAAAGATGAACAAATATTGTTGTTTGCCACAAAGGAAAAACGTGATAGATGTTAGATTCACTAATTAATTGAACACCAAATTTTCATTTCTCTCTCATTTAAATTCTCACGTGAATATCATATTTGTATGCTTACTCTGATTCTCCAGCATGGGGTCTGGCATGGATTCACATGCTCATGAATATTCCCCGTTGTCAGGCTGGGAATCCTCGGTAAAGAAAAAATCAGTATCAGTTTCGTTTCTGATCTGTCTTTCGTAGTAGTAACCAATCTCTGATCTCTGCGTCATACTGACCACAGCCAATGACTGCCCTCTACCTAAGCCCCGCCTCTGGCAGCCATCTTCAGATTTTTACCGCACGTTCAAGTGTTGGGAGTCCTCGTGCTTAGCTCTCGAGCTTTTACTGCGTGTTTCGCGCTTTTTCAGGTGAATTTTCACATTTTTTCGGTTAATCGAGGCTCAAGCTCCACCGTTGCTACACACGTTAACGGCTACCCGTTGCGGGATTTTCCTACGCCCCTCAAGGGTGAAGATTTTGTCGAATCAACTTCTTGGAGGATTCCAGAAGATTCGCGGCCTACTTCGAGATGGCCCAGGATGCGAGTTCGTCGCCCGGACCCAAGCTGTTTCGCAGCTGCCCTGGATGCGGGCTGCAGAATGTGTTTAAGGAAGACGAACATTTGCGATGCCTCTACTGTCTTCATGGGGACAAGACTCATGTAGAGAAGGACTGCCAGTTCTGCAAGAACTTGTCGGAGCGGACCATGAGGGACCGTCAATCCTGTCTCGCCAGCTGGTTGGAGAAGGGCTCAACGGGTGAGAAGAAGAAGAAAGGGTCCGAGCGGGCTTCTAAGTCCTGTGCGGGCACCCTGGCGACGGGGGCCCAAAACCAGGCCAAGCACCGCGAGTCTGCTGGCTCCGGGAGCGCCGAAAGGTCGGGCTCTTCGGTCACCAGGCAGGGCGCACCTTCCCCGGCACCGTCAACCACGAGCCAGCTCTCCGGTTCGGGGAAGAGGAAGTCCGAGACCCCGGGTAAGCTTCGGGAGAAGCCCCGTCCGATCTCGGAAGAGGGGGAGCGAGGCGTCGCCCCTCCCCCGAAGGAGAAGGCCCGGGACGCACCTAAGGTGGTGAAGGCCCCTACCGAGCAGGCAAAGGCCTCTATCGAGGCGATCGCGGCGACTCTGGCCAAGCCGGCAGAGACCCCGCCAGCAGAGACTGCCTCCGGGACTAGAGTTTCCCTGCCGCCAAGGAGGGAATCCTCTTTTCAGCCCACCGCCGTGGCCGCCATAATGGAAGAAGCGAGGGGGGGCACTGTAGCCTCCTCGAGCTCGGAGTCAGCCTCGGAGGAGGAACTGACCGAGGCCGTGAGGAACCTCAAAGTCCAATTCGAGAAGATTCGATCCCGTAAGGAGGATCCTCGGGAGATAACCGAGGAAGACGACGATGGTGAGGAAGAGCAGCCTTCCCTTCCGGCACAGCCGGAACCTAGGCCTCAGGATGGCTCGGCGGCCATTTTGTCTGCGATCCAGTCCTTATGCTCTGAGATAAGGACGAGATTCCCACGGCCCAGGCCGGAGGACCCGCAACCTGGCCCGTCGTGAAGTCCTCAGAACAAACGACAGAGGACCCAACCCTCTCCTCCGCTCGCCCCCGTAAGGCCTACAGTTCCCTCCTCATCCTCCCACGAGTCGGGAGATGACGGTGCGTTGGGCTCGAAGACGGGTTCTGAGGGCGACGACGACGGAACGGGTCTCCCGTCGCACGGGCCTCGCCGCCCGACGAGATTGGCTCATTCCACGCCATGATCGCCAGGGCGTCCGAATTGTTCCAGCGCTGCCCGGAGGAGCAGAAAAAGGAAAGTTTCCTCTATCAGCGCCGGGAGGCCAAGAGGAAGACTGTCATCGCGGTGCCTCTAATCGATGACATCTGGGAGGGGGGCCTGTCGGTTCTCAAAAACCCCTCCACGGGACCGGTATGAGAAGAAGTACCGGGTCCCCGAAACCGCTCCCCTGTGCCTCAGGCCCCAGCCAACGCCAGACTCGGTCGTCTCGGCGGCGGCGAAGAAGAAAGCGCCGGGGTCAGGAGCCTCGACGTCGAATTCCCCGCCGGACGGCGAGGGAAAGAAGTTGGACGCCATTGGGCGGCGGGTCATTATGTCGGCGGCGACGACGATCAAAGCGGCCAACGCCCTGGCGATCGTGGCCCGTTACGACAGGGAGCTCTGGTTTAAGCTGGCCCCCCATATTGGACTTCCTGCCGGACGACAAGAGGTCCGAGGCCCTGGAAATACTGCAAGAGGGGGAGGTGGCGTCGGACCACGCCATAACGGTGGCAACCGATATTGCTGATACCTGGTTCCGCCAGCTGGGCAACGGTGTTTGCCTACGACGACGGAGTTGGCTCCGTGCGACCAACTTCCGTCAGGACGTCCAGACCAGGGTGTTGGACATGCCGTTCGACGGCAGCAACTTGTTCGGGAAGGCGGTGGACGAATCCCTCCAAGCCATAAAAACAGAGACGGCCCGCGCCCTACGAGCCCTTCAGCAACGACGGCCCTTTCGGAGCTCTGCAGGCAGACAGGGTGCCTCCAAGGGATCCAGTGGTGGCTCGTCGTCCTACCGCCAGGCGGCACGCTCCTTGTCTCAGGAGGCCTACAGGGGTCGCGGCAAGCAGGGAGCACGTCACCGCCGTCGGCATGGTGGCCAGGGCGGCAAGGCCACCACCTCCAAGCAGGACTGAACCGGCCGTGGTCTCGGGCCCCCACCGAAGCACCCCGGTGGGAGGCCAGCTGACGAATTTCGTCGGCGTGTGGAAGTCCATCTCCACCGACCGTTGGGTGCTGGATACCCTGGCAAGAGGACACTATCGAATTCCTGAAGAAGTGCCCTCACGTTCCACCTGTGACCAGGAAGGAAAATCACGTCCCGCAACTGCTGTTGGAAGTACGGGCGATGTTCAGGAAAGGCGCCATCGAGCTTGTCCCGAAGAGGCTCCGGGGGTACTCCAGGTACTTCCTCATCAGGAAGAAGACGGGCGGCTGGCGCCCCATCCTGGACCTTCGTCGTTTGAACAAATACATCAGATCACAAAAGTTCAGGATGGTCACCCTCCAGCACGTACTGGGACAGCTGGAGGAAGGCGACTTTCTATCGTCGTTGGACCTGGAGGATGCATACTTCCACGTCCCCATCCTCAAAAGTCACCGAAAGTTCCTCAGGTTCGTCGTCCAGGGACGCCACTACCAATTCAGAGCACTGCCGTTCGGATTGAAGTCGGCCCCCAGGGTCTTTACCAAGTGCCTAGCACGAGTGGCGGCGCGGCTGCGCCTGCAGGGGATTCACGTCTACCCCTACCTGGATGACTGGCTCATCCGCTCAAGGACGAGGGAACTCGCCGTCGAACACACTGCGAGGACCGTCCAGCTACTCACAGACCCACCTGGTGCCGTCGCAGGTGGCCCTGTTTCTGGGAGCGAAGCTCGATACAGTGAGGCGCCTGGCGGCCCCGTCGGAAGAACGGACGAAGACCATTCTAGGCAAAGTGCAGCGCCTGCTAGCCACGGACGTGGCCAGGGTGAGGTCCATCAAGTCCCTCCTGGGGATGATGTCCTCTTGCATCTACCTGGTGCACCTCTGCAGACTACGGATGCGCCCTCTTCAAGAATTTCTCGACGCCCGTTGGATGCAGGCGATGGGCACCTTCGAAGACAGGGTCCCCCTCAGCGAGGTGTTCCGGCGGGAGATTCAGTGGTGGGGCGTTCGAGCACACCTCACGGCGGGCAAGGACTTTCAGACGCCGGCGTACCAGGAGACGGTGACGACGGACGCCTCCCTGGAAGGTTGGGGCGCCCACACCGGAGATCTCCACGCAAGAGGCCTCTGGCTCCCGGAGGAGAGGCTCCTGCACATCAACATCCTGGAATTCCGAGCCGTGTTCTGGGCTCTCAAATCGTTCCCCCCCGTCGCTCAAGGGCAAGGTGGTGCTGATCTTCACGGACAACACGACGACAATGTTTTACATACGGAAGCAGGGAGGCACCAGATCCCCAGCCCTATCCAAGGAGGCACAGGATCTGTGGCACTGGGCGGTCGCCCAGGGGATGTTCCTGGTTCCCTTCCACCTGGCAGGAGAAAGCAACACCATCGCCGACTCGCTCAGCAGGGAGCTGCGCGCGTGTCACGAGTGGGAACTGCGCCAGGATCAGGTGGATCAACTCTTCCGACGATGGGGCAAACCCCAAATCGACCTGTTCGCAACAGCGACAAACTCGAAGTGCAAGAGGTTCGCCAGCAGGTTTCCCCAGCCGAGAAGCATGGGCGATGCGTTCTCGTTCCCCTGGGACGGCCTATACCTGTATGCGTTCCCTCTGTTGCCGTTGCTGCTTCGACTCATCAGCCAGCTCAAGAGGTCCCGGTGCAGGATGATCCTCGTCGCACCGGCGTGGCCGAGGCAGATCTGGTTCCCGGACCTTCTGGACTTGTCAACGTCCCCTCCCATCAAGCTGTCGGCGGACGCGGACCTTCTCTCCAGAGAAGGAGGCGCCATCTTCCACCACGACCCGGCGTCGCTGAGCCTGCAGGCTTGGCTCCTGCAGCACTAGAGTTTGGAGGCTACGATATACCGGCCGATTGCAGAGAGGTTCTTGCAAAGGCCAGGGCGTCCTCGACTCTCAAATGCTACGGTCATAAGTGGAAGAGGTTCTCTATCTGGTGCCGGTGCCGAAGATCAACCCCCTACGGATTGCGGTCCCTCAAGTGCTGCCGTACCTGCTATCGCTGGCAAAGGCTGGGCTAGTCCATGCCTCCATTAAGATTCATCTGGCGGCGATCTCCAGATATACCAGAACCACAGAACGGACGTCCCTGTGGTCCCATCGACTGGTAAAAGAGTTTATGAAAGGACTGTTCCGGTCGTTCCCGCCGGTGAAGGCCCCTGCCCCGGCGTAGGAACTTAACGTGGTGCTGACTAGGCTCATGGGGCCCCCATTCGAGCCGATGCACTCCGCACCAATGAAGTTTGTGTCGTGGAAGACTGCATTCCTGGTGGCCATTACCTCCGCACGACGAGTGGGAGAGATCCAGGCCCTATCCTGCAAAGCACCGTACTTGACTTTCCATGCCTCGAGGGTGGTGCTTAGGATGCACCCCTCCTTTATGCCCAAGGTGCCGTCGGACTTCCATCTTAACGAGCCCTTGGTGTTACCTGTTTTCTTCCCGTCTCCTTCGTCGCCGGCCGAGAGGACTTTGCACTCGCTGGATGTGGCTAGAGCGCTGAAGTTCTACGTGGACCGCACGAAGAGTTTCCGGAGGACATCACAGCTGTTTGTGAACTTTGGACCTGTGAATCAAGGGAAGGCTCTCTCGAAGTCTTCTATTTCCAGATGGCTCTCCGGCTGCATCATGCACTGCCACAGGTTGGCTAACCGACTGCTGCCAGGCCGTCCGAGAGCCCATTCGACCAGAGCGATCGCTGCTACTACGGCGTTCTTATCTGGTGTGCCCCTGCTGGACATCTGCAGGGCTACTACATGGAGGTCGACGCACACCTTCACGAGATTTTACTGCGTCGATCGGGATTCCAGGGAGGAGTCCAGGGTCGGCCAAGCAGTGCTGCGCAACCTGTTCGCTTAAGGTGAGCCTGGTGAGGAGGTAAGAGATGCTAAATGTTGAGTTTTTTGTATTGCTTAATGTTGAGCCTTTTGCCACCCCCCGTGGTTGTGCATGTGTGTACTGCTATTTATTCTTATATTCATGAGCATGTGAATCCATGCCAGACCCCATGCTGGAGAAGGAACAAGTTACTTACCTGTAACTGTTGTTCTCCAGCATGGGTCTGGCATGGATTCACATGCGAACCCTCCCGCCTACCCCTCTGCGGCTCTTCAATTGGTCATACTGCCTCTTCACGTGCTACCAAATCTGAAGATGGCTGCCAGAGGCGGGGCTTAGGTAGAGGGCAGTCATTGGCTGTGGTCAGTATGACGCAGAGATCAGTGATTGGTTATTACTACGAAAGACAGATCAGAAACTAAACTGATACTGATTTTTTCTTTACCGAGGATTCCCAGCCTGACGACGGGGAATATTCATGAGCATGTGAATCCATGCCAGACCCATGCTGGAGAACAACAGTTACAGGTAAGTAACTTGTTCCTTATTTGCAGTGTTAGCAATGGTGGCCATTTTCGCTGCTAAACACGCTGCTAAAATCGAGGGTAAATAAAAATGTGGTGGTCAATTAATTAGTGAAATTAACATGTATCGAATTTATTGCAAAACAAATCAATGAAAAGAAAGACCCACTGGCTTCTAAAAAGAATTTGAAAAAAAAAATGCAAGGCCAGTTTAGCACAGACAGTGCAATGATGAGCACTTTCTACAAATGACCTGTAGATGGCGCTCGAAACACCACAAAACGTAATGCCGAAAAAAAACAAAAAATGTATAATCTCGGAACGGGATGGCCTATCAAGCTAGAAATAGTTGCATTAATTCGCCAATAAAATAAAGAATAGTCCATGCAAAATTCATGGCGCCAGACCTCTCTGTTCATGAGGAGTTACGCCCCCAAGATCAATGCCTGTGTCCTGATCGAGTGGTGTCTCATGTGCCCTGGGGGATGTTGCTCTTGTCCTCATGTCAGCAAGTATTGCTGCTGTTTGTTGTTGTGTTTTAGAAGCACTTGATATTGATTTTCGCTTTGTATCAGATGGAGCGTTTCCAAATGATGTTTGTTTTTTCTGCGGCATGTTTCAATCACTGAATGGCTTCAGCACATTTGAGAACATTTCCAAGAAGGATTGATTAATTGTGCTCTCTTCTTGTGAATGAATTTAAGTAAACTGTAAACTTGTCATTTCCCGTATTTGGAGTGGCGCGATAAACTTATTTTTGCATATAAGATTTTTGCATCCAAACATAGACTACAATCTTGCCCCAGAAAAAAGAGGAATCCATGCAAAATGTGTTAGACGTGGGTTTGTGTATTTGTATAGCCGGACACACACACACAGACACCCGGACAGACACCCGGACAGACACGACAGACAGACAGACACACACACACACACACACACACACACACACACCCCCCACCTTTATATATGAAGAAGATTGTTAGGCCTCCTATGATCTGCATCCAATTTTGCAGTGCATTTAGAAGTGGTTCACCGTTTTTTTCGACAATGTACTTTCTCTTCAGCTAGCTTTTCATTGGTTAAGAATTTGTAACAACCCAAGGGCTGAGTTATTCCAGTTTATTATAAAGGCTGTTATGAGTAAACCAGGAGCACTTTCCATACCGTGTCTTCAATATGATAATCATTTCAGTAAAATAAATGGACAGGTTTATATTCTTTCTACTGGCTCTTTGGACTTGCCCACAATAAGATATCTAAAAGGGCGATTATTTGCGAGACTACAAGAGTCTAAAGAGCTGATGAAACCTTCTAATCGGAGATATGTAGTTTTATCATCTAATTCTATGCAAAACTATTTAACCCTGGACCAACTTCCAATATGAAAGAAGTTTAATTTCCAGGGCTAGTGTTAATTGTATACCTTTGAGATCTGTGCTCGCTGTCTGGTCAGGAAGTGTCTCAGAGAGTGATTGTGTATTGTGCAAAGCACCGATCAAGGGTTTCTTACATTTTATGCTCTTTTACCTCGCTTGTGAGCACATCACAGCTAAAACGTTAAGCCTTGTTTCAGAGAAGGCGGATTTACACAGTGTTGTGTAGTACTTTGCTATTTATTAAAGGCTGACACCCCTTTGGTTGGCTGGGCATTAATAACCTACTTTAGACAAGCTGTAAAATGATCATCAACTGCCTATTTAACTGATATTAGCATTGTGTTTATTTGTATTTTGATGTGCTGTATATTGATTTGTTTTGATGGGTAATCTCAATCTAAATAAACTTGAATTTGAGTAGCAATTCTTGTGGAATAGTGGTAGAAAACGTGAAGTAATGTGCTCTTCTACTTTAAATGTAATGCCACTCTCGCTAATGTCAATATAGAAGGGTAAATGTCTTCCGTACTGTCATTTTGGAAGCCCTTCGCTCCCTTCAAAGGGCATTACCTTCCAGGAGTATGCATGGTAATGATGGTCTTCTCAATGTTTATGGTTCCCTGGTTGTGCGTTACAGACTTGGATAAATAAAGCACAGGGCTATGGGCTATTTCTAGGGGCGGGAACCATACAGGCAGCTGCCTGGGGTGCAACAGAGATGTGTTTGAATCAGTACCAGGGCATCTGGGAAAAGGTAAAGAACGGCCCATACATAGTGTGCCATTGATATGCAGAGGCCATGCAAGACGGGCAGCAAGCAAACTGATGATGTGGGGGGAATAGGTGAATTTATCAGCCTTGAGACAGGCACTTGGCATGCTTGCTGAATGACTGTAAAAGCTAAACACAAAGAAAAGGAGTGCATACGTGAGACCGAGGCTCAGCAGTTCGCAGAAACAAAAAGGTGTGATTATCTGCACAATACCTCCAATCAGCAGCTGTTGAACAATGTCCGATTCACTCTTTTGTGCTCCTGTGTTCTACAGCAAGCCAAGAGTTGTCCAGACTTCCTAAGTTCTTGCCATACAGTATACTTTTTTTTGCGTGCTGCTGACAAAAGTCAAGAATTGCTCAGGCCCTTTTCTTTTCACATATCAAGCCCAGCCCAGGACAGCAAAAAAGCAGGATAAAAACAGGATTAAAAAAAATGCACCTTTTGGAAATCATGCTGAAAAGCTAGTTTAAGCAGCAATAATATGGTAATGAGGCTCTGCCCTATTCATGTAACTATTGTGCCTGGGCTATGTCTTCTATTATCATTTGTAACGTAACAAAGTGGCTTTTCAATTTGCTTATAAACCAGGAGGAGAGACAGACAGACCACTACTCAGCCCTTTGACAAAATATATAATAATCGAGGCAACAATCCTTTACATTTTGGCTTTAGTTGCCTTTTGTGTTACTTTTCTACATAATATTACAAGTACAATCACACTGAAATGATCCTAGCCAATATTTAGGTGGGCATAGCAGACATAGTTAAGGGCTTATTTCGAGGGGATTGTGTCCTCTGACTTATTCCACATCTATGACAGGTAATGTCCACAGCTGTGATGCTTCTCAACATTTTCGGCAGAGGGCGTCTGGCGTCGATCCATTGTCCCTCGAGGGCCTCCGTCGAGGGTCGACGTCACCGGATGTTATATGTAGGACGCACGGCACCCGTAGCCTCAGTTCCGTTTTTTCTACAAACGTGTTTGCTTCGGAATCTTGGCACGCTCGATTCTTCTCTTCGAAAGCGATGTCTTCGTCTTCTTCTACTACCCCGAAGTCGGGCTTTAAAAAATTCGGGACTGCAGTTCGAAGATGTCCATCACGGACCCGCACGACATATGTCTCTGGTGCCTCACCGAAAGCCATGTCACCGACTACTGCGAAGATTGCCAGTCCCTGACGTCTAAGGCCTTGCGGGAACGTAAGAAGAAATTGAAGGTAGGTAGGGTGTCTAGGCCCCATAAATCGAAGTCCGCTGGGCTTTCGACCGATGACTCGAGGGGCGACTCTCCGCGTCAGTGAAAATCCAGGGGGTCTCGGTCTAGGAGTGGTTCCCGCCATCCCTCTGCCTGCCTCGTCGAGGCATTCTAGGAAGCTCCGTGATCGGTCGCCTTCCCTGTCAGAGGAGGACTCTGCTAGACGGTTGACTTGTCGCACCAAGTCTTCGTCGCCGGCCGAATGGGAATCATTCCGCCGGCAGATGTTAGCGATTTTCGAGTCGCAAGGCACAGTTCCGTCCGCGCCTTCGAAAGAAGCCGGCAAGGAACGGGCTCGCTCCACCACTTGCACGACTCCGGGCTCGGGCAGTCGGCCCGATCTTCGGGAGCCGTCGAGGTCCCATTCGGACAAGGGAGATCGCCATAGCCGTGCCAGATCCAGGTCCCGGTCCTCGATGCCATCGAGACCGTCAGAACCTGTGAAGCCTTCAAAGAAGGCATTGACGCCATCAGCGCTGTGTCCGCCAAGGGGCTCTCTCGAGGCTCCGCCCTCGAAGAAGTTGTCGAAGCTGATTCCCTCGATGCCGTTTGTGGATGATTTGCCGGAGGTGCCCCGGAGGGCTGTGGAACCTCCAAGGAAGGCTCTCAGTAAGTCTGTGAGGCCTGTTTTTGAACTCTATTCTGTTCCTCCTCCTAGATTGGAGTTTTTCAAACTTTTATAAGATATTTCAGAGGTTGAGGAACTGTCTGATGAGAAGATGGTTGTGCCTCGGGATGTCCCTGATGATCTTTTGTCTGGTCATAGTCAGATGGAGGAACTCCGTCAGTCATTGCATGACGCTAGTGGAGGTGGAGTTTGGCTGACCTGAGCCTGGGGCGCATGCGGATTCCTCCTATCGACGTCTCATGTCAAGGTTGACCGAATACTTGGGGTGGTCTGCTCCACCTGTTACGCAGGTTTGCGTGGTTGCGGAAGTCGGGGTTTGCTCCTGATGTGCAATCCCGTCTTCTGAACATGCCCTTTGATGGTTGACGAGAGCCTTGAGAGGTTGCAGACCTCCAAAGCTGCAGCTAAGTCTTTGAGCGCTGCAGTACGTCAACCTCTGCCTTTTTGTCCTAGGGGACAGCAATGGAGGGGAGGTTCCTTTCGGTACTACTCTTCCTTTGGTAGATCGAGTGGAGCTGCCAGTCAAAGGGGCCACTGTAGGAGTACCCGGGGTGTTAAAGCAAGGTACTCGGGGTGCCAAAGCCGCTCGAGCAGTTGCCTCTTTGCCCTCAGGCACTGCTGCAGCCGCTTCCGCTCAGTCATGAGGCCATGTCCCATGGTTCGCCGGTTGGGGGCAGACTTATGGCGGGCCATTACTTCAGATGTGTGGGTTCTGGGGAGATCATAGCCCACGGCTTCTGTCTTCCCTTCCGGCTGAGGCCTCACAATAATCCACCGGGGAAGCTCTTTGAAGCATCCAGATCTGCTCCTTGCGCAGGAAATCCTATCTCTGCTGGAGAAAGGCGCCATAGAACTGGTGCCTGTAGCGGAGAGGAACAAGGGATGGTATTCCCCTTATTTTTTGATCCCGAAAAAAGACAGGGGATTGAGACCCATCATGGACTTGCGTTGGTTGAACAAGCTCCTCAGGAAGTACAAGTTCAAGATGGTAACTCTTTCTCAAGTCCTCCATGCCCTTCAACTTCAGGATTGGTTGGTGTCTCTGGACCTCAAGGAGGCTTACTTTCATGTGCCGATTCATCCAAATCACAGGAAGTACCTGAGGTTCGCGGTTGGCGACTCGCATTTTCAGTTTCGGGTCCTGCCATTCGGCTTGACCTCTGCCCCCAGGGTCTTCACCAAGCTGATGTTGGTGGTGGGCTCGTATCTCAGGAAAGGGGGGATTCACGTCTACCCCTACCTGGACGATTGGTTGATCAGGGCGCGCTCCCCAGAGCAAGCCCTGGATCTGTCTGTCACCTGCCACTCCCTTCACAAGCTAGGCTTCTCCCTCAATTTAAAGAAGTCCCATTTAACACCTACCCAGCGGCTACAGTACATCGGAGCAGTGCTCGACACATCCCTGGGGCAGTGTTCGCCTCCCCAGTTGAGGGCTCATCACATTCTGCAGATGGTGGACAAGTTTCAACGTGCCCGGAGTCTCCCGGCGTTCGAATTCTTGAGGTTGCTCGGCCTCCTGGCATCCTGCATTTTCCTGGTGCCAGAGGCCAGGCTGTGGATGAGATCTCTGCAGTGGGCTCTCAAGATGCAGTGGTCGCAATTCTCCGGCAGGATGACGGATCCCGTTCAGATTCTGACCTCGGTCGCACCAGGATCTTCTATGGTGGGCTGACGAAGGCAATCTGATGAAGGGAGCACCATTTTGCCAGCCATGGCCGGAGGTAACCATCGTGACGGACGCATCCCTCACAGGTTGGGGATTTTATGCCAACGGGTTGACAGCCAGCAGACATTGGTCTCCGTCGGAGTCCAGACTCCACATCAATCTGTTAGAGCTGAGGGCTGTGAGGCTAGCCCTGAAGGCTTTTCTGCCATCTGTGCGGGGGAAGAATGTCCTGATTATGACAGACAATACAGTGGCTATGCACTACCTCAACAAAAAAGGGAGGGCAGTGTCACTCCCGTTGTCCAGGGTTGCGATGCAGCTCTGGTTCTAGGCCATACAGCAGGAAATTTCGATCTCTGCAGTTCATCTGGCTGGTGACTAAAACGTGGCGGTGGACGCTCTGAGAAGGCAGAGCAAGGTCTCTCACAAGTGGATCTCTTCGCCACCAGTGTCAACCGGAAGTGCGATCTGCTCGCGGGAATTTCCTCCAAGAGGAGCCTTAGGGGATGCGTTCGTAGTGGAGTGGTCCTTCCCACTGCTGTACGCGTTTCCTCTAGTCCCCGTCATTCCGCAAGTGTTGCGGAGGTTACGGAGGTTCGCGTCCCTAATGATCCTCATTGCTCCAGCATGGGCCAGGAGAGCATAGTACCCGGACCTTCTAGACATATCCATCTGCCCTCCACACCGTCTTCCCTACCGAGACGATCTGCTCTCACGGGAGGAGGGTCGGGTTCTCCATTCAGAGGTCAAGTCTCTCAGCCTTCATGCTTGGTATCTGAAAGGTTGAGGTATAACGATTGGGACCTCCCCGAAGACGTGATGGAGGTGTTGCTTTCGGCCAGAAGGTCCGCAACGAAATCGCTCGTCTGAGGAATGTTCTTATTTTAAGATCCCTTTGATTTCTCAGTTTCTAAAAGGGCTAACTAATGTGTTTCCACCGTCGCCTTTCCAGGTGCCGGGATGGGATTTGAATTTGGTTTTAAAGTTCCTAATGGGAGCTCCATTTGAGCCCTTACATTCCTGTCCGTTGCGACTGTTCTTTAAAACTGTATTTTTAGTTGGTTACTTCTGCACGCAGAGTGAGTGAGTTGCAGGCACTTTCCGCCAAGCCACCCTTTACTATGTTCCATAAGGACAGGGTTGTCCTGCGGGTGCAGCCTTCTTTTCTTCCGAAGGTTTTGTCGGAATTCCATTTGAGCCAGAAGGTGATTCTTACAGCGTTTTATCCTCCTCCACATCCTGGTAAGGAAGAGGAGAGGCTCCATAGGTTGGATCCTAGAAGAGCTTTGGGTTTCTATCTCTCACGGTTGTCCCGGGTCAGAGTGGACGATCAGCTCTTTGTTGATTATGCTGGAAGGCGCTTGGGTCAGGCTGTTTCCAAACAGACCTTGTCTAGATGGATCATTTTGATGATCTCTGAGTGTTACCGTTTGGCGGGAAAGGACCCTCCAGTAAGCTTCCGGGCTCACTCTACTAGGCGTGTGGCTGCCTCCACTGCTCTACAGAGGGGTGTTCCAGTTCACAATATTTGCGAAGCACGAAGAAGCCACATGGGCCTCTGCCCATACTTTTGTGAGACACTATTCCTTGGACTCATCAATGGGCAGGATTTGGCCTTTGGTAAGGCAGTCCTTTATTCAGCAATTTGATTCGGCATTCTAAAATTCTAAATTGTAAATTCTTTTCCCACCTCCATAAGTTGGTACTGCTTTGGGAGTCTGTCATAGATGTGGAATACGTCGCAGGACACAATCCCCTCGAAGAACAAGTTACTTACTATATCTGGTAACGTTCTTTCGATGGGATGTTCCTCCGACGTATTCCACATCGCCCTCCCAGCTTGCCCCTCTACTGAATTTCATATGCGATTGCAGCTTACGTTTCCGCAAGGCTTTCTGCAGTCATACTGGCAGGAGATTGGTGCCACACGTTCTGGGAAAAAACTATAACTGAGGCTACGGGCGCCATGCATCCTATATATAACATCCGGTGACGTCGACCCTCGACAGAGGCCCTCAGGGGACAACAGATCAACGCCATCGACGCAGCACGCCCTCTGCCGAAAATGTTCTGAAGCAGCACAGCTGTGGACATTACCTGTCATAGATGTGGAATACGTCGGAGGAACATCCCATCGAAAGAACGTTACCAGATATGGTAATTAACTTGTTCTTCTCTTCCATGTGTTTTACTTGCTGTGTACCATTGCATTGGGTAATGGTAACACCTGTTGTGTACACAGCAAACGGCATGGTAGCAAGAGATATGCGGAGTCTGGCAGAGTCTGAGGAGTGGGAAGGAGTGGAGTCTGTTTTTCCTGCTGCTGACAGTAACTCTACTGTGTTCACACTTGTGGGAGTGTTCTTCCTTAAAAACTGTTTCATCCCGTGGAACGGGCGCGGAGTCTAGCAGAGTCTGAGGAGTCTGAGGAAGTCTGTGGAATCCTGAACTCTCCTCTGTCTCTCCTCAGCTTGCCCTCACAGCGCCCCGCTGTTGGAACTATGCGTGACACAGCGAAAGTGAAAGTAAACTCTTTCGCGAAAACACGAGCTCAACGAAGTTAGGAAATGTTACTTTGAGCCCTGGTGTTGTGCTCCCCTTGTCTCCAGCTGATTCACCTGCTGCACCTGTGCCCGCGCCTGTGCCGTGTCCGTACCCCCGATTCGGACTCCGACTCGACTTCAAGTAAGTGATATTGTGCTTAATGCGCCTAACACGCCTCACGTACCTGATATTCCAATCGCAGTATCACTGAATGATGAAAGAACTATTTTGAAAACCAGTCACGCTGAAATTCATGCTTTACCAAAACAGACGCCTCTACCTAAGATCTCTGGCGAGGTGTGTGTGATTGCGGCCCCGATGTCGAGCAGTGGGGAACGAATTGACTCCTTTGAGAAATCTGCTGCAGTCGTTAGCCCCTCATTCCCTTGTGCGACCTGGCGCGGCGCTCATTGATCCAGTACACGCCTATGCATGGAAACAATGTGTCTTGGAGTGTGTGTTCGGCAGGCGCGGATGTTGTTACAGACTGTGCCCATGCTGAAAAACTAAGTCAAAGCAACGGACGCTTGAGCGGATGCCGTGATACAAGTCTTGGGTCTCCACGGCCCAGATTTTACAGTACCTTTGAGAAATTGGCTCCTTCTTCTCTGCACAGCCTTGAACCGGCGCTTGTTAGTGCCGCAAAGACAATGTTTTCTACCCGTTACATTACAATATGGAGTCATGTAGGGTTCTTACTCAGGATGTGTTGCAAAATCAATCACTTTCTACTACAACTGTTATGAATGAGTCAAACTGACACGAAAATCGGAGAAACTCATTGGATGTTGTTGTTAAACTACTAACAGACCTTACCCAGTTAAATAAAGACAGATTTCACAAATGGACATTGAATGCGATGCCAGAAGGGTCAGAGGTATTTTCTGAGCCTCTTGTTACTCCGAATCTGTCACTTCTACAAAAAAAACAAAAGGTGCATGTTACTCATACAAATAGTCTGTCCAAACGAAGGAGAACTGATTCGAGCATTTCACCGAGCATTCAATGCTCACAGATGAAGAAACCTAAAATGGCTATCACTACGTCGGAAACCTTGCAAAACTGTTCAAATAATGACTTGCCTTTGGGTGGGGAGGGGCGTGACTCCCATTGTTTGCGAACTGACTCCTCATCGGACTCGTCTTCCTCCAATTCTTCCTTAATGGAGCGTCCGTTTCCAAAAATAAGACATCTCCCATTTTGCCAGAAAAGCTGTGTATGGCAAGAAGCAGACGATGATAACATAGTGGGACAGGAACTAAAAATGAAAGACCTTCAAGCAACAATAATGTCTTCCATGGCATTAACCATTGCCCCCTTTCTCAAAATGTATGAACACCTCAACGAGAATATGAAAGATCTCGCCAGTCTGGTCTCCGTCATCAACACCAAGCTTCTGGACATTGAAAACACACATAATTCATATAAGGAGACATTGATTGGGACCCAGAAAAAGACTGAGTGCGTAATAGACGCATTAGTGGATTTTTCTAAAAATGCCAATTTGGATAAGAAACTCCTGGCAGAAGTGGCGAAAGAAGCTTTAAATCTCTTCCAACAAAGAAAAGGAACACACTTTGAGTGGAAACAAAATTGTGAAAGATGTACTGTTGGACATACAAACACCGGTATGATTCCCTCCAGTAGTCTTAGAATGTCCAATCCCTACTGACGCCGACTTGAACTTGCCGGATCTCGCAACCACAAATTTGATGTTTATGGAAGAAATAACAAAAAAGAGCTTGAGACCAGAAGTTGACCTAGGGAAAGAGGGCATACCGGTCTCAATGGAGACACCTCTAGCTAGAGATGTCCAATTGGATGGGACACCGGCTGTCGCCAGCGCTGAAAATGAAGTGAGAGCCAACATGTCGGTGCAAGTGATCACTACCACCCTTAAAGAGAAGGTGATGCCTACGCAGTTCCTTGATATCCTCACGGAGAGTCAATCCTCAGGAAACTTGGCCGTTCTAGACCCTCAAACGGTGTCCACTTCAGATTTGGGCCTGCAGTGTCCATTGATAGGCGCAGAAGCAATACTGGCAAACCATGATGCTGATGCCAGTTCCCCAGAACTTTTTGAAATATTCAAGATCCCTAAGAATAATCAAAAATCTGGCTCGATTCAAAATAATCTAAGAGGTGTTGGTGATAAAAAAATCGAAAAATCAACCTCTGAAAAAAAACGAAACGAGCAAAGGATTCACGCAAGTTCCTACGAAACATCAAAACTGTCAATGTAACGGTGAACAGAACTATTGTGAAAGAGAAAAGTGATGAAGCAAAAGTACCCTCTAATGAAGTAATAATCGTGTTGGATGAAGTACCAGTGCTTGGAATAGGATCCTGTGACGTACCTGAAGATCTGATGAATATGTCTACTTATGAGGACGATGATGGCAAGGATCCAAGTGAGTCTGATGTAATTGCCCAAGTAGTTTGTAAAACCAGTAATGTTGATTCCAGTCGTGCTACTTTTGGCCAAGTTCTGAATTCTTATATAGTTCTAAAACCTTCGCATTTGCCCCAACTGCCAGCAACAATCCAACTCGAGGCCAAGGTACCTCTGGACTCTGAAATACTTGGCAGAGAAGGCGTGTGTGAAGGAACATCTTCACTTCAACGTAACAAAGTTCGAAGACTTTGCGAAGTGATTCAGCAATTTTCCACACCTCAAGATGGTTTTGCAAAACCCAAGTCTACGTTTGACACTAGACAAAAAACGTTCTCAGTTAATTGCGATGTCCCATAAATTGGATAGTCATTTGAGACCGACAGATTCTGAAACGCAACTTGATAACTGTTGCAAGTTGAAACCAGTATGTCCTTATACATCTCACTATCAAAAAGACCTACAAATGGAGTGCAAATCTGATCTGCAGCCACGTTCGACTATTAGTGCCACAGCTAAATCTAGGATCATTTCGAGAGAAAACAACAAAGGTGCAGCTCAATTTTCAAAGGCCGCAAAGACGGAAAGCTCTGCACCTAAAATACAAGCGGCACATCAAGTACTTTTAGAACGTATAGAGTCTTCAGATGACTTAATCTTGAACCGTCATAATGTATTGTGGTTGTGTCACCTTGTCCCTAGACTCAGAGCTATCAAATCCGGAGACTTGAAAATGGTTGAATTCTTCAATGAAACTAAAAACGATGCTGTAATACTGCACCTGCAGTCTAAACTTATAGTAGATATTCTTCTAGAAGCAGGTCCAGTGTTAATGTCTCTGGGGTTTGATATTTCTATAGCCCCAAACTGTCTTGTGTCTAGATCGATGGAAAACGGCTCTCGCAGAGTAGCAGCCAGTGGAGTGAAACAGACTGATGTGGAAGTGGCTCAATCAACAACCTCTGCTTTGCCTCAAGTGTTCCCATCACAAACCTGCCTTTTAGACCGTGAGCCTTTGCCTAAGAGTCAGAGGAATGACCTCATAAGGATTACAATTCAAGGAGCGGACAGTGATACATCAAATCCTGATAATACAGAAAAAGTCGCATCCTTGGCTGACAAAGGAAATGACTGGTCCTGGCTTGCTGGAACGTTAAATATCGAACAGGCAAAGTAAAGCCAGGCCCAAGAAATTTCCCAAAATTGTACCCTGGGATCTTGGAATACAAGGGGCTTCATGCACCTGTTTACAACTGCCTGGGCGTCTGACTTGGATCTTATCTGTCTACAGGAAACGTGGTTAAACAAAATTCCTATTTTTGAAGGATTTGAAATAGCGCATAATCCAGCTATTAAGCAGTCTAAGGGTAGACCCATGGCCGGGTTACTAGTGGCGGTAAAGAGGGAGTCCGGCTTTAGGATCGAAAACTCTTTCAACCCATCTCCATTTATCCAGGTGATGGTGGTCAGTTCTTCGGGGACAGAAAGGTCTCACTTACCCAAACTGTACATCATCAACCTATGTTGGAACCACTTGGCTGCTGGTGCTATATCCTTTGTTGACCACGTTACAACTGTCATTGATGACCTAATGGAAATGGGCAATTTGAATGACCTTATCGTTTGCAGTGATCTTAATATTGATTGCATCACTCATCTAAGCTTAACTAGTGGCAAAAAAAACCTAACAACTTTGAAGAACAATTGACAAATCAATGGTGTTTGGAAATGGATCTCTGTGGGCTATTGATGTTAAATGGTCAAACACCAGGGGATATCCCGGCTGCACCCACGTGGAGAAGATGTGACCAAAGTTCAACCCTCGATTATATACTTGTATCTGGAAATATACATACGAGGATTAGCAGCTTAGAGGTCATAAAAATGACCCACAGTGACCATGATATGGTGACTCTGAAATTTAACAATAACACTCAGCGCAATCATGAGCTGTGGCCTCATGCTGTGAGAACTGGAGCTTGCAGAATTCGTTTACATCTTGACACTGAGGATTTAACTCACATTACATCCAAATTTCAACTGAACCCAGGGTCACTGGAATATGATCATTTGTTGTCACAATATGAAGAACGAAAACACAATCTAAAACATGCCGAATTTGCACCCAAACACAAATTTGATTTAGAAATTCTACAGTGGAAAAGAACATTGCGACGTCACCTGAGAAATGCTCAAAAAAACCCTACTGTGGATGCTTGCGAGCAGAGAAGAACGCTTAAACAAGCGTATAAGAACTGGCTCAAGTCTCACAAGGCCATTGTGATACAAAATGATGCTGAGCTCATGCTGTCTAAAATGGCAAGCAAAAATTCAGCAGACTATTGGAGACTGATAAATACCAATCTAGCTCCACAACATGCTCTGCAGGCAAATTTGGTCTTGGAGGCAGAGTGGATATCTTTCTAGTCTGATCTTTTTCGCAAAGATGCATCAACCAAAGAATGGGAAATGCCCATTTTAACCCATTGGGAGATTGTGTTTGACAAAGAGGACATCTTGCATGTAATTAAGAATGTGCACGACTCAAGAGCCCCTGGCCCGGACGGGCTCGCAAATTTCTCCATCAAACGCCACCCAGAAGAATGGTCAGAATTCTCCACAATTTTGTTCAACAGAATTGTTAAGTGCTGTAACACCCCAACATCATGGAAATCTGCTGTGATTGTGCCAATCTTCAAAAAAGGAGAGAGAAGAAACCCTAAAAACTACAGACCCATTGCACTGCTTGATGTGCTGGGGAAAGTGTACGCCACCCTCTTGCAACAGAAACGCCTAAAGTGGTCTACTGAATCAAACCGGGTAGATCCAAGACAAACGGGATTTGTGAAGGGGGTGGGGTGTGGTGTTAATCTCCTGCTGTTAAATCTACTGAAGATGGAAGCACATCGGTCCAACTCTAAGGTCTATCTGGCCCTAATAGATTTATCACATGTATTTGTAGCATAAACAGGGATTTGCTATGGGAACGTGCGTGGAACTGTCCCCCCAGTTTGCTGGCTGCTATTTGTGAGTTACACACAAATACTTCGATCACGATCAGATAAGATCTCGAGGGCACACTATCAGCCCCAATTGACACATACAGGGGCATTAAACAAGATTGCCCCTTAGCAGCTATTATTTTCAAACTGTTTATATCTGATATCAAAGAGATCTTTAATGAGTCAACCACGTTTCCACCAAACATTCATGGTACCCACATTGACTACCTTGTTTATGTGGACAACCTCATCCTTTTGGATTTAACGCCTATAGGCCTTCAATTCAAACTTACCATTCTTGAAAAGTACTTAACAGCGAATGGCCTTCTCATAAACAAGCACAAATGTGAAATTCTGGTACTTGAAAAAGTGCAGGGAAACAATGGGAACAAGAAGAAATTCATTTGGTACCTTGATAAAGAACTGATCAGGATAGTGAAGACCACCACCTACCTAGGTATGAGAATCAGTGCCAGCAGAAATGACGCACCCTGGGTCGAGATGATGAAGAGCAAATGCCGTCAGCTGGCATGCCAGGCGTCCCTGATCAATAGAAAATTTGGCAAATTTTCTTTAAAACCAAGTGTTGTTTTCTTCCAACAAAAAGTGGTGCCTGCACTGATATATGGTGGCAAAAAAACCTTTGGATGTGGACATGAGGTGTGGAACTCATTTGAAAATATTTTCTGGTCCAGAGTTCTACACTTTCCAAAGGGGACTTAAACGGCTTGTATAAGATTCAAACTCGGATATATCTCAATTCAAGCCAGAGTAGCCTGGAATCTATTAAGCCTATTTAGGAAAACAATGCAAATGAATCCGCCACCTCAAATCAGTATAATACATAAACCGGATACCGAAAAAACACAAACTATCTTGTTTCAATGGAACATGTTGTGTCTTGAGGTGCTAGATCCATATGACATCACTGTACAGACCCTGATTGAAAATCCAGACCGGGCCAAATTGAAGATGTGGAGAACTGATTGGATTAATACATGTAACCTAAAATCTGAATCAAAGACGATGAAGGAGGCTCCTGGAGAAGCCAGACCGTATGGTCAGTTACAAGAGTCTGTAACCTGTTTCCCGGACTAATATACGAGAGCCTTATACATGCAGTTTAGGCTCAATGCATTGCCTACTAAGGAGCGTCTAAGCTTTTGGTCCCAATATGCTGACTCAGACCTATTGTGTCGGTTCTGTAGAGTTAATAATGAGACTCTAAAACATTTTACGATGTTGTGTCCTGGACTAGAGCATCAAAGAAAAAACATTTTTGGTCCAGTAACGAGTAAACATCAGACTCTGTCCGCTGAGGACTGGTGGAGAGCCTTGTTTGATGGTTCAAACAGATCTGGTTTATATGCACTAGTTGCTTTTCTCCATGTCCTAGAGGAGGGCTTAGACGCGGAGACAGTAGACTAAAACTCAGTGGTTAAATGGATTTATACTACTTTTGTATGTCAGAGCTATAATGTTTACTTATTGAAGAAAGATGCTGCCTAGAGGACGATGAAATGGTTATAGGGAAATGTACTTAGGTTTGTATAAACCAATTTAAAAAAAAAGATATGCATACATAAAACAAAGCCACCAATAATCAAGTTTTTTTAAAGCACTTTTTTATATAGCTATGGAGCCCCTCAAAGTAGGTTTTGTTACCCACTTTCTTAGTACCCAATTATGGATGTGGCCACATGTATGATACACCAGTCAGTCCCCACAACCCCTCAACTCAACTGGGTGTCTCGGCCCTTGAGTAATGGCATAGTCCTATGGATTGTTTGACATTTTCCTCGAAATTGTGCTATAAAAGTCACCATTTAGGCCTATTTTTCCGCAATGTTTTTTGGGAACTCTCCCTCACCACCAAACCCGTGTGGGAAAGTACACTATGCTGACATGCTCTGTGGAAGTTGCGCATAATATTTATGTCCCACCTTTTTCAAAGTTTACAAGCCAGCTACAGTATTTATAGCAGCAGATCAGCGGCACACAGTGGACAGAGAATAGAAGCCTGTTCTGAAACCACCGTAGCAATGTCTTCCCCACCCATACCTCTCCTTCATACACGCAGCATAGCCTTGGTTCATCAGGGTCTCTTCCACAAACGTTAGCACCTCTTTGCTTGCCCTCAACTTAGATGGGGCTGTGCTTGTTTTGGTCAATGTATTACCATTAGACTTGCTAGGGCCTGGTGGGACTGAGAAGCCATACAGACAATTCTGACAAAAGCCAAATATAAGGAAACAAAGGAAGAATGCGAAGGTATGGTTTTGGTAAGAGGGGTTGAAGGACAAGTAGGTTAAGCAAGTGGTTAGTAACAGGGGGGAGGAAAGGCAAAGAACATGAAAAACGTTATGAAAGACGAACAAGAAATTAGGTGAAAAAGTCAATGAACACGAGGGAACCAGTGTCACATAAGATAGTAGGAGATGGGTAAGAGCAAAGGAATGCAGGGCATTGAATGAAAATGGAAAGCAAGATAGAATGGAAAAAAGTAAAATAAATGAAGAGGGAGAAAATGCTAACAGGAATAAGAAAGCGGAGTAGAAAAGGACCAGGAAAGAGCAGACTGTAGATGGAGAATGCGGGAGCGAGATGAAGAAAAGTAAATATTTCCAGCAAGGAGGGCACAGAAGTGGAAAAAAGGTGGCCTTAAAGAAAAACTGAGGCGATATGGAGTGATTGGTTAGCAGATAAGATGGAAACATAAGTAGGAAAACCAGTAAGTAATTTCAAGGGAGAGAGATGGTAATAGTGGTTAAATATATACTATACAGGCGGCGTGAAGTGGGTGGTGGGGAAGGGAACTTGATTGAGCCAACAAGAAAATATACTTATAGAGAGGTGAGAGAGAAATAGAGCATATAGTAAGAAAATGAGAGGTTAGAAGGAAGCAAGTGAGAAATTGAGAGAATTGGAGGTGTGCTACTTAAAATAGCACATATGTAGCTAAGACTTGTACGGTGCGTGAGATCGGGTCAGAGTGAGACTGGGAGAGAACGTTCAGAGCGCTGATTGAGGGGGAGGTCAGAGACAGACCTGGACAGATAAAAGCAGGAGAGAGAGTGGTGAGCAGACCGAGGATGGAGATGGGAACAAATAGGATGGATCAAAGAGAGGTTTATTGAGTGGCGAATTGGATAAAAGGCAGGTTGGTAGAGCTATTGGGGAAGACAAGGACAGAGGTTGCAAGTGTAATGGAGAGACTGGACTGGAAAAAGGCATATATGGTAGCGAGAGTAAGTGGTGAGGGGGAAGGCTGTGGCAGGCTGCGTAAGAGTGGTGGGTGCAAGAGGAGAAAACTTGATAGTGCTGTTGTTGGTTATGCAAGAGGCAGGAGAGTTCGAGACAGAGACCCTGTATGTTTAAGGAGATGGAAGGAAAGGGAGTGGATGGGGTGATACCGTGAAGGATGAAGAAGATTGAGAAGTGGAAGAAAGTTAAATGAGATCAGTGGCATTAAAGGCTAGAAAGAAGTGAATAGAGAGACAGGAGATGGAGACCAGTCAGGAGGTTGGGGGAGGATAGAAGGAGATTGGAGAAGCAAACTAAACTGATGGGGAAGACCTGGACAATTCATGGCATGAGGCATCAGTATGAACAATAATTTTGTTACAAAAATCAAGTGCCTCTGTTTTTTTTGTAGACCACCTCTTCCGATGGAGCCAGTTCTGGTCTCATCACCATAGTATAATGGTCAGTGCAATCTACAAATCCTCTAAACAAATTCTGGAGCTACGGTCCTCGCACTCTACATGAGGCTGGAACTTTGCCTTGATATGTTGCATTTTACCTACTTGGTGGGCTGGTAAGAGGTGGGTGAATATGGTTTGCGAAGCAAAACAGTCGAAATTCTCCAGATATTCAGCTTAGCTGGCAGAGTTGATTTTATCCTTTCCTCAGTTCTTTAGGAGGAATTTCGTTTTAAGTGTTTTTAGCCTCAGGCATTTCAAATGTTGGCTAATTGGGGAGCTAAACGGTTTGTGGCTGCCTAATTGGCTTAGATTGTGCATGCCTAAATGCAAAATTGGACAAACCATAATTTCTGGCCCAAAAAGGGACAAAATTGACAGTTTCGCTATGCGGACGAAATGGTGAAAGCGGATGATTTTGCATACTCCTACGTCCTGTCCCCTTTCCTCCATACTTATGGGACATTCCTCTGTCCTGTGGGACAGGACCGGAGCACTTTGTAAAAAGCATCACATTTTTCAAAAATGTGTCCTTCCTCTCTTTTTACACTGGGTACCGCAAGCGGCCGTAACCCTGCCCTCCTTAGCTCCACCCAGCGCATAGCCCATCAGTACTTTTCTGTGCACGTTCATGACTGGACGCACTTGCATCTTCGTAAGATTTTTTTCCTTCCAGTGTCCTTCTCTCCTGCTCCGGCTTAGCGGTCGCGTGGTAGTCCCTTTACGCCGTTTCAGTTCGATTTTCCTGATTGTTCTTCCTGCAAACGACACTTCGCTAGAGTGGATCCCCATCCTCTTTGTTTGGAGTGTTTGAGTCTGGACCACCGAAGGGACTCGTGCTTCTACTGCGATTCCCTTTCAGTCCGGGACTTCAATGTCGTCTGGAGCGGTGGGAGGAGGTGTTTCGGCACGTTCCTCCTCCGCATTTTCAGAGTTTCATTGATTAGAAGAAGAGACACCCGGTAGGTTTTTAGGGCACCCCGACCGGGGAACTCCTTCCCGGTCCGGGAGGGGCTTTAAAAGCTCTGTTACCGGGGTTTCCCCTGAGGTGCCTTCCAGGTCTAAGAAAAGTACCAGAGTTTTCTCTGAGGGCCTCGGTAAGGGGCCTGCTCACAGTGGATTGCAATCCGAGGCCCCTTCTGTGGGGGCTATTCAACGGCCCAGTTCTACTGAGGTGGTGGGTACCGGAGCTTGCTTCGAGATCTCCTTGTCTGGAGGTTCCCATACAGACACGACACCGGGGCATGCCCAGAGGCCTCTATTGAGGTTTTCTGTGCCCAACCAAGGTTCGAGGCCCCTCATGAGGGTGCTGTTATCGGACTCGGGTCCGAGGTCCCTCTATCAGAGGCTAAGGTGACTGACAGAACTGAGAGGCCTTTTAAGGTCTTGTCGGTGAGGTCGGTTCCTCATCGGTCCCGCCCTAGGGGGGATACCGGTTCTGTTGAGGGGCCACAGAGTGAGGTCGCTGACCGTAATTCCTGTTACCGGCGTGGCCAAGGTTCCTCTTTCAGAGGCTAAATTGGCTATTAGTATGTCTCAGAAACATCCTACGCCACACAGTAACGACTCTGCCGAGGTTCCTTGTGTCAAGGCTAAAGTCAAGACCCCTGACCTGTCTGTGGAGACCCCTGCCTCACTCACACATGTGAAGCAGTTCTCCTCAGGCGTTGACAAAATGACGCCCCTTCCTGTGCGAACAGCGACTGCCATTTTTGACTCTTCCCTTACACCTACGCCATCTGCGTTGGGTGCTGGGAGAATTTTTTTCAGGTGAACAGCGTTTTTCTTGTGCATCATTTCGTCCAATTTATGACTGGAACGCTCGGATGCCATTACAGCATTGATCTATGTCAACCCGGCTGGTAAGGGCCCCTCTTGGCAGCCCTCTCCCTTGAGGCCCTGGAGCTATTCCTCTCATGAGAGGCCTCGCCTGCCACAATGTCTAAGCCTTTGGCAGAGGATGGCTTCTTTGGAAAATTTCAGAAGCTAATGACCCCGACCCCATGAAGGAATATTTCTGAGGTCTTTCTAAGGAAATCTTCCCTCCTGGGCCAAATTCTGTACCGACGGTTCCCGTTGCAGCACCGGTTGTTCCGGCAGCTGTCCCACCTCTACCAGTTGGCCCACCTCCAGCCCGCCGCCCTTGTCTCCAATAGACAAGTCTTCGGCGGAGCCAGACGTGACGCAGGTCGATCCAGACGCGTTGGATGACACGCAAGGGGATCAGGATGGCGATGACCAGCACCGCTCTGTTAGGGCGTTCCATGACCGGGTACTGGACATGACTCTAGTACCTGAGGCACCCCCTCCGCAAGAAGGGGTGCTTTCGGTGGCATTCACCTTGTCTCCTCAGGAGCGCACTGGCTTGTTCTTCTAGAAGGACGCTTTGGCCAAGGTTGGCAAAGTCTGGGATAAGCCACACTCTGGACTGCACGTTAACAAAAAGATTGACACTCGTTATAGCCTTCTTACTTCGGAGGAGGTAACCTTAGCATCTTGCCCGCTTCCTTCCTCCACAGTGGTGGTGGCCGCCACCCTTCAATCCAGACCGGCTTCAGCATCATCTACAGCGGCGGCTTTGAGGCTGGCTTGTCAGATGCCAGAGTCCTGGCGCAGGATATGCTTGAGGCTGCGGCGCATCATGTCGACACCTCGGCTTGGGCCCCATGCTTGGCGTGGACACCTCTTGTCAGGCTTGGCTTCATGCCACAAAGTTTTTCAAGGAGGTTCAGGATAAAGTTCTGGACCTGCCTTTTGACGGCAAAGAACTGTTCCATTCGTCAATGTTGGTAGAACTGACTAAAACTAAGGACAGCACTCAGACGGCCAAGTCTTTGTCCATTCTGTTAAAACCACCTTTTACGGCTCAGAGAACGCCTTTGCAGCCTCAGTCTGCCTCGGATTTCAGGGGTTTCTAGATCGAAAGACATGGAGAGTCGATCCTGCAGCTGGAAACTCAGTTTTTTCTCTCGGTCCTCGGCCTCCTCCTCAGGATCTGGCGGTCTCGCCTCTGAGAAGGCCGCTAAATGAGGGTTTTCGGGGCTCAGACGAGAGAGGTGGGAGGGTGCATTGCATCTCACTGGGAGGCGTGGCAGACCATCATAGAGGACCGGTGGGTCTTGTCAGTAGCTCGGGCGGGATTCCGCTTGCCCCCTTCCCCCTACCCCACCCATCAATCCTCCCTTCCAGCAGTCGAGGACGCCCTCCCTCAATGCCGAAGTCCAGAAGCCTCTGGTTCTCAAGGCAGTGGAACCCGCTCCCCTAGGGGAGCAAGGGGCGGCCTTCGTGCCCAAACCCAACCTGGCTGACCTGCGCACCATCCTAGACCTTTCCCAGTTCACCCTTTCTCTTCCCCAAGAGAAATTCAAGATAATCACCCCCGGTCAGATAAAGTCCTCTCTACGGAAGGGTGACTGGCTCAGCGTGGTGACCTTCAGGATGCTTATATGCATATCCTCATTTGGAGCCAGCATCGGAAATACCAACGGTTTTCCATGGGGGAGGAGCATTTCCAGTTTCGTGTGCTCCCGTTTCGTCTCAGCTGGGCACTGCGTGTCTTTACGAAGATGATGTCGGTCATTGCAGCTTATCTTCGGCTACAGGGTATCCATGTGTATCCGTATTTGGACGATTGGCTGCTGCGCAGTCCTTGTCCACTGAAGGCCTCGAGCAACCTTCAGTCTCTCCTCCAGGTCCTGTTCCTCCTTGGGCTGTCGGTGAACTGGCGGAAATCCTCCATAATGGTCTCTCAGGACTTGATTTTCCTGGGTTTTTGTTGGAACACGATCGATTGCAGAGTGTACCTGACTGCGGACAGAATGGCGGATCTGTTCCCCACATGTCAGGTGTTTATGCAGTCGGAGAGCATGTCGGCCTGCTGGGTCCAGAGGCTTCTGGGCATAATGGCTTTGTGTGTGCTGGCTCTTCCTCTTCTCAAGATGAGACGGATGCAGATGGCTCTTCAGAGCTCATGGCTCCAAGCAGTGGATCCAGATTCCAAAATGATACTGGTTCCACCTTTCATGAGGGCGGACCTCTTGTGGTGGTCGTCTGTCAGCAATCTGTTGGTGGGCGCTCCCTTCCAGGACCCTTGCCCACTATTGACTGTCACGACGGATTCCTCCCTTCTGGTTTGGAGTGCGACGCTGGATCATCTTCAGGTTTCAGATGTTTGGACGCCACAGGACAGACAGCTTCATATAAATTATATGTAGCTCCTGGCAATATTCCTGGCGCTGAAAACATTTAAACCAGGCATTGTCAACAAGGTGATCCGTGTCCGCAGGGACAATGCTGTCTCCATGTTCTATATCAACAAGCAAGGGGGGGGGGGTACCATGTCTCCTCCTCCTTGTGGATCTTGCCATTCAGATCTGGGAATGGGCCATTCAGCATGGTATCTGGCTGGCAGCAGTACACATCCCGGACCAGCTGAATGTCACTGGAGATTCCCTCAGCCGACGAGCAATTGTCAGCTATGATTGGGAACTGAACACGGAGATCCTCTCAGATATTTTTCTCTGTTGGGGCACTCCAGAAGTGGACCTCTTTGCGACATCTACAAACAGTAAGCTTCCCCTGTATGCCTCCAGAAACAGCCTTGAAGCCTCCTCACTGGGGGATGCTCTAGAAATTCCATGGCACAACAGGAAGGCCTATGCTTTTCCGCTTCTTCCTCTGATCCATCGGGCACTTTGCAAGCTAAGGAACACAGTGAATTGCTCCCTGCTATTCATAGCCTCTTGGTGGGCGGCCAGGTTTTGGTTTTCGGAGCTTCAGCATCAATCAGTGTGCCTACCGCTCATGCTTCCGCTGGTCCCCGACCTGCTTCACCAGAGCGATCAACAGCTGTGGCACCCCTCCCCACAATCGTCCAGCTTGGCGGCTTGGTGCCCGAGTTCAGATCTTTAGAGCGCTTCAATTTGTCTGCAGATAACATGCACATTATTCAAGCGGCCAGGAAGCCCTCAACAAGACTCTGTATAGAAGCAAATGGCTACGGTTCTGTAACTGGTGTTTGGCCAGGCAGCTGGACCCCAGGGAGGCTACTATCGACATGGTCCTGTCTTTCGTTTATTTGTCTACTGACCAGTGCCGCTTTTCACTGTCTAATCCAGTCGTTAAGACACTTTGCGGGCCTGATGCATATTTATCCTCCTGTTTGTAACCTGCATCCAAGGTGGGATTTGAACGTGGTCCATACGGCCGTGTGTCATAAGCCTTTTGAGCCATGGCTACTGTTGATTTTAAGAACCTTTCCTGGAAAGTGTCCTTTTTGATTGTTGTGACTTCGGCAAGGCGTGTAAGTGAGCTTCACGCCTTGTCGGTGGAACATCCATTCCTTACTTTTCATAAGGATAAGTTTGTCCTGCGAACAAATACCGCCTTTCTTCCAAAGGTGGTCTCTGATTTTCATTTGAATCAGTCAGTCTCATTGCCTGCATTCTTCCCAGACCCGGTCTCAGAGGCCGAAAGGGTTGTGCACTGCCTGGACTTTAGAAGAGCCCTTAACTTCTATTTGGACAGAACATCTGAGTTTAGGAACTCTTTGCAGCTTTTTGTGACCTTTGGAAATCCGCAAGGAAAGCCGGCCTCGAAAGCGACCATCTCCCGTTGGATCGCAGCCTGTATTTCTGAGGCGTATACCGTTCAGGGTCTTCGAGCCGCAAAGGGAATTCATGCTCCTCTTGTGCGGGGCAAGGCGGCTGCTGTTGCCTTCCAAAAATATGTTCCCTGGGAGATCATCGCGAAAGCGGCTATGTGGGCCACCCCATCGGCTTTTTGTAAGCATTTCTGTCTGGACCTGAGCTCCAAGGCTGATGCTCAGTTCGGTCAAGCTGTGCTTCGGAACCTGTTTCAGTAAGGAGTTTCCATCCACCCGTAATTCCTGTGAGGAGTGCTTGGGAATCTCCCATAAGTATGGAGGAAAGGGAACGGGACGTAGGAGTATAATAAAGTTACTCACCGTAGTGACTATCTTAATCCTAGTCCATAGTCCCCTTTCCTCCCTACGCCCGCACGCCGTCCCCTCTGTTATTGCTTAAAGGTCATAGACCTGGCGATAGAAAAGGACTGATGGGCAATGCCCTGGCCGGAGCTAAGGAGGGCGGGGATACGGCCGCGTGCGGCACCATGCGTAAAAAGAGAGGAAGGACACATTATTGATAAGTTTGTAGCTTTTTACAAAGTGCTCCGGTCCCGTCCCACAGGACGGAGGAATGTCCCATAAGTATGGAGGAAAGGGGACTATAGACTAGGAGTGAGGTAGTCACTACCGTGAGTAACTTTATTAGAATTCCCTAATTTTTTCCAGTAAGTGAAATGTGACTGTTTCTCAAACCTCTAGTTGTGCTCCTGGTAAGTTTCATAACGCTGCCCTATCTGATCATTACTGGTCTTGGGTTCACGTTGGTCCACTGGGGTTTCTGAAATATTTTTAGATTAACCCATTTTTCTTCATGAAGCACTAGAGACCGCAATGGAATCTACTACCTATGGCACAATAAATTAATCTTTGCCAACCAACCTGTGGTTGGTTAACATCGCAAAAGGTATCAGGACTGCAGTATTCTCCATATATAATGTTGATCATTTGTGTGGGGCTCATTAATGAAGGAATTGTCCCATGTTTCGCTCATGGCATCGTCGCTTGTAGGTAATCGTCCTATTCTAACAGAAGGGCGAGGTGAACGGTATTCTGCATTCTTTGTTCGGTGGTTTGGGGGATGTGTCTGGCTGGCGCTTGGTCCTTAATTGAGTGATGAGCCTGTCTGCACACTTGCTTTTGCGAGCCTGTAGCTGTGTACCACTACCTGCCTCCATGTTTGTACCTGAGGCAAGTGTGGCACGTTGATCTTGAGTACTTGCCCAGCGGTTGCAAAGTTTGCGTCATGAGTGAGCCATATTCACATATGAAGTGTGCGAATTTTTGTTTTTGCTCTAGGCTTTAGATTGTCTAGCAACTGCCCTAGTAATGCGCTTTTAAATAAGTCTCTTTAAATTGAAACTGGTTGGTGGTGTATTGCTGATGTCAGCATTGTTCTCGTTTTTATTGCTGCATTTACTCATGTAGTGTTTTCTTTCCATCAGGTCGGCCTTGTTTTACAGTAATAGGTCATGCGTGCCATGGGACGCCGCAGCCATCCTTCGAGTTGAATTCCGCTCAGCTGCGTCCAGGGATCACTCGTCAGCATTGGAAAAGCACAACATGGAGGACGCCGCGGACGTCACCAGTGGGAATGTTGACATAAGGACGAAACCTGAACGATTTGACCTTTTTCTCGGCAGCAAACAAAGACGATCACATGCATAGATTGCCTATGAAAATGGAGGGGCTGGGGGACACATTCCATTATTTTTAAAGGCCTAAGCTTAGATGACAACCTATCAAGAAGCAGACCCCAGGCTTCTTGCCAGGTGTGCAGAGAACTGTAGTGGTGGAATTGTCTCATAAACTTCTGATGTCTGGATGAACTGCTGTCTTTCTATTTATTAAATGGCGATGAAATATGCTTATCGGTCCAATCCATTGAAGGAGACGCACCGAACATTTTTTTTGATTTTTCACTGAAAATCTTTACCATTTGGTGGACATTTACAGAGTGCGGTTTTTTCAAGTGATGCTGTACCGCAATGGCCTGGCTATTGCGTTTGTTTGCGCAAACTTCATTCTCAAGAAGCAATGCTGCCAAATCAATTAAACGTACACGGATTTGTACTTTGAACTTTGTTAGCTTGTGGGTTGATTCTGTAGCGCACTGCCACGCGGGGGTGGCACCGCATGCGTGTCTTCTGCATGACTTTAAGGTTCGTAGCGTATCTGTTTTCCAGCTGCTTCGTAAATCACAAACCCTTTGTCTCATTCTTTAATTCTACTGCACTCCTGCATTGGACTCGTCCAGTAGAAATATACGATGAAGCAAAGCGCCCTGTTGATGGTTTGATTAACTAGCTTGCTTGACCAAAATGGACCATTCTTTTATAAACGACTTGACTTTGCTGCATAAACCCATGAATAATCAATCGCTCGCTCGTGGGCTGAAAGTACCTCTGATACCGCATCCTGGTACATTTGTATTTACATTTTCTGATGGTATTTTTACTAATTGTGGACCGGTTGTGAAACAAACAAGTTTCAAATTAATGCAATCATGCAACCTTTCGATAATAAGCTTCTCTTGAATGCTCAAGAATCTGAGTCGCTGAGATGTTTTACCCACGCACCCACCCACATACATTGCATCGTGGGCAGAGGAATTTCTTTTTGAAAATACTCCTGTTTTAAATTTACAAATGAATGATTTTCTGAGCTGCCTAATCGTGAGCTTTAACATGTTATATTCTGCCCAGGTTTGTAAATGCGTAACCTTCAAACTCAAGATTCATCTTTGGCCCTCAGCAAGGACTACAGCATATTCCACATTACTTTGCCTGATCTTTTGTCCCAATTACAACTGATCTTCCTGCTATTTATAGTGCTGCAAATAAATACAGCTGAGCCCACGTAAACATGTTGGTTGCATGTCAGGCGCCACATATGTACAGCATAGCAGTCTGCTTTTCTATGGAGAGCACTGGCCTGCATAATTTTAGTTTCAGAAATGTGATGAGTCCGTAATTAAGTACTGCACCGCCTGGTGGTAAAGACAGTGATGTGGTATTCCATTGTAACTCCAAGTGGTATGGCATTCTCTCTGGTCTGGTCATAAATACCTACACAGGTAAAGAAACCACTGGCGGGCCATGTATGTTATGCAGTGCCATGGGTACAGTTGATGGGCAAAATGTACTATTGTTGGGGCCGGTGGCAGGGGCGGAGCTGGATAGAACATGTTGGATTTTCTTGCAAGAGGGAGATAAAACGTGTGTATAACAAATACTTAAAAATGCCACAGCAACTTGGTAAGTTACTCCGTCATTTCTAATGTTTTATGGCTAATTGTTGCTATTGCAAATTAATAAATGTACGTGTTACCTGATGCATGGCATGCCCAAAGATAAAAAGTGCTTAATAACTGCACCTACAAAATCAAATATGAGCCAGGGAAAGCTATTAGGAAAAGGTTGTATTCGAGAATTGGTATAAAAGGAGCGTGAGGAGTAGGAAGAGAAAAGAAAAGGGGAACAGAGGAGAAAGGAGTACAAAGAGCAAGTAAAATACAGTAGTCATTTTTTAAAGGTAAAAAAATAGAAATTATCAGCATAAAGATAACTAGTTGGGCATAAAAGTATTTTTCCAAATAAGGCATAAAAACGTAGGAGCAAAAATAAGTAAAATACCCACGTAGAAGAGGTTTTGATATAGCCCAGCTTAGAGCAAACCACATTTTGAAGGTAATTTGCATGCTGTGGTAACATGATAGGTTACTGTAATAGGGATGCATTTACCACTGTCGGTAAATAGGTAGAGCAGATTTTGCACTTGGCAAGAATTTTGCCCTTCTGGAATTAGAGGTATTGTACCTCAGAAAGCATTTTCGATTTATCTCCAGAGGTAAGATTGCCACGATATATAGATTGAGGGCCCGTGTGTCCCTTCCAAAAGTAGCAGATTGTCTCCAAAAAGTTAATACAGCCCTACCCTTGTCAAGCCGTGCTCAAAATCACTATGGATTACAAAATGGCGTTTTATATGATGGGGACCAAAACGATAAATCCTCTGAAATGTAACTAAATCAGAAGGAAATCTTTCATATTTCAGTTGAAGGAAACTACAATAGAACAACTTTAGTTGCACGCATTTGCATGTATTTATTTCATTTCATCCTGTACTAGACGAGCCCCCTGCTGAATTGGATCACAACATAAGATAGATACTTAATACTAACACCATATATTTGTTTTTGACAGGAGTCAAACCTATATTGATTATGCCTGCAGTCAACTTTTTTACAGACAAATGTGACATTTGTATTTAAGCCTATTTACTACGTGTGACGCCATCATATTGGTTTCAAGACTCCCAGGCAAGAGATATGGCAGTCATGGAGTAAATTAGCTTGTCCCTAACCTGTCTTTTGAATGGATTGTGTCCTCCAACGTATTCCTCATCTTTGGCATGTAATGTACAGCTTTGGAAACATTTTCGGCAGAGGGCGCCCTGCGTCGATGGCGTTGAGTCGATGTCTCTCGAAGGCCTTCGCCAAGGGTGACGTCATTGGATGTTATAAGTGGCATGCACGGCGCCCGTTGGCCTCAGTTCTGTTTTTCCCCTCCTTGTGTAGCAGAGATGCCCATAAATACAGGCATGACAGTACTCAGTCTTGGTGGAACGAAAGCTGTAATAGCATAGGAAATTCAAAAGAGGGGTAGGTTGGGAGGGCGATGAGGAATACGTTGGAGGAACATCCAGTCGAAAGAACGTTACATGGGGTAAGTAACCTGTTCTTCTAATGGATTGTGTCCTCCAACATATTCCTCATCTTTGACAGACTCCCAAAGCATGGCATCGCGTCGATGTCCCTCGAAAGCCTCCATCTAGGGTGAATTCATCGGATGTTATAGGTAGCACGCCCGGCGCACATTGGCATCAGTTCTGTTTTTCTGCAAACGTGTTTGATTCGGTGCGCCTCGTACTTTAGTACTGCTATTCATCAATATTTCACGACGATGTCTTCTTCTTCTACCCTGACGACTCCTCGTTGCAGGTTTAAGAAGTGCAAGCAGTGCGGCTCCAAGATGTCGATTACGGATCCCCATCGGGTCTGTCTGTGTGTTAGGCAGAATCCTGTGCAGTTCCCTTAGGGAGCACTACACAAGATTAAGACTACAGGTGAGAGCAATAAATCCCCTTTGGTATCAGTCTGTCCCACAAAGATTTAGTTGGTAGCTGTGGCTGAGCAGTAGTCAGACTTATCTGAAGAGGGAGATGAGCAGTATTCAGGGTTTACACAATAGGCCTACAGTACGATGGCACAAGGAAACACTGACCAAAGCTTTGTATTAAAAAATAGTTATATATTTATTTTATACACTTCTAGATAAAACACCTGTATCACAGTAATCAAGCAAGTTAAATTAAGTCAGATGAAAAATATACACACTCCCTAGTTAAATTGTAGACCAAGTGAACCAGAGTGAAAACTGAGCAAAACGGAACAGTGAAAACTACACACAAGGGATACTCTAACAATTCCTTACAAGGGAGGGAAAGCACAAGTTATTGAGAAATAGTTTCCTACACACCCTAGCAACACTTCCCATAAGTTTGTGGGCCAGTTTAAGCAAGACAGTGCATCAGTATACGCAATACTTCAATGAAAACTGAGCAATATGGCATTTCACAAGGTTTAAAAATGGGAAGGAAAGGGTAGTTGTAAGAATCAGGTGCACCACACAGTTCTAGATAAAAATCAATCGAAAGAAGGCAGGTCTAACAAATGTGACCAGAGTCAGTAGGCCTGTGCGAAAGTCACTTGGGACAGGGCAAGGGCCCAGGAGCAAACATTTTCTCGTAGTTGCAGTCAAGTCTTTGGTTAACGATATTGAAAAGGTGGATGCAGAAGTTGAAAAGACAATGTTAAGAGAGAGGGGCGGCCAACCCAACAGGTAGGTAAAGGATTTAAAACACATTTAGTGCTACCGTGAAGAAAGGGTGGCCTGGCGGAACAATGTACCTTTAAATGAAGAAGTGGCTCCTGCGGTGGCGGTTGTTCCTGGTAGTTCCTGCAGTTCGGGTGATCCAGCAGAGGAAGAGAGGCTCTTGCCGTGGAGGAAGGTTCGAGTTACTGCACTACCCAGGGATGAAACCAGCCGCGGTGCTGTCCGACAAATAAAAGGTACGCTCCTTTAAATTGCAGTCCAGGTGGGCTGGTGCCTGGCTATCCGGCCTCCGAGTACAGGGTACGGGAGATTCAACCAAGGCAGGTCCGGGAAGGCGATTGGCAAACTGGTTGCCAGGAGTGCCTTCGCACAATCATTACATTTTTCCTCCACTGAGGATAAAGTTTTACTCGTATAGGAGATTACTTTATTGACCTTGTCATGCTTTTGGTATAATACTGCAGTCAAGCATGTATTAGTGAACCCTGTCTCCAAGAAGAACTCCTTGTTTTTGACAAGGTAAGCTAGGCAAGGCGCTTGTGAGAGGCTTTTTTTGAGTTGTCTTACTGCCTCGGCTTGTTCTGGACCCCACTCGACCCCCCCTTCAAAATATGAATCAGGGGTCTTGTGATCTCTGCGTAGTCCTCAATGAACTTTCTGCTATAATTAGTCAGTCCAAGGAGGCTCCTTAGTTCCTGCAGAGTTGTGGGGTCTTTCAATTTCTGGAGTGCTTCCACTTTCTTTTCCTGGGGACAGAGACCCTGAGGAGTAATCTCATTCCCCAAGAAATTTACACAGGTTCCTCCGCAGTTGAGCTTTTGATGAGAACATCATCTAAATAAGCCAGGTTACCCCTTTCACCCCGGTGGGCATGGCCTTTTGTAGAAAAATGTTGAATTCATTGCCGGAGTTGATGTATCCGAAGGGAGTCCGGGTCCATGTGTACTGCTGCCCCCCAAAGGTGAAGGGCAGCTTGTATTGGGCCTCCCTACTGACAGGTACAGTCCAGTACCCATTGGTCAGGTCTATTGCAGTGAATACCTGTGACTCCTGGATCTGGGCCAGCCCTTGGTTAATGTAGGGAAGAGGCCATCGGAAGTATGGACCCGTTTGTTGAGCTCCCCAAGGTCGGCGCAGAGTCTCCACTGGCCGTTTGGCTTCAATATCCCCAGCACCGGATTATTGAAGGTGCTGTGGACTGGATGGATTATCCCACGGGACTCAAGGTTCTTAATTATTTCAGTAAGGGACTCCATTGATGCGAGACGCAAGTGATATTGCTTCACAAACACTGGAGTCATGCCTGGGTCCGTGGGAATTGTTGTCTAGATGTCGGTGCGACCACAGTCATATGAGTCCACTGCAAAGAGATCTTGAAAATCCAAGAAAACTTGTTTCAATTTTTGCTTCTGCTCCAGAGTCTCACAGGTATCAGCTAGGTTGACTCTCTCTTCAACCATCTGCATGAAGCCTGGAAAGACTTCTGGTTTTGCTATCTCAGCGGCCTCCTCCAGCTGGGTGGAGAAGTCCCTGGTCAGAGTGCTAATTTGGACTGGTGGCTTCAGGTGGGAAAGGCAGTCCTCGCGGACTTGGAAAATAACCTCATCCCTCCTGAATTCACAGGTCACATCTTCCTTACCATGAGGGCAGGAAGTGTACAACAGGCAGTTCCCTCCATGCTGGGTAAAGATCCTGTCTGGTGTTATGTTGTCATCATTATCACTGTCAAAACAGTCCTTGGGATTGGTCCTAACAGTTCATTGCCTACATCTATGGAGAAATGTCGGTCATCAACCGCCATTCCAATAATGGTGCCTGCGGCTAGAGTGATACTCTTTAAGTCGCTGTTATCCACCTCTACTGGAATGGTGTCATGTTCTATATTGACTAGTGATGTTGGCTTTACCCCCAACCCTTGCAGTTGGAGAGAAGCATTTAAATGAATATAGGCATCAGGGTTTTTCAATTTCTGTCCTCTTTTAACTTTCACTTCCAGGGAGAATTGTCAGGTCCTTTCTGGGATGGTGACTTCCTCTCCAATCTCAATTTCAACTGCATAAGGCAGCAGTTGAGCTGACCTAAATGCTTTCTCTGGGTCATCAAAGCCCATGGGATTATCCGCTAATCGGGACCAAGCTTTAAAGTTTATTAGGTCCAAACTAATGGCAAAGCGATTGAGAAAGTCACTGCCTAAGTAAAAGGCGGCAGTGACGTCTTCCACGACCCAACAATTAAGGACTATGCTCTTGTTGCCTATGGAGATTTTGAGCATACACCTGCTTGGCAGGAGATGTTTGGACTTGGGTGTGTCCAGATCCATTTCCCATTTGTCTATCCGTTTAAATGTGGGAATGGCTGGATCTTTTGGGAGTTTGTGGAACATGGCTTCGCTTATCAAGCTCTTACCGTTGTTCACACACACTTGGCCGAGAACAGAGTCCTTCCCTTAATTTAACTGAACAGGGATGAACAACTGCTCTCCAATTTGCTGGATATCAGCCAGGCTCTGAGCTGATTTCTCATCTTTCTGGACTATAAGAGTGGGAATGTCTGATTGTGGATTGGTAAAGAATTTCAGTGTTTCCTTCCAGTGTGGAATGCCACCTTAGACTGGAAGGAAGGTTGATTTTCAGAAATAGAGAGGATCCCCCATCACCAGTTTGTTGTCCTACTGCTATTACTGTCACGTCTGGGAATTGGTTGTTCTGGAAATGAAATTCTACTTGGTCAGATTTTTGTTCAACCATGTGGCAGGTGCCGTTTAAACTAACATGGTTGACACTCTGTTTTAATTTTATCGGTCGGCTAGTCTGGGTCCAGAGGACCTTGTTTACACAATCTATTAGGGGTGACAACCTTCGCAGGAGGTCATTCCCTAGTAAACAAGGGGTGCCCTCTGGAGTTACAACTATGACCGGGTGCTTCACCTTGTGTCGCCCAATTTTAATGTCCAAATCCGCAGTCCCCTCGACAGGAATTTCCTTCCCGTCGAAATTCTGAAGTTGTCCAGGAAGACTGGTGAGTGGAATTTGGTAATTCTCCCCCTTCCCGAATTCAGTTTATCAAGGCCCTTTTTGACAGAAGGGTAGCTTGGGATCATGTGTCCACCAGTGCCAAAATTGTACCCTGCCCCTGCATTTGGACCGGGGCATAGAATCTTCCCTCCTTCTCCTCAAGGGGGCACAGATAATGTACATTTTTGCACAACTGGTGGGTTAGTCTTTTAGTTTTGGACACTGATAGGTGATTTGGGCAGGATTCTGTGCGGAATCTAGGGAATCTGAAAAGAAAAGGTGACAACTAGATATGGGAGAAGTTTTGGGTTCCCCTGGATCCGGTTCTGGGCTGCCCCCTCCCCCTTTTTGGAGGCAGTCACCAGAATGGGTTTGAACCAGGGGATTTTCATGGTGTTGGTTCTAGGGTTGGATGATGGGCGGCGCTAGATCAGTCCCCACATCTACCCAGTCAGGATATGGATCTTTTGGGACCTATTTTTCTTTGGGAGGAGTTCCCCCATCTCTGAAGAAGATCCTTTCCCCAGGATCCTCTGAGGATCCCTCTCCTTCAAATTGGAAGATTTGTACCTCATCCTCAAAATGGGTCTGTTTGGGTTCTTTGTTTCTCCTACCCCCCCCCTGCTCCTTGGGTGGCAGACTTTCAGGGGCAGAAGATTTTGGTTCTGGTTCCTGGATTTCCAGGGGCTTTCTACAAGTGGGGAAGGAAGCTTCCTTTAAGGCTTTACACCCCCGTTCCCCTTGTGCCTCCTCCCTGGGAACCAGTGGATTGTCGGGGTTCTTCCCCCGTCATTGCTCTTGAGCACCAGGTCCGGAGTTTGAGGCATTCTGCGCCGGCATGCTCATCTGAGGGTTCTGTTGAGCCCTCAGCATGCGACCTAGATCCTGTGCCATGTTTTGGACCTGGCGCTCTAGCTGCAACACCCGCTCAGGCTGATACGGGGTTCTGTTGTCTCCCCTGGGCTGATCCCGGGAAGGGTAGCTATCCCTTCTCTGAAAATACCCCGGGTTTGGAAAATGTGGGTACCCCTCCACCCTTGGCCTCCCCTCTCCCGGATTGGGTTGTCTGGGCTCAGGAAATTGGGGAAAGAAGGATGGATGGTTTTGGGGTTGAAAGTTTTCGGGTACCTGGGGAAGAAGTTCTGTCCAGGATTTGGGGAATTTCTGCCCTCCTGTGGGAAGTGAGGAGGGAAGTTCCCTGGGTTAGCTGCAGTTTGGTTGGATCCCCCCCTTGGGCTGGAGGAGTCCACACAACCCAGGATGGGTCTGGTCCCCTTGTAGCGGGGACTAATATAGTCAGGGGAGTGAGGGATCCCATTTGTGGGACTACCTCCTTGGCTTCCTGTTTGTGACTGGCCCGAGGGCCTTCTGGGCTTGGGATTGCTCTGATTTTGTGCAGGCGGGTTTTTAGGGCCCCCATCTCCAAATCTAAAATGGAGGCACCTTCACCTCTGCCACCTTAGCAGCAGCAGGGGTGTTGGTTGGTTTGGGACTTTTTGTATTATTTTTGTTTTCTATGGGCTTTTGCACCTCATACATTTGTGTGGCCTGTTCAATGACCCAGTCTAGTGATCTTTTCTCATGACAATCTCTCACTAGTTGGGTCATGATGTACTGGGGGAGAGCGTGGAAAAAAGTATTCACAAATTCTTTGCTGTCTGTGCGCACCCTTCTGGTGGTCTGTGCAAAGGCGCGCTTTAATTCCTGCACAAATTCTTGTGGGGCCTGATCCTCCCCACATTACAAGTTGTAGGCTGCCTTGCGGGCCTCCTGAGGGTTTCTGTGCACAGAAAAATGTTTCAAGATGGCAGCCCTATAGGTGGACCATCTAGAATGATTTTGGTCCTCCAGCCCCGCAAAGAAGCTGGAGTATTCTGATGAGAAGGTCCATTTCACATATTGAATACAGCTTTGGCTTCCTTTAAATGGAAAGTTTCCATCATCTGCTCAAAGAGCTCAAGTGCTCCCAAACAGAATACTTAGCGTTCTTATGATACGGCGTGATGACGCTCCTTATCGCTTTGATTTTCTTTAAGGGGTCCTTAAGCAAGGCCCTTTTTGCCTTATTGGCCTTCTTAGTTCAGGTAACCCTGGTCCACTCCTCTGACTCAGAGGCACTGCTCCCAGAGGTGCCCGTCTGGTCTTCTAGGCTCCCCCGGATTCTGCGAGCCTGGGTATGGCTGGCAGAATGTAGGGACCTAGTCTCCTGTGTCCTGGGGCGCTCAGAGGAGTCTTCTGATTACTCCTTGCTCCCAGGATTCGATGGGTACCCTCCCCCACTGTCCTAGCTTGGCAGAGGTTTTCAGGATGCCCTTAGTGGGCCTACTCTCATGGAGTTCCCCACTAAATTTCACAGTACTTGGGTACCCATACCCAGATGGCCACACATCCATTCCTGGGAGGTGCTGGTCTATGAGCCCCATATTTCTGATTGGATTGAAATCTGCCATCCCCGTGGCCCCTGGCTCATGTGCACCAGTGGACATGGGGGTGGCAGAGTCCAGGGATTGGAAGAGGTGAAGGCCTCTGGTACTAGGGTTCCTGAGGTTATGCTCAGGTGTTTCCCTTTCCCAGCGAACCTCATCTCTGTCAGCCCCTGCTCACTGTTGCCATGCAAGAATCTGAGCTTTCTGTTCCTCAATCAAGGCCTTGCTAGTTTCTATCAATCACTCTTGCATGGCTACTTTCCTTTGGAGCCTGTCATTGTTCTCGCAGAGAACCTAATTTTCTCTCTGTGCTTCATGTGTTGTTTTAGAGTACTGGGCCAGTCTTTGCTGCAGGAGGGTTACCTCCTGAGTCCTGTCCATACTGGCCTGGTACTTCCTTGCATCTATCACCCTCCTGGTGTGCTCTAACAATTTTTGATGCTCTTTTTGGAGGTCACCCAGTCCCTGAAGAGCCAGGTGATTTTCTTCCAGCTTCTCTTTTAAATAGCAGACTTCCTGGCCTAAGGTGTCCCTTTCCTGATCAAGAGCCTGCCTCTGTGCCACCAGGTCGTCCCTCTGTCTTTGAAGTGCACCAGCTTTCTGGCACTCTTCATCAAATTCTGCCTGGGTGTCAAGGTCTTTCAGGATTCATTTATTACTCTCTTCTTTCTCTCTAAGTGGCTTTGCAGGTTGACTACCTGCTCTGCGCATGCCCTGTTGACATTTGTTTGTTGTTCCAGCTTTTTCTGGCTCTGCAGTAGGGAGTCCAAACTTTCTTGGTACTCCTTCTGCAGGGCCAGCATTCTGGTATCCTGGTCTGCCTTTTCCTGCTGCAGGATACCCCTGTCTTTTATTTTGGTTAGGTACTGCCTACTTTCATTTTCTGACTCCTGGCTCCTCTGCAGCCTCTGCTCAGAAGAGTCCAGGTCAGTTTGGGCCTTTTCTAATGCCTCCAGTTGCCTTTTTGCCAGATCTTGGCCCTCTACATATTTATCCTGTATGGCTCCAATATATAGGTATAGATATGCCACTATTTTGGCAATCTTGTTTTGCTCTTCCTTTGCCTTAGGAGCCATATATAGTTCACTCAGGGCCATATGTAATGGACCCTGGTCTTGCCATATATCTAACCGTGTTGCAGTGATCTGTTCTGTGATTGCCTGCAACCACACATTCTGATCATGCTCTCTCCATTAACCCCTTACAAATAGTTTATGCAATAGGTGTTCTTTATCCATATTCATCTCTACCAAAGTCGCCATTCTGGAAATATTAATTTCCTTCCTGACTTACAGAAGTTTTCTTTTATTTTTGCAAAACAGACCGATTCCTTAGAGCGTTCCTATTGAGGGGTGCTTTTCACAGTGTAACGCAGCGTGGTAGCCCAGCAGGATTTATGTACCCTGTCAGTTAGCACACTGTATTAGACTGTCTCAAGTGGTATATCTAATTCAGAAATCCTGCTACGAGCCCCCAATCTTGTAAGTGATTTCATCCTGGCACTCCACCTAAGTCAATGCCTAGTGTGTGATGCACAGTTGGATCCCTTAATTATATATTTTTGTCTAGAATTTCTTTTATTTCTGAATGATGTACCCATATATCACGCCCCTCTCTTTGAATCCCCCCGGTCTCACTGAACCAGGAAGCAGGCTGTTTTGCAAAGTTAAAAGATTTATTTTTATGAAATAGAACAAGATATATATCACACTTTTATGAATTTGAACAATATATATATGTATATATATATATATTTCTGAGGCTTGTGGAATCTGCTTAGATCACATGCTGTGCATAGGCCGACATCTAGTGGAAGCTGCGGAGTATTACAGTTTGTTTTTCGAAACTCGAAAATGGGCGTCGACACAGGGCGTGCCAGTAATACTATCCCTAGTGTGACGTCCACTGTACCCAAGATCCCTCACGCGTCTAGGATCCTCAGATTGTTTTTTTCCGCCATACTGGTCGGAAGCATTTTGCGGAGTCCCCTGGCCTTAGCCATACTTTTGCTAAAATTTAAAATAATAATCTATTGACATCCTTCCCCACCCCAACGTCGAACTTCGACACTCAACGCCGGCTGGAGAAGAAATCGACCATCGGCTGCTGCACGACGGATTTGGGCCTCGGAAGGCCGCTGGCCTCGGCCCGGGCCTGGTAGGCCGCTGGCCTCGGCCCTGCAAGTAGGGAGAGTGGGGGTGGTACATACTCTACACTTTTGGTATATAGGTACACCTTATACATTTCCTACACTTAACAGCCCGCTGCCTCAAGGTGCGTATGGAGGGTCCCCCTTTTCAATTCTTCCCCAAGTGCAACCTCAAATACCCTTGGGTCGACAGGCACGCCACGTGCAATCTCTGCTTGCCGAGGGACCACCCCCAAGCGAACTGCAGAGCGTGTAGTAGGTTTAAACCTAAGACACTTAAGGACCGTTTGACGAAGCGTTGGGCCCACCACGCCAGGCAGGCGGCCATGGCAGCGGAGGGCGCCTTCAGCAATGGCAGTGACGCCGTACTTTCGGACGGCGAGGGCATTACGGCATTGAACGACAGCCGAGCGCAGGTCCCTGACCTCGGAAGGTTGTCCGGCAGGGCGGCTATGGGGAAGACCCCCAGCGACACAAGCGCTTCACATACTACACACACTAAACACACTAAGTCCAACCGAGACTCGACGACGTCGAGTTCTCGGAAAGAGGCACAGACAGAACGGTCCGATTCAGTGTCCTCTGGGCGCTCTCGATCAAGATCGCTGCATGACTCCAGGCAATCTTCCACTCTTGCCAAGAGTGCCCCGCTCCCTAGGCTAACAGAAGTTCGATCGTCGGAAGACAAAGACGACTTCCACCCCCAGGCCACGCTCCAGGAGGCGGAGCCCGCAATTAAAGCCAGCGAGGCCCCACGCTAGAAGGACAAGGACACCTCTCCCGATCCTCGACGCCAGGCGTCGAAAAACTCCGGAGCCACTAAGGGACAGGGAAAACATTTTTCTACGCACGGGAAGGGGGGAAAACAGCAGAAGAAACTACCTGTACATTCTTCCACACCTGTGAAACACTCCACCCCCCCTAAACAGACCGACAAGCCCAGGTCTGCTGATAGGTCCACAACCAGCAAAGCTACTCAAGATAAATCCCATAGACTTGCTGAGAGAGTCATTCCCAGTTCCAAAAAATGTTCCAGTGAAGACATAGATAGGGTCATGTCAAGAATGTCTTCTTTGGCTGATTTTTATGATAAAAATCCAGAACATTTCCTCTCGTATGATCCACAAGGGGCCACACCCTCAGGCTCTACTGATCCTATCCCCCCGAGTAAGAAGGCCCGGTTTGAAACCCCGATGAGGTCTGAACCCTTCGAGGTACAACCTTACGCAACACCATACTCACGGTATCAAAGAGAGGCCTCCTTTTGTGGAGACCAAGAATTTGGTATGATAGAAGAGCAAACCGGGACGGGCTACTATGGGGATGATGAGGACCAGGAAGAAGAAGAGGATGACCCGGAAACATACAGAGTAGATTCCCCAGTAGAGAACGAAGCCCCGGTTACCGACTCCCCGGTCGATAACCAACCCCTCCTAAATGAGGTTCTCGCTCGCGCAGCAGAACATTTCCACATTGACACCCACGGTGTACAGGAGGAAAGGGACTTCGCAGAAGAGTTAGTGGGAGAAAGGAGGCCTGTTGCCCAGACCATCCCTATCCTTAAATCCATTCAGCGGAGAATAGATCCGTCCCTGGTGAACCCAAACCTCACCAGAGCAGTTAATCCCAGGGTTGAAAAACTTTTCAGGGCAGCTCAGTCTGACCCTCTCTATATAAGAGGACATCTGAAGCCAGACTCCCTAGTTGTTACCAACACTCGTAAGAGGGCTGGAACACCCTTGTCTTCGTCAGAAGCTCCTCCCGACAAGGAGAGCAAAAAACTATACAGTTTCGGCAGGAAGGTACAACTGCCATCAGTGGGAAGAAGTCGCGGCTCTCATAGCCTCTGCTCCTGAACCGTTAAAGGGCCAATTAGCTCGGATTTCCGCAGAGGGTAGAGCCGTGTCTGGTTGCATTTTGAAAGCAACCTTCGACGCCGCGGACAACGCAGGCAGAATAATAGCAGAAGGTACTGTTATCAAGAGACATGCGTAGAGACGGCAGTCTGGTTTTAAGGCAGAAACTCAGGCATCATTGTTAGACAAACCGGTGGAAGCCGATCTGTTGTTTGGTAAGGCGGTCGAAGACGCACTGCCAAGGACGAATACGAGACACTCAAATCCCTTGGCCAGTTAACCAATAAACCCCCTAACCAGAGAGGGAATAGTAATTTTCGTCGCCCACGCGGCCAAAATTCCCAGAGAGGATCTAACTATTCCCAGGGGCAGGGTACACAGTGGAACAACAACCAACAGTCTACCCAGGGTTACGGCAGAGGTAATAGGAGAGGTCGTGGTAAAGGCAGAGGCAGCCCCAGCAAGGGAGGCGGCACGCCTCCACCAAAGCAGTGACGCTCAGTTCAGGGTCCCTTCTCACGCAACCCCAGTAGGGGGACGCATTTCAAACTTCACCCAGGCTTGGGAAGGGATCACATCAGACAGATGGGTGCTGTCAACAGTATCCACGGGATATTGTATAGAGCTACTGCAGCGTCCCCGGAACCATCCTCCATGACAAAGAGTACACTCCTTAGAACATCAGAAGATTCTCCTCGAGGAGATCGCCATTCTTCTACAAAAGGACGCTATAGAACTCGTCCCGGGACACCAGGTAAACAAGGGTATTTATTCAACTTACTTCCTTGTACCAAAGAAAGACTTGACAATGCGCCCAGTATTGGATTTACGGCCTGCCAACAAGTATGTCAAGCCCCAAAAATTTCGTATGACCACGCTACAAGAGGTAATCCCCCACCTAAAAAAGGCGGATTACATGGCAACCTTGGATATGAAAGATGCTTATTTTCATATTTCCATGTTCCCAGCGCACAGAAAGTACTTGCGCTTCAAGGTGGACAGTCGGCACTACCAATTCAAGGTACTGCCCTTCGGGATAGCTTCAGCACCAAGGGTATTCACCAAGGTACTGGCGGTGGCGGCTGCACACCTACGCAGGGAGGCAATCCCAGTGTACCCTTATCTGGACGACTGGCTCATAACGGGGGAAACCCCAGGAATTTGCAGGACAAACATTCAAAGGACTATCGAACTCCTCCACAAGCTAGGCTTCTCAATCAACGAGAAGAAGTCAAGCCTGGTGCCAAGCACCTCAAAACAATTCCTAGGAGCAATCCTGGATACCCAGGAGGGATTGACCTTTCCTTCAGAAGAAAGAATTCGGAATATACTACTGCAAATTCCGCATTATCAGTCCGGTCAACAAATAACGGTACGCAAAGCAATGCGTTTACTGGGCATGATGGCGTCATGCATTTACCTGGTCCCCCACGCGCGCCTGCGCATGCATCCCATGCAGGAATGGTTGGCGAAACAGTGGTCTCAGGCAAGTGGTCAGTGGGACGATCTAGTGGTCGTTTCGCCAACACTGGTACAAAGCCTTCACTGGTGGACAAGAGAAAATCTCGCACAGGGGAAACCCTTTTACGATCCCGAAGTACAGGCAGTAGTCACTACAGATGCATGTCTGACGGGGTGGGGAGCTCACCATCTCCACCACACAGCTCAGGGTCTCTGGTCTCACTCAGTGGCCAAGAACCACCATCAACCTGCTAGAGCTTCTGGCAGTATTCAGAGCGCTTCAGGCGTTCGAGCCCCACCTACTAAACCTGTCAGTGCAAATCCGGACGGACAGCACTACAGCCATGTTCTACCTGAACAAGCAAGGTGGGACTTGCTCGCCAAATCTGTCCAAGCTTGCCCAGGAAATCTGGATATGGGCACTCAAGACGGAACATCTTCCTGTCATCACAACATGTTCCAGGGGAGCTCAATTCCCTAGCGCATGCTCTGAGCAGAGACTCCCTCCCAGAGACCCATGAATGGGTTCTTCACAGAGAGGTCGTAGAAGATTTCTTCTCTCAGTGGGGTTTCCCCACTATAGACTTATTCGCCACAAGCGAAAACAGACAATGCCCAGGATTTGCATCCAGGTTCCCCCAACCAGACTCCCAGGGCAACGCCCTGTGGATGAACTGGTCAGGGATGTTTGCGTACGCTTTTCCACCAACTCCTCTCATCAGGAAAGTGGTGAACAAGATGAACAGGGAATCGATGACGCTCGTCCTAGTTGCTCCCATGTGGGCAAGACAACCCTGGTTCCCACACCTACGCAGGATGGTGGTGTGCGAGCCCATCAAACTTCCAGCCTGGTACAACCTACTGTCCCAGCACCAAGGTCAAACAGTGCACCAGCAACCCAACTCAATGAACCTGGCAGCATGGCTCCTGAGGTCATAGAGTTTGGACTCCTCAATTTGCCACAGAGGTGTATGGACATCCTAAAGGAATCTAGGAAACCAAACACAAGGCACTGTTACTTTGACAAGTGGAAGAGGTTAGTTATCTGGTGCCAGAGTAGACAAATCAACCCAGTTGATTGCACTCCTTCCACTATTGTTACATACATGCTCCACCTGCTAGATGCAGGATTGGTTTTTAACTCACTGAAAGTACACCTGGTAGCCCTCTCGGCTTACACCACTTCCCATAGCAAGGTGTCGTGGTGGAAAGTACCAGTAGTTAAAGCCTTCATGGAAGGAGTAAAGAGACTCCACCCTCCTATTTCAAACCCACCACCAGGGTGGGACCTTAATGTGGTGCTAGCCAAGCTCATGGGCCCCCCTTTCGAACCCATGCATAAAAGCAGTCTCAAACACCTGACTTCTAAAACGGCCTTCTTAGTAGCTATTACTTCTATAAGAAGGGTCAGTGAAATTCAGGCTCTTTCAGTGCAGGATCCCTTCTTTACTATCCATAAAGACAAACTGGTTTTACGCACACACCCTAGGTTCTCACCTAAATTTATATCAAAATTCCATGTAAACCAGTCCATCGAGCTTCCGGCTTTCTTCCAGAACCCGCAAAGCTCGGCTGAGATGAAACTACACACCCTAGATGTGCGTAGGGCGGTCCTCTACTATGTAAATAAAACAAGACCGCTAAGAAAAACAGATCAACTGTTTGTCTCCGTAGCTACAGGCAGAGAGGGGGATCGCGTCTCTAAAGGTGCCATCTCGAAGTGGATTATTAACTGTATCCAGCTGTGTTACTCACTCTCTGAAAAGACTCTGCCTTTTACGCCAAGGGCCCACTCTACTAGAGGCATTGGGGCCACTCTGGCTTTCATTGCAAATGTACCCCTTGAGACCATTTGCAAAGCAGCTACTTGGAGCTTTATTCACACTTTTACTCAGCATTTCTGCATTGACACCCATTCCAAGGCAGATACACAATTGGGACAAGCGGTTCTAAGACACCTATTTGCTCATGACCCTTCTCTCATCCCACCTCCTTCTTCTGGTACTGCTCGCTAATCTATGCACAGCATGTGATCTAAGCAGATTCCACAAGCCTCAGAAGGGATACATTACTCACCCTAATCGTATTTCTGATGCTTGTATCTGCTTAGATTCACATGCAACCCAACCTTCCTCCCCTCCGAGAGAAGGCGCATGATTGCTTGTAGTCTTACCTTTCTGTCTATCTGCTTGGATTATCTGTACTCGCGCTACTCCTCATGCTACCTCATGTCAGAAAAAATACAATCTGAGGATCATAGACGTGTGAGGGATCTTGGGTACAGTGGACGTCACACTAGGGATAGTATTACTGGCACGCCCTGTGTCGACGCCCATTTTCGAGTTTCGAAAAACAAACTGTAATACCCCGCAGCTTCCACTAGATGTTGGCCTATGCACAGCATGTGAATCTAAGCAGATACAAGCATCAGAAATACGATTACGGTGAGTAATGTATCCCATATCACACTATTAATATGTATACAATGATCAGCATTAGGTGTTATCACAACAATCTCTTTGATCAGAATAAGTATGGATAAGAAAAATAATGCAGCATAGAATAATACTTGATATGGATAGAAAAACAATGCAGCACAGAATAATACTTGTTATGGATAGGAAAACAATGCAGCACAGAATAATACTTGATGTGGGTTCAATCAAATGCAATGTCACTCTTTCCCCCTGATACTACTCAATCCCCCCTAATATGCAATATAGAGATTGAAGGAGAGAAAACAGGTTTCAGGATATACAATCTCCACCAATACAGTTTCAATCCCAGTTCCCCCCAGCAAGCATAGAGAGAAACAGGAACGATTTTAAAACAGGTCAAATGCTTTTATATGTGGTTTGTAATAAATGGGAAAAACACTGGAAAATTGATTTAATTCTCTAAATGGGATTCAAAACCAGTAGCTTTGGATAGTTCCAGGTAAACACTAGCAATGATGATTGGTTAACTAGCAGATTGAAAACGGAATTCTGAGGTCAGATGCAAAGAATAGCTGTTTTATGTGTGTTGAAATTGAGCCAAATGCAGATTCGTCGCAAACCTTTCAGCGCGCGAGGAACGCGATTGCGGGAAAACTATATTTGACACTTAAATTTCGTTTCTCGCATGCACGTTTCAGAAGTTATGAAGGTTTTAGTAGAGGTAGGTCGATTTTTCTCAGAAAGAGTCAAGATTTACAAATGAAAGATGCGCTTTTGAATATTACCAACAAGAATTTTCTGTACACTAGTGAGTCTATGAAGATGCAAGATACCCAACGGGACAGCCACCAGATCAGGGCGCTTCTGCTCTGACTTTTGCCCACCAAGACACTTGTCTTTCTTCAGCAAATATATTAGCGCGAAGATGATATTATTACTACAATTAACAAAGGACTATATGGATGAGGGAGATTCAGAAAAGACAAAAGAGATTCTACAATGCAGTTATGGATATGGTAGAATGTGTTGGATAGGATTACTTAAGGATAAGAGATTGGCTATGGACAATTCTATGCTAGATACTCACAACTATGGTTTGGAATAGGCCCATCAAAGATCTGGTCAAAGGTTATGGACTGGAATTCTGCTATCCCACCGGACAGGATTCAGGCACCCGGTTCTGCACTCAGCACGGCACTCTGGTCTCTGCACAGCCTCTGAACTGGATCTGACTGGTTGTTTCTGGGTTACAGCTATCTGGTTACAGCTCTGCTCTACTGGTTTGGATCTCTGGATTCTAGCAAGAGTTCTTGGCAAGAAGCAGAAACGGCATTGCCAGGCTGTTCAATTTTTGGTGTGCCCCTGGGAAGTCTGGGGTTAAAATCAGGTTTCAGGATTTTAAAGGCCAAGCTGAGAAGGGTTCAGCTTTGGAATTGGGCCTCTCTGCTTTCAAAGTTCTGGAGTCTTGGATCTGGGTTCTCCTGCAGAGCGCTTCGCCGACAATCATTTGATGGGTGAATGTGTGTGTGTGTGTGTGTGTGTGTGTGTGTGTGTGTGTGTGTGTGTGTGTCTAGGTTCTAAACTGTCGCTATTTATGTATTTCGCAAAGGGGTGGGTAGGCTGAATTATACTAACCACACCCTCTAGGATTCCTATTGGTTAAAGTATTTCCCCTCTTCTAATTTGAGAAGGAAATCTAGTGTCATAGTGATGCTGCATTTCACAATCCAGTGAGTACCTCCCCTTTGTTTCAGTAAAGTAAATCTATTTTTCACATAAATCATGTTTACAATATCACCAACTTGCTAATAATACATATACACATTACAGATTTAGTACAGCACGTATCCGTCCGAGTTCCATCTCGGTGAGAGCTTTAGTTCCAATTTTACAGTTTTTCACGCTTTTGGTTGGGTACGCAGTGTCAGATCTGTCCACGTTTTTCTCCATACATGCGCATAACATCTGGGCATAATCCTGTGAAGTTTCAGATTTCTAGCATTATCACAATTGCTACAACATCAACATTTTGGTAGTCCTGTCTCTGAACATCGCACAGATTTCAGAGTAGTTTCAAACTGAGCAGAAATTTTATTTTAACAACACTATATTTACAGATTTTTACCAATTTTGTTTAGTTCTCTGTGAGTCTTTTTCAAAAAGATATTTTCTTGTGGGTCAAGATACACATATCTGTCTGATCCCGCCCCCAAGGTTTGGCTGGGCCAGAGCACTCCCAGGCTCCCTTCCTGCTGGCAGTTGGTTTCTGTTGACAGTTGAATCTGCATATCTTTTCAATCAAGGGAGTCTTTTTTGTCTCCTCAGAGCAACATGCCAAAATCTCTTCCCACCTCCATTAACAACTCAATGACAGTTCCTGAGCAGAGAGCAGGGGGAAGATGCCTTTGAAGTACTGTGGCTAACATTAGTTCACTTTTAAAACACTAAACACAAAATAAACTTTACATTTTCAACAAATATACCCACAGATCTCTTCATTCCAGTCTTTTCTAAACATAGAAATTGAATTGTAGCAACCTATATTGCTTTTGATGGCAAGTCTCTTCTTTTCCACAATTTGATCTTAATGTACAAGTTTAACTAACAGTATAAGTAAATGACAGCTCTGACACAGGCAAGCGACGGTACTGCGCCCATATCTGACAGATTTTTCCAGGCAAGCACCTTTTTGAATGTGGATTTTCTTGTGATGAAATGTGCTTCTCCTGACATTGTGCTTAGTTGGATTCTTTAAATAAAGTGATGTTTAACACCCAACAAGGATGCTGGATTTTTCTGATGTTTGGGGAACCATGATTTTGCACTTAAAACAGCCAAGGAAAAACAATTTTAAAGCACTTCTGGGTTTTCCTTGGCAGTGCAGCCCTGCCTTTTCAGGTAATTCCATCTCACTCTGTGGGCAGCCCAATGACAGGTTTTGGTAGTGTGGTCTCTGGTTCCACCACTGACACAGGCAAAGTGGATTGGCGGCCTATTTTTCAGGTTTCCCTGCGCACTTCTCAGAGATTTTTAGCGCATAGAGCTTTTTGGCGGCCATCCTGTTGTTTCTGATGAAAACAGCACACAGTGATGTTGCAGGGCAGAGCCTAGTGGGTTAAAACATTCAACAGGTTCCCACCACTGTTTGTCCTTGTCGAAGCGGAGGAACCGCTGGTCTCCTTCCTCGTCAGGTGGTACCCCTCCCCCCCGAGAGGGTGACATCCAAAACATTGACACCGGCAGAGTGGGAAGCTTTCCGTATGGAGATGCTGAAGATTTTTGAGAGACAGGGCAAGGTTCCGTATGCGCCTTCTGTGGAAGCTGGCAAAGAGCAGTCTCGGCCTGATACTCGTGCGCCGTCAAGCATGATCCACATCGAGAGGTCTTGAGACAAGCTGTCGAAGGATCACTCGAGACGGAGGGGAGAGGTCAAGGTCTCCGTCTTCTTTGAAGCCATTGACGCCGTCATTGGTGCCCTTTGGGGCCTTCAGCACTGTTGTCGACGCCGGTGAAGCCTAGTTTACAGGCTCAGTCCCCAGGACCTGTTGACCCTCCATGGAAGGTTTTGGCTAAATCAAAGTCAACGCTTTCGAAGCCTCTGGTGCCAGAAAAATCTAAAAATGATTTTTTTAGGAACATCACTTCTATTTTTGAAGAGGAGGAACATGCGGATGAGGAGGGTGCCCCTTTTGGGCTCCAGTATGGGACTCCTAATGTGTTTGTGTGGTTGCGGAAGTCGGGTTTTGCACCTGATGTGCAGGCTTGTCTTGTCAACCTGCCATTTGACGGGTCTCATCTTTTTGACAGCAAGGCTGACAAAAGCACTGAGAAGTTGCAGACCTCTAAGGTGGCCGCCAAATCTTTAGGCGCCGCTGTTGGGCAACCTCAGCCTCTTCGTTCTGGCGGACAACCGTGGAGGGTTGATCTTTTTGCTGCTACTCCTCATTTGGAAGGGCGAGAGGAATGGCCAGTCAAAGGGGCCAATGAAAGCTCCCTTGTGGTGGATGAGGTAGAGGTGCCAAGGCCGCTCCAGCAGCGGCACCCTCTTTACCATCAGCCTCTGCAACAGCCACTTCAAAGCCACTCTGAGGGCTTCAGTCACAGTTCTCCAGTGGGGGGCAGACTGTCTCAGCATCTCGAAGAATGGCGAGCCATTACTTCAGATGCGTGGGCTCTAGAAACAATAGCCCACTGCTAGTGCCTTCCCTTTCTAAGGAAGCCTCAGACCAATCCAGCTGGGAAAAACTCTTTGAGGGTTCCGGATTTGCTCCTTGTGCAGGAATGTTTAACCCGGCTAGAGAAAGGCGCTATAGAACCAGTGCCTGTAGCGGAGAGGAACAAGGGTTGGTATTCCCCATATTTTTTTTATTCCCAAAAAGGATGGGGAACTAAGACTTGAGATACTTGAAAAAGTTCCTCAAGAAAGACAAAATCAAGATGGTCACTCTCTCTCAGATGCTTCAGGCCATCCAACTTCAGGATTGGTTGGTGCCATTGGACCTTCAGGATGTTTATTTTCATGTGCCAATCCATCTCAAGCACAGGAAATAACTGAGGTTCGCCGTTGGCGGCTCGCACTATCAGTTTTGAGTCCTGCCATTCGGGTTGACCTCCGCCCGAGAGTATTCACCAAATTGATGGTGGTGGTGGAAGTGCATCTCAGGAGAGGGGGGGATTCACGTCTACCCCTGCCTGGACGATTGGCTGATAAGGGTGATTTCTCCTGAACAAGCCTTAGATCATCTCAATGTTACCTGCCACACTCTTCACAGACTGGGCTTCTCCTTCAATTTCAAGAAGTCCCATTTGACACCTTCCCAACGTCTCCTGTACACCAGGGCTGTATTAGACACTTCCTTGGGAAAGTGCTTGCCACCCAAGGTGAGGGCTCAAGACATTCTACAGATGGCAACAAAATTCCAGAATGCCCAGAATCTTCCGGCCTTCAAGTTCTTGAGGTTGCTCGGCCTTATGGCATCCTGCATTTTGCTGGTGCCAGAGGCCCACTTGAGAATGAGATCCCTTCAGTGGGCTCTCCGATCGCAATGGTCCGAGTTCCCAGGGCAGATGTCGGACCGCCTTCAGATTCCGACGAGAGTCTCGCAGGATCTTCTGTGGTGGGGCTGCGAGGACAATGTTCTGAAAGGCGAACACTTTTGTCAACCATGGCTGGAGATCACTGTAGTGACAGACGCCTCACTCACAGGGTGGGGAGCTCACGCCAACGAGTTGACTGTCAGCAGTCGTTGGTCTCCATCAGAGTTCAAGCTGCACATCAATCTTTTGGAGCTGAGGGCAATCAGACTAGCTCTGAAGGCTTTTCTCCCATCGGTAGGGGGAAGGAATGTCCTGATAATGGACAATACAGTGGCCATGCACTACCTCAACAACAGAGGAGGTGTAGGGTCACTACCACTGTGCAGAGAGGCAATGCAGCTCTGGTATTGGGCTATTCAAGAAGGAATCTCCCTCTCGGCAGAACACAGCGGCAGATGCTCTGAGCAGGCAGAGCACAGCCTCACACGAGTGGGAACTAGCTCAGGAAGTCCTTCAAGAGATCTTCGCCCTTTGGAGAACCCCTCAGGTGGATCTGTTCGCGACTGGTGTCCACCGGAAGTGCCAACTGTACTGGTCAAGGGAATTTCCTTCTAGAGGAGCTCTAGGAGATGCGTTCGTGGTGGATTGGGAATTCCCACTGCTGTACGCATTTACTCCAGTCCCCGTCATTCCTCAAGTAATCAAGAGGTTGAGGAGGTTTGGGAAGCGCATGATCCTCATTGCCCCAGATTGGGCCAGGAGAATGTGGTACCCGGACCTTCTGGATATGTCCATCTGTCCTCCGATACGTCTTCCACAAAAGGAGAATCTTCTCTCGCGACAGTAGGGTCGGGTTCACCATCCAGAGGTCGACACACTCAACCTTAACGCTTGGTTTCTGAAAGGTTGAGTTACAAGGATTGGGCCCTCCCGGATGACGTGATGGAGGTGTTGATTTCGGACAGAAGGCCAGCAAAGAAGTCTCTGTACCGTTGCTGTTGGAATAGGTTTTGTGACTGGTGCAGAGACAGGAATGTTGATCCTTTTCAGTATAAGACACTGCATGTTCTATCCTTTTTGCTCTCTTCAGCACACAAAGGTCTTCAGGTTGGAACCATTAAGGGTTACCTCGCAGCGCTTTCAATTCTTAAGCGCTCATCAGAGGAATGTAACTATTTTAAGATCCCTCTGGTCGCTCAGTTTCTAAAAGGGCTCACAAATGTGTTCCCACCTTCCACATTTCAGGTTCCGGTGGGGGACCTCAACCTGGCTTTAAAATTCCGGATGGGTGCTCCTTTTGAACCCTTGCACTAGTGTCCATTGAGGTTGTTGACCTTTAAGACAATATTGTTAGTTGGTCGTACATCTGCAAGAAGAGTGAGCGAGTTGTAAGCGCTTTCTTCCAAGCCACCCTTTACTATATTCCCCCAAGGACAGGTTTGTATTGAGGTTTAAGCCCTCCTTGCCTAAGGTGGTTTCGGACTTTCACCTAAGGCAGAAAATTGTGCTACCAGCCTTCTACCCTGCTCCGCATCCTAGTAAGGAAGAGGAAAGGCTGCATCGGTTAGACCAGAGGAGAGCGCTAAGCTTTTATATTTCCAAGATGTCCAAATTCAGGGTGGACGACCAACTCTTTGTAGGGTATACCGGACACAGACTAGGCCGGGCTGTTTTGAAACGGACCATGTCTAGGTGGATCATCCTCACTATTTCTGAATGCAACAGACTGGCAGGCAAGGACCCCCCTGAGGGTCTGCGTGCTTATTCCACTAGAGGCATGGCCACCTCGACTGCCCTGCAGTGAGGGATCCCTTTTAAGAACATCTGTGACGCTGCAACGTGGTCATCTATACACACGTGTATTAAGCATACTTCCCATGCTCAAGATGTTGCTTTTGGTAAGGCAGTCCTTTATTCTGCCCTCTGAAAGTTTGGCATGTCTAAATTCCATGGATACTGCTTTAGGAGTCTGTCAAAGATGAGGGATACGTTGGAGGACACAATCCATTCGAAGAACAAGTTACCTACCCCTGGTAACGTTCTTTCTACTGGATGTTCCTCCAACTACCTACCCCTCTTTTGAATTTCCCATGCTATTACAGCTTTCGTTCCACCAAGGCTGAGTACTGGCATGCCCGCATTTATGGGCATCTCTGCTACACGAGGAGGGGGAAAAACAGACCTGAGGCCAACGGGCATGCTACTTATAACATCCCATGACGTCACCCTCGACGGAGGCCTTCGAGGGACATCGACTCAATGCCATCGACGCAGGGCGCCCTCTGCCAAAGAATTTTCCGAAGCTGGACATTACATGTCAAAGATGAGGAATACGTTGGAGGAACATCCAGTCGGAGGAACGTTACCAGGGGGTAAGTAACTTGTTCTTTGCATTTAGGCATACGGTGTTGTGTACAAATATTCATGGCTAGTGTTGATGGTCTGTAATGAACTATTAGTGTTCCCCTTTTTTCTTCACGGTTTACTGAGAAATCCTTGGCTGATTCACAAAGATTTTCACTGGGGCGAACCAGGTGGTACCTATGAGCATGATTCACAAAGGTCAAAACTAGAGCAAGCACAAAGGTCAACACTAGAGCAAGTCTGAGGTTGTTTGGAGCTTTTCCAAGTTGCCCTTGAGCACGGGTTTGTGAATTCTATTTTCACTTCAGCATCTCAGATTCTCCAAATGTAGGTTGTGTGTATCAGACATAAGGTACAAGTGCACTTCCAGAGGTGCTCACAGGCATCTCCTAATTTTCTGCAGTGCTGATATTTTTGAATGGGACTACACATGCCCTTATTTTCTTTTTTGTACAAGTATATGGTGGCATATTGTATCCCCACTTGCGATGTGGTATTTCATGAGCAAAATGAGCATAAATCATGCTCCATTACCAACATAACCTCATACATAGTCCCAGTAGTCCCCAAAACCTGTCCTTGAGCCAGTTTGCTGCCAGGGCTCCCTCAAATCCTGCCAGATGTTATTTTTGGGGGACTTAGTCAAGAGCCTGTCAGTACAGTTGGGACCCTGTGTGCATGCAGTTAGGAAACGCTGAAAGAAATGTGTGCAGGGAGGTTGTGTGCCTGAAAAGGAGGACAGTCATCACCTGACACCCTAAGGATAACACTCTCTCAATAAGTATGTGACTCGTAGTTTGCCATCACTTTACTGGTTTTCATAAATAAACAGGCTCATGTGCCTTAAGTAATCAGAAGGGCTGCAGGCTTGAATCACTGTCACAGATATTTTGTATATAAAAATGTGTATTCATTCTTGTGTTCCCAAAATGCTCTTTGATTTTATGCAAAGCACCAAGTAGTTTACATTGGTGTTATTTGTCTTCTTCCCCTTTTTAACAAGCACTCCTCCTGGTTGGTGTTGGTGCCGGCTGAAGGTGTCTGGGATAAGTTAAAACCTTACGGTCTATCTTTGGCCACCAAAAGCACATTTAAAGTGATGCTGCTTTTTGTTTGAGAAGACTCCCTAGGGAATATGTCCATGCTAATAACCCTCTGCTTTGCAGGGGGGTGAATAGCTACAGATTATCCCGGGACAGGCAAACCGCAGGGCAGCTGAAACCCTGAATCACACTGGGCCTGGGTCATAGATTTACAGAATGGAGGTGATTTACTTGCAGATTGAATTGCTTAAATCCAGAGTCAGCAAGGGATTTATTTACAGACAGCAGTTTATTTGTAAACTAAACCAGATGGAGATTTATTTACAGTATGCAGACTGGATGGAAATAAGACTACACGAGATCATGTTGGGTGGCCCAAAGTAGATGTTTGCAGGGCCTCATGAGGAACTGTTTGTTTTGGGCAGGTGTCCCATCACAATTTGGCCATACCCCCTTCCCAGAGCCCCCTTCAATTTCGTATCCCACTTTAAGCACTGGTGAGAGTACATCTAGCTCCGATGTCATGAAACTTTCTGTAAAAAAGTAGCTATTTGTCTTTTCCAAAAAGTTTTCTTTTTTTTCTTTAAATGTATGTCCTTGACTAGAGCTCAAAACTTGCAAATTGGTTCATTTGGTCATTTTCTAAGGTAGCAGCCAAATGGGCAGTTGCGACATCCCAAGTTTCAACACATGACAAGGAAACCAACCTCCTTGACAATTACCAAGCTGGTTACAGGCCTGCTAAAGGAACGAACAGTGGTGATCTCCTTGTTGGATGGCATGCTCACAATGATGGATAATGGTGTCAAGTACTGATATACTGTTAATGACAACATTTTAACGTTAACGTGTTAAAATCACGGCAAAATTGGCAGTTTACATAAAAAAATCGCAGCAAAAAGGCTGTGGTTTTGCCGCCGCAATCCATGCAAAGGATGCGGGGGACACCCCCGGATCTCCCAGTCCCATTATACCATATATGGGGAGCGGGGGACACCCCTGCAACCCCTTCTCCTCTTAAATGGTATAATGGGGTACACCTTTACCGGGTCAAACCACAGCATTTTTGCTGCAATGTTTTTGTAAAGGCAACATTGTTGCAGTGATTTTATTACTGCATACCATTTTAACAGGTTATCTTTCTAGCATGGGCTTTACTAGGTTGATTACGGGTGACGGAAAACTATCCAATCAGATAGATCAGACTACCGTGCAAGGGAAGTTCTTAATGTGATGTTGAGTGCCTCAGCACTTTCAACAGCTGCTTAATTGGAATCGGTGGCCAGACTACTATGCAAATGACACAAGATAGTACTCTGTATTGACAGGCATCAAATGGATGTTGGACTTGGAGTCTCCATTTTCATAAGTGGTCAGCAAATGGATGGAGGTCAGCAGACTTAGGTTCAGTGCTACACAATAAGCTAAGATTTTCATCTGTGGCCAAGCCATAGTGACACAGAATCCATTGCGCTGGTGGCCCTCAGCCTGTATCATAGGTCTGAAACTTTGGAATTGCGATAGATAAGTAAATGTAACTCCCTCACCCCCTAATCGTTCTGCTTACCGAGCTCTGCCATTTTCAACTAAAATCCCTAAAGCTGCTTCTTTTCTATTACTCTTACGTCCTGTCCCCCTTTCTCTATAATGCATGGGCGTCCCTCGCTAGGGACGTGAGACTGAACCTTTTTCACCAGAAAAAACCTTCCCCTTTAAATTTAGAGGCGGGCGCAGCCCTGGGAGCATACGCTCCCCTGACCCCACCCACCAGCGCCAGTCCCCTTTTCCGTGTTGACGGGAACGGGACCAATCCAGCACTCCTGGGTTTGGCTTCAACCATGTAATGCCACACACTCTTCCCTGGATACTTTTTTTGTCTCATCAATCAGGTACTCGGTCCTCTGGCACTACACTCCTCCCCGGTGCATGTCGACTTCAGCGGGCTTCAGCATGTGTCCAGCCTGCGAGGGGCTCTTTCCTACATCAGATCCCCATGCTCTTTGCCTCCGCTGCCTTCACCCCGACCATGGATGGGAGGGTTGTACCGCGTGCGCTGCACTTTCTTCATGTGCTCTGAAGAACCGACTAGCTAGGGGGAGGGAGTTCTTCGAGAAGTCGCCTTTAGAGGACTTGATGGACTTAGTCAGACATAAGTCAAGTCCCAAGGGAGGGCCGCTCTTTTCCAGTGCACCCCGCAAGGGCGATTCCCTGATGGGAGGTACCTCTCAGGTTCTCACACCAGCAGCGGTACTGAGGGCAATTCAGCTACCAGCCATCAGGCCGAGGGGTATGTAGATCCTTCTGGAAACCGTGCTGAGAGACTGCAAAGTACTTTTACCGGTTGTACACTAGAGGGGCTACGCCCTTGTACCAGCAACATGTCAGAAGGGGTGCCTGCATGCATCACTACCGGCGATACTGCTGAGGGCCAGGCCTCGGCCTGAGGTGCAAGGTAGGTCTCATGCTCCATCGCCAAGAGTCCTGGAGGAGGCTGAGCCCATTGAGCCAAGCGCCATGACTTCGGCACGTGGCATGCAGCTCGCCAAGATGGCTGCTCGAGCGATACCGCTGAGGAACGGAGCAGGTGGGAGAACGAGTTACAAGGTGAGACTGGTGTCAATCAGGGATGTGGCCTACAGTTTATCCATCTGCATCGCATGACGGGGCGGGTTTACCACGCAACCAATTAGACCAAGTATTCAACGGCCCCAGCAGCTGCCCACTATCCCGTCAATATCACTTGCTACCCCACTGGCCTGCGAGGACAGGTTTTTTGAAAAGTTCCTCACGCTCATGAGATCGCCTCAGATGGGGATCCATCCTTAGGGATGTGATCAGAGACATGCTCCCTCCGGCCCCTCCGCCTGCACCTATAGTCATTCCTCCTATGGCTCCAGCACCGCAGACCCTGGTACAGCCCCTGCTGCCCACGCTGCCTCCTTCGATTCCGGCTCCCCTGCCTCCCACAGTTCAGGCGGTCCCGTACCAGCCTCTGCTTCAGCCTCTGGCTCCGATCTCCACACCTCAGCCCTCGGAGCCCAGCACTCCTCCAACCGCTCCGGACTAGCCGGATGCCCTGGTGGAAACATACAAGGAAGAAGACCCCAACACACCATCTTCAGCCAAGGCCTTCCACGAACGACTCGCAGGTCTGGCAGAGTACTTGGGCCTTCCTCAACCCGAAGTCGAACAACCGGAGGCGGGGGGTACTTGCCAAGGTCCTCACTCTATGCCCCACGGCTAGAACAGGGATCCTGATGCAGAAGGACATTGTCGCCTTGGCCAAGAAGGAGTGGCTCAAACCCCACTCGGCCCAACCTGTCAATCAGCACCTCAACGCCAAATGGAGGGGGATCCACTCTTGCTGTCAGCCACCCTCAACCGCACTCTTCGGTGATTGCTGCAGCGTCACTCTACTCAAAGCCTCAGTTGTCCTCGGCCACCTCGTCCTCGGTGCGGCTAGGCAAGGAGGAGAAGATCTTGGAGGTGTACAGGAAGAAGCTTTATTCCAACGCTTCGCTGCATCTTCGTCAATCCAATGCGGATGCCATGCTGGCAGCCGTTAACCAGAGGCTTTGGCAGGAAATAGCAGACTTCCTTCCAGAATCTCTGGTGCAGAGCCAGTCATGATTTAAGGCGGGACTGGCAGGGGCAAAAATGGTGGCGCAAGGCATCATGGAGTCCACCATGCCCCACTCTGGCTGGGCCCTATGCATCGCCATGGACATGAGGACTGCCTGGCTTCAGGCTACTAAATTCAACCCAGACGTCCAGGAACGCATATTGGACCTTCTCCAGCATGGGGTCTGGCATGGAGTCACATGCTCATGAATATTCCCCGTCGTCAGGCTGGGAATCCTCGGTAAAGAAAAAATCAGTATCAGTTTAGTTTCTGATCTGTCTTTCTTAGTAGTAACCAATCACTGATCTCTGCGTCATACTTCCCCCAGCCAATGACTGCCTTCTCCCTAAGCCCCGCCTCCGGCAGCCATCCTCAGATTTTTACCGCACGCTCAAGTGTTGGGAGTCCTCGTGTTTAGCGCTCGAGTTTTTTACTGCTTTTTCACGCTTTTTAGGAGATTTTCTCATTTTTTAGTTTTAATCTAGCATCAAGCTCCACCGTTTCTACTTCCGATAACGGGTACCCGTTTCGGAATTCTTCGAGTTTACACTTCTTGGAGGATTCCGAAAGATATGTGGCCTACCTCAACGGACATGGCCCAGGACAAAGGAAGCTCGACGCCCGGATCCAAGCTGTTCAGAAACTGCCCTGGATGCGGATTATATAACGTATTCAAGGAGGACGAGCATTCGCGATGTCTCTACTGCCTCCATGGGGACAAGACACACGTGGAGAAGGACTGTGCGTTCTGCAAGATCGTCGTTCCCGCCTTGCCTCCTGGCTGGAGAAGGGCACAGCAAGTGAGAAGGCGAAGAAGAAGGTTGAGCGGGCTGCTAAGTCCTTTGAGGGCGCCCTGGCGACGGGGGCCCAACAGAAGGCCAAGCACCACGAGTCCGCGGGCTCCGGGAGCGCCGATAGGTCGGGCTCTTCGGTTGCCAAGCAGGGCACTACTTCCCCGGCACGTTCGACCACGAGCCAGAGCTCTGGTTCAGGGAAGAAGAAGTCCGAGAACCCGAGTAGGCCGCTGGAGCGGACCCGGCCGATCTCGAAGGGGGAGCGAGGCATTGACCCTCCCCTCAAGGTGAAGGCCCAGGACGCACCTAAGGTGGTGAGGGCCTTGATCCACCCGGCTAAGGCCTCTACCGGAGTGGTCTCTGCGACCCTGGCGGAGCCAGCTGAGACTACGCCAATGGAAACAGCCTCTGGGTCCAGAGTATCCCCGTCGCCGCGGAGGGAATCCTCTTTCCAGCCCACTGCTAAGACCCCCGTGAAGCCCCCGGCTGAAAAATAGGGGGGGGGGCGGTAGCCGCTACAGACTCGGAATCAGCCTCTGAGTAGGAACTGGTGGAGACCGAGAGGGGCCTCAACGAAAGGTCCATAAGCCTCAACGAGAGGTTCATAAACCTCAACGAGAGGTTCGAGAAGGTTCGATCCCAGGGGACAGTCCCTGCTGACGTGATCGAAGATAGCGACGAGGAGGAGGAACAGTGCCCAGTGGAACGGCCTTCCCGTCCATCGCAGCCATTGTCCGAGCCCCAGGATAGCTTGGTGGCCATTTTGTTGGCAATCCAATCCTTATGTACCGAGATAAGGACGAGATTACCACGGACCCCGACAGAGGATCCAGAACCAGGCCCGCCAGGAAACCCTCCAAACAAGCGGAGAAGAGTCCACCACTCTCCGCCCTTCGTGCCCGCGAGACCGGTGGACCCCTCGTCCCCCTCGCCAGGAGAGGATATGGCGACGGATACAGCGACGGGGACGGACAACGGCGGAGATGACACAGCAGACATCCCGTTGCCACACCAACCCCCCCCCCCGCGCGCCCCGCGGGCATCCCGAGCCGACGAGGTTGGCTCTTTCCACGCCATGATAACCAGGGCATCCAAGCTCTTCCAGCTCTGCCCTGAAGAACAGAAAAAGGGGTTTCTGTACCAACGACGAGAGGCTAAGAGGAAGACGGTCCTCGCGATGCCTTTACTCGACGACATCTGGGACGAGGGGCTTGCCGTCCTCAAGAACCCTGCCACGACACCCGCCAAGAGGGACAGGTACGAGAAGTACTGAGTCCCCGATGCTGCTCCCTTGTGCCTCAGGGCCCAGCCCACGCTGGACTCGGTCGTCTCGGCAGCGGCTAAGAAGAAGGCAGCGGGCGCGGCGTCTTCAACTTCCACTTCCCCGCCGGACAGCGAGGGCAAGAAGTTGGACTCTATGGGACGACGGGTCATCTCGTCGGCAGCGACGTTGATTAAGGCGGCCAATGCCTTAGCGATCGTGGCCCGTTACGACAGGGAGCTCTGGTTCAAGATAACTCCCCTGCTAGATTTCCTGCCTGATGAAAAAAGGGCAGAGGCCCTAGAAATTCTGCAGGAGGGCAAGGTGGCGTTGTTTCACGCCATTACGGTGGCAACGGACATTGCCGATACCGGATTTCGCCAACTGGGCAACAGAGTTTGCCTCCGACGACGAGGATGGCTCAAGGCAACAGACTTTCGCCAGGACGTCCAGACCAGAGTGTTGGACATGCCGTTCGACAGCAACAACCTCTTTGGTAAGGCGGTGGATGAGTCTCTACAGGCCATCAAGACCGACTCGGAGACGGCCCGGGCCCTTGGAGTGCTTCAGCAGCGACGGCCCTTTCGGAGCGCTGGAGGCAGACAGGGTGCCTCCAAAGGATCCAGCGGTGGCTCCTCCTCCTACCGCCAGGCGGCACGCTCCTCTTCCCAGGAGATGATGTCCTCATGCATCTACCTTGTACCTGTTAGGCGATCCTCTGCACACCGATCCACTGTACACCAGAACACTACTCACATTCCCCCAACACCTTCTTCGGGTTCCCACACAACTCCCTCCAGGGTTCGAGGCTCATGTGATTCGGTTTACCCAAAGGACCGAAAGTTCCGTACCAGGTACGATTTAAGGGCTCGATTGCAGCCCTTCCTGCATTGGCAGTTGCCATGGAGAACATGCAGCAGAAGGGGCGGCGGAATACCTCCACGTCGATCGTTCACTTACTCACGTGATTCAGAGCGGCGTTTCCCACGTGACCTTGGTGGACTTCACATGACCCTGAAACGCACACGTGACCTTGGTGGACGTCACATGACCCCGAAACGCACAGTATATAAGGCTTGATGCACGGAACACTCATTGCTTCTCAGCTGTCTTCAGACCCTGTTTGGCACTACGTTCGAGAAACTCTATTTGGTTTACCTTGATCTTGGAACTCTCATTTGGACTCCTTCGGATTACCCTTTTGTACCTTTGCTTGGAACTGTTTACCTATTACTGGATTTCGGCACGACCCTCACTTGTCTTCGGATCATCCTTTGGTACTTTGTTGAACTTCTACGCTATTTCCCTTTTTGGGATTCAAGTTACGCCTTCACCTATACAGGTGGCTTATCCTGTATCCACGCTTGCCTGTGTTCCTCTTGTTCTAGGGACCGCATCATCTGAGTCTCGAACCTCCCTCCTAGGTTTCCTGGGTTTTCTAAACACCGGATAGGTAAGACTATTCAGATCCTTTGATTCTTGTGATATATTGTGATTGCCTGGTACTTAACCTCGTTATTTTTGCAGCAGCATCGGTGTTCCAGAGGTTCCGTGGATCCGGGAAGTAACATCTCCCACCTGTGGCCCCAAAGGTCGCACAGCGGGATTCTTTTGGTTTCCCTGTGCGTCACTTGGGGACGGAGGTCTCAATGGTCTACACGACACTCAAGTCAGAACAGACTGAGAAGCCGTATAGTCGTGTTAGATTATGCAGGGGTCCACGGAAGAACCCACAGCTGCTTTAGTTCAGGCAATTACAGTGTTAAGGGCAGATATGGCCGCCGCTAATACGGTGATTCACCAAAGATTAGATTCCATACAGAGTGTTCAGCATTCCCTTCCTGCAGACTCTGAATTCGGGGATGCTGCCACTTCAACCACACCTCCTCCGTTGGCAAGTACCCCAGCTCCAACTCCGGTGGTCCTCCCAACCCCTTCCCCTTTGGCCGCTCCTGAACGTTATCAAGGTGACCCCAAGAAGTTCAGGACTTTCATTAATCAGTGCAAATTACACTTCCTGTGTAGACCTCTGGCCTTTCCTAATTCCACTGCTAAAGCGGCCTTTGCCCTTTCTCACCTGGCCGGGACAGCTGCCGCTTGGGCTAACCCTTTACTGGAAAACAATAGCCCGGTTCTCTATGATTTTGATTTGTTAGTCCTAGAGATGTCTCGAGTCTTCGATACCCGACACAAGGCACAGTCTAGGGATTTGGAGTTGTTGGAGCTAACCCAGGGTTGATGGACCTTGATAGATTACATCACCCGTTTCAACCAATTGGTTGCCGAGACTTCATGGCCGGAAAGCAAGCGGGCGGTCATATTCTATAGGGGGTTGAATAATGCAATGAAAGATGCCTTAGCAGTGATTCCTTCCGTGCCTACTCAGTATCAGGAACTAGTGGATCTTGCCCTACAGGTAGATGCACGTCGATAGAGCGCAGAGCTGAGTTGGGTCTTTCTTCCCATCCTACAGTTGTTAGTACCCCTGCTTCTAGCTCTGAGGAACCTATGCAAGTGGGTGGTTTACGTAGTCCTATCACGACATCTGAGAGAGAACGTAGGAGAGTGGATAATGCATGCTTTTATTGTGGCACCACGGGACATTATGTGAAAGAATGCCCTCGACGCCCCAAGAAGTCTCAGGTTTTTCAGACAGCTCGACCTTAGATCCGGAGACCAGGTCGAATTCCCACTCTTCATCTCCGGGAACCACTCTTGCTTTTGCTCGTGTCCAGCCCATCTTTGTACAGGCTACTCTCTATCCTTCTACGGGTATCTCTCATGCAGTCACGATCATCATTGACTCTGGTGCCACTGGGAACTATATAGATATTGCTTTAGCCCCTTCTCTCAAACTACCTTTAGTGGTAAAGACCCGACCTGAACCGGTTCAGGCTGTAGATGGCACTGCACTAGTCTCTGGTCCCGTCAGACACCAAACTGCTCCTCTATTGTTGACCATACAAGATATTCACAAAGAGACGCTACGTTTTGACTTGATCACCACACCCCAATTCGGTATCATATTCGGAATACCCTGGTTGCGTGAACACAATCCTCTGATCAATTGGCAAACAGGCAAGGTGCTCTTTGAGTCTGATATCTGTCAGAACTATTGTCTCCCAACCCATCAAGTCACCGATACTCCATCACGGGCCTTGGGAGCTCTTGCTCAACTCACCTTGAATGATGAAGGATCAGAGGTTGTGAATTCACACACCGTCGGAGGGTTAGTTACCGGGATTCCAGCTGAATACAAAGCATTTGAATCAGTTTTCGATTGCGGTTCTTCCAAGGTGCTTCCTCCACACAGACCATATGACTGCCCAATTGAACTAATCCCGGACTCTACCATGCCTTCAGGTAGGATTTATTCTCTGTCCCCCTCGGAAGAACAAGCATTGAAACAGTATGTACAGAATGCCTTACGACTAGGACATATCCGCCCCTCTACTTCACCAGCTGCAAGTCCCATTTTCTTTGTACCTAAGAAAGAGGGGGACTTACGTCCTTGTGTGGATTACCGGCGCCTCAGCGCCATCACGAAAAAAGATAGGTATCCTATTCCTTTGATTACACCTCTTCTGGACCACTTATCCCATGCCTCCATTTTCACCAAGCTGGATCTTCGCGGCGCATATAATCTAGTGCGCGTTCGCGAGGGCGACGAGTGGAAAACTGCCTTTTGCGCCCGTTACGGCTTGTATGAATATCTAGTCATGCCCTTCGGTCTATGCAACGCCCCGGCAACATTCCAGTGTTTTATGAATGACATTCAGGGACATTCTGGACGTATACATGGTTGTGTATTTGGACGACATCTTGATCTTTTCACGGAATCTTGATGACCATGTAAAACATGTCCGGGAGGTCTTATCCCGTTTGAGGGAACATTCCCTATTTGCCAAACCCGAGAAATGTCAGTTTCATAAAACGTCTGTTGAGTTTCTGGGCTTCCACGTTACCCCTGGGGCACTGTCCATGAACAAATCCAAGGTTAAGGCAGTCCTAGATTGGCCAGTTCCTCAGACACTCAAGTCCTTGCAGGCCTTTTTGGGCTTCGCCAACTTTTACAGGCACTTTATTTCATCCTTTTCCACAATTGTGGCCCCACTTACGGCCCTGACCAGCCCTCAGGTACCCTATTTGTGGCAAAAGGAACATCAGGAATCTTTTGAGGCTTTCAAAGCTGCTTTCACCACCGCACCGATTCTCCAGCACCCCAATCCCGATCTCCCATTCATAGTTGGGGCGGATGCCACTTCTTTTGCCCTCGGTGCGGTGTTGTCTCAGACATGTCCTACAACAGGCAGGTTGCACCCGGTGGCATACCACTCCCGTAAGTTTTCCAATACTGAGTCCCATTATACTGTAACGGAGAAGGAACTTCTGGCTGTCATGGACGCCTTTCGTGTCTGGCGCCATCACCTTCTGGGGGCTAAGCATCCAATCACTGTATACTCAGATCATCGAAATCTACAGGATCTGGCCTCTTCAAAGTGCATCAATAGCAGACAGGTCCGCTGGCATCTCTTCTTTTCCGCTTTTGATTTTCACATTACTCATCGTCCTGGAAGCTCTCATGGAAAAACGGACGCCTTGTCACGTTCTCCGGGTGGAGTCGAGTTGCCCACCTTCCCCGATACTGTTCTTGGTAAGAGCCATGTGATTTGTCTCTGCACTCCCTCTCTGTCATTGTTGGATTCTGTACGAGCCTGGAAGAGCAATCATTCCGATCAACTGCGGGATTGGGATCCCGTATATTGTGATGGTTTGCCTTTCGTGCATGAACGTCTGTTCCTTCCCATGCCTGACACTCGTCACCTTGCCCTTGAATGGTCTCATGATGCTCCCTTTAATGCCCATCCTGGCCAGGAGCGCACTATGGATCTCCTAAAGCGCTGGTGCTCGTGGCCCTCTATGAAGCGCGATGTGGAATGCTATGTCAATTCATGCGCTATTTGCGCTCAGGCCAAACATCGAAGAGGTCGTCCAGTTGGACTGCTGCTTCCGCTTCCGGTACCTCCAAGACTTTGGCATACACTGACGATGGATTTCGTGACCGATCTCCCCAAAGTACGAGGTTTTGACACCATCTGGGTGGTGGTAGACACGTTCACAAAAATGGCTCGCTTTGTTCCTTGTAAGGGGATCCCTTCGGCCCCAGTCTTGGCGGAGTTGTTTTTTGATTCTGTGTTCTTGTTGTTTGGGCTTCCTTCGGTCATTATTTCCAATCGTGGGTCACAGTTCACCTCTCGTTTTTGGAGATCTTTGACCAAATTACTTGGCATCGATACCAGGTATTCTTCGGCCTATCACCCTGAGACTGATGGGCAGATTGAAAGGACGAATCAATCTATGGAGCAGTATCTTCGGTGTCTTATCTTGCAGCAGCAGGCCTCCTGGTTGAGTGCTTTACGGCTTGCCGAGTTCGCATACAATAATGCGGCTCATTCTGCTACAGGTTTTTCTCCTTTCTACGCACTCTATGGCCAACACCCCAAGGTCTTGCCTATCCCTGACGCCTCTGTCTCTTTGAATCCTGCGGCCACGGCCTGTCTTAGGGATCTGTCTGCTGTTCATGCTAGTACTTTGATCCACCTTACTGAAGCAAAGGCCTCTATGAAGTCCTGTGTTGACGGCAAGCACCTGGCTGGTCCTCCCCTTGCGGTGGGTTCTAGGGTGTTGTTGTCTTCCCGTCATCTTCGCCTGGCGGGTTGTCGGAAACTTCTGCCTCGTTTTGTTGGCCCGTATGTGATCTCTCAGGTTGTGAATCTAGTGACTTTTCGTCTGGTTCTTCCGAGTTCTTGGCGAATCCATCCTGTTTTTCATGTCTCTCTCCTCAAGCCATGTCCTGATTCTACCCGCCTTTGGGCCCCAGCAGCCCCTGGCCTCCCCTGATGTTTTTGAAGTGTCAGCCATTTTGGGTTCCCGTTGGTTTAGGGGTAGGCTCCAGTATTTAGTGGATTGGAAGGGTTATGGACCGGAGGAGCGTTCTTGGGTTTCCGCCTTGGATCTTGACGCTCCTCGGTTGGTAGCCCGGTTTCATAAGGATCACCCGTCCTGCCCACGGGGTCGTGGGCCGTTGGAGATGGGGGGCTATGTTAGGCGATCCTCTGCACACCGATCCACTGTACACCAGAACACTACTCACATTCCCCCAACACCTTCTTCGGGTTCCCACACGACTCCTTCCAGGGTTCGAGGCTCATGTGAATCGGTTTACCCAAAGGACCGAAAGTTGCGTACCAGGTACGATTTAAGGGCTCGATTGCAGCCCTTCCTGCACTGGCAGTTGCCATGGAGAACATGCAGCAGAAGGGGCGGCGGAATACCTCCACGTCGATCGCTCACTTACTCACGTGATTCAGAGCGGCGTTTCCCACGTGACCTTGGTGGACGTCACATGACCCCAAAACGCACAGTATATAAGGCTTGATGCACAGAACACTCATTGCTTCTCAGCTGTCTTCAGACCCTGTTTGGCGCTATGTTCGAGAAACTCTATTTGGTTTACCTTGATCTTGGAACTCTCATTTGGACTCCTTCGGATTACCCTTTTGTACCTTTGCTTGGAACTGTTTACCTATTACTGGATTTCAGCACGACCCTCACTTGTCTTCGGATCATCCTTTGGTACTTTGTTGAACTTCTACGCTATTTCCCTTTTTGGGATTCAAGTTACGCCTTCAGCTATACAGGTGGCTTATTCTGTATCCACGCTTGCCTGTGTTCCTCTTGTTCTAGGGACCGCATCATCTGAGTCTCGAACCTCCCTCCTAGGTTTCCTGGGTGTTCTAAACACCGGATAGGTAATACTATTCAGATCCTTTGATTCTTGTGATGTATTGTGATTGCCTAGTACTTAACCTTGTTATTTTTGCAGCAGCATCGGTGTTCCAGAGGTTCCGTGGATCCGGAAAGTAACATCTCCCACCTGTGGCCCCAAAGGTCGCACAGCGGGATTCTTTTGGTTTCCCTGTGCGTCACTTGGGGATGGAGGTCTCAACGGTCTACACGACACTCAAGTCAGAACAGTACCCCTTTGCAGACTTCGGATGCGTCCGCTACAGGAGTTCCTCGACGCCCGTTGGGTTCAGGCGGGCCGCTGCTTCGAGGACAGGATCCCCCTCGACGAGGGGTTCCGTCGGGCGATCCTATGTTGGGGCACCCGGGCTCACCTCACGACAGGCACGGACTTTCAAACCCTGGCGTTTCAGGAGACGGTGACTACGGACGCCTCTCTGGAGGGTTGGGGGGCCCACACCGGAGATCTCCACGCAAGAGGCTTTTGGCTCCCGGAGGAGAGGTCTCTTCACATCAACATCTTGGAGCTCTGTGCAGTGTTCTGGGCGCTCAAGTCGTTCCTCCTGTCCCTCAAGGACAAGGTGGTGAGGATCGTCACCGACAACACCACCACGATGTTCTAGATACGGAAGCAGGGAGGCACCAGATCCCCAGCCCTATCTTAGGAGGCCCAGGATCTGTGGCACTGGGCCATCGCCCAGGGGATGTTTCTGGTTCCCTTCCACCTGGCAGGAATAAAAAACACCATCGCCGACTCACTCAGCAGGGAGCTGCGCTCGTGCCACGAGTGGGAACTGCGCCACGATCAAGTGGATCGACTCTTCCAACGATGGGGCAAACCCCAGATCGAACTGTTCGCGACGGCGACGAACTCCAAGTGCCAGAGGTTCGCCAGCAGGTTCCCACAGCCGAGGAGCATGGGCGATGCTTTCTCGTTCCCTTGGGACGGCCTGTTTCTATATGTGTTCCCTCCGTTGCCGTTCCGCCTCATCAGCCAGCTCAAGATGTCCAGGTGCAGGGTGATCCTCGTCGAACCGGCGTGGCCGAGGCAGATCTGGTTCCCGGACCTTCTGGAATTGTCAACGTCCCCGCCAGTCAGGCTGCCGGCGGACGCGGATCTTCTCTCCAGAGAAGGAGGCGCCATTCTACACCACGACCCACAGTCGCTGAACTTGTAGGCCTGGCTCCTGCAGCGCTAGAGTTTGGGGGGTATGATATCCCGGCTGATTGCAGAGAGGTTCTTGCAAAGGCCAGGGCGTCCTCAACTCTCAAGTGTTACGGTCATAAATGGAAGAGGTTCTCTGTCTGGTGCCGTGCACAGAAGATTAACCCTCTGCGGATTACGGCCCCTCAAGTGCTGCCGTACTTACTGTCGCTGGCCAAAGCTGGACTGGCTCACGCCTCCATAAAAATACATCTGGCTGCCATCTCCCGATATACCAGGACTACGGGACGGGCGTCCTTGTGGTCTCATCGCCTGGTAAAGGAATTTATGAAGGGACTATTCCGTTAATTCCCACCGGTGAAGGCTCCTGCCCCGGCGTGGGAACTTAATGCGGTGCTGACCAGGCTCATGGGAGCCCCATTCGAGCCTGTGCACTCGGCGCCCTTGAAGTTCCTGTCATGGAAGACAGCGTTCCTCGTGGCCATCACCTCTGCACGACGAGTGGGAGAGATTCAGACCCTATCTTGCAAGCCTCCATACTTGACTTTTCATGACACAAGGGTAGTGCTTAGGACGCACCCCTCCTTCATGCCCAAGGTGCTGTCGGACTTCCACCTCAGCGAGCCCTTGGTATTACCATTTTTCTTCCCGTCGCCTTCGACGCCGGCCGAGAGGACTTTGCACTCGCTGGATGTAGCCAGAGCGCTGAAGTTCTACGTGGACCACACGAAGAGTTTTCAGAAGACGTCACAGCTATTCATGAACTTTGGGTCTGTGAATCAAGGGAAGGCTCTCTCGAAGACTTCCATTTCCAGGTGGCTCTCCGGCTGCATCATGCATTGTGACCGGTTGGCAAACCGACCGCTGCCCGGCCGTCCGAGAGCCCATTCGACCAGAGCGATCGCTGCTACCACAGCGTTCCTGTCTGGTGTACCCCTGCTGGACATCTGCAGGGCTGCTACGTGGAGGTCGACGCACACCTTCACAAGATTCTACTGCGTCGATCGGGACTCCAGGGAGGAGTCCAGCGTCGGCCAAGCAGTGCTGCGCAACCTGTTCGCTTAAGGTGAGCCTGGTGAGGAGGTAAGAGATGCTTAATGTTGAGTTGTTGTATTGCTTAATGTTGAGCCTGTTGCCACCTCCCGTGGTTGTGCATGAGTATACTGCTATGTATTCTTTTATTCCTGAGCATGTGAATCCATGGCAGACCCCTTGCTGGAGAAGGAACAAGTTACTTACCTGTAACTGTTGTTCTCCAGCATGGGTCTGGCATGGATTCACATTCAAACCCTCCCACCTACCCCTCTGCGGCTCTTCACTTGGTCATACTGCCACTTGGCGTGCTACCAAATCTGAGGATGGCTGCTGGAGACGGGGCTTAGGGAGAGGGCAGTCATTGGCTGTGGGCAGTATGACCCAGAGATCAGTGATTGGTTACTACTAAGAAAGACAGATCAGAAACTAAACTGATACTGATTTTTTCTTTACCGAGGATTCCCAGCCTGACGACGGGGAATATTCATGAGCATGTGAATCCATGCCAGACCCATGCTGGAGAACAACAGTTACAGGTAAGTAACTTGTTCCTTTTTAACCCTATGGTACCCATTTTAAGTGTTGGCACCATTGTTGAGTGGTTGTTATACTTTGACTCACTGACCAGCAATGACTCAACCATCACAGCACTTTCATTGCTGCCGAGGAGATCATCAAGGGTTGATGCTTTACCATTCATGGATTTTGGTTTCCCCGGTTGTTCTCCATTGGTTCTCGCGTTTAGCATGAATAACCCCCATTCTTTTAAGAGGGCTACCCAAACTCTGCCCCCTTTTGATTCCCCTCTGTTTTAACACACTAACAGGGTGTACAAACGTATAAGTTCCAAATTTTTCTAGGTCCCTACACCGTGCGTTCCGGTCACCACCTACTATAGCACACTCAATGCTCTTAGTAGCAAACCACTGGGTGCTCAACTGATCAAGTAGTTCCTGTTCAACATCAGTAATCGCATGAAATGGCAGGATATATTGAGCATCAGGTGCTACTCTTTCCAACCCTTGCCTCAATGGCTAGTATTTTATCCGTCGCACATAACATTCTCACACTCTCCAGTCCCAGGCTTTGTTTAATTGCTACAATCATGCCCCCAAAAGGTCGACCACGTAGGCCTTTGGCTTCCAACTGCTAAAATACCACATATCCTTCTAGTGGTATCAGATTGGTCAGCCACATTTCCTGCAGCATTATAATATGTTCACAAAGAAATGGCAACGACCCAGATTTGCTCAACCGATACCTATGCCCCCTAGTGTTCCACTTTAATTATTTTACGTTTCATGCACATTCCATTAGGTTTTTCATCATAAATCTTTTAAATCATTTGCAACCCTGGGTATCAGCTGGACTAATTTGTGATACGTGTCCTACCCCTGTGTTCCTGTACGGCAAGCCATCCGGTCCTCCTTTTGCTCCCTTTACCACCTGGGAGAAAAATTGGGCTGGACACCTGTACTGGTTCATGTGTTGGGGCATCCACCAAATACCCCTCCTTTAAGGTTTATTCTTGATGAGCTCGCACATGTGCTGAAACATCCAGGGTAACACAATGATCCCTCATGCAGCTACCACCTGCATGGGTCACTGGCTCCACAATACTAAAGTCCGCCGACGAAAGGACCAGCAAAGGGAGCCCTCTTTTTTTTTACAATTTAACAATAAATCTGATCTGTTGGTTCTTTTTCCAGAAAATGCCTGCCCTCCTCTCCCTAATGTGAATGGTAAATTCGGCCCGTCCCCTTCGCATAGATCAACTTGTGGTAAATTACCACATACACATTTAAACTGAGGAATAACAGGAGCTGGGGCGATTATTTTACAGAAGCACAACTCACTGCCTCTAGGGGCAGGGATTGGATAATTTCCACCACTTCACCTTCATGAACAGTGTAAATCCAGTGCCAGCTAGTCAATGTTCCAACTATTTTTGGTAGTCTTTGCTTTCTCGACACTTTTTTTCTTTTCGTTCCTTTTGTACCCTAGCTCATTAGAAATAGCGGTAGAGTTCAAGGGTTCTGGTGATGGGGCTTTAGGTGTTACATTGCCCCCTGCAATATTTTGGTTAATAGGAGAACGGGCCTTAGCCCTATTTGCCATCCTTTGTGCCTTTCTGATCATATGTATTGAAATTTCCCGTAATGCTGCATCCATAAGTATTGAGGCCTCCGAGGGGCCCACCTTTGAGTGTTCAAATGCAAAGTGGCCTTTTTGCAAAGTAGGGCTGCAGTTCTCCCAGGCATTCCTCCCTACCCTATTCCACGGCCCCTTTAACAGTTCTTCAATTTGGTTATCTAGTAAGGCCAGCGTATTGCCCTGACTCTGTACACCAATAAGTATTATCCCACATATCTTCATTAGGAGCTTTACCGCAAAGTGTACCACGTCCACTGGGCTTTTATTTCCCTCTGTTTGGTTAAAGCCCTGGCACCCATTTGAAATGCTCAAGCTCCTTTCCACAAGGCCTGATGCATCGCGTGTTCCTTAGCACGACCTGCCATCCGGCAGACTTATCATTTTGATTCTGCCACCGAGCAGTAGCTCATGTCTTAAAATGTCTGCCTCCGGTCTTGCACTGCCAGGTTCTTTCTTGCTGGATAGATGTCGAGGGGCTGAAGGGGGTGGGGCCAAATGGGCAAAAAGGAGGGCACGCCGGGGTGTGGTTGTGCACCCTTCAACACCACAACACTCAGCTGCCACACTCTGCGTGGCTCGCTTCGCGCTGGTTTTATGGGCAGTCCTTATTAGTTAAAGCAACAGCACCCTGCTTTCATTGTGCCGCTCCAACAGCAGCCCTCCTACGGATATTTCTCTGTCTGCAAAGGTTACTCCAAGTAAACAGGTTAGCAGATTAGTTCAACCAATTGAACCACAACACTCAGCTGCTAGACTCTGCGCCAATTAAAACATCTTCCAACGGTTTTACCTGAGCTCCTGAAACAAAAAGGTAGATGTAGGGGAGGGCAGTGAAAACGACTCAAACTATCGCAGGTCATCCTTTTGAACATACAGATTCCTATTGAGTTAAAAACAATAGCATAACAAGCTCTGGGCAGAGGTAATGTGTTTGGAGAATCTCTACTCTATGTCAAGACAAAGACCAAAGGCAAGCATTATGTTTGTTGAAATGTTACTGGATGATTAAGTCGCAGGCTCATTGATGGCCTCGAGGATAATACTTTCGGACAACTGAGTCTATTGGCAAGTGTGTTGTACTGCTAATATCCTCCAATTGCACACCTACCTAGAGTGTTTTGAATGCCATTGTGCCTCTTATGGAGTGTACTCCAAAGTGCTAGGTCTATGTCTCATTGAGAAAAGACCCAGCAAACCCAACGAGCTATGGTAGACGCCGGCACTGCCTTGAAAGTCAGCCTGATAGCTATGAAAAGGTGCTGCCCCCTCTGTCTACTGGAATGCTCCGTTACCTATTCATAAACCTTGTATCAACAAACGCCACACAATTTGGGATGATTTTGTCAATTGAAAAACAAAACAAGACCCTGTCTGGGGAATACACTATACCTGCAAGTTCCAAGATTCTAATATCTGAGGCCCTACGACAGGAGACCAAGTGCAGAAACATTGCTAGCTTTACGTGTAAGCGCTATTCTGGAAAGGTCTTTGGCCAACTAGAAAAAATCGTGAGCCTCTAAATAACTCTCTTATCCAGGGTGTGTGCTCCCCCAACAGAGACCAGTTTATCTAGGAATGACCTGCCAAAATAGCCAACCTGTAAGTATTCACTGTGTGTAAGGCTCTGCTCTCTGTGCCAAGGAGGCAAAGAAGTTTAGGAACTCTGTTTAAGGGCCTAAAACAGAATATTTTTCTGGTTCCTGACATCAACTACATCTGATTGTTCATGCTGATCTATAACTCTTCAATATGACTGAGGCCCAACTACTTCTGATAAGCTCTTGAGCTTTTCCCAAAATGCTCCACCTAAACCCGAAATCTGCCAGGCTGTCCGGGTCATGGATCAATGATGTTGCTTTTCCGATCCATCAACCGTTGATCTAGCAGGTAGACTGATTAGAAAATGTATAGAAAGTTCCAGCAGGGCTGCAAACTATTCTTGAGAAGCCCAATGGGGAACTATTATCACCAGACTTCTCTGCGCTCTCCTGATTTTGGCTAGGACCCTCGCTATCATTGGGAATGGAGGAAAGGTGTTATCCCTTACTCTTTGCCACAGCTGAAGAACTTGAACCATTTCTGCTGCTAAGGGATCCAGACTACAGCTGAATAAATGTGGAATCAGGCCTTGTTTTAGTGCCAGCCTCTGAAAGATCCCTTGTTCCAGTATCCAGTCGCTGACCTCTCTGTAATGTGAAATTCCAGTCTGCTACTATATTGGGAAAACCTGGAATGTGTTTAGCTGTATTTGATAGATGTATCTGAAAGCAATAGTCCCACTGGTTTTTCACTACCACTGCTGGCATCCTGGACCAAGCCACCCAACATTAGTTGTATAATGGCTTCTTGAGATTATGTCCATCTTTAACAGAGTTCAGCAACCCACTATGTGATTGATTTGTGAAGTCCTTGATAGCAAAGTAGCCTGCTAAGAGCTGTTAAAAGTTTGTTTAGGCCCAGTACCACTGCAGACCGTTTCCAACTGGTAGCTACAGACAACAAGCCAAATAGAGTTCTGCTATTCCGAGCACCGGTATGATCGAATCGCCATAGCCACTATACTCTAGCCTCCTGTGATAGTCGCATTCTTGGCGAGTAAGATGTGGTCTTCTGAAGATGCACCTTTTTGAGACATTGGAATGCCTGATAGTGTAACAGGCCTCAGAATATTGTTTGGATAGAGGTCACTGGGAGCTCAATCACTTGAGAAATTTCAGTGAGTGGACCCTTGACAGAGGGACCCGAAACTCTCTCTTCATATTGTGCACCTTCTCCAGTGGTAGCCTGAGGGAAGTCTTTATCGTACCAACAGTGAAGTCCAAGAACTCCAGGGACTGCAAGGTCATTTGTGGACCAGTTCACTAAAATACCCAGATCTTGCAAAATAAATATCACTATCTAAGACGGAATTACTACTGCCCTACGGGAGTACACAGAGAAGTAGTGGCAAAACTGCCTACTCTGCCCTCAAACTTCTACAAAAGAACATTGATCCCAATCATAAAGATGAAACAGACCCAGTCGAGATATTCCTCCTTCGCCTTTTGTGGTAATGTGGGTCGAGGTTAATTTATGCTCTTAAGAAGAATGTGATAACAGTAGCAACCCAAACAGAAATAGTACAACAGTCCAAAATACATAGGTTGCAAGTAATGAAAGTGAGCACACAGAAGACGCCGCCAAGGTCTGTGGATACAGGTATGGTCTCCTTTATTGTACAACCTCCAAGTCTGCAGTTAAGGATGTAGAGAACTAGCTGCCACTCAGGAAACCTTACAGTGATTACACCCTACTACATTCCAACCATTCTGCATTCTCCAATGACATCAAACACACAATTGACATCATCACAGCCTTTTAGGCCAGAACACTACACCTCTCCCAAACTATACAATGACAAAAATTATAACACCTAAATAAGCGTGTGCAAACACACTTAGCTACTTAGTAATCTTCACGTAAAGGCACAACACCACTTGTCTCAATTCCAAACAATGACATGGCAAGAACACTGTGGCGTTATCACCCGATTCGGCCTGCTGGATCGGGTGTTTAGGCTATTAGCACCCCAGCTTACCAAAGTGGCAACTTGGGGTGCTACAAAAAATAGGAATGTACTTCCTACAACGGAATCTTGTATGAAGGAAAATCCTTTACCAACATGGCCGCCAAGGAAAGGGAAGTGGGGCTCCGTACAGAGCTCCTCTTCCCTTTCCAAGGTGGCCGGGCTGCGCAGGAAGGAAGGGTGTGGCAGCGAATGCCGCCGCAGCTGAAATAAGGTAAGTTGTGGCTGGAGCGTTAACATTTTTTTAAAAAGGGGGATGTGGGTTGGGAGAAGATGGCGGTAGAGAAGCCAGCCGTTAGCCGGCTTGGAATGCAGGCTTATGCTGGCGGTTCAAGCCCACATTCCTAGCCACCTGTTTGGCTGGCTCCCCCCCCCCGCCTGGGTGCTAATTAGCATTAACAAGCCCACACGCGGAATGCTCCTAATTCAATGCAAACACAGGTGAACTCATACAACCCATGCAGAAACCTGATTTCTGCATCAGGAAGCTGCTAAACTGATACGCACAAAACCACTGCACTATCTGCGAAAAAGAAGTTGCCTAGCCAGGTGAACTGGGTACAACACTCAACCATGGCAGATCAGAGGAGACACAAGAACACAGGAAAATCACGAGATCCTGGAAATGCAGATAATCCAACTCTCAAGCTAATTCCAAAAGAACGAAATGAGTTGACAACCACCAAAAAATTCAACATGTTCCAGAGGTAACCAACAACTAGATGACAACCACCATATTCAAAATAGTTTGAAAAGGAACAAAGCATCTACATAACCACCAGAATGATGAAGGCATGAGGGGCTCACAACCAACAAGATGTCAACCAAACTCTAAATTCCAAACCACCACATTGAGGTTTATTTTAACCCTACTGGGAGCTTGGGATGGAATGCTGTCAAAACAACTCAGGTGATCCAATAGTTCCAAAGATTTTGGGAAGTCCTATTGGTTTCCAAGCGTTCCAAGGAAAATATAAGTGAAACACCTAATCCCCCGAAACGAGGATACCTAATATTGAGGTGCCACCGGGACCTGACAGCACGCAGACGCCTAGGGATTGCAAAAGACAACGCACAATGGGCTGTCTCTAGTCCATGCGTATGTAGAACATGAAACGAAGTACTAGTCTGTTAAGCAGGATAGAGGTTGGCAGTTTGCAGGCAGAAATCCAAAGCAGAACGTGAGGCGAAGCAATCCGTGTCCAATGTGCGAGTCGGTAACAAACCAGGAAAACGTAGGTAGAGTCGAGAAACTAATCGGGAGCCGTGAAACAATTGGAGGTCAGCAACATAACAGACAGTAAGGAACAAGGGCTAGACAAAGGCAATCTGGGAACGAAACAAGGGTCAGTAATGATTAAGTAATCCAGATGAGGCACAAGAACAAAAGCTGTCGTGAAACAAATCAGAAGTGCCGCAAGAGGGTCTGAAGAGGCTTAAATGTCCAAAGTCACATGATCCTGCCAACGTGTGCCATGAGACATGACGCGTGGAGAGGACGCCAGCGTTTCCAGGGCAACCTACAACATTCGGGTTTTCTTTGTGATGTAGACCCGTTGTGGAGTACCTGAAAAGCGTTGTCGGGGTGTATCAAAGAGCTGTGATGTGTATGTACTGTATGTAGATGTGGGTCCTTGTTTCTTGCAGTACTATTTGTTATGCTGTTGCCATAACCAACCCCCTGATTCTTGACAATAAGCCACGGGAAGAGGAAGAGGCCCCTAAGGAGCAGGCAAACATAAGGAGAGGAAAACGAGCCACGTAATGATCTGGTGAGGTGTAAAGCCAATCAATAGCCACATGGAGGAAAGGACAGGAGGCAGCGGAAATGACAGTGAATGGGGGAAGCCCTGTCCACCACCCCAAGTAGAACCCACAAGGGTAGCCCCAAGATAACCTGAGACAGATGATCGGGCCGGCATAACTACAACCAGGGAAGTGGAAGGCACAAACCTTCAACAGATTGACCCTTGAATTACTTTTTCCTCTTCAGGCCCATTTATGTGAGGGTTCTCCTCCTCCGTTTGGTTATCATGGAGCTGCCAAGTCATTTGTTTCCCAATCCCTTCACTTTCTCTCAGCCTGCACTCATCAACAGGACCCTGTTGTATCACAAACGTGTTTATGGTGGCTTGTGCTCGCGTAGTCCTAAAGAAGTTAAATAAATGGGGTCCACATGTCAAGATGGCCCCTTCCTGACATTGATCAGGGACTGGCCCAGATACAAGGGTCCAAGGTGTATACAGACATTAACCTAACCAACGGTTGCTGGACAGTACCCATGAGTAGGGAAGACCAGGACACGCTTGTCTTTACCTTTGGGGGGGCAACAATACACATGCACCCAACCCCCCTTTGGATACATAAACTCTGGAAACACATTCAATATCTTCCTACATAATGCCATGCCCGACTTGGGTGAAAGGGGAAACCTAGCCTATGTAGATGATGTGTTAATCAAGAGCTCAACTGTGGAGGAACAGATAGCTGAAATATGCTATGTTCTGGCCTAGTTGCAGAAAGCCAGAGCAAAACTGTTGTTTTAGAAGGCACAGTGGTGTAAGACCTGCGTGAACTTCTTAGGGCATGAAATCACCCCTTAAGGTCTCAGACCCCAGGTGAAAAAGATGGAAACATTATTGAAATTGAAAGACCCTACTACTCTCCGAGAACTAAGAAGCCTTCTAGGACTCAGTAATTATAGTTGGAAGTTCATTGCAGACTATGCCAAGGTCACACAACCTTTGGTCCATTTATGAAAGGCTGGGGTCAAGTGGGAGTGGGGTCCAGAACAATCTGGGGCAGTAAAACAACTAAACAGAATCCTTTACCAGGCCCCTTGTTTGGCTTACCCCATAAAGAACAAAGAATTCTTCTTGGAGACGGGGTTCTGAGATACTTGCTTAACAGCAGTATTACACCAAAAGAACGACCAGGTCAACAAAGTAATCTAGTATGTGCGCAAGACTTTGTCCTCTGTGAAGGTACTCCTGGCAATGGTGTGGGTGTTGAAGAATGACCACCCATTTATCCAGGGGGGAGCACATTATCGCGGAGACTTCTCACCAACCCTTGCAATATCACCAAAGTGACCGAATCCGTGCAAGGAACGTGAGTAATTCCAGAACTACTTTGTGGACTCTTACCATGCAAGGCTTTCCTGTGGAGGTCAGATATGGCCAAAACAAAAAGAGTCCTCTAGCACAAGGATTGGCTGACTTATATGACTCTGTTCAAGAAAACTGTTTCGAGGACAAATGTCTAAGGACCAAGGACAATATGAAGGCGTACCTTACTTCCCAGCACAAAGTCTATGAGGAAGAAACGTATCAGGGGATACCCATAGTTTATGTGGATGGGTGCTCCTACCATGTTGACAATCACAGGGAAAAAGAACTAGTGGCTGGCATTGGGAATGCCTGGGTGAGTGATGCCCCGAAACCCTCTGCTGGGTACAAAATAGGTCCCCAAAGTAGTCAGAGTTGACGGTGGTACATCAAGCCATGCTCACTGCCGTGTAACACCAACTCAAAGAACTGGTCATAATCACTGATTCAGATTATTTCAGGAATGGGTTTGTGGGACACCTGATTAATTGGAAAAATCAAGGCATGCTGTGTGCGGCTAACAAACCGCTCAAGCATGGGAAATTAATCCAATCAATTGATGACCTGGGAACCGCTAATGAGATGACCATCGATTGGAAAAAGATCAGAGGTCACTCCAAAATAGAGGAACCAGACAAAACTGGAAATGACACAGCGGACCAATTGGCCAAAACCACAACCATTCACAGGGATCTCCTAGAAACCGAATCCCTGTTGGGGGAAATCCTGGTCGCTGCTGTCACCAGATCCCAAACCCATGCCAAAAATGAACTCTGAACTGCCCAATGGAGTAAAGAAATCCCAGATGCAGATTTGTTTGCTGCACAAAAAGAAGACCCAATTATTGGGATATTTTATCAACAAATTGAAGAACTTGTGAATTTTCCTCTGGAAGAATCCGATCTCCGGGTGTTGATGAAGTTTTTGAAAATGTTCCTAATCCAATACGGTTTCATACTACATTAGAAATCTAGCAAGAGGTTGCATACTGGTGCCCACATGGGTCAGGACCTCGACATCCATTTAAAGGGTGCTCAGTTTCAGTCAAGTTAGCTCACACACAGAGCTCCCCTACAGAAAAGGGGAATGACACTGCCTTGGTCGTATTTGCAAGTCGAAATACTTTGGGCCAGTGATTTGCTCCTCTACAGAAAACAAATACATGTTGACTGTGACATTCTTGTTTACCAAGTGGGTGGAATGTCTTCTTGCCCCAAATTGTAAGACGGAGACCGCTGCTGCACTAATGTCCTATGTTATGTGTTCCGCCCACTTCTTGTCATTGTGTTCTTGTCTCTGCACCCCGAAGCCTGCGAGCTACCAGCGCAATATAAATAAATAATGATCAATCATTATTTCCTCTCGTTTTGGCCTTCCCCACAGGATTGTGCGGTCCGAGGAAGTAATTTTACCAGTGAGGTGATGACAAAGATGTGGGAGATACTAGGGGTAAAGGGAAAACTCCACATTGCCTACCGACCAGCCTCGAGCGGGGGAGTTGAGAGGTACAATAAAACAATTGTGGGCCTCTTGAAGTTTGCGGCAGACTCAGCGCAATTTAGAAAAGTCGGCAGAGAGGATGTAAACCCACTATGACTTAAAGAGTACCGAGAAGGAGTACGAAGTGGGAGACTGGGTCTACCGGTACAATTTCCAAAGGAACCAGACCAAAGAGCGGAGGTTTCTCCCCTCTTGGCGTGGTCCCTTTCAAATTGTCAATACAATCTCACCTGTCGCCTATAAGATCCACATCCCTAAAGGAGAACAGACAGAAGAGAAATGGATCCATATCAATCAGTTGAAAAGTGGTCACCTCAGACAGACTTTGAGACTGACTGAAGAACCCAGGGAGGGTAGAGCTCAGGAACCATCTGAAGAATAAAAGGAAAGAATGGAAACCCGATTGGAGAAAATCAGACATTGAAAGGGAGTAAAACAACGTATACTTATAAGGAATGTACCAAAAGTAATTATCATGTTCTGAATTGTATACATCAAGTGAAAAGTTATGTGTAACTTGTTGTTCTGTTGTCAATTGGTATGGTGATAATACCGGGGGAAATTAGTACTGTATAAAATACCTCTCTTTTACGCTCAGCAGATTAAATAACTCCTTACCGCTACAGCTTAGAGGTGGAACTACCGGAAAGGGAGGGGTCTAGGACAAAAAAATCAGAAACGAGTGGAGTGCAGACCAGAGAGCCACTCCTTCAAGACAGGGAAAAGAGCGGACGTGCTCTGATGAGGAAATACATGGAAGGAACCAAAGCCAAAAAGAAACTAAAACCCCACTCTCTCCTTGCTTTTCTGAGTCACCCGAATCAAAGAGCAAGGGTGTGGGGGGGGGGTCATGGGAGGTAAAATATAGCCCATGAATCTCAAAATAAAGAGCCCAGGCCAGTATTTAAGAGTGAAGCTGGCTGGTGCCATCCATTGGAAAATGCAGGCCAGTGCCAAAACACTTTCTTTTTTTAACTTAAGGCCAAGTGACATGGAAAGAAATGGGCCTAGTTACACTCTATTAAAATGGACAATTGTGCAAGTGGAGAAAGGCCTACTTGGAACATTATGATACTCATGATGTTTCAACTCGTATATTAAAGAAAGACATTACACATGAACAGATTAAAAACTGTGGCAGAACACTTGGAAGGAAAAGAAATAGTTGTGCAATTGGAAGCTAAAAAGGAGGAATAATACCTGACATTTAAGAAATTAAATGACGGATAGAGTGCATTCATCAGGAAGAAAGACATTAAGTCCATCATATAAAATGACAGCATGAACAAAGACGGGCCTATTTCATTTGGTGTAGATTTGAACTTCTGCTTCCTTATGTAACTATGGACTATCTGTGTGGAGAGAGTGAACTTATTTCTGTTTATACAGTCTAAATAAAAATGGTATTTATGAACATCAGGCCTAAATGTAATCTGAAATGCAATATGTTAAACATACAGTGCCAATGGGAAATGTTATTCCCTTAGGACCATGCAGGTCACTGGCTGCTGTTGTTTTTCTCACCGAGCTGCTGGGTATCTGGAATTGTGACCCTTTGGGGGTTGGGTTCACCAAGGCAACCGGCCTGTAGGCTCAGTAAACATATCAAGAAATAGAAAGGTAGAGATCGAATTTGTCGTCAATTGCTGATAACACAATCAATAGACATGACCTTTAAGGTCAGATTCCCCATAAAAGGTACATTTAGTTATGAAGAAAGACCCTTTGAAATCTGAACTCCAGACCTGTTGGGGCTGCCCCCACCAAGAAGAATATCTGGTTGTCAATTAGTTGCTTATAACAGGTCCTGCTGAAGTAACCTTGAGGTCAACCTTCCCATAAACTGTTCCAGGAGCACTGAGCAAGGCTTTGATGCCCAGCAGAAGGACATGTTAAGATAAACCAGATGGTTGGTCACATGGTTTGAGAGAAATGAAACTTACTGGGGCCATGTTATGCCCTGCCATTGATTAAACATTGAATACAGTTTTTCCTTAATAAAAGGAGCAGTGTGTGTCCTACAGAGCCCACCCCGGATTCAAATTAAAAAGGACAAAAAAGCTAATTGAAACCCTGTAAAAACAGAATTTTTGTGATGTACATAATGTAAGTTATGTGTAAAAGTATGATTTTTTTCATACACCTATGATATGGCATTTATAATGCGCCTATACACAAGTGTTTCAAGGTGCGACAAGGCAAGGAAGGGGGACAGACAGAGATCTTACTAGGCCAAGTGACATTGAGATAGCACACGTGCGGGGGACAGGGAGGGGAAAAGTGCCAGGGGAAAGGGGAGGGGGCAGTGCTGTACATGGGATCAAAACAATAACAAGAAGTGTGGCCAGCATGTGCAAGTGCAGACAACAGGTGTCCAAAAGTGCAGGCAGGGGAATGTAGGGTTACAGATACAGACTCAACAAGTGCAACGGTCGCCGAGAGGCAGTGCAGTTGTGCAACTAGCTGGGGCAGGGATCTGGGCCCGAAATCAAAGGGTAGCCAGGTGACCAGTGCAGTATTAGACAGGAAATCAGCAGTGGAGAGGAAGAGAGAAAGCAGAAGCAAAGAGGAAGGTCTTGAGGTGTTTCCGGAATCGGAGATGGTTCTCCTCAAGTTTCAGAGAGGCAGGGAGGCTCTTCCAGAGGGAGGCCCAGCCGAATAAAGAGATCAACCCCCAACTCTTTGCTTGGAGAAGCATCTGACCCTAAGGGAGGTGGAGGAGCTAAGAGATCGAGTAGGAAGGTATTACGAAGAGAGAGTTGGAGGTATTGAGGACCCAGGCCCCAGAAGGCTTTGTGGACAATGCAGAGTCTTGAACTGGATAGCCCAGCCCTTTCAGATGAGTTGCAATTACTGTGGAGATGGATGGGGATGCAGATTTTATTCTTTTATTCATGCATCAATAATCAAAACGACTCAAGTAGTTGGCAAAAGGAAGACTGTTTTAATATCAATTATCTAAAACAGGGAGCATAACGAATTCGTTCGATTCTCTTACTCACACATGCTTAGTAAAAACTGAGATCTTATAAGAAAAACTTGTCATCAGTGACGTTTACCTACGTATTTCTAATGTCATCCTACGTGGCAAATCACAAAAACCTATGAGTATGGGTGGTTGGCTTTGAGTGACCATCCAAGTATAAGATCCATACTAGTCTAAAAAAGTGTGAATATGTGATTGGTTACTTATCAGGTGGGACAACTAAGCCCGCCCCTAAAAATGACCACTATGAACGTCACTAAATACACAACGTCCCATTGGCTTGCACAACTATAGGACCCCTAATTACAAGATCCTCTACAATTGGTTGGCCCTCCGTCCGTACTTTTCCATCTACGTCTAGCAGCATGCAGGCTGCCCATCCAGGTGCTAGTGAGCTCGCCTTAACCATTGCTTCCCACCAATTAGCATATCAATCTATCATCACCTCAGTGGTCTACTGTCAATTGGACTTTGAAGCTCTGCCTTGAGTTTGCTCTTAGCTCTGAGAAATTTAGGGAGTGAGGGCAGGCTCTGCACTTGTGCATAGGTGTGACCATCTCGTTTGTCCAATTTCATGCTTCCATGTGACTAGAGACCATAAAATCGAGCCTTTTAGTGCGTTTAATCTTATTTTTTAATAGACCACTGACGTCTTCCTTGTTAGGTTCATGCCTTCTGAACAGGAGTTTTGTTCTTTCACCCGATTTGTATCCAATGTCAGTACACTCCAGATTGATAAGGCCTTGGCTTCTTGGCTCATCAAGCCTCGTCTGCTGAGATTTACTCTAATTCAATTTGCTTTTTAACTGCAACACACGAGAAATGAGGCCTTCTTGTTAATGACCAGCACTGCTATAATGCGTAGTGGAAACATCCATCATTTACTTGTCCATAGGTATATATGTATATGTCGGCACTTCCCACAATCTATTCACTATAAAGCCTAAAGCTAGCTTTCAAGATTACTTTGCCTGCTTGCATTTCTTTTGCATCTGTACACGTGTAAAATGACTCAATGTCTTCATCTGTTTCTGTGGCATAAGCTTCTTCACCTTGATCCCAAGATGTCACTTATCCTTGATACTTTCTTGATGCCTTATAGAATATCTGCATTTTCTGGTCTCTGCATCTCTCTAGGAATGTCATCTCAGCTATGTGTGACGTATACTGGCGACGGTTAGTGACGTTACCATTCTGCCGTTTATCGGCTCTGCTTCTTCCGGGATTTCATTCAAATGGCCATCATATTTTCTTGTATGCAGGTATGGTTTTTCACTGGGAACCTAGCTTCCAGGAGTCTTTGCTGTCAATATTTTCACTGGTACCGCACAGAGTCCATACTCTGCTCTTTGTTGGTTCAACTGTTCTGTGTATGTCACATACTCTGGTTTGCAACATACAGGTAAAAGGGGCGGAACAGTGTAGGTGGGGGTACTTGGCTCCTCCTCTACACTCCCCTCTTCTGGGCGATTTATCGACCACTCTCTCATCATCCTTCACATCCAGGCATTTAGGTCTGAAGAAAAGCTTCTTTTGAAATCCATATCTTTATGACTCCCTTAAAACATCCTACTGATTTGACATGCTCATCCTTGTTCCATGTCATAAGACTACATTGTCCACATAGATCCATCTTCCCACATACTTCTTATGATTCCTTGGATACAGGAACTTCGTCCCCAGAGGTACATGGATACTAGCCTTCACAGAGTCTATGATTTCTTCATCTGTCAAGTGTTTAGCTTTCCATCCGGATTCAACAGTGATGATCTTCATCCCTATGGCTTTCTTTCCTGTCTTGTTACATTGTGAGATTATTATCTTGATCACACAAAATCCAAGCAACACCAGCATGATCAGGGCTCCAAGAAACTTGAACATGTCTGCCATCCATTGTTGAATCCCAAGAGAAGAGTGATCCAAACCAGCTGTCATCCGCAATGTCTTATACTTTGTCTATCATCTGACCATGGAGTTTCGTCAGCATGTCTATGGCCTCTGTCAAGATGCCATTCTCGTCATCATGAGAAGGTATAATGTGCAACAAGATTCTCCGATTTTTGAACAAACACCTCCATCCATTGCTGTGATCATGTCCAAGACATAGCTGTTCTGAATAGTCATCAGTGGTATAGCTCTCTTCTCTGTTAACATTTAACCCCTTTATGGTAGTGTTGATCGTCTGTAGCAATTCCCATCTGGTGATTTGAAGCCACTTTGTATTTGCTCCAACCTGGATTCTCTGAATGAAAATTAAGGTGAACACTGATGAGGTCTGGCTGAACAGCCTGTGCTCATATGGAATGGAGTCAAAAGCTTCTATTGACTTAGATGATAAATAGTTCTCCCTTTCATCCTCTTAATCAACTCCACAGAGCTCTTCTTCCTCAGATGAGCATCTGCTTTTGGAAAACTGTCACGCGAAGGACACTTTTTGGAATCTTCGGCCCAAGTCAGTAGCTTAGCAAGTCTTGGCCATAATGGCTTGCAGCCATTCTGCACTATGCCAATGGCAGGTTTGTAACAACCAATGACCACCCAGGCTCTGCAGATCACCACTCCTTCTAACCCGTTTGGTGATAACACTGATCCCCAGATCTGCATCTGTCCTCTGTTCTTCCATCTTCGAATTTCCTCTGCAGATTTTCCTGGACTCTCCAAATTTTTTTTTTTACCTCCCATCTGATTCCAGATCCTTTCACTCCAGGTTTCCGATATCTGATCACATGATTCTTAGTATGGGCTCTGTTTTTTGTCTTTGTATCTTGGAAGTAGTCATCTTCATCTGTCCATTCAGTTGCCCATTTAAGGTAGGCGTCTCTACCCATGAACTGGCCTCTGGTTTTGCAAAGTAGCTATGTGCGAAAGACAATGAGCTGTCTAGACATCTATTTCAATTTCTATGAAGATTTTAGACTTCCCCATACTGTAAGGCAGGAGTGCACACACAAAGCATTCCTCCTTTGAGGGTCTCCTTCCCACATTTGTCATATGCTGATACCAGATGTTATTTCCCAAGTGAGCTGTACTGTCCAGGTAATCATTCAGTTCAAAATCATCTTCTTGGGTGCTTCTTTTAGTTCTCATTCTCCTCATGTGACCTTCCATAATCATTTCATGAAGTGTGCCAGCATAACTCCTTCTGACTGGATAAATCCTAGGTACATCTAACAGTGGACGGGGTACACCTACATGTGTTGTCTGAATAGAAGAAAGTTCAGAAAGTTTCATCCTCTCAACATACCATTTGGGCATGAAAATGTTGCGCAAAATCGCCATGTGTGACTGCCTTTTAGGGATCATCCTTGGGTGCTTTACCACAGGTCCAGGTGTGCTTGCATGCATTACTTTGCCAAGCCCGTTTCTTGTGACCTAATAGGGTCTCTAAGACACTACTTACATGTGAACGATTGTTAGTGACACTTATCTCAGACTCGGGTAATTTATCATCTTTCTTCGGAACATTAATAACTACATAGGGTCTTGGGTGCCTAGTAGTTGCCACAATTGCACCTTCCTTCTTCTCAGGAAGATTCACAGGAGTCTTAGCTCCATGTACATCAATAAAGTACGATGTGCGTACTGTGAGTGAACGCAGTATGATTATGAACAGAATGCAAGCATAAATAACAGAGATATGTCAATTTGCAGCATTGATTTTGTGGACAACATGGATGTCTCTGCATCTGGCATAACGATGTTACTGCTTATGCTTCCCCATCTTAAATGCCTAAGGAAGGAAAAAGTTACTTTGATACATCAACATTATGTACTGCTTCTGGAAGCTGCCGTCTTGATTTTAGCAATTTTGTCCTCAATCAGCTGTCTGTCATAGCAGGACAAAGACTGATATGCAAATGGATATTTCCCATCTGTGAAAGGCACAGTGAGTAAAAGCAGTGGCTGCGAACTCTCAAGTGGTTAATAACCACTGAACAGGTTATCATGTCTGTTCTTGCGAGAGAGGGGCGCCCGCTACCTTTGTAAAACTATTTTTTAAGGAACCTGGGATTGGTAACCATAGGTCTCCTGGGGGCAACCAGACGTAGTCTCCCTCTCACTGTGCTTAGAGAGGCATCAGCTTCACCTCACTGATGATCCCCAACAAGGGTGAAACACGTGTATGGGGTTGCTGGTGGTACTCTCGTTCAGATTGGAATTGCCATTGTATTTCGGTGCTGGACTGCCCCTGGGCAGGACAAAGACTGATATGCAAATGGATATTTCCCATCTGTGAAAGGCACAGTGAGTAAAAGCAGTGGCTGCGAACTCTCAAGTGGTTAATAACCACTACCTTTGTAAAACAATGCTTTCCTGGATACCAAGAATAAACTCTCGATATCTCCCTGGAACCAGTCTTTAACCAGATGAAATGTGGATGCCTCTCCAGCAAGAAGACAAACCGCTCTCAGTAGGTTTAGACAAGTTCAACGACATACACTACTTCCCAGTCTACTCCTCGAACTGCCTTAGACCAGATGACATGATGAATTTCTTTCAGCATGAAACAAAAGTTCTGTCTAACCAGCAACCTCTCAATCTGTCCCTCGAAGGAAAGTTTCATCGGATCTCATTTCTTGCAGAATAGACATTCACTTTCAGTATAACGCCTCAAGATTTCGTTTAGTGCTGCAGTGTTTTGCAGCTCCTTTGGGAACGTGTGCACATCAGTGTGTCTTCCAACAAGGTGCGGGTATTTTTCAAACAGACGATGGAAAACCACACCATCATGTCTGTGAGCTTCATCAGTGGATAGGGGCATTTGACCTTTCCCCACTATACTCTGGCAACTGCAGAATCTGCTCGATAATTGCTGTGAGGAACCTTCATCCTATTGGACCGTTCTTAGGATCTTGCAGAAAAATAAAAACACTAGTAGTTCTCCCCCACAATAGCCAGATATGTGCACAGAGTGAAGAGAAAAACTTCAAATATAAAAATGTTGTCATTGGGAATCACCATGGGCAAATCCAAACAGGAACTCGTGAGGAATGAATCGGGGTACACTGTGCCCTCTTCCAATTGCTGAAAATTAACTCAGAATTTGCCATATTTCTCTTCTTGTCAAGGCTTAAAGCATGCCTCAGTCCAAAGTTAATAATGCTCCTGTGGCTTTAAGAACAAAAGATTCTTCTTTCACCCTGAAATGGCAGCACAGAGTGTTAGCATCAGCTTTCCTTAACCCTTTCAGAGATGGCTAAAAGAGTGTCCCGAACCAAGCGACAGTCCAATGGAATCTTTTGTTTTTACTCGACAGCCTCCGCGTCCTTCGTCCTCGTCATAGATCTTGTCTGCATTTGCTGTGGTTCTTCCTTGATGCTTGCTTCTGTAGGGGGGTGGGGGCAGAGGGGTTTCCCCAGTATAAACTCTGACGTCGCCACAGAAAGTCCAAGCACGTCTGCCTTGCACTCTGACTGCAGACAGCGTGATGTCTTCCACAATAAAAGGGCCGTTAAATCTTGGCTTGTGCCACTTCCTCTTGAAGTTACAGATTAGGACTGCATCTCTGGGGAATATTTTGGGAAGACGACATTCTTGAACACGACTTGCTGAAGCATCTCAGTCTGTGTTCTGTACTGCCCCCACACCCTTTTCGCCGTAGCTGACCTGAAAGGACAGAGATACTTGAAGTCATCCACATAAGATACTCACGTAGCTCCATTTGTAACAGTTTTGCTGCTGGCTGAGCATCACCTCTAACTCAGGATGGAGGCGTGAGGGGTGTCCTCATCCGTCTCCCTGTCACTATCTCTTGGGGGGTGAGATGGTGGTCTGAACCTGGTTGGTTCCTCAATGCATATAATGCCAGTGGTAGGCAAAGCAACCACCCTTTCTTCAAGGTAAGCTTCAACTTGGCTATCCTTTCTTTAAGCAAGCTATTGAGCCGTTCACAGATCCTATTTCCTTGTGGATGATAGGTCGAAGAGAACGTGTGCTTTATACCAAGCAACAAGCTGATATGCTCAAATGTTTGATTCACAAAATGTGGCCCACTATCTGACCTCATTACTTAACATACTCCCCATCTAGGAAACACTTCCCGCAATAAGAATTTGGCTGCACAGGTAGAGTCTGGGTGTGTACACTGTCTAGCCTCAATCCATCTTGAAAAAGGACAAACTACAACAATCATGTATCTATATCCATTACATACTTACAGCATGTCGACATAGTCAGTATTCAAATGCTAAAAGCGGCCAGTAGGTCTGGGAATAACTCCCCTAACTGTGCACAGTGTGTGCCAGCCGTATATTTTTGACAAGATGCAGTTCACTACATAGAACGCAACATGCTCTAACAAATTTGGTACGAACCAATCCTCTGCAATAGTTGCAGCAAGGTTCTCTCTAGTTGTGTGCACAGGGTAGTGTAGCTGTTCCAGCGCCACCCTTAATAAGGGTACAGGCATCGCCAGTTTACCAGTGCCGTCTTGTCACCACAATGCTTCAGAAGGGTTTAAAGAACACCCTCTCCAAGTCCACAAATCAATCTCATCTTGAGGTGCTTCCCCCAGAACTTCCATCAACTGCGTTCTTGACAAATCACTATATCTTTCAGACATATTCATCATTACAAACATTTTCTCATTTGCATCAGGTTTATCAAAGGTCATTACATTTTCTGAACATGCAGCGAGTTTCGCTTCTTCGTCTGCTGCTTGGTTTCCACGTGAGAAAAAGTATGCCCTTTTAGTATGTGCAGCGGATTGAACGACCACGATGGCTACTGGGAGTTGCAGTGCCTTAATAAGCCTGTCCAATAAGGCGGCGTGCTGCACTGGCGTGCAATCCGCGTGGAGATAGCCCCTCCTTTTCCAACGTTCTAACTCTGCGTGCACTGTTGAGGTCACATAGGCAGAGTCGCTGTACACTGGTAATTCCTGGTCTGCATGATTCTCGAGCGTGACAATCAGCGCCACAAGCTCTGCAGCCTGTGTTGAATAATGAGATGGGAGTCGTGCACTTACCAATGTTTGATACTCCCCATTGGCTTTGCACCTGTGTATCTCTGGCCATCATTTTGATAGATTCTTGAAGAACCGTCAATAAAAACAATTTCGAAGGGATTGTGTCCTCCGACGTATTCCTCATCTTAGATATCTCCTTCCAGCTCTGCTGGCCTCGGAAAAAATTTTCTCTCTAGAGGGCGCTGCGCGTCGACGTCCTCCGAGTCGATGTCCCTCGACAGCCGCCGTGTCGACGTCATCCTGCCTATAAAGGCCGCGCGCAGCGTCCGTTGCTCAGTTCCGTTTTTCCGCGCTTACTCAGTGCCTCGGAATACCGTTGCTCAGTTCTTAGTCAGATTAATCCTATTTACCTCGAGTCATCCGATCCGTACTCGATGGCTTCCTCGTCGGAACCGACAACTCCTGGATCCAGCTTAAAAAAATGTGGGAAAAAGATGTCGTTGACTGACCCTCACAGAGTTCGTCTGTGGTGTTTGGGAGCTGAACACCATTGTTCGGAATGCGAGGACTGTATGTCCATGACAGCTAAGGCCCTGAAGGAGCATAGGGGGAAGCTGGAGAAAGGTAAGACTTTTAAAGCTTCTTCTTCGACGACAAAGTCGAGACACTCGTCTCCTCGTCACCATTCGCCCTCCAGGTCTCGGAGTGGGTCCCATCACTCGAGATCGAAGCACTCGAAGAGGAGACGTCGAAGATCCCCTTCTCCGTTTTCCTCTCCCTCTGTTTCGCCAAAAAGAATCCCTTGCCCCACGAAACATAGTTCCCGGGCTGAATGGGAGGAATTCCGCAAAAATATGATGAGCGTCTTCGAGAAAGCGGCCTTGACCCCCTCGAAGACTGCCGAGAGCGATGCTCTGGTCGAAAGACCCGAAGGTCAAAAACGCTGCGAGTCGCAGTACCCGGCAAAGGAAACCTCTCGAGCGCGTCTCGAACCCTCGAGTAGGACTATGACCTCCAAACCTTCCTCGAAGGTTCCGTCGACGCCGAGGTCGGTGTCTTCGACGCCGTTGTCGAAGGGACCTTCGACACACGGGTCTGTCGACTCGACGCCAGCTTCGACACTGGCGTCGATGCCAAGAAAAGTCACGGTTACGACACACCCAGTGACTATCCCCAGGTCCTCGACGTCGATGGCTTCGAGATTGTCGAGTAGAATTCCAATTCTGTCGAGGTCTTCGAGGCCTCCGCCTTTGTTTTCGACGCCACGTTCGAAGCCTTCGACGACATCGACGTTTTCGAGGCCGATAATGACAAGTTCGGCACCCTCTGCCTTGGAAATGGGATTTACTCCCTTTATGAGTTCAGAACAATTGAGAACTATGTCCTCAATTTTGGAAGAGGGTGAATTGTCTGAACAGGAAGACACATTTGAGTTGCAGGGACCTGTAACCCCAATTAGAGAGGAATTTTCCTCTGAAGAACGCAGGTTAAAGGATCTTCATGATTCCTTACATGAGGCAAGTGGGTTAGATATTTCCCCTGAGGTGGAGTTTGCTAGGCCAGACCCGGGGGAGCATGCTGAAACCCCCTATAGAGCCTTAATGGCCAGGATCACAGAGTTCATGGGGTGGTCTGCACCTTCACAATCTTTCCAACAAGATGACCTCACAGATATTCTTGACAAAGGCCCACAGGAGGATCCTGTGGTGCCTTTTCATAAAGCTCTTCAGAGGAAGATCATGACAAACTGGGAAACCCCAGATGTAGTACCAGCAGTAAATAAAAAACTGTCTACAAAGTACAGGGTATCTTCTACAGACCCAGAGTTTTTGTCTAAACACCCATCCCCAGAAAGTCTGGTGGTACAGGCAGCATTCTCTACCGATGTCAAGACGGCTTATCCTACCGTCCCACAGGACAGGGACGATAAAAAATATGATGCTATGGAAAAGAAAGTCTTTTCAGCATGTAGCATGGCGTTAAAATCTGTTAATGCTACTTGCACCCTTGCTAGGTTCAGCCATACACTTTGGGAGTGTGCTTCTACAGCGGCTGACTGCATCCTGGAGGGAGAAGAAAGGGATGCGTTCCTGAATATTATACAGGACGGTAAAGACGCTATGTGCGAATCCCTCCAGACGGGCATTGATTCGGCTGACAGTATCAGCAGAGCAATGGCGGCAAGTACATCAACCAGGAGATTCGCTTGGTTGAGAAAGTCTGGTTTTTGCCCCAGATGTGCAAGCCAGGCTCTTGAACATGCTATTCAATGGCTCTTCTTTGTTTGGGAAAAAGGCGGATGACAGTTTAGAGAAACTGCAAATTTCAAAAGCAGCAGCAAAATCCCTAGGAGCTGCAATCCGTCAGACTCCCTTTCGTCCCACAGGAACCTCTGCGAGGGGCAAGTCCTTTCGCTTCTACTCCGCATTCGGAAGAGGTAGAGGATGACCGGCTCAAAGGGGACAAAAGATCTACCCGAGGTGGACGGGGTAGATATTCAAAAGCCGCAGCAACAGCAGGTGCCTCTTTACCATCGGCATCTGCATCAGCCGCCCCAAAACCACTCTGAGGACTTCCCTCACAGGACACCTGTAGGAGGCAGGTTGACTCAACATCTGGCGGTATGGCAGGCGATCACGTCAGATGCTTGGGCATTGGAAACAGTTGCCCAAGGTTACTGCCTGCCTTTCCTACGTATACCTCAGAGTCATCCACCGGGGATCAGCACTCAGAAAGCTCCAGATCCGCTCCTCTTGCAGGAAATTTTGGACCTGCTAGAGAAAGGTGCCATAGAACCGGTACCTGTAGCGGAGAGGAACAAGGGCTGGTACTCCCCTTACTTTCTCATTCCAAAGAAAGACGGAGGACTGAGACCCATCTTGGACTTGCGAGAATTGAACAAATTCCTCAGAAAAGACAAATTCAAGATGGTCACTCTTTCTCAGATCCTCCAGGCCCTTCAGTTCCAGGACTGGTTGGTATCTCTGGACCTTCAGGACGCTTATTTCCATGTACCTATCCATCTCAAACACAGGAAATACCTGAGGTTCGCAATTGGCAACTCTCACTATCAATTTCGAGTGCTGCCATTTGGGCTGACCTCCGCCCCGAGGGTCTTCACCAAGTTAATGTCGGTAGTGGCTGCAAGTCTAAGGAGGGAAGGGATTCACGTCTACCCCTACCTGGACGATTGGTTGATCAGGGCTGTTTCTTCGGAACAAGCTCAGATCCAGCTAAATCACGTGTGCCACTCCCTTCACAGACTGGGCTTCTCCCTCAATTTAAAGAAGTCACAAATGATACCATCGCAGAGACTCCAGTTCATAGGAGCGATCCTGGACACTTCCCTGGGAAAAGCCTCGCCACCAGAGGTGAGGGCTCAAGATATTCTACAGATGGTTACCAAGTTCCAACATGCCCAACGTCTCCCAGCCTTCGACTTTTTGAGGTTGCTAGACCTCATGGCATCCTGCATTTTCCTAGTGCCAGAGGCTCGCCTGAGAATGAGATCCCTCCAGTGGGCACTGAGGACTCAGTGGTCACAATTCTCAGGGAGAATGACAGATCTTCTTCAGGTTCCCGGCAGGGTGGCTCGAGACCTTCAGTGGTGGGCCTGTCAGGAGAACATTCTGAAAGGAGAACAGTTTTGGCAACCCTGGCCGGAGATAACAGTAGTCACGGATGCCTCACTCACGGGGTGGGGAGCCCACGCCAACGACTTGACCATCAGCGGTCGTTGGTCTCCATTGGAGTCCAGACTACATATCAACCTGTTAGAGCTGAGAGCCATCAGACTTGCGCTGAAGGCGTTCCTGCCAGCTGTACAAGGGAAGAACGTCCTGATAATGACGGACAACACGGTGGCTATGCATTACCTCAACAAAAGAGGAGGCGTAGGATCACTACCCCTGTGCAGAGAGGCGATGCAGCTCTGGTTTTGGGCAATCCAAGAAGGAATCTCTCTATCGGCAGTTCACCTTGCCGGAGAGAAGAACTTGACAGCGGACGCTCTGAGCAGGCAGAAAACAGTCTCCCACGAGTGGGAGCTAGCTCAGGAAGTCCTTCAAGAGATCTTCGCCCTTTGGGGAACCCCTCAGGTAGATCTGTTCGCCACCAGCCTAAACAGGAAATGCGACCTGTTCTGCTCAAGGGAATTTCCTCCGAGAGGAGCTCTGGGAGACGCGTTCATAGTGGACTGGGAGTTTCTGCTTCTGTACGCGTTCCCACCGGTCCCTGTCATTTCTCAAATGATCAGGAGGTTGAGAAGATTCCGGAGAACCATGATCCTAATTTCCCCGGATTGGGCCAGGAGAACATGGTACCCGGACCTTCTAGACTTGTCCATCTGCCCTCCAATTCGACTTCCACTCAGAGAGAACCTACTCTCACAGAAGGGAGGTCAGGTTCTCCATCCAGACATCAAAACCCTCAACCTTCACGCTTGGCTTCTGAAAGGCTGAGGTACAAGGATTGGGAACTCCCTGATGATGTTATGGAGGTGTTGCTTTCGGCAAGGAGGCCAGCAACAAAGTCTTTATACCGCTGCCGTTGGAACAGATTCTGCAGCTGGTGTAGAGAACAGAATATCGACCCTTTTTCATGTGGTACACCAATGGTTTTGTCCTTCCTACTATATTTGGCAAATTCAGGCCTTCAAGTTGGCACCATTAAGGGCTATCTCGCAGCGCTATCCATCTTTAAGCGTACTGTGGAAGAACCATCCTATTTTAAATTACCCTTGGTAATACAGTTTCTAAAGGGGTTAACCAATGTTTATCCCCCAAGACCATTCCAAGTTCCCCTATGGGATTTAAACTTAGTACTAACTTTACTGATGGGCACACCTTTCGAACCTCTCCATTCTTGTTCGTTAAGATTCCTTACCCTTAAAACTGTTTTATTAATAGCACTTACATCTGCTAGAAGGGTGAGCGAATTACAAGCTCTTTCTTGTAAACCCCCTCACACAGTATTTTACAAAGACAAAGTTGTCCTGCAAGTGAAGCCTAATTTCCTCCCAAAGGTGGTTTCTGAATTCCATATCACTCAGAAGATTACTCTACCATCTTTCTATCCTCCTCCTCACCCGGGGAAAGAGGAAGAGAGGTTACACAGGCTAGAACCTAGGAGGGCTTTAAGTTTTTACATCAGTAGACTAGCCAGGAAAAGACAGGCAGACCAGCTGTTTGTAGGTTACGCAGGTCACAAGCTGGGGTTACCAATAACTAAGCAGACCATTTCCAGATGGATCATTCTAGCCATTCTGGAATGTTATAAACTGGCAGGGAAAGAGCCCCCTCAAAACCTTAGGGCTCATTCGACCAGAGGTATTGCAGCTTCATCGGCCCTCAAAAGAGGCGTGCCGGTTAAAGACATCTGTGCGGCCGCTACATGGTCGTCTGTCCATACCTTTACACGTTTTTACAATTTGGATTCCTCCTCCAGTCAAGAGACTAGGTTTGGAAGGGCTGTACTGCATTCTATTCAACAATAGAAGACAGCGTGAAGTCAGTACTCCCTCCTCCGATAATAGAATACTGCTATGGGAGCCTATCTAAGATGAGGAATACGTCGGAGGACACAATCCCTTCGAAGAACAAGTTACTTCTTACCTTGTAACGTTCTTTCGACGGGATGTTCCTCCGACGTATTCCTCATCGACCCTCCCATCCATCCCCGCAGTTCTACTTCCCTTGTTGTTGCAGCTTACGCTCCTTCAGGGTGATTAGTTTAGTCCAGAAAGTATTATTGTGGGCTACAAAACGGAACTGAGCAACGGACGCTGCGCGCGGCCTTAATAGGCAGGATGACGTCGACGTCGATACGGCGGCTGTCGAGGGACATCGACTCGGAGGACGTCGACGCGCAGCGCCCTCTAGAGAAATAAAATTTTCCGAGGCCAGCAGAGCTGGAAGGAGATATCTAAGATGAGGAATACGTCGGAGGAACATCCCGTCGAAAGAACGTTACAAGGTAAGAAGTAACTTGTTCTTCTTCACCTGTCAAGGCATTTTATTTTATCCTAGGGATTTTGTCATAGAACTCTTCCATTATTTGCACAGTCATGCACATGCTCATCTTCTGCCAGTGGTTCAGCTACAAACATGGCAGGGTTCACTATTCTGCATCAAACTATTTTGATCGCCAGTTTTGATAGGACTACCTCATAGGCAAAAGCCCTTTGAGAAGTCAACATGCCTTTTGGTTTCTCTAGAATGGCAAATAGTGTTTGCTCAACAAATAACGTCATAGAGCATCCCATCCCCATACTTGCAGCTTTCTCTATAGCGAACGCGGCGGCTGCCAGCGATTGTTCGCACGGAAAGTGACCCCTCATTACTGGCTCCAAAATCCCACTGTAATATGCAAAGGACTTGTACCCCAATGTGGTTCTCTGTGTAAAGGACTGCTGTCATAACGGTAGAATCTGTTTGCGAGAATAAAAATAATTCCTCAGCGAGGGGGGCGCTGTTGCGCACTGAGAAGATGGCCGCTTAGACCCGAAGGTCCCGCGCCGCCTTTACATCCTGCGCTGATAAATCCGTCCTTGGGCTGGCTGAATCGCTGTAGATTGGTGTGCCGGTTGTGGCCGGTCTCCGGCGTCATCTGTGAAAATTTGAGCAACCGGCGGCGCTGCATTTATGAGCTCTGCCCCGCGGAGTTCCGCCAGCGCGTGCGGCGCTTCCGAGCCGAATCCTGGTTCCAGGTGAACTTACTTGACAGTCGAGGCTGCTGGGCGCTGCGGGCCGCTGCTGGGCAGGGCTTTCTCCTTGGCGCCGGATCCCGTATCCTTCTGTGAGGACGCTCTGGAGACTTGTCGCGGCGCTGGATGGTCTGCCCTGCCCCGGTCCTGGCTTTGACCCAACGCTATCTGCCGGACCACCTCTCCTGATTCTGGTATTATCCGACTCTCGCTGGTGCTTGATCCCGACACTGCCAATCCGGCGAACCAAGTAAGCTGCTGCCGGGTGTGGGGGGAGGGGACGCGGAACCCCACCTGTGCCGCTGGGGCCGAAAACCCCCAGGCTCTTAATCCCCCCTTCGGACGTGGTCCCCCCTGCTGCACCACCTGCCCCTCCGAGCCCCTCCGCTTGTCTGCGCGGCTGGGTGCCGGCTACACGACATACACGGACCACTGGGCCCACGCTCCTCTCTTTTCATTTGGGACACTGAGTCTGCTCCCTGTGGGGTGGGCCACTACCCTACGGAGATCCGTTGCCAGATCCAATATATGTACAGTGAAGACACAACAATGGGGGAGTCTGGTAAGTCAAACAGAGCCTCTAAAACCCCTGGGGGCAAGAAGAAGGGCCCCATGGACACATTTACCAATACGGTTATCCAAACTGTGGCAACTTGCACGCAGCCAGATGAGGAAGAACAGGTCGGAGGGGATGTGTTGGACAGGGAGGACAAACTGACCATGCTGGTTCAGAACAGATTTTTGGCTGTGAATACTAAACTGGACGAGATAGTAGCTACCATAGGCTCACTGACGGCCAGGATCGATAAGGAGAGTGCTCGGGTCACCGAGGCTGAAGGCAGGATAAGTGCTAATGAGGATACTATTGGGCACCACAGTTGTGATATATCTTATATTAAAGACACGATGAGCAAGCTCCAGAGCAAGTGTGAGGACCTCGAATCCAGGTCCAGAAGAAACAATGTCCGCGTTGTAGGTGTGGCCGAATCCTTCGGCAAGGGCCAGATGGAGAAACACATGGAAGAACTCTTTAAATCCTTATTTGGGCCTGAGGCACTGTCTGAACACTTCCTTGTTGAGAGGGCGCACCGTACCCTTGCCCCGGCGCCCAAGCCGGGGGCGCCACCACAAACCATAATTGCTCGTCTGCTGAACTACAGAGACAGGGACACAATCCTCCGTTTGGCTAGAGAGGCCGGCACATTGCATTACGAGGGAAACCATATACATATCTATCCTGACTTTTGCCTCTGTCCAGGCTAGCAGACGGTCATATGAACCTGTTAAGAGACTCCTTAGAGAACGGCAGATCAAGTACGCCTTGATGTTCCCGGCCAAAATGAGAATCCAACATGCTGGAAGGTCGCACTTTTTTGAGAACCCATCTGAAGCACTATCCTACATCGAATCTTCTATACCCCTCCCTCCGAGGGGGGAGCGACCTGCCCCGAACAATAGACCCCGGCCGGGGGACTAGGAATCACATGTTTTCATGATTTGGCATTCAGTGGCTTTTTGGCCCTTATGATGGGAGATAACAGTCAGCCATCTCCTGTGTGAGGTGGCGCTGGTTGCCGGGGATGGCGGTCATGTGAGGCAACATGGCTACCCCGGGAGTATTCCACAGGTTTGGGATTGGTCACTGTCGAGTTGGGGTAGACTGTGAGGGTGGTGGGCGGGGTGGGATGGAGAAAGTTGGGGACTGTTTTCTTCGAACCCCACGGTTTGTAGTTGGATGGTTACCCAGCTGCATGGATCTCTGTTTCTGGAAAGTTTTTTTGGAAAATGGTTATAAGTTACGGTTGAAACAAGTGGTCTGGAGAGCACTGACATGGTCCATTATGCCTGACTCGATCTCTGAGGGTCTTGGGTTATTATCCTTACAATTGTTTTGCAAGGTTCTGCTCACGGTTTGAGGGTTAAACTTGTTTCATGGAATGTGAGGGGTCTAAATAATCGTTTGAAGGCCAAGAAGGTGGGAAACTACATGCTCAGGCATGGGGCTCAGATTATTATGCTGCAGGAAACTCATACTGTTGGTTTTGATAATGATTTACTCTTGCCTAGCTGGGGCAAGTCCAGGTTCTGTACCAACTACTCATCCCATTCCAGGGTGGTCGCTACGCTTATACACCCGAATCTTGGGCTCCGCCTCGGAGGCCATAAACTGGACCCTCTGGGTAGGTATGTTCTGGGGCACGATCGCTGGTCAGCAGATATTGTTGGTCAACACATATGGGCCGAACATTGATGACCCTGCCTTTTATACGGATGTATACCAGCAGATCTCTGCAATAGATATTCCTAATATAATCTGGGGAGGGGATTTTAATATTGCTATGGACCCGGGACTGGATAGATCCAGCACGATTATTAGAGCGCCAACCAGGGCTGCCCTCACTAATCAAAGTATCCTATCGCAGCTCTCCCTAGAGGATGCCTGGCGTGTCCTCCACCCGACTGCGAGGGGATACACGTACTATTCATCGGTTCATGATTCCGAGTCCAGAATCGATTACTGGTTTGTCCCCCCCTCTCTGATCGCAGGAACAGAGGCATGTGAAATACTGGCTCGCACAATGTCTGACCATGCCCCTATAACACTGGAGGTCACGTATCATAACTGCCCTAGACCCTCCAGGAGATGGAGGATGCCCGGGGGCTTGCTTAGGGACCCCGGGGTGGTGGAGGCACTGCACACTGAGATTTCTGAGTTCCTCGAGATTAACATCGACTCAGTCGATAAATGCTCCACTGCGTGGGAATACTTCAAGGTTTGGGTCAGGGGTGCACTACTTTCCAAATCTGTGGGTCTTCTTAAGGGAGTGCGGGCTGAACTAGCCCTGACTGAAGGCAAACTGAAAGTTCTGGAGGACACTTATTCTCGCACCCATGACAAAGCCTTGTTAGCTGATATACAACAACATCTCCAGGAATTTAACAAACTAGCCTCCAGGGAAGTGCAGTTCATTGCTGCACCAATCCAAGCCCGGAGATATGGCGAGGGCAACAAGGCGCGTAGGACACACTCTAATCTACTCAAAAAGGACAGACACACTAATCAAATTACCAGCATACAGAAACCCAACGGTGCGGTTTTGGTTAACGAGAACGAGATTAATGCCGAGTTCGCTGGGTTCTACGAACAATTGGCACTAAGTCGGCTACTGAGATAGGGGCATACCTTGCGGCATTGTTGATTCCGAAACTCCAAGAGGAGACCCGCCTGACACTGGACCAACCTATCACTGCAGATGAGATCTCTGAGGCGATTAAAGATTTTACGTCTAATAAAGCTCCAGGGTTAGACGGCCTGGGTACAGAATTCTACAAGGAATACAGCGCTGAGCTTGTTCCATTGTTGCTGCGGGTCTGGGAAGAATCCCTTGAATGTAATGTATTGCCTACATCCATGAGAGAGGCGTTGATAACGGTTCTCCCTAAGCCTCGCCGCCCTCCACAGGATATGTTGTCCTATAGACAGCTATCTCTTATTAATACGGATGCCAAAATATTCGCCAAGGTGCTGGCCAACAGGCTTTTACCGGCGGTTCCGACACTCGTTCACCCGGATCAGAATGGGTTTGTCCCCGCTAGATCTACTGCGCTTAACCTGCGTAGGCTATTTGGCATAATGGCCAAGATTGACCCGGGAAGAAACGCTGTGGCCGTTTCATTGGATGCTGAAAAGGCCTTTGATTCTGTGTCCTGGGCCTACTTACTAGCAGTACTTGAGGCATTTGGGATAGGCCCGAACTTCATCAGGTACGTGAAGTTGCTTTACACAAAGGCCGGGGACTGGGTCCTAACCAACAAGGCAATTTCATATATGTTTCTTCTGGGACGGGGCACTAGGCAGGGCTGCCCGTTTTCACCTATACTATTTGCCCTGACAATAGAACCAATGGCAATAGCGGTCAGGCTTCGACATTCCAACAGGGGCATTAACCTAAAGGGGACGACCCAGCTGGTCTCTGTGTACGCGGACGACACGCTCCTGTATATCTGTGAACCGAATAACAACTTAGAGCCTGTGATGGCGGAAATTCAAGAGTTCACTTCATACTCTGGCTACTCCATAAATAAGGATAAATCGGAGGTCTTTCCTTTCACACCGGCAACCGGCTGCCCTATCTCATTGGGTGGGCTGAAATGGTCTAGTGAATCCATCAGATACTTGGGAATACTTGTGTCACACGGTAAGGATAGGTTATACGCTGATAACCACGACGCCACATTACAGGTCCTAAAGACCAAGCTTCTATTATGGGACCGCCTTCCGATATCATTACATGGCAGGGTAGCGGTTCTTAAAGTGGTAGTTCTACCTAAACTGCTATACCTGTTTGTCAATGGCTACAGCCTTCCTTTGGCATGGGGAGACTCCCAGAATTGGGTGGGGAAAAATAACTGAACCATACTCGTCGGGCGGCCTGGCGGCCCCGGACTTTGAATTATATTATTATGTGTCCCAGGCCCAGTTCTCCAAGTATTGGTATTCCAGGGATGGCGGCCCGCCGCATGTTGATGTAGAGGAACTCACCACCGCTCCCACGAACATACAGTCCTTAATCCTTGATGCCCACTATAAGGATGTGTGTGATTGCAACCCGGTTAGTTGTACTGTTAAGGCCTGGAGGGCAATATTTGGGAAACTGGGATTGTCGACCCTGTATAACCCGGAGGTCTCTCTCTGGAACTACCCCGGTATCCCTCTGACACATGATGTTTGTCTGCGATCAGCCTGGGACCCGGGGGACGAGATACACCTGGGAGATATGTTCATTGAGGGGAAATTCGCAACCCTTCAGCCGATAACTGGTGCGCTCGGCAGAGGCCCACTAAGGATACTGCAGTACTACCGTATGAGATCGGCTTTCCAAAAACACTGGGCAACCTTCCCTGATGAACCCCCTACAGACCCCTGCGTTCAGATGATCACGGCCGGGGACCGCTTGAAGGTGTCCAGCCTATATGCCATCGTACAGACACACTCACCAACAGCTAATCTGAGCAGAGATAAATGGGAGAGAGATCTCCAGATCCCTCTAGATGATAAAACTTGGGACAGGTACTGCTCCCTCACCAAGAAGGTTTCTTTAAACGCCGGACTACGAGTGATCCAGTTTAAAATCCTTAACAGGTTGCACTACACCACTGCCAAAATAGCCAAGTTCGCTTCTGATGCCCCGAGTCAATGCCCCAAATGCAAAACAGATTATGCGGGCTCGTTCCACATGTATTGGAGCTGCCCGGTGGTGACTGAGTTCTGGAGGGAGGTGGTAGATGTACTTGATGAAATCACACAAATCCCCATGGTGTTGATTCCACAGAAATACTTATTTGTGGATATAGGAAAGTGCACTGAAAAGATCAGAAGACTATTTAATGTCACATGTGCAGTGGCCAAAAAATGTATTCTGCAACAATGGAAAAACCCGGCACCACCCACTATGAAACAGTTCCTCCGGGAGCGGGTCTATGTCAATGAGGCTGAAGAACAGTTTGTCCTCACATGCCCTTCTGTGAGCAGACCCAAGGACATTTGGGGTCCCTTCAGAATGTTTCTTTGTGATATGATCCCTGATGATGGCAGTGATGTTTAGACTCGATGCCCCTGGTTGATTCAGGTTATATGTACTGCTACCGCTCTATTTCCGTATCATGTTGATTTTAATTTGTACGATGCTTCTGGTACTGTGTTTGTGTTTCCGAACCACTAATAAAAAAAGTTTAAAAAAATAAATAAATTCCTCAGCAGAATTAGGAATCCCTAAAACTGGAGCTGTGCAAATTGCTTTTTTCAACTCTTCAAACCCTTCTTCCATTTCCTCAGTCCACGCAATTTTTTCCTGTGTTGCCTGTGCTTTCTTTAAAGCCTGTAATAAAGGCCTTATATATGAGCTGTAATCAAAGACCCATGCTTCGACATAGTTATATAAATCTCTGCATGTGTTTTATCAAGTGTGTTTTTTTGGTCTTCAAAATAGCCTCAGCTCTCTCAGGAGTAACCTTTTTTCCTTCATGTGAAATCAATTGGCCAATATATAACACCTCTTGCTGACACTACTGTAACTTCTCTTTGTCAACCTTATATCCTTTGTCAGCAAGTGTAATCATCAGCTGAACAGAATTGCATCTGCATTCTTCCTATGAAGTGCTGCATACTAAAATGTCATCTACGTATTGCAACACAACACTTCCTAAATCGATATTGCTTAAGTCCATATGCAGGACTCTATTGAAAATCGATGGAGACTCTCCATAACCATTGCAGTAATCTCATGCTTTTTAACTTAGTCTGTCTGAGCGCGAATGACATCAGATCCTGCGAGTCTTTGTGCAATGGAATTGAGAAAAACAAATGTTTCAAATCAATCACAGTGAAATATCGTGCTTCAACAGGTATATTACATAAGATTGTAGCCGGATTAGGAACTAGAGGGAACTCGGCCTCTACAATCTGGTTTATCGGCCTAAGATCTTGAATTAGTCTCTAAGACCACCCCCTTAGATTTTTTGATAGGGTACACTGCGGTAGAACACAGTGACTCTGACATCACTAAGATACCCTGATCCATCATGGCGGGAATAGTCTTAAAAATACCTTCATCTGCCTCTCGAGACATCGGATACTGTCGTGCTTGAGGTAAAATTGTTCCTGGTTTAAATTTAATCTGCACCTCTCCAACCCCCTTTAACAGGCCTACATCATTGGGTCCTGTGGTCCATAATGAAACAGGCACTTTCGCCATATCTTCGTCAAAATACTCAGGACGTTTTTGTGCCAGCATCATTTTCTGAGGAACCTCTCGATTAATTGCTCTCACCCAATAAGTAATACTCATATCAAATATCACTTTGTCATCAGATGGATGATCTCCAAATAGATCGTCATCAATGACATCAGTTAATCTGTAACCTTCCCCGATGGCAATTACTGCACACAATTGTCTGCCTCTATCATTGTTTCCATCAAGCACAGCCATTTCACCTCGCACTATGGCTGTTTGCAGCTCTAAGGGAAAAACATGTCCCTCTTCTTCATGCATAGGTATTTTTGGTGTAAACAGAAATTCATCGGAAATTCTCATCGTTCTGCCTACAAGGCCTGGTAGCCATGTCAATAAAATGCTTACTCCATAATGGAAAACCTCTGGTTCTAAAGGTATCGCTCTCATGGCTATCTGTCCTGAACATGCCATAATAAATTCACTCACGTTTAAATAATGCATTCCTGCTGTTGAATACAATAAATCTTCAGCGGTAAACAAGATTGTTATGTTCAACTTTGTCATTAGATCTCGAGCCAATATATTGACAGGTGTCTGCCTTGAATATAGCAACGGCACATTCATGTCACATTGTCCTATAGAGACTGGTAGTTCAGTAAAATTAACTCTACTTGTAGCTCCTGAAAAACCTTGAGTATACATGGCATTTCCAGACATTGAACACTTTCCCTCTCGTATACAGTAGCGTGCTGCACCCGTGTCTATGAAAAAAACGTTTGCCTCCTATATTGGCATCTACCCTTGGCTCCTCATGAGGATTCAGCGTCACAGATGGTACTGAACACATCAAGTCTCCCAGTGAGCGGTCCTGTTGTGGGTACAGCCTCATTCAGTTACCTGTAAAAGGATTCCCTCCATCGACAGTGGCACCCCCCCTACTCTAGGAGTCAAACTGTCCTGTACTTGTACTCTGCATGTGCAAGTGCCGCAACTGCCCTTGTGGTGGATTGACTGCTATCTGCTGCGTTTGCAAGCTTTGTTGTACTCTCGGTGCTTGCTGCTGCATCGTTTCATTCTGAGCAACCCCATCACCACTCTGCTGTGAATACGCAGGCGGGTTTGAAGTCCCCCCCTCTTACAAACTGGCCGTTTGGCTTCTACACATACGAGCAAAATGCCCTGTCATTCTGCATGTCCAACATGTAGGTGGCCTCTTAATCTGCCCATCCTGCATGTTTTTACCATCTTTCTGCATATTTCTGAACCCATCTCGATTGTTCTGTAAGCTTCCCTGATTATTCTGCCAATTCCCTTGGTTATTCTGAAAACCTCTTGCTCGAAATCATCCCCTTCCTCGCGGAGTGAATCCATTATTACCCTGATCAAACTGCCTTTGGTTATTCGCCTGCGGCATATTAGTCATCTGTTGTGAATTTGATCCGTCTACACCCGTCAACAGTGCCCCTTCAATGGAATACTTAGACAGTTTCTTCTGTACTAATTTTGCCTCTTCGCTTTTCCTAGCATCATCTTTTTTGCGATTATTTTCCTGCAAGAGTCTACAATAATGTGCAATTGTCAGCTGAATCTCCGACCACGGTTTGGCTTCTATACCTACTAACATCTTAAGCTGCTTCTGTACAGGGTCTGGCAGCTCTTGGCACAATATGTAATGGAACACAGGTATAGATTTTCCCCATGATTCGCACGTCTCCAAGGACCACTGTTGCTGAAAATTCTGAATGTAAACAAGCGGATCATCTCCGTGCTGCATCTTTTTTGTCATTATAGCTCCCATATCAGACGTGTCTGGATACAGTATTCTAAGCGCTTTCCACACTGCCGCCCTGCAATTATTAAATGGTGCTCCATCGTGAGCAGTGTTAACTGTAGTAACACCAGCATATCCTGCCCTCGTCCACACGTCATCGTCTCTCTCACCAAGTATGGCGATCAGGAGACCTTCAATGTCCCCATAGCTAACGTGTTTCCTCCAGTCATTTTTTCTAACTCATGTATCCATTTCCCAGTGCCAGAAGTTAAACTTGGGAGTTTACACCTTAAATTATCCTTATCCATCTGGGGCCACAGTATATACTGTGGTCTGGCCCCACCTTTTTTACAATAAGGGAAACTGAAGCCCCAAACTCATTCTCGTCTCTCATCATTTGCCTGTCCACCGCAGGGACAATATTCCCACATCGGCTTCTTTCTGGTAGCGATCTTAATCTGCTTATATAAGGCGGCGACTCGCCCCTCTCACCATGGAGTTGCCCTTTAGGTCGGTCTGTGCCACTGGTTCTGACGCCCTAGGTATAGGTGCATTTAAATCTGACCATCCGACTTCTTTCTCCGATGAAAAACATCCTTCAAGACCACATACGTTCCCTCTCTTCCCCATGTAAGGTGTCTCTATCTTCGTCCGATATTTCTTATGCCCAACTCGTGCAACTTTTCTCCTCCTCATCTCTGTTCAGAGTCAATCTGTCTAGAGACAGCTCCTTATGCTTCGCACTACATGAGGCTCCCTCTGTGTCATACAACTGAGTGCTTTCAAGTCTATCATTTTTTCCCTTCCCATGCAATTCTTTCTGGGCTCTCATTTCATGATATACTTTATCAATCGCTTCTCCAATGCTCCTAGAGTCAAACTCGTCCTCTATATTTACTCTCGACGTCCCTGGTAATGACTCGTATTCTGAGAAGAATTCCTCTATGTCCTCCCATGCTACTTCTGGTTCAGGATGCCTTATCTCCTTTTCCAGGCGATCAGGATTGCAAGCTCTTTGCCTTCTTTTACGTTCCATATCATCATCAAATTCTCTTAGTTTCCTTGCTTCCTCTGACTCTGTCTTCCTCTTTTTTCTTCATAGCCCTTCTCTTGTTTGCCCTGCATATCTCCTCATCCTTTCATCTCTATATTCTCTTATCCCTTAACCTCTGTTCTTCCTCTTCTATTCTTTTTCTTTCCAGCCTTCCTTCTCATTGATTGCTCTTTGTTATCACGTTGTCTTTGCTCATCTGCTCTCTTGTTTTCTTGACTGCTCCTCTTGATATAACGGCTCTCGTCTTTGCCTATCCTTCCTATTCACTCCTTCGTCTTTTGATTGTTCCTTTCTTTCTTTATCTCTTTTACCTTGCTCGTCTTGATCTTCCCTTTGCCTTACATCCTCGATGCCTTTACCATCGAGTTTGAACAAAATCTGGCCACCCATCCATTTGTTCTGTAAGAGCGCTCTCTCATCAGCTTTGTCTCTTTCTCCCTTCAATCTCTTTATTTCTCTTCCTATATCTAGAGATGTGCTTGCTCAATCACTTCTCTCTTTATCGCGTCTCTCCCTGTCCCTTGGGACCTTAGAGATTACATCTCCCTCAGTATCTTTGTCTGGACCCTCGTCACTACTTTGCATAGGTGGCTGATATGCCGGGTTGCTATAACCCGTTGCTGTCTTAAGCTCCCTCAGTGGGTATAACCCATCGTCTTTCTTGTTTTCGCCTTCTATTTCACCCGGGGTGGGGGGTACAGAGGGCTCCTCCCCCCCCTCTGTGCATACATTAAGTATCCAATCTACAGGAGGTGGCACATTTCGCTCCACCTGGTACATCTTTCAAAGCTCTAAGCTTGCTAGTCGCTTGTCTAGCTTTTTTCCTGTGTACGCTGCATGCAAATATGTCATATGCTGCAGGACTGCCTTCGATAGTGACCCTTCTTGCGGCCATGGTTTAAACATTTTGTCTGCGGTTCCTTTAACCCATTCCGTGCTGTACTGTCTAAGCTTAGGTGCATGTTTTGGCAACTGCTTGCAGAGATGCACAAGTGGAGAAATATCCTCCATTCTCAACTCATCTATTCTTAATCTGTGACACTCGCTTGCTTTACTCACAGGTTTAGAAAATACGTTTCAGAAAAATAATACAATATGAGCGAGCACGAATCGTCTCAAGGTCCAATCCCTTGAATTACAATTTTTACTGTAATCTTGCTAAAAAAAACAACCATGAAGTTCAATTTAATACAATCAGTTAGTTTTTTTCCGTTTATGATGTCATCATTTTCAAAACCACATAAAACAGACAAACTCAATAGGTCACATAAATCTTCTATGTTCTTCTCTTTAAGACTTGTCTTGCCCTCTAAAATACTCCATACAGAGTGTAAATTAACCTCTTTAGATTTGTATTTAATTAAATCCGTTTTCTACATGTTCTGCTATGGGACTATGGGTTCAAATTTCTTCTGAGAAGTTTGTAAAAAACGCAGGCCAGGGCGTATTTTCTTATCGTGGCCTCTCACGCACGATTTCTATTGCTTGGCCACACTCAAGTCAATATCTCATTCCATATAAAACACTCCTTAGTCTCACATTATGTTTTATTCTGCCACCCTCCGTTACTTGCTTTTTCCTTCACTTGTCACTCATACTTTTGCCAACTCACTCAGTTTTTACTCGCCGCTCCCTTTTTCGTCTTCTGACTCTCGGGATCGTACACCTTTTTTACTGCCTCTTCAAACTTCCGTCCGATCAGCTTCTCATAGACGTGGGAGGGAATTCGATGGAAACTAGGGGACCCGTCACACCCAGCTTGCAAGCTTTTTTTCAAATTACACCAACCACAATCTACGGGGAGCTTCACGTCCTTTCAGCCGAATGGCAAAGGTCGTCCGATATTTCTGAAACTTTAAAGTTTACTCATGTCGATGGCTTTGAACCATCCTCTCCGCTACCAAGTGAACTGGATAGACCAGCCCTTTACGATGATTAGCAAAATACCCTGGAGATGGATGGGGATGCAGATTTATTCATATGTCAATCAAAACAACTCAGGTAGTTGGCAAAAGGAAGACTGTTTTAATATCAATTATCTAAAACAGGGAGCATAACGAACATCAACAAATTCGCTCGTTCCTCTCACTTAAAGATTCTTAGCAAAAACGGAGCTCTTATAAGAAAAACTTGTCATCAATGATGTTTACCTACGTGTTACTAATGTCATCCTACGTTGCAAACTACAAAAACCTAGGAGTATGGGTGGTTGGCTCCGAGTGAACATTTAAGTATACAATCCATATTAGTCTAAAAAAGTGTGAATATGGGATTGGTTACTTATCAGGTGGGGCAACTAAGCCCTCCCCTAAAAATGACCACTTTGAACGTCACTAAATACATAACGTCCCATCGGTTTCCACAACTATAAGACCCCTAATTACAAGGTCCTCTACAATTGGTTGGCATTCCAATTTCCATCAGTACTTTTCCATCTACGTCTAGCAGCATGCAGGCTGGCCATCCAGGTGCTGGTGAGCGCCCACCAATAAGCATATCAATCTTTCATCACCTCCTTGGTCTACTGCCAATCGGGCTTTGAAGCTCTGCCTTGAGTTTGCTCTGAGAAAATTTAGGGAGTGAGGTCACGCTCTGCACTCGTGCATAGGTGTGACCATCTCGTTCATCCAATTTCATGCTTCCGTGTGACTAGAGACCATAAAATCGAGCCTTTTAGTGCATTTAATATTTTTTAATAGACCTCTGACGTCTTTCTTGTTATATTCATGCCTTCTGAATGGGAGTTTTGTTCTTTCACACGATTTGTATCCAATGTCAGTTCACTTCAGTTTGATAAGACCTTGGCTTCTTGGCACATCCAGCCTCGTCTGCGGAGATTCACTCTATAATTCAATTTGCTTTTTAACTGCGACACACAAGAAAAGAGGCCTTCTTATTAATGTCCATCACTGCTATAATGCATAGTAGAAACATCCATCCTTTACTTGTCCATAGGTATACATGTATATGTCGGTGATTGCCGCAATCTATTCACTATAAAGCTTAAAGCTAGCTTTCAAGATTACTTTACCTGCTTGTGTTTCTTTTGCATCTGTACACGTGTAAAATGAATCAATGTCTTCATGTGTTTCTGTGGCATAAGCTTCTTCACCTTGATCCCAAGATGTCACTTATCCTTGATACTTTCTTGATGCCTTATAGAATATCTGCATTCTCTGGTCTCTGCATCTCTTCTAGGTACATCATCTGAGCTCTGTGTGATGTATACTGGCGATGGTTGGTGATGTTACCATTCTTCCTGGCCTTTTATCGGCTCCGCTTCTTCCAGGATTTCATTCAAATGGCCATCATATTTTCTTGTATGCAGGTATGGTTTTCTCAATGGGAACCTAGCCTCCAGGAGTCTCGTTGCTGTCAGTATTTTCACTGGTACTGCACAGAGTCCATACTCTGCTCTTTGTTGGTTCAACTGTTCTGTGTATGTCACATACTCTGATTTCCAACATACAGGTAAAAGGAGCAGAACAGTTGAGGGGTACTTGCCTCCTCCTCTACACTCGCTGCCACTGGGAGCCAATGCAGAGATTTCAGTGCGGGTGAGATATGATCCCTGGGCTTGAGACCGAGGACAAATCTCAGTCCTGTTCTTGATGAGTTGCAGAGGGCGGAGAGAAGAAGCAGGCAGAATTAGAAAGAGGCTGTTGCAATAGTCCAGCCTAGAGAGAAGCAGAGCTCTAGAGACGGTGAGCTTCTGGGGAAAGGAGAGGAAGGGAAGAATACCTCTGAGGAGGTGCAGTTGGTAGTTTGACTTCTTAGAGACGTCAGAGATGTGAGGAGAAAAGGAGAGTGGAGTTGAAGATGACCCCAAGGTTCTTAGCATCACAGGTGGGGGAGCAGGAGGGCCAAGGGAGGCCGGCCAGAGAGTGATAGGAAAGGAGGGTGCCGTTGTGGCAATGAGGGGAATCTCTGTTTTACTGGCATTAAGGCAGAGATCGCTGGCGGCACAGCACTCCTGCATAGCAGTCGGACAGTCAGAGATGTGAGAAGGCGTAGAGGTGGCAGATGGGAGCCTGAAAACAAGCAGAGTGTCATCCGCATAGCACTGAAAGTTGGGGTAGAGAGCGGCGATGCAGTGGGCGAGAGGTGCCATATATTGGTTGAACAGCCAGCGAGAGAGGTTAGACCCCTGGGGAACAACACAGGTAAAGAGTGCGATAGAGGAAAGGAAGGACCCAAGTTGGACCTGGAAAGGTCAATCAGAGAGAAAAGAGGTCAGCGAGGCGGGGCGTGGCTACGAGAGCCATGTAGGAGGACGCGTTCTGGAGGAGCTCCCGAGATCCTGCAATGATCCGGGCAAATATGTGCGGTACGACGGATCGCTGACCACCAACGATACACATGATGGTGTGTGAAGGTATTGGCCACGCATTGTGAACTTCTGGAGAGAATAGGATCAACGGCGACGGAGATCGGTGGCTACGAGTTAAAAGACTCCGCGAACAAAGGGCGACTCAAAATGGCCGACCAGGGCCCGGGACTGGAATAGGAGCAAGTTGAACGGTGGCCTGGCTGTGAAGGTGCACTGTACACAAACTTGCTACTTTAGCAACCGATCGATTTCCTGAGTCATGTCGAGCAGGCCGGTGCGGCCGAAGGTGAAACAGCCTACCTTAGACGATTTCACTAAAACTCCCCCGAGCCAGGACACTACCAAAAGTAAGGATGCGCTGGCTGGGAGTGGCACGACGTCCTCGTGCACCAACCAAGAAATCCTGGCGGCGATTGTGGAACTGAGGGCGGCCTGGGAATCAAAGCTGGAACTGGCCGTTACTGAACTAAAGACTGCACTGGACCGCAAGGTTGGAGAGGTCCAAGAGGACGTTAATCTGCTACGACAAGATGTCAGGGCCCTGGCGGAGCGCACGGAGTCCCTCGAAAAAGAAGTTGGCCCGAATACAGCAGATTGCGCCATTCATAAGGCCGATTTGCATGCCCTGACACAAAGGATGGGCAACCTGGAGAGCAGAGCGGAGGATGCTGAGGGACGAGCCCGTCGCAACAACATCCGCATCGTGGGCCTACCGGAGGGGATAGAGGGCCGTGACCCTACGGATTTCATCGAATCCATGTTCTTACAGGAGATACCTGGAGGGGCCCTATCTCAAGGATTTGCAGTAGAAAGAGCACATAGAGCCCTAACTAGGAGGCCACCTCCGGGGAACCCGCCTAGGCCTGTGATCACCAAAATCCTTAACTACTGCGACCGGGAGAGGATACTGGAATACTTCCGTAAAGGAGGGACGATCACGAGAGGAGCGGCAAACATCACGGCTTATCCAGATTATACTCTTGACTGTACAGCGTAGTCGCATGAACTTCGGGTCTGTAAAGCGGAGGCTGAGAGAAGCGGGCCACAAATATATGTTACTCTATCCTGCAAAATTGAAGGTCTTCCATGCACATAAAACCTTGTTTTTTGAAACCCCAGAGGATGCTATGGGATGGCTCGATGCGCAAGGATGCCCCCAGGAATCAGAGGTTCGGCCCAGAAAGGGCTCGGAAGAGATACAGGAATCGTAAAATGGCGTCGCAAGATGGCGTGGCTCGATGGACTTGAATATAGTCGGTGTGACACCTTCGGTAAAGAAGGTCAGATGATTGCACTATTTTGTCAAGACACTGTGAATGTTTATTTGATCGGGAGCCCTACGGGGCGATACTCTCTACCCCACAATAGTTTTAGTTGGGTGGCTGTTAGGGTGACCTCACCCTACTGGGCTCCGTTCACCGACCGGTGCTTGCGGAGCTAGATGTGGGGGTGCCTGAGCTCTGATGCTGGAGCTGGGCAGCAGTTGGGGTGTGTGATGTTGGGGAAGGCACGGGTGGGGGGAGGGGAGGGAAGTTGGGGTTTAGTTGTGTATATAGTTGAAGGGAGTTTGAGCTTATATGAGGAGTTACTGGACCGAAACGCTATCTGTGTCATGTGGGCGGTTGGGGGTCGCTACATGGGAGGCAGGGAGGAACGTACTTGCCATGGGAGACCTTAAGATTGTCACCTGGAATGTCAGGGGACTTAATAGTTATTTAAAAAGGAATAAAGTTATGTTGTACCTCAAAAGGCAGAGGATTGACATTGCACTATTGCAAGAAACACACCTGAACCGGCACAAGTTAGAACTGGTTGAGAAAAAGTGGAGTGGCATGGTGGTGGGCTCCCCGTACTCTGCCTATGCCAGGGGAGTGCTAATCTGGGTAGCACCGCACGTTCCGTTCAGAGTCACGTGGCAGGAGGTGGACACGGGGGGCAGGCTGGTTATGCTCAGAGCCCTGGTTGAGGATAGAGAGGTTTGCATTATTAACACATATGCCCCCAATCAAAATGCTGCTGCATACTTCAGGACCCTATGCACCCGTCTGGGCACATGCGTGGGGGGGAGCGATCATTTGGGGAGGGGACTTTAACTGTGTTCTCGACCCAAGGGCAGATCGGTCCGATGATAGGATTGATCGGCCCACCCCGGCGGCCAGAGTATTACAGACGTTGCTGGGCGACTTTGGGCTGGCGGACGTTTGGCGACTGAAATACCCTGATACCTCGCAGTATTCTCACTACTCTGCTCCACAGCGCCTACACACGAGATTGGATTACTTCTTTGCCACGTCAGAAGTGGTGATGGCGACCACTCAAATTGAATATAAAGCGAGGGTCCTGTCGGACCACTCGCCCTTAGTGTTGACCTGGCAGTATGGCCACCCTCGTGCACGGATACCTACATGGCGCCTCCGTGCGGAGGCGCTTAGGGACACGGTTTTTAGGGAGGACATCAGGGAGGCGATCCAGCGGTACTTTGAGGTTAACACGGGCAGTGTAGATTCGGCTGGTACACTTTGGGAGGCATTCAAGGTTGTGTTACGAGGGGACGCTATTTCCAAGTCAAAGGGCCTGCAGGGTGGGGTTCTGATGGAGCTAGAGAAGGCGGAGAGACAATTGGAGCGCGAATGTAGCGAGGCAGGAGGGGACGCAGACCTAGTACTTGAGCTGCAGCAGCGGTGTTCGGAGCTTTGGGAAAGGCTCTGTAACCTTAACTATAGGAAATATGTTGAGAGGCAGCATGCGGGTGGAGACAAAACTGGCCGCCTACTGGCATGGCTATATAAGAGAGAAACCCCTAGGCCCCCGATCAGGATGATAGTTAGAGAGGACGGAGAGGAGGTAGACACCCAGGAAGGAGTTAATGCAGCCTTCCTTGATTATTACAGAGCACTGTATGAGGACAAAGGGGGAGAATATCAGGCAGATATCAGAACTACATTGGAAGACATAGAGCTGCCCAGGATTAGTGATGAAGAAAGAGAGGAGCTGGACGCACCTATTACACTAGAGGAACTGGAGGAGGTAGTGAAGGAATTGCCCACTTGTAAGACTCCGGGCACGGACGGACTCCCGAGTGAGTTTTATAAAGTGTATGGGGCAGAGATACTCCCCCCGATGCTAGAAATGTTCAATGAATCTTTCGAGAAGGGTCTGTTACCGGAAACGCTCAGAGAAGCGCTGATAGTGCCGCTCCCCAAGCCTAATAAACCCCGACAAAGCTGTGGATCGTATAGGCCGCTGTCGATGTTGAACCAGGACAGCAAGATCCTGACGGCGGTCCTGGCCAACAGGCTACGAAGGGTCATCAGTAAACTGATACACCCGGATCAGACGGGCTATGTCCCCAACAGAAACATAACTCACAATCACAGGCGACTTCACCGGGTGATTGAAGAGGGGAACAGAAGTGATGAAGAGATGGTGGTGGTGTCCCTAGATGCAGTTAAGGCATTTGATTCAGTGAGGTGGCCGTGGTTGCTGGCGGCCTTGGAGGGGTACGGGTTTGGGCCTGGCTACGTGAGGTGGGCGAAACTGCTGTACAGCGAGCCACTGGCCAAGGTGCGCACGGGATCTGTGATATCCAAAAAGGTGGCGACTTAGCAGAGGCACCAGACAGGGATGCCCCTGGACGCCGATGCTGTACATATTGGCCCTGGAGCCCCTGGCGGTGTACCTCAGACAACAATATGACTTGGTTGGCATCGAGGTGGGAGGAGAGAACCATTTGATATCCCTATATGCTGACGACCTGTTGTTGTACCTGAAGTATCCGGAGGAAAACCTCCAGTACATTTTAGAGGTCATGGAAAAGTATGCGGAGTTGTCCGGCATAGCGGTTAATCCCAGTAAATCGAGCATGTTCCCGCTGGGGAGCTTCATTGGGGTCCCTCTGGAACAGTTGCCGGTGTTGCCCGTGCCATGGGCAACTGAGTCTTTCCGTTACCTCGGAATTGATGTATATCATGCTGTGAAGGAAGAACACTTGCACAATACCGAGGCGGCGGTAAAGAAAATCCGCGATAGTATGCGGTTTTGGGAGAAGCTGCCGCTGGCAATGGTGGGCCGGGGGGCGATGCTCAAAATGGTGGTCCTGCCCAGGCTTTTGCACTTTTTCAGCAATATACCATACTTGATACCCAGGAAGTTCTTTGTCAAACTTGATAGTGTATGTAGGGACTTCCTGTGGCACGGCATCCGCAACAGGGTGGCCTTGTGGAAACTGCAAAATTTCCACGATAGGGGAGGCATCATGCTGCCGAACTTTGAGGCCTATTATGTGGCCAGCCAGCTGCAATACGTGACCAAATGGCTCTCTGATGAGGAAACTTCTGAGTCTAGGCTGGTTTGGAGGGACTGCGCCCCGTTTTATCTAAAGGAGGTCGTCTGGGTCCCTAGGTCGGACTTGCAAGGACGCCCATGTATGTTGCTGTTGGGGTGGAGAATTTGGCGCAGAATGTGCCAGTTGATTGAGAGCCCGTGCCCGTGTTCCCCGCATGTGCCACTGGCCGCCCTAACTATGGGGGACAGCCAGCTCAGGAAAATCATCAGGACATATTGGGAAACGGTTGGGCTGGCCACATTGGGAGACATATGGCAGGATGGGGCCATTAGAGAATTTGTAGACCTGGGTGAAGAAACAGGGCTGCACGGGGGCCAATATGTTACATATCTAAGGCTGGTACAGATCATCCGCAAGACTTGGCCGGAGACGGTGCTAGCGGAAGATCCGGACGCACTGATCGGAACGATATATGATATATCAGAGGGCGGGCATGAGATCTCTAGATTATATGAGGTGGTGATGACCCGGGTGGGGAAGGACTTGATGGATTTGAGGCTCGATTGGGAAGCGGAAGTAGGGGCACAGATGACTGATGGGATGTGGGAACGGGCCATGGGATACCATAAGAAAGTGTCCAGGAATGCTAGATTGCAGCAAATACAGCTGTACATCACGCACAGAGCATATATGACCCCGAAGAAAATAGCCAAGTTTGCGAGCGCAGGTAGACAAGCATGCCCGAAATGCGATGAAGAAGATGCAGGTATGACACATATGTTCTGGTCCTGCCCAGTGATTGAAGGCTTTTGGGGGGGAAGTGGCACAGAAATTAGCAGATAAGGGTGTTCTGCTACGCATTGACACGGCCTGGGCCTGCCTCCTGGGAGGATTCCCTAGACCACGGAACACCAAACATCTCGGGAAACTGAGAGACCTGGCGTATGTACTTGCTAAGAGAAGGATAGCTATGAGTTGGAAGCAACGCCATGGGCCAAGAATAGAGATATGGTGGCGGGACCTGCAGAAGTGGGCGGAGGCTGAAACGGTGGTATGGCAGGAAGCGTGTGGTAATTGTGGGGAGGAAGAAGTGGGCAACCTGGCGGCTTAGAGAATGTTAATTACGGGACTGTTTGGCACGGAGATGGACCCTGCTGCTTCCGAGAGGGGCGACGCCCGGCCCCACCAAGTGTACACAGAACTGTAAGGTTGATAAGCTCTTGGGGGGAGGGTTTGAAGTGCAGTAACATGGCATTAATTGAGGTTTACAGTGTGTAATGTATAATGCTGCAAGTTTGGTTTGTATTGTTTTATTTTGAAAATAAAAAATATTTAAAAAAAAAAAAAAAAGTGGTCAGCGAGGCCAGAGCTTGATCGGTGATAGCTAGGTTATCAGGAGACAATTGAGCAGGATGGCATGGTTGACTGTATCAAAAGGCAGAAGAGAGAGACTGTAAGATGAGCACAGAGGGGAGATTAGAATCAAGGTTAGAGAGCGGGTCTTCACGGATGTTCAGGAGAGCAGTTGCCGTCTTTCTGGCTGTCATTGAGACAAACCAACAGATTCAGTGTGTAGATTAAGCTGGGAGATGGCCAGCTTTTCCAGGAGTTTGTCCTGGAAAGGAGTGATGGAGATCAGGCGATAGCCGGGCAGGAGGTATCGGCTGAGGGTTTCTTGAGAAGAGGGTGCACAAGAGAGTCCTTCGGGGGGTAGGGAAGGCTCCAGAGGCGAAGGAGTGGTTGCAGAAGTCAGCCAGGGCAGGAGCAAGGGTGTCAATGTGGTCCTTGATGGTTTTGGAAGATCAGGGAAGAACCTGTTTAGATGAGACTTTCATAGATCAGACCTGTCTAGAAACCTCATCAGGGCAGAACGGAGGAAATGCAGCGAAAGAGGAAGGAGAGGTGGCCACAGGGGGGCCAGAGGTAGAGGAGAGAGTAGAGGGAGGAAGAAGAGAGGGTGGACAGGATGTCCTGGGTTTTGGAGATGAAATGAGAAGGCAGGGCCGTGCAGAGGACCTGGGAGGGGACAGGAGAGGTAGAGACTGCAGCAGGATTGGCTAGCTCCCTGCAGATTTTAAAGAATTCGGCCGAGTTGTTAGATGCCACAGAGACGCAGGCTTGGATGTGGGCGCTCTCCTTAGTGCGGACAGAGAGCCGGTATTGACTTGGAGCAGGCGGCAGGCTAGTTTGTCAGAGGATGCACAAGAAGCTAGCCATTTCCCCTCAGCCACTATGAAATGGGAAAGTTGGCAAAGGAGTAGATTATGAACATAAGGTTTAAATTGGAAATGGTCCCAATTTTAGGTTTTCAGCGCAGCAGAAAACCGTGAAAAAAAATGGTAGCCCCGCTTAGGAAGGATGTGCTGAAGTAAAATTAGTATGGCCCGATTCGCCGTGAAATATAGAACTTATATATTCATCATGGGGTTTTTGAAAGACCAAGGGAGTTGTTACAGTATGAAATTTGTCAGAATAATAGATGCATGAATCATGGTCAATTTGAAATGATGCATCTATTCTCCTTCCTCAGCCTACATCATACTTATCTGCCAACTTCTGGTCCCATCAGTGGGTGTCTTGGTGGGAGGTGAAGGGAGCAAGCGAGCCAATCCTGACGGAATTATGACCAGGTTGCAGTGTCACTAGCCGTAGAAAAGGGCAGGTTTTCATCAGAACTAGGCTTTTCATGAATTATTCCAAGAGAGCTTCTGCTGCACTCTTGCAAGGAACAACTAGCAGAGATGCCTCAATCCTTGAATTGGAGACAGTGAGTGGGAAATAGAAAAGCTAGCTGGGACCCAAACCAGAGGAGCCGAAGGAGACTGGGTGCAGAAGAAATTCCTTGACTGAGAGTCCTTGACCAGACCTGTGCTGTCCTCAGAGGAGCCCTGCTGTTTTCTCTGACCAAAGCCTCCCATGTAAGTAGATATCCCAAAGCCATCAATTGTGTGGGGAGCCACCTGCCTTTACCCCTTTCCATTATTGAGTAAAAGTATTGCATCTTATCTGTATGTGTGTACAAAATGAAATTTCTCTTTTGGTTCCCATTTTGTTCTGATCCCAAGTTACTAAATCCTGCCTTTCATTCCATGTGTGTTGAAAAACGATTTGAGTCCTTTTTACCAACCTGGTCTTTTAATTAAAAGTTGAAAATGTATTTTTCCCATTGAATTCCCTTCCCCAATGGCAGCTTTTTAAAATCAGCAGCCAAAGCGATGTTTGCATTGTGCTCTCAGTCCCTGCACCTTGCCTTTCAATTAAAGGGGTCATATTTAATTGAGGCCTGGAGGGTGGTGGTAGCTGGGAGAAAAGTATTGTTTCAAATTAAGTCCTTCCTGTGGATCTTGTATTATATTGTGAATGTTTTTCATTGGTTGAATCGAAATCAAGTCTGTTGTAAGTTATCGCATGTTTCAAAATGTCATCTGTGTTGTTTGACGAATAGACTTATTGTTGTGATATTGGGTGTTGCCAGACCATTGGTGGCTGATGTTAGCCTGTTTGTCCAAATTAATTAATGTATATTCTTGCTACACACCGGCCTGGTTCTTAGTCCATTGGTGACACAGGGTATTTGTTGGGGTTGGGTGTGAGATGGGTTGGAGGCCTCACCAAAGTGAACTTGAATAAAGAGTGCTTTATTGTGCACCACCTTGCTTGTGGGAAAGGAACTCCCTGAGTTGAGTGTGACCGCATAATAAAGCGCAACAAACCTGGGGGCTTGTGCTGGGATTGGTAGAGAGTCTTCACTTGTGACAGTGCAGTAGCAGCAGACTATTCATTTGGGTGTAATGGCATTGCAGTGGATGGAAAGTTGTGTTCCATTGTGAAGGTGCCATTCAGACCTGTACCCCGGGTTCCAGGGCGGTGTATGGATAAAACAATGTTGATTTTGAGTTGTCATTGTGAGTGGAAACTAAGCAGGAACAGGGTTGCGATTTTTGCCCTTGCATAGAGAGTATATCAGGGGCAGAACACATTTCAGAAAATGCACTGTAGAAATCAATATGGCCAGAAAGCACCTCATATCCAAATTGTTTATTAAATGTGAATGGGTAGAATAAGAACATGAAATGTGGCAGGCTAGAATGATGCAGGAGGTTACCTCTGCAAATGTTGATATGTGGCAGGATAAGGTGTCATTACATCAGGCCCTGACCAACTTTTACATGACAGAGACTAGCAAAGATGAGCAAATTAAAATGGCTCAGCTCACAGCATATATGTACTTCCATATGATTATCATGGACGAAAGATACCAGGATAGTGTAGCCTCCGGTCAGAGCTTTTGAATTAAGTCCAGAGATGGTTGCAACAATTAGAGGAAAAAGTGCAACAGAGCCAAAATTTAGAGTCAAAATTTGAAAATATTATTCAGCACCCGAAGGATGAGTTAGCGACACAACAGCAAGCGAATGCAGAGCGAGAGGTTACATTTTCTGCACTGCAAGAGGAGTATCAAGAATCTGTTGAAAACCTGAGCGCAAATCAACACAAATTAAGTGAGCAGGTTGCTCACAATAGAGCCTGCTTAAAGGATATTTTCACATTTCAAGCACAGATTAAACAACTGAAAGCTGAAAACAGCCAATTAGTAATTAGGGATGTCAATTCTCAGGGGGAATTCGATCACGTGCACCAAGATCTGAACACTGAAACAACAGAGAGAGCAGTTGAGGGAAGCAAATAGCAAATTGTGTCAAGAGAATAGTACCCTTCAGGAAGTGCGTCAGTTAAGGACGGACGTGGAGAAAAGGGAGTTATGATCTCAGAAACTGACTGACATAAGGCTAGACAATGAAAAATTAAGGGAACATATGAGGCAAGCAGAGGTTGACAGAGCAGACAACACATGCCAACATTACACAAGGGGGGTGGGGAAATAGTCTCCTGAAAAAGAAGAGGTTGGAATATACACAGACAATAGAAGAGTCACAAAAGGAAAATGAGTCCCACTGTGAGGAGAAGAAGGGACTCAGACCGATCGATGGCACAAAATAAAGTGCTAGAAGCTACTCAAGCACTGGTGTCAGAATTTAAAACTCAGGCCTCTATATCACCAAGAGATAGGGGCTGAGAAAAATAAATGTGAGAGGTGGGAAAAGGAAATGGCCAAAAACAAACAGGCTTTGAGGCACACCGACCAGTCAGCGTATGGAAAGGCAACCTCCGACCACAGAGTGATCCCTCTACCAGGAACCCCAAGCCAACTCACCATCTCATATGTGCAGGTGGTAGCTAACTTTGTACCTGCCAGTTTTCAAGAACAGGGAAACATGAGGCAGCTGGACTAGAAGGGTTGTCATTATCGGCTATTGATGAATATTAATCTCTACCCAGTAGAAGGGAAGGCAGCCGGACCAGTGGGCTCTGGGAAATTAAAAATACCATAGCATGTACTTCTGACCAGGAGGGCTCCTATGATGAAAGGATCAAGGATTTAGATTGGCACAAACTGAAGTTACAAAAGGGACCACTTGGTCTGCTTTGCAGACAGAGAAGAACCAGAGTTCAGGCCTCAAAAGAGTATTTTTTAGAACCTCCACACATTCAGGGAGGTGGGGAGATTTCCCCACCATACGCGGAACGAATGAGGAGGAGGATGAGTCCGTCCCTGTGCGAAAAGGGGAGTACACGGGAAGTGACCCTGAGCACCAAAGGGGAGAAGAGACCAGATCCCGTCATCATTCTGGGAGGGATTCCCAGTCTCATAGAGGTAGGTAGCGCCTAGAGGACAGGGAGTGGACCACCAATAGCAGCAGCTCTGAATCAGATGGCGAGTGGACTCGGTGCAGCAGAAAAGAAAGTCTGCCAAACAGAGGAGAGGTCTGGTGAGAGACCCCATCTGGCAGATAAAGGTCATCAAGAGCTTTATGACTCCCTACCATAAGAACGCCAATACTCCATATGGAAGCATCTAGAGCTTTATGACCAAATGAGGACTTAATTTGGTATTAAGAATGATAAATATTCCATGGAGTTTGTCAAATGGACATTTTCCCCTGAATACTAGCTTCGTTGCCGGGCTGGAGGACCAAGATCACCAAAAGTGGTCCACCTACAAGGCAGCCATCTTAAAGCACTTCTCTATTCACAGGACCCTTTGGGAGGTCGCAAGGCGGCCTACAACCTGTAGTGTGGGGGAAGACCAAGTGCCAAGAGAGTTTGTGCAAGAGCTGAAGTGAGCATTTGAACAGACCTCTAGGTGGGTCAACACAAATAGCCGCAAGTTCATCAACACTTACTTCCATGCTTCCCCCCCCCCCCGAAAATACATTATGACCCAAATAGTAAGCGACGTCCATGAGCATAGGACCCTGGATTGGGTGCTAGAACGGGCCACCCATATTTATGAAGGCCAAAAGCCTTCTGAAAACAAAACAACCCTAAAAACCCCAAACCATCAAACACACCTGCAGCAGGCAAAGGTAGCAGAGGTGAAAAATACTCCCATGCTGAACTTGGAAATGGGGGGCTAAAAATACTCCTCCCACTAACGCCAACAAGCAGAATGAGCGGCAGAGGAAACCCTCAGATCCAACCCAATCGGGTGGTAGCCAGACAGGGTATCAGACCAAGGCTCCATCTGACCCTGCCACCTACGTCAGCCCAAGATACAAGGGTAACAGACCCATCCTGGGGTATGTATGGACTCCCCCGGCACAAGGGGGAGGGCCCAATCAGTAAGTACTGCCCCAGGAAACCTCCCTCCGAACGTCCCTCAGGATGGAAGAAATACTCCACCACCCAACCTAAGTTTCTTTCCCAGATACCTTTCAACCCCCAATTTCCAAAATAATCCTCCTCTCTCTACCTGCTTTCAGGACAATAGATTCTCAAATCAGGGAGAAGGGAGGCTAAATCTCCTCAACTGGAACTCCATGGGCATAACATTCTCACATACACATTCTATCATTGCATATCTGAACTGTCTCGTAATGTAAGGGACAGTCAACTGTGGCATCCTAACGGACTTCTCCACTTAAGAGAAGACTGATACCGTTTTAGGTTTCTACCTTACTTCAGGGAATTTGTTTCCATCCTGGTCCACGAATAATGAAAGGTTAATCTGCATGATCAAGCGATAGATACGCTTTCCCTTGCATGAAAACGCTTTCCCTTGCATGAAAACAGTTGAGATATGCCCCTGAAGATGGATTTCACAATCCGAAATGCAGTGGACGAACAACGATGCCTGCGCCTGCAATTAAAGACTGTTTTTAAATGCATGCTGTGCATTGCAATATTATTCTAAATATATGTACTCCTAACTAGCGGGTTTCTGCATAGGCTCACCCATTTTCTGATTGGAAAGCTTTGGCATTGCTGCAGATACAAGCCTCAGTGTGGTCCCAGTAAAACAAAAAGTGTTCTATGGAGAAATGTGGTGTGTGTTTTCCGATGCTAAGGCTGATATGTCATTTTTGGAAAAAGCGTAGAGTGATACCCCAATCTTCAAATTCGTTTGGTGGTACTCAATACTGGTGGAACTGTAATGGAGAGAGGGAGTTTTGGGGTTGATGGCTCCTTTTGGATGTTCTGCATACACTCGAAGGGCATTGAATGTGGCAGATTCTAGTATTTTTTTTTTGTTGACCCTAGATCCTACCCTCATCATTCACTTGCCACTTTCCCTCATATGCCCTATGTTTTCCTGCCTTCATGCTCCTTACCACGTTGCTCACGGTCTTCCTGTGGGGTTGTCCATTAGTGTGGATGATTTTAATGGGGTGCCTCTATTATTGAAGTGGCACTATTTTTGGTCTATGTGGTTCTTAGGTACTGTGTTCCATCACATTGCTCAAAGACATTTTTTACAAGAAGAACAACGTTCTTGTGTGTTTTTTATTGCACAGAAACGGGGAGGGGGCAGTTTGTGTGCTTGATTTATCCCTATAACCCATCATATTAGCAGAAGGAAATGGGTAAGATCATTATGTAATATGGATTGGGTGTCAAGGAGTCCCCCCCTCTTCTCACCTGGGTCCGGTGTTTGCCGGTGTCTTCAATCGCTACGTTATTGCGAACGCTCCTGGTCTTGAACAGCGCTGCTCGAGTCTCGTCTGTTTCCAGGTTGCGTTTAGTTCCGGGAGCGCGGAGTCCCGGAATCCGGGAGTCTGGGAAAGGCTAGTAATGCTCGGAATCAGGAAGGGGGAAAGGGTCAGGAGCGGGTAATAGCACTGGGACAAAGGAAACAATACCGCGAGCTACGAACACACGTCTGAGGCTACTCTGCAATAGCATTGAGACGCGCGGAGCCACGGAAGGCGTGGTCTATAAATAGATCATGCCGCGTTCAGCGCATGGAGCGAGCAAAGGCTTCAGCTCTGGGTGGCCATGTTGGAAGTAGTACGGAATGTAAGCCCCGTTGAAACAAGGACCTGGAGGTCCAAAAGGGACGTGATCTGAAGTTCATGACAGCAGGCTAATACCTTCCCAGATTCTGTGATGTTATTTCTATCAGAGTGACCATCACGCCGGAGCAGTAGGGATTGCAATCACTATAACAGGAATTAGGAGAAGTACTTTGAATGCTTCCTCTTTGATGGAAAATGAAATTAGATTTCTTAGCAGCTTGTATTGAAAGCATTTTTTTCTTTTATTACTACTTTTGCCGCTAGGCTTAGTCCTGGATCTTGCAGACCCGTTATTTATAACTTTATTTTTAACCAGGACACCATTCCCCCCATTAAATGTGCAATGGGACTGACGGATTAGACTGGACATGTACCTTTGGACAAGGAGGACCCTAAAAACTCCAAGTGCCCATTGTTCCATGTCATCGCCTTGAAGATGTTCGCTATTAAATAAATGCTATTAGACTGGAAATGGGTTTGGATTTTCTCAAAGCAGATCACTCAGTCAAAGAACATATTCCTCCACAATGAAGGTGTTGGGATTCCAACAAGACAAAACCACTGCATCAAGGCACAGTGCCACATATACATATCTTGTCATGGGCCTATTCAACTTTTTCTTCCAAGGATTGAAATGACAGAAAGTTGACAACTCCTCAATCTAATACTGCTTCAATGCTTTGGCTCATATTTCTGAGTTACGTTCCCCATTTGATGAGATTCCCAAGCGATCATCCTCAATATCTGATCCTTTGCACAATGAGGAATAGCTTCATTTCCAGAAACAGCCCTAAATTCCCAAAAGCCATTACCGGCACACAATGCTTGCCCAGATTATCAAAGGTTTATGGATGAACAACAACATTTTTCTTCAATTTATGACATCAGCATTTTGGATAGGGTAGACCTTCAAAGTGCTGCATATTCTTGGTAACCATTCCAAAGGTGAAAATGTTGCAATTATAATACCCATAGGACACTGGGACAACCAAAACTGATGCTCCGCCAAACTAACAATTCACTTCATTAATATAAGACTAACTGCAATAAGCGGAGCCTTTTTAGAGAATTATCTGCATAGAGGACTATAGAAACAGATTAAAAAAAAAATCACAAAATGTAACATTGGCCCATGCAACAACATTCCTAGACTCAAGGTTGATGGACAAGATCAGGGAAAGTGAGACAACTACCAGCTAGAGCTCTGCTCATTCCAAACAATCAAGAAACGCGCAGTGTTCGTGTAGACGGGCAAAACCACAGTGGCATATTACATTATAATGGTGGGTTTGACGCGCACACCACATAAACATCTCAGAAAGACGAGCGGTAGAAGTGTACCCAAAAGTAGTGGAACTGGCAAGGGGACAGAGTAGTCAAGAAGGGAGCAACATGCAAAAAATGTTCAAGAGCTGCCATTATGCTGGTTGACAGCCAATGGAGTTGAAACAGATTTCAATTTAGCTCTAACTTCTATCAGGTGGTCAAGTGGTGGAAATGCGCTTTAACTTCACAAAGAACAGTCCCAGAATGGTGAAAATGGTTGCAAAAAGTAGTTGAACTGCTGACAGTAAAAAAATAAGAACACTGCGGAGAGCTGCGTGCAGTCTTGCAGTAATCTCTGTTTTATAGCAGCAAGAAGCAAGTCTTTTTTCCCCTGCTACTGAAAGAGGAGGAGGGTTTAAAAACCCATCCCAGCCGCAAAGCGGCCGCATAGAGGTGCAGTCTTGCAGTCTGGCAGGATGGCAGTCTGGCCCGTCCTGCCTAACAATGAAGACATCACGATTAAACTGGACGGGAAGACTCCTGCATCCATGAAAGAAAGTCTGAAGCAGAGGATTACATCAGAAGACTTTCAGGATTTCCAGGTAACCCAGGAAGAAGAGGGTCGGTTACTTTGAAGTGGTCATTGTATAGTGAAAGACACGCTAGTAAGAGTGGACCGTAAAACACTTTCACAGCATCCAACCTCCAACTCACCCCCTCCCTTCTTGAACCCCCAAAAAGGACTAAGCCAAAACAATGGCATATGACCAACAGATTTGCTGAATATCACACACTCCCCTCCAATGCCCCTCCCTGCGATCCCCCCACAAACATAACTTACCCCTGGACGAGGGCCCGGCCTGTGAGGCGCTCGGCCCCTCAGAGCGTTGGATCCCTGCTGGACCTGGTGGCGTCTCAGGCATGGGCGAGGGCTTCCCTTCCTCAGCGTGGCACTTTTGTCTGGAGGCCCGGGAGTCCGAGGGGGCTGCAGATGAGGGCTTGGTTGGCAACCCGCCTGGCCCCTCTGGGCAGGGACCCTCGGGATTTATCGGATGCGCCGTGGGCCTGGGGCAGGAGTCCACCTCTCCGGGGGGGTTCAGGTGCTCGGGGGGGCCGTGGGAGAGAAATGTGAGGGAGTCGGTGGCGAGCTGGAGCCGTCTACCAGTCCCTCGACAGCGCCATCGACTTCGGTGGCGCCGGGGAGCGTGGGCGGGAGAGCCCTGGTGGACTATGAACTCGCCCGGGTTCCCGACGTCCTGTTGGCTCTGCCCACGGGAGGAGGCTCGTCTGTTGCTGGGAGGACGGACGCAGGCACAGAGGAACGCTCGGCCCCTCACGGAGGAGAGGCTGACTGAGAGCAGGTGGGAAAGCACTGCAACAGATTCCAAATGTTCAAACCCTCAGAAACTCCTTGCAAGGGGGATCATTAACCTCACTGAAAAAACACACCAGAAAAAAGCTGTGTCCCCCACCTAAAACCAGCAAGGAAATAACGCCTAAATCATCCCAAAACATGAACAAGGATAAAGAGGAAATCAAAAAGGATCCTCTGTCACATAGATCACACCCAATCACAGAAACTGAGACTCACCCAGTAATAGCAAGGGCAGATCTACCGAGCCCACACCAAAATGTATCAGATCCAAGGCCAAACAATTTTCTTAATACAACAATAACTAACTCAGGAGACTTGGAAGATTTGGACACAGGTGACCTCAACATACTGAGAGAACACAACTGGACAAAAGACGGGATTGACTCAGCATTGGTTAAGCATTTAGAACAGTCCCAACTTGAGTGAGTTAAACACTGAGTCCAACACCACTCAAAATCACCGGCTCTGCGAGCCAAATACAGAAAGGAACACACCCGCTCTGAAATTGAATAAATCCCTTGAAGCTCAAAGTCCTCTAAGAAATAGTCAGAAAGAAATTACCAAAACGACGTCATCAACACCGATCCAGCGAACGTCAAAGCCTCAACACAGCCTATCACAAACAACCCAATAGGCAAGTTCTTTAACAAACTGGTAAGAATCCAACCTACAAGCCAATTTGCACTATCAGATGCTAAATTACTAGAGGGGATCCCACCATCACCCTGTGACAAATTCATCATATAATCGGAAACACAACGGACGCCTACAAATGTCCCATTTGCCAGCCAAGCCCGTTGGCACTTCGGCCAACCCAGGACTCAGTGCCATAGGAGAGTTCCTTTCCTAAAGCACAGCCAACGAAACCACGAGGCTAGGAGGGCCTCCCAAGATTAGAAACAAAAGTCTACAACAAATGAATAAGTCCCCAGAGAAAGAGAAGATTATCCTGGGACAGTCTATTCAAGTCCCGACAGCAAACTTCACAGCCTCTGACAAAAAGGGCAGCAAGGAAGCTGAACCTGAAGAGGCCTTCCCAAATCATAACGATCTCATAGCTTCAAAACAAAGAGAGAAGAATTCTAGGCCGAAACTGACACTTCAACACCATAGGGACAACACCCCAGTGGACATATCCCGTTCATTCCAGTCTACTCCATCCAAAGGAAAAAGCGACAGAATCTACTAAAACTTTAGAGAAAGATTCGCCTGGCAAAAAATTAAGACATCTTAGCTAAAATGTCTACGGCGACCATAGCTTTGGCGCCTTTTGGAAAGCTATATGAACCCCTCAACGAAACTTTAAAAGATCATACATCATTGCTAGCATCTGTAAGCTCAAAACTGAGCCACACTGAAGGATACATAATGGCCGCAGAAGCATGGAAGGAGAATACAGGAGATCAAGGTACAATGACAGACAAGCAACAAACTCCTAGTATCCCTCTGGACTACCAAAGACAAGAGGTTTTTCACTTAAAAATCCTTAAACACAGGCACACAAACTTCCAGACAGTGTGTTTCCGATACAATTAAAGAAACTGATCACCCAACGACGTCCCAGGATGGGCACCCGAGAGATATCCGACCAACCAGCCCTCTAAAGATCGCAGAGAAAACTCAATTGAACAAACCAACGGGTGCGAAGGAAAAAAAATCACCTGAAGAGTTTACTGAGCGTAATTCAAGAAAAAAGGAGCTAACCGAAATGGATATCACTGGTCAAAACAAACAAAACTCAAAGGAGAATGGCAAAAAAAAAAAAAAAAAAAAAATCTTAAACTATCACTAGATGCTGGGACAAGCGGAGCAAAACTTCCTGGACAGGCGTCTCTTAAAAAAAATTTTAAAAAAATAAACGTTAGCTTCAGCATTTAAAAGCCCAAAAACACACCAACCTCAGCTGCAAATGGGGACTATTGAAAAGCCAAAAGAAACTATGACAAAATGGATAACAATCCTAGAAAAAAAAAAGTCTAAACATAGAAAACGCACAGCCCGAAAGGAGTGAGGGGCTCAATGAAGAACACGAAGACAATTTGATTGACCTACTGGATATTAGCGTTTACTCCATCGAGAACTCAGAATCAGAAATCTCACGTCCAAAACCAAAAAAAAAGAGGAAGGTGTCATTCAGGGACGAAGAACAAACAACGGAAACTCTGAGGCGAAATCGTCCGGAACACAAAGTAACACCCCAAAAAAACTATCAAAAGAACAACAAAACAAATAGCAAGAGGCAGTGGTCCCACCAAGAAAGGAGCACCCTTCAGCGGCTTTCAGGCCAAAAACTAAACAAAGGTTATTCGATCAAAGAAAGGAACCATAACTGTCAGATCACACCAAACTCAAGACACCAGACAACTCATACTTTTCCTGACTCAAGGCACAACGTAAGAATGCCTAGTAGAGAACGGAAACAGAGAAAATCATTCAAATGCTAAGGATTCTAGGCTCAACAAAAGAACCCCTAATAGCGAAAGGAAACACAGAGTAAACCATTCAAACGCCGCAGCCTCTAGGCCTAACGAAAGAACGCCTATTAGCGAAAGGAAAAATAAAGAAATCCATGCAAACGTGAAGGAAACCAAATCAAAACCAGCTTACCACAATGACTGAAGACATCATCATTCTACCATAAGCGATAGCTTGGAAGCTAACCTCTTTAACAAAAACAATAGATAACAGAGAATTTCTACCAAGTCTTCACTTGTCAACCAAAGAAGAACATCAGCTCTCTTTACTCATAAAAGTAAGTCAACGAGAACACTGAAACTGGAAAAACAGTCAGGCTCAAGTGAGGGAATACACCTAAATAGAAAAGCAATGTTAAGACTGTAAAAACTACGAAAGACGACCGTAACCGAACTACTGACATAAAGGTTGTCGAATTTGCTCACAAACGACGTTCAGACAGCATCTTCTTGCATTATCACATTTCGCTCAGTGAAGAACTTTGTTGTCAGTGGCTGGGGACCTCCTGAAGAGGGGATATTTACTCTCAGAAACAACTGCAGAAGAAAGAGGTGTCGACCTTTCCAACACAAAGAACACAGAGAGAACAAACCACAACGAGAGCATAATTCAGCGGGGGAAAGATCGGGCTAACCAATCACAAACCAGAAAAAACACCGAAGAGAAATCAATCCCCGGGAAGAGAAGAGATGACCAGAGATACGGAGGAAAACAGACCTGGAAAACCGGCTGGTCCAATCTACTTGCAAACTAACAACGGAAAGAGCAGAGAACCTACAACTCCGACAGTACCAACAGAAGGACAACAAAAAGTCAGCGAGAAAGAAACAAAAAGGTGGGCATGGATCCCTTCCGCACTCGCTCGATATTCAAGAAAATAGCAACCAATAAAGTGGCCACGAGCATTGATACACATCCACCCGTGGAGAAAACAGTTCCTCAAAAACGTACTGTTGGCTTGTGGAATACCTGAGGATACACCCACCTCACCCAGGCTGGAGAGATCAATATAGGTCAATTTGATCTCCTAAGCCTTCAAGAGACTTGGCTCCAGCTCCCTCCCAGCATAGACGGCTTTGAGATTTGTCTCTCACCAGCACATAAAGGAACAAAGGGTCGCCCAACATTGTCCGTACAGGTGGGAGCTTGCGAATAAACAGAACCTTGGTGTCATCAGCTTTCATACAAGCCATTATCTTAGAATGGGATAAATACAGCAGGCCATCTGTGAGTAATACGTGTGAGCTTATACTTCTTCTCAACATCTATTGGAACCCTGAAGCGATCTCCATCAAGGACTTCATCAACAAGGTCGAGACAATCCTAGCCGAAGCAACAACAAACTTCAGTGTGAAGCACACACTGATCTGTGGTGACCTAAACGCCATCTGTCCAGGTCTAGAAGGAAGTCACTCTGTGAGCACTCTGCAATCAAATCATACCCTATAAGCAAAGAAAAGAGGCAGTGCCTGGGCGGAATTGATGGACTCTCGTGACCTGCATAATTTGAACTCCTTGGACACAGTTTCCCCGCCTGCAGTGACATGGGAAATACCAGGACACAAAAGCACCATCGATTATATTTTTGCTTCGAAGGAATTGTATTCCGTAATGGAATCATTTGAGGGAATAAAAACCAGAAGCGACCACAATCTACTCACAGCAACTTGGTCCTCATTCAAAGAGATGCCAAAAGAAATGCAACACCAACTGAAAATAAACGCCCAAGAGAATCGGCTAAAATTGACGAAAGAAGCCATTTCCTCCATCACGACGGCTTACAACCAAAAGATGGTACCGGAAACTAAAGAACAAAGACAAGCATTCTTGGACTATCGTCCACTTCTAGTCCCTTACTTGCAATCAAGGCCTTTGAGTAAAGGTCAAGTGCACCAACATCTTCATAAATTTAATGAGGAACTCAGGGCCAGGAAGGCGTTGTAAAGGAAAGCTTCAAGACATGCCCAAACATACCCAACTAAGGAAAATATAGCCCTTGCATTGGAACAACTAAAAGGCTATAAATCATGGCTGAAAAACCATCGAAGGACGCTATATCATTATGATGCTGAGACCATGGTAAGAGCAGTTTGCGGAAGATCTTCGAAAGACTTTTGGTCCCTGGTCAAAAATTTAACAGCCCCAACAGACACGACCATCTCAAATAGTGTCAGTGAGGAGAAATGGGTAGAACATTTCGACAACCTATTTAAAACCACTGGAGAAGACGAAGCGACAAACAACGTCGAGTGTGCCTGGTCAATCGCCTTCAACAAATCAACTATTGTGAAAACTCAAGAGCTCCGGGCCATGACAGAATTTCAAATATCCAACTAAAACAGGGCCCTGAAATCTGGGCAGACCTAATTACGGAAATATTCAACAGATGCCTTGAAACAAGATCTATCCCCGAAACTTGGAAAACGGCCAATATCTTACCAATCTTTAAAAAGGGTCAGAAGAGCGAACCAAAGAACTACAGGCCAATAGCCCTACTGGACGTTATAGGGAAGCTATTCGGATCACTAATTCTAGATGATCTGAAAGAATGGCAGAAAGAAGCTAAAACACTAGATCCGTTTCAATCTGGATTTTAAAAGAACCTGGGAACATCTATTAATATCATGATGATCAGCATCTTAAAGGCAAGAGTTTGGGAAGGGAAGCAAACAACATACATAGCTTACATTGAATTGGTGCAAGCTTTTGATCGGGTAAATAGAAACAGACTGTAGAAGAAACTAGAACAATCAAAATGCCCTTCTTCCATTATAACACCAATTAGAGCCCTACACAGTGAAACGTTGGTGCGAGTGCGTCTAAACGCGGCGGCCTGTTGTCAAAATCAATAAAGACAGCAAGAGGAGTCAAGCAGGGCTGTCCTCTGGCCCCTGCACGGTTTAAAACTTACATGGCCGATATTGTGGATTTGGAAAATGATACCCGCTCCTCCCCCCCCCCCCCCCCAACAATTGGAGAATCCAAGGTCACAAGACTGCTCTTTGCCGATGACAAAATCTTGTTGGACCAAACGGCCATCAGTCTACAACGCCAATTAGATAGCCTTTCAGCCTATCTAAAAAAGAATGATTTGGACACCAACTCAAACAAAACGAAGATTATGATCATCGAAAAGTCAAAAACATCAACAAAAAAAAACATCAATGGTTCATAAACTCTGAAAAAGTGGAAACTGTAGAAAGCTTGCCATACCTGGGGGTAAAAATCTGCCACAGTAAAATTGAAATTTCAATGCAGGAACATCTTTTTGCAAGGATAAAAACTCTCGCTGCCCAAGTCCTGACTCTGGACAGAAAATACAGCAAATTTTTACTACTTCCGGTGATAAACTTTTTCAAAACAAAAGCTACGCCGGCGATAACATACGGAGCCGAGGCGATGCTACACCTTCCTGTTACATTATGGGACAGACTCGAGAGCCTATTTTGGCACAAAGTGCTGAAGCTGCCAAAATCGACACCAATAGCAGTAATCAGACGTGGGCTAAGCCTACCATCGATGAAATATGCGATCAAGAGAAACAGTCTCCTGTTTTTGGGAAGAATTCTGAGAACGCCTCGTCCATGAATCCTGGACATTATATACAGAGAAATGACAAGTGAAAAGACCCAGATGCTGACTGCTTGGTACAAAAACCAACTCGAACTGGCAGATAAAATCGGATGCTCTGACTGGGACATCGAAAGAATTCCGGACAAATTCAAGGACAGACTGAAAACCCAAGATTGGATCGAAACATTAGACAAGTGAATACACATCCTCATCACATCTGGTATTTAACACTCAAAAAATAGACGAGGTGAGAACTTATCTAAAGAAATCTCTGAATAAACACCTACGAACAATCTTTTTAAGAGCACGTCTGAACATCCTAAAGATGAACGAAGTCTTGCATTTCCGAAAGCAATCCGAAAACAACACTTGTCGCTATTGTCAAATGACACAAATCATCGAGACAGTGCGTCATCTTCTTCTACTCTGCCCAGCAACAGACACATTAAGAACAACCTACCTCCGATCCCACAGTCTAAAACATCAGATGACAACCGATGAAGCCTGGTGGAACGAAATGATGAGCGGGGATTCTACATCTTTGACAATAGCAACAGCAACATTTTTGCATAGCCTGGACATAGACGGAAAGGCAATAGACTAAAACTTACATGGAGAGGACAAAGCGGCCTGAAGACAAGGTCCCTCTCGCTCAGCAAAGAAAGGAGAAAAAACACACTATAAAACAAAAATCTGCACCAAGTTTGTAAAAATTGTTAACCACGATTAAATACAAAAAAATGTTTTTAAAAAAACACTGCTCCCGACCGTTCCCGCTCGCTTCGACCACTCAGAAACACTAGCATTGGGCTTCTAGCACCACTGAATAGCTATTACCTATGGCATACCTCAATGGCATGCAGACAGCAATGGAGTGCTCTTGCTCAGCTGGCATGGCACCTTGCAAAGGAATCAAGGACAACCTTCTTCTTAGTGTTGTCAATATTCATTAGACGGGAGTCTTCCATGAAAATATTTTATCATAGATGGTGATCCAGAAGCATTAAATTGATGGGTACATTTAAAGATGAACAAGAGTTACCAGGTTGTTTTAAACTTTGGCCACTGTCCATATGCTCATGCTCTTCGATCCATTTCTGGAAAAGTCCACAGTATTATAATTAAATAGCACATGAAATAAGGGCAAGAATAAAACAAATATTCAGACTGGCTTTTGTAATTATGGAGGAGACAAAATTAAATAATCTAATGAAGGATTGGGACACGACGATCAGCAGGAACAAGTGACCCGTATGCTAGAAGGAGCAGCCGTTTCATACCACAATAGTTTGCTTGCATGCTATAAGCGATCCAAAACTCAGCTCATTCTGAAAAAGCTATAATTAAAAGATGTGATCAGCAACTACAGGTTTCAGAAAAGTCATCTCTTCACATTTTGATCTTGCATTTATTTTGAAAACCCTGGTGGAATATGAAAAAAGTCAGATTACATTTGTCATGCAGTAGAATTAAGGCATTTCGAAAAACGAATTTATTGCGCTCACATGTGCTAGCCAATCAAACCACGGAATGTCCTCAAACAACGTAGAGATGGTGGTCAGTAAAAAAAATTAAAACAGCACCAAAACTAAATCCACCTTGCATTTAAGCATGCGATTCCTTGAGGGAGGATGTTCTGTCAAGTCACTCTTTCAACTCCACGCGATTAATAGAAGCAGATATGTTCATATCAGTCAGCAACCAACTCAAAACCATACATTAGCTTACAGTTTAGGCCAGGATAACCTTTAAGATCCTATGGCTTGTATACAAGCCTCCAAGGCATTACATCATGCATCCTACAAGAAACGTAAAGCGAAGGTACAGCATTCACTGCAATCGCTCCTCCTCTTCGAACAACCTCCCAAAAGAGCAAAAACGTTACTACGATTTTTTTTTAGGGCGAAATTCAAGATCCATCTGTTCTAATAACAGTTTGGGAGGATGGGGGGGGGCACGCACTGGAATTTGCCAAACGTGCCAATTAGCACTCTGCTAATAAATGTTCTCAGTCAAGCAGCATGGCTTTTTTTTTTATTGTGGCACAATGTTGTACAATTATTAGTAAAACATTGCTACTTCATGATGCTTATGAGTTATGTCAGCTGATGACCATCGATATTGCCAGCACTAGGCTTGCAGGTCTGACAAAAGTCAGATTTACCATACGATCCAGAAAAAATAGGTCCTGGCCTATTGGAGGCATATGCTAACTTAAACACCGAAACTAGGGAAGCAGGCAGAGAAAAATTGAGTAGCAGGGGCGAGGAAAGGATCAAACATTTATCAATAAGAAACCAAAGGTTTCTAGAAAAGTGTGGCCATTTGAACTTTGATTTTTATAGAGATGGAAGGATCAGGTTGAGGAAGTGGGTCTTTTTGTTTACACGTTCAGCAAGGCACACATTTGCAGTGTTTCAAATGGCATTAGCGCTGATGGCCTCTCCTACTATACCTGATAATCTAAAACGGAACTACAATAATATGTATCGCGTTTTAATATAGTGCTGAATGCCTCACTTTCTAAGTGCTGTAAATAAAAGTGGCCATTGTTCAGTTCATGGACTGCATATCTGTATGAAGTTATTTGGCCTTTTGAGAGTCGAACCAGACCTGAGGTTGCTTGCAGGTGTTTTAGACGAGCCCTTAAACTAGATATGCGATCTTACTGGCACAAATGGAAAGTATTACTAAGACTAACCAACAAGCTCTCGGCAGGCATGCCTCAGATGATCGCTCAATGGAGAAATTGAGTCACTTAGAATATGTTATCGGACTTCACCACCATATCTGTTCTATGCAGTTTAGTGCAACATGATGGCCACTAATGTTCCGAGTTGGACTTGAGCTTGCATAGTCCTACAATAGTAAGGGACTGGCTTGCCTGCATCACTCCTCCATTTAGCATGTTGGAGGAGTGTTTATATGGTCACCAGCTCAATGCTTTCCCGTTCTTGTTTAGCATTCACCATTCTATAAATCTGTGATTCTTTCCATGCAGTTTGCAAGAATTGGACTTTGCCAGGGCACCATGTGCACAACAGGGGTCGAAAGTAAGATCTGCTGAGCAAGGTCTAAAACCCGTTCCTAGGTGTCAGGCATCACCCAGTAGGCCGGAGCAACCACTGGGGAACCAGGCTCGAGTACATAGCGTACTACAAATCCGACTTCCACAGGAGATGCACACTAACTTTTTGCCCATTATGCATGATCCGTTAAATTTAGATATACCCTAAATATTCTTCATTTACATTGTAAAACACAAAGTTAATGTCTTGAGGTAAATACTTCTGGTTTATGTTGTCAATGGTTAAGAACGATTCTACTTTGAGAGCAGCTACTTCCTTAGCTGAATACGTGCACCAGTGACTGAAGGGTCAAACGCTTGTTTAGCCTTGCCAAATAGTTCACAGAGCTAGTCCATGATATAATGGATTGTTCACTCATGCAGGTTTCTTGCATTCTCCAAACTTTTGAGAGTTTAATAATGTTATTGATTTAGCTTTCGTTGTTAAAAATTACCCTCTCCAGAGATGTCACAAGACCATATTAGGATGGCAATAGAAGCAAGTGATCTGCCTACGGCTAAGTGAAGAGTATTTATATCCTAAAACTACTGACATTTGCACATGGCCCCGTTTCTCTATGGCCGTTTGGTAGTTTAAGTAACATGACTCCAGCAACAACCAAAACTGAATAAATCTGATGAGAAGTAGAAAAGCCAGTTTTAGAAAACATGTACGCTTAGTTTATTTGATAAATGTTGATCAATCCTATCAAACAAAAACGTTTTTTATACATGCATTTACTTTGGTGCAAACAATAAAAGAAAATAATAACCCTATGTCAAAGTTGCATGAACTACTTTTTGGCGATTGTTTTCTTCATTTTGGGTGGTTTCCGTGTTCTATTAGGATTTGGAACCAACTTTTTTATTTTCAGTGGCTGTAGAGTTATGCTGGATGTAGCTCTGGAATCAGACTTCTGAACAGGATTGTCCTCTGCTTTACGCTTAAGATTTGCTTGGGAAACATTCACAGATTCCTCCATGGCCTTCCCGGAGGGCTCTTCCGCAGGGCTGGAAAAAATTATTTTATTTTCAACTGCTTGCGGATTGATCCATGGAACAATCAGAGGAGGCACCTTTTCCTTTATAGCTTTCACTTCATCTTCAAAATGACTGGAATGTTTTCGGAAGCCTAGAGCTAAAACAGACTTTAAACCAAGAACTGGCGCTAGGCTCTCACTCAGGCGTGGGACCTGGCCAGCCGGTACTGCACGGCTGGCACTTAGTTCAATGAGGTGAATGGTGATCATAGCAGGTTTTGCAGATTTACATACAAGCACCAAATAAAGTTCATTCTTTTCTAGAGCTCTAGTAACTTCGTTAATACCAATAGCAAGCTGTTTCCGAAGATCAACATGAGTCCACCCTGGTTTATGTGCTCCAGCCTCCTCCAAGCAAGCGTCATTTTTTCCAGCATCTCCTGTTGCTACCATGTTTTCCAAGTTTGCCTCAATTACATTACTTTGGCCTTTTTTGGCACCTTTTCTTTTTTTACAACTAAACTTTTTGGGTTTATTTGATGGTTCAACTTTTTGGAATCCAAGTTGTTGGAACCTTTTTTGTAGGGTCTGAAGTATAAATTGCATATCATCTCCTACCACTGGATTCCACTTGATCATGTAAGGGTTGTCCAAAGAAGTTTTTATTGGAGGTGGTTTGACTTTTCCTACGGATCCTTTTTTAGCTGTTGTAGCAGATGTCATCTTATTCCATTATACACCTGAATTGCCCCAAAACAAAAAATTAAATATGAGTGAAGCCTGTCAGTTAAACATCACAAGTAAACAATTGCCATTCAGAAATGAATTCATCTCAAACTATTGTATGCCAAGTAATCTGTATGCTTAGGTTTCCATTTTGAAATAGCTGCATCTGAGAAATGCATTTACAATTTACCCAAAAAGTGTATAACCCCACCGGTAAAACCATCATGGCACAATGGAAGAAAAAAACAAAGAGAAAGGTGGCCATAGAACGGCCGCAAAAAGACGAAGATTTTGACTGAAGTTTAAGTTATTACAGCCAGTATACAGAACCTGACTTAGTAAGCTAGAAGAGGCTACATTAAAAATACGAAGCATATACTGAAATGTAGTAGAGGACATCAGAAAAGAGAAGGGACAAAGAAAATACAGAGGAGATGGTGTGTTGGAAGTCATCCCAGTGGGCTGAGTGCGGTTTAAAATAGGAGCCCGAGAGCCTGGCTTCGGACTAGGAATGCAGTTGGTCAGCTAGTGCAAGTAGATCTTGGTCATGTAATCGCTACCTCAGCGTTGTCCATTTGCCAAACTCCTTTTCTTAGTCTGGCTAATTTCTTTCCCTTATTTGGCTGCCTTGCAACCTTTTTTCTTGTGCCGTTGGTCTGAATCTAGGTTATGTGCCCTCTGCTCCATGCACCAGCTAATCCTAGCCCAGAGTGTCTCTTGTCCAAGCGATAAGCAGATGAAGAAAAGGTTGATTCCAGTGTGGACAAACAAACGGCATCAATCCCCTGCTGCAGGCATCCCAAACAAAACATCAGCATGTGCATCAGACCCCCACTGACCCCTTCCCAGCCCACCCTCGCACACAAGCAAACATACAGTCCATACTCTGCTCCCACCCACAGAACAACATTCCTCTCTTCACCACCCACACTCCCACTTCCAAAACCCAAACGCAACCTCATGGTCATTCTGAAGTACTATAAGCAGCAGGAATTGCAGACTTCATCACTACTCACAATGTCGATGCATGCTTTACCAGACATGATTCACCCCCACCTCCACACAGCTTGGATGTCCTCATTCCCACCGTCTACAGCATCCAGCACAAGCATCACAAAAGGGAAGACTGGCAGAGGGCTCGCTCTGATCTACAGGAGCTCATGGGCATGTATCCTCCAAGAGCACACCGCACCTGCACCCATGGAACTGCTCACTTCCTGCTTAAGCATGCTCAGACAGCTAACTTCCACCGGGTATACCAACCACCCCAAACCAACAATGCCTTTCTTGACAAAATCAGTGACTTGAAAAACAGCAGCATGTACCAAGAGCACAAATAACAATAACATCTTTCTCGGAGACCTCAACCTGCCCTGGACCCAAGGCATTTAAAACAAATGCAAAGATCTGCTCGGAAATCATGGACATCAAGCAATTAGTCACAGAACCAGGTCACAAAAGAGGCAAGAAACTTGACCTGGTTTTCACTGCCTCTCCAGCCATTGTAAGTCTTCCCCCCACTACTTCTTGATCCTGCAGCCATACCCATCCTATACAACCACACACACACACACACACACACACACACACACAGACACACAGACACACAGACACACAGACACACAGACACACAGACACACAGACACACACACACACACCTCTTCCCCCACTGGAGCAAACCCAAAACAACCAAGACACCACATGCTCTTTCAAGAACTTCCCCATGGGCGCAGTAGAAGGAGACCGCTAACCTCCATGCACTTGGACAATATCAATGCAGAGCTCAGCACCTTCAACTGCCTACAGAGACCACCAACACGTATGTACCACTAAAACGGACTCAAACATAGGCCTTCCACACCTTGGTACACACATGAACTCAAACAGCAAACATGCCATTGGCAGAAAAAGCTTCTGGAGAAAATCTGAAAAAAGTGCCCAGAAGAGGTCTGAAGGGTGCAACATGGCTCCCCTCATCCCTTTCAGACATGCCTACGCACTATGTCTAAAAACAAGGTAAAGGACATGCAAGCTGCTCCCAAGTCGGTGAAGAACCCACAGGAGGGCAATCTGCAGAGACAGCGAGATACCGGCTGGGGTAGGCCCGGGGCAGGAGAGGATTTGGGGGCGCTTGCAGGCACCGCAAAAGATTAAGTGGTCACCCACACAGTCCTTCGCCAATGCTTTCAGGATTTTAGGAACAAGATAGCGAACACCACTCAATCGCAGTGGAACATGATGCGAGCGGAACTGTCCCAATCTTGCAAGAGGTGAAGGGGACATAACGAAACGAGGAGCAGACCGATGGAGCGGAGAGCGCCATACAAGAGGTTGCAGAGGACACAAGGAAGATCGACGAGCTGGTAGAGCAATTAGCAAGGGTCACACGGACCTTGAGACCCAGAGTGAAAATGTTGAAAACCGCTCGAGAAGATCAAACTTCAGAATAAAGGGCCTTGCTGAGGCAGTGGCGGACAAGGATCTACGCGCTATTGCGCAACAAGTGTTCGCAGACCTGCTAGAGGTGGAAGACTGGTCGGGGATAGATCTGGACCACATACACAGAGTGGGGCCAAAGAGCCAGGGGCCAGATCCAGAGATGTAGTGGTGGCATCATACGAGTACGGGCAGAAGGAGAAGGTGCTGGCGGCTGCCAGGAGGGCCAGATCAATCAGCTACAATGGCTCGGAACTTCAGCTATTCCAGGACCTAGCCCAGACCACCCTGGTGAAGCCTAGGATGATGGGCCCGGTTGTGTGCGCCCTAATGTGAGCTGATTTACGCTATAACAGGACTTTTCCCTTTGGACTACTGTTCTAATGAGAAGGGAAACAGCATCGGGTCACCACCTGCGAGGAAGGTAAGAGGTCAAACGAACAGCTCAAGAGGGAAACGTGGGAGTGTGCAAAGTTTTCAACAAGGGGCTAAAATAAAGTACCTAAGGGGTCCGGTTTAACCTCCCAACGAGAGGGCAGGAGTGGAAGGTGCCCATTGACACACTGAGGGAAAAGGGGGGTTACAGGAAGAAATGTTGTAGCCCGCCTGGGAGCGTTAGTTAGGGGTAAGGTATCAAGGGGAGGTGGGTGGTACAGGATGTGTTGGCTTATCTACATGGGTCTAGGGGGACCCACACAGGTTTACTCTGGGTTGTTACAAGGGATCAATCCCAGAGATGATGGGTTGGGGGAGCTAGAGGGAGGGTTGAGCCCGCCTAGAGGGGAGCGGGAGAGTGAAGGGAGAGGTGAAAAGGGGGGAGATCCCAACGGCTGCAAATCATTAGTACGAGCTGCATGGTAAGACGACCATGGGAAAGAGGGAAGTGCTTTGGGTGACCTTCCTAAACGTCAGGGGGCTTAATGCCCCAGTTAAGAGAAGGAAGGTGGAACAGTTCTTGGGGTGGGGGAAGTCAGGAATTTTAGCTTTCCAAGAGATGCACATTTGGAAGAAAGACCGTCATAAGCTGAAAATCAAGTGGTACCGCCATCTGTTCCATTCCAATGCCCCTGGGAAGACGGCGGGGGGGTTTAATCATTATTCGGGACATCCTAGGCTTCCAGATCAGATCAGATCATTGCTGAGGCGACACAGAGGGTAAGTATCTGGCGGCCTCTTTCCAATGGGAGAGGGGTGTAAAGACTGGAGGGCGTATCTGTACTCCTGCCCTCTATATGGCAGAGTAGAAGCACAGAGCACCCCAGCCAAGATTCTGTATAGGGTAGCAAAGGACAAGCAATCAAGGCTTAAGTTCTCAGGAGGTGATGCAGGCTGTTTCTTAAGTACAGTGTAGTTCCAAGCCCCCACCAAGGAATGTCCACACATTATGTTATGCGACAACGCAGTTCTTTATTCAAGCAAGGTTCAATATATATACACAATCAATAACACACTCTGTGCTTTAGCAAATCTGATATGGTAAACATGTACAATGACTATGTGGTACAACAGTTCACTCAACTCCTTTAGAATCCACCAACTGCTGACAGTTTCAATGGCATACAAAATAAAATAGTAAAGTGAATCAACATCAGACATAGGAAGGAAGACAAGTTAAGTTAAACAATGGCAGAATAGTACTTTAGCTACTAAGTCACAGTTCTGTGTGAGGATCCCTCCCACCTGGGCAACCTGTAAATTGTACAAACAAGCCCAGTCCATACAGGTTTAGTCTTGTTTCCTGCTAAAATGTTCTACTACCCCAATGTACCAGAGTTTAGCAGAGTTTCTTCGACGGATCCTTTGAGGGTGAACTCCCTTTAAAGCAGGAGCCACATGGCGTTGATTGTCCTCGAACAAGGTGAACCCTGTCGTTGAGAGTCGTCGAGAGTTCTTGATGAAATGAGATTGTTGGCCCGGCAGAGGGAGTCGAGTGTCGGTGATCGGGGCTTGACCACGGCTGGCTTTCGGATCTTGGTCAGTGTCTTTGTGGGCTTCGGGTGGCGGGAAAACCACTGGCGGATTCTCCTTGGTTCGTCGGTGACCTCGACTTTCTCCAGCGGGACAAAGCAAGGGAGTCCTTTGTTTCAAATGTCTTAGGCAAAGGTGGAGCGTTGCGGCTCCGGTCATCGAGCAGTACAGTGTCAAGCTGTCCCCGCCTCTGGGCAACACGACTCGACTGGCTTCCAGCGGTATGGAAATCCTCCAAACTCCGGTCGAAGGCAATGGACTTCGATGTCCGGCTGCTTCACTTCGAGATTCCTCAGCAGACTCAGTCTCCGGTCGACAGCCTTTCCGGACTGGCTTCCAGGGTGCCTCGGTGAAGCAGCTTTCTGTACAATGTTCCCTCGTAGCTCGGGGAGAGGTCTCCTAGCCAGGTCCTCTCTCTGATCAGTCCTTGACAGCTTTAGGATCGGGTCGAAGACAGAGTCAGGGCTTCCCAGGACTTTGGGAAAACAAGGTACCAGGCAATAGAAACCAAGAGGCCACAGGGGCCATCATGTTTCCTATCAGGAATCCACTTATTCCTAGGGCAGGGCCTGGGTATCCCAAAATGGAGGTTACTCAGAGCACCCATTAAATTCAGCATGGAGCTGCCACCAGCCCATACCCTGCTCTGTGGGCCACACAGAGGTGCCCAAAAACATACACTAGGGGTACAGCGTTGTACCCCCACCCATGGGTATCAGAAGGGTATCCCAAGGGTCTCTGTTCACCACAACCAAATAGAGGAAGAGCTGCACTTCCAGGAGTCCCACATGGACTCTGTCCAGATAACAACACAGAACACACATAAGGGAGTACAGAACAAGGTCTTGGAGGCCCTGTCACTCAAATGCATTTCCAGCATCACAAGGGGGACATATACAGTGGCAGCAATCTACGCCCCCAATACGGGGCAAGATGGGTTCTTGCAGGCGACTGACCAAATTGGAGACTTTTGCCAAAGGAATTGGTATTAATCTGGCGTGGGACCCAAGAGAAGGCAGGAGCGCAAGGATGTTCCACAACCAGGTGGCGCCATCTGCCTGCTTGAAAGAAAACATGGCCCAATTGGCGTTGGTAGATGGAGGGGGGAACTGAGGGGGGCTACACATTTTATTCCCACCTTCATAGATCCTTCTCATGGATAGATTTCTCCTGGATTTCGAGGTCACTATTGGGTAGGATAACGGGGATAGAGCTAGGAGTGATTGCCCTGTCAGAACTTGTGCCCATAACGATTACCTTAAATATGGGGCAGAACGAACCAAGCCTATGGCAGTGGAGGTTCCCTAGCTACATCCTTAAGTATGGATTCCTATGTGAGGTCATAAAGAATAAAATCTTGGATTACTTTGCACTTAACACAACAGAGAGTGTGCGCGACCCAGTGGTGTGGGACGCGTTTAAGGCTACATTGAGGGGGGGAGCTCATTGCGATGAAGTGCCAGAGGGATAAACAACCAGGTCTCTTACAGGAGGAACTGGAAGCTAAACTTAAACAAATAATGGCTCAAATGGCGAATAAGCTCCGAGTACGCTGCAATGGGAATACTGGCTGATATGGGGCAATTAGATGTTTTGCAGACTAGAGCTGCAGAGCGTTCATTGCTCTACTTCCAATAGAGGTATTATGTCTTAGCGAGGTTGATTAGGAAAAAAAGAGTGTCAAGGACAATCATGAAAATAAAGGCGGGGTGGGGCAAGAAAGCACTGCGCTACCTGACATTTCGGTCTTCACAGAATATTATTCTGCCTGTACACATCAGAATCCCGTGAGGAGGGAGCCCAGAGGGAACTGTCCCAGTGCCCTTTCCCCAAGATCACTCCTCAAGAACGAAAGTAACTTTAGGGAGACATTACTCTCGAAGTAGTAAGGGCAGCTATAGCTGTCTTGCAGCTATAGCTGCCTTGCCATCAAGAAAGGCCCCCGGCCCAGAAGGCTTTCCATCGTGTTTCTACAAAACCTTTAGAGAGGCATTGATACTGCGCTTCAACTCTTTTGAGGTGGAAGGGTGCATCACTCTGACAATGGAAGAAGCCATGGTTGTACTGTTCCCAAAGCTGGGTAAGGATGTCCCTCTATGGGGTTCGTACTGGCCGATTGCTCTTAATAATCTAGACACAAAGATCTACACCAAGGTTCTGGCATCACGCCTGGAGAAGCTCCTCCCCAAATTGATTTAATGAGACAAGTCGGGATTTATTAGGCATAGGCAGACCTCGAAAACCTATCTGTGGATCTGTCATCTGATAGAACCCCTGCACTTATACTAGCATTGGATGCCATAAAGGCATTCAACCAGGTCGAAATGCCATTCCTCATCCATACCATGGAGGTTATGGGAGTCGGTTCTAAATTCCTTTCAATGGTAAGAGCAAACTACTGAACTCCCTCCTTGCATCTGGGAATCAACAGGCAACTTTCCCAGAGGATCAGTCTCACGAGGCATTAAGCAGCGTTGCCCGCTCTTATATGCTATCCACCTGGAGGCGCCCTTGGCCAGCATTAGAGCCTCCCCGGATATTAGGGGGATTCCCTTTGGGGTTGAGGAGCATAGAGTTGCAGCGTTTGCAGATGAAATGCTCCTCATGAACACAGAAACAGAAACCTGATTTCCAGGGATCTCGCGGGAACTTCTCTTTGGGAAGGTGGCAGGGTAAAAAATAAATGCCCACAAGTCAGTTATTAAACGTGACCGCCCCCCTCAGAAAAGGCTCAGGAATTGCGGGGTATAGTACCCTATAGATAGGAGGACACCAGCATTAGATATTTGGGGGTCCAGATTACTTTACCATGCTAACTACCCGCCTTTAGCTGAAAATCTGCACCGGCTGCTGCCGGAATGGGTGCCCTTATCAACATCCTGGATGGGGAGAATAAATGCCCTTAAAATTGTGATTTTGCCAAAAATCTAGTACCATTTCACGACCCTGCCAGTGGGAGTTCCCCACGGTTTCTTCAGGACCCTTCAAAAACATGTGGGGTCATTTATTTGGAACCGCAAGAGACCCAGGGTAGCTATGCAGATGCTAATGTCTCCCAGAAGCAAGGGAGAGCTGTAAGCGCCAAACTTCCGCCTACATTTCCTTGCGGCTCAAATCAGAGTGATCTGGGATTGGTTATGTGGAGATTGCAAGAAGGTCTGGTGTAGAATGGACAAAGTGGTGGTGCGCCCGCTGCTGGACGAGGTGCTGTGGTGACCCAAGGGAGATAGACCTGCAAACCTGTACCGTAGCAGTATAGGGATCCTAGTGGGGGACTTATGGGTTGAGCTGGTGCGTAGGGTGAACTCGACCACCTTCCCCTCCCTGCTGACATCGCTGTTTAGGAATCCCCAGTTCACACGAGTATGGAAAGGGGTGCCTTTATTGGGTGGAAGGCGGCAGGGTGCCGCAAACTACGTAGCATGTTCGCGGGAAAGGGCATGAAATCCTTTGCACAGTGCAAGCAGAACTTTGGCTAGATGAGGGGGAGAGGTATCGCTAATCTCAAACAAGGCACTGGCTTACGAACCCAATGGTCAGGTCAGCAGCTACCAGGTATCTAACGCCATTTGAACGGTTCGGAACGATGGACACGGGGACAGGCAGGCATTTGGTAGGAGGGTTATATAGGATTATAGCAGAAGGGGTAAGGAGCCAGGCATGGCACCATATTTTTTTAAAACTCTTTCTGCAGTCATTTACGCCAGATTTGCTAATGAGCAGGTATTATGTTAAATACCATTAGCTCCAGAGCAGATACTGTGACTGGAATCGTTAGCCCCAGAGTACGTACTGTGCATGCCATCATTCAGGTATTCTGTCACATGTAACGGATTAGCAGGTACTGTATCTGGAATCGCTATCCCAGATCCGGTACTGGGTCTGTAATTATTTTCCAAGGGCAGGTATTGTCAAATGTAGCTGATGTGCAGGTACGTTAACATTAGCGCTAGAGAAGGTAGTGTCTGCTGATATTCATCAGGGTGCTTCTGTGTCTGCAGCTATTAAACCTAGAACAAGCACTTTGCCTGCAGTTATAATCCACAGAAGATTCATAGAGAAAGTACCGGATCTGCAGCCATTAGTGCTGGGGAATCATTACTTTCAGAGTAGGCACTGGAACTGGAGACAGTACACGCATGCAATAATTAGCCGGCGCAGGAATAAGAGAAAGACAGACACACACCACGGTCTGTGTAGTAGCTGCGAGCATTCCAGAGCCTGAAGGCCTGAACTATACCGTAAATGAGCTTCGGAGCAGCTACTGTGGCTACCCTGTGGAATTTCAAAACCAGACTTTTATAAAGTCACGTACTTACCATTTTTAATTTCAACATGTGATAAGTAAAACGAATTACAGCTTCAGCTGCAGCCTCTTACTTAAACGTGCATTTTCAGAGGTTGCAAAAGGGCTCCTCTTGCCAATATAATAATAAAGGGGTGAGAGCGATCTAACTTAAAGGCTGCTAAAAGAAATCCATATAAAATTCACTGCAAGAGCTGGATCGCACGTACTCACCTGATGCTGCCTGGAAACTAAAGTTGATCAGGAGCATTTCGTAAACGGGGACCTTATGTTGCTTTCATTATTAATTGAAACACGTTTAAAGTCCTTATGAGACCCGATTGCATTGTATTTGATTAAAAGTTTGCCGATACGTTCTGAAATGCCTTTAGGATGTCACGACGTTTTAACGTATTTCGGAAATGCCGTTAAGTCGTCGTGACGTTTACACGTAGGGCGTCAACGTGTTTAGGGAGAGGACTCCGTCGTGAACGGGCAGGTATTTTTATTTTATTCGTTATTTATACGGCGCTTATCCATCTCCGAAGTGTTTCGAAGCTCCAGGTATATTTAGGTGCCGGTGGGTTTGTTTTTCCTCTTTTGATGCTGCAACAGCAGATCTTTGTAGATCTTCTTGGCCGGTGTTATCCCAGTCCCTGGCTCCTTGGCCCCCAAACAGAAGTGATTTACGGCCGTGCCGTGCACTGCGACAGGATGTCAGGGCAGATGAGGTCCCATCCGAGAAACGACTATCAGTTGCTAGGGCCATTTCTCAGATGTGAATTAGCTGCTTCAGTGTGAGTGGGCTAGTTCCCATTAGAGAAATGGCCCTTTTTGGCCCCTAGTGGCCAAGTCCAGCATAATAATCGAAACTAGCCCACTCACACTGAGAAGGCTAGTTCCCATTAGAGAGATTGCCTTTTTTCCTGCATAATAATGGGAACTAGCCCACTCACACTGAAGCAGCTATTTCCCATTAGAGAAACGGCCCTCTGACCTGCAGAGGCAAAAAGGGCCTCTCATCTAATGGGAACCAGCCCATTCACACTGAGAAGGCTAGTTCCTATTAGAGAAACAGCCCTCTGACCTGCAGAGGCAGAAAGGTCCTCTCATCTAATGGGAACTAGCCCACTCACACTGAAGCAGCTATTTCCCATTAGAGAAACGGCCCTCCGACCTGGAGAGGCAAATAGGTCCTCTCATCCAAGGGGAACTAGCCCACTCACACTGAAGCAGCTATTTCCATTAGGGAAACTGCCCTCTGACTTGGAGAGGCAGAAAGGTCCTCTTGTTTAATGGGAACTAACCCATTCATACTGAAGCATCTATTTCCCATTAGAGACACGGCCATCTGACCTGCAGAGGCAGAAAGGTCCTCTTGCCTAATGGGAACTAGCCCACCCACACTGAAGCAGCTATTTCCCATTAGAGAAACGGCCCTCTGACCTGGAGAGGCAGAATGGTCCTCTCGTCTAATGGGAACTAGCCCATTCACACTGAGAAGGCTAGTTCCCATTAGAGAAACGGCCCTCGGACCGGCAGAGGCAGAAAGGTCCTCTTGTCTAATGGGAACTAGCCTAATCGCACTGAAGCAGCTATTTCCCATTAGAGAAACGGCCCTCCGTTCTGCAGAGGAAGAACGGGTCTCTCGTCTAATGGGAACTAACCCACTCGCACTGAAGCAGCTATTTTCCATTAGGGAAACGGCCCTCCGACCTGCAGAGGCAGAAAGATCCTCTCGTCTAATTGAAACTAGCCCACTCACACTGAAGCAGCTATTTCCTATTAGAGAAACGGCCCTCCGACCTGCAGAGGCAGAAAGATCCTCTAGTCTAATGGGAACTATCCCATTCACACTGAGAAGGCTATTTCCCATTAGAGAAACGGCCCTCCGACCTGGAGAGGCAAATAGGTCCTCTCATCCCATGGGAACTAGCCCACTCACACTGAAGCAGCTATTTCCCATTAGAGAAACAGTCCTCTGACCTGCAGAGGCAGAAAGGTCCTCTCGTCTAATGGGAACTAGCCCATTCAAACTGAGAAGGCTAGTTCCCATTAGAGAAACGGCCCTCCGACCTGCAGAGGCAGAAAGGTCCTCTCATCCAATGGGAACTAGCCCACCCACACTGAAGCAGCTATTTCCCATTAGAGAAACGGCCCTCCGACCTGGAGAGGCAGATAGGTCCTCTCATCCAATGGGAACTAGCCCACCCACACTGAAGCAGCTATTTCCCATTAGAGAAACGGCCCTCCGACCTGGAGAGGCAGATAGGTCCTCTCATCCAATGGGAACTAGCCCACTCACACTGAAGCAGCTATTTCCATTAGGGAAACTGCCCTCTGACTTGGAGAGGCAGAAAGGTCCTCTTGTTTAATGGGAACTAACCCATTCATACTGAAGCATCTATTTCCCATTAGAGACACGGCCATCTGTCCTGCAGAGGCAGAATGGTCCTCTGGTCTAATGGGAACTAGCCCACCCACACTGAAGCAGCTATTTCCCATTAGAGAAACGGCCCTCTGACCTGGAGAGGCAGAATGGTCCTCTGGTCTAATGGGAACTAGCCCATTCACACTGAGAAGGCTAGTTCCCATTAGAGAAACGGCCCTCGGACCGGCAGAGGCATAAAGGTCCTCTTGTCTAATGGGAACTAGCCTAATCGCACTGAAGCAGCTATTTCCCATTAGAGAAACGGCCCTCCGTTCTGCAGAGGAAGAAAGGGTCTCTCGTCTAATGGGAACTAACCCACTCGCACTGAAGCAGCTATTTTCCATTAGGGAAACGGCCCTCCGACCTGCAGAGGCAGAAAGATCCTCTCGTCTAATTGAAACTAGCCCACTCACACTGAAGCAGCTATTTCCTATTAGAGAAACTGCCCTCCGACCTGCAGAGGCAGGAAGGTCCCCTTGTGAAATGGGAACTAGCCCACTCACACTGAAGCAGCTATTTCCCATTAGAGAAACGACCCTCCGACCTGGAGAGGAAGAAAAGTCCCCTCGTCTAATGGGAACTAGCCCATTCACACTGAGAAGGCTAGTTCCCATTAGGGAAACAGCCCTCCGACCTGCAGAGAAGGTCCTCTTGTCTAATGGGATCTAGCCCATTCACACTGAAGCAGCTATTTCCCATTAGAGAAACGGCCCTCTGACCTGCAATCCCCTTCCAAGTGCTGAGCACTTGCCCTGTGCCTGCTGTTCCGGTGCATTCTGCCTCTGCAGGTCGGAGGTCTGTTTCTCTAATGGGAACTAGCTGCTTCAGTGTGAGTGGGCTAGTTCCCATTGGATGAGAGGACCTATCTGCCTCTCCAGGTCGGAGGGCCGTTTCTCTAATGGGAAATAGCTGCTTCAGTGTGGGTGGGCTAGTTCCCATTAGACGAGAGGCCCTTTCTGCCTCTGCAGGTCGGAGGGACGTTTCTCTAATGGGAACTAGCCTTCTCAGTGTGAATGGGCTAGTTCTCATTAGACGAGAGGACCTTTCTGCCTCTGCAGGTTGGAGGGACATTTCTCTAATGGGAAATAGCCTTCTTAGTGTGAATGGGCTAGTTCCCATTAGACGAGAGGATATTTCTGTGTCTGTAGGGCGGAGGGCCGTTTCTCTAATGGAAAATAGCTGCTTCAGTGCGAGTGGGCTAGTTCCCATTAGACGAGAGAACCTTTCTGACTCTGCAGATCGGAGGGCCGTTTCTCTAATGGGAAATAGCTGCTTCAGTGGGAGTATGCTAGTTCCCATTAGATGAGTCCCGAATGTACTCTTTCTGATAATGTTCAAAACAACACTTTATTGCCAATCCTCACAGTGCTGTAACAAACTCCTCAAAGGTCTCACAATATTTCTGTTGTCTGATGGCAAATTGATAACAAGCCAAAATATTATTCCCCTTCACCTCGTATTGCTTGTCCATCTTGGCTATGCATATGTTTTAATAAATAGTTGTCCAGCCCGACCTCGACAATGAAACAGTGCCTCTTTCTTTGCTAAAATAATTAGGACCATATACTGCCAACATATACTTATGGAATCTTTCTTTCCTTTTAATAAACTAGGAATAACCCAGTGCCTGGTATATTTGCCATAATCTTTGAATTTGTTTCTGTTGCTTCCCTATTTTCGTGCCCTTGGTATTTGTCACCTTGTTCACATTTTCAAATGTCTGTAATTTCCCTTTAAAGGTGCAATGAAAAAAAAACCCTCAGAGTAACAGCCAATTGTGCTACGGCATGCTCCCTTCTTCATGTGTGCAAGTGTTTCTTTCGGTCGCTACACTGCTTGTGGGACGAGCAGAGCGCAGTGCCCGCAGTGAAGGCCTTCAGCTAGCTACATAACTAAGCAACAGACATGTCAACTCCTTATCATGTCTAAAATTGCCAGGTAACAACTAGCAACACTGGACGATGCGTCCTTTGATCACGTGTTCTGTCATGTGCATGCACGACTATGTTGCTAGGGTGCTCCCTGTGTCCTCATAGGCTCACGCACAGCCCAGATAATCCCCAATGCAGGCCTGGAGAGTCCCAATGAGCCACCATTCAACTGTGCAACTAACCCTGTACCTGCCCAGCCAGGGCAACCACAATCAATGGCAAGTGCAGGCCCTTTGTCATTGCTGCAACTCATCACCAGTTAAGGAAGTGAACCAGAACACATCCAGTATGTGTGACTTAATTTCTTTTTAGTTCATCTTTATGCGGTAACAACTCTCTCTGTCCTCACCCATACACCAACCACCGTACTACTTGCCTTTCATTCTCTTATAGTGTTCTCTTTTAGCATTCCACACCCATAACATTCCCTCTGTGGACATTCTTAACACTGTGAGGAGCCCCCCTTTCTTCTAGAGGACTTTATTCCCATAGCCACTTTGGCTACTCTAATATCACTCAACTAGAGTTGTATTGTCAAGTGTGAATGGTTCATTTAGTCCCCCTCTAGTGCTCTATATGAGCATGGGTTGTCCCTCCTAGGATTGACGACGAATTGGCCCTATTAGGCATGAAGATTTGTTTGCTCTCCTGGCCAGAAAGACCACTTGTCTGTCCTGTGCTTGAGGACAAAGATAGGCCCTTCCAGGGGCCAGAAACTGATGACGTGATGCATCAGCAGGGACAGAAACCAAAGAGAGGCCCACTAAGTTTGGTGTTGAGAGTTAAACCCTGGTCAAGTTGGTTTACCCAGGGTACGGCACTCCTCCTCGTCTTTCCACTACCCATCACTACTTTTGATGGGCTAGTTATTAGGTTAAGATATACAACCAGGCGCCAGCTAGCATACTTCTTAACGGGCACAGGCCTTCTTCCACAGTTTTTACCTTATTTTCAGTGTCCACCTTCTTCACTTCGTCCTCCTTCCTTTTCTTCCTCAGTACCTCTTCCAAAATGTTCCTCCATCGGTGGCCCTCATCTTCCTACACCAATTTTGTCTGTACCTTGCAAACTGTTCTCCAAGTAATTTCCTCCTTTCTCTTGTGCCTCACCTTCCATCTCTCTCCTTTTCCCACTTGCTAGTTTTCCCCTCTTCACGCTGCTCTACCCTTTCATTTCTTTTGACGCATCTTCACCTTCCTCACCCATCCACCTCAAGTCTTACTCTCCTTCCACCCCCTTTGCCTTCCTTCTTCCTCTTTTACTCCGCTCTTTCCTGCAGCACTTGTTTCCAAACTCCTATACCAGGCTTTCTACCGAAGCCTCCCTGTATAGTACTTCCTCTTTTGAAACTGGAAAAGGAAGGGTATTAATGGGCCCAAGTCCTTGTGTGTACGCGACAAAGTGATTGGCTCTTCTGAGTAACTCACCATTTTCAGATCTTGTGATTTGTATCAGTTATAAATTGTCAGCTTCCAACTTGAAGTCAAGCAGCGCTGTCATTGTAGCTGCCTGACCCCACCATGGTGCCTCCTCCAGGCAGCTGCACAATAACTCTGCCAACCTTGAACCTCCTCATCTGCCAACTTCATTACATACCCTCAAGCAGGTCTTTTTCACAGTCCATCCTGCAGACTATGTATTCAAATGTACTTTTAGCGGGATCATAGACAATACCCAAAGACCTTTTGGCCTTCTAATACAGAGTTGTTCATTCTTCAAAACTCTACCAGGTCTTGAATTACAGACTGGTACCGGGCAAAGGATAAAGTGGATAGGGTAGACGCCTTGGGAATACCTTATATACTGGCTATTATCTTTCTGAAGGTACACGCCCACCCCCTCACCCCCAGGGTGTTGTAGCTCCATTCCGGAGTGTCCACCTAGAAACATGGTCACAGTTCACTCCATTTTTTATGCTGTCACTCAGTTCATTGTTGTACTCGATATGTAATTCTTTTCATTGACAGTTCTATATTTTTAGTCATTTATATTCCATGAAAGTATTTGTATTGTTAAAGTAGGCCTTATTTTCATTTATTATATTACTTGAGTTATCATTTCATGGTTCTTACATATTTATCATATTCAAGATTATAACAATTAAATTGGACTAAAGTGTAAGATATCTTAGGCATAATTATGGATCTATGTGTTCTAATTGAACCTGAACTAGATGCAATTTTTCCAAATGTTTTGTACCTAATTTTTTTAAATGTTATATTGGTGGGTAGGTCGCCCTCCACCACCCACCTCCCCACCCCTTACGCAATCCAAAATGGCCTGACCCCAACCCACCATCTACCTTTGGTGGTATAGAAAATGTATCTCCAAAACTTTGGGAAAATGGTAAATGAACATCGGAAAAGAAACGTTATGCCTGAATATCTATCCAAATTCCCCTCCAGCTTTCATAGAGAAAGATTCATGAAAATTAGGTTGGATGTGTACCCAACTAATGAATATAAGAATCGGGACAGGCAAAAGAGGGGTTATTGATGGACAGTGCAGATTTTGCCAAAGAGAAACCCAAATGGAAACAGCATTTCACCTTCTACTGGAATGTGGCGCAGAAGATAAAATGAGACAACAAAAGCTACAAGCCCACATGTTACCTTCGACAGCAAAAAACATGGAGGAAAGGTGGGGTTATTTCTTACAAGGACACAACCACAAGTTCACATGCCAGGGCATAAACGTTTTAGAGAATATTCTTAAAAACACGGAGGACAATAATGAGGCAATGGCTGATTTTGGACTGAACTGAAATGGTGAAAATGAGAAAATTTTGTGGTTAATTGGCATGGACGAATTTTAATGGGAATGAATGTGATCAGTTTAAAAATGTAAAACTAAAATGTCACAATAAAAAAAAACTAAATTTAAAGAAATTGGTGGAGGGGGCAGCAGATTTTCAACCAGTTTGGGGGCGGGGGAAGCGGTCGTCAAAATCCATAAACCTATAATTATACTGTTAAATGGTGTTATGGTCATTGATAGTCTTAATAAAAATCTGCCCCTACGAAGGGGCAAATATGTTTTTACTGGGGTGTGAGGGTCATTAGACCACCAGGGATGGCTTGAAGGGGGGGGGCACTGATTGAAGTGTGATAGTTATGATTTGTTTTTGCTGGGCTGAACATGGGTAATGAATGTTTTTTGTTTCGTTTACAGGTTTCTTTACGCGAGGATCTGCAACGTTATGCGAGTAGTTTTTTTTATTCTACGGGATTGGGCAGTCTGGGGAGGTATTCTGGTGGGCCGGGACACAAATGCAGGGTCAGGCCACAAATTGCCCCCCATGCCAGCATAACATTGGTGTTTCCCTTGGAGCGGCTGTCTCCCATGTGGGTTGACTGTCCGCAAGCCCAGGCTGCATCTCTGGCTGTGCTGCATTACAGATTTTGCCTCTGGGGAGGAATGGAGACCCTGCTGGGGCTCCCCCGAACTGCAGCTGGACTTGGGGACGGTTGACCCACATGCAAGACAGCCACCCAAGGCCAGGGACATCACCCCCACCTTCCTGGAGTTCTGGCTGGCCTGCGTTATAGCTTCTCCCTCCTGGAAAGGACGGTGACCCTGCCAGGAACTGAAGGTGCCATAAGAAGTATACAGGTTGTGCCAGAAATAGGGTGATGCAGTGGTCCATGGAGGACATAACAAGTAAGGACACCACATGGGCACGTAACTGAGAAAGGAGTAAATAAAGAACATTACTATGGGGGTTTCAGTTTAAGATAGCCCCTTTGACATACTGGACTTATCTGAGATTCCGCAGACATAAATGCTAATATATTTACACCTAAAGAGGGGGTCCAAAAGGCAGTAGAGGAAGGAGGGCCAACCACCAACACCACAATTAGTTCCCCGTTCAACTTGAACCAGCTATTGTACATCCATGCACCCACAGCTTCGAGGCAGGTACTAAATTTGGTCGCTGTCGACAAGAAAGAGAGATCAAAACAGACCAGGATCTATGTCATCTGTTAAGAATAACAATGGAAGCCGTGAGAGCAGATAAGCTTGATAAGAGGTTGCACGTACATGTTAAACAAAATCTGGAAGCTGGAGGAAACCTGAGGGACTCCTCATCTGAAGGCAGACGGCAGAGAGTGAAAAGGGGGGGTGGGAAATTGACTGTTCGGTCAGAGAGAAACAAAGAAAACCAGGTAAGAATGGCACTAGAAAAGCAGGCCCGCACAAGCTAGCCAGCATGGCCAATGGTATCAAAGGCGGCAGATAAGTCAAGTAACAATAAAGCACCAACGCCACCCGAGTCGTGCATCCAAACCACATCGTCAACATTGGAGACCAGCACCCCCTCTGTGCCACGTCCTGGACGAAAACCACATTGGGAAGTGTGGAAGAAGAAAGATTACTCAGGAAAGGGCAGACGAAGGCTTCAAAAAGCTTCATAAAAAGATTCCAAGATGGCCGCCGTGAGCACTCCACTGTGAGGAGCGCGCTCCTCCCTGGCGACCCGAAAAGGAGCAATAAGCAGCGTTAAAAACAAGACCCCAGGGTAGCAAAAGCAAAGGGGACAACCCGCGAACAGAACAGTCCCCAAGAAAACCCCAACAGGAGCGTTTTGAAAGCAGAGAGGGGCAGAGTGAGCGGACCTGAGACCGCCAGCAGCGATGCCTGTGTGTCATGATCACTGACCAAGAACACAGTCGCCACACCATCAAGTGATGGGGTAATGGGTCACAGGACGTAGACACACAAGGGACCCAGCTGGACTAAGTCCTGGCGCCAGGCTCATGTAAGAATGTAAGCAGGAACACTTTATTATTGTGCAAGAGCGCTTCATGCACAAGAACTTTTCCATGTGCTTTTATTTCGAGAACGTTTTCACAAGCATACCTTTGGGTGTGGCTATCCATGCCCAGACTACACCTGCAGACTCTAGAAACTGCAGGGTGTGGCAGGCTGGCCAGTACCAGTGGGCGTGGCCCCAGGAGCTCAGCTATATAAGCTGTGCTAGCCCCAATGCCAGCGATCAGCTTACTTGCCATTTGGATCAAAGTGTTTTTCCTGCACACTCACCTTCCAGAATCCAGCGTTCATCAGCGCATCTGCAGACTCTTCCTCTGGAACCCAGCGATCTTGATCCTGACACTGCACTCCTCATCCATGGAGTCGATTCCTGCAAAGAAGACGAAAGACAAGGTTAGACAAGCTATCACCCATCAGTCTAGGGTCGCGCCACATTCAAATGACGCGTGCATCCCTAGAAGCCCACTTACCTGTTAACGGACCATCGTGGGTTCACTTCTCGTTCACGTCGACTGCCATCTCAAGCCCTGCAACTGCTGCAAGGTCCGCAATGCCACCTACAAGGAGAGAGAGAGAGCAAACAAACAACATTATGGAAGGAGCGAATAACAATACAGGAACAAACCATACAAATAGAACAAAAGCAGACTGAAAGCAAACAGGCAAGGAAAGACAAAGACACTGTGGAAAACTCACCCGGAGAGAAGTGATTTAGTCGCAGCTGGACTGGGCTACCACGTGCAGGAACCAGTGAAGGAACTTGGTCCCAGTCAGACAAGCACCCCTGCCAGAAGTAGCAGGACGGAGTGGTCACTAATAATAATCATCAGGTAAGCTTTCTAAGGGCAGCGCAACCACCAGCAATCACGTCCTGGGAGGAAGGGTCTCGAAGGGGATCTGGATCACAGACTGGCATACCCCCGTCCCTTTATATCTCACAGGAGCAGTCCTGAACAGCGTTACCTATTGCTGCAGTTCACCGCATAAGTGCAAGGGGGAAAAGACAGACGAGGGCGGCCTAATTTCCGGGAGGGCTGCAACTGTGCTCCAATGCCCCTGCAGAGACCAGGTGTGCGTAACACTGTGTGGGACCTGGCAGCTTAGCCGGAGGAGATGGTTCCGCGGGTGGTTCAGAAGACACGGGGTGCCCATTCAGCCATGGCAACATAGGTGAGACTGGGTAGTGTGAGCTGACCACTGCGGAACCGTGGCGGCCGACAGAGCTGCCAGACCAGTGCGCCCGCCTGGAAGCATTGGCGCAAGCACCGCAGCGCGGCAATCCAGCAGAGCCGGTGTGGCCCAGACACCCAGCTACAAAAGTAAAGAGAGGGGGCAGGTCCTATTCCCCTGAAATCCTGCACCCGCCTCAGCCCCATACAGCAAGCCGGCTCCACGCGATGCAGGGCCTCCACAAACCGCGTAGGGCCCCCATGAGCTGTGATGTGTCCCAACTGGCGGAGGGTGAGCAGGCATAATTAAAGGAGTTGGCAGCCACGAAGTGGGTGCCCGAAGGACGCTCCCATCCCAAACAACGGACATGGGGATTTATGAAAGCATCTGCCAACGCATCATAACCTTCACTTGGAAGGAGACCCCCTACGGCAGGAGACCCGCAGCATACCCAGACCCAGGCAAAGGCCCAAATCCATACTATTCAGAAACAACAGAGGCAAACTGCAGTAATAGAAGGGCGACAGCACTAAGTCTCCTGCAGCATCCCCCGGCTAACGGCCAAGGAAGGAACCCGGGGAGGGGAGAGGGGGTCGGTGGCGCATGCTCCCAACCCTCAGCATTTGACTCCGCAGGAGAGCGCTGCTCCGCTCCACCGCCCACCCTTATGAAAACTAACCCTGCCATGCAAGATTAACTGAGAAGGAACCTCCAGGGGGGGCAAGAGCGGACTTAGAGGCTCAGGAGCGGTGGGAGCACGGGGGCACCCCAGGAAGAAATTCAAGAAGCTCCTTGGCTATGGGCCAGTGTGACACTGCGACCTTGACCACTTTCACCTTTGAACGTATTAGCCCCACGGCCCCCAGGGGGCAACCAACCCAGGCTCTAAAGGGGAGCTAGACCCACACTGCACACAGGAGGGGGAGAGGAGCATCCCCTTCATACAGAACAACTGGCCAATATCCCGGGATCAAGAGGAACCTCAGAGGCCCGGGGAGAAGCCACCTACAGTAAGGTGCAGGCAGGCACTCGCCATCGCCAGGCAATGTTGTGCAACAAACCCAAGGAGGCCAAAAAGGGCCCCCCATGGGCCAAGATCTCAAGAAAATAGGAAGGGACCCTCCAAAAGCTATGGAGAATTGAGGGGGAAGCCCTGGAGGAATAGGATCCAGCAGTGACAGAGACGCAGGGGTCGGAGGAACCTCCAACGCTGCCACAGGGGCAAAAGGTCACGAGCGAGGTGCTGCAAATGACGGCTACCGTTCAGACACAATTAAGCCTAATACGCACAGAACCTGCACCATCCCTGCAGGAAATCAAAGGCGACAGTTGAATTGGTACAAATGAAAACGCCATTCAAGAACTCACTGAAGACACCCAGAAGATAGATGTATTAGCAAAGCAGCAGGCGGTAGCGACACACAAACCGCTTGAGAAGGTCCACCATCAGGGTGAGGGGGCTGCCAGAAAGTGTGACCGATGCCGACCTCAGGGAAATAGCACGTGTCCAAAGATTTGCTGGACAGAGGCCGGGGGAGAAATTCTCATAGATAGAATTCACAGCGTGGGTCCGCAGCGAGACAAACCCGGGGGCCAGGCCAAGAGAAGTGGTGATGGCTTTACAGTGATATGACCAAAACAAATTGATCCTTCAAGCGGCGTGGAAAGCAACCCTGATAAGGTGAACGACACAGTCATAGAACTTTTCCATGACCTGGCCAAATCCACACTAACAAAGAGGTGCCCAAAGCCCTTACCAAAGCCCAGATAAGATCCAGCTGGACATTCCCCTTTGGAATGGTCTTCAAGTGGGAAGGGCGCCAACACTGCATCACCACGTTGGATGAGGTACTCAAGATCCTGAATATTGTAGAAGTAGGGGATGCAGGGGGAGGACATAATAGGAGGCCAGAACATGAAGACCACCAAGAGAAGCCATGGGGCTGGAGAAGAGTAGAGAGGTCAAAGACAAGACGCAAACAATTGCGGGGCCAGAGGGGCAGCAAGCGAAGCCCCAGGCTGAATAGGCCGTCCACTTAACAGTAGTGGCAGGGATCACGAGACAAGGGTTAAGACCCAGTGGGGTTACAAGGGGAATGTCAGCTAAGAGTCAGCTCGGGGAGACGGGGGGGGGGGGGTGGTGACGGATCTTGGAAACAGGGAGAGCAGAGGAATGGCTCTCCCCGCACAGTTGTTCTCCAGGATGGGAACAAGATCAGGCAACCTAGGATGATGCTACGGCCTGGGGAAGTGGAGCCGAGTCCAGCCGGAGGGGGCAAGAGGGAAGGTGGGGGGGGATCAAGGTGGATCGCTACAACATGGTTACTCTCGGGGTAGCGGGGTATGGTTAGCAGAAAAGGGATCCAAATACGAACACTCAATGTTGGAGACTAAACACACCGGCTAAGAGACGGAAACTAGAGAACCTCCTCCAGGATACCAAACCTGACATTGTTATGCTCCAGGAGACTGATATCTGTAAAAAAGACAGACACAGAATGAAGTTGAGATGGTACCCCCAGGTTCTGCAGGCCAACCACAAGAGCAAAGCTCAAGGGGTCCTCATAGCGTTTAGACACCTACCTGATGTCGAAATAATAGGCACAAGCCAACAAGGAAGGTAGATTCCTCTTCGTCCAGCTACAGTGGGGGGGAACCTCTAGCAATCACGACAGTGTACCTCCCCAACTCAGGGCAGGACGGATACTTGCAGGGGGTTTTGGAGAAGCTAGACCAGTTAACAACGGGCCAGCTAATACTGACAGGGGATTTTCACTTGGCGTGGTGCCCATCCACGGACAGGACGCCCACATCTAAAGGGCCATCTAGTTAACTACAGGCAAGCATAAACAAAATGTCATTAGCGGATACATGGCATGAACTAAAAGGGGACTCCAAGGGGTATACTTACTACTCACAAGTGCACCGATCATTCTCAAGAATTGATTACATATGGGTTTTGGTGACACTGCTTGACCAAGTACAGATCATAGAAATGGAACCCATAGCCCTTTCTGACCACGCTCCCCTGCAGCTAGAAATCCAATGGGAGGGAGGGGGGGTCTGGAAGTGGCGGTTCCCCTGCTATCTGCTGAGAGATGCAGTAATTTGTGACCAGATACGCGAGTCCATCCACGACTTCTTTGGGGAAAATAAAACACCAGAGGTGCAGAAACATGTAGTATGGGACGCCTTTAAGGCATTCATGCAGGGGGTGCTCACAGCAAAGCAGGCATCCCGAGCCAAACAGGCGAAGGCCCTCCAGGTGGACCTAGAACAGCGCTTAAAAGGGGTAATGGAGAGAATGGAGACCGACAGGGAGGTGGTAATGATCAGGAGGGAGTATAGGCATATGAAAGGGCAAATCAATATCCTTCTAGCTAAACAAGCAGAAAATCGCTCCTATTCTTGAGGCAGAAGTATTTCCTCCAGGCAAACAAGACAGGCCGGCTCTTAGGTAGGTTAAGCAGAAGGAGGCGGCAGGTACAATACGCCGCATTCAGATGGTGGGGGGGACAGGAAACCACACATACAGAAGAGTTCCTGCAGGCGTTCACATAGTTCTATACAAGCCTCTACTCTACGGAGGCACCGGACAGTGACCTCCAAACGGCCTTCTTAAAATCTTGCTGGCTAAAAAGGTTAGAACAGAGCCAGCACGACACTTTAGAAGGGACGATTACCAAAGACGAGGTGCGCGTGACGATCGAATCGCTACAACCAAATAAAGCCCCAGGCTCTGACAGGTACCCCGCCACATTCTATAAAGCATTCCAGACCACATTAGTCCCTTTAATGACATACCTGTTGAACTCCTTCTCCGATACAGACCGCATCTTCCATTCCATGGAGGAGGCCAGGGTAATCCTCTTCCCAAAGCCAAACAAGAAACAAAACCTCTGTAGCTCCTACCACCCTACTGCCCAAATAAACCTTGATGCCAAAATCGTTACAAAAATTCAAACATCTATAATGGATAAAGTAATCCCCGACCTGATCCACCCGGATCAGGCAGGCTTTGTCAAGGAGAGACAAACATTTGACAACATTAGGCGAATATCCAACCTGATAGAGAAGTCAAACGGGGCAGTCCTGAGGGCGGGGGTGTTAGCACTAGATGCAGAGAAGGCATTCGACTGAGTCGAATGGTCCATTCTTGTTTGCTACCACGGAGGTTATGGGGTTTGGCCCGGGCTTTCTCCACCTGGGCAAAGCCAACTATGGAGCACCACTTATCAGGCTAGCTATCAATGGGCATGTCTCCCAGACGATAAGGGTCACTAGGGGTACAAAGCAGGGCTGCCCCATGTCACCAGTCCTGTACGTGATCTTTCTCGAACCCTTCCTTGCTAGAATTAGACAGGAGAGGGGAATAAAAGGGATTACATTTGGTGGGGAAGACCATGAGGCAATGGCGTTTGCCGACGACCTCCTGGTCGTGCTAACAGAAATGGACACTTCTGACCCGAGGTTAACGTCACTCCTAGGGGAATTTGGCAGAGTGGCAGGCCTGAAGACCAACAACCAAAAATCAGAACTAATGGGGCTACAAGAAGGCACGCCCTCAAAAACATCAGATACAGGGCAATTTGCACAAGCAGAGGGATCCCTTCGATACCTAGGGTGACAATAACCAGTACCCTAGAGGATATGTACCAAGCAAACTATCCCCACCTGTTGGAAACTATCAAGACCTGTCTGGGAGAGAGGAGGCTCATTAACATATCATGGATGTGGGCAGCGGGAACCTCAACGCCCGTCTGCACCATGGCTCAGGGCTAGCCCGGCATGCCGGACCCCTGTCCGCCTGAGGAGGCGTCCCTCGAACGGCCAGGCTTCCCTCAGCTCCCGGCTGCTCCCACTCGGGACTTCCCTGCCGACTGGGGTGTTCTCACCAATGCCCGCCCGCTGGCAGGTCAGGGTGGAGGAGCGCCCCACACCCGGCGGCTCAGGGGCCGCTCGGTGACGAGAGGATGTGGGCCGCTCGGAGCTCCCTCTCTCCGGTGGGGGGGTGTCCCCAGCAGGTTCACCCAGCCCGTATGACTTTTACTTCCTCTAGTCAAGTTTGATCATCTTCTCGCCACTCCGCCAGGCGTTGCCGGTGGGGCCGATCCGAGGACCTCACTAAACCATCCACTCAGTAGTAGCGATGGGCGGTGTGTGCAAAGGGTAGGGACTTAATGAACGCAAGCTTATGACCCGCACTTAATGGGAATTCCTGGTTCATGGGAAATAATTAGTTAGCATGGAGGAGTCTTGTTTGTTATCGGAATTAACCAGACAAATAGATCCACCAACTAAGAACGACCATGCACCACCACCCACAGAATCGAGAAAGAGCTGTCAATCTTTTCCGTGTCCGGGCCAGGTGAGGTTTCCCGTGTTGAGTCAAATTAAGCCCCAGGTTCCACTCCCGGTGGTGCCCTTGTGTCAATTCCTAGTTTCAACTTTGCAACCATATTCCTCCCCACGGAACCCAAAGACTTTGGTTTCCCGGAAGTGGCTTGGCGGGTCATGGGAATAACGCTGCCAGATCGCTAATCAGCATAGTTTATTGTTGAAACTACGAGGGTATCAGATAATCTTCGTACCTCAGATGTTAGTCCTTGATTAATGAAAACATTATTGGCTAACGCTTTCACTTTGGTTCGTCTTGCGCCAGTGCAAGAATTTTACCTCTAGCAGCACAATACGAATGCCCCCGGCCGTCCCTCTTAATCATGGCACCAGTTTCCAAAAAGCTAAATAGAACCGGAGTCCTGTTCCATTATTCCTAGCTGAAGTATTCAGGCAACCGGCCTGCTTTGAACACTCTACTTTCAAAGTAAATGCTTCAGACCCACAGGACTCTTAGTCAAGAGCATCAAGGGGGCGCCAAGAGGCAGGGGCTGGGACAGGCGATAGGTTGCCTCTCTGCGGGCCGCCAGCTTGATCCTAAGATCCAACTACGAGCCTTTTAACTGCAGCAACTATAATATATGCTATTGGAGCTGGAACTACCACGGCTGCTGGCACCAGACTTGCCCTCCAATGGGTACTCGTTAAAGGATTTAAAGTGTATTCATTCCAATTACAGTGCCTCAAAAGTCCTGTATTGTTATTTTTCGTCACTACCTCCTAGAGTCGGGAGTGGGTAATTTGGGCACCTGCTGCCTTCCTTGATGTAGCCGTTTCTCAGGCTCCCTCTCCGGAATCAAACCCTGATTCCCCATTACCCGTGGTCACCATGGTAGGCACAGAAAGTACCATTGAAAGTTGATAGAGCAGACATCCGAATACATAGTCGCCGTCACAGGTATGTACGATCGGCCCAAGGTTATCTAGAATCACCAAAACGGCCGGGCGAGCCCAGACTGTCTTGGTCTGATAAATGCAGGCATCCCGGGAGGTCCACGCTCATCGGCATGTATTAGCTCTAGAATTACCACAGTTATCCAAGTAACAGATGGAGCGATCAAAGGAACCATAACTGATTTAATGAGCCATTTGCAGTTTCACTGTACCGGTCGTGTGTACTTAAACGTGCATGGCTTAATCTTTGAGACACGCATATGCTACTGGCAGCATCATCCGGGTAGCTGCACCTGCTGGAGGGTGGCAACGGGGAGAGCCGCGTGTTCACCTCAGAGCCAACCTTCGCACCCTCTGCAGGACCTGAGCGTCAAAGAGCGTCCCCCGATGCGTGTAGGTCAGGTGGACAGGTCTGTCATGCGGGCACCGGTGGCCCGGGCTGCTCCGCCACACCACAGGGTGGGTGTGAGGGAGAGGCCGGGCCCAGGCAGAACTTGAACCGGTAAGGGGTTGCCCGCACGCCACCACCGGTGTGGCGACAGAGGGGGTCAGCACTCAACGTGCGTTCTGAACTGCTGGAGAAAAGTGCATGGTGGAGGAGGGGCTGCGTCGTGGCTTGCGGGGGATCCCGTCTGATCTGACCAATGGGGAGCTGCTGGGTTGCTCGGCCTTTGCTCTGCTCGGAGGGGAGAGCCACCCACAGGAGGGGGCCCTCCCCAAGGGGGGCATACTCTTGACAAGGTCCCAAGGCGGGTGCAAGCGAATTGCTTGAAAGAGCTGAGGCTGGCCAAGCAGTTCAACCCTAGACGGACCAAGTGTGCCAAATCGATCCCATGGAGTGCTCCGAAGAGCGCCCCCAGCAGGCCACTCTCTGCTGGGGCATTGCGTGGGGAAAGTCCTCCGGCCAGCCCGGGGATGGGCAGTGGTTTTGCCACGGAGCCCGGATCGGGCAGCAAGAACCAAGAGGAGCGCAGACAGGTCCCTCTAACCCCATCTATAGTAATCCGGAGCAAGGTGACTAAAGTTTCTTGTAATCTGTGTACCCAGAGTGACAGAGTGGCACCTCTCAGCAAAAGCTTCATTCTCCTTATAGACCCAACTGGAGAAAAATGTCAAACTGACGCCCATCAGGACTTCCAGAGCAGCCCAGCCATCTGGTCCTTGCAGACATTCCTATGGCCATTGACCAAATGGCCGAGCTCGGAGAGTGGCCATCTGGCAGAGCAATGCATTTCAATAGGCCTGGACGGGAAGGGCCTTTGCCCTCCCACCTGACAAAGGACAGGGGACCGGCAGGTGCCCAAGGGCATGGGCCAGCACCAATCGTCATCCTCGAGCTCTGGCCAGGCCACCTTAGAGCTTCCCCCCCTCCACGTAAGAGGTTTTTCATCCACCTTGCAGCTTGACCCTCTGGGGAGGGACATTCGACCCACACGTGAGACAGGCACCCAAGGCCAGGGGGCCAGCACCCCTCCAGCCGGCCCGAAGCTTTAGCAGGGCCCCTTTAGAGCTTCTCCCTCTGGGGAGGGATGGGGACCCCACCGGTGCTCCCCGCGACCGCTGCCAGGCTTGGGGACTCTCGACCCACAGGCACAAGGCTGGCGCCCAAGGCCAGTGGGGGCAGCAGCCCCGGCCACCCTGGAGCTCTGGCCCAGGCCATCTCAGAACTTCTCCTGCCACATTAGAGCATTTCCCTCCAGGGAGCGACAGGGCTCCCCACGATTGCCACCGGGTTTGGGGACCGTCAACCCAGACGTGAGACAGGCAACCACGGCCGGGGCCAGGACCCCCCACCAAGCCCTACCTTTAGAGCTTTTCCCTGTGGGAAGCGATAGGAACCCCACCGGGGCTCCCCGCGACCACCCCTGAGCTCGGGGGCTTTCGAAACCATGCACAATACAGGCATCCAAGGCTGGGGCAGCAGCCCCGACCATCTCCCTGGAACTCTTGCTGGGCCCTTCTCAAAGCTTCTCCAACCACATTAGAGCCTTTCCCTCCAGGACTAACCCAAAAACACTGTGGAACTCAGGGCCGGCCACTGGAAACGCATTAATCCCCACGCGGATGAAATGGACCAGCGCCCCTTGACACAGGAACCTCATCTTGGACTTGACCACACGTGGTTGATACTTGCCCGAGGACTGGGAGCAATCCACAAACGCCATGGAACTCAGGGCTGGGCGCTATAAGCGGTTATAGCCCCATGGAGGTAACGGGCCCACTCAGGTCGCCCCTTGACACACACGCTCCGTTTTGGACCTGATCACACACGGGTGACACTTGCCTGAGGTCCGGGAGCAACCCACGAATGCCATTGAACCGAGGACGGTAAAAGCGCCACGGCCGCCCTGGAGGCCACAGGGGGGCACTTCCACACTGACTATTAAGCCACACAGTGGGGCTTATGGAACCCGACCGGAGACAAATGCAGAAGCCAGCCGCCAACTCACGCCATCTGGTCCACCGGCCACAACTCTGGTTGCTGAAGTAGAAGGCCCGGGAGTAAGCAGGTAAGTCTCTATTCCAATAACTGCTTGGAATGACTGCCTTTAAGTCTTTCTGTTCAAGATAACTAATGTCCGTTATTGTCTTACAGGTGTGGCGTTAAGCGACCTTCGGATGATGGATGACCCTCCTGACAATGATGCTCAGGATTCCTGCCGGTAAGTATTGCGCTGTGCCGGGCGCGCAAATGTTCGCCTCTGTAGCCTTCCTTTGCTACGTGCGACAAACCTGTTTGTCTTTTTCTGTTCAGCAGGTACGGCGCGAGTCCAGGAAGAAGAATAGAAGATCCGTGTAGCAGCGTCGAGCTGCGGCACGCTGCTGAGTGAAGAACTGTCCGATGAAGTTCCTGGAGCAGGCCGATCAGGTGAGTAGCTACCCGAGAGGGTGCTTTTCGTTCTGTTCTGCAGATGCGGCGGTCCGTGGGAAAGCAGGAGATGAGATCTGGATGCACTGCAGGTAAGGCCTTCGATGCTTAAATAACTCCTGTTATTCTCTGTTCGCAGGTACCGATGGATGGAATACTCTGGACGGGCGTGGCAGAAGGAAGCAAGAACTGATCTGACACGGTGAGCGTTACGCTGCAGGAGTGCAGAATAATGCAAAGCGTGTTCAGATTGTTGGGTGCGGTTTAAATAGCCTTGCAGTTAGTTCGAAGAAAATAGTCCTCTTCTCCGTATCCCTTCTCTCAGGTAAAGTAGTTCCAGGCCACGCCCTGAACTGAATGGCTCAGCCTCTCAGAGCCAAGTTAATGGACCATGTAACTAACACCTCCATGAGCCTGGCACCAGCTGAGTCCAGGTAAGCCTGGCTGGGGCCTGATAAGCCCCCAAGGGGGCCAAGGTCCGGGATGGCCCCACCAGTTTCAGGGGTTTGGGTGCCTGCACAATGACAGCACTCTCCCCCAATGACCCCCTAATGGCTGATCCACTCATTGGTCCTGGTTTGTTTGGGTGATTACAGGGGAACTTTTTCAATAACCGTGGAGCATGTACATTCTCGCTAGGCTCCCATGATCTTTCATGCGGTCCGTACCCTTTCCAGTCTATCAAGTAAAAGAGTTTTGATTTGGTGATTTTTGAGTCCAGAATCTCGTACGAGGCCCTTTAACGGGTATGTGCTTTGACGCCAACCAGACTTCATCCCCAACCTGATAACTTGGAGCTTCACTTCTATGTGCGTCGGCTGATTTCTTATACCTTTCCTTAGCCGCCTTAGATGATCTGTTGCTTCTTTGAAGGCTTGGGAGAAGGTAGAGTGCAAACCTTTCACAGCTGGCATTTCCAGAAGTTGTGGCGGTTCAAGGTTGGAAGTTCGTGGGTGTAACCCGGAGATTGTATAGAAGGGACCTTGACCTGTGCTGGAATGGAGTGAGTTGTTATAGGCATACTCGGTGATCCATAAAACATCCTTCCAGCTGCCTTCAGTTTAATGTAACATGCACCTGATATATTGCTCCAAGGTCTGGTTTGTTCTCTCTGTTTGACCATCGGTTTGGGGATGGTGACTGGTGGAAAGTCTTACGTCGATTTGAGCTAACTCGCAACACTTCTTCCAGAAGCGTGAGATAAACTGGCTGCCACGGTTTGAGATCAGAATGGAAGGGAATCCATGAATTCGAACAATCTGTTCCTGAAATTCTTTAGCCAGAATTGAAGCTAATGGTAGTCCTTTTAACGAGATGAAGTGGGCCATTTTTGAAAACAAATCCACCACTACTAAAATTGTGTTGAATCCATTACTCAGAGGAAGGTCTGTTATAAAATCAAGAGATGGTGTATGCTAAGGCGTTGGTGGAATGTCTAATGGCTGAAGCAGACCTGGTGATTTTTTCTTTTGGGCCTTGTTTTGAGCACAAACTCCACAGGATAGCACAAACTGCTTGATGTCCTTACGCCATGTTGGCCACCAAAATTGTCATTTGACGATGGCCTCAGTTTTTGTAATTCCAGGATGGCCTTCTACTAATGAGTCATGGTAATGTGAGATGACATTTTCCTGAAGTTCTCTGCTGAGTAGATAGAGACGTCCTCGAAAATAGGGTAGTTGGTTAGTGACCGAATGGTAAGGGCCTTTGGTCGGCCAATCCTTTAAGGTGTTGGAATCCATGAGATGAGAGATACTCTCTTGAACGTCTTCTAATGTTAAAGACGTAGTAATCCCAAGAATCTTCTCACCAGGAATGATAGGCACTGGGTCGGGATTGGCGTTTTCTTCGTCTACTCCTATACGGGACAGTGCGCCTGCCTTGCCATTTCGACAGCCAGGGCGGTAGGTAATTACAAAGTCAAACTACGCAAAAAATAATGCCCATCAGAGTTGACGAGATGATTGGGCTTTTGCCACCTTCAAGTACTGTAAATTGAGACGATCAGTAATTACTGTGATGGTGTGTCTAGCTCCGAGGAGGTAATGTCGCCAGGCTTTGAAGGCCGCCTTGATGGCTAACAGTTCCTTGTCCGTAATCGCATAGTTCAGCTCGGGAGCTGTACATTTCTGTGACCAAAAGGCTACCGGGTGCACTTGACCAGTTTCTGTATCCCTTTGTGAAAGCACTGCGCCCATTGTCAAACTGGAAGCATTCGTTTCGACCACATACGGTAGATCTGGACGAGGGTGTTTCAAGATCGGGGCTGAGATGAATCTTTGTTTTAGCTCCTGGAAGGCTTCCTCAGCTTCTTCGGATCACTGTGAACGCTTGTTATTGTGCAACAGAGTGGTGATGGGGTGCACTAGTTGCGATAATCCTGGAATGAAGCGCCGATAGAAGTTTGCAAATCAGAGCATACTCTGAACTCCATTAATCGAGGTTTGCGACGGCCAGTTGAGAATGGCATCCACCTTTCGTGAATCCATGCACACACCATGAGGGGTTAGAACAAATCCGAGGAACTCAACCTCAGTAACATGGAAAAAACATTTCTCCAACCGCGAAGTACACCGAAGTACTGTTTGCTGCGGGCGTGTGCGCTATCCTCTTTCTTGCTGTTGCTGCGGATTACACTGCTTATTGGAGACCCCGACTTGGCCCTACACCAACGGAACTCCGGAAGCGCTCAGGACGTCTGAGGTGGCAACACCTGGTTTCCTGGACTTGCTCCGACCTCCTCTCAAGGTGAATACCCTTTGCGTGGACCTTTGTAGCATACTCCTCTAAACTACAAACTTTAAGCACAAGACATTTGCACGCTGTGCCCACGTGACAGCTACAGTGCGTTAAGACACGTAGTCATCGTGTCAGTCAGAGTGGGTTAAGTTACGTATTCAGCATTGTATTGTTCCCACGCATTGTAGTTAATTCAAAACCAGCGTCACGTCGCTTATGCGTAACTATTTTGTTTGACTTACTAGTGTATACTGCCTGTGCCGCTCTAGTGGTTTTTGTTGCTCATTCATTCTATTTCTTTCTGCTCCCTTCCTAATGGTGTCTCCTCTATCTTGGATACCACCCCTTTTGGCTGCACCGCCCCCTCTGCAAGAACTAATAGCAGAGCCCTCGCGCACGCGCACTGCGAAGTACATCGAAGTACTGTTTGCTGTTCGCGGTGTGTGCAGCAGAGCCCATTACTTGTTAACTAACGCCTCCTTTGGGCGCGGTAGGGGGAGCATTCCTGTTGAAAACAGGGACTGAATTGCCTATTTTTTTTCTGAGTAATAGACTCGACTTAATCGAGTGAAAGCGGCGTTATTTTCCTTCCTCACTGTTGCCTAAGAGCACTGATCTTTTGCACGCTTCCAGTGTCCACTATATGGAATTGGTTCTTAGAAACGGCAAAAAGAGGAAGGTGGGGCCCGCAAAAATGCTTTCATCAACAGATTCTCCAAAAAATAAAAAAAAAGATTAGTCCTTCTGCCTCGCTGAATGGGAAACCTCCCTTCTTATCTATGTCAAGTCACGCTGAGGAAATAGAAGAGAAGACTTCTATACCTGAAAGCAAAGCCGAGGCAACCAGCCCAAAAATTATATGCTCCTTAAAAAAAGTTAATGAAGATCTTACGAACGATCCATTTGCTGCTGATGAACACACACTTAATGTGCAAAAAATCATTGATGACATACATGAAAACAAGTATCTTCCTATTTCCGACTTATCCCTGCTTGCTCCAGTGATTATGACAGATCTAGACAAAAGAATTAGGCTATCGCTCGGGCCCTCCACTCCGGTTTCTACACATGGTATGCTTATGGAGCATGTACATTTCCATAAATCAAGTGTTAACGATGCAAATTATCCATTTATTGGGAATGTAAACATAGATGCGAGCTGCAAACAAATGCCCACGATCAGTTCACCAACTATGAATTATATTTACAAAATAAACACACAGAATGAATCCTTCGAACACGAATACTTCTGTTCCAGTTCTTAACTTTTCCAATCTACCAGACTTGCCTTTGTCACAAGAAATACCTGTAGATGATAGGCCTGAGCAGAAGATCGATGATCTTCCCATTTTTACAAGAATTCTAAATTTACTCGATCGAGTTCACGAATATTCCCATCTGCTCCTGCAAGAGATCAAAAAAGATCTTGTGACAAAGACCACACAATTAGCAAAAATTGAGGGTTACATTTTGGCACAAGAAGCATGCCACATCTATCACTCTGATTGCCATGTTAGAGCAGCTTCACTATTAAAAAATGATCTGTTTCATTCTAGAGGCAATATGGAAAAAAAAGAAGCTGGTTCGCAAACTAAAAATGAGCCATTTCTGTATCATGGAATTCCAACTACATTCGCACAAATAATTAGTGGTAAAGAAAACTTAGGAGTGGACATTTCATCTCTTGGAGTTAATGCAAAAATGGGCTATCTAGACATTGCAAAGTTGCAACACGATAGACTACCACAAGTTGAAAAAACACTGGCTCAAATGGAACCGAAAGATAAAATTTGCAAAATGATCATAACCGATGAAGTTACCGCTGTGAACACAAGTGGGACGGTATCCACTCCTGATAGTCCCTCGACTCTGATAAAACTAATCGAAAAGGACAAAAGTAACGATTCGCAACAAGATGGGTCAAGTGCAAAAGAAAATCACTATTTCTTATCAAGGAGAACTAAGAAAAATCATCTTAAAGCCCTAAAAAGAAGGCACAAGAACAAAGCTATCTCTATGCACGGGAGAAAAAAATGCATGAATTGGCGTCTGAACTTGTACAAGTTAATGCAGTACAAACATGTCCAAGCCAAGTAACAACATTTGTAGCTCCCTCAGAACAAAACTTGAATTTAAATGAATTAAATGAGGAGAGCAAAACAACATTGCAACTTTGCTCACCAACTATACAAGTAATTGCCTAAAAAAAGGCGACGACTACAAATGAAAAACAAAACTTGAATCTGAGAGCTGTAAAAAGTGAGGTCAGCGAGAAAGTTGGAAAACACCACACGGAATCAGATTTAAGTATGTCTATCGAAAAAAAGTTCTAACCTCGCCTAACTCGATTTTTCACAGACATTTCCACAAACAAAACTGATGGGTTAAAAGAAATCGGGGAAATAAGTGGCAATGAAGGTTGCCCACGTGAGTCACCAATTCTATGTGCGCAAGATGAACAACGGTTAAAGGCTGAGACAACCAAGCAAGTATTAGAAAAAGTGGCATCACTTCTGGAAGCAATTCCCAAAGAAGGCGAAGGCAGTCTAGACATTCATATTAAACAAGGATACATTGGAAACCAAAATCAACGTATGAAGGATCAGGGTCAAAATTTGTTTACACCCTTATCTTCTGCCCACGGCTGGATGGAACCTCAGAGATCGTTCCAAAATCAAAATTCACGCATGGAACTGCGACATCTACAAAAGTCCCACACCAAGTCTGCGGAAGTGTTACTGAAGCAGAAGAAGTGGAACTTGTTGGCATTAAAAAGCTAATAGAGACTACCCTTGAAGATACACATAAGGATACTCTTCAACAGTTTCAGAACATACCCTGTGAAATGAAGAACATAATTGGTTGGAAAAGTGATAATAAGATCAATGGCACGGCTCGTATCAATCAATGTTATTTAATTAATTCACTTTTTAAGATTCCATCACTTAGAAGCCTGGTTAACAATGGAATATCATTGGAAGGCTATATTGGACACCGGTTAAGATGTTTAAATTGGGTCTTCAATCTTGTGATTTATGCTGGTGCTGTGACACTGGTAGAGGCACCCTGTTACATTTATGTGGGAATGTCCGAGAGTGCAATTGTATTGGCGGGATGTCATTGATAGGATTGATCTGATTTATGGAATAAACTTACAAAGGTCTGCAGCTAATATAGCTCTATTGTCACATAAAAATAGATGTGTGTGTTCTAGAAAATGTACTTATTGGATTGATAGGGCAGTGATGATAGCAATTAAATTAATTCTCAGAATTTTGAAAAAGAGGAAGAAGCCTAATGTCGAGGAGTGGTTAACAGAGTTGCATATTCTATCACAGTATGATAAGGTTTCATTGGAAAATAAAGATAAAGGTGAGGAATACATAAAGTCATGGGTCCCATTTTTGGCTCTTTATGATGAATGTGACAGTGGAGCTGATCTGGTGGATATGTCATCTGAGGAGGAAAGGGGGATAAGGCAGAGGTGATAGTGTATTTTTTTTTTCTTCGCCCCACTTGTGTTGTCTCTTGTGTTGTTCTGTGTATATTTGTCAGTTTGCTGTTATGTTTCGCAGGATAAAGCTATTATGACAGATTGAAGATGTATGATGCTTATATTGTTCTGTAAATTAAGTTGTGACGCTTTACTGTGAGACATTGTTTACTTTATTGGTAGTTGCTGTTCATTGCAAACTTAATAAATTGTTTAAAAAAAAAAAGAAAACAATGACATTGAGTGGATTAGATTACCCAATGAGAACAATAACAGAAAGTTGTCCAGAATGCTATCACCCATTATCGCGAAACTGATTTGGGAGCAACAGGGCGACCTTCTAATTTTAGGCCTTGAAATGGTTGGATTCCCCCAACTAAAAACAGCAATGGACTTTTTGGAATTTCAACCTTCTCCTCTGAAAGTAAATGGTGATCTCATTCCTTCCACGCAAGGCCCAAACGATCATAATAAAAATATGATGGAACAACTTTCTGCCCTCACAAACGCCCTAAACGGGCTTAAATGGCTTGAACCTCTGATCAAAACAGCAGTTAACACCACCAACTCCACGACCGAATCATAAATTCATGACCTCACTATCGTGTCGTGGAACTGCTGTGGCTTCTGCAATTTGGTAAAATGGAGAGATAGTATAAAAACAGAACACTTGCCCAACATATTACTTATACAGGAGACCATGGCATTAAAGTGTTTAGAATTGGATGGTTCTTTTGTATGCTTTCATCATGCTAACAAAGGTTCAGAAGGTAGACCTTCAGGGGGTTGATGATCCTGCTTGATATAAGGTTAAAATTCACTCTTAATAATGTTTACAAATGTGATTTGTGCCTAATCTGTGATATCACTTTTGATGGGAATCTGAAAGAAAATATCCTCTTAATTTCACTTTATTGGCACCCCATGCAATATTCCATTGAAACTGCGGGTGAACTATTTGGTGAAATCCTTAATGAGGCTCTTAATAAAGCTCCTGATGCTGAAATCCTCATTGGAGGTGATTTTAACTCAGCATTTGGATCTAACCCCTTCTGTATGGGTTCTAATTCATATTATTCACTCTCTCCTCAGAAAAGGAATGTGTGGAGAAATTTTCTCAAAGCATGGAACATTGTTCTAACATCCCCAGCAGACACTCATAAGACGTTTACTTGGAAACGGGGCACTGCTCAGTCTTGGATCGATCATATGTTTTCCACCGTACAACTTTCTGGCAGACTGTCCAAGGTCGATACCATCTTGTCTAATTTGGGGGACTATTTAATGTTAACAACTTCCATCCCAAACTTCTTTATAAAATCGCTGAGTGAACCCCAGCTAATACCCATTCAATGTAATAGACTACGCTGTTCAATCAATTGGTCTCCATCAACCTGCAGGAAACTTACAGCGTTAGTAAATAGAGATCTCTGGTCTTGTATAAGTGGAGATCCTGTTGACTTGTCTATAATTTTACAGTGGAATTTGGACATGATTGCTAAACACGTGTGTGATATCTCTAAAAAAGTGATTGGGCAAGATGTTGAGAAAGATGATCGAAGAGCATTTGACATCACGGTAGCTTTGCTAAAAAAGAAAAAAAATGGGGAGTTGCATCAGGCTAGGAAGTCAAGGATGAATTTGATCAATCCTGAATATATCCTTTTAAAAAAAACTATCATAGTCAACTATAAAAAGTTACTTAAGGAGACCAGGATTTTGTATAAAATACGGCAAAATCAAAGAATTGTCAACTTAATATGTCACCGTAAATCTAAAGAGATCTGGAAAACTATAAGATCAACTGATAAAGTAACTTCACGTGAATTTGACTTGTATAGACAGTACAACTTGGTCTTCTTTCTTTCTTCGCAAATATGCACTCCCTGAAGAATTCACTTCTTTTGAACAGCTTCCCGAATGTCATCTAATCCTTGATCGTAGCCCTTGGGACAAGTCAGTGTCACGATGCCCGCTCCCGGGGTGCCGGCTCAGGCCCTGCGTCCCCGAAAGCGGACATCAAGTTCCCGGGGAAGGTCCCAGCAACCCCTTATAGGGGCCCTTTGGACAGCATCCTGGCGCCTATGGCGCCAGGCTCATAGAAAACGTCAGTCCTGGCGCCATAGGCGCCAAGCTCATTATGAAAGTGTTTGGGTGCACTTACCTGATCCAGACCATGCTGCAGAACCCCGGCCTCCTTGAGGCCTGAAAGGAACTACTTTACATGTGGGACTCATTTACCACCCGGGCGTGGTCGGGGAAGGATACATACCTGATTGGAGGAAGGACACATTCTAGGAACTTCTTCCAAGGCTATTTAAACCACACCCGATCAGCCACACGAGCTTTGCGTTGTTCTGCATCTAGCAGCTGGACGCTCACCGTGTCTGCTCCTGCATCCTGACTTCTGCCACACCTGCCAGCATCCTGAATCACCTGCAAAGGAAGGGAACAAGAGAACAGAAGAAGGAAAAGGCCTCACCTGCTAAATCTGCATCCCAGAGACATTTCGCCGACAATCCTGAAAAGGAAGACATATATTTTTAAAAGCACATCGCATCGATCGCTGCAGCGCCGCATTCTACTCACCTTTACAGGGTGCCTCCATGTTCAGCAGCGACCATCCGGATTCGCAGTCGCGCCCCCGCGCCTAGGGAGAAAAAGACAAGAATAAAGGTGAGAGAAAGAAGGGAAAAGGGAAGCTAAAACTCCATGTCAAGACTTACCTGTTGGGTCATTCCCTTTTCATTTCGGGTCCGCGCCGCATCCAGGCATTTTCGGACCCCGGCCCCCTAAGGGGAAAAAGACATCAGCGTTAATGAGTGAATGAAAAGACATTACCAAAACACTCATAAAAGACTTCCCTGATTTCCACAAGGATTTCACCGCTCACCTCGGGTCGGTGCCTGTTCCCCGGCATTCCGTACCCCGGCCCCTATGGGGAAAAAGACACTAGCATTAGAACATTAATGCATGGACACAAGGGGAACCACTTATAGAAAAACTTACCTGGAAGACAAGCAAGTTTGGTTCTCACCCATCCGAAAATCCAGTGACGTAACTGGATACCAACGCGTCCCTGCATCAGAAGCAGGATGGAGAGCTCGTCCTTCCAGACCCTAAGGTGAGACGCTACGGGGAAGCACAGCAGGGTTTTGAGGAGGGTGAGAGGGGTAAATGGGAGGCCGATTGCATTACCCCGCAGACAGTTAACCCCCTATTCTCACCTACAGAAGGATACTTCTGCGAGTCAAACAAGCCAGATCTGGGGCCCGGTCCAGTCCGTCTTCCGAACCCTGCGCATCACCTTAGACGAGGTCACAGCAGCGCGAACCAGGCCAGCGCCCCCGTGGGAGTCAGGTGAGCGTTACAGTCAGAGATCCTTGCTGCAATTCAGAAACTAAAAGGATCCAAATGTGCTGGTCCTGATGGACTACCCCCGTGTTTAATTAAGGATGATCCGCTTTTCTGGGCTACCATCTTCATGAGCATGTTTCAAGAAATATTTCGGTCCAAAAAAATCCCCAGTTCTTGGCTCACATCAATTATCATTCCGCTTCATAAAAAAGGTTCAATTACAGATCCCAATAACTATAGACCGGTCGCGATCATTGATGTTGCAGCCAAGATTTTTTGCTTCATTGATCCTACACAAATTAGAAAGTTTTGCACGATTAAATAACTCTCTTTGCCGATCTCAAGTCGGCTTTCGTAAAGGGATGGGTACTCCCCTCAATGCGTGTATTTTGGCACATATTATTGCACATGCCACCAGTCCTGCTAACAGCCCCATATTTGTTGCTTCTCTGGACTTAAAAGTGGCATTTGATTGTGTTATTAGAGGCAAACTCTGGGAGAAACTCCATAAGTCCAATCTCCCTCAATACCTTATCACACTTATTCAAATGCTTCATTCTCAAACAAATTTTAAAGTCAGAATTGACAGATTGGGCTCTCTAACACAGGTTATTCCATGTTTCACAGGAGTAGAACAGGGTTGTAAACTTGCAGCCATTCTGTTTAACTTTTATCTTTCTGATATAGAGGACATTTGGAATACAGACAAATCTTTTGCAATTAGACTTGGTGATTTTTCTCTGTCATGGTTAGCATACACAGATGACATTCTTCTCTTTGATCGTACCCAGGTTGGGCTTCAATCCAAATTAGAAAGCTTCATGTATTATTGCAAGAGAAACAATTTGACTGTTAATCCGCAAAAATCTAATATAATCATATTTTCAAACAAAAAGAAGGTACGTCAATTTGTATGGAAATTTGACACCTCACCCATTTCAATTTCCATTAACCTACCTTACTTGGGGCTCATACTATCTACGAATACGACGTATAAACGAATGAAGGATCTTTTCCTTGTCAAAGCTGTACCCTTAAAATGCCAAATGAAGATTCTGTTACATAAAACTTGCAACTTTTCCTTAACGCCTCTTCTAGAATTTTATTTGAAAAAAGTGGAGGCTATTCTGTTATATGGAGTCGAGCTTTTTCTTTATGATCTGGGTCCTTTATTAGATCAACTTCAAGGACAAATCTAGAAATATACGTTAGGGATTCCCTCTACAATGCCAAACGCCATTATTAGACACGAACTTGGCCTCACTTCGCTTTCTGCGAGATATAATTGGCGTCTGTTGTTGAATTTTGCAAAAATATTGTTTCCTCCCAGAAATTCCTTATACATAGACCTCAATCAAATGTTAAGGAGGAATAACATCCGCTCAATGAATCAATTTAAAGTACAAATGTTTTTGGTGATGGAAAAGATCAACATCCCTGTTACAGACCTGGAGTTTTGCCAGGAAAAAATCAAGAAAAAATTATTCCAACATGATTGGGCAGAAACCTGTATGCAGATAGCAAGTTATACTTCGTTTGCAGAATATAGTAAATTTGTCCATCGGCAAGTACCTCGTATGTCGTATTTAACATTGTGTCCCTGTTCCAAAATTCGTCGAACCTTTATGAGATTCCGTTTTGATATTTTCCATACACGAGTTAGAAAAAAAACATTGGCTCAAATTGACCTTTGATCAGATTGATGAACTATGTCGCTTTTGCAATCATGCACCAGAAACTTTAAAACATCTTTTCCTCTATTGCCCTCACTTTGAAAGCAAGCGTTGCAACACGATAAATTTCTTTAGACAAGCTAATACATATACAGCTAGAGAATGGATCTGGACAAGTTGTATGTGGGGTTCCACAAACTCATCAATAATTAAAACAGCAAAATTATTGAAGATCATTGAGTGTGAAATCGAAAGAGTTGTGTAATTATGGTATTTCTTAGCTCATTAGTTAAAGTGATACGGTTTTGTTGATTTTATTCTTATGCTATGTTTTTATGTTTGAATGTTTTTATGTTTTCTTTTCTGTAACTTAACAATGTAACTTATTTGTGAATGAAACTTAAGAGCAAAATATTTGTAAAGGTATTTTTTTGACTAAAAACAAATAAAGATTTTATAAAAAAAAAAAATGTCTCCAACTTTGCAAATAGCTTGTGTTGTCGAAGTTTGTACAAAACTGCTTGGACATGTTTCACATGTTCTTGCTCTGAACGGGAGTATACCAGAATGTCGTCGATGTATACTATGACATACACATCAATCATTTCTTGCAAAACATCGTTCATGAAATATTGGAACCCCGCTGGGGCGTTGCAAAGGCCAAAAGGCATCACCTGGTTTTCAAATAGCCCGTATTTGGTGCGGAAAGCGGTCTTCCATTCGTCCCCTTTCCTGATCCGCACCAGATGGTAAGCTCTGCGGAGGTCTAACTTGGTGTAAATCCGGGCACCTTTAACTTCATCCAATAAGTCAGGAATCAGAGGCAACGGGTAGCGGTTTTTAACAGTGACCTGATTCAATGTGCGGTAGTCGATGCAAGTCCTAAGGTCACCTTCCTTTTTAGGCACGAAGAATAACGGTGAAGCCGCCGGGGACTTGGATGGGCGGATGAAACCGTTAGCTAGATACTGGTCTAAATATTTTCTCAAATGCAGGTTCTCGGGTTCTGTGAGAGCATAGATTCGACCGCACGGAATCGGTGCTCCTGGTACTAGGTCGATCTGGCAGTCATATGACATGTGAGGGGGCAGTGTGTTGGCTTGATCCTTTTGGAATACATCCTGATAGTCTTGATATACCAGAGGTAGCGAGTTGGTTGGTTCCATGATCGTTGTCGCTCCAGTGACCAAAGGTCCTTTAGTTGGATAACAAGTCTGAACACAGTCGACTGAGAAGGTCAGCCTCTTGGCACGCCAGTCTATGCAAGGATTGTGTGATTCCAACCATGGCATACCCAGAATTTTCTGAAATTGTGGGGCCTTGATTATATCAAACACTATGGTTTCCCGATGACCGTCTTGGCACAAAAGAGTCATCTCAGCCATAGAGTCTGTTACCGGCCCCGAACCTATTTCAGTTCCGTCGACTGTGGTGACGAAGTCTGTTGTTGCCTTTTTGCAAAGGGAAAGGTTCATCCTTGAAGCCAATTCTTGATCCATATAATTTCCAATGGCTCCACTGTCGATGTATGTTCTGACTGCATGCATTCGAGACAGTTGCTGGTGCTTTATAAGGACCATAGGCAAAACTAGGTGCGAGGTCTGGGAGTCCCTTCTTTTCGCTCGGCAAGCGGACCTCTACGCCTGCCGGGCGGAGAAGTTTTCCGGCGCAGACTCGGTTTCAACCTTACCAGCGACTCCTACTTTTTGGGTGGCTTCACTGGGCATTCTCTGAGAAAATGGCTGGCTGAACCACAATATAAACACAACTGTTGTTGTCTTCTCCTATCTCTTTCGGCCTTGGTTAACGGCCCCCGTACTCTCCCGATTTGCATAGGTTCTGACACATCGTTGATCCTGGAGGCATTGTCCTTGGGGCGCACAAATACACTAGAATCAATTCTAGCACAATCTGCCTTACGATTCTGCAGTCTGTGATCTAGCTGGACTACCAAGTCTATGTACTCAGCACAGTCCCTGGGCGGGCTCACCACTTGAGCTAAAACGTCCTTTAACTCCCCTCTCAGACCACGGTAAAAAAGCGTAGTTCTCTTCTCGTCCGGCCAAACAGTTTCCACAACCAGTCTGTTGAAGGTCGCGATGTATGTTAACAAATCCTGATTGCCCTGACGCAAGACAAAAGCTCATTATCTAATGCCTGACTTTGACAACGCCGGGCGGACAGTTTCTCCATATCCAATTGGAATCTTTGGAAGTCTCGCAAAATGGGATCATCCCGACTGACCAGCGGTACAGACCAGTCAGCAGCACTGCCGCTAAGATATGAAAGTACAAAAGCCACTTTGGACTGGTCGTTTGGAAAGGCTCCTGGCCTGCATAGAAAATGTAGATGGCACTGGTTCATAAACACTGAATACCTTTTTGGATCCCCAGCGAATCGTTCTGGGGGTGCCAAGGGTACAGCTCCTGGGAGGTCCACCTGAACCGGACTGCTTTATGCGGGGGTACTGCTGACCCCACCCCGGGTAGCGGCGTCTGCCCCGCCTGTGACTGGAGCAGCTGTCTGGCGAGATCGTCGGTGCGCTCCTTGGCTACAATCAGATCTCTTCGTAAGGCATTGGTTTCCTGTCTAGCCGAATGGACCTCGGCCCTGAGTTCCCCCAAAAGCTGAGCTAGCTGATCAGTGTCCGAGGTTTCCATGACACCCAGGTAGAGAATTTTGTGTAGGCTTCACGTTCTGTCACGCTCACCTGGTCTCCACGGGGGCGTGCTCGTGAGCGTAGAATGTTGGCTGCCCTGATGCTGCTCTGCTTGGCTGGTGATGCTAGCTTGCGTCTCCCCTTAGTCCTTGCTTCAGGAGATGTTAGCCTGCAAGTCGAAACAAGATATTAGCTACCGAAGGTAGCTGGTCAGTGGTTTCACCTCCTTCCGGTCTATCCTTCACTTCTTCTGGCTCACCTATGTTTTTTAATGGGCGAGCTCTCCGTCCTGCACACTCTGGCAGGGGCGCGGTTCACAGTCTTTCCTGGATCGAGTTACGTCACTGATCCGAAGGAAGTTGCTGAAGTAGAAGGCCCGGGAGTAAGCAGGTAAGTCTCTATTCCAATAACTGCTTGGAATGACTGCCTTTAAGTCTTTCTGTTCAAGATAACTAATGTCCGTTATTGTCTTAAAGGTGCGGCGTTAAGCGACCTTTGGATGATGGATGACCCTCCTGACAATGATGCTCAGGATTCCTGCCGGTAAGTATTGCGCTGTGCTGGGCGCGCAAATGTTTGCCTCTGTAGCCTTCCTTTGCTACGTGCGACTAACCTGATTGTCTTTTTCTGTTCAGCAGGTACGGCGCGAGTCCAGGAGGAAGAATAGAAAATCCGTGTAGCGGTGTCGAGCTGCGGCGCACTGCTGAGTGAAGAACTGTCCGATGAAGTTCCTGGAGCGGGCCGATCAGGTGAGTATCTACCCGAGAGGGTGCTTTTCATTCTGTTCTGCAGATGCGGCGGTCCGTGGGAAAGCAGGAGATGAGATCTGGATGCACTGCAGGTAAGGCCTTCAATGCTTAAATAACTCCTGTTATTCTCTTTTCGCAGGTGCCGATGGATGGAAGACTCTGGACGGGCGTGGCAGAAGGAAGCAAGAACTGATCTGACACGGTGAGCGTTACACTGCAGGAGTGCAGAATAACGCAAAGCGTGTTCAGATTGCTGGGTGCGGTTGAAATAGCCTTGCAGTTAGTTCGAAGAAAATAGTCCTCTTCTCTGTATCCCTTCTCTCAGGTAAAGTAGTTCCAGGCCACACCCTGAACTGAATAGCTAAGCCTCTCAGAGCCAAGTTAATGGACCATGTAACTAACACCTCCATGAGCATGGCGCCAGCAGTGCCAGGACTGAGTCCAGGTGAGTCTGGCTGGGGCCTGATAAGCCCCCAAGGGGGCCAAGGTCCGGGATGGCCCCACCAGTTTCAGGGGTTTGGGTGCCTGCACCATAACAGGTGGGTGCTTAAGTTGCCACCTCTCTGCCCTGGCCGGGGCTTAAGGCACCACCTCTGCGCACTTGGGCAGGGGCCTGGGTGTTACGCTCACCTGGTATCGACGGGGACGCCACTCAGCCCTGGTTGCTGGATTTGCCCTGTACCCCTTCCCGATCCCGGATGGTGCCTTCGATGGAAGTCAGGCCTGAAAGCACAGGAGGGCTGGATTTAGGATCAGATTCAGTCTCCTCCCACCTGCCCTGGGTTCGACCCGATGGCCCTCTCCTCACCTTGTTTTAATGTCTGGCGTGCTCTCCGTCCTGCCTTCTTTGCAGGGGTGCGTGGTCTTCTGCAGGCTTGAGCGACCAATTTAACTTCACTGGTGCGAGCCCATTCAAGTGTTTTTTAAGGTAGGTAAGACTGATTGCCGCAGTCTTTATATGTCCTTGCCTTTCTTTCTTGTGATTAATGTCTTTTCTTATTCCCCCTTAGGTGAGCTGAGGTTCGGGAGTGCGCAGTGGGGATCGGGCTCTTGCCGGAATGGAGGACGCAAGAGCGTACTACAATTTTGGTAGTTAATGCGCGAAGTGCGGCGCTGCTTTGTCTTATACTTGCTAACCTGTACTCTTTCTTCCTTTTCAGGTCGCGATGGTCTTTTCTGGCGTGCAAGGTGTTCCGGAATGATGCCGGCCGAGAAATGCCCAACCAGGTGAGGTTCTCGTGATGACTGCGGCTAGCACAGTAGTGGACTTGTTTTAACGTTGTCTTTCTCTCTCTCTCTCCCTCCAGGTTGCTTCATTCCGGTGCGTTTGTGGTGTCCCGAAGCTGCTGATGACTGGATGGATGACCGCGAGCATCAGAAGGATGGACGAACGACAAACAGAGGCGGGATGGAATTCGCAGGTAAGTAGAGACTAATAATGATGTTTTTTGTCTCCTCTGCAGGTCCGTTGTTCAAGGATCGCCAGTATGAGGTCACTGGACACGATGAGCGTTACGCTGCTGGCTGCAGAATAACGCGAAGCATGTTCTGTAACTTGGGTGTGGTTTATATAGACCTCTGTAAAGTAGTCCAGGTAAACTACTCCGGGCTACCACACCCCAAAACACTGCACCGCACAGTCTGGTTCTAGGAACTAGACTGTGTGGGTGCCTCCATGTTGGCTGCAGGCCCCCCACAGAAAAAGTAGTCCCTTCAAGGAGGTTTTCTATTCTGAAAATGAGAGTCCAGGAAGATAGTGCAAGGCCCCTGAGGCCCCAATTGAACCCTGAGTCCTGGCCCTACCTGGCATGTGGGCATGCCAGTGGGATTTTGGGTCAAGGGTCGTAACATCACTCCCCCTCTGCCCCTCACAAGGTGGTTCTTCTGCCTGGTCCGGGTTTGGCTAGAAAGTTCCGATGAAATGTCCTAATCAAACATGGTGCATGAATCTTCTCGCTGGGTTCCCAGGATCTGTCCTAGGGGCCGTAACCATTCCAATCGACTAAGTAGTATAGTTTGGACCTGATATATTTAGAATCGAAGATTTCTTTTACTTCAAACTCTGGTTCCCCATCGACCATTACGGATTCTGGTGGTGGCATAACTTGTGTACCAGGTTGTACCGGTTTTAGAAGTGAGACATGGAATACCAGGTGAATTCGCATTTCTCCAGCATGAATATTCCCCGTCGTCAGGCTGGGAATCCTCGGTAAAGAAAAAATCAGTATCAGTTTCGTTTCTGATCTGTCTTTCGTAGTAGTAACCAATCACTGATCTCTGCGTCATACTGACCACAGCCAATGACTGCCCTCTACCTAAGCCCCGCCTCTGGCAGCCATCTTCAGATTTTTACCGCACGTTCAAGTGTTGGGAGTCCTCGTGCTTAGCTCTCAAGCTTTTACTGCGTGTTTCGCGCTTTTTCAGGTGAATTTTCACATTTTTTCGGTTAATCGAGCCTCAAGATCCACCGTTTCTACTCCCCGTTAACGGCTACCCGTTGCGGGATTTTCCTACGCCCCTCAAGGGTGAAGATTTCGTCGAATCAATTTCTTGGAGGATTCCAGAAGATTCGCGGCCTACTTCGAGATGGCCCAGGATGCGAGTTCGTCGCCCGGACCCAAGCCGTTTCGCAGCTGCCCTGGATGCGGGCTGCAGAATGTGTTTAAGGAAGACGAACATTCGCGATGCCTCTACTGTCTTCATGGGGACAAGACTCATGTAGAGAAGGACTGCCAGTTCTGCAAGAACTTGTCGGAGCGGACCATGAGGGACCGTCGATCCCGTCTCGCCAGCTGGTTGGAGAAGGGCTCAACGGGTGAGAAGAAGAAGGAGGGGTCCGAGCAGGCTTCTAAGTCCTGTGCGGGCGCCCCGGCGACGGGGGCCCAACACCAGGCCAAGCACCGCGAGTCTGCAGGCTCTGGGAGCGCCGAAAGGTCGGGCTCTTCGGTCGCCAGGCAGGGCGCACCTTCCCCGGCACCGTCAACCACGAGCCAGCACTCCGGTTCGGGGAAGAGGAAGTCCGAGACCCCGGGTAAGCTTCGGGAGAAGCCCCGTCCGATCTCGGAAGAGGGGGAGCGAGGCGTCGCCCCTCCCCCGAAGGAGAAGGCCCGGGACGCACCTAAGGTGGTGAAGGCCCCTACCCAGCAGGCAAAGGCCTCTATCGAGGCGATCGCGGCAACTCTGGCCAAGCCGGCAGAGACCCCGCCAGCGGAGACTGCCTCCGGGACTAGAGTTTCCCTGCCACCAAGGAGGGAATCCTCTTTTCAGCCCATCGTCGTGGCCGCCATGATGGAAGAAGCGAGGGGGGGCACTGTAGCCTCCTCGAGCTCGGAGTCAGCCTCGGAGGAGGAACTGACCGAGGCCGTGAGGAACCTCGAAGTCCAATTCGAGAAGGTTTGATCCCGTAAGGAAGATCCTCAGAGATAACCGAGGAAGACGACGATGGCGAGGAAGAGCAGCCTTCCCTTCCGGCACAGCCGGAACCTAGGCCTCAGGATGGCTCGGCGCCCATTTTGTCTGCGATCCAGTCCTTATGCTCTGAGATAAGGATGAGATTCCCATGGCCCAGGCCGGAGGACCCGCAACCTGGCCCGTCGGGAAGTCCTCAGAACAAACGACGGAGGACCCAACCCACTACTCCGATCGCCCCCGTAAGACCTACAGTTCCCTCCTCATCCTCCCACGAGTCGGGAGTTGACGGTGCGTTGGGCTCGACGACGGGTTCTGAGGGCGACAGCGACGACGAAGGAACGGGTCTCCCGTCGCACGGGCCTCGCCGCCCGACGAGATTGGCTCATTCCACGCCATGATCACCAGGGCGTCCGAATTGTTCCAGCTCTGCCCGGAGGAGCAGAAAAAGGAAGGTTTCCTCTATCAGCGCCGGGAGGCCAAGAGGAAGACTGTCATCGCGGTGCCTCTAATCGATGACATCTGGGAGGAGGGCCTGTCGGTTCTCAAAAACCCCTCCACGGCACCAGCCAAACGGGACCGGTACGAGAAGAAGTACCGGGCCTCAGGGCCCAGCCAACGCCAGACTCGGTCGTCTCGGCGGCGGCGAAGAAGAAAGCGGCGGGGTCAGGAGCCTGGACGTCGAATTCCCCGCCGGACGGCGAGGGAAAGAAGTTGGATGCCATGGGGCAGCGGGTCATTTCGGCGGCGGCGACGACGATCAAAGCGGCCAATGCCCTGGCGATCGTGGCCCGTTACGATAGGGAGCTCTGGTTTAAGCTGGCCCCCATATTGGACTTCCTGCCGGACGACAAGAGGTCCGAGGCCCTGGAAATACTGCAAGAGGGCGAGGTGGCGTCGGACCACGCCATAACGGTGGCAACCGATATTGCCGATACCGGGTTCCGCCAGCTGGGCAACGGTGTTTGCCTATGACGACGGGGTTGGCTCCGGGCGACCGACTTCCGTCAGGACGTCCAGACCAGGGTGTTGGACATGCCGTTCGACGGCAGCAACTTGTTCGGGAAGGCGGTGGACGAATCCCTCCAAGCCATAAAAACGGACACGGAGACAGCCCGCGCCCTAGGAGCCCTTCAGCAACGACGGCCCTTTCGGAGCTCTGGAGGCAGACAGGGTGCCTCCAAGGGATCCAGCGGTGGCTCGTCGTCCTACCGCCAGGCGGCACGCTCCTCGTCTCAGGAGGCCTACAAGGGTCGCGGCAAGCAGGGAGCGCCTCGCCGCCGTCGGCAAGGTGGCCAGGGTGGCAAGGCAGCCACCTCCAAGCAGGACTGAACCGGCCGTGGTCTCGGGCCCCCACCAAAGCACCCTGGTGGGAGGCCGGCTGACAAATTTCGTCGGCGTGTTGAAGTCCATCTCCACCGACCATTGGGTGCTGGATACCCTGGCAAGAGGACACTCTATCGAATTCCTGAAGAAGTGCCCTCATGTTCCACCTGTGGCCAGGAAGGAAAATCACGTCCCGCAACTGCTGTTGGAAGTACGGGCGATGCTCAGGAAAGGCGCCATCGAGCTTGTCCCGAAGAGGCTCCGGGGCTCCGGGGTGTACTCAAGGTACTTCCTCGTCAGGAAGAAGACGGGCGGCTGGTGCCATATCCTGGATCCTGGACCTTCGTTGTTTGAACAAATACATCAGATCACAAAAGTTCAGGATGGTCACCCTCCAGCACGTACTGGGACGGCTGGAGGAAGGCGACTTTCTATCGTCGTTGGACCTGGAGGATGCATACTTCCACGTTCCCATCCTCAAAAGTCACCGAAAGTTCCTCAGGTTCGTCGTCCAGGGACGCCACTACCAATTCAGAGCACTGCCGTTCGGATTGAAGTCGGCCCCCAGGGTCTTTACAAAGTGCCTAGCACCAGTGGCGGCGCGGCTGCGCCTGCATGGGATACACGTCTACCCCTACCTGGACGACTGGCTCATCCGCTCAAGGACGAGGGAACCCGCCGTCGAACACACTGCGAGGACCGTCCAGCTACTCACAGACCTGGGATTCGCCATAAATTACCCAAAGTCCCACCTTGTGCCGTCGCAGGTGGCCCTGTTTCTGGGAGCGAAGCTCGATACAGTGAGGCGCCTGGCGGCCCCGTCGGAAGAACGGACGATGACCATTCTAGGCAAAGTGCAGCGCCTGCTAGCCACGGACGTGGCCAGGGTGAGGTCCATCAAGTGCCTCCTGGGGATGATGTCCTCTTGCATCTACCTGGTGCGCCCTCTTCAAGAATTTCTCGACGCCCGTTGGATGCAGGCGACGGGCACCTTCGAAGACAGGGTCCCCCTCAACGAGGTGTTCCGGTGGGCGATTCAGTGGTGGGGCGTTCGAGCGCACCTCACGGCGGGCAAGGACTTTCAGACGCCTGCGTACCAGGAGACGGTGACGACGGACGCCTCACTGGAAAGTTCGGGCGCCCACACCGGAGATCTCCACGCAAGAGGCCTCTGGCTCCCGGAGGCGAGGCTCCTGCACATCAATGTCCTGGAACTCCGAGCCGTGTTCTGGGCTCTCAAATCGTTCCTCCCGTCGCTCAAGGGCAAGGTGGGGCTGATCTTCACGGACAACACCACGACAATGTTTTACATACGGAAGCAGGAAGGCACCAGATCCCCAGCCCTATCCAAGGAGGCACAGGATCTGTGGCACTGGGCGGTCGCCCAGGGGATGTTCCTGGTTCCCTTCCACCTGGCAGGAGAAAGCAACACCATCGCCGACTTGCTCAGCAGGGAGCTGCGCGCGTGTCACGAGTGGAAACTGCGCCAGGATCAGGTGGATCAACTCTTCCGACGATGGGGCAAACCCCAAATCGACCTGTTCGCAACAGCGACAAACTCGAAGTGCAAGAGGTTCGCCAGCAGGTTTCCCCAGCCGAGAAGCATGGGCGATGCGTTCTCGTTCCCCTGGGACGGCCTATACCTGTATGCGTTCCCTCCGTTGCCGTTGCTGCTTCGACTCATCAGCCAGCTCAAGAGGTCCTGGTGCAGGATGATCCTCGTCACACCAGCGTGGCCGAGGCAGATCTGGTTCCCGGACCTTCTGGACTTGTCAACGTCCCCTCCCATCAAGCTGTCGGCGGATGCGGACCTTCTCTCCAGAGAAGGAGGCGCCATCTTCCACCACGACCCGGCGTCGCTGAGCCTGCAGGCTTGGCTCCTGCAGCGCTAGAGTTTGGAGGCTACGATATACCGGCCGATTGCAGAGAGGTTCTTGCAAAGGCCAGGGCGTCCTCGACTCTCAAATGCTACGGTCATAAGTGGAAGAGGTTCTCTATCTGGTGCCGAGCACAGAAGATCAACCCCCTACGGATTACGGCCCCTCAAGTGCTGCCGTACCTGCTATCGCTGGCTAAGGCTGGGCTAGCCCATGCCTCCATTAAGATTCATCTGGCGGCGATCTCCAGATATACCAGAACCACAGGACGGACGTCCCTGTGGTCCCATCGACTGGTAAAAGAGTTTATGAAAGAACTGTTCCGGTCGTTCCCACCGGTGAAGGCCCCGGCGTGGGAACTTAACGTGGTGCTGACCAGGCTCATGGGCCCCCATTCGAGCCGATGCACTCCGCACCGATGAAGTTTGTGTCATGGAAGACTGCATTCCTGGTGGCCATTACCTCCGCACGACGAGTGGGAGAGATCCAGGCCCTATCCTGCAAAGCAGCGTACTTGACTTTCCATGCCTCGAGGGTGGTGCTTAGGACGCACCCCTCCTTTATGCCCAAGGTGCCGTCGGACTTCCATCTTAACGAGCCCTTGGTGTTACCTGTTTTCTTCCCGTCTCCTTCGTCGCCGGCCGAGAGGACTTTGCACTCGCTGGATGTGGCTAGAGCGCTGAAGTTCTACGTGGACCGCACGAAGAATTTCCGGAGGACATCACAGCTGTTTGTGAACTTTGGACCTGTGAATCAAGGGAAGGCTCTCTCGAAGTCTTCTATTTCCAGATGGCTCTCCGGCTGCATCATGCACTGCCACCGGTTGGCTAACTGACCGCTGCCAGGCCGTCCGAGAGCCCATTCGACCAGAGCGATCACTGCTACTACGGCGTTCTTATCTGGTGTGCCCCTGCTGGACATCTGCAGGGCTGCTACGTGGAGGTCGACGCACACCTTCACGAGATTCTAATGCGTCGATCGGGATTCCAGGGAGGAGTCCAGGGTCGGTCAAGCAGTGCTGCGCAACCTGTTCGCTTAAGGTGAGCCTGGTGAGGAGGTAAGAGATGCTTAATGTTGAGTTTTTTGTATTGCTTAATGTTGGGCCTTTTGCCACCCCCCGTGGTTGTGCATGTGTATACTGCTATGTATTCTTTTATTCATGAGCATGTGAATCCATGCCAGACCCCATGCTGGAGAAGGAACAAGTTACTTACCTGTAACTGTTGTTCTCCAGCATGGGTCTGGCATGGATTCACATGCGAACCCTCCCGCCTACCCCTCTGCAGCTCTTCACTTGGTCATACTGCCTCTTCACATACTACCAAATCTGAAGATGGCTGCCAGAGGCGGGGCTTAGGTAGAGGGCAGTCATTGGCTGTGGTCAGTATGACCCAGAGATCAGTGATTGGTTACTACTACGAAAGACAGATCAGAAACATAACTGATACTGATTTTTTCTTTACCGAGGATTCCCAGTCTGACGATGGGGAATATTCATGAGCATGTGAATCCATGGCAGACCCACGCTGGAGAAAAACAGTTACAGGTAAGTAACTTGTTCCATTGGTCGGCAGTGCTAGTTTAACAGCTGCCGGGTTGATGATGGCCTTGACAGAATAAGGTCCCAAATAGCGAGGATGAAAGGTCCGGGTTCCTTTTATGGGTATGTATTTTGCTGCTAGCCAAACCTTGTCTCCTACTTGATAGTCAGGGGCCTTCTTCCGATGTTGGTCAGCAAATTTCTTTTGCTTGTGCTTGGCTTGGATTAAGTGTTCTGTTGCCTTTTTAAAGGCCTGAGAGATGGTTGCATGAAGAGTTTTCACTTCTGGCATTTCTAAACAGGGAGGACTGTCTAGTTCGGAAGTACGTGGATGTCTGCCATAGAGGGTGTAGAAAGGGGTTTGTCCAGTACTGGAATGCAGTGAATTGTTGTAAGCATATTCTGCTATCCATAATAAATCTCTCAAAGTCCCTTCTACTTGGTGCAGCATACACCGCAAGTATTGTTAGAGAGTCTGGTTGGTTCTCTCTGTTTGACCATCCGTTTGGGGGTGATGGCTGGTGGATAATCGGATGTTGATATGAACCATAGAACAGCATTTCTTCCAAAAGTTGGACACAAACTGGCTACCTCGGTCAGAGACCAGGACTGATGGGAAACTATGTAGTTTAATATTATTTTCCAGGAACGCTTTTGCTAAGCGGGATGCATCCGGGAGGCCCTTCAAAGGGATGAAGTGTGCCATCTTTGAGAATACGTCTACTACTACAAAAATAGTGTTGAATCCTTGGCTGGGAGGCAAGTCTCTGATAAAGTCGAGAGAAAGTGTGTGCCATGGTGCAGGAGGAATTTCCAATGGCTGCAGAAGGCCAGCTGGTTTCTGTTTTAGCGACTTGTTTTGTGCACACACCACACACGACTGACATATTGGATGACATCATGACGCCAAGCAGGCCACCAATAGGGTTCCATGTAATAAGGTCGCCACAAAAATCTCGCCATGCAAAAATATCGCTGAAAAATTGCCGTTTTTTGTGGCGACATTATTGCATGGAACATGTGGGGGACACCCCCGCATCCCCCAAACTTTTTTTTTTCTTTTTTAAAAACATTTTTTTTTGCCCCTGTCCCCATATATATGGTCACCCATATAATATCGCTGCAACCTTTTCCCGGCGATATTATTTACGGCGACCATATATATGGGGATAATATTACCTGATACCACCAATAGTTGCGTTTCACTTTGGCTAGAGTTTTGGCAATCCCGGGGTGACCCTCCATCAGGGAATCATGATAATCCGAAACGATATGCTGTTGTAGCTCTGTTTTAGGCACGTACAGACGTTCACCAAAATATGGCAGTTGGTCTTTAATGGTATATTGTTTTCCTCTAGTATGCTATTCCAGTAGGGAATCAGGAGTTATTTCACGTCGAATCTCGTTTCTGAGCTCAGTTTGTGTTAAAGCTGTGGTGAGGCCTAATAGCTTGCCTTCAGGAATGATGGCCACCGGAGTTGCATACACCTTCTCGTCAATGCCCATGCGAGATAATGCGTCAGCTTTCCCAATTCTTACGCCTGGTCGATAAGTGATCACATAGTCATATCCAGCAAAGAAAAGGGAACATCGTAGTTGGCGTGAGGATTGTGCCTTGGCTGTTTTCAAATATTGTAGGTTCCGATGGTCCGTGATTACTGTGACCGTATGTTTGGCCCCCAAGAGATAATGCTGCCATGCCTTGAAGGCGGATTTAATAGCTAGAAGCTCCTTGTCGGGGATGGCATAATTGAGTTCAGGAGGTGAGAATTTTCGTGACCAGAAGGCCACAGGGTGCAACTGGCCAGTTCCAGGATCCTTTTGAGAAAGAACAGCCCCCCATAGCCATGTTGGAGGCATCGTTTTCCACGTTGTAAGGGAAGTCCGGGCAAGGGTGTTGTAAGACCGGGGCGGAAGTGAACCTTCTCTTTAGTTCTTGGAAGGCCCTTTCGGCATCTTCTGTCCGCATGAATGTTTTATTGTTCTTTCGTAGGAGTAATGTGATCAGATGTACAATCTGAGAGAAGTCTGGGATGAACCGACAGTAGAAGTTCGCAAAGCCCAGCATGCTTTGGACCCCTTTTAACGAAGTTGGAGAAGGCCACTTGAGAATGGCATCCACCTTGTGTACATCCATTCTGATGCCTTTCGGAGTGAGGATGAAACCAAGGAATTCTACTTCGGTTACGTGAAAAAAAAGCATTTTTCAAGTTTTGCATATAGTCGATGTTGGCGAAGTTTGGCGAGAATGGAGCGGACATGCTTGACATGATCTTGTCCCGAGGCTGAATACACTAGGATGTCGTCTATGTAGACCAGGGCGCAAACATCGATCAATTCCCTCAAAACATTGTTCATGAAGTATTGGAACGAGGTGTTGCAGAGTCCGAAAGGCATTACCTGGTACTCAAACAACCCGTATTTGGTACGGAAAGACGTTTTCCATTCAGCTCCCTTTTTAACTTGCACTAGGTGGTACGCTCCTCTGAGGTCTAACTTGGTATAAATCTGGGCATCTTTGACTTGGTCCAGCATTTCGGGAATGAGTGGCAGGGGGTTACGATTCTTCACGGTGATCCAGTTTAATGCGCGATAGTCGATGCAGGTCTTCAAGTCCCCTTCCTTCTTCAGTACGAAGAATAGGGGACTTGCTGCCGGTGATTTAGATAGGCGGATAAACCCATTTGCCAAGTACTAGTCCAGATAGGATTTTAGATGCTGGTTTTCTGGTTCTGTGAGCGCATAGATTCTACCACAAGGGATTTGCGCACCAGGTATGAGGTCAATCTGACAGTCATAGGGCCTGTGCAGTGGTAGTGTGTTAGCTTGCTCCTTCTGGAACACGTCCTGGAAATCTTGGTATTCTTCCGGGAGAGTACTAATTGCGCCAAGTGTAGATGCGACTGTTCTAGGATTCCTAGGGGTGTTCAAACTGGGTTTTTGTTCCTGGTAATAACAGGTGGGAGCGCAGTCATCAGGGAAGGTCAACTTTCTTGCACGCCAATCTATCCGAGGATTATGAGCAAATAATCATGGCATCCCTAATATTAGCCAAAATTGAGGTGCCTTGATGAGATCGAAGGAAATACATTCCCGGTGTCCATGCTGGCACAGTAGGGTTACCCCTACTATACATTGGGTTACTGCCCCACAAGCAATTTCTGTACCATCCACAGTGGTTACCTTTTCTGTGTTCGGCTTGAAACATAGGGGAAGCCCCATCTCTGCTCCCAGTTCTTGATCAATATAGTTCCCAACTGCTCCGCTGTCTAAGTAAGCCTCAACGGTGTGCATCGTAAACGGTTGTTGGTGATTGATTAGGATCACTGGTATTGCAAAATGTGAGGTTGGTGGCTCATTCTTCTCACTCGACAAACTGACCTCTACGTTTGTCGAGCTAGGAAGTTTTCCGACTCCTTACTCTCATCTCTTTCCGTGGCTCCTACAGTTCTCTTGGGAGGTTTTACTGGACAGTCTTTTAGGAAGTGCCCCCGTTTTCCGCAGTACAAACATAACTGCTGTTGCATTCTCTTGTCTCTTTCTGCTTTTGTTAACGGTGGTCTTATACCTCCGATCTGCATGGGCTCTGTGGTATTCTCTGACATGCATGGAGCAGCATCCTTAGTCTGCAGATACATGGCCCGAGTGTCTGACCTGGACCGATCTGCCTTCCGATCTTGTAATCGTGATCTAGTTGCACAACCAGGTTGATGCATTCACTACAGTCTCTAGGTGGATCAACCACCTGGGCCAGGACGTCCTTCAATTCCCCTCGTAGGCCTCGGTGAAACAACGTGGTTCTTTTGTCTTTAGGCCACCTAGTTTCAGCAACTAACCTATTGAAGGTTGCAATGTATGTCAATAAGTCCTGATTCCCCTGCCGGAGTGACAGGAGTTCATTGTC